>NW_023416335.1:38465246-39912746 GCF_014108235.1 Myotis myotis
TTTCTAAAGTTGTACAAATAAACATGCAAGAATAGCAGGAAAATGCTAAACAGGAAGAGCATTGAGAAAGGACTCCCCTAAGAGATGATGTCAAGAACTAGGAAGAATCAGAGACGGTACCCTTCTTGCAAGCTAAAAGTTATTCTGGCACCATTACATGGCTGGTAGGAGACATGAGATGCTGGGTAAAGTCAAAATGTCAGCATTATCAACCTTCTTTTCTTTTTAAAATCCTCAATAGAGGATATGCTTATTGATTTTAGAGAGAGGGGAATGGAGGGGAGAAAGTGAGAGAGAGTGAATTTTAGAGAGAGAGACATCAATGTGTGAGAGAAATATCAGTCCATTACCTCCCAGACTCTCTCTGATCAGGGATCGAACCAGCAACCTAGGTATGTGCCCTGACTGGGAATCGAACCCACAACCTTTTTGGTGCACTCCAAACCAACTGAACCACCTGGCCGGGGCAGCATAATCCACCTTTTATTATTTGTATGGGTTCCCCAAGCCCTAATTCCAACAGGTGACACAAAGAGGGCAAGTTGGGTTGCATTAAGAGGCAGAAACTGAGCTTAGGAAGCCCAAATCTTTCCTAAGATTTTAGGAAAATCTTAAAATTTTCTGTTAGGAGACACTCTTTCACTTACAAGGCTGTTTGCTACACACATACCCTTGAAAAACAGCCCAGAACAAAGGCATCTTCAGTTCAAAAGATGTAAAAAATGCAAGAAACCCTAAGACAATTGTCTCTCAACAGATAGCACAGCATATTATAAAACCTCTATAACACAAGTCATGAAAAGACAAACAAATGTAATAGAATATAAAAATCAAAACAAACCCAAATTATATGGGAATTAGAATTTGATAAAAGTGTCTTTCTTATCAATCTGTTGGGAAAAAACATGAACTTTTCAGCTTACTTGGTTGGAGTGTCATTCTGTACACCAAAAGGTTGCGTGTATGATTCCTGGTCAGGGCACATATTTAGGTTGTAGTTTTGATCCCCAGTTGGAGCCCATATGGGAGGCAACCAATCAATGTTGCTCTCTCCCCCCTCCCTTTTCTCTAAAATAGTCAATAAACATATCCTCAGGTGAGGATTAAAAAAAAGAAAACTGCCTCCAGCCTGCCCTACAGATTTTGGAGTTGATAGCCTCCACAACTGTTTGAGCCAATCTCTTAAAATCTATCAATCAATTTTAATATTTCCCTATTTTCTATATGGACCTATCTATATATCTATATATCTATATCAATAATAATAAAAGCGTAATATGCTAATTAGACCAAAAGTCCTTCCAGACGAAGCCGGGGCTGCGAGGGAAGCCCGGGTCCCGGGTGCCAGAGGGAAGCCAGTGCAGGCAGCTGGAGGAAGGAAGGCCTACTCTTGCACAAATTTTGTGCATTGAGCATCTAGGATAGATAGATGATAGATAGATAGATAGATAGATAGATAGATAGATAGATAGATAGACAGATAGATAAATTGATTTGTTTGTTTCTCTGGAGAACCTTAATACAATGGGTTACTGGCTATTACACATGTCAAAATATATCCGTACAATTCATTTCTTCATTGCAAAGGGCAAAAAGGGAACTTTGCAGTGGAGACATAGCAGGTATTACCTTCACAGAGTGATCACCAATAATGAGGGAACCCAACATCATAGGCTCCCTGATGCAATGCACTAAGAATGACCCAATATCATCGATGTAGAAATCCTGCCCAAAATGAACAACCCAATTCTAATCAAAAAGAAAGCTGACTCTAATCATGAGGAAACAATCAAAGCTAAAATGGAACAACAATCTACAAAACAAATGGCCTGTACTCTTCAAAAAGACATGACAACTAAATGCAAAGTGCAATCCTGGATGAGAAAAACAAATTGCTATAAAGGATATTACTGGATAATTGGTTAGATAATAAAATGGCATTGTGAAATCGCCTGACTTGGATTAATTGTACTTAGATATGAGAATATCTTTGTTCTTGTTAGAGAAAGGAGAGAGAGAGTAGAGGATAAAATCAAGAAAACAGCCTTGGCTGGTGTGCTCAGTGGTTAGAGTGTCAGCCTGCTCACTGAAGGGTCTCAGGTACAATTCCCAGTCAAGGGCACAAGCCTCGGTTGTGGGTTTGCTCCCTGCCCATGGTCAGGGTGCAGGCAGGAGGCAACCAATTGCTGTCTCTCCCTCACATAGATATCTTCCTCTCTCCCCTCCCCACTTGCCTTTCCTCTGCTTTCTCTGAAAAGCAATGGGAAAAAAATATCCTCAGGTGAGGATTAACAACAACAAAAACAACAAAAAGCAAGAAAACAAACGCATAAAAATGGCTAAAATTGGAAGAGGGTATATGGAATTTATTGTACTATTCTTGTAAGTTTTCTGGTATCAGTTTTTTCAGAATAAAAAGTTTAAGTTAAAAAAAACATAAGGAGATACCAAGATGGCGGCATAGGTAAACACAGGAAATTGCTGCCTCCCACAACCATTTCAAAAATACAACTAAAAGACAAAACGGACATCATCCAGAACCACAGGAAGGCTGGCTGAGTGGAAATTCTACAACTAGAAGGAAAGAGAAAAGCACACTGAGACCCAGAGGAGGTGCGGAAGTAAAGTGCAGAGGTATGGAGGCGCACGCAGAAAGGGCTGGCAACTGAGGACCCGGTTGTCTTTTTCATTCGGGAGGGAGACACATGCTCCTGACTGCTCTGAGCTCCAGTTCCGGGCGAGTCTCTGGGGACCCAGACTCATATGGGGAGAAATTGGACTGTCTGGCATTGGGTGGTACTCGAGGGCGGCTTTCTCAGAGGTGCTTGCAGTGATTACTGGGGCACTGAGACTCGGGGCCTCTTAGGGTAGGACTGAGGATCAGCCATAGCTGTTTGCTCCACCCTGTTGATCCCCTGAGACCCCGCCCCACCCAAGCTGTGCACAGAGGCTTTTGCATATGAAAGGCCTGGCCCTTTGCAATCTGAAAATTACCTAACAAACTGCAGCTGGGTGTGAGAGACACAGAACATCCAAAAGAAGGCCCAAAGCCCCACAGCAGCTTGCACTGCTTCATAGCTGGGCCTCATCTGGGCACCTTCAAATCTCAAACAAAGAAGAGGAATCTGCAGATCTCTCCTTAGCTCCTGCTGGGTAGCCTCAGGCAGAGGCTAAATTAGCACCTCCTTAGAGATCCAAGAGCCAGTGTACCCAGTGGTCAGAGTGGGACCATCCAGATTACAACTCCTCAGATCCATAAGGGGGCAGACTCAGTGAGCACCAAAGCCCCACTGAAACAAGTCTTGCCCCAGAAGGGTGTCTCCAGCACAGAAGTTCTCCCACTGTAGGCACAGCTGATTCTCACAGCCCATTGGCCTGGAGGTCAATTCCTCCCAGTGATACCTACAACAATCAAGGCTTAACTACAACAAGACTGTGCAAAAAGTCCACAAAGGGGTACACCAGGAGTGTCCACCTCAGGGAATTGGGGAGGCTGAGCCACTGGGACCTGTAGGACACCTAGCACAGAAAGCCACTCTATCAGCACGGGGAAGCATAAAAAATGCGGAGACAAAGAAACAGGTCACAAATGACAGAAATGGAGGCAAGCAAACTACTGGAGATAGAGTTCAAAACCACACTTATAAGGTTTTTCATGAATTTTCTAGAAACCGCCAATAAATTTAGTGAGATCCTCGATAAATCTAGTGAGACCCTTGAGGATATGAAAAAGGACCAACTAGAAATTAAGCATACACTGACTGAAAAAAAAAATATTATACAGAGATCCAACAGCCGACTAGAGGATCGCAAGAATCAAGTCAAAGATTTGAAGTACGAAGAAGCAAAAAACACCCAACTGGAAAAACAAAAAGAAAAAAGAATCCAAAAATATGAAGATAGTGTAAGGGGCCTCTGGGACAACTTCAAGCATACCAACATCCAAATTATGGGGGTGCCAGAAGAAGAGAGAGAGAGCAAGATATTGAAAACCTATTTGAAGAAATCATGACAGAAAACTTCCCCTACCTGGTGAAAGAAATAGACTTACAAATCCAGGAAGCACAGAGAACCCCAAACAAAAGGAATCCAAAGAGGACCACACCAAAACACATCATAATTAAAATGCCAAGAGCAAAAGACAAAGAGAGAATCTTAAAAGCAGCAAGAGGAAAACAGTCAGTTACCTAAAGGGAGTACCCATATGACTGTCAGCTGATTTCTCAACAGAAACTATGCAGGCCAGAAGGGAGTGGCAAGGAATATTCAAAGTGATGAATAGAAAGAACCTACAACCAAGATTACTTTACCCAGCTAAGCTATCATTCAGAATTGAAGGTCAGATAAAGAGCTTCACAGATAAGAAAAAGCTAAAGGAGTTCATCACCACCAAACCAGTATTATATGAAATGCTGAAAGGTATCCTTTAAGAAGAAGAAGAAGAAAAAGGTAAAGATACAAATTATGAACAACAAATACACATCTATCAACAAGTGAATCTAAAAATCAAGTGAATAAATAATCTGATGAATAGAATAAACTGGTGAATATAATAGAATCAGGGGCATAGAAAGGGAGTGGACTGACTATTCTCGGGGAGGAAAGGGGTGTGGGGCGTGCAGGAAGATACTGAACAAAAATCGTACACCTATAGATGAGGACAGTGGGGGGGTGCGGTAAGGGCAGAGGGTAGGGTGGGAACTGGGTGGAGGGGAGCTATGGGGGGAAAAAGAGGAACAACTGTAATAATATGAACAATAAAGATTTAATTTAAAAAAAAAACATAAGCATTGTAAAATTTAAAATCCAATATGAACAAACCTGCTTTGAAAAGGCAGACATAAGATGTCCAATTCAATTAATTATATGGCAAATTTTCTTGAGCATCTGCTCCACTGCCTTAGGCATATAATCAAGGTGAAGTAAGATATTGTTGTAGTGAGCTGCCCACTTACCCTTCCCCAGCTATCTGACTCCTGGCATCCCCACTTCCTGTTTACTGATGTAATCAGTATCTATTCAAGGCCGGGTATGGGGTGGCTTGATATAAGAGCTGTTTTTTAAAATGCCTATACTTGTGGTATGTTTTTCTCCCTTTACCTGTTTATTCCAAAGATTTCTTGAATTCCAGTTCATTCTGTCTTAAAGATCTGCTCAAGTACATTTCTATACTTAATAGGGCATCTGTGACACTGTTAGGATTTTAGCACATGCCTGTCAGGAGCAGAACCAGCCCATCCAGGAGCTCAGCTCAGGAGGGGACCATGCAGTGAGAGAGACACAGGGTTAAGCTCTGGGAGATAGAAAGAGAACCTGACAGTGGGTAATAGGGGTGTAGACACAAGCTCAGGGTTTCAAGGGCAGGCTTTGGGGCCCTCAAGTTGTAGGGGACAAGGTGAGATCCCAGTCCTGGAGGAACAAGGTCACTAGACAAAAGAACTTAGAACAGGAGTAGAGACAAGATGAGGATACAGGTGCTAAAATGCTCCTACCAAACAGGGCACTGGTCCCCAAAAAGATATGCAGATATCCCTTCCTTGAGAAAGAAGAGGCGATCCATACAGCATGAGCTGCAAGACTAATCTATTATATATAAGAGCCTAAATGACTGTTACGACCAGATGACCGATGACCAGATGACCAGCCAGTAGCTATAACATGCACTGACCACCAGGGGGCAGATGCTCAATGTAGGAGTTGCCCCCTAGTGGTCAGTGCATTCCCACAGTCAACCTCCACAATCCCTCCCTCCAGCTGGCCTGTCCCAATTGGCCCCTCGGCCCTGATCACCGGTCAGGCAGAGGGACCCCACCCATGCACGAATTTGTGCACCAGTGTTATCATAAGCTCTTGAGCTCACAGCTTCTTCAGCTATTTTGGTTACCTTTTTACCTTTGCCTTCTTTGTCTTTCACTCACTCCCACCTCATCCCATCTCAATTTCCCCATAGACCACTCAGCCTAAGTAATGGTGTCCTCTGGGACTACAGAGGCATTGAATGTTTTTGTTTTTGTTGGCTGAATAGGATAGCTGAGTTTTAAAATCAATATCTAACCACTGATCTTTCTACTGTCTCCGTAGTTTTGCCAGTCAGTGGTTGCCAGGGATTGGGGGAAGGGAAGAATGAATAGGAAGAGCACAGAGGATTTTTTTTAAATTCTTTGTTGTTTAAAGTATTACATATAGTATTACAATGCAGGGAAGCACAGCACTTGGTTGGAAAGTTTGTAAGGAGGACATTCTGAAAAAAATGAGTGCTGAAAACGGCCCATCTTGTTTATTGGAATTCCAATTTAGGGGAGTGCTGAAGGTGGTGCCCCTAATTGTTCCTTGACCTTTCCAAACAAGTCTGGCATTGTGCAGACCCCCAGGTGTTTACTGGAATCCTTATGCTTAATCTTTAGGTGTCCTTGCTTAAAGAACACTGCAGGCACATGTGCCCTCCCAAGATTACTTACCCTACTGATTGTATCTAAAAGATAAACTTTATCTCAAACTGCTGTTACAATAAAAGCCTAACAAGGCAGGCAATCAAGGTTGTCTGGTTCCTTTAGCCAGGCAGTCCCTTAGCCCTCTCTTTCACAGCAAACATGTCAGAGTAATGATTCATCCGTCACTCAGGGTCTGCTGGTCAGCCTCGGCAAAGTGGTGCCCTGTGTGAGGACCAAGGAACACAACAAGACATGGCGGAAACCTCAAAAACAAAGAGGAAGGAAATGAAAGTAACTGTGCAATAAGTTATTGGAGCTTGTTTGGGATTTCCAAGTTCAAGGGAATTGTTTCTCAGCTAAGGTTTCACAATAGGACAGCAGCTGTTCACCAAGTAACAGATTTCTTTGTTACTGAAACAGTCATTAAAAGCAAATGGTGCCTTGGTTATAGAAGAACAACGAAAGAGCCTGCTGCAGACTGTTATAATTTACTAGAGGACTGGTGCATGAAATTCTTGCACTCACGGGGGCTCCCTCAGCTCTGCCTGCACCCTCTCACAGTCCAGGAACCCTTGGGGGATGTCGAACTGATTGCTATCAGTTGGACATCCTTAGTGCTGCCATGGAGGTGGGAGAAGCTCCTGCCACTGTAGCTGTGCTTGCCAGCTGTGAGCCCAGCCACTGGCTGAGCAGTGCTCCCCCTGTGGGAGCACACTGACCACCAAGGGGAAGCTCCTACATTAAGCATCTGCCCCCTAGTGGTCAGTGCTCATCATAGCAACCAGTCATTCCACCATTTGGTCGATTTGCATATTAGCCTTTTATTATATAGGATAATCCTTGGTTCCCTGATGCTGGATCATTAAACCTTGATCTCTGGGAACAAGTAGGTAGGAATTTAAAGAGAAATCAGCCCAGGGAAAATGAGTGCCCTTGTCATCATTAACTATGTGGGATCTTGTTCGAGCTGCACTCTGCCCACTTCATATTGAGGATCAAAAGCCTTCAGAATGCCAGGAGGATTTACCACCGCCCCCTCCTTCTGAAGTAGAGCCTGTAATACCTAAGGCCCCACCATCAGAGGAACCCTTTTCTGATCCTCCACCTCCACTCATCGAGTAGTTCCTTAGTTATGGGATCATGTGTCAGGCAAGCTATATTAGAAGGAGAGCTTTGGGCTTGCCCAGTTATGCAAGATCAGCAAGGTAATTGGATGCATGGACCACTCTCCTTTAATACCTTTAAAGAAATAAGGAAAAGTATTAGAGAAAATGGGGCTAACAGTCTGTTTACAAAAGGACCCTGAGGTGAGGTGAGGCAAGGCATCTTGCCTGCACAGCAGGAAATGGGGGAAATGTGTGCAGATAGGACTGTGATGCACTGGCAGGTCCTGCTCTCTCCCACTTCTTGCTGCAGCCCAGCGTCAGCCTTAGGAGCAGGGCTTCCTAAGTTGCTTGTTGAATGACTCTGACTCACCACCTGAGGTTTGTTTTTGCTCTTATTTCCATTATTATAGAAACCTTATCTTGTGAATCAGGGTGAGAGATAAAAATGTGAGCACTGAATGGGTGGGAGTGGGTGGAGGTTAAGGCTGAGTGGGGAGAAGCAAAGGGGAACATAAACCCTTATAAACCTCCCACCTTTGCCCAAGGGGGCTTGGCTAGCCAGGAATGTGGAGCCCTCTTCCCTCACTGTGGGCTGCAGGAGCAGAGGGAAGACAGAACCTCATCTGGAAGGGAAACTGCCTGCACAGCCCGGTGTCCCTGCCAGGCTTGGTGGCTGCAGGTCCCTGGAGTCCCTCTAAACCTGCCCAAGCCCTTGAGTTATGAGTCAGGTGGGGCTGTTCTAAGGGCAACTATAAATCCTATATTAAAAAAGGCTAATATGCAAATCGACCAAACGGCAGAACGACAGAACGACCAGTTGCTATGATGCACACTGACTACCAGGGCGCAGACGCTCAACACAGGAGCTACCCCCTAGTGGTCAGTGCGCTCCCACAGGGGGAGTGCCACTCAGCCATAAGCTGGGCTCACAACTGCCAAGCACAGAGGTGGTGGCAGGAGCCTCTCCTGCCTCTGCGGCAGCGTTAAGGACCCCTCGGGGGATGTCCAACTGCCAGTTTAGGCCTGTTCCCCGGGCCTAAGCCAGCAGGTGGACATCCCCCAAGGGGTCCCGGACTGTGAGAGGGCACAGGCCAGGCTGAGGGCCTCCCTCCCTCCCTCTACCCCACCCCCCAGTGCATAAATGTCATGCACCAGGCCTCTAGTTTAAAAATAAGAGGCTTAATTCTCCCAGGTGAAAGGAAGGGGAAAAGGGCTTACCCCACCTCTCCTTTTTCTTTCAGAATTTCTTTGTCCTTTTCAAATGTACTTAAATCTTTTTCGTTGCCATATAAGTCACTTGCCAGTCTTACAACTCAGGACTGTTTCCTCAAGGACCTGGGAGCCACCTCATTGCAGTGTAATCATTGAGGAAGATAACAGTCTATCTCCCAGTTTCCTGGGAGCCAATGGCCTAAATTGTTACCTGACTCCACCTTGCGGAAACCTACCTAATGTAATCAATTTATCCATGTAGCATCATCAGAGCAAGATTATTTTGTCTTTGCAATCCCTTCAGCAGGTTGCCTATGATCCTCCTCTCATTCTGGTTTAATGCTTATTCAATAATATAACCGTTTTCTTTTCCACCTTTGTGGAGAGATTTTGGAGGTTAGGCCTGGATTTTGTTTTCAATTACATTCCCCACACTTTGTACAGCACCAGGGACATGAATTTCATGTCAAGGACAAGCAGGAAGACATGGAAACCTCTCTATAGACCCAACAAAGGCAGTTCAGACCCAGCTCTCTGTGGCTTCTCTCCCAGATTCCTAGCCACTGACTTTTTTTGTATCTGTGGGCTTTGAATCTATGTGGTTTAATCTATGGGAACAGAATTTCGTACGTGACCTGAGAGGGCTGTTGATCATCCACATGCTTTGATTCCATCTCCAACCTGGAAGGCCAGGTGAATGGTATGATTCCTATGACCTGCATGGCCCCGAGGAAGCATCAAATCCCGTGCTCACTCCTCACTTTGCTGCCTGCCCCTGGCTGTGGCTGTCCTCTCACTCAGCAAGCCAACACAGTTAAAGAGGCCTTCCCACTGCACAGGATAAGAATTACTCACCCCAGGATACGCCTCCTCCTCACTTCTCCCAGGAAGGCTCTGCCGGCACACTCAATCTTAACCTCTTTGCTTTTTGCAAATGTCCACCAATGTCTCATGTTTTGAGATGGAGTTTAGAAGGAGAAGATGAGGACTGAAGAAGGGTGGATATGGAGAAAGTTATTTTAGAGCTGGGTGTGTAAGTGAAGGGCACCATGTGCGGGGGTGGGGGTGGGGGAGGGGGAGTATTTTAGGAAATTCATGGACCATGCATTATGATGCATTAGATGATTAGATGGGAGAGCCATCCGTCTTCAGTAGGGCCTTTGGGTTTGGGAATACAGGGCTCCGCCACCTCATTCTACTCTTCATCTTGCTATTGGTGGTCCCCAATCTTTTATCCTTTTGGGGGGAAACTTGGGGCCATAAAATGAAGGAAAGAGACTAAATATACAAATGGGCAATGGCCAGACCAGATATAACAGTAGCAGTGGCAGCAACCAGCTCAGGAAGCCGGCCCCCTATCTGCAAGTCAGACTTGTAGCAAGTCAGACCACTAGCTCTAGCAGCCCATCTAGGAAGCTAAACAGTAGCCCTTCCAACAATTGGTCAAAAATGGCTAGGACTTGATTAATAACTGTAAGCTTCCCTTATATTTGTCCCCACTTCCAACTTAGGAACAATCAGGAAAAGCTGAACATACTCCCTTAGCCAATCATCCAGGACACCCCAATTCCAGTTAGCAGCCTCCCCAGGCCAGCAGCCTCCAACCAGGGCACACCGGGAGCCTCCCCTCTTTCCTCTATGAAGCTCTTCCACTCCTCTGCCTGCATTGAGTCTCTGCCAACCACAGTGTTGGTGGCTGCCTCTCTTGCTAGGGCAAGCTCTGAATAAGTAGCCTCTGCTTTTCTTATTAGGTTGGTCTTTGATTATTTCCACAAAAATATGACCAACTTCACTTGTCTCAGAAGATTCCTTCCAGGGTTGGAAATGGGTGGGGTGCATGATGGGCAATGGCCTCCTTTCCTGCCAAAGTAAGTTTGTGGGGATGTGTCCAAGAGGCCAGGATGCTTTGCAGAACTGGGCATGATGGTCAAGGTCACCACAGGCAGAAGCTATGAAAGATATCATGCCATTTTCCAGCTTGCGGCATAAAGGCCCTCTTCCTTCCAGAGTTCTCCCATTACCCTACCATCAGTCCTGCCACCTCATTCCAGTTTGGCCTCCCCCCGAGGGAGGGGATGAGGCAGGAGTCTGAGTGGTTTTCACATGTTATGAAAGCACCTTCCCCACCTGGACAGTTACTGAGGCATCAGATCTGTGGGCATCATTTTGGAGGTTCGTGGGCAATGACCATGGCCCACCTCCTCTGGAAAGCAAACAAAAGGCCCTACTGGAAGTCCCCCTGGCAGAGCTGTGGGCAGTGTGCAGGTGGCAATAAGGGCTGAGGTAGGAAGGAAAACACGATGAGAGAATTAACAGGACAGTGCCTGGCAATGCCTTGGGGTAGTGTGATGGCTGGTGATAGCTTTGGTCAGATAAGTGACCCAGGCAGCCTCTTCTTCCCCATCCCAACCACCACGTTCAGACAAAGACTGAGTCAGGTTACCAATAGAAACAGTGTCTCAGCCCTAGCTGGTTTGGCTCAGTAGATAGAGCTTTGGCCTGGGGACTGACGGGTCCGGGGTTTGATTCCAATAAAGGGCACATGCCCAGGTTTCAGGCTCAATCCCCAGGAGGGGGCATACATGAGGCAGCCGATCAATGATTCTCTCTCATCATTGATGTTTCTATCTCTCCTACCCTCTCCCTTCCTCTCTGAAATCAATAAAAATATATTTTTAAAAAAGAAACAGTGACTCAGACCTCCTGAGATAGTTTCACATACCTTCTCCAGCTCTTCCTTCATGAAATGAAATAACTTTCCAGAAAAATATTCAGAGATTTCTCTTGCCTTTATCTTTTATGCTAAGCCCTTAGGAGAAAGACTGTGATGTTACTAAAACTGATTCTCCCATGTTTTGAGAGAACGTTAACTCAGCCATGTGGGATGATCCAAGGATTATAAAGAAGCATACATAACCAAGCCTCCAAATGTCAGCACCGATCAGAGACGAGATTGGACACTCCGTGTCCTTGCTAACTCCAGTATTGTTCTTCTTTTGTTTGCTTTTGCTATTGTCCACAGAAAAACCCTGTAGGCCTCAGAGAAATAAGGCACGGGGATGAAAAGAGAGGAATTGACAAAGCAAATGCTAACAAGCATCTGTGTGGCTTAAAGCACCAGGTAACAGGGATGTTTAGGTTTGATCTTGTCATCAAAACGTAGTCAGAATAGATGAGGAGCTGTCCCCGTCAGATGGCGACAGTGGGAACGTTTGCTTGGTCTGAGAATGTCTCAAAATGACACCCCTGTGAATATTCAACCTGGTGAATGCA
This sequence comes from Myotis myotis, assembly GCF_014108235.1. Taxonomy (NCBI): domain Eukaryota; kingdom Metazoa; phylum Chordata; class Mammalia; order Chiroptera; family Vespertilionidae; genus Myotis; species Myotis myotis. Next base: position 38,477,269 of record NW_023416335.1, read on the forward strand.
CTGAGGTCCACTTTATGGACCTTTTCTTTAAAAAATGCTCTGAAAAATCCCTCAGAGATGACGAGCCGAGCATTGTCAAACTCCACTGTCTCCCATTACGTTCCGATCCCTTTTAGTGTGATTACTGTGTCGAAGGCCATTGTCAGCTCTGGGAGATTTTCTCAGCCTTTCTCGTTTTTAACTGTCAGTCATCACACTGGAAATTTTTTCACTTCCTGTTCCATTTTTGTGCTTCCTCATCTTGATACTTCCTTGCTATCACTGACCCTTATTTTAGTGACTACACTTTTCAATCAAATTAAAACTCCATTAAGGGGAAAACATGTGGAAGACAAAACTGAAACGTGCTTACCGACGGAGAATGCTAAGCATCCAGACCCTGGCGTCCTTTTCATTAGCGGCGCCTGGTGCAGGAAACAGCCTCCCTGACCTGGATAGCAGTGCATTTTGCAGCGCGCCGATGGCCCTAATGCTATTTAGATGCTCCAATAAAAACAAGTGACCGATAGATGAGCAGTTGGTTTCAAATGTTTTTTTATTAGGATGAGGCAACGTGCAGCGTTTTTCTTCATGAGAATAATTATAAGTCCCAGGCAGGGTCGTGTTCTTTTCTCTCCTAAAGCCGTGTGTCCTCATTTGGTCTGGAAATGTCACAGAGAGCCTGAATGATTAATGGAGACGCTTAGGAGAGGCTTGGGGCTCTGCCAGCATTTCGCTGTGCACTACAGGAACACAGTTAACCATTCCTAACCTCAGCTTTGCCATCTCGCTTGCTCGTGATCATGTCGCAGAATGCAGTTTAATTTCAAAATGAATGAAGGTGACGCTTCAGGGGCTGGGACAGAACCAGCAGATGCAAAGCCGTGGTTGGCCTGAGTGCTAATTGTCTACAGTGTGCAAAAGCCATCGACATTAGACATTTTCTACCGAAACGGTTTCTCAAGGTCAACGTCTTACCTCACTAGGCATCATACAAAATATTATTTTTAGGTTTCCCATGGCAACAGCACATGTCCATCACAAGCATATTTCACACGGCTTAGCCAGGGTTGCCCCTGGGACTTGGCCCCAGTCAGGCACAGAGCACATCTGTCTGACTCTCTCTTCCTTATCACTTGTTCCCCTGCGAGCACAGTACATCGCCTCCCTTTCTGCTGCCTTTGCAGCCAAAAGTGTAAGCATACAGAATATCAAGTCCTTCTGCCCGAGAACCAGTCGTGGTGGTAGTATCCCCACTCATCAGCGTCACCAACCCAATTAAGCTTTCCCTGGACTTTGCTTTCCCTGTACTTTGATAGTCACTGCGAGCATGTAAGACTTTCTGAACTCCAGATGGTCCCTGTCCAGCCTTGGTATCACCTAGAGTTTCTAGACTCCTGGTCCTGGGTCTGCCCAACATCACAGCCCCCACGCCTCACTGTGGACTTCTATCCTCAATGAGACCAAAGGGAGTTCCTGGGCCAGGCCAGGCATGGTGTGAGGTTGCCTCAAAGTCATCATGAAATCCCCAAGAGTCAGCCTCCCAAAACCCAGGTGATCATGATGGCTGTTCTCTCTAGTCCAGTACTAGTTCTCCAAGTTCCTGACCAGCATCACCTGAGAACTAGTTCAAATTGCACAACTGTACTCAATCAGAACCTCAGGCATGGGGTCCAGAAATGGGCGCTTTAACAAGCCTGCAGGTGATTCTGATACACAGAGAAAGTGGGCAGAGGACTTCAAGGGGGGATTTGCTGACATGCCGTGCCCTTCATACACCTCCTTGTCACCAAGAGAATGCACAGGCCTCAGCTGGCCCACTGGGCTGGCAGGCCCTGCCCACAACCCTGGTATTTCTGGACTGGATCAGTAAGTCATCCAGATACCCAAAGACAACAGTCAGAGATTTCCTGAAACGAGACCCTCACGAAGACAAAGGTGCTACAGCACCAGCTGCATTATGTCACCAACACTTCCCACCCTGGCTGAAAGGCATCATGCTCCTCTGTTCCATAACAGACCATGTGGGAGTGGCTGCAAAGGACCACCGGAAGCAGGAAGCAGACCGTGGCTGAGCAAAGTTAGCCTGAGAAATCCAGGACTGGGGCAAGGCCCTGATGTTTAATCTTATGCATCCAGTAATCATTGGGAAAGAACCCATTGCCTTGCCTTTAAAAAATATAAGGAAGCCCAGCCAGCGTGGCTCAGTGGTTGAGCATCAACCTATGAATCAGGAGGTTGCTGGTTTGATTCCTGGTCAGAGTACGTGCCCAGGTTGTGGGCTTGATCCCCAGTAGGGGGCATGCAGGAGGCAGCCAATCAATGATTCTCTCTCATCATTGATGTTTCTTCTATCTCTTTCCCTCTCCTTTCCTTTCAGAAATCAATAAAAATATATTTAAATATCTATACTAATAAAAGGATAATATGCTAATTAGATCAGGAGAACTTCCAGGAGACCTTCTGGATGTCCTTCCGAACAAAGCCATGGTGGTAGGGCTGAGACAGAGGCGGTTAGGGGTGATCAGGCCAGCGGGGGGGGCAGTTGGGGGCGAGCAGGCCAGCGGGGGGGAGGAGGAGTTGGGGGTGAGCATGCCAGCAGAGGGGGGCAGTTGTGGGTGATCAGGCTGGCTGGGGCGGGCAATTGGGGGTGAGCAGGCCGGCAAGCACAGTGGTTAGGGGAAATCAGGCAGGCAGGCAGGTGAGTGGTTAGGAGTCAGTGGTCCCAGATTGTGAGAGGGATGTCCGACTGCCAGTTTAGGCTTGATCCCCCAGGGCCTAAACCGGCAGTTGGACATCCCCCAAGGGGCCCCAGATTGGAGAGGGTGCAGGCCAGGCTGAGGGACAGACCCCGCACCCATGCACGAATTTCATGCACCGGGCCATATATATATATATATATATATATATAGAGAGAGAGAGAGAGAGAGAGAGAGAGAGAGAGAGAGAGAGAAGTGCTTCAAGACATTTTGAAAGATGTAGATTACAATAGATTCCAATCTCAAGTTAATAATTATTATTCAGCCCTAGCTGGTTTGGCTCAGTGGATAGAGCATCGGCCTGTGGATTGAAGAGTCCTGGGTTTGATTCCAGTCAAAGGCACATGCCTGGGTTGTGGGCTCAATTCCCAGTAGGCAGCCAATCAATGAGTCTCTCTCATCATTGATGTTTCTATCTCTCCCTCTCTCTTCCTCTCTAAAATCAATAAATACTTGTTATTAGTTTCATTTAGTGACTTATGTACCAGACATTGTGCTAGGAGTTTCTTGGTTGTTCCTCAGAACAACTGTGTGTGAACAATGTGTTGACGGAGTGATGTCAGGCGGGGGAAGGAACCGGAGTCGGGGCACTTGGGTGGGAAGCTCAGTTCTGCCACTAACCACAAACTAACTGTGAAATAAGGGATAAATAGTGCTGGATTCCTGTTTTGGGGTTTTGGTTTTTTTTCTAATGGATAAATGAGAAAATGTTTATAGCTACTCAAAAAGTAAGTTTTGTTATGACTGGTAACTCCCATTTTACACATAAGGAACAAAAATCTTGGAGAGGTGTATCAGAGGTGCTCAGCGCTGGTTGCACATTCAAATCTCCTGAAGGGCTTTTTAAGAACCCGGTAATCCCCAAGTGCAGCAGTTTGGATTGGAACCAGTGGGCTAAATGAGTTGCCCGTCATTGCACAGCCGGCAGGTGGCAGGGCTGGGACTTGAGCCCAGGTCTACTGACACTGAAACCCAAGCCCTGCTGAAGAGCCAATTCATGGAGCTCATCGTGTCGGTAACACCTCTCAGGCAGGTGCAGTGCAAAGATGCTGGCCTCCACCGACTTCCATGTGACAATACTTAGTACTTGTCGCAGGAAAGATGATGTTTCCCAGCTGATCCAGGTAAGAGCCTGTCTCAGGTGGTGCTGATCTCAACGAGAGGAACCCTTGGGGAACAGAGTGGACAAAGTGTAAAGTCACAGAGAAGGATCAAAAGGTTGCCTTCTGATTAAAGGGATCACTCTGCCATTTAAAAAACAAAAGCAAACAATGGTAACCAAAACAAAAATCACAAAACACCCGCCTCATGACCTTACAAAGTGAGCTTTCATACTTTTTTCTCAGCTCTGCCCCTTCCTAGCTGAGTGTCTTTGGGCGAGTTACTTAACCTCTCTGTTTCTCACTTTTCTACTCCAAAAAGTTGGAATGATAATAATTTCTGTCCCAAAGTGTTTCCCTGATGATTGGATGAGATCATGTATGTAAAGCACCGAGAACAGGGACTGGCATATAGAAAGTGTGCCATGACATCAGCAGTTATTAAATTCAGACTTCACAAAAACCTGGCCTCAATATTTTACCCAAGCTAACAGCAGGTGATGCAGAGCTGGTGTCAAACCCAAGTTTTCCAGTAGGTCTAAAGGTCCCCCTTCTATATCCACATCTCATAGGTCCTGTCTTTTTCATCTCTCACCTGGGCTCTTAGGGCTAACTACCTGGGACCCTGTCTGTAGGTCCTTCTCCATCTAATGCCCTCTTCCTCCTTTTTATCTATTTTTTTGTCTTTATTTGTGATTGTAAAAGTAAAGTACTTCACTTTGCACTATAAAAATAAAACAGCAGTAGTACAAATTGTGGGGTAAGAAAAATCCATCAAGAATCTCACTACAACTGGCCCTGGCTGGGTGGCTCAGTTGGAGCATTGTCCCATATACCAAAGGGTTGCAGGTTTGAGTCCATTTGTTTGAGAGGCAACAGATCAATGTTTCTCTCTCTCACCAATGTTTTTCTGTTTCTCCCCACCCCCCACCTTCCTCTCTCTCTCAAATCAATAAAAATGAACAGCCCTAACTGGTTTGGTTCAGTGGATAGAGCACCGGCCTGCGGACCGAAGGGTCCCAGGTTCGATTCTGGTCAAGGGCATGTACATCGGTTACAGGCTCCTCCCCAGCCCAGGCCCTGGTCAGGGCTCTTGCAGGAGGCAACCAATCGATGTGTTTCTCTCTCAATGATATTTCTCTCTGTCTTTCCCTCTCTCACTCTCTCGAAAAATCAATGGAAAAATATCCTTGGGTGAGGATAAAAAAAAAATCAATAAAAATAATATCCTCGGGTGAGAATAAAAAAGAATCCCACTGCATCTGACATAAGGCCTTACTGCAGGGTTAGGTCCTAAGCACACAGTTCTTTCCATCATGGCGCTCATTTTTTTTTTTTAATATATTTTATTGATTTTTTTACAGAGAGAAAGGGAGAGAGATAGAGAGTTAGAAACATCGATCAGCTGCCTCCTGCACATCTCCCACTGGGGATGTGCCCACAACCCAGGTACATGCCCTTGACCGGAATCGAACCTGGGACCTTTCAGTCCGCAGGCCAACGCTCTATCCACTGAGCCAAACCGGTTTCAGCATGGCGCTCATTCTTTAAAGTCGTAAGAGCCACAGGAATGCTTGTTACAGTTAAGATTCCTGGCCTCTAACTTCAAATGCAGAACTGGAACTGGAGACCTATTTATTTCTGGTAGCATTGACTTTGAGAAATATCCTTGTGACATCATGTACATTCCTATCGTATTTCTCAGAAACGTTTCACCCACAAGCCCCTTTCCTGGCTGCTACACGGGCTTCATAGCTATCATTTGGCCTCTACAGACTTTCCGCGGGTCTTCATATGCACTGTGACAGTGTGGGTGGTATTCTCCTAGCCCACCCAACTCAGAATCGTTCTGTGGTTGTGTTGATCTCAGGTAAAGGGCGTAGGAATACAACAGTCAGTCAAGGGGATGCAAGGTTGTACACCTCTGGTGGAATCTTTAATTGAATCCATTTAAGCAGCCCGACAGATCTGGGTGTGATGAAGCCAAGAGGAGACCCAAAGTAGAGAAGCAGACCCAGTCTGAGCGGGCTCAGTCCCAGAATCCGAGGTAGGCAAAGTCAAAGTCTGAAGCAGCAGATTTAAGACTGCAGAAATTCCAGAGCTGGTGGGCGGAGGAGCTGGGAGAAGGCCTAAACCACCAGGAGTAGGTGCCCAGGGCTCAGAATGTCAGGAGGCACCAGGAGAGAGGGCCCTGCCTGCCTCGCCTGGTCCCTTCTCTCTTAACCACATTGGCCTTGACAACTGTACCAGGGATTCTTCTGAGCTTCACACTGGAAAAACCTTTTATGCTAAATGACCTGCTCAGGCTCATCCATCTGTCCCACTCCTCTGGATTTAAAAGGCCCTCCCTTTCCCTTGCCACATATTGTCTTGGTTAATTAATGCGACTATATCCTTGGCTGGACTGATGGGAGGACAAACCCCTTCCACAGGAGAGGGATAGCCAAGTAACCTGGTGTTCCAGAGGCCTTATTTTCTGTCTTCCCTCCCTCAATGTTGCCAACCCTAAAGACAGAAAGGGCCTGGGCTTCTGGGAGCACAGCTGTGCTGTGCGCTGTGCGTATCTGTCACAGGGACCCACTCCTGCTGAAATCCATGGCTAATACCGCCTTACTGAAAGACGCCCTTGAGGCAAGATGGGCTCTCATTGCGTTGCCATGGAAGTCGCCAAAGGCCTCCTGCTGTTTCCGGGCTCCTTGGAATTGCGGGTCCTGCCATTCAGACTCACTGGGGGTGAGTGGGCAGCGCTCAGCAAGCCCAAATGCTCGTTTATTAACTTACGGCAATGGCAGTCACGTCTTCATTTCAGCTGATCAACAGAAAGCCATGATCTTAGAAAAACACATTGAGGTCAGAGTTGCACAGTGAATACAAAATTAAAGTAAAAAGCCAGAGGCTGCAAGAAACATTGTCACCAAGGCAGGGTCCGGTGATAGGTTCCTGTTCCTCACTCTTGAGGCCTGGACATTATTTTATCCTGTCTCTGAACCCTCTTCCTCTCTGGCTCAGGGTCTCTGACCAGTTCCTTTCCCTTTTCAATGCCGCAAGCCAACTCTCAGAACTAAACTCTCCAGCTCTTGCTCCGTCGTCATCCTTTGGGTGGAGTCTGTGCCAATTTTCCATGCACTTCCTCACTAGGACTTGCTGGCTTTGTGATAGTTTCAGATAGCTTCTCTTTTTAGGCCAATTTCCCCTTCACCTCGTATTTGGCCTCCTTGCCTACATGCCCTTTGAGTTCACATAATCAAGAGAGAGGAGATTTGGACGCTTCAGGGATATGCTGTCAAACTTGAGAAACTGGTTTTGCAGGAAGCTTGCTGGGTGAGAAACAGGCTTCGCAGAAAGGGCAATTGGCACGAAGAAGCCTTGAGTGTGTAGGAGTGTATGTCAAAGTCCAATTTCCTGTGTCCACATGTGGGCAGACGCCGGGGAGGTTGGTCAACATCCAGACAAAGCTTCCTGGTCCCGATTTCAGGGGCTGATGATGTCACCGGCCGGAACTGCAGGACTGGCCGTGACCCTTTACTTACTTTCCGTGCCCTTTGCAAATGACAGCCTGCCACGGGGACTAGGCCAGGAGCCCCCACCCTGTCTTCACTTCCCTTATCTCTACCGCAGGGTTTCTCAACCAGCACTAGTGACATTTGGGGCTGGATTTGTCTTTGCTGTGGGAACTGTCCTGTGCATTGTAGGAGGCTTAACAGCATCCCTGGCCTCTACCCAGTCTAGACAGCAAACACCTTCCTAGTTTATGACAACCAAAAATACCTCCAGACATGGATAAAGACCCCGGGTGTGGGGGTAGGGGGCCCAACCACCCCTGGTTGAGAAGCGTGGATGTAAAGGGGACCCCGTGCTTTCAAAATCACAGGGAAGAGGACGGGAGGGCAAGCAGCTATCACTAATTGCCTCTCATTTCGGGTAGTTGCAGAGAGACTGGAGTGAGGGAAGTGTTGGAGTAAGCAGGTGTGTCCTGACTCAGATGGGCCCCTGCCTCTATCTCAAAACCCATTAAATAAGCTTTGTGCAGAAATCTGCCTTTTCATAGATTCTGGCCAGTTTTAGAGACCACCTGAAGGCTTCCCACATCTATTATGTTTACTCATTGTGACTCAAACAGGATTTTGGGGGGGGGAAATTGGGTTTTTTTTGTTTTGTTAGTCCTCACCCGAGGATATTTTCCCCATTGATTTCTAGAGTGGAAGGGAGGGATGGAGGAGGAGAGAAGCGGGGGAGAGGGGGGGGGGAGGGAGAGAGAGAGAGAAGAGAGAAACATCGATGTGAGATAGACACAGCAATTGGTTACCTCCCTCACAAACCCTGACTGACCGGGGGACTGGAGATCAAACCTGTAACCCAGGTATGTGCCCTTGACCAGGAATTGAACTCTGGACCCTTCGTTGTGCAGGCCAACACTCTAACCACTGAGCACACCAGCCAGGGTGGGGGAAAATGTTTTAAAGAACAAGACTTTTACTTTTTTAAAGTTCTCAAAGCCAAAATTTACCCCCAGCATCTTAGGAAGTATTATTGTTGTTGATGTTGGCATTGCATGAACAACGTTGAGGATAATGGGAAAATTCTACTCTTATGCTAGTCATCAAATCCAGTAGCTTTCATTTTTTCATTTTCCTTCTGATCCTGAACCACACGAATACATGTTTTTCTCGGACATTAAACTCGTGAGTAGACCCAACTTCAAATTCTCAATACTACCTTCTAATGAACATTTATGGAATATGCAGACATGGGTTGTTCTTTCTGTGTCTGAAGATATTATATTTTGAAAGAAAATGTGGACTAAGGTGCACACATTTGCAGCCATTGATTCAGCGGTGGCAGAACACTTAGCAGAAGGCATATAGGAAGGCAACTTCATTTTGATGACCCAGATGGGTCCACATCACTCCACTTAATCAGAGGACTTTAAACAAGTGACCTTAGGAAACAGAAGGGCTCTCACTGTACAGACACGGCGACTGTCATCCAGATATGCTGACGGGTCTGCCAAGATAACACGAAGAGGCGATGACAGAGCTGGGAAGAAACATCAGGCCTCCTGGTTCCCTGACCAGAGCTGATGGCCTTTCACCACACCCCCTTCCTTACTGCATGCCCAGACGTTTTCTGAGGGAAGGACAATCAGAATGAAACAGTATGTCTACGAGGAAGCGCTTACACAGCTGGTTTCCACGAAGGGTTTTAATTCAGTTTCCCACGATGCAAGAGTTAAGGTTTGGGGTCTGTAACAATTAGTAGAAATTGCCCAAGACAGAAGTTAGGAAATATGGGTTTAATCTGGACTGCTAAAACCATAACTGAATCACTTAACTTCTCTGAGCTTTGGTTTCTGAATTTGAGAAATGTCAGTAAGTCCTACCAACTACATATTAGAAATCTAAAGAACATTCTGTCCTTTGAACAAATAATCCCCCACTTCAGAAATTTTATCACTTAAGAAAAATTTTGGTATGCAGAAATAGCATTATGTACAAAAAATGCTATCACCCCTTTGTTCACAACTACCGTTTGTTAAGGCTGCTATAACAAACTCTAAGAAGCCTGGACTCATTTAATGCGTGAGTGCTGCTGTGCTAGCTGATTTATCTAATCGTCAGAACAAGTCAGCGAGGTGGGCATTGTAGTGTTTATCGTACAAATGAGAAAACTGAAGGCCAGAGAGGAGAAAGGCCTGCCCCATATTACACATGGCAGGTGGGAGGGCTGAAGTCAAACTCCCACCACCTTTCTCGCAGCCCATTTTCCTTCCACTGTGCCTTGTTCTTGTTTGTAATGGCAACCTTTTGGAAACAACCTAAACAGCCAATGATAAGGATTGATTTTAAAATTTTACAATGGAACATTTTCAGCCATTAAAATCCCGTTTCTTTAAAGTTTTTAATCACTTTTATTTAAGTGCTTAATAGAGTCTTCTCCCTAACGGAGATGGAGAGGCACCCGTGTAGAAGGAAAGGATGGGAACAGATGAGCTTGGGTGGAGGAGGGTGGCAGCAGGGATGGGCACCAGCCACCTTGTGTAAGGCATTCACAGAGACGCCAGGCCAGTGGGCCAGAGGACAGCATAAGCGTAAAGCCAATGAGAACCGACTATAAACTCATGTGAGAAGATGTATTGTTAGGATTTAGACTTGGCTACTCTACCAGAGAAATTTCTATTTAACATGACTGAAGTACAATTTTCTTGCAGAGAAATCCAGGCAGGTTGTCCGGAACTGGATTCCCAGTCCAGAGACCCCTTCCTTCTCTTCTGTGCCGCTGCCATTCACAGCAGTTTCCATCTCCTCAGTCAAGATGACTGTTCTAGTTCCTATATCCTAGTCAAGGAGATGGGTGAAAGGGGAAGGAATGGAAACACCCTCCCCCTTTGGGACCACAATCTGGAAGTGATGAGAATCAGTTTACGCACACCCCATTGGCTAGAACTTGATCACAATACCACGTTCAAGGTAGTGTGGGAAATGTAGTGTTTAGCAGAGCCACTGTATGCCCAACTGATGATCCCATTGCTATCAAATTAGGAGTGTCTCTGTGGATGGACAATTAGCCCAAAAGGCTAAAGGAAGACAAACAAGAAAAGAGTTGTTGTCCTGTTACCATCTGTAGAAATTGTCAGAGAAGTGCTACCCGTGAAAACACCAAAACATCCCCCAGTCCATTTTACACTGCTCTACTTTTCATGGGGTTTTTCGTATTTCACCTGCTTCGATCTCCATCTCCTTAAGAGACACTGAGTAAAGTCCGACCTTATCTCTCCGGGCTTCTTAGAGTCACAGCGGAGTTGTTATTGGGTGGGATGCTGTGCTGAGACTGGACTGGAGATGATGAAGTCGTTGTTTTCAGTAGAGTAAGCTTAAGAACCAGGACTCAAGATTGCATATAAAGTTGAATCACAACTTTTATTCTTAAATGCACAGGAAATGTTTTAGGTGAAAACACCATTATGTGAGTGCCTGTTTTTTGGTGTTAGGATAGTAAGTTTCTACACTTTAGGTATTTCTAAAATGTCTAAAGTTTCTTTGATGAGCATCTATGAATTTCATGTTCAGAAATGTTTAAGAGATATTTTTTAAATAGATATATTTATAAACCACCATCTTCATGTCAATTCTCATGTGAAAACAATACAGTATATGTGAAATTGCTTTGAAAACTATAAGGAAAATTGAAAAAGCAAAAATTTTCAATGTGTCCAATTATCTAAAGAACGGACATTACTAGCAAGGCGGTGGACTCAGGTGTCACTGGTTCTTCAAATGCCACGGCAGATGAACTGTGCTGTGAAAGCTGAGGTTTGCTAGCATCCTGGCTACTATTTACCAAGCACCTGCTACTTACCAGACAGGAGTTTTCCACATGTGAAGGCGTTCTGTCATTCTCTCCCTCCCTCAGACAGAGAAACTGAGGCTCCCAGTTATTAGGAAACTAGCCTACAATAACATTGTGATCTAAGGCATCATTTTCAAAAGAAGCACTACTTGTCAAAACTCACCTGTCTAAACAGACTAATTATCAGTGAAGAAATAAAAAAAAGTAAAGAGTTCCACTAAACAATGCACCAGGTCCAGCTTCCACAGGGGAATTCTATCTTCTATCTACCTTTAAAGATCAGATAGTCCCAGCACTCTTTAGCGTAGTCCAGAGCATGGGAAAAGAAGGAAATTTTCCAAGGCCATTTTATGAAACAAGTGTCATTTTGATCCAGTATTTGATCAAGATGGCCCCAAGAAAGAAACCTATAGACCAGTTTCACTTATGAATAGCAATGTAACAATCTTAATAAAACGTTAGCAACAGCACATTAAAAGTAAAGCATCATTCACTTTATTCAATGTGTCAAATTATCTAAAGAACGGACATTACTAGCAAGGCAGTGGACTGAGGTGTCACTGATTCTTCAAATGCCAAGGCAGATGAACTGTGTTCTGAAAGCTGAGGTTTGCTTTTAAAGTGAATTTTATCTCACTTTGCATCAATAAACAGACCCTTTATAAACTTAAAGTCCATAAGGTTGTATGTTGGTGTTAGTCGTATCTTACTCCACCTGTTAGCTACCATCCTCCCTAAATAAGAACATACTGAATTTTTTTAAGTGTATTAAATACATAAGAATGTGTCTCAGTCATAAGTGTATTAGTTGGTAATTTTTCACCAATTGAGCAAATCCATGTGCAGCACGCATGTTAAGAAATAGAGCATTATCAGAATCCCAGAAGCCCTCTCATGCCCCCTTTCATTATTACCCACCTCAGGGGTATCTACTATCTTGATTCCTAGCACCATAGATCAGTTTAGTTCACTTTTGAACTTTATGTAAATGAATATAGTATGTATTAATTTGTGTCTAGCTTCTTTCACTTGACATTATGTTTTTGAGATTCATTATATTATTGTGAATCAGTGTGTCTATGCCATATACTCTACACTGAGTGGCCAGATTATTATGACCACCTGACATTTGTAGGCAAATTAGCCGTACACTGCATTGTATGGGATATGGAAGCTGAAGGCCTGTTTGAACACCTTTGCTGTCTGCAGTTACCAAGATAAAATGTCTCCAGTTCACACAGGAACACAAGGATTGGACAGTAGAGCATTGGAAAAAAAGTCATGTGGTCCGATGAATCACGTCCAGTTGCATCATGCAGATGGCAGAGTGAGAATTTGGCGGAAACAGCATGAAAGCATGCACCCCACATGCATGAGAACAACCCTTCAAGGTGGTGGATGTAGAACAACGTCTGAATAGCACAACATACCTAAGTATCGTTGCTGATCAAGTTCATCCTATCGTGTTGATGGTGTATCCCAATGGAGATGACTTCTTCCAACAAGACAATGCGCCATGCCACGGTGCTCGTATTGTGCAGGAGTGCTTTCAAGAACATGAGGGAGACTTTACCCTGCTTAGGTGGCCCCCACAATCACCAGATCTCAATCCAATTGAGCATTTGTGGGACAAAGTCAAAAGAGCCATCCAGCAGCTGGTTCCACAACCATCAGATCTCACAGAACTGGGCAGTGCTATTCATCAGGCCTGGTGTCAGATTCCTCGCATCACCTTTCAACATCTGGTGGAGTCAATACCAAGAAGAATCGCCGCAGTATTAAAGGCAAAAGGTGGCCCAACGCAGTACTGATGGGTGGTCATAAAAATCTGGCCACTCAGTGTATATGTATGTATGTGTGTGTGTGTGTGTGTGTGTATATATATATATCACGTTCAAAGGCTGTTAAATCACGTTGTTTACCCATATCTTCAGAAAAAATCACTTCTACTGTTGTGGTAAACAACCTGCTTCGCTATTTATAATGGTCTGGCCCTCTAGCAACTTCAGCGCGAAATTATAGCTAATTTGCCTACAAACATCAGGTGGTCATAATAATCTGGCCACTCAGTGTATATCAGTGTGAATATGCCATAATTTCATGGTCCATGTTACTGTTAGTGAAGAGTTGGATAGCTTCCAATTTGGGACAATTTCAATAGTGCTGCTATGAAGTCTTGTACATGTCTTTTGTCAAACATATGCATACACTTATCTCGGACATCTACTTAAGACTGTAATCTACTAACAGTCCAAATGCATGGTAGTGTTTGGTAAATATTACCGATTTTTCCAAGTGATTGTGCCAATTTACACTCCAAACATCAGTGCATGAATGTTCTGGTTGTTCCATAGCCTGACTAATCCTAACACATTTTTGTCTTTTTCCATTTTAACTATTGTGTTGAGTATGTAACAGTGTCACATTAGAGCTTCAATTTGCATTCATGATGTCTAATAAGAATGAGAATCTTGTCATATATTTATTAATCATTCTTTTTTCTTTCAATTTAATAATTTTATTTGTGTTTTTTAGATTAACATGGTTTATTTACTTTTTATCTAGTTATAAATATATGTTCATTATAGAAATTTTGAAAATATAAAGTCCTAAAAAAAAGAGAAAGCAACAATTACCCACAATCCTAATACACACAGTTATAGAGTGGTGACATTTTACAGTTTTCACAATTAATTCTAATTTATGTTCTCAATTCAGAGTAAAAGAAGAAAAAGTAGTGTATTACAGAATTTTTCTCAAGGAGAAACCACTTTTATTTAGCAATATCTCTAAATAGACATGTTTTATTATAAACTTAAAGTCCACAAGGTTTAGCTTAAATCTTATAAGACAAGGCAAAGGATATCTAACAATTTTCTCCAAAAAATGGACAGAAATCATAACCTTGGAGGAGAGGAATTAAAGAAGAGGGCATGTCCCTTGCATGGTAGAAGAAATGACCAGTAATTTTAAATTAAATTAAATTTAAAAATTTTCCATCACCATTTATCCCCCTTATACCTTGTGCCACCTCCTTCCACCCCTCCAAACATTCTTGAGATCATACTTAAAGTTGTCAGGCCACTTGAATTTTATCTCACTTTGCATCAATAAACAGACCCATGTGTTAAAAGTGAGTGTGGATACCTTTTGTACCCTTGGTAATATGACACTTAAACAGCTCTCACCCACATAGTACTGTCTCAAGAGTGGTGTGTGATTAGAGTACACTAATAAAAAATTAATTTCAAAATAGCTCAAGTTTTTGTATTACAATTCTCAAACATTATAAAAAGAAATACGTAGACTACTGTACTGTCTCTTTACATCTCTTTTTCTCTCTTATCTCTGACTCAGAGCCTCCCTAGCATCTTTTTTTCCAAAAAACATTAAAAAGGACAATTGTAAAATAATTTTCAGTGAGAAACTCTTTTCTATCATTTCTTAAAATCCAAATTCATATGAGATTGATAAATGCAACCTCAAAAAATATAGTAAAAAGACAAAAACCACAAAAGCTTTGCATCTTCTTTAATATTTCACTAAAAGTCTTAGCCAGTGCAATAAGGCAAAACATAGAAATAAAGAGCATATCCCAGCTGGTGTGGCTCAGTGGTTGAGCATCAACCTATGAACCAGGAGATCACGGTTCGATTCCTGGTGAGGGCATATGTCCGGGTTTCCAGCTCAATCCCCAGTACAGGCCACGTAGGAAGCAGCTGATTGATGATTCTCTCTCATCATTGATGTTTCTGTCTCTCTCTCACTCACCCTTCCTCTCTGAAATCAATAAAATATTTAAAAACAAACAAAAATTTAAATGCTGAAAGCAACTAATTAATACCTAAATTAATGGAGAGTTCTGGCAGTAGAACATGGAGATGATGATACAACAATGTGAATATACTTGATGCTATTGTACACACACAAAAAAATGGTTAAAATAGTAAATTTTATATTAGTCATATTTTAACCACAACAAGAAGTAATAATAGTAAAAGAAAGAAAAGATAAAGTCTTACTGAGGTAGTGCGGGCCCTTAATCCAACATGACTGCTAATCTTAAAAGAAGAAAAGACACAGTGGGGAGAAGGCCCTGTGAAGGTCCAGAGAGACACCCAGGGAAGCCAGCATTGGTAAGACGGAGGCAGGCATGGGAGTGATGCCTCTATGAGCCAAAGGGCACCAAGGGCTTTTGGCAGCCCCCAGAAGCTCAGAGAGGGAAGGCAGCATCTCCCCTAGAGTCTTCAGAGTGGACAGGCCCTGCCGACACCATGACTTTGAACTTATAGCTTCCAGAGCTGTAAGAGAATAAGTTTCTGTTGTTTTAAGCCACCCAATTTGTGGACTTTGTTTCATCAGGTGTATTTTTTTGTGTGTACTATATATATATATATATATATATATATATACATACATATATATATATATATATATATATATATATATAGAGAGAGAGAGAGAGAGAGAGAGAGAGAGAGAGAGAGAAAGCATCTTTTGACTTTCTACAAGTTTTAAGTGTTTCAAAAGGACAATATTTGCATGATAGAATACTATATTTTAGATATTTAATATATGGAAAGGTATTTATGAAATATACTAAGTCTAAAGATAAAAGTTACAAAGCCACCTAATTCAAAACTAGAAAATGTATGTGTACCAGAGCATTAACAGTGGCTACTATTTTTTCATGAATTTTTCAAAAAAATTTTTGCATGACTTACTTTAGAAATCCAGAAAAAAATTAATGTTATAATAAAACTTTAAAGTTTCAAAATTAGAAATAATTCAGTTGATAGGTTGACATTAGCCTCTTGGGGACTGGCTCTTACAAACTCCAAGCCAGAGGTCCCAGAGCATGCTGCTGCCTCAGACCCAGGTCCCTGGCAGTTAGCTCCCAGCCCTGGGCCCCCCACTCAGGGGTCTGGACAGGACACTACGTGGAGGATGCAGTCCTCTGAGGTTCCCATGATCCTTGGGCTGGCACTCTGAAAGCAACTATGCTCTAAGTTTGCTCTCACCAGACTGATGATGTTTCCATGTCTGGTGACATTCTCTATGTATTTGATCCTTTTCTTTTCTTTTTTGAATATATTTTCATTGATTTCAGAGAGGAAGGGAGAGGGAAAAATAGAAACATCAATGATGAGAGAGAAATATCGACCAGCTGCCTCCTGCACATCCCCTACTGGGCATTGAGCCCACAGCCTAGGAATGTGCCCTGACAGAGAATCGAACCATGACCTCCTGGCTCATAGGTCGACACTCAACCTCTGAGCCATGCCAGTCGGGCTGATTATTTTCTCACCAAGAATATAAATAGTTCAGTTGGTATTGACAAATATTTATTTTACCAGGCACCATGCTAGGGGCAGTGTAGTTTTGTGGCTTGGACCATGAGATCTAGAATCTGATAGGCTTGGATTTAAACCCTGGCTCTATAATTTCCTAGCACTGTAAATGAGCAAATCACCTACTTTCTTCAATCCTCAGTTTTCAAATCTGCAAAATGGAGATAATATACTCAATCAAATCTAAGATGCCTTTGATAAAAGGAATCATTTATTTACTTCTAAGCAAGACAAATATTGCCAATTAAACTTTGGCATGTTGCCTTAGTTTAAAAAATAGCTCTATGGAGTACATAAATTGGTCATACTGACATCTAATGGCTTTGAAATTTCTTTCATCTATACCAGAAGCTCTTGGTTTTGCAAGAAAATACAGAAGGGCAGTCATTTCTCCAAAAACACATTTCCATCTATCTCCATGCTCTTCTGTGTTCACGTAGTCCCAACAATGCATATAACCCAGTTGAAATGCGAATATTAACAGCAATGACCAGGTTTATGTACACTGCCAGTCAATACTGATTGTAAAATACCACCACTTGTAAGATCAATCTGGACTCTGAGATGTTAGTGGGAAAAACAAACAAAAACCCCATTGATTTAATGATATCAGTGTTACCTCCATCTTAAAGCTTTGTGATGATTAAATTTAATTATGCCTGGCACATATTAAGCATCACTAAATGTTAGCAGTTATTATTTCATTACATACATAGTTATTACATAATTCCAGTCCTTCAGAAGGCAGAGGTCCTGAGGTTTGGATCCAAAAATGCCCCCCCCCCCAAAAAAAAATAAAACAACAAAACACCCAGTATGTGTGATTATTAAGTTGAACTCTAGGTCCTTCCCTTATCTTCTCTGCCTTCTTTGATCCAGCCACTTAGCAAGCATTTACTGAAATACTATGTGCGGTGCTATGCAAAGGGCCCTCTAGATTTGTGATCAGCATTCAACCAAATCAAGTCCAGTGACCTGTGGAAGTGCTGGCTGGAAATGTCGGGAGTCCCTAAGCATTGCTCAGGTGTGTCTAAAGGTGGAAGGTGATCAGGGAATCAAAAGAAGCAACCAAGGAGCAGTCTGGGGAGAACACAGAAAAAAACCACGTCCTTAAAGATGATGAAAAAAGAAAAGCATTGAACGATGAATGAGCACTAAGTTTCAGTTCTGTGCTTCTCCAAATCAATGTGTGGCTCCCATTTCCTTCCAACATCTCCCTCTGACTATTAAAAGGAACCGTCAAGGTATTTTATATCCAGGTTATTATTTCACCAGGGTGAAACGGGTGGGTTGGTGACCTGATGGAGACATGACTTTTAGAAGATCCATAGTGATTTCCCTCTCTTCTTCCTGACTTTTTATTTTTAAATTGTTGTGTTCTCAATGCAATGGAAGCAATCCATTGACAGAAACGTCTATTAATCAATATTAGTTTCATCACAGCGTGGAGGATCTTGATAACTAATATATAAAAAAGTCTATGGCTTTTATGAAAGAACCTTAAAGAAAAAAAAGTAAAAGAAACTGTGTCAGCAACAAAAATATCTTTGTGAGGCAGACTATAATAGAAGAAACACAAACACCAAATAAGGAACATGAGCTTGTTTTTTCCACTCTAGAAATAGACTTTTGGATAACAGGGCAAAGGACATGAACTTTCCATTAAAATAATATTTTTACAGCTGTTAGTTACAGTAAAAATTTTGTTCTAGGACAAATGTGACACATATATAAATATTTATCTATAATATTTACATATATTAGAAGTATATATATTTTTTAATAATATAATGTATATTTAACCTTTCAAGGTCTAGAAATATATCTAAAAGCATAAGCATGGCCAAAAATAACAGTGATTGAGTGACTTAAAAGGTCTAGAAATTCTGCCAGCATCCACTTTTCAGTAAAAGCAGAGCCTCTGATAAATTCTAAATCTGTCTTGCTGATAATTTCATCTCCCAGATGCTGGCAAGTTGGAAATAAATAATCAAATTGATCTGGAGGACAGTGCCTCTGCCAGGGAGGGAATGCTGGGTGCCTGGGGAGGGTGTTTAGGGGAACAAGTCAGAGAAACTGGCCGGTTCAAGCTTAGAGGAGAAGTGAGTCAAAGATTCAGGAGCAGGCCACAGAACCAACAGAGGGGAAATCTTTTGGACTCACAAGGGGCCCAAAGCAGGAACTAGCAATCTCTTAGGCCTGAGGCTCCAGTCTGTTTCTCTGGGCTGCCTGGTTTCCATTTGTTGTGCATCAGGTTCTTTCAACCACCAAGGGTTTGGGTGTTAGTTAGGGCTGGGGAATGGGGAGCTCAGGATTGCAAATTAGACCTCATATTTGTTCTGCCTCAATCAATGAAGTTGGACTTCTATACTTAGACACTGATTAGTTGATGCTTATAGTCCGTGGGTAGAGGGGAGGAGGGGCATAAGAGGAAACAACCCCCAGGGGCTTCTAACTCTCCATATGGATGGGGAGGCTTCAGCACCCAAGGCAATCTTCAAAAGTCACTAGTGAAGGTGGTGAGCAACAAGGCTTGCAGAGGCTGGCAATAGGTGTGCACAGAGCTAGTAAGGGGAACTCAAGGGGATTTGGGCAGGGAAACAATTATGTCTGCTGTAGATCTCTGCTGCCTTCCCTGTAGCTGCTCTGTATTCTCTCTCTCTCTCTCTCTCTCTCTCTCTCTCTCTCTCTCTCTCTCTCTCTCTCTCTCTCTCTCTCTCCCAGCTTTCTCTGCCATCTGTGTGCATCTGGGCCAGAGGTGGCTGTTCCAGACTCTGCTTCCTACCACTTCCCATGCAAGTGCCTGTAAGAGACTGATAGTCTCTGCTTCCTGGTTCCATCCTCCCAGGAAAGAGAATCTACAGGCGTGTTTGGCCAGGCATATCTATCCAAGTCCAACTGACTGTGGTCACAAATCCAAGAATGGTCCATAGGTCAACCGCTGAGTACAGAGCCTTAGTGCATGCGTGTGTGTGTGTGTGTGTGTGTGTGTGTGTGTGTGTGTGATGTTGGGGCAAAGGAGTAGACAGAGGAACAAGTTCTCTGAAAGGGTCAGGATGGACATGGCCAACTCTGCTTTGGATCCCCTGCTCTGGGCTCAGTCACCCTCATACCCTAGATTTAAGGAAAGCTGATGTCAAAAATGTCCAGATGGACAATATAGATCTGACTCCACAGCCAGAGGCTCTAGAAGCCTAATTGGCTCAAGAGGGATGAGGGCTTACCAAAAGCAAAATTCCGAACAAGCAATGACCAGTGATATCCTTTTCTTCAGGAAGAAATGGGAGACCATCTAAAGAAAGTCAGGTTGTACATGAGTGGCACCAACATGGGCAGATCGTAGGTCATTGTGTACACAAGACAACAGGATGCATATGGAATCAAGTCAATGAAAGTTATGGAACAAAAAAGCAGCTCCAGGAACCCAAAGACAAAATATTCAGAAGCTTAAAAATAGATATATTTGAAATAAAAAGAATCACAAAGGTGTAACTCACTGCTTGAGACTGGGTTTTAATGGCAAATGAATAGTGTGAGAACGCAGGCCTTTGTGAGACACCTTTGTTAAGTGGAGAAAGCAAGTTCAAAACAGTACAGCCAGTGGGATATTTGGTAAATGTATAATCAGGCTTATATTTATCCATTTAAAAGAGAGAGAGAGATCTGGGTATTGAATAATAGGCAACTTTTTCTTCTCTTTTTCTTCTATCTTTTTCCCCCTCATTTTAAAAAAAATATGAACTTCCGCCCTAGCTGGTTTGGTTCAGTGGATAGAACATTGGCCTGGGGACTGAGGGGTCGGTCCCAGGTTCAATTCCAGACAAGGGCACATGTCTGGGTTGTGGGCTCGATCCCCAGTAGGGGGCGTGCAGGAGTCATCATAGATATTTCCCTTTCCCTCTCCCTTTCTCTCTGAAATCAATAAAAATATATTTTTAAAAAATTAAAAAATATGAACTTCCATTGTTTTTATAATGAAATAGTGTTAAACATTGAAAGAAAGAAAAGAGCTACTTAATTTTAAGTTAGCTTTTTCTAATGAGAAATTTTTCAACAGGAGTCAGGAGAACAGATATCCTTAAGAGGATACAAAGTCCTAGCTCGAGGATGAGATAAGAGAAGATCTAGATGTTTTAAATGAGTTGAAGACGCCAGGCCCAAGCAGATTATTCCCCAGAGCCCTGCAGACACTTTAAAATTATGTCCCTGGAACCACTGCTAGTAAACCAGACAAATCCAGGGTAGCATCAAAGGGCGAAAGATAGGTCAGTGAAAAGAAGCTCAAGAGGCAGAAAGTGCTCTTAGATTAGAGCTGTTCAGGAAAGACATCATTTGCCCTGGGAGGCAGCTGTTTCCTGTGCCTGGACACAGGAAGCAGGAGCTGGGTGACCATCCTGTGACAAGGTGGTGCTGGGTGTCCTACATGACTGGAGTCTGGACCAATCAGGATTCTTGACGAAAGACTGGTAGACCGCAAATTTCCCCCGATGAACTTAAAACTGGTCTTAAAATACAAATTCTCTCTTGATTCTTAGGAGTGATTAAAGCACAAGTCATTGGTTTTCATTTTACAAACAACACAGGGTCTGGTCACTTATACATAACATAGGTGACAAGATGATTTATTGGGATGTCTCTTCAAACACTTCCCCCGTCCAGCCCCCCAAGCTGGGTAGGACCTTTATGCCCCCTCACCTCTGCCATTAACCCTGTGCCTCAGAGGAAGTTGGAGGTTACTGTGCTAAAAATAAAATTACTCAACAGATGCTTTTCCTCTTGGCCTTTATTTTCCCCAAACCAGAGCTCGTTAGAGAATCATACTCTCTTCCCTTGAAGACACCAATAGGGAGAGGAGCATCTTAGAGGCAAAGGCAGGGAAGCAGGGGGGTTCTCCCAGCCTTTGGGCTTGGCTCCCTGCTCCCACAGTGGAAGTGTTGAGATTTAAGAAGGGTTAGGAAAGCTGGGCCCTAGTTACAAGGCTCCAGGAAGCAGAGGCTTAAAGAGATCATGATGAATTTAGAAAAAGGAGATGAGGGCTCAAATCCCCTTGCAAGGGGACTTGCAAGTTTTCTGCACCACATAGAATTTCCGACTTCTGTTGAGAGTCTGGGAAGGATCGAGACCTCCATAACAATGGAATTATACGTTTCCTCCAGCCGGGCAGACTGGAGGGTTGAAAGATTTAGTTTGATGAGAATTGACACAAGATTCTAAGTCAGGTGCTTTGCAGAAGTCTGGCTGGCCGCCCGAAAGCTCTTGGTAAGTTGGCAGCGCTAGCGCATACTTGGATAGTTGGCATTCCCGCAGTCCAGCGGAAGGATGCTATTTATCAGGGCATTAACAGTACTGTCTTGAGTTGGACATGGTCTCCAACTGCTGCCTTCCCTGCTTCATTTATTAATTCTGTTAGTTTATCAACATCCTTTTCAATTTAGTTTGTCAAGGGTTCCATGACAACAAGCTTCCATCACAATCATTATTTATCTTGATGCTCAGATTGCCCCACATCTGACCACTGGGAACTCCTTCAGCTTGGTCCCTCTGTTCCCTTGATATCTCCCCATTGGTATTTAAGCCACTTTCTTACTTAATGGTACAAGATGTTTCAGGGTGATTTTGTACTTTCACTGTCCTAGCTCTGGCGTCAGCCCTTTCTCCAAAGAGCCTTGGTTCCTTTTAGTAGAGAGTGATGTTTAGAAACCAAGATCTGGGCTCTCCATGTGCTCATTATTCCTGGTGCATCATTGCTTCTGGGCAGGCCCTCTCAGCAGACAGAGTCAGGAAATTGTGTGTGTGTGTGTGTGTGTGTGTGTGTGTGTGTATTTGTGTGTGTATATGTGTATGCACCCACATATACCACACACACACACACACACACACACACACACACGAAGGTATATTTCTATTTATATAAAACCATGAGTTTGTATGAATACCTCCAGTTTCAAACCAACACCACAGGGCACACATTCTAGTCTTCCTTCTGTCCATATTTATAATTCCTTTCTCCAACAGTGAGAAGCCTAGCTCTCATTATCCTAAACATATCCAATTCATTTGCTCAAGACCCGAGTACACAGAAAGTAATTTTAGAATTACTAACCTATACCACTGTGAAAGGTAAATCTACCAGCTAGAGTTAAATATTTGTTTATAGGGTTGTTGTTTTTTAGGTAAAATTTACACACAGTGAAATGTACACATCTTAAATGTACAATGCAATAAGTTTTGGGGGTTTTTTGGTTGTTGTTAATCCTCACCTGAGGATAATTTTCCATTAACTTTTAGAGAAAGTGGAAGGGAGGGAGGGAGAGAGAAACATCAATGTGAGAGAGACATATCAATTGGTTGCCTTTGGATGTGCCCCAACTGGGGCCAGGAATTGAACCTACAACCCAGGTACGTGCCCTTGATTGGGAATCAAACACGCGACCCTCGAGTATGTGGGCTGATGCTCTAACCGCTGAGACACGCTGGTCAGGGCACAATTCAATGAGTTTTGATGAATGCATAAATCCATGCAATCCTACCCTTATCAAGATATGGACCGTTTCTTTCATTCTAGAAATTCTCTCAGGCTTTTTTGCATTTAATCTTCATTTCCCACCAGAGACAGCCACTATTCTGATCCACACCCATAGATTGGTTTCGCTCATGCTGCCTGTATCAATGATCCATTCTTTCTTGTCACTGAGTAGGATTTTATTGGATGAATATGCCATAATTTGTTTATCCATTCTCCTGTTGATGGACTTTTGGGTTGCTTTGAGTTTTTGGCTATTGTAATAAAACTGCTATAAACATTCTGTTTAAAAAGAGAAGAAATAGTAGTTGTATTGGACATTTTTGCTGCCCCCACAGCCCACCTTTTTCTCTAACCATTGCATTGCTTCAGCAACCTGCTTTTAGCCCATATCATCAGACAGCATCTCGCCTCAGCTGCACCACACATCTGGGCCTTCTCCAGCATGCACTGTGGCACTCACGCACTGGGAAATGGGGAGCTGGTGTGAAAATGCTCCCCCTCCTATCTGTGGGTAGGCAATTCTGAGGCTTGTTCTACATGGCTCCTCCAAAGAATTGAACCCCAGCTGCTCACAGTGCTGACCATCATGGCACACCTGTACTGGCTCTCCCTCCTCCCCTGTTGCACTTCGCCTGCCCCTCACTCCTGTTCACTGGCATCGGCCCCAGTAGATTGCTCAGAGGCAAGCCCTTGCCCCAGGCTCTGCTTCCCAGGCGAATGCAACATCAGAGTGCAACTTCCGCACGTTATTTAGAAGCACACAGGCACATACAAGAGAGAAAAACCAAAAGTACTCAAGGATAACTATGCTGTGGTGTTCTCTAAGTTGGGGACTGGAAAGTCCCGTCCCCTCTCCCCCCTCCCTGTAAGATACATTTCAACTTCAGCAATGCTGAAATGCAAAAGCTCATGCATCTGTGTGTGAGTATATAGGGCTGTCTTGGCATTTTCCATCTGCTTGCCTTGCTCTTGTGATTGTCACCAGTGCAGAGATGGAGTCTGATAAAAGCATAGCAGGCGCTTAGTAAATATTTGTAAGTAAGAGAATGATGGACAGCAAGGAAAAAGAAAGCTGGAGAAAGTGAAGTGGGTTTGGAAGAAGAGCTCTAAGAGGTAGATACTTGGTAAAAGACTTGAGGAGAAAAGGAAATCAGATTGAACCCCAGGAGCCTGGATGAATCAACAGAGATGGATGAGTAGGGCCAGGACTGAGGAAGCTTAACTAGCAAGAGACCTAGAGAGGAGGGCTTCCCCTGTAGGCCCTCCTTCACTGCAAGGAGAGTCTCTAATAGGCTCAGCAAAAGGAAATGCTTTAGCCACTGCACCCTTCCCAGCAGTTCAGAGAAACAATAGGCTCAAAAATGAGTATTTTACTAAGCATGCTTCCTGAACCAGCTTATAGCAAATTTTCTATAAATCCTTCCAGCTTATGGCAAATTTTCTGTAATCCATGGAGGAAATTCTATTTCTCAATTCCTAGTGACACTGCTTCCCAGATAACATACTTGAATTTCACAGATTAAGATGATTATTGTGGATGAATAAAACAAACGCTGGATCAAGAATGTCATGCTGATAAAGGAGAGGGCCATTTGAACACAGAAAGCAACAGTGTCAAGACATTCCAAGCTTGGCCCCAATAGATGTCTCAGTCTGTTCTTGAAAAGTCTTGTTTGACCCTGAAAAGGCTGCATGTGCTTTGTGTAAGGACCCAGAGAGGACTATATAGATGGAAAGCAGTTCAGGAAAAACGAGCGGCTTTCTCTTCATAAAGGAAATCAGAAATAGATTTGCTTCAGAGGAGTGTAGACTGGGTAGAAAAATGGAGTCCTCACCCCAGGCGCAGGGCAATAGTGAGGATTTCTGTTTACCAGCGTGGAAAATGCTTCACTGGAGAGTGTTAAAAGCTTAACAGGCACAGGCTGAGTTGTTTTCTGTGGTTGATGTTTTAAGCGGAGTTTTAACCTTCCTAACCCTTCCAGAAAACTACGGATCCTAGGCATTAGGCTTGTGTGCTAGGGTAAGAGACCAGCCAGAGGCCAATTGCATTTACTGGTTCAGGAACCTCATAACCACTGATGTCCCTGCAGTGTAAGGGAGCCACTGGAGGCTTTGGAGCAGAAGAGTGGTGTGATCTGCTTTTATTTTAAATGGATCACTCCATTGAGAGCAGGCTGAAAGGACCAAGGACAGAAGTGGGAAAACCAACTGCAAGGCCGCTGCAGCAATTCAAGGAAGAAATGATGAACCAGGGGGTATCAAGGAGGTGGTGGGAAGGTGTCAGATTGTGGATGTCTGTTGAAGGCAGAGTTAGAGATGGGAGAGGTAGAGTGAAGGCGAAGATGCCTCTGGGGGTTCATAACTTGAGCAACTGGGACCATAGCATGCCACTTACTAGGAAGGGAAAGGCAGTGAGAGGAGAAAGTTTTGGACAGTATGAAGAGCTCAGTTCGGGACAAATTAAGGTTGAGGTATGTATTAAATAGTAAAGCATAGATGTTTATTAAGCACTTGGATAGCGTTCAGACGCTGGGAAGAACTCTGTTGGCGATACAACATGGAGAGTTGTCAGTGCTAAATATTGATCCTACCAAAAATTGCAATACAGCTATAATGAGAGGAAGGTGGGAGAAAAAAGTATGTGTGTGCATGTTGAAGGGTGATATATAAGAAGTGAAATGTTCATTTTATATAACTGGATCATTGGTTGATAGCTAACTTAGAAAAATATCTAGAAATAGTTATATATAATCAGATGAAATAATCATCACTATTATTGCTCAATACCTTACCCATTTCCTTCCTCATCTTTTTTTGGGAGGGAGGTATTTTTTAGAATTTATTTTAATTTATTTTTTAACAGCTCTCTTGAGATATGATTCATATACTATACAATTCAACCATTTGAAGTACCTTTCATTACATTTACAGAGTTGCGCAATCATTACTATAATTTTAGAATATTTTCATTATGCCAAAAGGAAACCCTGGGCCCCTTAGCCTTTGACTTACAACCTCTCCATCCCTCTCCCTCAGCCTTGGCAATCAATAATCTACGTCCTGTCTCTAAGGACTTGCTTATTATGAATGTTTCATACAGACGGAATTGTGCAATATGTGGTCCTGTGTCACTGGCTTCTTCCATTTAGCTGCTTTGGGTTTTGTGATCCTCCTCCTTCTCTCCCCCAGGTTTGGTTCTTTCAAGCTCATCTCCAAGCTCCAGGTTCTGCAGTCCCTACTTTGTAGAAACTTTGCTGTCATCCCTCCCGAAGGTGTCCTTAAGAAATCCTGCTTTTGCTTGTGGCTCTCCCTGTATCAACACCAGCTCTTCAAATGACTCAGAAAAGTTCCCTCTGTCTTCCTGGAGGCGTCTGGGATTCTGCTACCTGAAAGCAGGGCTGCCTAAGGACTGCAGCCAACATTTCAGACAGCTCAGGTCAAGTTTATCAGCAGCATCTCATTCCGCATTGCATGTTATGAGGTGTAGAGAGCTTTCAAAGAGAATATACACTGCATTTTATATCATGGGTTAGAATCCATAGCTTTATGAAATATTTCTATTCCCAAACTCCTCTCTTATATTTGAACAAGTAAGAGGGATATTTTTTTTAATTGCACTTTATGACTCAACAGTAGTGCTTTTGTTTTCAGAGGTCTGAAAGTTACCCATGACAACAAAAACTTTTTCCACAGTGGCATTTGACATGGGAATTGAAACAGAGGGCAGAACCTGTTTTTAACATATTTGGATAAATCAGATGATGTTCTTTCAAAGAAGTGGCCCTCGTGACCAGGATGCTGCCTTCCTCATAAAAAAATAAGTACAATTAATGAGTTTTATTTTCCGTGCTTATGACATTCAGATTTTAATCTTGTTCACCCAATTGGCTTTATCTCATGCTTTCAGAGCATAATATATGGCATTTTGCAAAGAAAACCACTTCTTTAATAGTTGAGGGCTCTTTATGTGCATTTAGTATATAAATTAACTACATGGACTGAGAAATAGTCCCATTTGCAATGCAAACATAACATTCAAACCA
This sequence comes from Myotis myotis, assembly GCF_014108235.1. NCBI lineage: Eukaryota > Metazoa > Chordata > Mammalia > Chiroptera > Vespertilionidae > Myotis > Myotis myotis. The sequence goes on from NW_023416335.1 coordinate 38,504,374, forward strand.
AAGAACAAAATTAGATAAAACATTTCTTGATTTAAGTTTCTTTTAAAAATTAAAGCTGTCAAATATTTCTTGTCTTAGAGGAGATACAATAAAGATGAAAGTTAGACAATGAAAGGACAACAGTATCTTGAATCATAGCAGATAAAAGGAAAAGTAGACAGGATACACTCTATTCTAAGAAAAATGGGAAGCTATTGAGAGGCTTTTAGGATGTGAGTGACATGATTTGGTTCACTGTGTGGAGAATTTGTTGGAAGAGGCAAAAGTCAAAGCAAGAAATTCAGGTGGGGGAATAACATGCTTTCACGTGCACACAGACCACCTGGGGTTCTTACTAAATGCAGATTTTGATTCAGTAGGTCTGGGTGGGGCCTGAGACACTGTGTTTCTAACAAGCTCAAAGGCGAATATGGTACTCCTAGTCATGGGCCACACTGGAGTAGCAAGGGATTAGAGTAGGGCCGTAGTAGTACAGATGGAAGAATTGGCTGGATTTCAGAGCCATGTGGAGGGTAGACTAGTAGGATTAACTGATTAATAAGGAGAGGTAGATGCAGGGCCAAGGATGAGTCCCATGATGTTGAGTGAATTGGTCTTGTGGTCTGATTAGTCAGTGTTGAGAACACAGGAAGAGAGGCAAGATTGTCAGAGAAGATCTTAACCTTTGGAAACATCCAAATGGAGATGGCAGGTAGATAGTTGCATGTATAAGTCTTGAACTCAAAAGGGAGGCCTAGAAATATAAATTTGAGAGTCATCAGATAACTAAATGGTATAATGGACCCAAGAGAGCAAAGAGGAGTGCGAGTATGAGAGGCCCTGGAACTGAGCCTTAAGAGCTTCCAGTATTTAAAGGTTGGATAAAAATAGATTGAACCCACTGGGGAGACAAAGAGGGAGAAACCTAAAGGATAAGAGGAAACCAGGACAATGTGTGATGTAGGTGCCAACAGAAGAAATGTTTCAAGAAGGCGGCACAGTCAACCATGCCAGACGCTGAATAAAAAGAAAAGACTGCCAATGGCCCATGAGGTTACCCACCTAGGTCATTGGTGAACTTAGCACCGTTGCTGTGGAGTGGTGGGTATACACCAGATTGGAGGGGTCTGAGATGGGAGGATAAAGTAAAGAAATTAAATGCACCTCCAAAAAGTTTGTTTGTGGGGAGAAAGATAGTTGGGATGGTAGCTGGGGAGTATGTGGCATATAGGCAAGGTCGTTTTTGTATCTTTTCAAACAAATTAGAGGCATGAGGGTGTTTAAATGCTGATGGGAACGATCAAGTTAAAAAAGAGAGAAGTGAGAAAGAATAAGAAAGAGCATAAGGTCGCTGAAAAGGGTGGAGGAAATGGACTTCGATGTGGGGAAAGTCATGTCTCAATTGTAACAGGAAGAGAAAACTGGGGCCAATGTCAACAGGTTTGTCGACATGGAGCGTCTACTGAGAAGTTTCTCATCTGATGAGAAACCTCAGTGGTTTAACCTATTTTACCCAACCTTTACTAGTAAATACCGGAAGCACTTTAAATCCTGCTCTCAGCATGACTGGGGAAGAGGTCATTTTTAGCGAGTGATGGGCAGAGGTAGGGTGCTGGACTGTGAGGAGAGTGGGAAGAAAACTCCCTAGGTAGCAGGTGGTGATTTGGGACTTGGTGATCTTACAGCTGTAGCCAGTCTGCCCCCAGTGAGATTTCCCCCAGGGGTGCAGCATCCCAGCTGCAAGAGAGAGAAGGTAGATGTTCATCTAGGGTTGGAGATTTGTCAGGTGAATATGTGAGAAAAGTCCAAAGAGGAATAGAGTTTGGTTTATACTATTGAAAAGAATGTTCTATAGGCTACAGGGCCTGGCACACAGTAGGTTCACAAGAATTGTGCTTATTATTACAGGAGAAGAGACATAATTCCCCACTTCCAGCCAGCCCTCCACCAACTCCTGCCCAATCACCATCACCTAGTCACACAACTCAAACCCTTTGTCTGCCCACAATATTTGTACATAATGTGGAGGTGCTTTTGAAGGTAGATGTGATATTTATTTTATATAGTCAGTCATTTTTCATTCATTCTATGTGTCCCCACTTCATTATTATCTATGTAAAGTGTCAGAAACTGAGCTCTCTGTTCAATTATTCAGTTTACTCCTGGAGTAGTGGTATGTGCAGCTAACTCTGAGTTCCAACAAATGATACCACTTAAGAAAAGTACTCATCAGATGAGCCATCATATGTAATTTTTATAATCATAATAATTTTTTAAAGTTCCCTATTGAGAAAAAAGTCACATTTTTCTAAATATAGTGGCACTTAAAGTTGTGGGTTTTTTTTTTCCTTTAAAGTGGTTTATTATTGTTGCTAATCTGTAAGGGTTGCATTTGGTCTATCTGAAAATTTAAAGTTTCTATGGAAAAAGTAGGTTTCAACATAAAGGTCATATTAAGAATGACTAATGACAAAATCAGAAACATGTTTCATACAAGGAATTAGGAAGTTGGGCAAATAACATTGCTTCTATAAGGCTGAGTTTCTTCATCTGTAAAGTGAGGAAATTTAAAAATATGACTTTCAGTATCCAAACTATCCAAACAGTCACTAGCAACATGTGGCTACTTAAATTTAAATTAATTAAATTATAAATCTGTTCCTCAGTCGCACAAGTCACATTTCAGCGTTCGATAGCTGTATGTGGCTTGTGGCTGCTCTATTGACAGCACAGAAGCAGAACCTTCCCATCATTAGAGAAAGTTCTATTGAGCAGCTTTAGTCTGTGATGCTAGTCTCAATACAACTGCAACAGAGGGAAGATGTTAAGATACTTCCGGAAGTCATCATGTTCTGATTTCCCAGTTGATCACATTAGACAACGTTTCTGGAGTACACCTACATCTCACTTGGCTCAAGATTGAACTTAAGTACCGTAGCCGGTTTTGCTCAGTGGATAGAGCATCAGCCCTTGGACTGAAGGGTCCCGGACTCAACTCTGGTCAAGGGCACATACCTTGGTTGCAAGCTTGATCCCCAGCCCTGTCGGGACGGGGTGAGTGTAGGAGGCAACATTATCGATGTGTCTCTCTCAAATTGATGTTTCTCTGTCTTTCCCCTCCCTTCCACACTCTCTAAAAATCAATGGAAAAATATCCACAGGAGAGGATTTTTTTTAATTGAACTTAACCAAAGTGGACCTGTTACAATAAAATAATCTCCAGGGAATGGAGAGACAGTACATTCCAGACTCCTCCCACCTTCCTTCTCTACCTTTTACCCATTTTTTTATTGAGTGCCAAGTCCTGAGTTTGCTACGGGGTATTCAAAGATAATTGTACCTGTCCATTTGATCTGTTAGAAATATAGGTGATGATAATGCAGTGTATTTGCTAAAGAAATATGACAAAATAATCCTTGGAGTTTTATGGAACTCTACAGAAGTTTCCCAGGAAGGGCCACACTTGAGGATGGCGATAGAGGATGTGTAGGAGTTCAGATGGCCCCCAGGAGTGAATGTTATGTTTTGCTTTAATTATGATCCTATTCAAACAACTGAGGGGAAAAAAGAGCAATTTGAGCAAAATTAATAGCAAGTGGTTTTTTAAAATTATTAGCATTGCAAACTCTGTGGTGCGCAAAATTTTTGAAAGCGCTATGAAATGTGAGAATGGTTCTTTTCATCCATTTTGAAGGGTTACCTGCCTAACTCAGTCCTTTTAGTTCAGTGGTTCTCAACCTTCTGGCCCTTTAAATACAGTTCCTCATGTTGTGACCCAACCATAAAATTATTTTCGTTGCTACTTCATAACTGTAATGTTGCTACTGTTATGAATCGTAATGTAAATATCTATATGCAGGATAGTCTTAGGCGACCCTTGTGAAAGGGTCGTTCGACCGCCAAAGGGGTCGCAACCCACAGGTTGAGAACCGCTGTTTTAGTTGCTGCTGCCTTTGTGGTAACAAAACAATAAGTTGATTCTGGTGCTATAGTTCCAAATAGTAGTTCACAAGACTACCACTTCACCTGGCCGAGGGGCTCAGTGGTGAGCGTCAACCTATGAACCAGGAGGTCAAGGTTGGATTCCCTATCAGGGCACATGCCCAGGTTGTGGGCTTGATCCGCAATAGGGGGTGTGCAAGAATCAGCTGATCCATGATTCTCTCTCATCAATAATGTTTCTATCTCTTTCTTCCTCTCCCTTCCCTTCCTCTCTGAAATTAATAAAAAATATATTTTTAAAAAAGACTATCACCATTTTAGTAAATGTTGCTTCTCAATTCTCTTAATTTCTCAGACCAGAATCCTTGGAATTATTCTTGACCCTTCTATTTTTCTTACACTCCACATCTCCTTCAATGGGTCCTATTGTCTTTGCCTTCAAAATATCTCCAGAATTATGTCCCTTTTCCCTAATTCCTATAATATCTTTGTGGTAGTGGTCCAAACCACTATCACGCCCTGCCTAGAGAAGAGCAAGAACCTTCTCATAATCTTACTTCCACAGTTGTATTTTCATCATCAATTCTCTACTTAGCAGCCAGATATTCAAATCTTAAGTTGGATCATATCATGCCTCTGTTCCAAACTCCCCAGCAGTTTCCCACTTCACAAAGATAAAGTTGTAAGTCCTTACCATGGACCACAAGTCCCTATGTGATCTGCTTCAAGCCATGTGACCTCTTACCATTCCCTCTTGCCTGTTCATACTGGTCCATTTCTGCACTGCTCAGGTCTGGAAAGCCATGTGGATCAATCACTCTCCCACTTCATTCAGGTGTCTGCTCCAATGTCCTCAACATAGAGGCCTTCCTTGTCTATCCTATCTACAGTAGCTCACTTTATGCCCAGCTGGCATGGTTTAGTGGTTGAGCATAGACCTATGAATCAGAAGATCATGGTTTGATTCCTGGTTGGGGCACATGCCTGGGTTGCAGGCTCAATCCCCAGTGTGGGACATGCAAGAGGCAGCCAATCAATGATTCTCTCTCATCATTGATGTTTCTATTTCTCTCTGCTTCTCCCTTTCTCTCTGATATCAATAAAACTATTTAAAAAATAAAATAGCTCTCTACAACCATGTCACCATTATTCTTTATCATTACTCTGCTTTTTAAAATTGCACTGGGTTGGGGGTGAGGGGGAGGATGAGAGTGGGCTGGAAGAGGTTAATGGGGGGAAAAAGAGAACCTAAGTAATACTTTCAAGAATAAAGATTAAAAAAATATTCATTGCACTTATTACCATTTAATGTGAGATATATATATATATATATCTCCTATCTAATAAAAGAGAAACATGGTAATTGGTGTACGACCGCTACCCTTCCCATTGGCTAATCAGCAAGATATGCAAATTAACTGCCAGCCAAGATGGCGGCCGGCAGCCAGGCAGCTTGAAACTAACATGAGGCTTGCTTGCTTCAGTGACGGAGGACTCCAACATTCCCCACCTGCCTTGCCGGCCTCTGAGCTTCAACTCTAAGCAACTATGTTACAAATATAGAAGCTAAACAAAACCCCAGAAACCTGCTTTCAGCAAGCTGGGATCTCAGAGCTGGAGTTATACATTGTTTCAATTATAGAACACAAACAAACCAGATACCTCCTTTCAGCAGCAGAGGCCTCAGAGCTGGAGCCAGAGCTAAAGCTGGCCCAGAATAAAAAAAAAAGAAAGAAAGAAAAAAAGGAGCAGTTGGGAGCTTCAGTTGGCCTGAAAACAGCCCTCAGCCCCTCACCCAGACTGGCCAGGCACCCCAGTGGGGACCCCCACCCTGATCCAGGACACCCTTCAGGGCAAACCAGCCAGCCCCCACCCGTGCACCAGGCCTCTATTCTATATAGTAAAAGGGTAATATGCCTCCCAGCACTGGGATCAGCGTGACAGGGGGCAGCGCCCAGACCCCCTGATCGCCCTGCGGCTCTGTGTGTGACAGGGGTGGGGCCACAACCTCCCTATCCGCCCTGCTCTGTTCGTGACAGGGGAAGGCGCCCCAACCCCCTGATCAGCCCTGCTCTGTGCCCGATAAGGGGGAGCTCCCCAACCCCCTGATCGCCCTGCGGCTCTTTGTGTGACAGGGTGCGGCGCCTCAACCCCCTGATCGGCCCTGCTCTGTGTGACAGGGTGCGGCGCCCCCCCCCCCCCCCATGGGCCCTGCTCTGTGTGTGATGGGGTAGAGCCATAACCTCCTCATCGGCCCTGCCCTGAGTGTGACAGTGGCGGCACCCCAACCCCCTGATCGGCCCTGCTCTGTGGGTGATAGAGGGCGGTGCCCCAACCCCCTGATCCGCCCTGCCCTGAGTGTGACAGGGGGTGGTGCCCCAACTCCCCCCTATCGGCCCTACTCTGTGAGTGACAGGGGGGAGCTCCCCAACCCCCTGATGGGCCCTGCTCTGTGCGTGACAGGGGGTGGCGCTGCAACCTCCCCATCGACCCTGCCTTGAGTGTGACAGGGGGCGGTGCCCCAACCCCCAAATCGGCCCTACCCTGAGTGTGACTGAGGGTGGCATTGCAACCTCCCAATCTGCCCTGCTCTGTGCATGACAGGGGAAGGCGCCCCAACTCCCCAATCAGCCCTGCTCTAAGCCCGACCAGGGGTGCACCTAGGGATTGGGCCTGCCCTCTGCCACCCGGGAGCAGGCCTAAGCCAGCAGGTCGTTATCTCCCAAGGGGTCCCAGACTGCGAGAGGGCACAGGCCGGGCTGAGGGACCCCCCATCCCCCCCAAGTGCACAAATTTTTGTGCACCAGGCCTCTAATATATATATATATATATATATATATATATATATATATATATATATATATATGCATATATATATGTTTACTAGAATATAAACTCCATGAGAGCATGGATTTTGTTCTGTTTACTGCAAAATTCCAGTCCAATCAGAGTCTGACTCATGCGTATCCTATATAATAAAAGCCTAATATGCTAAGTGTCCAACCATTTGTTCGACCATTCGACCAGTCGCTATGATGCGCACTGACTGCCAGAGGGCAGATGTTCCAACCAGTAGGTTAGCTCGCTGCTGGGGTCCAGCCGATTGGGACTAGGTGCGATGGGCTGGACACGCCCTGGAGCCCTCCAGTGGTCCCTCCCCAGCCCCAATCGTGCACCAGTGGGGTCCCTTGGCCTGGCCTGTGCCCTCTTGTAATCTGGGACCCCTCAGGGGATGTCTGTAGGCCAGGCTGAGGGACCCCACCAGTGCATAAATCCATGCACCAGGCCTCTAGTACAGTTCATAATTGTCAATGAATGAGTGAATGAATTGTTAATTTATTCTACTTTATCACATTTCATTTATAATTATATGATCTTCATAGACTGCAAGGTCCTAAAAACGTGATTACATATTATTATTTCCTGGAAGGTAAACTCACTATAAAACAAGTTTCTTCAATATATTTCCTCATACAGAAAACTATAAGATCATAGATGCAAAATGAATCTTAAGAGGTATTCTGGTCTATAACCATGCCTTCAGGAAAGAGCATACTTAACACTTACTCCATTTTTGAAAGGCCACCGTGCAAGAAGAATCCATCATTTTCTCTGTTTAACAACTTTTAGTTCCAGGATATTCTTTCTTACACCAAATATAAATCACATTTTCTTTTATTCCATGATCAGAAGAACTAGGATAAATAAAAACTGACCAGTACAGTGGGGCCTTGACTTATGAGTGTCCCAACTAACAAGTTTTTTGAGATACCAGCTGTCTCTCCGCCGATTTTTTTGCATTGAGTTGATAGAGTAATTTGAGTTAACGAGCTCCCTAACGAGCTCGGTCTCAGAACGAATTAAACTCGTAAGCCAAGGCCCCCCTGTATTTTCCCCCTCCTCCTCCTCTTCTTCTTCTTCTTCTTCTTCTTCTTCTTCTTCTTCTTCTTCTTCTCCTCCTCCTCCTCCTCCTCCTCCTTCTCCTTCTCCTCTCCTCCTCCTCCTCCTCCTCCTCCTCCTCCTCCTCCTTCTCCTCCTCCTCCTCCTCCTCCTCCTCCTCCTCCTCCTCCTCCTCCTCTTTCTTCTTCTCCTCCTCCTCCTCCTCCTCCTTCTCCTCCTCCTCCTCCTCAAGAAATCCATGATCATTGTAGGAAAAACCACGAAGAAAATAAAAATGAAAAAATTGGCCACAATGCTGAAATATAATCTCTTTTAATAGTCTTTCATGTTTATGTGTATGTATCCACATGTATTTTAACATGTTATGTATAACATATACAGAAAGAAAAACACAAATCACAAACAGCTTGATGAATAATTCAAAATGAATACACCATTGAAACCACTTTGGGCAAAAAATACCTGCCCTTGTCTGATATCAAATCATTATTCCCTTCATCTTCCCCCAATTTAACCATTCAGCATGTCTAACACTATAGATTAGTTTTGTCTGTTTTTAAACTTTATACAAGTGTAACTGGACAGTATGCTATATTTACTGTATTCTTTTATGTCTGCCTTCTTTTACTCAACATTGCTTTGAGCTTCCATGTGTATACACACACACTCACACACACAAACATTTTTTAAAATGTTTAAATTACATTTTCTGTTTTTAGAATTTTCATTTGATTCTTTTTTATAGTTGCCAGTTTTCTGTCAAAATTCTCCATCCTTCCATGACCAGTGTGATTCAGTGGATAGAGCATCAGCTCTCGAATGGAAGGGTTTCGGGTTTAATTCCAGATCAAGGATCTGCACCTTGGTTCCATCCCTGGCTTGGGCTGGGGCAAGAGTAGGAGGCAACCAATTGATGTGTCATTCTCATATCAGTGTTCCTCTCTTTCTCTCTCTCCCACTCTTCCTTCCACTCTCTCTAAAAATCAAAAAAAAAAAAAAATCCTTAGGTGAGGATTAACAATAAAAAAATCTTCATCTTGTCATTTAATTTTTTGAATATGTAAGTCATATTTATTTTAATGTTCATTCTGATCCCTTCAATACCTCCCATGAGTCTATTTCTATTGTATATATCTTCTCTTGGCTGTCTGTCAAGTCTTGCTTTCTTGTAGGTCTAGTTCAGTGATGGCGAACCTATGACACGCGTGTCAGAGGTGACGTGAACTCATTTTTTTGGTTGATTTTTCTTTGTTAAATGGCATTTAAATATATAAAATAAATATCAAAAATATACATTTTTGTTTTACTATGGTTGCAAATATCAAAAAATTTCTATATGTGACACGGCACCAGAGTTAAGTTAGGGTTTTTCAAAATGCTGACACGCTGAGCTCAAAAGGATCGCCATCAATGGCCTAGTTTTATTTTATAAGTTCTATTTCACCATGCTGGGTTACGTTTTATTAAGTGTTGTACATTGTGTTTGAAAAATGTAGAGATGATTTGAAACTCTAGATGATGGTCTCTTCTTCAGAAAAAATTTATGTTTACTTCTGGCATAGAGCAAGGCTAGGGCAGATCCTTTCAATCTCTAATTTAGAGAGCTGATTTTGAAGCTAGACTTCATTCCTTGTGAGGATTAGTCTAGTTCTCATTCACCCTTACTCTTAGGATATACTGCTTTGTAGTCCCAATCAAAGCCCTGGGTTGTTTGACAGAACCTATCTTCCTTAGAGGGCACTGAAATATAAACTTTGCTCACCTGGCCCCGTGAAAGGGCTGTTTTGATCTTTCGCTACTCAATTGTCTCTTTCAAATTAGCAATTGCCTTAAAGGGAAAAAAAGCAATCCCAAATGCCAGGTCCACATCTCCTGGCTTCCTTTCTTCTGGATCTTGGCTCTACAAGTCACCTTACTCGTTTTCTGATAACGTCAAACACTTTTTTAAAAATTTGTCTAGCTTTTCTAGTCATTCTTTTCTTTAAAAATTGATTTTAAAGAGAAAGGAAGGAGGTGGAGAGATATGTGTCCAGACTGGCGATTGAACCCGAAACCTGGATGTCTGCCCTGACCAGGAATTGAATGCATAACCTTCTGGTGTATGGGATGATGCTCCAATCAACTGAGCAACACCAGCCAGGGCTCTAGTCATTCTTAATGGCAGATTTGTTTTGAAATAACCTAGTCAGCCATTGCCAAAGGCAGGATTCTACATATAGTCCAATGAAAAATATTATTCTAATATACATACATTCTTATAATTTAGTTTTCTTATGCATCCTCACATGCACTATGAATACCTTTAATAAGTATGTCAATATTAATTTATAGAATAATTTTAAGTGGCTACATAAAATTTATACTTTCTGTTAGTGAATCATAATTTTTTTTACCAAACCCTTATACAACATTTCTACTGTTTTTATTTTTTCTCTATTATAAACAGCAATGTGAGGCTCATCTTCATATATACTAGTACACTCCTAAGTAGTTGTAATTATTTCCTAAGTATAATATATTGAAAGAAGAATATAATATTAAAAAGTATAAGTATTTTGTTATCTTAAGATCCCCTAGGAGATGATGGTGGCATAGGTTCCGGTTTGCCAGAACCTATCTTCCTTAGAGGGCACTGAAATCTAAACTTTGCTCACCTGGCCCCGTGAAAGTGCTGTTTTGATCTTTCGCTACTCAATTGTCTCTTTCAAATTAGCAATTGCCTCAAAGGGAAAAAAGCAATCCCAAATGCCAGGTCCACATCTCTTGGCTTCCTTTCTTCTGGATCTTGGCTCTACAACTCATCTTACTTGTTGTCTGATAACGTCAAACACTTTTTAAAATTTGTCTAAAAAAACACCGGAAATTGCTGCCTCGCACAACCACTTCAAAAATACAACTAAAAGACAAAACGGACATCATCCAGAACCACAGGAAGGCTGGTTGAGTGGAAATTATACAACTAGAGGGAAAGAGAAAAGCACACTGAGACTCAGAGGAGGTGTGGAAGTAAAGTGCAGAGGTACGGAGGCGCACGCAGAAAGGGCTGGCAACTGAGGACCCGGTTGTCTTTTTCAATTGGGAGGGAGACACATGCTCCCGACTGCTCTGAACTCTAGTTCCGGGCGAGTCTCTGGGGGCCCAGACTCATACAGGGAGAAACTGGACTGTCTGGCAGTGGGCAGAACTCGAGGGCGGCTTTCTCTCAGAGGTGCTTGCAGCAATTACTGCAGACACTGAGACCTGGGGCCTCTTAGGGCAGGGTTGAGGATCAGCCATAACTGTTTGCTATGCCCTGTTGATTCCCTGAGACCCCGCCCCACCCAAGCTGTGCGCAGAGGCTTTTGCATATGAATGGCCTGGCCCTTTGCAATCTAAAATTACCTAACAAACTGCAGCTGGGTCAGAGAGACCCAGAACATCCAAAAGAAGGGCCAAGGTCCCACAGCAGCTTGCACTGCTTCACAGCTGGGCCTCATCTGGGCACCTCCAAACCCCAAACAAAAAAGAGGAATCTGCAGATCTCTCCGTAGCTCCTGCTGGGTAGCCTCAGGCAGAGGCTAAATTAGCACCTCCTTAGAGATCCAAGAGCCAGTGTACCCAGTGGTCAGAGTGGGACCATCCAGATTACAACTCCTCAGATCCATAAGGGACATACTCAGAGGGCAGACTCAGTGAGCATCAAAGCCCCACTGAAGCAAGTCTTGCCCCATAAGGGTATCTTCAGCACAGAAGTTCTCCCACTGCAGACACAGCTGATTCTCACAGCCCATTGGCCTGGAGGTCAATTCCTCCCAGTGATACCTACAACAATCAAGGCTTAACTACAACAAGCCTGTTCACACAGCCCACAAAGGGGTGCACCAAGAGTGTCCACTCAGGTAATTGGGGAGGCTGAGCCACGGGCCCTATAGGACACCTAGCACAGAAAGCCACTCTATCAACACAGGGAGGCAGCCAAAATGCAGAGACAAAGAAATAGGTCACAAGTGACAGAATTGGAGGAAAGCAAATCCTAAAGGGTTTGAAAAAGGACCAACTAGAAATTAAGCATACACTGACTGAAATAAAGAATATTATACAGAGATCCAATAGCAGAGTAGAGGATCGCAAGAATCAAGTCAAAGATTTGAAATACAAAGAAGCAAAAAACACCCAACCGGAAAAACAAAATGAAAAAAGAGTCCAAAAATATGAAGATAGTTTAAGGAGCCTCTGGGACAACTTCAAGCATACCAACATCCGAAATATGGGGGTGCCAGAAGAAGAAAGAGAGCAAGATATTGAAAACCTATTTGAAGAAATCATGACAGGAAACTTCCCCTACCTGGTGAAAGAAATAGACTTACAAGTCCAGAAAGTGCAGAGAACCCCAAAGAAAAGGAATTCTAAGAGGACCACACCAAGACACATCATAATTAAAATGCCAAGAGCAAAAGACAAAGAGAGAATCTTAAAAGCAGCAAGAGAAAAACAGTCAGTTACCTAAAGGGAGTACCCATATGACTGTCAGCTGATTTCTCAACAGAAACGATGCAGGCCAGAAGGGAGTGGCAAGAAGTATTCAAAGTGATGAATAGCAAGAACCTACAACCAAGATTACTCTACCCAGCAAAGCTATCATTTAGAATTGAAGGTCAGATAAAGAGCTTCACAGATAAGAAAAAGCTAAAGGAGTTCATCACCACCAAACCAGTATTATATGAAATGTTGAAAGGTATCCTTTAAGAAGAGGAAGAAGAAGAAAAAGGTGAAGATAAAAATTATGAATAACAAATACATAACTATCAACAAGTGAATCTAAAAATCAAGTGAATAAACAATCTGATGAGCAGAATAAACTGGTGAATATAATAAACTGGTGAATATAATAGAATCCGGGGCATAGAAAGGGAGTGGACTGACAATTCTCGAGGGGAAAAGGGTGTGGGGGGTGCAGGAAGAGACTGGACAAAAATCGTACACCTATGGATGAGGACAGTGGAGGGGGTGGTAAGGGCAGAGGGTGGGGTGGGAACTGGGTGGATGGGAGCTATGGGAGGAAAAAAGAGGAACAACTGTAATAATCTGAAAAATAAAGACTTAATTTTTTAAAATCCCCTAGGAAAATCATATCAATTTACACTTCCACCAGCAGTGTATACATGCCCGTTTCCCTATATTTTTAAGCACTTTGTAAATAGTAGAATTTTAAGCTTTAAACTTGCCTGTGTCTGACACAAATAAGCAAACATTTATTATAGTTTTCTTCTGTAGCCTCATATCAGGAACATTCTTAGAATCACAAGGGAAAAAACTAAACTTGAATGCTGACCTTAAAGAGCTCATGATTCTTCACACATAATTCTTCCATGAGTCCTTTTCATTATGCAGGTTCATTGGTAATGTTCCCGGAAGGCCTGGATCCTCAGTATGGAAATTTGTTTCCTCGTGTTCTCACCAGTTGTATATGTAATTTGGACCCTGCCTTTATCTTTAACTACAATTATGTAGTATGGGATACATTTACAATACCCAGCCCAGGATAGCTCCTTTGTCTCTTCCTGTCAACTCTACAGACATGTAGCATGTTTATAGTTTCTCTTTCCTCCTTCCTGTACTTCCCCAAACTTGTCCTGTTTAAACTCTATTCAATGGTCTGATCACTCACCCAGCTTACCAAGGTCATTCATTGAGATTCAGGGTTCAGCAAAGGACACCTGGGCACAGATCTGGCCTGCCAGCTGTGTTTATAAACAAAGTGTCCTTGGATCAACTCATGCTCATTTGTGGGGTATAGTCTGTGGCTGTTTTGCTGACAACAGTGAAGATCATACAATCCACATAGTCTAAAATATTGACTATTCAACCTTTTACAGAGAGTTTGCCAACCCCTGATTCTTATAATTCTACAAGAAGATCCTGAATTTAATAAGATTAAGCAACTACACAAGTGACCCTCCATCTCCCCCACTCCAGGTCTTTTGTCTGCTCTCCCCCAACGCCTACCCTCTAAGAGACTGTCCTCTGTCCCTGGATTCTGATGGAATGATTCTGCCCCACTCACTGCACCAGCCAATCAGAATCACCCCTACAACTTTTGGTAGAGCTATCAGGAGAGATGCTCCCTTTAAATCTGGATTCTCACAGTGTGAGGATGATGAAGGTCTAAGGCTGACATAACTTTCCTGCTCTCCTATGGAAAGAGATGGAAAGAGCCCATCTGACAAGTAATGCAGGCAGAGGCCAACGAGCCAAAATATCAAGACACACAGAGTCCTGATTACCATCTTTGAATCCCCAAGTCAAGTCGTCGGAAGCTAATTTCACCTCCTACAATTTTTCTCTTTGAACTTGACTGTGACTTCCTTATAAATACTAAATCTCCCAGTTATACAAGACAATAAATTACTCTTTCTTTTTAAGCTAATTTAATTGGGTTTCTGTCATATGGAAACAAGAGTTCAGACAAGTAAAAAACTCGAACCAGGAATGGAAGGTGCAAGAGAAAAATTGGGTAGTTTGCATGGGTAAGACTGGATGGAAGACAGTATCCGGAGAGCTGGTGATCCCTGGCTTGAACGATCCTTGGTCTGAGGTTGGCCGAATGGTTACCAGCTGTACTTCAGGACCTGGATTATTTGTAGGCTTTGGACTCAGTAGGTACAGAGGATGGAAATCTATATACATTGGTCTAAACAAAAGAGGGAGCTCTCCACCAGAGGCCACTGGCCTGGGGCTCTGGATGCCTTGGCACTGCCCATGGCACAGACATCTGCCATATGGGTGTGCCACAGCCCACCATTTATGAGGATCTAGATATAAAAAGGCCAGAAAATGCAATGAAAAGGTTCAGGTACAGGGACCCTGACTCAACAGGTTGATGACTTTGGTCTTCTACTTAGTTTTCAGAGCAATTTAGTGACTAATTTCAAATCCATGGTTCCCACTCTGCCCAAGGTGCTTTGAGTACTGCAGAGAATTTACAAAGGTACCATGAGATATTTTTAATTTTTTTAGGAAACACAGCAGTACTAAACATCTATCAGATACCATACTGACAGGTGTGGTATCACAGTTATAACATTCTTTTCAATGATGTCATACGTCTTGCAAAGCTATTGCTTATATATTTGGCAGTTGCTGTGATAAATAGCACAACAGTCAGTGAAACCAGAACTGAAACTGGTGGTGTCCAATCTGATTCTAAGGTTTAAAAATGTTGTGCAGTGTCCAACAGGAACACCTGTACCCTTTGCAAATAATTGTAATTACTTAATAATGAAATTAGCCTGGCCGGTGTGACTCAATAGTTGAGCGTCAACCCATGAACCAGGAAGTAGCTGGTTTGATTCCCAGTTGGGAGGCGTGCAGGAGGCAACTGATTGATGTTGATGTTTCTCTCTCATCAATGTTTCTATCTCTCTCTCCCTTCCTCTCTCTCAAAAATCAATAAAAACATATATTTTTTAAAAAGAATGAAATTAAAATATTATTTTTAATTTGTAGCATTCTTCAAATTAATTAGTCAGCCTATATGAGACTACTAAGCAATTAAGACAGAAATACTCAACTTGTTTGTACCTAGCTTCTTAGTTCATTGGACTGTTACATGCTATGAAAAATTACTACGATACTAAGGGTGCTGTGAAGGAGAAAGTTTGGTACCTTTGCACTAAGATGATCCCAGAACCCCAAATCCTCACCAATAGAGCTGGGCTAGTAAAGTAGTGCAGCCTCCCGAAGGACCAGCCTGCCCAGGCTCCTCTCGGGTGAGGCCATGAAGGACCACGGAAAAGGTAGAACCTTCCAAAGAACAGAGCCAGTGCAGCACAGCGCTGACCCAGGCCCTCCTCCTACTGCCTTACTTTCAGGGAAGGCGTCATGCACAGTTGACCCTTGAATAAACATGAGTTTGAATTGCGCAAGTCTACTTATATATATATATATAGTTTTTTTCAATAAATACTATAAAATGTATTTTCTCTTATGATTTTCTTAATAACATTTTCTTTTCTCTAGCTTACTTTATTGTAAGGATACAACATATAATATGACACCTCCAAGCTCAGCACAAGTAACAGCCATCTGCAGATTGCTTTGTATGTCATGCAGGATGGCTCTGGGCAAGGCACAGGCAAAAGGGCCTGCACCTACTAGACCTAGCATATTTGTTCACCAGCTTCAGAAGCACCACCCAACAACTTCCACCAGAGACACACTCAAGGGGCAGACTCATATAACAAAATATGTGTTAATCAACTATGTTATTGATGAAGCTTCTGGTCAATTGTAGGCTATTGGTAGTTAAGTTCTGGGGGGAGTCAAAAGTTATAAGTGAATTTTTAACTGCACAAGGGGTTGGTGCCCTGCATTGTTTAAGATTCAACTATATGCTATAGATCAGTGGTTCTCAACCTTCCTAATGCCGTGACCCTTTAATACAGTTCCTCATGTTGTGGTGACCCCCAACCATAAAATTATTTTCGTTGCTACTTCATAACTGTAATTTTGCTACTGTTATGAATCATAATGTAAATACGTGATATGCAGGATGTATTTTCATTGTTACAAATTGAACATAATTAAAACACAGTGATTAATCACAAAAACAATATGTAATTTTATATGTGTTTTCCGATGGTCTTAGATGACCCCTGTGAAAGGGTCATTTGGCCCCCAAAGGGGTCGCGACCCACAGGTTGAGAACCGCTGTTATAGATGTTATTTCCCTTTCTCTCCCCTTTCATAAACAAGTTTTTAAGGTGGCTATCAAAACGTTCTTTTCCATAATATATTAAGCACATTAAGGAAGATAACACTTACCATTTAGATACAGATTGCTGGTCTGTGAAATGCCACATTCAGAGACAAAGAGTAACACATATTATCCAGAGCCCCTGGACTAGGATGGTCTAACTAGAAGGCACTTGGGCTTGACTTACTTTGGGGAAGAGATAGTACATGAATGGTCACACCTGGGTGGGCTGTGTTATGTTGGGAAGGGTACAGAAGAAAACATACACATGGAAAAAGAGAACACGTGTGTGTGCACAAGTATATACATGTGCTGGGCACTGACAGTTGGAATGTATCAGACCAGAATCTTTTCTTAATTGAGAAGCTGCCGCTTCCACAGTGCATGCTTTTGCGATTGGACTGTTCCCTCCCCGCCTCTTCTTGTCCTCTGGTTACAAGGATGCACATACACCAATTTGAGTTCCTTCACTAGATGTGGCATATGGGCACAGGGTAGGAGAAAGCCACTCTCCTCTCCCTGGGATTACAAGGACCATATAGAGTGACTCTTGACAGCACATATGAGGATACAGCCACACAGAGCCTAGCAGAGGCGAAACACAGAGGAAAGGCATAGAGAAAGAGCATGCTGATTTTTATCATTGAACTCTCCCTCCTGGATTTATCCACGCCTGATTTAGCTAAGCTGTCACTGAGCTAAAATTTCCTTTTTGTGCTTATGGAGGTTTGAGCTAGGTTTCTGTCGCTTGTTCTTCAAAGAGTTCTGACTAATACTATTACTAACGCAGCTTCTTAGGAAACCAAATAAAACTGGGCTGGAAAATCAAGGTATGAGACAACATGCTTAGTTGTTTTTGTTGTTGTTGTTTTGCTTTTTGTTTTTTTGTAGTGAAGACTTTACAAAGAGGTGTTTAGGTCAGTATTTTCACCAGGGGTCCAAGAATACTTGGCTATGTGCATTAGGAACCAGTGCCTGTAACTCATAGGCTCATTTTACCTTTGTGTGGTTATATAATCCTCTTTAAGCACACAATTCCCTAGGTCCCCTTGAAGTGAAAATTAAAATAATTTCCCACAATTTGTCTTCCTTGTCAAAAAGCAGGGCCAAGGGCTTTTAAGAACTGGTGCTGCAGTTTTTGTGACCGTAGGACAGATGACATCACCCTTCTGGGGATGATTTCATTTATGCCCTTTCTGGATAGAACTGAAAGCAAACTCAGCCCCTGGAGGGAGGGAAATACACACACACACACACACACACACACACACACACACACACACACACACACACACACATGGGCTTGATGAGTCTTTGTATACTGGAGCCTTTATAAGCTGATTGGCATGGTCAAGTGGCCATTGTTCAGAGAGAGACAAGCCCCATTAATTGGCTCTTTGCCAGGCAAAATTGCACTTGAGAATTTTTCTAGTGAGCCTGTTCTAATGCGCCCTTCTAAACAGACCAAACTTCTCTAGTGTGAGCCTCTGGAACTTCCACACTGAGATTGTGTAACTAATCCCCCTTCCCCATGCGGATCTCAGACCCCAGTCCTCCTTGGAAATTTCACCTCCAACTGCAATGATAGGGGTGAAGGAGGCACTAGAGAGAAAGATAGACCTTAGTAAAGCAGTAACATTTTTGCTGAAATTCGTACTTATTACTTTTGATGTACTCCCTGCAAAATATTCTGAACTCTTTTCTGATAGGTTTTGCCATGTATTCCAGATGACTTCTTATAATTAATTAGAAATATTTAACCTGCTTCTGCACTCAGTTGTCCAGTGATTGGAGATTAGTGCCTTGGTTTCTATGGGAGATAAAGTTTAGAGACTACGCCCAAGGAAATATGAAGCAATGCCTTTTAGCAGAAATGTGAAGTATGTACCAAGGTCCAGAGGCCTTGGGAGAGGAGAAAGGAAGCGCTAGCTCATGGAGCTGAGCCTGGAGGAACCAGTTACAGAGCACTGACCATAAATACATATACAGTAAAAGGGGTGTGTTATGGGCTGAGTGAGTGTCCCTGCCCCCCAATTTATATGTTGAAGTCTTAATCCCCAGTGTCTCAGACTGTGACTGTTTTTAAAGATAGGGTCTTTAAAGAGGTAATTAAGTTGAATAAAATCATTAGGGTGAGCCCTAGTCAAATCTGGTGAGTGTCCTTATAAGATGAGGAGATCAGGACACACACACACACACACACACACACACACACACACACACGGAAGATTATGTGAGGGCACAGAGAAAATGGCCATCTATAAGCCAAGGAAAGAGGCCTCAGAAGAAACAAACCCTACTGATACCTTTACTTTAGACTTCTAGCCTCAAGAACTGAGAGGAGATAAACTTCTGACATTTAGGCCACCCCGCCCATGGAACTCTCTAATAGTGATGTTGCTGTGAGAGTTTGTGCTCTGAGTCTCACTCCCACAGAAACTGCCTTTTCATCATTCCACAATGTAGCTGGACCTTTTCTGAGGGCTTCAGCACACATTTTCTTGCTGTCATGTCATCTAAGTATGACTAGCCATGCTTCTTTTACTGATCTCAGTAATCTGTCTTCCTCTTTTGTGTCTTCACCTGCTGAACATGTGTAGAAATTTGCCAAGCCTTCTGTTAGCTACTTATCCAAGCTACTCATATTTCTCTCTTTAAAGTTCACCGGGTAAGTCCCTTTCTTTAATCTGTAAATTTAAATTGCTAATGTGCTACTTGTCTAGCTGTTCTTTATAAAGTGGCATTTGGGGGTGTTTATCTTTTCAACTCAGAAGAAGTGAAGAGATTGATTGTTGAATTCTTGTTTTTTTGGCTGCATTCTGAGCTCTGCGGAGGCTATGAGCTGGCTTAGGGGAAGTAAAAACACAGGGTTCTATATATGGAAGGCCTTACATAGGTTTATGGAAATGTTCTTTGTGGTCCCAAATATGTGTCAGAGCACAAGTCATTGCCCAATTTATGTCCTTAGGTCAACACAAGAAACAAAGAGGGCCATGGATGAAAATAATTCCATGGGTTAGTGTCTCCATGGAGACTAGGAAATGCATACTCTCTATAGAGACCCTCAAAATCTCTCCTTCTGTTATTACAGTAGTATATGATCTGTTGTACTTCTAAGTTAAGGGTTAAAGGAAGAGGGACAAGAGGAAGAGAAAGGATAAACCTCTTCTTTCCTTAGTAGAAATATAGCTATTGTGACTAAATTTAATCAATTGAGTTATAAAATTCTTAAGTTAGGATTCTGGGAGGCCATATCCCTAGGACAGAATAAGAGGCACCTGAGAATCTAGTATTTATATGCCCAACGCTGAACCAGATACATGTCTGTCATGTAGGTGGCATTCAAAAAATGTATTTGCGTATACATGAATATAATGAGCAATTGGGCAGGACCACATGATGGGCTTGGGCCCTGTCAATCATTTCTGCTCTGCTAGAACAAAGAGAGAGAGTCACTATCCAGGGTCTACTGGGTAATGTCTGAATATGACTGAGTGCAACAGTAACTCCTAATTTGCTGCTTCTCTTTCAAGGAGAATGGTGTTCGATAGTATAAATATGGCCAAAAGAGGAAATGAAGTTCAGTTATGGTGAGGAGATTAAACAGGGTGTAGGGAAACAGACCAGCTAATGAATGCAAGTCACTGTGTCCAGATAAATTATATCCCACTGTAACCCACATGTTCTGAACCTCACTAGCCTCTGGATGCCAAAAGGGACTCGGATTACTTTTTTATACCCAGAGTATTATGGTCCAATCCCCCTGTGGCTTCTTTTTTGGAAATTAACCCACAGCAAAATAGGCCCCACTGTTTGAGTTACCTCTGGTAATGCCTCAGATCAGTGCCCAAACATTTCTGTCCATTTGTCCTGCTTCTCCCTCCTTATATTGCTGCCCTGTTATTGCCTTGCCTGCTAACCTTAAGGAGAAACCTCTTATCCTGATGGTCTCTTGGCTGACTACTGAGAGAAAAAAATCATCTTTAATTCCAGAGATAGCCACTGCTGAATCTTGGTGCATATACTTCCAGGTTTTTCTCTGTTTACATGTGTACACATAAAATTACACACATATTATAAATGATATATATTTAAATTTATATATACACTAGAGGCCCAGTGCATGAAGTTTGTGCACATGTGGGATCACTAGGCCTGACTGGTGATCAGGGCCGATCAGGTTCCCCGCCTCCTCCTTCCCTTGCTGCCTGTGCCACCACTACATGGTTCCCCACCTCCCCGCCCCCCCTTCTTCACTCACTGCCCTTGTGTCTGCTGCCACCCACCCCCGGTTCCCCATCCCAGCCCAGGGGCCTGGCGGCCTGGGGGGAGAGACTGGGAGGTTGGCCGGCAGGCCCTATTGGAGATTGGGACCTGTGGGCTGGGGCAGCTCCTGTGTTGAGCATCTGGCCCCTGGTGGTCAGTGCGCATCATAGCGACTGGTCATTACAGTTTTTCTGTCACAATGGCCGCTTAGGCTTTTATATACTTTTATATATATAGATGAAGTAGCTTGAGATCAGGCTTTACATATTGTTTTGTACCCTGAATTTACCAACATAAAGGTATTTTGCCATATTACTAAATATTGAAGTACCAATTTTAATTACTATGTAGTACTAACTGATGCATATATTATCATTTAACAATTTCTGTTAGACTTTTAATCTGTTCCCAGTTTTCCATAATTATAAGTATCATTGCATTGCATCTTTTTATATCCATTCTCATGCATTTCTTGGTTGTTTCCTTAGCACACATTACTGTAAGCAGGATTCTTGGGATGAAGATTATGAACATTTTTAATATTCATGCTCTTGCTTGTTTTGTTTTCATCTATGTTTTCTAAGTACACAAAATTTACACAAGATGATGAACTCCTAGGTATGAGGGTTCATGCTTTTCTCAACTTTGTACCTACCACACTCCCTTCACAGTACTTGGAGCTGGCAGGTTTTAGTGAAGTTAGTGTACCACCACCAACCACGAAGGTTTTTGAAGGTATCTTGGAGAACCCTGAAGAAAACACGTACATTTCAAAAGGGAAAGCAGGGTTCAAGTTTTAGCACCCCTTTCCTTGCCTGACCCAGAGCATGGGAGGAAAATGAAATTCTCCGAGTACAATGACACCTCAGAGAATAAACACGCCTTATCTCAGTGGAGGACTTTTTAGAGTTTCCTCCAACAGTCTGTGAACTCTTGGGGGCTCATTTTTTTCTATGTCCAGTCTCACACAGCAATGGTGCAACATGGGCAGTCATGGGCATGAGGGGATACCAGGGCCCCAAAAACTTGAGGTACAGATTATTTCAGTGGCTACTGTTCTGTCATTATAAATAAAACTAGAGGCCTGGTGCATGAATTCCTGCACAGGTGGAGTCTGGCTGGCCACCCCGGCCTAGATCGGGGCAGCCCGTGGTGGTGGTGGTGGTGGTGGTGGTGGTGGTGGTGTTTGGAGGGAGGAAACGCGGGAGGGTAGCCACCCCCATCCGGCCTGCTAGCCGGCCACAGTGCATGTCATAGTGACCAGTCACTCAGGTCGCTTGGCTTTTAAATATATAGATACTTCCCAGAGACGGCACGGACTCCTTTATTTCTTTCCTCTAGTTGGAGAACAGGGGATTAAAAGGTGGAGGCAGAGCTTTTGCAGGCAGCGGAAAGAGGGAGAGGGCTGGGGAAAGTCTAGACACGTTTCCTTCGATTGTCCTCCCTTCCTCCCCGCCCCTCCCTCCGTTTTTTCCTTCTCGTGGTGGACGCTTGGGCCTCGGACCAACAGGAGCCCAGCGACCCGGCCACGGTGGGGTTCAGCAGCCTCACCGCTCCGCATTCCAAGCGGGGCTGCTTTCAAGTGGCTAAAGCGCTGGGAGCCCACAGCTCCCGGACTCTCCCTCTCGGTTTCCTCCTTGGGTCGGTTGCAAACTTCACGGAGACACCCAAGCAGCTCTGCCCTGGTAGTTCTGCACCGCCCGGCCAGGCACTCTTCCTCGAGGTCTCCAGGCCCACAGTCTGCGCTGGGGGAGGGGAGGTCGCCCCAGCCCATGCCCCGGGCAGGCGGACAGGGGGACTGCGGTGCAGGGGGGCTAGCTTGGAGAGCTGGAGGAAGATGGCAGAGTAAGAGTTGGTAGGAACCTGCGCCTGCCCGGCCAGACTTCCTAAGCTTCTACCAGGCCCAGCCCAGGCCCCCTCCCCGCGCCGGGCGGACTGGCTGAGGTCCCCTCCCCGCACCCAGCGCCCTCCTCCCGGTCCACCCCCGGGGGCGGGAGCCGCTCGCAGCGACGCTCGGGTCCGTGCCAGGCCGGCAGGCGGCGGCGCAGGCGGAGGGCCTAGGGCGCCGGGGCCGGAGCCTCCTCCCCCTCCCGGAAGCGCGGGGCGGGGTCCCCGGCCGGGCCGCGGAGGCGGGCGCGGGGGCCGGCGGGGCGGGGCGCGGCGCTCGCGGGCTCGGCCGTCTGTGCGCGCCCACTCCGGCTCCAGGCCGCCGGGCTCCCGCCGAGCAGCTCGCGCCGAGGCCCCGCGCCCCTCGCAGCCGCCCCGGGCGCCGTGCATGGAGACGCCGCCCGCCGCCGGACCCCGCCGCTGAGCCACCGTCTGGCCGGGACCCGCGGGGGCTGCGGTGGCCTCGGGCTCCCGCCGGCCCCGCCGAAGCCGCACTCGGGCTTGGCCGGCCGCCCCCGCCGCCCGAGGGCTGCGCGTGGCCCGCGGGCCTGGTCGCCCGCGCGAATCGCCGCGGCCCGGCCGCCCCGTCCCAGGAAGCGGCCGTCCCGAGCGCCATGGCGCACTCCCCGGTGCAGTCGGGCCTGCCCGGCATGCAGGTAGGCAGGGGCCGGCGCCGAGGGAGGAGGCGGGAGGGATGCGCGGGCCGGGGCGGAAGCGGGGAACTTGGCGGTGTCCGCACGGCCCCCACGCCGCCCCTTCCGGGGTCGCGCCGGCCCCCCGGGCGCCCCTGCGCGGCGCCGCGCACTCGGGCCTGGGGCTGCGGCCTGGAGGCGGCCCTCGCTGGCTCCGAGTCGCGGTGGTGGTGGTGGGGGGGATGCGGGGCGCCGGTGGGGTGCGGGCCGCCTCGCCCTCCGCGCTCCCCTCTGCCCCCCGCGTCTCCGAGCGCAGGCCCGGCGCGGCCCCAGCCCCTGGGGAGGAGGGAGAGCGGGGGGAAGTGCCTTTGGAGGCCCCGGCACCGTCCCCGGGCCCTGCGCGCGGCGGGGGGCGGGGGTCGGCGGGCGGCGGAGGCCCCCTCCCCTCCCCTCCCCTCCCCTCCCCTCCCGAGGAGCCGGCAGTGAGTTGCGGCGGGAGGGGAGCCCGGGGCGCGCGGCGACCAGTCCGGGCCGGGCGGCGGCGGAGGGTGGGGTGCAGGAAGGTGCAGCTGCCGGCCCCGCTCGCAGTGCGCTTGTTCCGCGCGTTTCCTCCGGGGCCGACGGCCGGGAAAGTGCGAGCCTGGAAACCGGGAGCAGGAACCCGTGGGCCCCGAGCCGGGGCTGACCCGCCGAGCCCGGGGCGCTGGGCTGGTGGACGTCGAGGCTGGATGGGATCCAGACGAGTTCCTCCCCGGGACACCTCTCCGCTGGTCCTGGGTGGCCTCTTGGCCTGCCGGTGACTTTTTGGGGGGGAGGAGTTGAATTCCTAATATACACGGATGCACCCAAGCTTTCCTCCTTCGGGGGCTGTTTTTGGCCTTTTTGAAAAAACACAATCACCATCCTCGGCTGATGTGTCACGTTGGTCAGCGTGTATAAGTGGTGGCCAAGGGATGGGGACTGACATCTCCGTGTAGTTAGGGCATGTCCTTCAAGTTCTGTTCTCCCAGTTTAGTTTAGCGAGTGAGCCCAAGGAAGCCACCGCAGTACCCCAGCGGATTATTTCTCTTAGAGGCATCTGCCGGCCCAGGCGCCCTTCCTGCGCTCCTGAGGGCTGGGACCCGACCTCCTGGAAGTCGGGAATCTGTTCTCTGCCCAGCAGATCATTTTCTCTCTCTTTTAAAGCATAAAAAGAAACCTGGACTTCACCGTTCAGGTTTGAAATAGAAAAATGGTAACATCATGTTGCCAGAATTGTAGTCCAAGGTTTTCTTTTTGTTTGTTTTGTAATTTTTTTTTTTAAAGGAGCGGCAGTTAAAGTTAGTATCTGAAGAGTGTGCTTCAAGAAAACTGCCCTTGAATCTCATCTAAAGAGTTTTAAAACTCAACAGGATTTAAGAACTCAGCTTCCCCTCACTGCTAGGTGAAAATCAGATGTGGCTTCTTGGTATTTCCTAAAGTTCCTGCTTTGGTTTGGTTTGAATGGGAAGGCAGGGTGAACTGGGTGAAAAATTATTTCTGACCAGCAGAGCAAGAAGGCCCTCTTGTAATGATAAAAAAATGCTTCCTGTTAGACTGACTTACGCTGTTAATCAGGTTGCAATCTAGCACAAATGCCTCCCTTCGCACGAGGTATTCAGCCTTTGTGGAAAGAGAGTCAGTTTGAAAAGGTACTTAAAGCCCCACTGGCTGGTGCCCTGTACCAGGTGGTATCAGGTCTTAGACTTTTTTTGTCCTAATTTTTTTTCTTCAAGCGTGGACCAACATTTTTAAATCATGGGCAAAGAAGGTGAATTTCCTTTAACAATTTTGCCTCTCAAATAAATATAGTGTATTTCCTACATAATGTTACAAGGGAGCGGTTTTTATTTTCCTTTTTCAGGATAAAAGCTGATGAGTTTTTATTTGGTTAAAACAACCGAATTTGCAGCTGTTACAGTGTCAGAAGTGCAAAGGTGACTTCTGACAGTCATCCCAGCATTTACAGCCACAAACTGTTTGATACTATATTTGTATTTACATCTACAAACTGTATAGTTGTTTTTAGTGTGCCATTTGGGGAAGAACATTCTCCCTCCCCCCCCAAAACAAGCACATTTATTTTCTTTGCATTAGCAGCTGCCCAGGGAGGCTTTCCTCAGAGTTGTTGAGGATTACGTTACAGGCACGCCTGGCGTTGACTGTTCTCTAGGATAAAACAGAACTACTAACCCTCCTGTGCCCTGTCCTGATACATCTCATGCCCCTTCCTTTTTTTTCCTATCTCGTCTCCTGACCAGGGCTCATAAGGAGCTCACTTAAAAATTTCAGAAAGGCATCAGCGTGCATTGGCAGCTTAGGCAGAGATGCTTAAAAAATAAACCTGAATGAAAGGACATTTTAGTAGAAACATAATTTTTCACTGTTTTGCAAATCATTTTTATGCCTCTTGATTCTTACTGGTACCACTTGAAGCGTAGGTATCTCTATGCCATTATCTAGGTGTGGAAACCAGCAGAGCCTCATTGAACTGATGAAGGTGAGATAGTGTTGTGTGGCAAATTTGTGACTTGAAACCAGGTTATTTTCTACTTTTAAGGCCATACTCCCTACCATGATGTATTATTGCTTTATCATTACTTTTGCAGAAATTAACATTTATTTCATTCCAACTTGGGTTTGCTGAAGAAATTAGAAGTTAAGACCGATATTTTATTTATTCAATCAGTTGTTATTGAATAGTCTTGTGCCAGGGCCTAGGTGATTGATGGCTGTAAATCTGAATGACTTATCATTATAAATAAATGTTTAATGGAGGTTGCCAGGGGCCTTTCCTTTTTACCTCCCACACCTCAGTTTCATATTAACATGAGGGGTGGGGGGAAGGGGGTGTAGAAATCATGAACTGAATGTAGTAACCACAAGGAGACATGAAGAAATAGGTTGATTTGTGGATTTAACTACACCCTGTCCTTCATTGAACGTGTGGCGTTTCATTCAATTTAATTAAGATTAAAAGAAAATCAAGCATCAGTTCCAGGCAAGTGCACTGAACAGCTTATAGTTTGCATAAATTGTAATTTAAAAAGAATTAGATTTGGTCTATAAATTTCTATTACAGAATTTTATCAGTCACTTTTAAACTTTTCTGGGCCATGACCCCCGTAAGAAATATATTTTACATCTACACCTGAAACAAAAGTTTTAGGAGATAGTCCTAATCCTTCCTACTTGTGAAGTAGTTGTGTGATGTATTTTATTTTAAAAAGACACACACAAAAACAACTGGTTGCAACACTAAATTGATTTCACAGCTGAGTGGTTTTGACCTAAGTTTGACCTAAGTTCAATTAGCATGTTTTAAGGATGTCATAAGTATAGGATAGTCTCACATTTCAAAGTGTAGACATGGCTAGAAAACGGAAAGTTCCTCCTGGTCAGCATCATCCTTCCATTTCTCTCGCTGCTTGGGGGAACCTTTGCCTGAGAATGCCCCTTTGTGTGGGGAGATCGAGAAAGACATTTAATGGCCAGTTTGGATGCATTGGGAGCTTTTCTCAAGTGCTCTTGCTTACCCTGGGGAAACCTGTGTGCTCTGCAAAATCTGGGAAATGAAGGCAAACAGAAGGACAGCTGCATTTAATTGTGGCTTAAGTGCTCTTGTCCTATTTTTCCCTCTTAGTGTCACATTTCCGTAGTTTTTTCCCTGTTTCCATGGAAGAGGCCTCCCCATGTTCAGCCTGTTACCATTGGCACCGTGGGGAAAGGTTGGCATGTACAGTGTGGACATGAGGGTATTTGTGATGTAGGTTCTGAAAGCACTTGGAGGGAAATGTTGAACTGTAGGAATTGGGCCTAGTGTCGGAAAGCGTTGAGCTAGGTGGGGAGCCTGAGTTCATGTAGCACATTTGTCTGTGGAGTGTGCTGTCAGCAGCCATGGCAGGTACAGGTGAGAAACCCCTCTGGGCCTGTCCTCAGGACCTCAGCAGCCTAGTGTGGCCCGATTCAAATGAATAACTGAGGTGCTAGCTGTGGTTGGGAAGCTGGTTCTCAGGGCTGGGAGAGGAGGGGCATCTCAGGCCCAGGGAAGAGGGCCATTGTGGTAGGAAATGGTGGAAGGAGTTGGATTCTGGCGAGTGCCGCGTGCCAGTTTGGAAGGCAGCAGTAGTACTTTAGCTCAAAGGAACCTCAGGGTAGTGAGAGTAGGAGCCGAGAAGACTGAGTGGTTGGAGGTCCCCGTGCCAGCAGATTAGCCCATGTGGACCTTTTCACAAGGCTGACCAAGCCTTGGTCATCTGACCTCTCAATGAACATTTTATAGTCTTTCATTTATTTATAGTCCTTCATTTATTTATTCTCTTATTGCTGGAGTGGAGCTGAGCTTACTTATTTCCTTTGATGCAGGTTGACTTTGCTTTTCAGTTGAACTGTGTGTTTCTAGGACCTTGGTTCTAGATGTAGTGTGAGTAGTTGCTGAAGAAGTGGGGCTGTTGGTAGTTGCTGCTGCTTTCTAGTGTATGTATTTTTTCAGTCCTAGAGCCAGAGTCAGGAGTCCTTTGATCTCTTGAGAAACATACCGCTGTACTCACTGTACTCTCTACTTGGGTGATTTCTCCCAGTGATTCAGAGTTGCCTGCTTGGAAACTCCTACCTGCAGGAAACGGACCACACCCAACCAGGCCTTCTGTGGCTTTTTTTCTGCTTTAGCTGAACATTGTTATCATGAATGGAATCTGGCAGGAGTGCAGAAAATAGAAGTTGCCCTGTGATATCCCTCTCTTGCTGCTTAGAGTCAACTGCTGTCATTGGACCAGTCATTTCCCATAATTCATGTTTTTGCATTGCAGTGTATCTAAAACTCTTTCTTAGGAAAAGAAAAAGAAAAACATAGCTATTGCAACACCTGGCTCCTGGGGGTAAACACGAGTTTCCTAATCTAAAACTTGGCTCCCTGGTTTCCAGGGTTGAGATTAGAGAAAATAAAACAAGTTGTACCTTTGTTTGCTACAAAGTATAAAACATCCCAAATTGTGGATTACAAAGTAGTCTATGTACACACCCCTAAACTGCACAACTGCACAGCCCCTTGTTGACTTTAGGGACCTTTCATTATGTTCTCAGGAAGGTTCTTTGTCAGCAAAAGAAATCTTACCTGGTCAGCATCCTCCTGGTATCAGAATAAATTGTGGGAACATTTCAGGTTTTATGTTAATGCTTACCAAATATGTAGCTGTTTATCTTCCTATTATTTTAAGTCTCTTTCTACTTTTAAAAAGACATTTAGGCCTTAAGATTTGAAAGGACCATGTAGACCCAAATCCTTTGATAAAATTTTAAAAATTTAGAATTTTAATTTATATTTTATTAAAGAAATTATACATATGTCTTACAGAGTCAGATGGCTTCATAAGGTTTGCTTGGAAAGATAGCAGTTACTCCCCTTGCCTCCATTTTCTCCTCCCCAGAGGCAGCCCCTTTGATCTCTTTTAGCTGATTGTTGTTACTCCTTTGTTTATAAAGAATAATAAAGATTGCTGTTACTTTTTTTTCTTGTTTCAGACATCCTTCTGAAGATGAGTATTTAGTTCTCTTCTTGCCTCCTTCACTCTCCTGTTGTCTCCCCTTCCTCTACCCAATATAGTTACATTGTAACTTTGGTTAGATCAGTGTGAACATTAATGTGACTGTGTAAACAGTATTCACAGCCCAGCCATTAGTAAACCAGGATTACTTTTCAGATCTTTTTTGGAAGTTGTTTTTTGTAATGTACTTAGTTCTGGTAGCTGTAACAAAATAGCTTAGACTGGGTGGCTTAGCCAACATTTCTTTCTCACAGTTCCGGGGGCTGGGAAGTCTGAGATCAAGGTACTGACAGATTTAGTTTCTGGTGAGAACCCTTGTTCATTTACAGTGTCTTATTGCTGTGTCCTCACATGTTCTCTCTTAACACGTTAAGCGCATGTCAGTCACTGGTGACTGACACTATATGTACTTTCCGTCCAGAAGACAAAACAGGCTGGGCACTTAATGTGTTAAACTCTATTATTTGGATGTTGGACCTTCTGGACTGCTTTGGTCTGTCCTTTTGTGATAGAGGCTGCCTTCAGATGTCCACTCATGTCAGAGTGGGTTGGAAATCTCAGCTCTCGAATGAGGCTTTTTTAAGCATGGAGATGTTGAAACCAGTGTGTGGGCTGTTTGAATCTGAGTTTGTTGTATGATATTGAAGAATGAAGCCACACACAAAAGGGAACCAAAGTTTATTGAAGGAGGCCAGTCCTGGAAAAGGTGCAGCTGGGGTTCCAGGAGCAGGCCAGTGTTCTGAGCTTGCTTTCCATGTTACAGCCGGGTGTTAAAGTGTATTAATCTGTGTGTGGAGGCCCACATGTCCATAAACATGTGGGCGCAGGGGAGTGCATCAACCCAAGAATCTAGCTGGGGGGCAGGGGTGGTGAGAAGCAGGAAGTGCATGGCTTTTTTTGTGTATATACTTGTTAGTTGCTGATTAGTCCTTTCAAAGAATTTTGCCTTAGTAACATCTTTGAGATAGGTTTATAACAGCTTTGTGATTGGTAATCTGCAAGCTGCCTGCCTTTGCAACATTCATACATTTTAAAGCTCATGTCTCCCATAGGCACCCTTCCTTTCCAGCCCAGTTGGGGTGCCTTAGTAACTCTGCCTAGTTGGGTTCCCGGTTCTATCCCCTCCCCTCCCGCCCCCGCCCCTAATGGTCCCAGTCCCTATCTAGTTTCCCTCTGTCTCCTCAATGTCAGGTGCTCCTACTGGACTGGAGAATTGAGGAATGGCTTATGTCAGTTTCTTTTAGCTTTTTATACACATCTTCTGAAAGCCTTCCCTGGAGCCTTCTGACCTGCTCCTGGACTGGTGGTCCTTGCTCACACTTGATGTACCCCTCAAGCTGATGCCTGGTCCCTTCTCTGGCCTGAGGCCTTATGCCCACCTGAGCACTGGATGGAGGGAAAGGACAGTGTGAGCACAAGTGTCTTATGTGGCTTCATTCTGTTCCAGAAACCCTCAGCTTTCCTTTCCTGGGAATATGCTTTCAGTGGTTTCCTCGATAGGGGAGGCATGAATCAGTTGCCTGGTGTGAGGAGTGGGGAAGGCAGCCCAGTATCTGACCACTTCTTTAACTTCTCCTCATTGTAGGTGCTCCCTTCCGGAGGCACCTGTGCTCCCAGTTCCTGAGTTTTAGGGCTTCGGTTCGGCACTGGACAGGGTTGACTCTCTGCTTTCTCCACTTCTCGTTGCGCATTAGTTTTCTCCTCTCCATCTTTTTTCCCCACTACCCACTTTGCAGCTTCTGGAATTTCATTGCTGGTGCTCTTCTCTCCCCTTCTTGTACACAGAGGGTTAGTCTTTTAAGAAAACCCTCTTTAGTGGGATTTTAGGATTAACCAAAAGAGATGCGCATGCTCTCTATCTGGAAGTCACTGTTCTTCAATTTGTAAGTGAATGAATGAATAGAATTTTTTAAAAGTGAAAGTTCTACCCCCCCTTTATTTTTAAAATCTATTGTTGAAAGTATTATATATGACCCCCTTTTCTCCCATGGACCCCTTCTATCCTGCTAGCCCACCCCAGGCCCTCACCACCTTCTTGTCTGTGTTCATGGGTTATGCATTTATGCATACAAGTTCTTTGCAATGAATAGAATTTGCATTCCTAGGTCAGGACTGCTTGGGGCCTGAGGGTGGGGAAGGACTCTTCAGCCACACTGTTCTCTCCCATTGTTGGAGATTGCACCTTGTTTTCTCTCTGTAAGTAAGCAGCCTTATAAACCTGTGCTTGTTTCTCCGCATCTTTAACAGTCAGTGACCTCTACCCCCCTAACTTGGACCGAGAACCCCCTTTTCTCCATTCTGTCTCATTTACTGGTCCCAAGATCTGGTGCGCACAGGACCGTTTCAAGGAGCCCTCTTTGGAGAAACATTTGCTTAAGTTGATTGATGTTTTGGGGGCTCAGCCAATAGTCCAGAATTGATGTCTGCTTCTTGGGAGGGTGGCGGGGGCCGAGTTAGCCATGGCTGTATGTTTTGTGGCTGTCAGCACAGGACTTGAGCACAGGTGCACAGCGGATGTTGAATAGCTTGCCAGGGTGGGTTCAGGGGCCCGTGTGGCAGTCCAGTTTGCTGCTGGTCAAAGGATTGCAGACTCAGGAATGGAGAGGGGCGTCTCTATGCTCAGTGCCCCGGCACAAGCTGGGGCACTGAACAGCACTGTGCCTTACACACTTGACAGGATGGATGAATGACTCAAGGGTGCAGATAGAAGCAGGAAAAGCTGCTTTTTGGGATACTGCCTTAAAATGGTTTCCTACATAAGAACAAAGCACTTTTATTGGGTAGAAATTTACAGTGATAAACCGCTGAGTGAAAATGAAAGAACTTAGGGATTAGGTGCTAGCCAGCAGCTATTGTAGGCACAGTTTTATAGAACTTTACAGTCATTTTCAGAGTGGTTAATTCAAAGTTGTTAAATTGCTACCTGAACTCCTGATGAACTGAGAACCTGCTGAAGAAGGTATTGTTTGAACGTTCCTTTAGTGTGTTCATGAACTTTCATTGTACCAAACATTCACGAGAGGTAATTTTTTAAAAAAAAGAACAAAGAATTACTTCCACAGCAGTTCCAACTGGTAGGGGGGATTTGTTTTTCCTTCTGTTGACTCTGTTACCTGAATAGTAGAAGCCTTCTAGGAAGGGAATTGCATTTTATTGCATTCCTCCTGAGGGCCAGGCCCTGTGGTAGGCTGCTTATGCCCTTGGATTGTCCTAGAGCCTCCGTATAGGGCTGGGCTGTTACACTAGTTTCACAGATGACAAAGCTTAATGGTGGGGGTGGGAGTGCGGGTGGGGGAGGGAGGGGCCCTCAGCTAGAAAACAGCCCTCAGTTGGTATCAGAGCTCTAACTTTTGGTGCAAGCGTTTGTGGTTTTTGCTTCTCTACACCAGAATGCCTCCTACCAAGCATTTCAGATCCTGACCCTCCACCCCATGGGCTCCTGTTTCATTGTGCATACAGCTTCCGTGAAACCGTCCTAGTTCAGGGTTAGTCACTGGTGGCATTTGTAGGCACTTTTATTTCCACTGTTTAAAAAATATATATTTTTATTGATTTCAGAGAGGAAGGGAGAGGGAGAGTGATAGAAACATTAATGATGAGAGAGAATCATTGATCGGCTGCCTCCTGCACGCCCCCCCCCCCCCTCCCCCACTGGGGATTGCGCCCACAGCCAGGGCATGTGCCCTGACCAGGAATTGAACTGTGACCTCCTGGATCATAGATAGATGCTCAACCACTAAGCCACACTGGCTGGACTCCACTATTTGTTTTATTTTTTTATTTTTAAAGAAGATTTTGTTCATGTTCCAGCATTATTTTTAATTGGCATCTTGGAAGTTGGTATTGTGGGTGTGGGGGAAAGTGACTTAGACTTTAAGATGTTTTCCTTGTTCTTCCTTTATCTCTATTCTGTCTAGAGATAAAGCCCTCAGGCCCTCTTGTACAGTGGCATGGAGCCTTTGGCTTCTGTTTATTGCCTTTCAGGTATTCCCATATTGTTTTGAAGTGGGAAGCAATATTAACTGAAAAAATCCCCTGTAAATCTAGCACAATGGTTTTCACATTTTTATTTTTATTTTTTGGTGCCTGTGACTGGAATCGAACCTGGGACCCTTCAGTCCACAGGCCAACGCTCTATCCACTGAGCCAAACCAGTCAGGGCTGGTTTTCACATTTTAGTGTTTATCCTCTTCATAGGTCTGGGATGGGGTTTTTGTTTCTAACAAGTTTTTCTAATGTGTGGCTGCCTCAGGGGCCACACTTTGAGAACCACTGCATTGGACATTAAAACTCCTAAATCCCTACTGCTCCCTGCTGCGGAGCACACTACTGCGATGCCCTTTGAGAAACAGCTCAGTGGAAGCCATGCTTGGGGCCGTGGCTTGTATTTCAGAAGACCAACCTGGAGTCCCTGGTCTAACGTTGGGAGTTGAATGAGCTTTGATGTAGGAATTGCTAGAGCCTTTACTATTTCAGCATGTGTTATAAGCTGTGTGGGGCTGTTGTCTTTATGATCTTGGGACCTTATTTTTTAAGAAATGCATCTCTTAGGACTAGCATTCTGTGCTTTCATTGGAAAATCCTGAGCCAGAACAAAAGCCCTGAACCTGATAAGCTTCCACACTAACTAGTTTTTGTCATGTCACTCCCTGCTTAAGAACATTTGGTGGCTTCCTGTTGTTTTCTGACCAAATATAAACTCGAGCTTAAAATTAAGGGTCTGTGTTAATAATACCCAGCTTCCTTTCGGGCAGCTTTCCAACCACCTCTCCTGTCAGCTCACCTCATCTCCCTGTGCTCCTCCTGCCTCTGAGAACCTGCTCACCCCTGCAGGATACCCCCAGATTCCTTTGCCTGGTAACCCCTGGTGAGCTGTTAGTTATTTATATCATGTTGCCTCTTTTTCTTAATTGCATTTTAAGGAAGGAGCTTCAAAGAAGGCCTGTACCAACCAACCAGCCAGCTCCCCCTCATTGTTAGGACACAGGCCCCTGGATGAGCACCTGCTGGGGTTGAGGGTCCAGTTAGGAAATGAATGGACTCTCTTTGGACAGCCTTGACTTCCTTTTCTTGAAATTGTCCTGTTAACCCTTAATTGAAGATTTTACACACGTGTGTGTGTGTGTGTGTGTGTGTGTGTGTGTGTGTGTATCTGAACTGGGAAAAATATTCTGGATCAGTAGACCTTTTAATGTTTGGGATGTCTGATTTGATTTTTAATTTTAAAAAGTCTTTATTAGCAGTCTTTTATTAGAGTGCACTGCAATTGGCTAGACTTTGATCTTACCAGACTTGCTTATTTGAGGGTTTTCTTTTCTTTTTTATTTATTTGGGGGGGGGGGGGGAGTTGGTACTTTTTTTTAAAAAAGTCATTGTAATTTTTTGTGGTTTGTAAATGGCATATTAAGCAGACTTAGGGGATGGACTGTGACAGGGAAGGAAGTTGTGAGGTTTGGACTCCTTTCCTTTGTCAGTGAAGAATCTGAAGTCTTTTTAAAAACCCAGCTTATGTCATTCAGAATGGTTTCCTCCATATTGTCTTCTTCAAGAAAAACGAGGCACTTAAAAGTGAAACTGCTTCATTTCCTGGCCTTCGTCAGGCTGTGTGTGAAGCAGGCTAGGGATGTGATTGAAGGGTGCTCACCTAGTGATAGGGGTGCTCTCAGCACTCCCAAAGGGGTCTGGGTCATTAGTGCCAGTAGCCTGAAGGCATGACCCCAGCTACTGGGGGATGAAAGTTCTCCCCATAGGCATGAAGTAGAGTCATATTTTCAAGTGATCACACAATTTAAAACAGTTTTGAGTTGAAAAGCAGTTTCCCCAGAGCTCTACCTGACTCCTCAGATGAATTATTGTTTATGTGGCGCAAAAGGCTTCTTTAGAGAAGGCTTTCTCAGCCACCCCCTCCCAAATATGTATGCACATATATGCTTATGTACACATGTGTGTGCATATAAAAGTGTTATTTTGGTTTTTTTTTGTATTGTAATCTGACTTTATGAGTAAGTAGCCTAAAAGAAGCTCATGCCATATCGCTCCTGGTCAGAATTCATTTTTCCTCTTTATTTCTAAAAGGAACAAAATCGTCAACATCCTGAAAAATAATTGGAATGAAAAGTTAATCCAGATAAAATATTTTAAGCCTTTTAATTTATTATTATTACTTTTGCTGTTGTTGTTAATTCTCACCCAAGGATATTTTTCCATTGATTCTTAGAGAGAGTGGAAGGGAGGAAAGAGAGACGTCAATGTGAGAAAGACACATCGATTGGCTGCCTCCTCACACTCCCCCTACTGGGCCTGGGGATCGAGCCTACAACTGAGGTACATGTCCTTGAATGGAATCGAACCCATGACTTTTCAGTGTATGGGCCATTGCTCTATCCACTGAGCCAAACCAGTCAGGGCTCCTAATGGTTGTTTTAATGTCTTAACTGACTTACCTTGGCCTCCTTTAATGAAAGGCATGTCTCATCTTTAGGACACAGAGTTATAGTCAGATACACATTCCTGTTTGGCTGTGTTAGTTAGAATAATTTCTCTGCTTTCTTTTGCCTTTAGGTAAAGAAAATTATTCTTTCTCTCCCTTAACATTATTATTGGAAAACACTGTTACTGTTGTTTAGTGAGGTTTTTGTAGTTAATTGCTTTGCTTACATTGATAAGCTAGCTCAGTGGTATTACAAATACACCTTGTGCTCCTTGCTCCTTGCCCCTTGCCCAGAGGACACTGTATGTGGACTGGGGTCCACAAAGACTGTGTGTGTGTGTGTGTGTGTAACCACTCCTTTCTGGGCCACCTCTGGGCTGTTAATTAAGGGGCCTGAGGAAGATGAATAGGGAATTCCGCCTGCCTGAATTATGTTCTTCTTAATTGTCCTTCAGATGAATACACTGTATATGTGATGAATATTCCAGTTCTGGAATAGCTTTTATTTCTTTTCTGTTTCTTTATAGTCGTTCTGTTTGATGAAAAAGTGTAGAAGATATGGAAATTTGCAGGACTATGAGAGGCACAAATATTGTGACTTAAAATTGCTGCTGAATGAACATTTACCCCCAAATGGGACCAGTCTGCTTTTTAACAGTTTCATAGTGAATGCATTTTAACTGAGGGGCGTAGTCATTGAAATAATAACATACCGGGCATACATGTTTCAAGGTGCATACACGAGTGAGGGACTACTGGCGGTAACGCCAGCATTGAAGACGGGACACTGAACTCCGGGTTGCCTGGAGCAGCCTGTGGCTGGAGCACTGAGAAGGCATCCGTCCCACGGCGCTCAGATGTTCCTGCCAAATGGGCTCTTAGATCTTCCCTCTAAGGAGTTATGAAAAACAGTTGATTTCCAGGATTTTGGGTAAAGGGCATGGACCTGTTTGTGCCCTTGTACCATTTATATATAAAATGAGTAGAAAAACTTGAGAAATATAAGGTAATAACATGAGAATTTAGCATTTCTGAATTTTGCTAGACCACATTTGCTTTTTTTCTTTATTCAAATGAAAGATTTTTTTTAGGTACTTGTTTAACTCTTATGAGAGTAACACGGAAATGAAAACTTGTTGGATAGAAGTACAATTAAAGAAAAACAGGAAGTGTTGTCAGACTGTGTCATAAATATTGTTGCTATTTTAAGCTGAGAAACTCTAACTGAAGAATTTGACCATTTACCTTATAGTATTTTATAAAACTGAAAAATTAACAAGGAACACATCAATATTTTGATTGTAATTTACTCACTTGATCACCATTGTTATAATTTGATGCAAAAAAAGCAAATTTTTGTGTGTGTCAGAAATAACATTTAAACTATGGGTAGTTCCTGTGTTTCAGACTTCCTTTTTAAGTTTGTTGGTTAGAAATCCAGTGTGTTTTCTTGTAGAAATTAGTTTATAAATGGTGGTTAAGTTGAGAGGCTAGGCTTGAAAAGCCTAACGGAACTATAATGCTAAGAGTTAAGTTCCTGGTTCTGAAGGCAGGAAGCGAGTTGGAAGAGAAAGAAGAATTTTCTTTACTCTTGGTGCAGGGCTGGTCCCGTGCAATATATCCGAGTTCAGACTGGTCTGCTGTGGTGTGCTGGTCCTCACTGTTACTTCCAGTCCCCTTCTCCTCCATCCTTCGATGCCTTCTTGATACCATGTCTCCAGTGTGATGCCCTCTTTCCTACATCCCTTTAGTAGGTTTCAAAAGTTCTCACTTAAATTTCCTAGTCCTTGTTTTAAAATTGATTTTAGTTAGATGTTGGAAAAGCACTTGTACAGTTAATATGAGGTAGTATAGTCCTTTAAATACACACACACACACACACACACACACACGCACATATATGAGTATGTGAAGGCAGGTAATGCCAGGTGGAGCCACCTCCGTGCCTGGGAGAGCTGAAACATGGGCTCCTCCCTTATATATATACGTGTTTATTGTTTTCAGAGAGGAAGGGAGAGGGATAGAGAGATAGAAACATCAATGATGAGAAAGAATCATGGATTGGTTGGCTACTGCACGCCTGGCACTGTGGATTGAGCCTGCAACCGCAGGCATGTACCCTGACTGGAATCAAACCACTACCTGGTTCATAGATGGACACTTAGCCACTGAACCACGCCGGCCGGGCAGGAGTAGTCCTTTTTAAATATAGGAAGAATGTGTGTTAATCTAAATCAGGGGTGGGGGACCTCTTTGTGCCAAGGGCCATTTGGATATTTATAACATAATTCACTTATATAATTCACTTAATATAAATTTATGTTGCTGTGAAAAAAGCTCCTAGACTTATTGAATTTCAAGTCCCGCCTGCAGCTGCCTTGGCAGGGCCAGACCAAATGATTTCACAGGCCTGTTACGGCCTGTGGGCCAGACGTTCTCCACCCTGATGTAAATAGATATCTAATAGGTGGAATATCAGGCAGTGAAAATTTGATGACATTATATAAGAACTAGAGCCTGATGCATGAAATTCATTCAAGAGTAGGCCTTCCTTCCCCCGGCTGCCGGCACCGGCTTCCCTCTGGCACCCGGGACCTGGGCTTCCCTTGCAGCCCTGGCTTCATCTGGAAGGATGTCTGGAAGGACTTCTGGTCTAATTAGCATATCATGCTTTTATTATTATAGATGATGTTTAGGGTTGAAGAAATCTGCCAAGTGTCAGACACTGCTGGCATTGAGATTAGGTAGATAAATGATAAACCCTGTCTTCAAGGAGCTTACAGTCTATTAGCAGAGGCACGTATGTAAGCATATATTTCAGTTGGATAAACGGAGTTGTAGAAGGCAGCATAAAGCACAGAAGTAGCACAGAGGAGGGAGCAATTAACTATTGAGGTGGCAACTTGAAGATTAGTAAGGAGATGATGCCTGAGTTCTGTTCTAGAAGAATTTCTGTTCAAGGCAAAAAAATGACAGATTTTTTTTTTTTTTAAAGAACAGTGTTTGGAAAAGTGTAAGAATTTTGTTTTGCTGGACTTCAAAGGGAAATAAAAAACAAGAGACATGAGGTTAAAGAAGGTGGTCGGGAACCAGGTCATAAAGAAAGGACCAGGCTGAGTGGTTTGGGCTTTAGCCTATTAGGTGATGTGAAGTTCTCACAGAAGTTTGAAGTGGCAGAATGAGACCAATGTGGGGCTTTAACAGTTTGGTGGTTGGACTGTAGAGGGCAGAGGCTGGTCTCTCAGCCTGGAGACCATTCCTGTGGCCTAGGGGAGAGCTTACCAGGATTGGATTGAGTCACCAGTAGCTGGGTGAGGAGGAGGGGGAGGAATTCAAGAGGGAGCTGTGGGTAGATTGGGACGTGTTTGGTGATGATGGCAATGGAGGGAGGAGTCCTAGGATGGCCTCTAGGGCTCTGGCTTGGGTATGTTGGTTACCAATTGGTATAGAAGATAAAGGAATTCTATTTCAGATAACTGGAATGGAGGTGGAGGAGATGAGGAGGTGGTTACATATGTGGGTCTGGAACGTGGGGGAAGAGTCTGGCTGAAGACTGAGGCTGGTGGTTTATTAACTGGGTCACCAGTGGTGGAGAGCAGTAGAACAGGTGTGAGCACTGAAGACGGTGCTTGGAAGGGAGGAGCCCGTGTTTCAGCTCTCCCAGGCGCTCCACCTGTCTTTACCTGCCTTCACAGAGCCCGCACTGCTGTCAGTGTCAGGGCTTTCCTACTGGAGATCTCCACAAGGGCCCCGGGTGGAGGGAGGGGGAGGAGGGGCAGTGTGGTTGGCTAATCTGTTTTCAGTGGGAGCAGATCATGAGTTGATTGTTCATAAGTCAAAAGCAGCTTGTATGTAGTTTCTTAAGTGACAGGACTTACTTTTTAAATGTTTTACTAGATAAATCATCTGTCAGACCTCCGAGTACCCAGTATTTTAATTTTTACCCTAAAACTCATTAATGTGTACTTTCATGGATGTGACTCCTGAAATAGATTACACCGTAACTTCAAATAATTTGTATAGCAAAATTTAACAAGGATGTTGTTCGGGCATATTGGTTACACCTGCAAAAATTGGTGTAGAAGCCTCTTTGGTTAACTAAACCAAGGAAACTTTCATCTTAACCCAGACGGATGATATTGGGCTTCCTGTGGTGCCTCTTACCCCACCTGGCACAACTGGAGAGTAATAAAAAATATTGAAACACTGATAGGGGTAGGATGTTTTAAGTGATCATGTTATTAAAAGTTTACTGTTTGTACAGTTTAAGCATTACAAAATGCTACTTTTATATGAGAAAGGGATGTTGGCATTTCGTCTAGTTGGTTTAGAGGCGTGATGTTTTAGACAACTTGGGGGTCTGGAAATGACAGTTTATTAAACTTGGCAGGTTGAATCAGAATTCCGGTTTTATGACTTCTTAGCCAGAGGAAA
Organism: Myotis myotis; assembly: GCF_014108235.1. Lineage (NCBI taxonomy): Eukaryota > Metazoa > Chordata > Mammalia > Chiroptera > Vespertilionidae > Myotis > Myotis myotis. Next base: position 38,544,139 of record NW_023416335.1, read on the forward strand.
TTTTAGTAATTAAAGTGAAATGGCCCATTTTAAAGCTCTGTTCTGGCAGTGGGCATTAAATGTCTGCAAAGTGTGGGCTCTCTGGGATTAACTAGAATAATGGGGTATATATTTTTTAATAGACTTCATGTCTTAGAGCAGTTTTAGGTTAACAACAAAATTCAGTGGAAGATACAGAGATGTCCCATATATCTCCCTCTGCCCCCATCAATACCTGCAACAGATTATATTTGTTATAATTGATGAACCTACATTGACACATTATTATCACCCAAGTCCATGGTTTACATTAGGGTGCACTCCTGGAGTTGTATATTCTAGGGTTTTTTTGTTTTTGTTTTTGTTTTTGTTTTTTATATTTTATTGATTTTTCACAGAGAGGAAGAGAGAGAGATAGAGAGTTAGAAACATCGATGAGAGAGAAACATCGATCAGCTGCCTCCTGCACATCTCCTACTGGGGATATGCCCGCAACCCAGGTACATGCCCTTGACCGGAATCGAACCTGGGACCTTTCAGTCCGCAGGCCGACGCTCTATCCACTGAGCCAAACCGGTTTCGGCTATTCTATGGGTTTTAACAAGTATATAATGACATGTACCACCCTTTGTAGTATTATACAGAATAGTTTCACCTCCCTCAACAACATGTTATTTTGAATCCTACTGAATTATTTTTCTGTATATATAATTTTTTCCTTATTGGCTTCTTCAGTTTCTGATTCAAGCAAAAGTAATTTCTCTTGGTGTGGTGGTACTTGGATCACCCTTGGTCTCTATCATCATGAAAGCTGCATCCATGTGGGGTTCTCAAGGTGAGAGTGTCTGAAATTAAATCCTGAGAAGTTAGTGGCTTGCAGCAACCACCCAGGAACCCCACAAGGGAAGATACTATACTAATAGGACAGTCCTTTTGGTCCTGTTTTCCTCCAATTATTTTGAGACTCTTAAGTCAAAAAATTAAGTGTCCACTCTGAAAATGGAGGTCCCCTTTTCTCTACATAGATCCCCCCCTTTATTTTTAAATTTTGACTCCCTAAAATTTCCCTTATCTTGCCCTTTACCAGCTGGGTCAAGTGGAAGGAGATCTCACCCCAGGGATGGAAAGGCAAGCACTCCCTTAGCCTTTGCAAGTGGTTTGCCTCTGAGCCTCTTCTGCCTCCCCCCTCCCCCGCTTCTCCCGCCTCCCTGCTCTTGCAGTCTCTGAGGCCCTGTGAAACTGCTGCCCTCACCTTGTGGACCTGGCCCCCGTGTCTCTCACGTTTCTGACCTTGGTTTGGTACTTATGGTCTAAATCACCTCCTTAACTCCAGTTCTTGTGGAAGGTTGTTAGGGATTGTAAGGAGGGAAAAATGCCACATGGTGCTTCTCCCCTCCCCCCCAACTAATGCGTTTTTTTCTTTTTAATTTGAGCCTTTACAAATACTAATTCACTTACAGTATTATAGAAATAATACATAACTTATTGTAAAAAATCGAACTCTACAGAATTTTATGATTTTATTCCCCAGGGCTAACTAATGTTGAGAGTATATGTTCTGTGGTTACCGTAATTGCAAAGAATTGTTACTATCCTCCATTGAGAACTGAAGGGAAGGTTGGGAATTCCATTGATGTTTTCTTTTCTTCCCTATCGTAGCAATTCCATCAGAAATGTCACTAACTTTTAACCAAGACCCCTTAAGCCAGTGGTTCCCAACCTTCTGGCCCTTTTAAATACAGTTCTTCATGCTGTGACCCAACCATAAAATTATTTTCGTTGCTACTTCATAACTGTAATGTTGCTACTATTATGAATCGTAATGTAAATATCTGATATGCAGGATGGTCTTAGGCGACCCCTGTGAAAGGGTTGTTCGACCACCAAAGGGGTCGCGACCCACAGGTTGAAAACCGCTGCCTTAAGCAATCTAATTTCTACCAGCACTTAGTGCTTTCGTAGTCCTAATGAGACATGGTACTCATTCCTCAACCAGCAGAGATTTATTGGATGTCTGCTAGGTTTAAAGCACTGTGCTAGAGGCTGTTCTTAATGCACACTCAGCACAGCTTTGTTGGGCAGACATTTCAGCAAGCTAGTGATGGGAGTACAAGGTGAGTGATATTAACCAAAATGGGTAAAAGAAAGGAAGTCTTGCTGGAGGAGGTGGCATTCAAGTGGATTTAAGCAATTCTTTTAAAAAATTTAATGTATTTCTTTATTGAGAACCTCTTTAGTGCCAGGCACCATATTAGGCACTGAGGACATAGCAGGGGCAAAACAGATAACTAAATGAAATTAACATTGTACAGTGGGGCCTTGACTTACGAGTTTAATTCGTTCCATGACGGAGCTCATAACTCAAATTACTCGTATGTCAAATCAAGAAGTGAACGAGTGAGACATGTGATGCTGGCTGATGTTGTGGCGTTCACTGTGACGTTTGCTGCGCCAACTAGCGGTGGGGTATCTGAAGCTGGCTCATAACCCGAATTTTAGCTCGCAACTCAAAGCAAAAAATCGGCAGAGAGATGGCTCGTATCTCAAAAAACTCGTTAGTCGGGACACTCGTAAGTGAAGGACCCACTGTAGTTGGGACCAGTCAAAATAAATAATTGACCAATAGACAAGATACTATCAGAAAGAAATTGTGATCAAATAATACCAAAGAGCATACAGGGAACCAGCGACTCCTGGTGATGGGTGCAGGGAGAGGGCCTCCCTGGGCATGTAATTTCTGAGCTGAGGCCTAGGTGAGAAGAAAGAGCATCTGTGAGAAGATGGTATCTGAGAGAGCATGACAAACAGGCTACAAAGAACATCTGGTAAAGGCTGCTCCACCAGACCAGCCTTTACCCCAGAAATAGCAATGCTGGAGGATATTGTCTTCACTATTTTCCAAGCAAAGAATTTTGTAATTCTGTGTTTATATCTGTATCTACATCTGTATTAAGCAACTCCTTAAGGAGCTACTGGGTAAAAGGCATTCTGGGCAGATAGGGTCTGTTCATAGAATTGCCTGTAGTTTAGGGTGACTGGTGGAGAGGAGTAAGACTCAGTCAGGTTTCTTTTCCCCCTCCTCCTACCTGAGATGATGGGAAAGAAAAGGTATTAGAAAGATTTTAGTTTGGAGTGGGATAAAAGTGCTAACAAACAAAGGAAATATGGTGGGGGTTTCTCCTTAATGGATTGGGTAATCTGGATCAATCTTAAGATGGCCTTGGTGGCTTCTTAGTATATTTCTGATTTGCTTCAGGGACAGATCACAAGGAGAGATTGGAAACCTAGGTGGGTCTTGATTTTTATAGGCTGGTCACATATGTCTGTATATTTTTTAAAAGTTGAGCTTAATCTTCATTCCTGATACAGAAGAGTGCCATCTATCCTATCTAATAAAAGCAATATGCAAATTAACCATCACTCCGTTGCAAAAGATGGCGATGGCCATGGAGCTGGAGCGAGCAGGAGGCTTGGATTGCCCCCAACGATGGAGGAAGCCAAGCTTCCCACCTGCCCTGGCTGGACCTGGGCTCCACTCAAGGCTACAAAGTTTCAATTATAGAAGATAAATAAATCCCAGATATCTGCTTCCAGCCAGCAGTGGCCTCCACTCAAAGAGGGGCTGGGAGCTGGGTTACTAGGGGGCGTGGCCAGCCTGAAAGCGGCCATCAGCCCCTCACCCAGGCTGGCCAGGCACCCTGAAGGAGCTGTGGCCAGCCTGAAAACGGCCCTCAGCCCCTTACCCAGGCTGGCCAGGCACTCCAGCGGATCCCCACCCTGACCTGGGACACGCTTCAGGGCAAACCAGCCGGCCCCCACCCGTGCACCAGGCCTCTATCCTATATAATAAAAGGGTAATATGCAAATTGACCCTAACATCAGAACGACCGGGAATGACTGGTCACTATGACACACACTGACCACCAGGCTGACGGCTGCCAGCACAGTTGTGGTGGCGGGAGCCTCTCCTGCCTCCTCAGCAGTGCTAAGGATGTCTGATTGCAGCTTAAGCCTGCTCTCCGCTGACAAGTGGACATCCCCTGATGGCTCCCGGGCTGCCAGAGGGATGGCTGACTGCCAGCTTAGGCCCGACCCCCCCCCCCCCAACCCCCCCCGGGGAGCAGGCCTAAGCCAGCAGGTGGACATCCCCCAAAGGGTCCCAGACTGTGAGAGGGCACAGGCCAGGCTGAGGGGACCCCCCCCCCCCCAGTGCACAAATTTTTGTGCACCGGGCCTCTAGTCTATATTATAATAAAAGCCTAAGTGACTGTTATGGTGGAACGACCAGAATGACTGGTTGCTATGATGCGCACTGACCAACAGGGGGAAGACGCTCAATGCAGGAGCTGCCACCTGGTGATCAGTGTGCTCCCACGGGAAGTGCTGCTCAGCCAGAAGCCAGGCTCACGGCTGATGAGCGCAGTGGTGGTGATGGAAGCCTTTCCCACCTCCCTGGCAGCACTAAGGAGCAGCGAACCGAGTGGTGAGCGAGCAGGCTGGTGGTAAGGAGCGAGGGATTACGGATTGCAAGAGGGCACAGGCACGGGGGCGGGGGGGGGGGCAGTGCACAAATTTTGTGCACCAGGCCTCTAGTGTATATATATATATATATATATTTCAGAGAGAAAGGGAGAGGAAGAGAGAAACATCAATGATGAGAGAGAATCATTGATCAGCTGCCTCCTGCATGCCCCCCCTAATGGGGGGAGAGCCTGTAACCTGGGCATGTGCCTTGACTGGGAATTGAACTGTGAGCTCCTGGTTCATAGGCTGACACTCAGCCACTGAGCCACACTGGCCAGGTGAGAAGAGTAGTCGAATACACTTGGAGCACAGTTTGCTGTATAAATGGTTTCATTTTATTTTCATACTTCAGAACTAAACAGTAAAATTTATACAAAAAATAACATGCAGCCGAAACCGGTTTGGCTCAGTGGATAGAGCGTCGGCTTGCGGACTGAAAGGTCCCAGGTTCGATTCCGGTCAAGGGCATGTACCTGGGTTGCGGGCACATCCCCAGTGGGAGATGTGCAGGAGGCAGCTGATCGATGTTTCTCTCTCATCGATGTTTCTAACTCTCTATCTCTCTCCCTTCCTCTCTGTAAAAAATCAATAAAAAATATATTAAAAAAAAAATAACATGCAAACAGGCATTTTTTACCTTTGAGCCAGGAGCTTTGGGGTTTCTCTCATCTGAGAAAAGAATGGCCCTGCCAGTGAGCTTTCATGGGAGGCCAGTGTATTAGGAAGCACAGTTGGACTTCAGTCATGGTTACTGGTGGTTTGTCTTCTGAGAAAACGACAGAACTGTAGGAAGGAGGCTGCATACACACACACACACACACACACACACACACACACACACACAAACGTTTTTTAAGAAACAAACTTAGCTTTTCTGTAAAATTACCTCATTAGGCAGTGACTAACAATGTTAGTGATGTTTTGGGAATTAGGATGATAACTTGGTTGTCCAGGGGAAACCTACAGCACTACAACTCTAACTGCTGTAAACAAAGGTGTTAATATGCTAAATGAGTAAGTGAGGGTCCTGTAGAACAGGCAGGGTCATTAAGTGGAACAGTTGTAGGATGTGACTTCCTACTCTGTCAGGTTACACCAAGCATAGGCTGGCAGGGCAGAGGAGAGGTGGGTGGCATTAGGCTAATGGAGGAAGTTGATAACTCAGTTGATGAGCTTATTTTTCAAATGGTTGGAGCAAAAAATTCCCTTAACTGAAACCATTGTGTTTCATAGCATTTCTGTTACCTATGTGGTCTCAGGATGGAGCTGCTGCTGGAGTTGTATTAGCAATAGCCCAACTGTAGTGGCCCCTGAATCACGACCATTGTGGTCCTAGCACGAACAATAATTGGGGTCTTCTCTATCTATTATTATTTAGAGCTCACCTGAGAGATCCAGACGCACAATGAATGTCATACAGTAGATTAGTTTATTCATTTTTCATAGAAAAGATGTAGCATGAGGGAGAATAGTGACATAGTATGTGGTCAGGTGTATAATTTGAGGATAAACTCTTGGATGTGTCAGGCATGATTTATCTTCCCATATCCAGCCATCAGTTGAAATGTACTGTGTGATATTCATCTGTGTTTCAACTAATAATGCTTGTAATTCTGACAGTTCTGACTCAAGGAAAATGCAACTAAGGTGCAACTATAATGGGAACATGGGAACATTAGTTGTGTACTAGTTTGTGGGTTTTTTTTTTTTTTTAAGTTAGTTTTCCTGTTTTATTCACAGGAAAATTAGAGTATGCATTTTCACTCATCTGTTATAGATGAGTAAACTAAGGCCTAGAGCAGTGGTTCTCAACCTTGGCTGCACATTAGACTCACCTGGGAATCTTTTTAAAATCCTGATTTCTGGGCCTCATCCTCTGAAATTGTTTTTTTGTTATGGGGTGAGGCCACAACATTAGTCACAAAGAAACAGAATTTCCGGAGGATGAGGCCCAGAAATCAGGATTTTAAAAAGATTCCCAGGTGAGTCTAATGTGCAGCCAAGGTTGAGACCCACTGGCCTAGAGAAATAATGAGTAAAAGGTGGAGATGGATTTGAATCCACACGCATTTGGTGCCAGGTTCACCAGTGGATTTACCCACTGGAATGTTGAGTTCTCAAGGGAGAAGGGGGAATTGGTGACCCAGCCCCATCAGTGGTATCACCTACCATGAGGGTTTAACAGCAGGTTTTTTAGTTTGGTGAAGAACCATGGCTTGAGATTGATTTATTGGAGTATTTGATTGGATAGGTGATTGAGGCTCTGATATTGAAGCATAGAAAAGGTTACTTGTATGTGTTGTGCATTTTTTCAGTTTGCTCAGTTGGTCAGAAAGAGTTGATAATAAGGCCAAGGTTACTGGCTTGATAGCTGAACAAAACTGGGAGCCTGACAGGAAATAATGATGGCCAGTTGAAGATTACACGCCCTAATCTTCCCTCACCCACCCCCATGGCGTCCCCTAACGGGAATCTGTGGACAAGAAGTGTCTCGGTACAAATATTGGGGAAACAATGCACAGCTAGCACCCTATTGACTTTTTACTTTGTATCATCTTTAATTTTTTTTAATATAACAAATTGTGCCATAAGCCCTGGCCTGGTTGCTCAGTTGGTTGGGTTGTTGTCCTGTACACGAAAAGGTTGTGGGTTTGATTCCTGTTTGTGTCACAGACCTAGGTTGTGGGTCCCATCTTCAATGGGGGTGTGTAAGGGAGGCAACTGATTGATGTTTCTCACATTGATTTTTTTTCTCTCTCTCTAAAAATCAATAAGTATATCTTCGGGATAAAAAAAAAAATTGTTCCTTAAAACAATTAGATATAGGAAGAAGGGGAACCTGAGCTGTTAGAGGGCCTTAGAAATCAAGGTGTGAATAACTCTAAAATGGTTCACCTGACAAGCGTGAAGAGATTGTGTTATGTCAGTTTTTAGTTGAGAAAAATCCATCTTCTTGGCTCTTTTGAGCCTGTTGCTTGGTTCTCGACACCTTTTTGGAAGTGAGAAATGGGATTTTAACTTTCCATGGTGGAGGTTATGCTTCCTGCTTTTGTGGGACTGGTGATAAGAAGACCTGTGGTGGGTGATAATTTGGAAGATGAGCAGCCAGACTGCCTGTTTTGGGTTGGTTGAAAGGAAGCCAGGTAGAAACACAACAGCTAATCTTGTGGTAGGTAAGGCCGTTGCTGCCTCTGTAAGCACTTGAGTTGGTCAGTGAAGGAAGAAAGCCTTTGTTCACCATATTCTTGGCAGAATTGGTCACTTTATGACAATATTATCCATAGTTGAAGCTTTTTGATAGGTCTTATAGTTTCATCATGAAAAAAGCAAAACAAAATATAAAAAGGACTTTACAATGAATTACTCAAATGTTATTTGAGTTTTGTAACATCTAGTGGGAAGAACGTAAGTAGGTCTTTGAAATTGAAGAGTGGGGGGGTCTTTTCATTTATGGGCTTAACCGTTTGAGATCTGCCTGGACTGTAGGGACCTATCTGGAGGGAGAACAGTTTTAGGGAGAAGGTGACCAATGCCACGTGCAGGCCAGCACTTGCTTTACCAAGTGTCCATTGTGAAAGGTAAATCATACTCTTCAGCCTTTGCTACTGTGAAACTTGTCTTTGCCTGAAACCATGTCATTGTTTTTAAATTTAATGATTTCATATATTGGAGTTATTTCTGTTTCTGTTCAGTGAAATGTAGAATGACAAAGTTTTTTTTCCAATCAAAAAATGGGCAAAGGACCTAAATAGACACCTTTCAAAAGAGGACATTCAGAAAGCCAAGAGACATATGAAAACATGCTCAAAGTCACTAATCATCCGAGAGATGCAAATCAAAACAACAATGAGGTACCATCTCACACCTGTCAGACTGGCTATCATCAACAAATCAACAAACGACAAGTGCTGGAGAGGATGTGGAGAAAAAGGAACACTTGTGCACTGCTGGTGGGAATGCAGACTGGTGCAGCCACTATGGAAGACAGTATGGAGTTTCCTTAAAAAACTGAAAATGGAACTCCCATTTGACCCTGTGATCCCACTTCTAGGAATATATCCCAAGAAACCAGAAACACCAATCAGAAAGGATATATGCACCCATATGTTCATAGCAGCACAATTCACCATAGCTAAGATCTGGAAACAGCCTAAGTGCCCATCAGTAGATGAATGGATTAGAAAACTGTGGTACATCTACACGATGGAATACTATGCTGCTCTAAAAAGGAAGGAACTCTTACCATTTGCAACGTCATGGATGGAACTGGAGAGCATTATGCTAAGTGAAATAAGCCAGTCAATGAAGGAAAAATACCACATGATCTCACTCATTCATGGATAATAGAGACCATTATAAACTTTTGAACAATAATAGATACAGAGGCAGAGCTGCCTCAAACAGATTGTCAAACTGCAGCAGGAAGGCCGGGGAGGGTTGCGGGGCAGGAGGTAGGGGGGTAAGAGATCAACTAAAGGACTTGTATGCATGCATAGAAGCATAACCAGTGGACATAAGACATTGGGGGATAGGGGAGGCTAGGGGACTGTCTAGGGCGGGGGGATAAAATGGACACATATGTAATACCCTTTGTAATACTTTAAGCAATAAAAAAAAAAATAAATAAATAAATAAAAAATAAAATAAAATATATTTTATTGATTTTTTACAGAGAGGAAGGGAGAGGCATAGAGAGTTAGAAACATGGATGAGAGAGAAACATCGATCAGCTGCCTACTGCACACTTCCTACTGGGGATGTGCCCGCAACCAAGGTACATACCCTTGACTGAAATCGAACATGGGACCCTTCAGTCCGCAGGCCAACGCTCTACCCACTGAGCCAAACCGGTCAGGGCCTGACAAAGGTTTTAAAACTAGTATTGAATTATATCATATCTTAAAAATTTCTCATGATCTCCCTATTATTTTTTTAATCCTCACCCGAGGATATGTCTTCATTACTTTTAGAGGAGAGAAGGGAGGGGGAGGGGGAAGGAGGGGGAGGGGGAGGGAGAAGAGGTGTGAGAGAGAAACATTGATTGGTTGCCTTCTGTACAGCCCCCTGATTGGTTGCCTCCTGTACAGACCCTGACTAGGGATTGAACCTGCAATCTGAGTATGTGTCCTGACCAGGAATCAAACCTGCAACCTTTTGTTGTACCAGACAATGCTCCAACCAACTGAGCCATCCAGTCAGAGCTCATGAACTCCAATTTTCAAACAACTTTCATGTTTCCTTTTTATCTTCTGAATAAAAATTTTAAGTGGTTTTAAAAATAAGTGCAAATATAGCTGGATTTAAGTTTTCTTGAGATTTTAGAGGAGGATTTATCTTTTTTAGTATTTTCATTTTGTTTATTGGTTCTTATGGAGAGAATTATTTAAAAGTAATGCAATAATTACAGTGTTTGGTATAATATAATTCAGGATGTTTAATTTAATATAGAAGGACATTTGCTGCTTTTAGCTTCTTTATTATCCAGATTGATTTAGGAAATGGATTAGAGATGTCTTGTAACCAGTCTTTTGTAGTAGCCAGAATGGTTTGATCCAAGAATTCTGCACTATCTTCTTTCTGAAGTCAGGCCTGGCCTTCTCTCACCTTTCAGTGTACCTATGTGTAGAAAGGTTATAGCTCCACTTTTCTTAGTACATTTGTAAAATAAGCTTATTGTTAACAATTCGGACACTGCAGAAAGACATCAATTAAAAAAAAAAAACAGATAGCTCTAGGCCAGTGATGGCGAACCTTTTGAGCTCGGCGTGTCAGCATTTTGAAAAACCCTTAACTCTGGTGCCATGTCACATATAGAAATTTTTTGATATTTGCAACCATAGTAAAATAAAGACTTATATTTTTGATACTTATTTTATACTAGGGGCCCAGTGCACGAATTTGTGCACCTTGAAAGGAACTGTGGGCCATGAGGCTGCTGTGGGCACAGGGGAGGGTTTGGCCCATCCTCCATGCCCCCGCTCAGCCCCTCCCACTGTGGCCCCCAGTTCCATGTCTGCCAGCAGCCCCACTCCCATGCACTGACGGTACCGGCCCCGCTCGCATCCGCTGACTGAGTGGAGTGATTGGGGCCGGTGCCAACAGCAGGTTCGATCGGGGCGGGGGCCATCCATGGGTGTGAGCAGCAGCTGATGCCCCGGTTGTTCCTCATGAGCAGAGGGAGGTAGAGAAGCCCTTAGGGGTGATCGGGACGGTATCAGGTGCCAGCAGTGGGTATGAGAGGCAGCTCTGGCACCGGCAGCAGGTGAGAGTGGAGCCATTGCCAGCAGCAGTTGAGAGAGGCAGCTTCCAGCCCTGAGCAGGGGGAAGTGGAGCAGGGGGAGATAGAGAAGCGTGCACCCCCTGGTGGTCAGTGCACATCATAGTGACTGGTTGTTCAGTTGTTCCACTGTTTGGTCTATTTGCATATTAGCCTTTTATTATATAGGATATTTAAATGCCATTTAACAAAGAAAAATCAACCAAAAAAATGAGTTTGCGTGTCACAGGTTCACCATCACTGCTCTAGTCAGTTTGGCTCAGTGGATAGAGCGTCAGCCTGTGGACCAAGGGGTCCTGTATTTCTCTCACATCGATGTTTCTCTCTGTCTTTCCCTCTCTCTTCCACTCTCTCTAAAAGATCAATGGAAAAATATCCTTGAATGAGGATTAACAACAAAAAAATAAACAATCAAAAAACACATAACCACTGTTAATATTTTAGTGTACATTCTTCCAAAGTTACACACACACCACAAAAATGTAACCATTCTATATGTACTGTTCTATAATATGCTTTTCCCTTTTAAACATTAGGATGATTTTTTTTTTATGTCAATAAATCAACATTATTTTGAGTGGCTCTTTGGTATTTCATTGTATGGCTGCAGGATAGTTCCTGTAATTAATTCTACACTGACATCTGCTTAGATAGTTTGCAACTTGAAAAAAATTATGGAGAACTCTAATGAATATATGAATGTTTTGCTCATCTATTTCCTTAGGATAAACTAGAAGTGAGATTTTTGCTGCTTCCTTATTTGCATTTTTAAGAAACAGTACATACGTGTATATATAGTCTTTTTTGCTTCTATATGTAGCATCTTCTGTGACCACTTTTATCTTTTTAGCTTCTCATGTTTAAGTGATTTTTTTTGTCCTCTCTGTCACTGTTTTTAGCAATGTCTCCTACTTTTGCTACTTTAAATGTGATGTTTACGTTGGTAATGGTTTTTATTAACTTATCTCTAACTGTGTTGATCCTTCTTGAGATTCTTAAAAAAAAAAAAGAGTGTCCCAGTTTTCTTGAATTTCTGCGAGAGTCAAGAGGAGTATTTGTATGAACCGGTTCCCCTCTCCCTTGGGAATTCCTCCGAAAGGTTTCCTTCTGCCTTTGGCTGGTTGTATCTCCTTTTCACACCCCTTTTTCTTTTCCAGGCATCTCTGCTTGCTCCTGTGTGGAGTCCTTTGGCTTAGGAGGCATCTCTGCAGAGACTAGTGCAGGGACAGGGAGCCCCGCTAAAGCGCCTGCCAGTGTGGGTCAGCTCTGTCCTCGAGCACCTGACAGTTCTCTGCCCAGCATGGAGCCTGCCTCCCCTTGGTCTTGCGTGGGGTGACTAGATGATCCACTCAGAGCTGAAGGGAAGGTTGGGCTCCTTTGCCTTTGGTCCGAAGTGGGTATGCTGTTTTCTCTCTTCCTTGTTGGGGAAGTAGAGATGGCCCTCGTCTGCCAGGCCTCCCTGGGCTGCTTTGTGGTATGAACCAGGTACCCAGAGGAAGGGTCTCGTAACTCCAGAATCCTGCCCACAGCCTCAGCCCCTGCCATTCCTAGAAAAGGGCATCTCAGTTCAGAGAAGGTGCTTCTTGCCCCAGGCCTGGCGAGTTGTGGATTAATTTTCTCCTCTTCCCTGGCCTTGGCTCAGTAGTCACTGTATTTTGCAGATAGTCTTTGTTATCTGTAGTTTTGGGTTATGGCTGTTTTCTAGTCTTATTGTAGATGGACTTTTTTTCTCATTTTCATTCTTTTAGTTATTTCAGTGTGGATTAGAGGAAAGAAGCATACGTGTGTCTTTCCTTTTGCCTTTACCTGAGTGTCATCATAGTTATTTTTAAGCTTGGGTTCCATCAACATGACTGACTTTGAATTGGAGATAATCTGTGTTGCATGCTATTTGTGTTAAGTATCGGACCAAGAAGGACTTAGAAGTAAAATGAGGTTTCTTTTGCATTAATATGTGGTTTATCTAGAATAGATAGATATCTAGTAGTAAATAGTTAACTATTTTGGAGAGAATCCTTTAAAGATATGCCTATTCGTTTAAATATTTCTTTAACAGTGTTTATTGATCACTTTCCCATTGGTAGGAGATCATGTGTGTCATTGTAATCAGTTGGGATAGCAGGACCCCTGCACTCACTGGCCCTGCTCTGGTCTGACTCAGCCCACCCCACGGGCTGTAGCAGTGCAGGTAGGAGCCATGCACAGCTTCCTTAGAGAAGGGCCTTGCAGAGATCACCTCCCGGATTCCATTTGTAGAATTGAAGAAGTTATTGAGAGGAGGATAACTTTAAGGAGAAACTGGCATAAATCTGGTGTCTTTTTGTGTCAGGAGCAAATCCTTTTCTTGGCATACATCTTTATTATTTCAGTAGGGCAGTTTCAGACCTTACCCTGTGGGAGGTGGCTGGCATTTCCTCTCACAGCCAGGGTGGTCTTCTGGGCCATCCCTTAATTCAGTGATGTCCTTGGCACTGCCTGGGAGTGGAGGGGTTTGCTGCTGCACCAGAGGGCACCAGGTAGCTGTCCTTCATGGTCTGCATTTCCTCTCTTGACTGGTGATTAAAGCCACTTAGGGTCATTGCCACCCTGGCCCAGTCTGCTGCTTCTAATCTGTTGTGGGTTAGGAACCCAGGTGTTGGCCTTCCTTAGAGTATGTGTTGATTGTGGACCTGAATCTTCTGAGATAGGGATTGGGTTTCCCTCTTGTGAAGAGTAGTACATTTGAATTCTGGGCTCGAGATTCCTGACTCTATTTCTGTGCTTGGAGGCCTAAATTTTTGCTCTGTGCTTCTGGAAGGCTGAGGTTTCTAAAATCTGACCTCTGAATCAAAGTACAATTATTATACTGGAATAATTGTGTGAGCTTTAGTTAAGCGTATGCATATTTCTTGTTTCAGTCTGGCCAGGGGAGCAAATTTGTTACATTATTCATTTGATTTTCCCTTCAGCTGCTAAGTTCTCTCATTTGAGAATGCAGCAGCTCGCTAGTGGGTAAGGGAGGGCTTTCACTGGAGTGATGAACTTTTGGAGGATAGCATCAACAGCTGATTTTTGTTTTATTCAGCCAGAGAGCAGAGCCATGCTTGTCTTCCTCTTCTTTCTCCTTTGCTGGCGTTTTCAAGCCCAGGACGGCTTCAGGTGGGTGGCTTCCCTAACACACTGTCCGGCTGGAGAGTTTTAAGCTTCTGTGACTAGAGGGTCTGAAGGTTTTCTGTTCCATTATCCACAAATACACCCATTCTTGTCAGGCTGTATGTTATGATTTTGAGTTTGGGAATTAGGGGCCTGAATTTAAACTGACTTGTTGCAGCTCAGTGAGTGTTAGCACTGGGACATATAGAGAAATAGAATAAAAGATAAAGATTATGCAGTAAACTCCACCATCCACTTTCCCAGGCACTGTGGTCTGCTTTGCTTCCCGTCAGTTTCATTGAGCGTTTCCTCTCCATGCGAAGGAGGTTTGATACAGAAGGGGCCCTGGGAATTCACAGCCAGGAAACCTGAGTATTAAGCTCAGCCATGTGAGTTTCAGTGTGTCTGTTTCTTAATCTGAAGTAAATGAACTGTTTTGTATGCTGTTTCTTAGATCTAAGAAGTCATCTATAGGATGGTGTGAGGGATTACCATGTTACATTTGAATGGATTCCAGGATATGTGAGGTTGGCTCAATTCTAGTTAAATCAGTAAAAACTTCAGGGCTGGGAGGAAGTTGGAACCAATCTACTGGTAGAGATTGATATTTTCTTTTTTTTAGTGTGCAAAGGATGAGTGTATTGTTTTTGTCTGTCCTTTTGCCCGTACCTGACAAGGGAGTAGGCTGGAACGGTCCTGACTCAGCAGTATTTATTTAGGCTTGCACACTTTTAAAAGGTTGCTTATTAAGTCCCCATTTATAATACTTAAAATGGCTGACATGCCAGTTAACACTGGGGTTAGTGGGATGTGGTGCCAGGAAAATATTAAATCATGAGAGCTGTTACTATGTCCAGGAAATAACACAGTCTTGTGAAGGCCTTGGTCTTCAAGCTGGGATACAAATAGGTAGTCTATGATTATAAATAGCCTATGATTAAAGAAAGTTAAATCAGTGAATCCTCACCCTTTCAAAGATAAGGAAACCATAACACATAGGTTAGATGAATTGTCCAAGATCAAAGCAAATATGTGTTAGAGGTGAGATTGGAACCAGTTTGTCGCAAAAGCCTACCACTTAACCACTATGCTTCGCACTATCATGAGGAAGTGTATTGTATTTCTATATCTGTGTGTCTGAAGCCTGGGATTAAGTAGGACATACACATGAATTCTAGTAGTGCGGTATTCTGGGTAGCAACACAGTTTTACTCACTGCTGCGCTATTTTTGCTACAGTACTAGATAAGAAAATAAAGTCTTGCATTTCAAAGCCATGTTGATGTAGTTCTTCCTTGATAATAATGGTCTCCTGAAGCAACCTCCTCTGGGTGGACATAAAATAGCACAGGACACAAGTGAGTCACAGCTTATCCCATAGCTTTGCTTCCTGCATTTAATTCCTTAGGACAGTATCTGGTGCATTTATTAAATTGACTGCTTCAAGGTAGAAAGTAATATCTTTCCTGAAAATATAAGAATTATTTTAACTTAGATTATAATTTCCCCAAACCTGCACCTTTTCTGAATCCCTTACTTACCGATCATGCTTTCTTTTCTACTCACAACCACAAAGGTTTTCCTATAACTGCTATTATGAAAACATAGGAAACAAATTTTAGAGACAACTATTGCACTTCATAAGTGGTTGGTCAGGATATGTCTCGAAATGTTAGGATCATGTTTTAATCAGCTTGAAGCTTCCTGGACACATTCACTTTGTGGCCTTTACAGGGTGGAAGTGTAGTCAAGGATGGGAAGTTTTGGCAAATCATGAAATTATGGGAAGAGACAAAACTTTATTATTTTGTTTTTAAAAAGTCATTAATTCATGAACATTTTAGCACTCACTCTATGCCAGGTGAAAACGTTGCTAGATGTTGGGGTAAAGTGAACTGAAGTCTTTGCCAAAGTGATTTGGGGGGATGGCTGAATAACGAAATGTACCATGTGCTTTTTCTTTTTAAAAAGCTTTGTTGTGTATTTTACATATCATAAAAATGCCCTCCTTACAGATGGACAGTTCAGTGATTTTTAGTAACTTTACCAAGTGTAGCCATTACCATAAATCAGTTTACAACATTTTCATCCCCAGTGTCATCTCTCTTATTCTCAGCCCCAGGAAACCCTTTATCTGCTTCTTGTCTCCACCAGTTGCCTTTTCTGGACATTTCATATAAATGAAATCAGAATGTGGTCCCTTGTGACTGGCTCTTTTCACGTAGCATGTTTTTGAGGTTCATACTTTGCTCCAATTTATTACTCAGTAGTATCCCTTTGTGTGGAGATACCACATTTTGTCTATCCTTCCACCAGTTGATAGGCATTTAGGTTGTTTCTAGTGTTTTGTTACTATGAATAATGCTGTTATGAACATTAGTGTCTATATCTTTGTATGGATGTATGTTTTCAGTTCTCTCTTTTTTACAAAAATATTTTTTTATTGATTTCAGAGAGGAAGGGAGAGGGAGGGAAAGATAGAAATATCAATGATGAGAGAGAATCATTGATCGGCTGCTTCCTGCACACCCCCTAATGGGAATTGAGCCCACAACCTGGGCTTGTGCCCTTGACCAGAATCGAACCTGGGATCCTTCAGTCCATAGGTCAGCGCTCTATCCACTGAGCCAAACCAGCTAGGGCTGTTTTCAGTTCTCTTGTGAGTTGAGTTTCTGGGTCACATGGTTTTATGTTTAATTTCATGAGAAATTGTCTTACTGCTTTCTGAAATGGCTGTACCATTTCACATTTCTCCAGCAGTTTATTATAAAAAGGGACAACATATTGTGGCTTTAATTGATTTGCCACTACTTCCAATATAACATTGATATATCAATATGGCAAAGTGGAGAAAAGCATCCAGTGACAATAAAAAGTCACGTTACATTATTTACTCTTTTGGAGTCATTTTAGTGTTGTAGACAGCTTAACCCACCAGTGGAAGAGTGTGTGGTTCAGGGCAATATGGAGAGAACAGAATGGAAATTGATAGTAGTGTACAAAGTGGTGAGTAGGCTGAGATATATAAACAGTTTGTCCTTTCTATTTTGTCTTGGTGGGTGTCAGGATCTGTGGAATAAGTTTTGGTTATTAACCCTTTTCTTTCATATATCTCCCAGCCAGGGGCTCCTGTGGCTCATTTAATTTTCCTTACAGTATCCTCCAGAAAGACTGAACAAAGTAATATCTTTACTGTGATTTTCTCAGTAGTAACGAAATTCTTTCACTTTAGTTTGGGTCTAATTTAGGAGCAAAATAGAAGGGATGTCAGAAGTCCTGTGGGACAGAAATAATGATGAGATGAGCCTAGGAGGTTAGATGGCAGGTGGGCCAGCCTGTGGTTTAAATTTGCACTTTCCTGATGATTAGTGATGTTGAGCACCTTTTTATATGTATACTAGAGGCCTGATGCACAAAATTTGTGTAAGGGCCTTGGCCCCAGCCCCTGCTCCCATGGCCGGGGGCCCTCTGCCACCTCTGCCTTGCCCCCCCCCCCCCCCTTGTATTGGCTTCGTCCAGAGGAAGGACCTTCGGGAGGACGTGCAGTCTAATTAGCATATTATGCTTTTATTATTATAGATTGGCCACCATCTGTATGTTTTTTCAATTCAGGTTGCCCATTTCTAATTGGATTGCTTGTTTTTTGGGGTTTTTTGTTTGTTTGTTTTTGTATTAAGTTGTGTAAGTTGAATATTAACCCTTTATTGACTATATCATTGGCAAATATCTACTCCTATTCAGTATGTTGTCATTTCATTTTGTTTCATTTGCATTTTGTTTCCTTTGCAGTGCAAAAACTTTTTAGTTTGTTGTAGTCTCAGTTACAATTTTTTTCTTTTGTTGCCAAAAAGATATTGCTAAGAGTGATGTCAAAGAATGTATACTCTTTAGCCTCCCATCTCATATCTGTAAAAGTCGCTTCTTTAGCCCTAACCCATTTGGCTCAGCGGATAGAGCGTTGGCCTGCGGACTGAAGGGTCCCAGGTTCGATTCCGGTCAAGGGGCATGTACCTGGGTTGCGGCACGTCCCCAGTAGGGGGCGTGCAAGAGGCAGCTGAATCGATGTTTCTCTCTCATCCATGTTTCTAACTCTGTCCCTCTTCCTCTCCCTTCCTCTCTGTAAAAAATCAATAAAATATATTTTTTTAAAAAAAGTCGCTTCTTCAGAGGGTTGGGTGAGGAGATAATGAGACCAGCCCAAATGAGGGAAGCTCTGGGTACAATGTTGTAAGTCACTGGTTCTCAACCTTGGCTGCACATTAGAATCATCTGGGAATCTTTTTAAAATCCTGATTTCTAGGCCTCATCCTCCGAAATTCTGTTTCTTTGTTATGGGGTGGGGCCACAACATTAGTAACAAAGAAATAATTTCTGGAGGACGAGGCCCAGAAATCAGGGTTTTAAAAAGATCCCCAGGTGATTCCAATGTGCAGCCGAGGCTGAGAACCGCTGTAAGTGCTCACACTCTTACGTTTCTTTCTCTTCCTTTCGGGCAGCTAGAGGACAGGGAAAGGAGTGAGGCAGAATGGGGAGAGAGGGAGGCATTTGCTGGTGTGTTGAGTGATGCATAGGAGTTATTTTTGAGAGGTCACAGACAGTTCTGCTGCCCTTTCAGAGCTGGTACTGGGTTCCTTCGTTGGGATTAGGCAGTGTTACTAGTATGATAGGCTATGGACAAAATTCTGTTTTGGCCATCGTGATGGTCTAGCACTGGGATCGCTAAACTACAGCTGCCCTTGGCCTGTTTTTAAGGGGCCGTTAAAGAAAGAATATGCACCTGAGACTTGCCCACAAGCCTAAGGCAGTGGTCGGCAAACTCATTAGTCACAGAGCCAAATATCAACAGTACAACGATTGAAATTTCTTTTGAGAGCCAAATTTTTTAAACTTAAACTATATAGATAGGTACATTGTTATTAAGTTAATTAGGGTGCTCCTAAGGCTTAGGCAGAGCCACACTCAAGGGGCCAAGAGCCGCATGTGGCTCGCGAGCTGCAGTTTGCCGACCACTGGCCTAAGGTGTTTGCTGTCTGGCTGTGCACAAAGAGGGTTGCTGTCCTTGCTCTTGCCTCTAGAGCAGTGGTTCCCAATGTGGGGCACATGCCCCACAGGGGGGCAATTTGACTTTTGAGGGGCAATTCGAGAATGAGTTATTAACAGTGTATTTTTTGCATTTCTTATAATTCTAGGGGCCTCATATTCAGTATATAAATATATATTGTGACATATTTATGCATTTCAATTCTCTTATGTTTTGAAACTTTATTTGCTATTTTTTCATATCACTTCATGTTATTTTTTTTTAACAATTTCTTCCTCAGTACTTCACCTGTCCTTTTGTTCTTTCAATTTTCTCTTTCATGGATGCCATGTTCTTTGGAAACTTGTTTAGACCAAGTTAATGGCCTTTTAGGCTTCCTCCATGTGAATAGGAGTTCACTTTTTGAATAATAAGAATGATATGTCACAGGGAGGGGCATCAGGAGTTTAGAGATGCTTGGGGGGGGGGGGCGCATGGCCGAAAAAAGGTTGGGAACCACTGCTCTAGAGTCTTTAACCCTCCCAAGATTACATAGGACAGCTGATTTGGTGGCAGTCACCTTATTGATTGACACAGAGCCACAGGAACTCTGTAAACCATGAGGTTAGGTAACACTGAATGCATCTCACACTCTTTCTGGCCTTGCCGCCCCTCTAGGGATAAAAGAACATGGAGTCACACACACACACACACACACACACACACACACACACACACACACAACAGGATTCATGTATTCCTGTTTGTGACAAGTCAACCTTGTCCACTACCTTAGCATTCCATACCAGCCATTTTCCTCTTGTGGCCTCTAAAAGCTGAAGGATTTTCAACTAAAGGAAATTATTGATTATTGATTGAAATATATATACGCCAAAACTGTTCGGCCTGTTTTTAGAATAGTCAGTGTTCCCTGACAGTCACTGTTACTGCAAGCTTTTATTAAATGCTACAGGAGGGCGAGTTCACCTGTAGGGAATTAGAGGTAGTATCAGATTGTATTCCTTTTGCTGATATTAACATTCCAGTGTAATAACCCAAGGGAATTTCTTGCCAGCTAGGTTCTTCTCTAAACAGGCATCCTGCAAACCTTGCAGCTTACAGGCACTTTTAGTCCAGAGGATGACCCATGACACACAGAGATTTACACCCTACTTAATACCTGTGGGGGACCTTGTTCAAGTGACCTGCCCTTTGCCTCCTGGGGTGGTTTAAGGGTAGAAAGGAATAGTTATGGAAACTTCTTAGCATGGAGTCTTTGGATGGAGGAGTTTTGGGAACGGTGCTGCTGTTTGTTAATGCTTATTACAGTAGGGTCAGAATCTTTTCCATGTCTTGCTTGTTATTTGCATTTAGGTTTTAATAAAGAAGGTGCCAGGATTCATTTCTCAGTGAGCTATTTATTATTTGGAATGCACTGATTTTTCACCAGCTGATTGCCCAACAGTACCATCCTGATTTTGGTATTTGTTTTGGTCTCAGCCTGCTTGTCATCTCAAGAAACCCCAGCCCTTCATTTTTCAGTCAGAGAGGGCAGCCTTTCATAGAAGAGTGAACCTAGCAACCACTGGGAGAACCTGCTGGGGACTCAGGGTGAAGAAGCTGAGCCAGGACTATGGAGCTTTGTAACCACAAGCAAGTTGAACCCTCAGGCCCTTGATCCCTTGGCTCCCTCTGCTATCAGTCCTCTTCTGGACCAAGAGGGATGTGAATGAGACAACCCAGCAGAGTATTTGGCACCGGGCACAAGGCAGAACAGTAGTCGCAGCCTCAGCCTTTTGTTCAAACCACACTGAGAAAGAGCCGATGCCAAGTAATGAGGATCTGAGAGCCTCTCCAGGCAGCCTTCCAGCCTGGACCCTCTCCCCCGCATACACCACGGTACGTGTCCAGATGGCTGCACCCCAAGTCTGAGAATGTGCTCGCTAGCATGGCTGCTCCCTGAACTCTGACCTCAGAGCTTCTGACAGTGGTTTCCTAAGGGGTGTGTGTATGGGAGGAGGGGTTATTGATGCCGAGGCTAGAAACAATAGATTCACTTAGCTGGTGCAGCCATTTTTTTTTTCTCATTTTAAGTGTGTGTGTTTTTTTTTCATTGTGCATTTTTTTTATTAGCTAAAGCAGTTTCTACCATAAATAAACACCCATTTAAAGATGAAAAGATGTTGGGACTAGGATTCTCTAAAAGTACTGGTGGTTTGGATATATTGGTCTAGATAACGAAATTTGTAGGATTTAACACCTGCCTCAGATTTCTTTTTTTACAGAATATTCAGTTTCTTCTAGATTATGTAATTGCTACAGGGTTGAAATAAAGTGTATAATACGGAGGAAATGCGTTTACTATGCCAGATTGTGGGGGCATTTGTAACATGGGTAGGAGAGTTCAGGTAGGGAACTGGATGCTGCCACTTAGAAAAGGAAACGGCCTGGTAATGGAAGCAGGCCAGGAGAGCTTGCCTGGTAGTGATTAGTAGATTTCTCGTAACGTGGAGGAAAGCATGTTTCTATGTAAACGTGTGATTTGGGCCTCTAACGAAAAAAATGATTTTTCATCATTTAGCTAGGAATGAGACTTTTCTGCTAAAGAATATTTGAGAATTGGAGCAATCTGACAGTTCTTTGAGCTAATTGGAGCCATTTTCTATTTAAAGAGCTTCATTTGGTAAATAAGGCTTTTATATTGGAGATTTTTGGATTAACCAACTAGTTAATATACAAAACACTCTTTGGGGCTAGAGGTGGAGAATGGATATGCCAGGTCAATGACTAGGTTGATAGCAGAGGAAGAAGGGATTGGAGAGGAAAAGAAGAAAATGTGAGCTGCAGGGAGATGCCCCCTCCCCTGCACGGATGGGGTTCCCTCCCAGGTGGGGAAAGTGGGTATGCACTATCAAAGTCCTCCAGGCGTTACCATGGCATCCTACTTCCTACAGAGCTTGGAGCAGTCTCCTGGACTAGACCTCTGGTTCTCACCTTGGCTGCATGTTGGAATCTTCTGGGGAGTTTTAAATAACTAGGGGCCCAGTGCACGAATTTGTGCACCTTGAAAGGAACTGTGTGCCACAAGGCTGCGGTGGGCACAATGGTGGGTCTCGGCCCATCCTCCTTGTCCCTGCCCGGCCCCTCCCACTGTGGCCCTGGTCCCCTGTCTGCTGGCAGCTCCACTCCCACTGCTCCCACATGCTGACGGCACTGGCCCCGCTCGCACCCGCTGATGGCCGCAGAGCAATTGGGGCCAGCACCAGCAGTGGGTGCAAGAGGGGCTGGCGCCATCAGTGGGTGCGAGCAGTGGCTCCTGCCCCAGTCGCCCCTCAGGAGCACGGGGAGGTGAAGCCCTCAGGGGTGATCGGAGCTGGCAGCTGCTGCTCGCACCTGCTGACGGCCCCGAGTGATTGGGGCTGATGCCCAGCGCCGGCAGCGGGTGTGAGCGGGGCATCGGGCAGAATTTTCAGTAATCATAGAAGCTCGCCGTGATGACAGCGACCGGCACCCCACCTTGGTCTGGTGTCCCCGCTCACCTGCTCCACCATCCCGCCGTGGCTGACACCTGCCATGGTCCACGCTCTGCCGCCTGCTGCTGATGCCTGCCATGTTCCGCACACACACCCCAGTGGTCAGTGAACGTCATAGCGACCGGTTGTTCCACAGTTCCCTCTGTTTGCATATTAGGGTTTTATACACACACACACGCGCACACACACACACACACCCCAATGCTGGAGTCCCATTCTCAGAGATTTGGGTTTAAGAGTTTAGGGTGAGGCCAGGCACTGAGTGGTTTAAGGCTCCCTGGCTGCAGCCCTTGGTGAGGATCACTAACCACATGCAGTGGGAGGGCCACCCTGTTAGCCACCACTGTTCCTCATCGTCTGCGCCCTTCCCCACTGGGTTTCCTGGCCCCATCTACAGTACTGCATCTGTGTGGTTTTGCTCACTTATGAAGGAGGCTAAGGCCATCTTGGAGACGGTAGACACCACTGGGTGGGTGACTGTTCATTCCAGCCAGGAACTTATTACTGTCGTTTGTACCTTTGAAGGGTGCTGGCTGACTAAATAGGAAACTATATTGCACATTTGTTCCTCTTCCTCAAGGGGAGCCCTGGTTTTCTGAGTCTGAATTTGGTGTAAAAATAAAAGTTCTGACCTTAGATTTTCTTATCAGGTCAAAATGAGGAGCTCCCAATAGATTTCCTCTCTTCTGTTCATGTCAAAAGGTGCCTCGGGTTGGCTGCTGGGGGAACACCAGTGATCTTTGGGGGTGTGTGTGCTGGAGGGGTGCACACTGATGTGTGTTGATGATAGTTCCTGGTAGCAAGACACCCTCACTGCAAGTGTGTGTGTGTGGGGGGGGTGGGGGGGGGCTTCTGAGGGCCAAGGAGGAGGCCAGGGATGTGCCAACCAAGTTTCTTTGCTGCTTCCACTCCCAGAGTTGAGTGGTTTTTGGACATTGCAGATACTTTTGGCTGAGAAAATTCCCATCAAAGGGCATTTGATTTTTTGGGGTCCTGTTTTTGTTTTGTTTTTTTATGGTTCACAAGCTTCACATTGGTATTGGATGTATATATTTCCGTATGTATTTTATTAAAAGGGCAACTTGATTTTCAGATGGTGGAAGCATGGGAAAGATCCTGGTAAAGAGTGAGCCTTAAACTTGTAGAATGAGAGGAAAACTTTACAGGGTAATAGTCTTGATTAGACCAATTTCCCACTATTACTTCCAGTATAGCATGCTTCTTGAAATGTAATGGTTAATCTGATGAGGTGGGTTTCCAGGGCATTTTATTTGCTTGTAATTAGCCTTAAGATTTCTTATTTATGGGAAGAAGAATAAGTTGTATTAAAAACTAGGAATATAAAATTCAGCCATATTTAAAAACAACAATAGTTTTTAATCTCTTTGGGACTGTGATGCATTGTGTTATACATGGTATGTTCTCAGTAAGTGTTGTGGCCAGTGTTTGATGGTTTCTAAAAATGTCTCCAAAGTCAAGTGCTGTTTTAAAGATGACCTCACCTCACTGGATCTTTTTTTTTAAATACTTTTTTATTGATTTCAGAGAGGAAGGGAGAGGGAGAGAGAGATAGAAACATCAATGATGAGAAGGAATCATTGATCAGCTGCTTCCTGCACACCTCCCTATGGGAGATCGAGCCCGCAACCTGGGCATGTGCCCTGACCAGAATTGAACCCACAGCTGCTAAACCAAGCAGCTTTCCTTACGTTCCTATGTAAGTAGTGTTACCCCATTTTATAGACCTGGAAACAGGCTGGGTGGTTCAGTAACTTGCTGGGCTGAGGTCTGAGCTTGTGTTTAGACTTCAAGTGCCTATGGCCTCCTAGAAACCATTGCTTTGGAAAATAATTTAAGCATTCAGAAGGACAATATTGAATAACTCTGTCCCATAACTTATTTTGGGGATGCATGTATTGTCTTATCTTTCCAGGTCTTGTATAGCCACTGCCCCAAATAAAATATTTTGCAAAACCAGAGCAAAGCTTGGTGCACACTGTGCTGCACAATTTTTTAGGCCATGGCTGTATTTTTCTCATGTCTATATAATGCTTTGAATTTGGGCTGGGTTTTTGTTTTTGATTATTTGGTTATGTCTGAGACTGCTTTCTAAGGAAGTTTGTGTGTTGCCTGGAGTTAGCAAGGTTATAAAATAATGTTCTTCAGTGGTAGATCATCATCTTGAGGGGGTAAAGAACCTGTAAAATGTTAATACAGTTTGCAGCCCAGGGCATTAAAAATGTGTTATGGGGAAAAGGAAACTGCAGCCTCTGCCTTTGCTCAGGGGAGTTGTCAGGTTTCAGTGGGTTTGAAATAGCAAATGGGAATTGCCCACCTGTAATGGTGAAATTTTTGGAATTTTAAAAAGTTTATATTTAAACATTTATTTATTATTAATCCTCATCTGAGGATATTTTTTCCATTGATTTTTAGAGAGAGTGGAAGAGAGGGGGAGAGACACACAGAGAAACATAGATGTGAGAGGGACACATCGATTGGTTGCCTCCCACAGGCATCCTGACCGGACCATGGGATTAAGCCTGCAGTGTGCCCTTGACCAGAATTGTGCCCTTGACCTAACCACTAAACCAAGCCAGCTAGGGCTTAATAAATTTATTTTTAAATAGTTTAAGATTTATAAGAAGTTGCAGCAGTGATGGGTAGTTTTGTGTGCCCTTCACCTAGCTTTTACCATACACTGTAAAACCAGGAAATTGATGTTGGTGCACTGCTGTTTACTCAGGTGCAGATCTTAATTCACATGCCACCAGTTTTGGCCTGTACTTTGTTAAATTTTGGCTTTTAGTCCTGTGGTCCCATCACCACAAAGAATCTTCCTGTGTTACCCTTAACTCCTCACCTCCTTCCTTCACCCTACCCCTAGCAACCACAGGTCTGTTCTCCATCACTCTAATTCTGTCACTTTGAGAATTTTCTATAAATGGAACCATACTGAATGCAACCCTTGATGCTTGTACAGTGTTAAGAAGTTGGGTAAGTGGGGTAGTGGCAGGAAATGGGACTAGAAAGGTGCTATGGGGTTTAGATTCAAAAGTGTTTGTGACTTCAGTCTTGAGAGACGGTGTGTTCCTGGTTGTTTAAGCAGTGAAGGGAGACCATGAGCTTTGAGGAACCTAAACTCTGCCTGTCTGTTGGAGGCTCAGCTGCTATGGGCGAGGGAGGGCCAGGGTGTGGAGTCAGGCAGCGTGTGGCAGGGGGACCACATGGAGAGAGACATGTTGGAAGAATGAAGGGTACAGTTTGTAGGTATAAGCGAGGGATCGGGGTACAGGGATTTCCCGCTTTGAAGTGGGAGATAACAACTATTAGCAGTGGAACACATGGAAAGCCTGGGAGAGTCGGCAGCTATGGAAGGACAAGGTAACGCTGAACAGCCATGATGAGACCTGTTGGTAATAGGGCTACATCAGGCTGGCAAATAGGTTCCACCTCTGTGCCCGGTGGGCTGACTTGGTGGTGGCTGCCTACGTGGTGGGGTGAGGTCTGAATTCAGCTGTAGGAGGAGAGTCCTGCGATTTATTAGGGATGCTTGCCAGGTTCAGAAGAGGGGAGGGGGTACTCCTGCCACAACTTCCCTCCCTGATCTAGACCTCCTGAACTACAGTGTTCTCTTTTCTGTTGCTGCAGGGATCGTGATGTGTACGTAGCAGGTGTTAGAACACATCAAACTTAGTTCCTTTTTCTTTTCATAGAAAAACAAAAGCGAATAGCTGAAGAGCAGCAATTTTCAACTGGTATGTCACAAGAATTTTAAAAACATGAAATATCTGACCTCTTTTCCTTTAGATTGTCAAATTAAAAAAAAAAAATGACAACAGCCAAAACAACAGTAGCTGTTTGGTGAATGGGATGTTCATGTGCAGGCAGCACTCAACCCCCTCCCTCCCAGCGGCATGAGGGAGGAGGGTCCTAGAGGGGTGGGGTGATGGGCTGGTAGACCTTTCTAATTGGGGATGATGACCTGTATTTAGTTCAGCATAAACCTTTCTGAAAAGAAAATTCTCAAGATGGTTGGCAAAATGGCACCTTTGCTACCAAGGAAATCTTTCCTCAGAGAATAGATCTGGCAGCAGAATTTTGAAGGTCCTGTTTGAAATAGGCCATCATTGGCATTGATTTTCTTGTGGCCATTGGGCTACACTGCATGGGAATGAGTTTATGCAAGAATTGCCAAATGGCAAGGACCCCTGCTTGTTTAGTGTCCTGCTATCATCATCTTAGCAGATGTCTCCGTTCTTACCAGGGACAGTTTTTAGTCGCCCCGTTCACAGTTGCTAACAGTGACAGAGTGCGGAGTGACACCCCCTTGGGCAGATGCGAGACCAGCAGCTGCCGCTTTACAGGTGCAGACTTGGGAAAGGGCTTGGAGGAAGAGTCAAGCAGCAGTGAAAACAGCTGTTTCTGAACTGTCAGAGACCAGGCAAGGGGAGAATCAGGCAGTTTATTACATGAAACCTGTCCAGCCCTGGCCGCCGGCTCAGTGATTAGAGCATCAGCCAGACTGAAGGGTCTCGGGTTTGCTCCCTGGCCCTGATGTGGCTCATTTAGGAGGCAACCAATTGATGTGCCTCTCTCACATTGATGTCTCTCTCTCCCTCCCTCCCTCCCCTTCTCTTCCTCTCTCTCTGCCCCCCCCTCCCCCCGCCCCCTTCTACTCTCTCTCAATGGAAAAAATATCCTTGGGTGAGGATTAACAACAAAAAAGCATGAAACCTTCCAGAGTGTAGAACATCTATTAGTCCCCCCCGACCTCCCCCCCACCCCCCGCCCCCGGAATGGACAGGTTCTTCCTGCAATGATCTCTGTTGAATCTGTTATGTTATGATTAGTTTTGTGTAATAAATCACCCCAGAACTTAATGAGTTAGTATTTCTCATGATTGCTCAGTTTGGAGGTTTTTCTGCATGTCTTGCTTGGATTCACTCAGGTACCTGTGGTCAGCTGAGTTGCTGGCCTGGGCTCTGCAGGGACAGCTAGGAAGCTGGGCATCTCTCTCCATGTCTGCAGTGGGCCTGGGTGTGTGGCTAGAGCCTTGGTTCTCAAAGTGTGGCACCCAGGCCACCAGCAGCTGTATCACCTGGACACTCTGGTTCTTGAGCCCCACACCAAATTTACAGAATCAGAAACTCCGGGGTGGGGCCAGGCAATCCGTGCTCTAACAATCCCTCCAGCTGATTCTGATGCTCCTGAGATGAGGATCACCGCTCCTGAGTATTCCGGCGCCTTACCCTACTGTTCCCTCCTTCCAGGCTCTCTATCTCTCTGGATTAGTGTATTTGTTGTTCCTGCCCTGGATCCTGTTTGTGTTAGTGTAAGACGGGTTTCTTACTGCTCATGGGACATTTGTTGACCATCAGTTATTGTGCCCATGCACATTGGTACCAAGGTAAGACACAGTCCCGGAACGCCCTCAGCTTATAGTCTAGCACAGGTGTAGTGTGCTGTGGAAGGTCGGCCAGTTCAGCAGGGAAATAATGAATTCACTCCATACATATTGCGCTTGCCGTGTCCTGGTAGAAAGCGATATCTAGCAAGTAATTGATTCTAGGAGTTAAGGCACAAAAGGCAAGTCTGGAGCTAGCAATTTGCAAGTCCCCATGCATGCCATAATTCAAAACCAGTTTCCTCAGAGGTGGCTATTTATCGGAATCAATGGGGGGGAGTCTTTAAAAAATGTGGACTATGCACTTCCCACCCCCATGTGTGTGAATGTTTGGGATCTGCAAGTGTCCTAGGTGTGCCTGACCAGCTAGGTTTGAGGAACACAGTCCTATGGTAAACCATGAAACTGTATGATAACCTGGGGAGGAGAGGAAGAATAGGAGGCTAAGTCTGGGACCTTGGGGGGACTGCTGTGATTATGCGCTGATATAGGTAGTCTGTGCAGGAAGACTCTTGGAACTAGGGGGCCTGGAAGAAGATAAGTGGAGAGCAGGGTTGTAGATGCCAAGGGACTGGCGAGTTACTTAGGGGAGGGAGTTTGAGGAGGATCAGATGCACAGCGCTGCATCATTGGTGCCAGAGCTGGAGCCAGGCTGCAGTGGTGACCAGTGAAGGGTGGGCACCGGACGGAGGGCAACCAGTGAAGCAGGGACGGTGTTCTTGAGTGTGTGTGTGTGTGTGTGTGTGTGTGTGTGTGTGTGAGAATGAGAAACCTGAGCATGCTGCCCTAGCAGAGAGGCAGTAGAGAGTAAGTGCAAGAGAGTTATTAATGAACTCACATCCTGGAGGAGAGAAGGATGGATTCAAAGGCCCAGCTTTTAGGATTGGCCCTGAAGAAAAGGAGAGCCACCCTCTCTCATCCTGGGGGGAAGGAGGTAAGAGAAAGCGTATGAAAACAGGAGAGTTTGTAACTGCTGAAAATGTCTGCGTCCCTTTTCCCTGGCAAGTCCCGGGTGCATTTTTCCTTTATTTTGTTCATTTTTACTGATAGGATTGGTGGGTTTTGTGAGCTTTTACATTGTTCAGTGTGCAGTCTCAAATAGGGCCTCTTTGGTGTTAGTGAGGCCACCCATGACTGTGGCACCCCAAGACCTCCACGCTAGAAATGGG
This sequence comes from Myotis myotis, assembly GCF_014108235.1. Taxonomy (NCBI): domain Eukaryota; kingdom Metazoa; phylum Chordata; class Mammalia; order Chiroptera; family Vespertilionidae; genus Myotis; species Myotis myotis. The sequence continues at coordinate 38,573,176 of NW_023416335.1, forward strand.
CTGGCTGGGTTTCAGCAGTTCCCTTGTGAAGTGCTGCTGGGACTCCTGTGTTTCCTCTTGGAAAGCAAGTTAGTGCCTCGTTAAACCCACAAAAGCTCATGTAACTCAGAATGCTGCCGGTAATTGCTGTAATTCTGTGTCTGTGAGCCCCATATGTTTATCCATCTATGGACCGCTCCTCTTTCTATGCCTCTTATTCTTTCTCCTTTCAACTCTTCTTTCCTTCTCTTACTCCTTTCCCCACAGTATTTCAGTTTCCTTGAAGGAGTAATAGGCTCTGAGGGTTGGCCTGGCGTCCTCTTGTTCATATGTAGTGTTTCTGAGGGAAGGTGTATCTGTCTGTAGGGCTGGTGGCTCCCAGAGTCCTCTCTCATTCTGTGGGGCTGCGGACGGGTGTGTTGGCATTTGGGGCTGGGCATTTCCTCGTGGTGAGATGTGCAGCATCCCTCAGCTGTATTCCTTGGAAATGGGCACTGTGTGTGTGTGTTTTCAGTTAACCAGGTTGGTGGGTAAGAGCTTTTAGAAGGTAATCAAGGGCATGATGTTTACATGACAAAGGAAAACAGGTTGCTTTTTGTTTCTTGAGATCTAGTTAAAATATTTAGTTAGGCCATGACAGTAGCTGAAAGTGAAGGTATGTGACACACAGTATTTGTTGGACTTGAAAATCATGCCTATTAGGAAGTAAGGGTATAAATGTTTTTTCCTATTCATAATATAGCTATTTAACCTATATTTTAGTATATAGCAGTGGTTCTCAACCTTTTTTGGGCCATGCCCCACCTAAGCATCTCTAAAATCCTGATGCCCCTCCCTGTGACATATCATTCTTATTATTCAAAAAGTGAACTCCTATTCACATGGAGGAAGCCTAAAAGGCCATTACCTTGGTCTAAACAAGCTTCCAAAGAACATGGCATCCATGAAAGAGAAAAGGAATGAAAGGACAGTTGAAGTACTGAGGGAAGAAATCACTAAGAAATTGTTAAAAAAAATAATAATATGAAGTGATATGAAAAAATAATAAATAAAGTTTCAGAACATATAATAGAGAACTAAAATGCATAAATGTCATAATATATATTTATATACTGTATATGAGGCCCCACAACCAGCCAGGTTTGGGGAACACGGTCCTAAACCATGAAACTGTATGATAACCTGGGGAGGAGAGCAAAAAATGCAAAAAATTTACTGTTAATAACTCATTCTTGAATTGCCCCCCTTAAAAAAAAAATTAAATCCACCCCCCCCTCCTCCTGTGCCCCACATTGGGAACCACTGGTATATAGCAACCTGAATTTAGACAATTTGGGAGAAGGGAGAAGGTGGAATTTTTGCTTAGGCAAGAGTGATTTTTTTCAATAAATCCATATATAGTCAAATAAGTGTTTTGATTTTTCTTTACTTTATACAAGTGCTGGAGCCGTTCCCAGCTTTTCTAATCTGCATATTTGTTTGTTTACACGCTTGCTTTGTTTCTAGTCTAATGCACACACATGAGGGAGACTTGCAGATCTTTAAGTCCTAAATGTGAAGAATTGTGGTCACAACCAGCCTGGTCCTTAGATGAGGAAGATGGGTCAGTCCTTGAAAGACTGTGGTCTGAGTGTTATAAATAAGCACAAGGAGAAAGCAGTCCTGGCGCTGAGTCACTGATGTTTCCCTTTCTTTTTCCTACAGAACCTAAAAGCAGATCCAGAAGAGCTTTTTACAAAGCTAGAGAAAATTGGAAAGGGCTCTTTTGGTGAGGTGTTCAAAGGCATTGACAATCGGACTCAGAAAGTGGTTGCCATAAAAATCATTGATCTGGAAGAAGCTGAAGATGAGATAGAGGACATTCAACAGGAAATCACAGTGCTGAGTCAGTGTGATAGTCCATACGTAACCAAATATTATGGATCCTATCTGAAGGTAAGGCTTAAAAATAAAAACGCGATTTTCCATGATGCAGCACTTGCCTGAGACGGAGCAGTGTGCGTGAAGGACTTCAATAAATAGCACAGCGGGTTTCCAGAGGAAGGAGAAACGCTTTGACCTTTGCAGTCAAAAGAACTGGGCTTTGATAGTTTTATCATCTTAAATGTCACTATGGAAATATATTTTTGGTAGAAATGTTTGATATTGAAATTGCCTTTCCAACAAAACAGTATTTCCAAGGGGACTTTGTCATCAAAATGCATTTCTTATTAAGTTATTATAATGATGACCGCTAAACACCTAATTTTAGCATGGTTTATGATAACTCATGCCAACCTAAGAATATGAGTCTTTTGATATTTTGGTTATCAAATGTGGTTTGATTTAACGCTGTCTTAAAGAATTGATAATGTTACTTAGTGAGCAGTTTATCTACATTTGACTTTTAAGGATTCTAGGTAAGTAAATTCTTAAATAAAATTGTAATTATAATACAACACGGCACAATGTCCTTGATCTTCACCAGTTCTTTAAGTGTTCTTTTCAGTCTTGCATGGAACCACTTTAGATGTTGCAGGGTAAAAATCATTTCATACCACTAAGAAAGTTCAAGACTATTCGTGTGTTCCAGGTTCTTTGACATATACTTGTTTTACTGAACTTAGAAATGTAGTATCTTTCAAAATGGAGTTTTGGATATCTTTAGAACTGGTGAAAAAAATTATGAAATCATTCTTGTGGAAACTAAAACTTAACAGGTAGAAAGAATACTTCAGAGGGAGGCAGCAATGCATCCCAATAATGGAAGACTAGGCCTCCTCCTGTCCTAGCTTTATCCTCTAAATTCTCTATGTTGTCATTTGCAACTTACTCTCTTGTCAAAGGGATAGTGCAGGCTTTCATTTTGTGGAAATGTGATAATAAGGTATAAGTGGAAGAGTGAACATTTTGAGAACCATTGACTCACTGAAATGAATATGTAAAGCAAGTCAAATTGAGTGGTAATCCTATTTTCTTTTCATATCCTAAAGGCTGGCAATATGTCATAGGTTAAGTGCACCATTTTGAAATGGAAAAGATACGTTTTGGAGTCAGGTGTCATCGACATGAATCTTGCTTGTCTGGGTGTGTGGCCTTGAGCAAGTTTTTTATTTTAAATAACTTCCCTGTTTCCTCATTTGTAAAATGGGAAATAATGGGATATACCTCATTGTTGCAAATATGAAATGGAATTGCATGAAAGTACCTGACATGTAGTAGCTACTTAATAAGTGTTACTTTCCTTGATTGATTAATTTTATTCATCCCTCATCTCTGAAATTACCTTGCAATGAAGGAGGTACCAACTGAAGTCAAAGCAAGGAGGAGGAAGTGTGCCAATAACAGTGGATGTTGCTGTGGAGGTGCATTCACTTTGGGACTTGACAGGGCAAAAAGGGAACACATGTGACTTCCATACGGGAAAGCAAAGGTTTCTTGATGTTGAATTTCTATTGAGAAAAAGTAAACATCTAAAAAAACCCCAACTTGAACTCTCTACTGTAACTTACTGTCCTTTGTGAATGACTTCAACAATAGTTTCATGGTAAATTGAGTGTTGGGCTTCATATGGTATTCTAATGTGTTTTAATATGAATTATGGTACCTTCGGCAAAAGAAGTGTGGAAGATCCTCACAACTTTCTGGTGGTTTTATACCATCTAATATTTAACTATGGAATTAAGGATCAAGTGGTTCAAAAGTATTTTCTTCAACCTCAGTTGCTCAGGAGAATTTTTACTGCATTCGGGAATAAATTGCTTTATTGTAGCCAAACATGGTGTTACCTAGACTGCATATACTTAGAGATTCTTCCTGGTAAGTCCTATAATTGCCTGAGTCACTAATTTTAGAACATACATTTCAAGTCAGCCTAACCTTGATCTAGAGATGCCCAGTGAATTTATTTAATCAACATAATGTCAGCTGCTAGAATAACCTCCTAAATGTATACTGGCTCAAATATGATAGATGCTTATTTCTTACTCACTGGAAGCCCTGGTTTGTGGGCAGTTTTCCTCCAAACCAGCAGTCACCAACTGGTGGTCTGTGGACCACTGGTGGTCCGTAAGGTCCAAAAGTTTGGCGACCGTTGCTCCAAACAGTGATTGAGGAATCCAAGTTCCTTCTACCTTGTTGCTCCCTTCTTCCATTTGTGGGCTTGCCTGCTTTAAGTCTCCTGGGGGCAAAACAATGGAGGCTCCTGTGGGAAGTTTTTGTGTTCCTAGGCCTAGATATAGAGCACATTATTTCTTTCTGCTCACGTTGTCCTGGCCAGAACTCAGTCACAGGACCACACCTAACTCAGGCGAGGCTGGAAAATGTCATCTAACTGTGTGCTTCATGGAAGAGGAAATGGGCTTGGTGCTCGGCTAGCCATTCCTTTCCAAAGCCACTTACTATGTTGACTCTCCACGTAGGATAAGAAGTTTTGATAATTTTGTCTACAGTGTCTAGTATATTTTACTAGGCAGATTGTTGTTTAGAAAATAACTGCCTCCAGAAAACCAGGAATAGTATCACAATTTCTTAAAAGATGATTCTGTCTCATTTGACTAAAAACATAATGAACTGCTCTTTTTAAACCATACTATCATAAGTTGGGCTGGGCGGAAATCCAGACCTGTGATTGTATCTGCCCAATCTTGTGAACAGAGTTTCATTCATTTCCTTGGCCCAGAGGAGGACCCTCAGTGATGACCAGAGGCTGTTTTTCCATCCTCTAGGTAGGCTAATGAAGTTTAAAATAGTATAGTCCTGTCAAGTGAGGTAAAAGTTAAATTGATATGTGAGACAAATGGGTCTTTGATACAAAGTTGAAAAGAATTGTGGTTTATATGGTTGGCTGCCCTTTAAAAAAAAACACCCATAATGTTGTCAGAGGTAATATTAGTTTTTTTAAGTAGTGATGGGAGAGAGGGCCTTAGAATTTCACTTAGTGTTAAGGGGCTTTACATTTTTATAGAGCAAGATTGGCCAAAGAGGAAGTTAGCAGAAAATGGTTTCTTTATTATTGGGTTAGTATTAAAAGTTTGCATAATGATGTTTTGGTTTCAATCATCTAGTCTAGGAAAAGAGATTAAAAACAATAGGGAAGTAGTCATCTTTGTTGTAGTATGAATATTAAGGAGACATGGCCATGGAGTGAGTGGTTGTTTACTAGTGGATTCAGATCCCTGACTTAGAGTAAAATTTTCTTCAGTTCCTAAAAATTTTTAGGGTAGTTTTACCCATTGGATTCACTAGAAAAGTGATATGAAAAAGTCCCTTGATGAGTTTTAGAAAGCAAAGTCCTCTATGTAAGTACAGCTTCTTCTGGTAAAGGATTGTGTTGTGTATGTTAGAGATGTATGCACTCTTGCATAGTTTTTTAAAGTTACATTCTTTTGACTCGTCATTAGAGTAGTAGTAATGAATGAAAAAGCAAGAAAGATGCTAATAGCTTGCCCTTTTTTTCCATTTTTAAACATGGTATTTCATTCATAGCGCTAAAGCAGAGATTTCCCACTATAGCCTCTGAGCTTTGGGCTAACTGCCTAGCTAATAAAATAGCTTTTTTATTTCATTAAATTAAACAAGGAGAGTTAAGCTTGTTTTGATATTTTTTGATTTGTGGCACCGTCATCACTGATCTATGTAAGACCCTTGTCTATTTTGATCCATTTTATTATTTCATCCTTCATCCCCACTGCGCTGCTCTTTTGTACCACAAGTTTTGATGTGTCTTAGGACAACTTCCTTCTTTCTTTATAGGCTTTACCTTTGGGCCGGTAAAGTGTCACTTTTTCCTGGAAGCATTTGCTTGTTCAAGTACCAGAAACCTTTCTCAGAAGCCTCCCCAGACCACTTTCCTCGTATTTCATTCATCAGAACTGAGTCACAGTCAGCCCCTGGCTGTGGGGATGGGGCTATCTCATTGGTTCCCACCAAACAGAATTTACCTCTGGAGCTGGAAGGGTCACAAGAGCTTCCCTAGAGTCACAATGTCCTGGAAGAGAGAAATGGGGAGGTGGTGGGTCAACCAACTACGCCTCTGACAAGGGGTTCTGGTGGGTCCTGCCCTTGATGTGCCCATTTTTTGACCACCTGTGTCACCACCATTGGGAAGTCTGGCGTCTGCTCACATGTGAGCTCCCCTATGGGTATGGCCAGCGGGAGTCCACTGGGAAGCTTGAGCATTTCAGCCAAACAGTGGGTCTGTTGGCTCTTAGCCCAGGATCACCATTTCACACTTGCCTTGAATCCTAGGCTGTTAAATATCATCTTCAAAAGGACATACTGTCCTAGTGTTGAATTTTTATTTACTGCCTCCTTATTTTTTGAGTAGTTTAACAGGAAATTCTTGCTTAGCATGTATAAATGGTTTTACTTAATCTTCAATACATAGATTATGTTCACCTCTGTAGCTCTATGTCTTAAGTGAATGGATTTGGATTTGTTCCAGTAACTATGGCCCACTTTGACATGGATCCAGAAGCCAATCTATTAAAAAAAAAAAAATCTTTCCTATGTTGCCGGGAATTGGAAATGGAGAGCTGCTTCAGCTGCCAGAGCTGGTTGTCACATCAGCCCATGCAGGGTGGCCTTGTCCTTCAAGCTCCTTTGCTCACACCCAGTATCTGCCAAGAATCCCATTTTGGTTTTGTGGTCCTGCAGCTTTCTTTGTCTGTGAGTCCTTCCTTGCTCTTTGCCTGTGCATGGTTCTGTAGTGGCCCATAAAAACAGACTGGCAGAGTAGCCTGTCCAGGGACTTATTAACACACTTGCTTTCTGCAGAAATGAGTTTTTAATGACAGATGTGTTTGTTTATTCTTCACCCTTAACATCCTAGGGTAGGTTCTTTGTGGTAACATTGCTTTTTTCTCTGACAGTTGAGACCTGTTGGTCCCTGAAGGACTGAGTCATGTGGAGTTCAGTTCGTTCCTGATCATTTCAAGAGTGGAGGAAGGGATTTAGACATTTCCTTTTTGGGAACCTACCAGACCTAAAGGTTTTTGGTCTGTTTGGGAGTCCCTTTGTCCCTGTTATTCTGATTCATCTTAAAAGAACTAAGTTACTTTGTTGGGGACTTTCCCTCTATTGCAGGGGTTCTCAACCTGTGGGTCGCGACCCCTTTGGTGGTCAAACGACCCTTGCACAGGGGTCGCCTAAGACCATCGGAAAACACATATATAATTACATATTGTTTTTGTGATTAATCACTATGCTTTAATTATGTTCAATTTGTAACAATGAAATTGGGGGTCACCACAACATGAGGAACTGTATTAAAGGGTCGCGCATTAGGAAGGTTGAGAACCACTGCTCTCTTGGATACCTAAAAGGTTAATTGAACGAAACCTTTAGGACAAAGGCATTTTCCCTCATAAAGCTCTTTATGAGTAGAATGTTTTCCTTTCTATGGGTGATGCACAAATAACTGTAAAAGGCATTCTGATGTATTATTTGCATTACTGAGGTGGCAAGGATCAAATATCTTCAGACATTTCTGTGCCTGAAGGAAAGAGGATTTTTTTAAAAGGAAATTGTGAGATGATATACAATAGAATATATACAAATAGTTGGCTAACTCTGCAGTTAGTGGGGAAGGATCGCTGTTTTGGCTATTTACTGTTAAGTATTACACTGGGTGAGGTGCCTTTTTACACTGGATAAGGTACTTAACTTAGTTTCCTGAATTTTGATGATTTTTGGTTGACGTAGTATAAGATTGACATTGTGATTCATTATATGCTTCGATTGGCCCTAGTGACTTTTCCTGCCATTGTCAGTGGAGATTGGTCAATGGCAAGGTTGATTCTAGAGACCAACGTCTACAGAAGTTAATTACCTGTATTTTTCATTTACATTCAAGCCTTTTCTCTTGCTTCTAGTGAAGGCTGGTATAGGGTGGCACCTGGGTTTTGCAGTCATTTTGGGGCACATATTTTAAACTGGTGTGATGAGTTGACTTGTGTTGAAATGTGTGATAGAAGACACTGATTCTTTAAAAGTAACAATTGACTTACGTCTCTTCTTTGGGAAGGAAATGCTTTTATACTCGCTTTCTGTCCTGAGGTGTAGCATGAGACTTCTTGTCTTTCTCTTGTCTCTTTTATACCTAGGTGGATTCTGGGTGCTTTTCTTTTTGAAAGTTAAGATCCAGTCAGAAATCTTTCAGACTTGTCCCTAGAAGAAAGGGGGCATACATATGCCAAATGCAAAACCACAATGATTTCTTTGATTGCAGGGACCTTTGACCAGCTTGCAGTAAGAACTTGCCTTTAGAAGATCCTTTGGTTCCCTTCAATGTATCCCTCTCCTCAAAGGGATGGCAGCCCGATGGACAGTGGGCACATGACCCTGACATCGACAGACTTCCGTGGAGGTAAGCTGCTCTGTCAGTGTCGCCCAGGCAGACATGCACCTTCCTCATCAGTCCTGAGCCCTGCCTCCATCCACACCTTGTGCACATGTGGTCAGAGAACTCGAGGCTTTTTTCTCCTGCTTCTAGCCACAGCGAGGGTTCTGGTACCTCAGGTAACAAATATTCTTTCTTCCCTGGGGCTTATAAATGAGTGGAGTGAAAGGCTTCTGTAGCAGCTTTCTCCTGGTTGAGATGGTATCTTGAACTCAGGGACAATCCTATATGGCTCTGTGTCTGTCTACCATTGCACATTGGGCTTAATTCTGGCCACTGGTGCCATTTGGGTGCAAGTTGCAAAGAGTCTGTTCCCCCTTCTCACTTGTATTAGGAAATAACCTATTGATGGAGTTGCTGTTAACTGCTATGATGTGTACCCTCGCCTGAGTCTGGTGCTAATGTGTACAAATTTTAGAGACCAAGCTCTGAACTTGTTAGAAGGTATTGCTCCAAATCTTGATCCAGGCCAGGCACAGAGGACCAGAATCATACATGTCTCTAGAAAGTGGATTGCAGCCCTGAACAAGCTTGACTGTTGGCAGAAATTCAGCTTCCTCCTGCTATATTCTAAAGGATAGATTTATCAGAATAAATTAGTGTGTTTCCTAGCATATTTTTGTTGTTTTGTTTTTGCTGCAGTTACGAAAAGTGGAGAACTTTAAAATGTCGCTGAAAAGAGAACTTTTAACTAATGTCGTTGAAAAGAGGAGAACTTTTAACTAATGTCCTTGGGAAAATCTTCTGGGAGCGAACTTAATTACGCTTTTACTGTTTTAATGTAAAACTGGGAGTTTAAGTATGGCTGCCAAAATTGATTTTAACCCAAGTATGATCCTTCTAACTTGAATAGAGGTCACATATACTTTTCATCACTGATGGGGAGAGTGGGTATTGCAGGACTTGCTAGCCCTTTTTTGGGGTCTTTATTCTAACTCATTAAGAGAATCTTTATGACTTGTCAGGATCTCCTTTCTAACCTCATTGGCACACTTAGTGGCTCTGCTCCTGCAAGGCTCTGGCTAGTGTAGAAAGGATTAAGAAGATTGTCTCCTGGTTCCTGCATGCTCCTTGACTTCTCAGGCCTCTCACTATGCGCTTGCTTTCTAAGAGGTGCCTTAAACCCTGTGCAATCCCTTGCTCTTTCTTTTATGGGCCCTGTGAACAGGAGGCAGCAGCTTTAATGAAAGGCAGCCATGTACACAATGAACTTCAAAGTAATCGCAGGAGGTTAGGAACTCAAGGTTATTAAGTGAATTTAAATTCTAGCTTCACATATTGGTTTAATAATGTACCAACTTTGATATTACTTTTTCTGGTTTTAATCAAGTGTCTCCCATTTTATAATCGGGAGCTTAGAAATGGTCCATTGGAGTAGCTGTCAACTATAGAGTGGCATGTTCTTGGTCTCTGACTTTCTGTTTTCTTCTTGGAGCAAATAATTATTGGGTCCCTTAAGCTATACTGAATGCACCGCAAGTGTTTAGAGTTGTGTCCGTCTTTAACTTGTTTTTAAAAATTGGGATCTCTTGTTTGGTCAGTTGGGATCTCTTACCTGGTAGCTTGGCTTAGGATTGGAGCCCATAGAGCACATTTAACTAGGGTGCACTTGTGCCATTCTGAGAAAAACAGTTTGGAGAACAGGAGAGGTCAGGTGAGGGCAGAGTAAGATGAGTGTGTGGCCTCTTGGATCTGTTTCTTGGAGTTTCTCCAGCACTGACTTAGGAGTGGAGAGCCGAGACAGCAGCTTAAAGAAAATAACCTCGATTAGTGTTGGAGACTCTGGGAGAAGCCTGGGTAAGATTTCCCTGGGACAGAGGGCACGGAGATGGGGCAGATTTGAGAGAGAGAGAGATCAGGGAAATTTCTTAGTAAAGATACTGAACTGAAGGAGAGAGAAAGGAAAGCCAAATTGGAACTTTGGGCTGTATCAGACTGTCCTTTAGGTGATGGCTTGTGTGCTGTCCCACCCTAGACAGGGCTGTAGGTGAGTGCTGTTCAGTGTCGGGTAACTTGAGTGTGAACTGGATGTGATCACAGCAAGCTATTCTGCATAGGTACACCCAGTTTTCATAGTTTATTATTCAGATAGCATGGTTTTCTGTTCCTAAATTTTAAGAAAGGGAATTTCACTTGAAAAAGTCTTCCCCTGAAAGTTTGTCACCAGTGATGTCAGCCTCTTTGCTGTCCCAGTTCCCTACCTACCTCTCTCGGCTGTTCCTGGCACCCCATCCTCTCCCTGGCAGTGTCTTTGCACAGCCTGCGCCCCTGGGAAACGAGCTGGCGGTGTGCAGGTTCGTGTGGCTCTGCCTGGGGTTGCTCTGCTCCTGGCAGACCACTTCATTGTCTCCCTGAGAGGCTATGCAAGTGAACCCCAGTTCAGTTCCTGAAAACTGTTTTTAGTCACTTTGGTTAATTAGAGGCTCAAGAGTTTCAAACCACATATACGAGGTGTGAATAATGCGATTATAAATATTGTTGAAACCCTCTGTTGTGGTTCCCTCCCTTTTTTTGTATTCTCATGTCAAAGTTTAAGCAGTAACTTGAATGACCAGGTTGGTTCTAGAACAGTGATGGCAAACCTATGACACGCGAACTCATTTTTTTTGGTTGATTTTTCTTTGTTAAATGGCATTTAAATATATAAAGTAAATATCAAAAATATAAATCTTTGTTTTACTATGGTTGCAAATATCAAAAAATTTCTATATGTGACATGGCACCAGAGTTAAGTTAGGGTTTTTCAAAATGCTGACACGCCGAGCTCAAAAGGTTCGCCATCACTGTTCTAGAAAGACAGTGTGTTGGCTAGTCTGACATGGATGTGCCTGTTTTACTCATAAATAATAAGAAAAGTTGTGGGCACTTGAGGACCTTGAGGTGTGTGATGTGTAATTTAAAAAAATGTGAGCCCCCATTGTTCTCTTGAGTCTTGAATAATGAAACTTACTATTAATATCACTCACAGTGTATTAAGCCAGGCCTTCCCAACTTTTGTATGTTGAATCAAACTTCCTCGTCACTTGTGGAGTGAGGTTCTTGGGGTAATACTGAAGTAAGAACTTTCAGAAGCCCCCATGGGAGGATGGGATGTTAAAAAAAACTTATTTGCCTTGAGTTACATTCCTCAGATTCCAAGGGTCAGTGGATTCCCCTGCCCCTTAAGCCAGTCCTGGAAAAGGTGCAGCTGGGGTTCCAGCAGAGCTAGAAACAAGGCCAGTGTCCAGAGCGTCCGTTCCCTGTTGCAGCCGGTATAGCTCAGCTTCCAAGTTAATTAAAATCCATTGGTCCATTGTGGGAGTCCCACATGGTCCTGAGCCATGTGGGTGCAGGGAAGCACAGTGTGTGTGTGTGTGTGTGTGTGTGAGTGAGTGTGAGAGAGAGAGAGAGAGAGAGAGAGAGAGAGAGAGAGAGAGAGAGAGAGAGAGAGATTGAGATTCCTTTTTTTGGATGCTTAAATATTGCAGTGGCCACATCCATCCTGGCCACTAATTTGTTCCCAGGTATGTCTGGCAGGTAGTCATCCTCCCATGTCATGCAGACTTTACTGGGTATGCATCTGTTGTCCAGTCCCTTCCGCATCCATCAGCAGGGAACAGACTTAGCAAAGCTATATAAATGGCATGCCCTATATTATTTAGCCTTCCCTTTCCTCCTTTCCTGTTAAGTAATAACCAAGTTATTACAACACCACCAGAATCTCATTATCATAGGCACATAGTTGGGCTCCATGGATGGAGAGGAGGTAATAAAGGGTCTCAGGTTGACTGGTGAGATGCCAGCTAGCCCATGGACAGCTCCTAGCTGATGGGCAGCTCCCTAGGGGTTCCTAGGAGGAGCCCCATTCTTGGAGATAATAGTAGGTGCTGCCTGATGAAATTTTGGATGTGTTTGGTTTAGCAGGTTTCTGTTACTGCATTCCCAGAGCCTTGAGACTCTTAAGGGAGGCAAATATGCCGCATTTCCTACATGTGTTTTCTTGTGGGATCCTCCGTTCTCTTTGTCTCTCTCTTTTTTAGTGGTAAATTTCATTCGATACTGAGTCCCTGGCAGATCAACATGCCTGGGAAGATGAATCTTAGGAAACATCATGTGGTTAAGAACCTAGTAGATGTGGAGATGCCAAATTAGCAATAAGTACTCGCATTCTGCCAGACTCCTGCTGTTTTGCTGTCTTTGACAAGCATTCCTTAAATGTTGGTGTTTTAAAAACTGGATGAATTAACAAAAACTATGAAGCAATAAATAAAAGGCAACTACTGAAGTAGCATGTTAATGTTTTAAATAGTTATTTTTCAGTGAATAGTTTTCTGAGTGATGCTGTAGAATTTGAGAGAAAACCAGGTATGAAGTATTTGGCCACATCTTGTTCCTCAGGAAACAAAGTAATGTTACACAAAATCATGAGCTGAAACCTACTGTAGGTTAAAATTTTAATGAACAGAAATTGTTGAGGGATTGAGGGGGTTCTGATTAATACCACGTTACCCTAAAATTCTTTTGTCTCAATTTTTCTTGAAATCATTCTAAAGGTATTTCTAAGGTTTCTCTTCATCAAGTGGGTGTGGTTCGTGCATTTTATTTAATCATTTGAGTGTTAATAAGCTACTTGGTTGGCTGTGTAGAGATCAGCATTGGGCAGGGCAGTGACGACCCTGGCCCTCGGGTCTGGGGAACATGACAGACTTTCTCCGAGTGGATTCCTAGTATCTCTGTTTGCCGTTCTATACCTTGGTTACTGTTGGTGGTTGGCTGTTTTTGTTACTCCCCCCCCCCCCCCCCCCCCCCTGCTCATCTAGTCTGAGCTTTTAAGTGCTGCTGGGGCTCCTAAGCCTTAGCTCCAGACTTGGACCCTCTCTGTGCCACAGGTCTGATTATGGAAGCATCTGCCAGCCAGCTCCCCTGAGTATCCGTGGGAACTTCACAATCAACATGCCCAAAGCAGTGAATTCTCTGATGAGCTGGGTCTCTGGGAATCAAAAGTTCCCATAATCAAGGGATTGATTAGAAAGAGCTTATTAATCCAGAGGTAGTAACTGAAAACAGGAACATTGGGGCTTTGAAAGCCAAAACCGCACCTGCCCTGTCCCACCCCTGAACTGGGACCTCTAGGCGATGACCTGGTGGTGTTTATGAATGGCCTGGTTTAAATTCCTGTGATAACAGCATCTCCCTTAGGCTGTGCCTCGGAGACACCTTAGAAATGTGTGGGGCTTTATAAGAGTGAGCCTGTCAGGACACAAGGCCTTTATTTGAAGCTGTTTCAGAGGAGCCATGTGGAAGGCCCTCACGAAATTAACCAGTGGTCTCTAGGAAGCAGGCAGTCTGGAGACAGTTACCAGAACATTCTTTACCAGCGGCTGTGTGGGATGCCTTAGTGCAGCGGTTCTCAACCTGTGGGTCGCGACCCCTTTGGGGGTCGAATGACCCTTTCACAGGGGTCGCCTAAGACCATCGGAAAGCACATATATAATTACATATTGTTTTTGTGATTAATCACTATGCTTTAATTATGTTCCATTTGTAACAATGAAATTGGGGGTCACCACAACGTGAGGAACTGTAGTAAAGGGTCGCGGCATTAGGAAGGTTGAGAACCGCTGCCTTAGTGGCTCCCACATCCTGCTTTCCCTCCCCTTTTTGTTAACGTTGCTCCTGGGACTCCCCAGGCAGGAGAGCTCAGGCAGGTTGGCTGCAGCAGGTGGTCCCCACTGTCCTTTGAAGGAGGTGGGGAGACGGTGCGGGAAGGGAGCGATAAACCTCCCACGTTGTTGGCACAGGTTCTGTGTCCTTACAGGCTCTGACACACCACCTACCACTGTGGCCTTTCAGCCTCTGCACAGCTTGTTTCCCTTGATTGTTCTTGCTGGTGTAATTGAGGGGTGGAGATGACTTTAGGAGAAGTCAGAATGACCCAGGTTCAGCACCTGTTTTTGGGCCCATCACAGTGCCAGTTTTTCTACACATCTTGTCATCCACTCACCTCAGCTCTAGGGATGGGAGGAAAAGCCTCCTTCTCGCCTTTCCTCCAAATGGAGGACACACACCAGGCAAGGCGGGAGGTAGGGTTTGTGTGGGTTTAGAGGCAAAGGCCAGCAGGGGCTGTATCTCTGGAGCACTTAATTCAGTGACTCAAAGACCGTGGCCCATAATTTGAAGTGAACAATATGAGACTGAGGAATTAGGGTTTAGCCTCTAATTTGTGGGGCATCTTCGCTGTCTTTGTGGCATGGAAAGTAAAATAAGTAGACATAAAACATTTAGTATGATAGGTGTGGGAAAAAGAAATAATACGAAAAGAATTTTGTTGATGGTCCTCAAGGTGGGAAACTGCAAACCAATACACAGAACACATGGGGGCTCTGACCCAGCAAGTGCTGTAGGGGACGGGGCTGCAGTGGTTGGGTGGTCTCCCCGGGAGATGGCTCTGAGCCAAGACCCAAGAACGAAGGCAGGAAGCAGCCTGGCTGTTTGGAGGAAGAGTGCTGTGGGCCGAGGAGATGGCGAGGAACAGCCTGGCAGATAGGAAGGCTTTCGCGTGGGGCCCGCTCGCTCCCTGGGCCTTTGCCAGAATCTGTCTGGTGGAGTTGCGAGGAATCTGGAATATACTTGTTGCTTCTAGAAATGCTCGACTAAGATTGTTAGGCTCTAAGTATATTAAAACTTGGAAAGGAGAGTGGAATGAGTGCCAGGAAATGATATGATTTGTCCATTTTATCATCTGTTGTGTGATATGATTTGTCCATTTTATCATCTGTTGTGTGTTTTCTTAGGTTTTTGGCTTATTCTGATTTCAGGGTTACTTCCAAATAACTGTCTAGTTGCCATGCTTATTTCTATTTCCACTATGTATTGTCTTCAATTAATCTACTCTGCTCTAAAGAAAATGGGTTTTGGGTTTATGATTCTTTTTAAGGACATGAATATAGTAAGTAGAGTCTCTGAAAAGAAGGAATTTATGTACATTTTAACCCTTTGCGGTCATATTAAATTTGGACATGGGTGTCGTACTGGTCGGAATTAATTTCCATTGAAAGAGCAGTGGTACATAACATGCAAGATTATGAAGGATAAACAAGATTTATTCATTCTTTTTTGGAACTACGTCACTACTAGTAGAATCACTACAAACGTTATCACTTTCTACGTCAGAGTCAGTATTCAAGGTGCCAAAATAAAACTCTTCATTGTTATTTTCAGATTCGCAGTACACTTCTTTCGGTAACTTTCTTTTTGCCATTTTGGAGTATTATTTTGAAATATCTTAACAAGCAAGAATGCCTAATTACAGTTAAACGTAATTTGTAAAGCTTTATTTGAAATTCTGCGAAGTATCTCCGAAGCTTGTCGATTTCTTCACTCTCAGAAGGTGACTGACTCGCCACGGTGTTTTGCATGGCGAGTGTGGAACACCGCGTTTGTTTATATTGAGTTTCGATATCTCCGATTTGTCGGGGCAATGTTTTGGTTCGTGACAAGGTCGCTTAGACACTTAAGAGCTTTCAGAGAAATTATGAACTGATACATGAATGAATAGAGTTAAGATTCGTACGGTTCCTTGCTGTGGTGGCTGAGAGCAGACATACGACCGGAACGGTAAAAAAGCTTTGGTGGCTGAGAGTAGACAAACGACCGCAAAGGGTTAATAAACATCACATGCACAGCTCTTTGAAACCTCCTTTGAGTGGTAATTTCTCAGCTGTTTACAAATTGGGTTTTTTATTTTGTGGAGGGGGAGGCACAGCATTCTTAAGAAGGACTAAATTGTTGGTCTGCACCCAGAGGAGACCACTGATGCTGGCCCAGGGCAGAGCCCGGCTGATAGATGCTGACTTGTTTTAGTCCTGGGTTTCTGGTTGCACAGAGAACCGGCAGCAACAGCCTGTCACTGGCCCCGCAACAGTGGGAGGATAGCTTTTCCCTTGCACAGTAGCCTCATGCCTTCGTTTGACATGGCGGTACTCCTTCTTTTCTCCATGAGAATTTCCTTTCTCTGAGCAGTAAACAAAAGCTTTATCCTTGTGGCTTAAGTTAGGATCTTAACAATGTTCTCTAGCACTTGTCCAGGTTTGCAGCTCAGACTGGTTGATGCCAGATTTGAGAGAGGATGTCTGGTGCTTCCGGTGCCTCCGCTGGCAGAGTCGTCAGTTCCCTGCACTAATGGGTGCTCATCTGGGCTCTTGGTTGGAACAGCAGAACTCCCCTCCTCTTCCACATGCACCCACACAGTGGCAGCCTCCCTCCAAGGCTTCCCTACCATTTGGAAGTCATTTGCTGCATTCCGCATTGGCCTCAGCCAGCTGCAGCTTCTGGGAGAGGGAGAAGCACATCTGCTTTCCCGGGGAGTGATTTTTACTATGCAAGTAACTGTCCTTATGTTACTGGGAAAAATAGAAAAGATACATGAAGTCCATGGTGTCAGACTCCAGGGTGACTGGATAAAAGCAGAACCACTTCCTTTTTTGGGGGGTGGACTAAACAAATCTGCAAGTAAATCTTACTCTGAAATCATAAGGGAATACATTTTATTTTGCCATCAATCATGGGAAAAAAAATTTTAGGCCCAGTGCCAACGATAACATAAAAGATCTGCTTTGAAATGTTTCCGAGGATGGGGACTGTGGATTCCTTTCTCTCTCCCGAACACACTGTCCCAGTGTAATTGAAAGTCCCTGAAGACATTTGGCAGCTCCAGTGTATGTTTTTCTACCCCAAAAGTGAATGAATTAAAATTTCAATAGGCTAAATATTTTACTTCTTCAAAAAGAAACCCAGCTCTATTTTCTGGCTGTTACCTATAGTTTAAAAGAAGTATTTACTGTATTTCTAGTTCTCTTTGTCTCATCATACATGTTCTGCATATTTAAACCTCTGTTTGGAGTAGCTAAACACAGCTGAGAGCTAATTATGCCAAGGCCTTCCTCCCCTAAAACTTCTGTATTTCTGAGTAAATTTTTAAAAAATGGTATAGTATATGATGTCAAAATCTTATTGAGGTTAAGTAATGAGTGGCTGCGTGGTATGTAATTAAAGAGAAGACTGGTTCCTAGTGAGATGAGTGAACTTTCTCCTGTCCAGTAGATTATGCAGCAAGCATGACATTTAGGTCTTTGGGTAAATAAAGTCATTTGCTTCAAAGTAAGAACAATGGTCTGTGGGAGCCAAGCCCTTTATTGAATTGTGCCTGCCAGTAACACGTCATGACCACTGCTGACGGACCATGGTTTGCCAGGTGCTGGACCCTGGGCACCTGGGATTTGCATGTCTGATTATAAGTTGAGAACATGTGCATGTATCTAACTGTTCACTGTTAATACACCTGTGCAGAAAATAAAACATTAGAAAGTGGCCACAGCGTTGGAAGAGAAGCAGAGGGTTCAAGGAGCAGAAACATTTCCTCAGTACAGTCAAGCATTGAGCAGACATGCATATTGAAAACTCCCTTTGGAAGCTGTTCGCCTTTAGACCAAACGCTACACAAGGCAGTCATGGTGTCAATATGAATTTGCCACCCGTGCATTGAAACACATCGTTTGTTTTTGGTGAATCTACCAATTCCATACATTGTTAATATTAAAGGCACCTCTTTAAAAATCTGTAAAACACAATGAAGTCTTTATTCTTTCTCACCACATTCACCCTCTGACTTGGTCTTATCTGATTTCTTTGGGCTGTGTCTTTATCAAAGAATTAATGCTAAGTCCTCAGTAATCACTTTTGGTTTTACTGTTTTTGTAGTAGATATTTCTGACATGTTGCATAAGGACCATTGAGATCATCTATCAGAGGATAACGTTGTAATTACTGAAATGTTTCACTTTTGCAGAAAGAGCATATTGTTAACTTCGTAGCAAGATTTATGGCATAGAACTTGCTTGATTGGGTGGTTTGTAATCATTTACTGATGTTTGCTCTTTAATGAGGATAGATACAAGGGAGGAAAGAAAAAGCGTTCTTTTACCTCCCAGGGCACTTTTTTCATGCTTCTCTGTTACTTCTTTCCCCTCAGATTTAGATTGTATGTGAGTGTATTTCCCTGATAACCTTGTAAGCGTCCTTAAGTTTAAGCAGTGATTTTATTCATCTTAATGTCTACCAGCATTCAGCACAGAAACTCCCCATTAATAGATTTATTGCTGTGTTGTGTCAAATCTATGCTGATGGAAGAGAGGAACATCTGTACCCATTGGGGAGAGTTTAATACTAAAATCCGTGAACACGTAAGCACACAGTTACAAGGTCGTCTTTACCAGAAGAGACAATCCTGTGACTTATGCCCCAAGAAGAGCTTCATAGGGAATGCCCAGTGTTCTTTCCAATTTATTAAAGGACATTAGGACAATAATTCTTAAACGGGGCATGATGGAGGGTTGTGTGTGAATCCTTCAAATTATAGACATACATTTTGTAAATTGATGCACTTTTTAACAGCCAGATTAGAGTTCCTTGATTTCTGAAACAGTTAAATGTTAAGAATAGTTACATTAGAATGTATTTTCCTCACTGGAATTCTTTAGAAATTGCTTAGAGGTCATGATTTTTTTATTGTGATTCTGGCTTAGGTTTCTGACTCAGTGTCAGAATATCTGAATTTGGGTCCCAGTTGCTCTCCTTTCTTCCTGTTGACTAGATATCTTTATTTGTAAAATGTTAAGAAGTCCAGCTGGGTGTAGCTCAGTGGTTAAGTTTCGACCCATGAACAGAAGGTCACGGTTCAATTCCTGGTCAGGGCACATGCCTGGGTTGTGGGCTCGATCCCCAGTAGGGGGCATGCAGGAAGCAGCTGATCAGTGATTCTCCCTCATCATTGACGTTTCTATCTCTCCCTCTCACTTTCTCTGGAAAAAAAAAAAAAAAAGTATAACTATGTGTAAATATGTATGTATATGTATACAAGATTACCTAAGTAGACAGTATGATTGCATCAAATGAAATACTCTCTATGAAGGTATTTAGTAATTTGTGAGGTGCCACTGCATTGCAAAATGGTGGTGGGGACTCCACCTACTTGACCAGCAGGAAGACACTAGAAGTTCTGGGGCCACCCATTGTGAAGGGAAATGTGGCTGTCCCTAGTCCTGTGGAGGACTCAGCCCTCCCCTCCTTCAGTGAATGTCGCCACCCAACACTGGGTCACAGCTGAGTGGCCCCTGGTGATCAGAGGGGCTGGAAGATGGCCTGGGAGGACAGCAGTTCTCCTGCAAGAAAGTGAGAGTTGACCTCTCTTCCTGTCCTTTCAGGTTTCTGCCAAACCAAGGCTGACTGGTTGTTAAGGAGTACAGATACCAAGGCAAGTTCAGGCCTGAAAACACTGCAGACCAGGCTGTTCTGTGCTGAGCAAATCCTGAGAGTTGTGGGGGTGGGGGGAGGGGGCAGGTGATATTAGAAAGATGAAAAAATGTTACCTGTACAGAGAGTCTCACACATAAAGTTCATTTCCAAAAGCACCTTTTTCTTCTCTAGAAATAACCCTCTTTGTGCCCAGGCAGCACTGCGTCCCTGCACATAGAAAAGCACTGGTTGCCATAATACCCTCCCTCTTCCTGGGAATTCTGTCCATTCCTTAGCAGGAACCTCCTCCACCTCCTTCTGGACCTTTTCCAGGTGTAAGTATTATGTTGTGATGTCATGAAAAGTTCCATGAGTCAGGATAGTTGCTTGAATATTCTGTTTCATTCAAGGACAAAATCATTTGAACTTCTAGCTGTCTGTTCGTTTGTCTATCTTTATACAGAAGCGGTTTATTGATCACTTTCCTTACCCATAGTTCTTGTTCTTTCTGAGTAAATTTTAATTTATAAATTACAAAGAAATTATCTGTTTGATTCTTGATTTTCAAATTTACTATCATAAAATATTGCAGTCTGTTTGCATCTAAAATTTTTTTCCTCTCTGTAATATTCCTTTTTTTTTTTTTTTTGCTATACTTGCAAATTAGTGTGTTTGGTATTTTGTTCTCAATTACAGACATTGGAGGTTATTATTTTTAAAACTAATGTTTATTATTGCTTATTCTAATATTTTCTATTAATTATACATGTATCTTTATCTTTATTCTTTTTCTTACTTTCCTTAGGTTGGTTTCTTTCCTTAGGCTTCTGTCTTCTTCCTAACTTTTGTATTGAACATTTAATTTTTTTCCTTTTTCGGCATGGTAATAGGAATACATAGTGCTATAAGTTTTCCTTTGGCTTTTTTCTGTAGTTTCTGGTGTATGTAGTGTTTCCAGCATCATGTTTTGATTTTTTTTGTTTGCGCTAAGGATTTGATCCAATAATTTACAGTTGCCTTATTTCCCTTTGTGCTGTTTCAGGTCTTAATTGTACAACCTTATTTTTAATTGTGTATAGTGGCCTTTTTCCCATTTCACACTTGTTTCCAACACTGGAAGACTTTCCTTGCCTTTGTTCTCCTCTCAGGGCCTGGGAAGAGAGGGGAAAGCCTGGGATCTCCTGTCCCCACCCCTTTTCTCATCAGTGTGCTTATCCTTGGTGTGCGGAATTATTCCCCTTCCATGTGTGTGCCTCAGGATTGCTTTGGGGTGGGCAGAGAAGGGGTGTGCTAATGGGATGAGAGGTGGTGAGGCCGGCTGAAGGCTTTAGGACCTGCTGCATTCTTGGACCTGCAAGTTCCTTTACTCTTCTGGCTCCTTTTTTAGGCCTGGGCCTACTGCAGCTGCCTCATAGGATGTGGTAAGCACTAGTGGAAATAATGTGTGTACGTGGGCACCAGCATTGTGCTTAACACACAAAAGGTCCACCACAGCATGCGCCTCCTCTCCTGCTCCAGCCAGGCCAGTCACAGGCTTTCTGTGCTGCAGTCCGTGCCCTGTGCATCAGACCTGTGTTGGGTCCCCACCGCGCTCCTTCACTCCAGCAGCCTCTTCAGACAGTATTGACAGAAATCATTTTCCACAGAAATTCTGTTTTTTAAATGTAAGGCCTTCTTCCCTATTGGAGCCCATTACAGACCCACAGCTGTTGTGTCATTCCGCCTCAGCCAGCCTTCAGTTGTGTTGCTGAGATAACACAAAAGTTCAAAATGCACTTGAGAAGTAGGGTAGCCAATGGGGAAAGTGACTCAAAGGGATTTAATGTTCTCCTATGCTTGTGGGATCATCTTATTATCTAAGGATTAGTAAAATGATAGGGACTGACCTTTATTTACCTGGGATGACTTGCATACAGGGGTGGGCAAAAATAGGCTTACATTTCTTATAGGGAAAAAAATACATAATACACGAATAAATAATAATACAAGAATAAACTTTCACATACAACTGTAAACCTACTTTTCCCCATACTTGTATATTCTGAGCACCCCTTCACTTAAAAATATTGCTATATGTCACTTGTTAGAAAGGAAAACAACTTTTCCTCTACCCTCTTTTTGACTGAGGGTGGGGGGGAGGTCTGTAAATTAAAATGACAAAAGATTAACAGGAAAAAAGTTTATAAGTGTGCATACTCATGAAATGATAGAGTCTTATGTTCTAATTAAGGGAAAGGGAGGGGAAGAACAAATGTGTTTCTTCAGGAAAGACAAATGGGACTTTACAGCAGATAAGAAAATACGTGCTGTTGTCTCTACAGACAGGAGAGGTTCTGCTTCCTCCTTCAGGCTCGGGGGGTGGGGGGGGGGTGGGTGGGTGTTATGGTAGGGTTATTCCGTTCTTCCTCCTGAGAGTAGGCCCACCCCAGAGAGGGGATTTATGCAGCCTCGCCTCCCAGAAATTGCTGCTTTAGTCAGATAAGGGAAGGTCCTAGCAGGCTTCTCTTTGCATCTGTTAAATAGAAAATGTTTTTAGCTTAAAATAATCTTCATACTAACCCAAAGGGCTCCCAGGGGGTCCCCACACACTAAATTTCACTGTATCAATGACCATCTCTGTGCTGGTTCCAACCTCTCTCCCAGACTCCAAAACCATATTTTTCAACTGTTACTCTGGTGTATCTATCAGACTGTCCCATCAATATTGGAAAAGTACAAAGAGCCATCTCTGTTTCCCTCCCCTGTCCACCTGGTTGTCCTCTTTCTGACCTTCCTATCTGTATTCCCGAAGTCCGCACTTAACTGCGGCTCAAACTAGCGGAAACACTCACCAGTGCCACTTCTAGAGTGTCTCCAGGTCTTGCCCGCCCTTACCTGCTCATTCATTCTGTCTGCAGGTAGTTGCTGGTTACTTATCCTCCTGTCTGAAAGTTGTGATTCCCCATTGCTTATTAAGTTAAGCTGAAACTCCACCAGCTGGCATTATTCTCACCTGCTTAGCTGAGTAGGATCACTTTATTCCTTGACCATCCCCAAGTGTCTGCCACCCTGCCCCAGTTTGTCTGTCTTAGTTCTTCAAGGTGCAGCTCAAATACCACTTCTCTCCTAGAGCCTCGTCTAGGCCTTCTCCTCATTCAGTTCAGATGGGCCTCTCTGAACGCCCATGGCATTTTGTATCTCTTTTGTGGCACACACTGCAGGCTGTCTGATTGTAGTTATTTGTCCACTTTTTCTATTATGAAAAGTTTATTAAAGTCAGAGTCTAGATATACACTGTGTGCATAGTAGCTGTCTAAATTATTTAAGAAATGGTAGCATCAGTGAGACAGGGAAACAAGTTTTTTTGAGGTCAGGAACCATGTTCTGTATCTTTAATACAATTGGAAGGCTGTGATGTCAGGGAATCTCTGAGGGACTAGTCTAAGGGTCAGAGGCAGGATTCAAATCCTGTCTCAACATTCTTTGTTCATGCCCACATCTTAACAAAAAAGTATCTTTGCTTTAAAAAACATATTGTTAAGGAAGTTTTACCCCATCTATCTATCTATATATATAAAAGGCTAAGTGACTGGCCGACCAGCCGGTACCTATGATGTGCACTGACCACCAGGGGGCAGACGCTCAATGCAGGAGCTGCTGAGCTGCAGTGACTTGGCAGTGGTGGTTCTCGGGTGACGCACGGTTTTCAGGTTATACATCCTGGAACCAGAGAGGAGGGAGCCCAATTCCTCGCGGGGCCTCACGATTCCCAAATCTGGTTTTCTGCACACTTGGATTTGCGTTCCACACCCTGTATGACAGGAACTTTGCAGAGTGCCCTCTCATACTCCGGGACCCCTTGGGGGATGCCCGAGAGCCGGTTTTGGCCTGATCCCACAGGCCAGGCTGAGGGACCCCACCTGCCAGAGGGACCCCACTCCGCAGACTCCCTTCAAGCTGTGGCGCTGCCCCAGGCATTTTAGCTAATGTCCGTTCAGTGTGCACGAATCCGTGCACCAGGCCACTCGTATTTTAATAAAACCTGCTGTACTTTAGATGATTCAGTGTAGATGCAAAGTGGACTTAACTTCATTTTAGAATTTCTGTGTAAAAAAATCTTGCTAACTGTGTGGAATCTTAACCTGTCTTGTTGACCTTGTTCTAACCTTCCTGTCATCTGTTGTTGTCTGTCAAGCCCCCTTTCCCCTGAAAAGGGAGCCCCCATTTTCAGTCATCAGCACAGGTTCTTAAGAAGCAGTTGCCAACAATTCAGGTTGCCTGTAAGTGGCGTCATTATTGATGTGTCGCCATTAAATTAATTTCTGTAAGCAAAAACTACCAAAAGCAAAACCCAAAGACAAATGAGGAAAATGCTGTGTTTGCAGATCATGTTGCAGAAGGCTAATTTTCTTAATGTTAGAAGCTCCTGTTTTTAACAAAGGTCTGTAACCCAGTAAAAGAAATGGACAAAGGAAATGAATTAGGGGTTCATAGAAAATAAACATGACTCTCCAGTATATAAAAGTGTTCAACTTTACAATAAGAGAAAGATGAACTCCTTGAGGTGCCATTGTTTTCCACTTACGGATTGATGACTGTCCTCATTTTCTGCCATAATGAAGTACCACAGACAGCATGGCTTGAACAACAGAAATTCATTTCCCCACAAACCTGGAGGTTAGACGTCTGAGATAAGTCCTGGTGGTTTCCTCTCAGGCCTCTCCTCCTGGCTTGCAGGTGGATACATTCTCTCAGTGTCTTCATTGGTCTTCCCTCTGTGGGTACCTTTTACATTTTGATTCCCGAATTAAATAAGCCATCTTCTTTCCCCATATGGGAAAATTATATTACAGGAACATTCATGATTTACGTTGAGGTGATTTTTTAAAAATGAAATTATTCTGATTAAAATTATTCTTGTTTTAAGAACTCTTCTGATTTATTTCTCTTAGAGTGCCTCACAGGTCACCATTTGTGAGGTTTATGGGGGCCGTGCTTGCACATCAGGGCAGGGACAGCATGCTCATCTGGTCACTGAGAACAGGCCAAGTGTCTCTTTGACCAGACTATCCTTTTCAGACACTCTTACCTGAAGGCTGGGAGAGCAGTAATTCTTTTTTAATTCCAGTATAGAATGGGTATGAATCACTGTTCCAGATTTTATTTTCCTCAGACACTCCCATGCAGAGAAATACTATTTGGTCTTGTTAATTGGGCTGATTCGGTTTCTGCAGGTTATTTTAAGGCATTTATGGGTGATGATGTTGATAAGCTAATAGCACTTTGCATGTGTTTAGTACTTCGAACTTTGCAGAGTGATTTCACATTCATTATCTCATTTTATTGTCAATTGAACTGTGAGGTTTAGAAACATGGAGATTATTACCATTTTTTTTAGGGCTGAGGAATTCAAAGCTTGGGTGTCTCATGGTAAGTAAGTGACAGTCTTCTAGCTGGAGGTTTCAGGGTTCCTATATGCAAAACTGACTTGGCTGGAATGAGGAGGGAATTAATTCACCAGTGCTTCTGGTACAGTAGCACTTGATCATACAGTGCAGTGGCTTGCAATGAGGGTGATTTTGGCTCTTTGAGGCCATCAGAAGTGTCTGAGAACCTTTTGGTCAACAGAACTGGAGCCGTGGTACTGGCACCTAGTGGGTAGAGAGCCAGGGATGCTGCTAGACTCTATAGGCACCAGGCAGTGCCCACAGAGAGAATTGTTCCCCACGTGTCAGGTCAAGGATGAGAAACGCTGATGTCGCTGCAAGCCATTCCTGGGTGGAGGGTGAGATGACCCTCTCTCTGAGGCGAGAGGAAGGTGAGGACAGTGCTTGGGTGTGGAGAATGAAGGAGGGCGATGGTACCCTGAATCAGTCTCCTCATAGAGCTGCCCTGTGAGCTGGACATGCAGGGAGTCCAGCAGAGAGAGCTCCTGTGCAGAAACCTGTAGGGGTTGGACTGGGGTGCGTTCTGGGGGTGTGGAGTAGAGCATGTGGAAGTGAGGTGGGGAGACAGAGGGTACAGCTTGTGAAGGGCACTAGTTCACCAAGCCAGAGTTTGGAAGTCATGATAGAATTTGGTAGAAGCTCTCAGATGTTTTTAAATCAGGAGTTTGTTGTTGTTTCTAAAGATAGAAGAGACTGACTCACTATAATGTTGGGTGGACACCTTTATGTCAAACCGCTCGAATTGTACCCCGTACCTCCTTCCCCTGGGCTTCCTGTCAGTAGATGGCACTGCAAGGTGTTCATTCAAGTGAGGCCAAAGCCGAAGTCACTTTGACCTCCTTGTGCACCACCTAGTCCTGTCATTTCTGCCTCCCAAGCCTCTCCAGATGATGTCACACTCACCTTTGCCTTCACCTCTCCCCAGACCATACATGAGCCTTTAACTATTTCCAGCCCCTTCTCCACACACATTGAGTGCTTGCCAAACGAGCATTGCTTTGGTACCCTTCAGTGACTTAGGAGAAAGTCTGACATGTTTACCCCCAGCTACTACAAGATTGGCCTTTCTCTGTCACTCTCCACCCGCCTTCCTTGTGCCCTCTTTCCATTAGTTCTTTGATGCTGCCTCTTACCTGCTTTGCAGCTTCACTCCTGCCACCTGGATGCTGACCTGCGTTTCTCCCCCTGGTCCCCTCCCTCCACTTCTCCCCTGACCCCATAGCCCAGTCATCATTCAGGTTCTGACGTGAGCTGGCAGGTCCCTGCTATACACTCTCATGGCACCCACTTGTGAGTTATAGTTAGTCAAGCATTGTTGAAGGTTGTCTTCAGCTCTAGAAGGCAAGCTCCCTGTGCGGAAGGCAGGTACTCACCCTGCTTACTGCTGCCTCCTGGTGCTGGCCCTTGGGAAAAGCTGCCCAGTGGCATCTCAGCCATGAGTGAGTGGGGACTGGCTGGCTCTCCATGGCAAGAGTGAGCGACACACCCAGTAAGTTCAGAAAGCAAGTCTAGGCAAGGCGGTGGCCACTGGAGCCTTTCGAGATGCAGTTTCCATTTTATTCCCCAATTAGTGGATTAGTGGTGCTGATGGAATTGGGGACAAAAACACATTAGTCATAGGACCTAGCTAAGGTACTTAAAATGCAGTGGCCTGAAAAAAGGACCTGCTGCTGTTTTCCTAAGTGCCTTGAATCTGGTGGACTTCATGTTTACATAATAGCATTCATACCCCAGCATGTCTGGTACCAGGAAGCAGCTGGATGAAAATAGAAACCGGCTGGTCTTTTTACTGCATCTTCCTCTCCAGAAAGGCGGGTCTCTACAATGAAAGGGTGGGGCTTTAGCCTTTTAGCTGGAGAGCAGTGGTTTGCCAGTGCCCTGCTATTGCTCTAATGCCCCCTGTGGTATTAGGACAACACTGGAAATGGGTCACTTATCTCTGAAAGGAAGAAATAGTACTTTAAAGGGTTGTTTTGTTTCCTTGGTAGTTAGTTACTTGCTAGGCTAACCCAGGATGGAACTTTGGAATGGCAGACAAGGTGTGGTCACTTGTGTCTTGTTGTTCCAGGAAGCAGTGTGGTGACACTGGAATCTCCAGAGTCAGCAAAGGCTGTTCCCAGCGTGTCCTATTGCACAGCTCCCTGCAGTGGGGAGTGAGGTGAGGAGAGATTACAGACCTGCTGAGAGTTTATCTTGCTCTTGTAAACTTGCCCTTGGTGCCCATAAAATAATAAAAGAGATGGGAGCTGGGTCAAACAGCCCCGTAAAAAAGGGGAATGAGAGTAGAAATCCAAGTTCCCTTATAGGAAAACAATTTAAATTTCCCATGTCATCAAAAATGGTATTGGGCGTTCCCTGGAATAGTTTATTTCTAGCTACCAGACAGGATGCTTTTGGAATGCTTGGAAGGAGCAACACAACATTCTCTAGTAGCAAGTGTTAGAGAAATCTGCCATTGGGCATATTTGTGAACAGAGAGGAAGGTTGGAGATCACTCTTTCTGATAGGAAGTTCTTTTTAAGTCAGGACCAGCAGGTGATTGAGCCTGTTCAAGGCAAGTGCCCTTGACTGGATGAGTGGTTGTTAAGTGAGATCTTTGTATGTATAAGGTGGATTCCAAACACAACATTAAGGCTTCTTTCTGTGCCTTTTGCAATCTAGACCTAAATTGTCTTCATCATATTAGTAGTCAAGGCCATTTAAAAGCTTGTAAGTGTTCTATATACAGTCAAACTTCGATTGTCTATTTAGAATATTATAGAATTGACTTCGGATGTCACGGTTTGTTTTAAATTTTAGAAGGGATTTTTTTGCAAGTGCAGAGCAAGCATCAGTGCCTCCCTGAGTGAGTGCAGTCAGTGTGATTGACCCTTCCTTGGCTGCAGAGCACCACAGGTAGCCTTCCTGAGCTCGAGCGTGCTTGGCACGGTCCCCTGGCACTTAGACAAGTAAATCTAAAATGGAAATCAGACCAGTAGGTGCTAAAGCAAAAGTCTATTCAGCATATGAGGCCGGTTTGAGGGTTTTCCTGACAGGGAACTGCTGAGGTGAAATGGTCTAAGAAGCCAGAGTCCTTTCACTAGAACCAGGAGTCCATGGCACCTGGCAGAGGGGCCTTCTTGGGGATGATCTGAAGGGCAGAGGCACAGTTCTGTCCTGAAGGTACTAAAGAGCCTTGGGAAAGGTTTTGTTTTTTTACCCTGTTTTGATGCACATGAAAGCTACCATAAAACACTGAGTCAGCAGTGAATCTTGCTGATATAAGCATACCCATGGACATGGCTCCCAGGCAGTAGGCCAGAACACCACCAGTGCTCGATGGGTCAGCCACCACAGTATCAGTGAAGGGTTACCTGCCACCAGTGTTGTTACGGCTTATTCATCTCACCAGCTGTTCTGTTCTGGCACTTAGCTGGGCCTGGGTCAGAAGCTTAGAGAGGAAATACCTTCCCAGGCCCCTTACGCTGTAAGACAGGGTTGGGCAAACTTTTGACTCGAGGGCCACAATGGGTTCTTAAACTGGACCGGAGGGCCGGAACAAAAGCATGGATGGAGTGTTTGTGTGAACTAATATAAATTCAAAGTAAACATCATTACTTAAAAGGGTACGGTCTTTTTTTTATTTTTAGTTTTATTCATTTCAAACGGGCCGAATCCGGCCTGCGGGCCGTAGTTTGCCCACGGCTGCTGTAAGGAGTGGTCAGGATCCCAACCCTGGTCTGGCTCATTCCCAAGCCCGAGTCTTCCTGACCACCGCACGGGAACAACAGTGCAGATATTTGCTTGCTTGCTTTCAAGAGAGAAGCAGTTTGGGATTTATGTTTTCAAAAGAGAATCCTGGAGGTCATGGGAGCTGCATGGTTTCAGGAGAGAGGAAAGGGAAAGACAGAGTCACAAATGGCACCTCACCCCGCTGGTGCGTGGAGCTAGTGGACACAGACACAGACTTAGTTCAGCAGAGGCCTCCTTTCCTGGAGCTCCCTGAGAGAGCACAGCAGCCTCGGGGAGTCTGAAATGGGCTGCCCTCTGCGAAGCTCAGGCTAGCTGGCCAGCCCACCACCCCATCTTCGGAGCATTGCCTTTCCCTGTACTCACAAGGACGAGGGTCAGTCCCTGCATCACAGCTGCAGGCCACAGAAAAGGAAGTGACCTGCTCCTAGGACTGTGTGCTCCGGGCTCTGGCTGACACCCAGCGGGAGACTATGTGACTGCTGCTGGACTGAACGACTTCGGGGACTGGATCTCAAACCCTACTGTGCTTGTGGGTCATGGCCTGAGGTTGTTTACGAGTGGAGCCCCCTGTGGTCCTGTCTTGTCCCATCTTAAGAGATGGCTGGTCCAGAAGGTCTGGTCACCTGCCTGGAAGAGTCTTGTACAGGGCCTGGCCAGACATGGCAGCCCCTCTGACACAGCAGGCCTCTTGCCCACGGCTTACTGGGCACATTTTCCTTGATGGTATATATGTATTTATTAAATTTTATGGTTTCAAAATAACAAAAAAAACCCCTATAGCTTATTTTTTTTTCTGGCTTTGCTCATTTTTAAAGTAATTTCTCTCTTTTTTGTTTTTGTAGGATACTAAATTGTGGATAATAATGGAATATCTTGGTGGAGGCTCCGCACTAGATCTAGTAAGTATTATGTCGGAAGCCTGCGTATTATGGTTCTTCTTAGTTTTGAAAGTAATTCTATGTTTATACATTTCCGTTTCTCTATTTTAAGTTCTATGAAAAATGGGCCAAACTCTTCCTTATAATATGTATTTCTGCTTCTGATATATTACTGACAATTACAGGTCTACTTTTGAAACCAGTTTTGTTTCTTGGGAAAACCCATGAATTTATTCATAAAAGCCAAGAAGGATTTTGCCTGTCACTATCTTACCGAAGAGCAGTTTGCTAGTTTTCCAAAACTGGTTTTAACCTTTGTAGAGCTAATACCCTATCATTGTTTTAAATTTCAGATAGTAACGTAGCTTCCAAAATATGTGGGCGATATTTTAATTTATAATTAGTTAGAATTAGGATTTTAACAAATTAAACTGTTTTCAGAGTAAGACCCAGGCAGGGTGTGAGGCCTGCAGCACGCTGCTCATACCAGAGCAGGGGGCAGGGTATGCAGTGGGGCTTCGAAGGAGCCGGGCCGGCACCCGTTCCCAGCTGCTGCCTGGCCTGGACCTACTGTGCCATTACTGTGCGCCACTGTCTCCCACACAAGATAGAGGGAGTTAGGTATAGAATGACCTCAGAGTCACAGGCTGGCACTTGCTTCTCATGGTAAAACACAGTTTACATGTTGGCCTCTGGCAAGATGCGCCAGTGAATCATAGGCATTATTTAAGTATTCCTCGAGGCACAGCATATGCAAAATCAGTTCTTAAAAGACTGCACACAGTAGTTTAGCTCTTGACATCTTTCCCCCCTGTGGCTATGCAGCGAAATTAATGTAATCAGCCCTCTTTCCTACCTGCCCTACCAAAGCTGGCCTTTGGGTGAGTGGTGATTTCCAGGACAGGCCTAACCTATCATTTTGGCGTTGGAGGGCCGGCCCCGCCTGATGGGAAGTTGTCAGGTGATGGTCTGCATCACTCACTGCTCAGCGCGAGAGCGGCAGGAGGCCCTGTGTTAGTGGTTACAGTCTATGGAGGTTTATTCACTAAGGAAAGATGTCAGAGATTAAAAGGAGCTTGCTTCCTCACAATAATAGTAGCAATTCGTAGTTTTTCAGGGGAAGATAAAACTCTAAAACTGTAAACTTCTAAAAAGCTTATGTACCCAATTTAAAAAAAATCCTATAACATTATAAGCCATAAAAGCAGTTGGTCCAAATGATGTTCAAAGGAAATTTCAAGAAAAAATATTAAATATGGTATGAACCATTACATTAAAATGGGAACAGTGACAAAACAGCTGGATAAATTTTATGACTTGCTTCACTGCTTTTCCATAAATGTACACACACAAAGAATTTGATTTTTTTTTTTTACTCTTTTGGGAAATACTTAAGGACTGCAGAAAATTATCTCATTTTGTTTAATTAGATTTTGTATTATATTAAGTGAATTTCATTTGTGGCATATAAAAAGTTGTTTGTGGGGATTCTTGTCTGACCTCAAGTTTTTCAGGGCAGCAATTCTAGTCTCTAAATGCTATAATTTATTCATTATTAATGCCACAGTTATTTACTTATTTAGTGGTAACTTTCTTTGGACCTTTGACTTGAAGTCTGTGAAATTTTAGACATAACAGTTGGAAGAAATATAGAACTCTTCATTTGAGAAAAAGTCTTGAGGAGTATGAGAGCCCCAGCAAATTGCCATCTACTTTGCACTCAATGGCCCTGGTGACAAGAACTAGGCATCCTTTTTGGATGTCCCTAATCATCTCGTTTTCACTGATGAGGAAACAGGACACTCAGGTTAGGTGTCCCAGCTCACAAACAGAGCTGCACTTTGGACCTCCTTGTGACCAGGCGCGAAGTCTATGGCCTGCCCTGATCCCATGCTGTCCTTTCCCTCCCTCTGACCTTGTTTTATCTTTCTCCACTTCTTATCTCTGCCCCCACTTTCTGAGAAGACACACTTTTACAAGAATTATCTTTTACATATTGAAAACTATTAGTATTATTTTGAGAGGGTCTTATGTTTATAACAGATTTTAAAAACCAGGCACTAAATACATATAAAAATCTGATACCATGTAGAGATGTTTGGCAAACTTGAACATGTATCTGCAACATGTTTTTAAAAAATGAGATGGCTGTTGTAGGTCCCCAGTGTCTCACACAAGATAGAAATTTATTTCTCTCCCACGTGTTGGGGTCAGTGGGCTCTAGCCCACAGGGTCACCAGGGTCCTGCACTAGTGGATGGTCCTACCATCTGTATTCCATGGTGTTCCCTGGTCTTCAGTTGTGCTTTCTGGCTGCCAGTGTTCTAAGGCCAAGGCCAGGAAAGGGGCATGTGTCACTTCTCATGTTCCACTGGGGAGAACTTACTCATGTGGCTGTACCTGCTGCTGCGGAGGTGGGCAGGTATGGCCTCTTGTTGGGTGGCCACGTTCCTGGTTAATGGTATCTGCTGCAGAGGAAGGCTGAGAGAACAGACTTGGGGGGAGGGAATTAGAGTCACCCAAAGGTGAGATGCAGCTGGTAGTCTTTCTTTTATAACAATTATTTGAAAATTCCACGGTGCTCTCGATTATAGAGACTGCCATGTTTATAATGCCTAGAAATAGTAATGGTGGAGCCCTAACCGGTTTGGCTCTGTAAATAGAGCATCGGCCTGCAGACTGAAGGGTCCCAGGTTCGATTCCGGTCAAGGGCATGTACCTTGGTTGTGGGCACATCCCCAGTAGGGGGTGTGCAGGAGGCAGCTGATCGATGTTTCTCTCTCATCGATGTTTCTAACTCTCTATCCCTCTCCCTTCCTCTCTGTAAAAATCAATAAAATATATTTAAAAAAAAAAAAGAGTAATGGTGGAAAGTGCTAATATATGACTCTGAGAACTTAGCTCAGCCTGGCCTTACCACTAGTGAGGATTTCTGTCATGTAGAGAGCAACTGAATACCGCTTATAGCGAGTTTTGACACCAAGGACATCCACTTTACTCCTCCCCCCGCGCCCCCCCCCCCCAATAAAGAATAAATCATTGGTGGGTGGTGTGTAGGCCAGATTTAAAAGGGCCAGTTCTCAGTGATCCAGGAAGAGATTTTTCTATTAGTTTTTCTGAGCTCTTCTTATCTCTCCTAGCTGATGACACCAGGCTGCTCTGCTGTTTCTTTCCAGAGACTGGGTAATAATAGAAGGGAGATTGAAGTTAAGCCCAAGCCTAGCCCCATGTTGCTGGTGGTCTGCGTGGGAGGATGTGGGCTTGTACTCTGTGATAC
This sequence comes from Myotis myotis, assembly GCF_014108235.1. Taxonomy (NCBI): domain Eukaryota; kingdom Metazoa; phylum Chordata; class Mammalia; order Chiroptera; family Vespertilionidae; genus Myotis; species Myotis myotis. Next base: position 38,606,118 of record NW_023416335.1, read on the forward strand.
GACTTTGAACAACTGCGTTCTGGTGGTGTGAATAAGAGCAAATATGCTAGCATCTCTGCCCTTCTCTTTCCCCTAGGTCAGCGGTTGGCAAACTGCGGGTCGCGAGCCACATGTGGCTTTTGGCCCCTTGAGTGTGGCTTTTCCACAAAATACTGACTTCTGCGCATGAGCCACGAAGTTTCAGTTGCACTGTACATGCGCGCCCGCATGTGGTATTTTGTGGAAGAGCCACACTCAAGGGGCCAAAGAGCCACATGTGGCTTGCGAGCCGCAGTTTGCCGACCACTGCCCTAGGTTATGAGAGAAGTGGCTTTCCCTCATTTTGAGTGCTGAAACTTGTATTTTCTATGAACACTCAAAAGTAGATGTGGAGAAGGCAGACAGGCAGGGTTTCCAGGTTGTGTCTTTCGAACAGTAGTCTCAATGTGTGTTTCTTGAAAATAAGACTCTTGGGGTCAGATAACTGGGAACAGTTAGGTTCTGTGGAACAAAGTGTGTGACCTGTTGCCTCAGTTGGAGGTAACTTGGATAGTGTCTCGATTAGAATTTGGGATACTTCCTTGCAGGCTAGTTGTGACTTTCCCTGAGCACATAATACCGAGTAAAACTACAGTGAGCAGCATGTTGTCTCACCCTTGTGTGCTGAGGTGAGGCACCGAGGAGCTGCTCCATCACAGGTGTGCCCTGCTGCCCGACCGCCAGGATCCTAGGGAGCCAACAGGCAGGAGGAGAACCTCCCTCCTTCACCCGGACCCTGTGCGGTTTTGTGTAGACCAGGTTGGGCCAATGAGCAGAGGCGGCCCAGCTCGCTAGGTGAGCCAGAGCCGGTTCCAGGCAGGAGCGCGGCTGTCGTGAAGCAGGAAGGGGTCCCAGCTTCCCCGCCCGCCTCCACCTTCCCAGCCACGGCCCTGACACACACCAAGGACTGCCTGCCTGAGAGTGTGCTCGTCAGGCAGAGCTCGACCTTACGAGGCGGGTCTTAGTTTTTATTCCTCGGCTTTAAAGCATCTGTCTTTTTAAAGCGTACTTGGTGATGTCACAGGATTGTATGGGCTAAGATGTGTGGGTTTGGGTTACGATGCATTCACTGTCAAGTCTGAAGACGTAATTCTGAGAACTATTGTTCAGATGAAAAATTGATATGCTATTAGAATTCTGCCCCCCGCCCCCATCTGACAGGTCCGTGACCAGTTCTTTCGGGGGTGTTCGGTTGTTTTGCTGAAGTAATTTATGTAATTATTTAGTTGTGGTTGAATTCCTATTCTGCAAGTGATGGTGGATCTACCCAATGTGAATTGAGCTTTAGAACCCATTTTTTTTTTTCCCTTTTAAAAAGGGCATATATGTAGTTGACATTTCTTCCTTACACTTTATACAATTTGTCATTATCAAGGAGTGACTATAAATTGCTTTGAGTTTCTTAGAATAAAAGTTTTCAGAGGTAATTATTACCTAATTTTGGATTATTATTTTTATTACATTATATATACACACACACACACACACACACACACACACACACACACACATATATATATTTTAACAGAAAATCCCAGTCGTTGGGAATTGAGTTCTTTTAGCTGTGTTCCCCCAAGCTTTAAATTTTAGGTTTAAAAAATTGTGGAGCAGGGGCATTCTCAGAAAGCAGTGGGCTCCTATTCCCTTTGGATGACTGTGTTTTGATTGCCATTACACACGTAAGGCAGAGCCACCTGCTTCATACCCTACCCAGCAGGTACTGGGAGTCTCTGGGCTTTTGCTTTCTGGACTAAAATCCCTTATGGCCCAACACAGTGGGGCTGACCATGGACTTTCTCACTGGCCCTACCCTACTTTAGTTCTTAGCCAGCTTTGCTTCACTCAGCAAAGTAATTTTCTCTGTTTTATTGTTGTTTTGGGGCCCTGTAAGTAGGTTTTAATCGTCTGGACAAAATGCCTGTTTTGAAGTAGATTTTCATTATTGTCCATTTAACATGGGTATTGACTGTTTTATAATTTCAAATGTCTTAGAATCATGTAAGTAACTTTAACACTTTTTTTTTGTTTTGTTAGTTAGAACCTGGGCCTTTAGATGAAACTCAGATTGCTACTATATTAAGAGAAATACTAAAAGGACTTGATTATTTGCATTCGGAGAAGAAAATTCATAGAGACATTAAAGGTAAGAAAGCATCTTGTTTTTATTGCTTTGAAAACCTCAGGTGGATCAGACCGTGCTGCAGAGGAAAGCTGTGCTTTTCTTCTCCAGCGGGGCTGTCCGTGTGTTTCTCAGTGTCCCTGCAGCATGCCTGGGTGGGTGTGAGGGCTGTCTGTGTGTTTCTTAGTGTCCCTGCAGCCAGCCTGGGTGGGTGTGAGGCTGTCTGCTCAGAAGCATAGCCTTGTTGCCTGTTCTTTTTGAGCACATGATCTCGCTGAGGAGAGGACTGAAACATTCCCAGAATGATCATGGACGGGACAATACAGCAATAATATCAAGAGGCATCTTGGTTTTATTTTGCAGCTGCCAATGTTCTGCTCTCTGAACATGGAGAGGTGAAGCTGGCTGATTTTGGAGTGGCAGGCCAGCTGACAGATACCCAGATAAAGAGAAATACCTTCGTGGGCACCCCTTTCTGGATGGCACCTGAAGTCATCAAACAGTCGGCCTACGACTCAAAGGTAACAGCCGACGCTTCACCATCCCTGGGTCTGGAGAGTTCCTCCTCTTGTATTTTCACCTTACAGCTCTTCCAGGGAGAGTGGAGACTGGCACCTTGAAGTACATCAGAAAGGTCGTTCGTGGACCCTGGTCATAAACAGGTTTCTTCTCTGTCTCCTGCAATGCCCTTTGTTTATCCAGTCCACAGTCTGAGGTTTTTAGCGTAATGTCTGCTTGGTGGTGGTGGTGGTGGGGAGCACCGAGAAAAGAATGTTTGAAGGTGGGTGTGGAGGGACAGAGGATCAAGGTGGTGGCCACGGTAAAGGCGCCCAGTGGAGCAACATGTGGGGTGTGGGTCCACAGAGAGGGCTTGGGTGCTGTTTGTGTATGGGTGATAGTTGAGGCCTGAGTGGAGTGGGTGAAGGAAGAGGGCTGTGGACAGAACTCTGAATGATATTTAAGGGACAAGGACATGCCGGGGTCCAACCCCAGCAGGTCCAGGGGTTCCCAAAGGCGTAGACGGAGTCGGCGAAGAAGGAAGGACACGGAGACAGCGTTCAGTTGATCAGCAGCCTAGCCAGGATCTCTAGCCAGGATCTCCAGCCAAGTTCTGGTCTGGATCTCCAGCGAAGTTCTGTTCAGGATCTCCAGCCAGGTTCTGTGTCCATGTTCTCTTGCTAGGTTCTCCAGCCAGGTTCTGTCCAGGTTCTCCAGCCAGGTTCAGTCACCAGGTTCTAGTCAGGTTCTCTTGCCAATTTCTGTAGTCAGGTTCAGTCCAGGATCTTTTGCCATGTTCTCTCCAGCGAAGTTCTTCTGTCTCTAGGTTCTGTGTAGGTTCTGTCTTCTAAGTTCTGTCTTCTAAGTTCTGTGTGTAGGTTCTGTCTTCTTAGTTCTGTGTTCTAAGTTCTGTGTCTTGCTGTCTTGTTACATCTGTATTTATACCAGTTGATTCAATCCTATCAATCTCTATTACAAAGGTTAGGGCGTTTCTTATCTCCATTCCAGGGAGTAAAGATTATGTAGCTTAAGCATGATTGTTCGTAGTTAAAGTGATTAATTACCCGCCTGGCACTTAGTTGAGGGATTTTATTCCCTCCCTAACTTCAGGGGAAAATCCCTACCTGGGGAAGCAACCTTTCTCAGAGAGGAGACCTTGGTTAAAACACATAGTGCCAAGAAGGTGAGCAAACATATTAAGAACAGTATGCCATATATGCCAGGTCCTTTGAAACAGCAAGGATGGACTGGCTCCGGGCAAGGACAGAAAGGATCCCACAAGAGAAACAGAAATGGAATAATGCTTTTAGAGGTTGCTACAGAACCTTCTTGTCATTAGTTCTAATACCCAGTTAGGATTGTCACTCTCACAGGCTCCTAACCAACATGAGGCAGAATTATAATTCCCTTTTTCCAACCTCTCTTTTTTTTAATGCTCACCCAAAGACATGCTTATTGATTTTAGAAGGAGAAAGAAAGAGGGAGAGGGAGAAAGGAAAAGAGTGAGGGAGAAAGGAAAAAGCTGCCTGAGACCTTCTCCCTCCCGTCTTTCTCCCTAGTGCGGGGTCTCTGGGCGTTTGTTGCCAAAGCCAGCCTCTGAGCATGGAGATTTCACTGTAGAGCTTTGCCACCCTTTTTCCTGGCGTTCTTGTCAAGATCAAATGCTCTTATCCCATCAGTAGAAGTTGCACTATTCTTTTTAGGTAGATAAAAGGTGCAAATTCACAGGAAATGCACACTTGGTTTGGGAGCTCAAGAAACTGTCACTGACCTTTAATTACCTTTTCCTCTGACTTATGTTAAAAGCTAAATCTTTCATTTGCTTGGATTAGTGGTTGGCAAACTGAGGCTCGTGAGCCACATGTGTCTCTTTGGCCCCTTGAGTGTGGTTCTTCCACAAAATACCGACTTCTGCGCATGGCCCACGAAGTTTCAATCGCACTGTACGTGCGCTCCCACATGTGGTATTTTGTGGAAGAGCCACACTCAAGGGGCCAAAGAGCTGCATGTGGCTCACGAGCCGCAGTTTGCCGACCACTGGCTTGGATCATACCCAGTGACTATTTTTTAAAACATCTTAAAAAAATTTTCTGTTGACTCTTTACTGGGAACCATGTGTGAAAATATGTTTATGTGAAATTTGCTTCCCAGGTTTGTTGACCCAGGAGGTGTGGAAATTGCAGATAAGGCTGATGTCTATGCCTGAGTTTTGGGGCTTATCAGAAGTGGGGTTCCAGAGGCTGGGCCCTTGGGGATTATGTCACACACACTCTCATTAGTTGTGACTCCGGGCTAGCAGCTCTTGTTAAGAACAGTGCTTGACAAAGGACCTTTTCGGAGTTGCTTTGTGAAATACCCTTCCAGTGACTGCCACCCTCACCGAGGCCTGCCTGACGGCTGTTTATGTTTAGAAGGGCACTGTAGCCATGGTGGCCACCCGGCTCTCCTGAAAACACAAACTGAACTCAGCTTCTTTCCAGTTCTCCCTCCCATTCTTCCTTGTGGATGTTTTCCCTACTGGTCTCTGTGTTACAGGTAAAGAGCTTAACAGCTTCAGAGTAGCAGGTTCTGTCACATCATCATGAAAGCACGGCACTCAGCCCCATTGAGAAAGAGTCCTTGGCCATCAGTAACAGTTACTCTGTTTTGTCACTTAGGGTCGTGCCACCTAGAACCATCCATATAAGAAAACATCTGTTCACAAATGTCTGCAGTGCAAAGCACTAGCTTCCATAGCTTTTGACTTGAACTCATTGAAATTCCAATAAGATGGATCTAGACAAAGTCAGGCAACACATGAAGAGATGCAGGCCGTTCCATCTGGGTACACACACTGATTCACAAAGGAGGGTCAGGCTGGGAAGAGAAAGGGATTTATCTGCCTCACTAGCATCTTCATCTCACCAAACAAAAAGAGGACCAAGGCTTAGTTTTACGTGTATATCTACAAGCTTATTTATTTAACACAACCAGTTCTGAAACCAGTATCTTTGACCCTTTGTCACTTGTCTGGGCTGCTTAGGTGTTCTGTCTGAGATTGCACATGCAGCGCATCTTACTGTCGACCTCAGTTCTTAACCTGAGCTCAGCATTACTAAGTCATGAGAGCCCGTATGTCTGAAGAACCTTCATCATAACTGTTACTGTTATTATGAAGGGGACTTAGGGCAGCTTAGTTTGTTTAAGAAGACCTCAGACTTTGAAGATGGTGCTAAGGCAGAAAACTGCTCTCTGACAAGGAAGCTTTTGCTTTCCTTGCTAGAGCAGGGTCTTGGGCTGCAGAACTTTCACTCCCCGCCCCCTTCCTTTGTAAGGTTATTACGACAGTGTGTAAGGAAATGGATTGGACTTGGGTAAAAACGTTGGCTGTTTCATGTCCTTTTCTCTGTACTCATTCATTCGATCTTCACTGTAGTTGTACCCAGTGCTGTGTGCTGTGCTAAATAATTTACTTCTTCAGTGAGTAATGGCAGTACTGGGTGTCAGGTGCTCAAACAGGTAAGCGGGAGTGCAGGGGGGCTGAGTGAGGGACATCAGAATGAGCTGAGCAAGGAGTCAGACATAGGGCTTTTCAGCCCCTCAAAGATAAGGGAAGGGCGTTTGGCCCAAGTCCATGTAGGAAAGGCAGGACATTCATATTTGGATTGTACATTGTGGTGAAGAATTTGCTAGGGGATGAGGCCAGAGAATGTGACTTTCCTGTTAAGTGAAACAACATCCTGTAGACACTGAGAGGCCAGTGTCAGTATTCTCCTGCAAGTAACTCTTCCCATTTTGGTCTCAAAAGCAGTATGTACGATTTAATCTGGAAAATATGGGGGGGGGGGGGGATGAGATGAAAAGAGAACCATCTGTAGCCCTACCACCCAAGCACAAGCTACATCATTTTGGTATCCAGTCATCTCTGAAATAACCGTTGGCAGTCTGACCATGGTGAAAAGTGGAAATGAGTGATGTATTGAAGGGAAAAATAAAATGGTTAAAGATGAGTGAAAACACAGTGGTTGCTGGAGTGTGCAGGTGGCCCGTCCACTGCAGTGCAGGACTGGCCCTCCCCGACCTGATGCTGAGCACCGGCCTCCCCGGCCCTGTGCAGGATCAGGATTTGCCCACAGACCCTGCTGTAAGGAGCCCTGGAGGTGGGGGAAGGATGGGCTTTATTTTAGCATGTAGTCACGATGGCGCCTTTTTGGACCAATCATATAATTGCTGTATAGTACAAGTGATCTTTATACCTCTAGATGCTGCTTATAAAAGTGTACCTAAGTATTGCATCGAATTAAGTAAATCATTTATATTAAATCCATTTTTGATCTATTTTTTGACTGGTTATAACTGTGATTGGGTTTTCCAGGGTTTCCCCCTCTTCCTCTTGATTATAGAGGTGACTGTGGTTCCTTCTAGAATATTTTGTATGCACTATTTTTTATGCTACTCAAATTGCATTGTCCGCAGATTTGTAGCCAGCTTACTTCTACTTAAAGATTGCAGTGATTGGTATTGCAGGGATTTAGAATGTTGGGTATTGGTACCCACTCAACCTGCAGCCCCATTGAGGAAGAATCCTTGGTCATCAGCAACAGTTACTCTGTGTTGTCACTTAGGATTGTGCCACCTAGAACCGTTCACATAGGAAAACATCTGTTCACAAATGTCTACAGTGCAAAGCACTAGCCCCTCACAGCTTTTGACTTGAACTCATATTGAAAATCCTGTTTGTTTTCTTTTTTAAAAATTGATTTATTTTCTTTATTGATTAAGGTACTACATATGTGTCTTTATCTCCCCATTGCCCCCCCACCTCCCCACTCATGCCCTCACCCCCCCTAGTGTCTGTGCCCATTGGTTAGGCCTATATGCATGCATACAAGTCCTTTGGTTGATCTCTCCCCTTTCTCCCCATCCTCCCCTGCCTTCCCTCTGAGCTTTGATGGTCTGATCGATGCTTCTCTATCTCTGGATCTGTTTTTGTTCATCAGGTTAAGTTGTTCATTATATTCCACAAATGAGTGAGATCATGTGATATTTATCTTTCTCCAACTGGCTTATTTCACTTAGCATAATGGTCTCCAGGTCCATCCATGCTGTTGTGAATGGTAGGAGTTCCTTCCTTTTTACAGCAGCATAGTATTCCATTGTGTAGATGTACCATAATTTTTTAATCCACTCATCTGCTGATGGGCACTTAGGCTGTTTCCAAATCTTAGCTATGGTAAATTGTGCTGCTATGAACATAGGGGTGCATATATCCTTTCTGATGGCTGTTTCTGGTTTCTTTGGATAACGAGTCTCTTCTTATACTTGAACTTTAATTGCTTTGGAAATGTCTGTCCTTCCCCCACATAACATACTTTAAAACGCAGACACATGTTCTGCATCTGATGCCATATTTCCGAGGTACAGTCATAAGACAAACTCAGTTGCATGTATGATTCTGGATCGGTGCCATTGTTGTCGAGTGCTTGGTACTTCAGTAAGTTATGTGCCACATCAGCTTAGTCATTCTTAAGGCTTAGTGTAAGTAAAACTGCCATTGAGTATTTTTGGCAGCATATGCCATTTTCTAAATCTAAAATGTATTTATTTAGGATAGATTCCTAGAAGTGGAATTAATTGGTTTTAACAAGTTTGGATGTTTTTATGGCTTTTGATACATGATGCCAAATTGCTTGCCGTTTATTCGAGTGCCAGTCGAGGTTTCCAAGTCAGTCAGGAGTGTGTTCGATGTCTGCAGAGGGAGTCTGCAGTCAGGAAGACACTTTAGGAGTCCCCTACAGAAGTCCCAGGAGAGGGAGCTCTGAACTAAGCCAGTCAGGATGGCGCCGAGATGTCGGGAGCCACACACCTGGCACTTGGTGATGTAGGAGGGTATAGAGAAGGGTCCCGAGAGGCTGGGTGACACTCCAGTTCCTGGCTAGGCTGGCTGCCTTGGAGGTTGGCATGTGCTTTGTCTTGACAAGGCTCTGCTGGCGACTCCCAGGGGAGCGAGTGAGTGATGCCCCTGCTCTTCTCTGGTACCTTGGCTGTGTAACAGGTGGGGCTGGGATGCTGTTTCCTTGGTTAACGTCCGTTGGTCCATCCTGGCAGGTGGAAGTGGGTGCCAGGTCCTCAAAGTCTTGCTGCCTGTTTGGGTATTGTCTGGTGTGGCACCCAATAGCAAGCCCTCTGACCACAGGGAAATGCGTGCCCACACATCGTGACAGACTGCCAGCAGGCGTGCCATCGGTCGGGGCCTTCTAGCTACGGAGTGGGTTTAGTGGTACCGGGTGCAGAGGGGTCTGGAGGTACACCCGTCAGAGGTCATCTGGACAAAGTTCCTGCATCCACTCAGTGGGAGGCAGGCTGAGTAGCAGGCTTTGCCAACAGCAGCAGCTCTGGTGAAATCCAGTGGCGGGGGGGGCGGGGGGGAGGCGGGGGGTAGAGTAGCAGACGGACAGGAACCATACAGACTTTAGGAAGGAACCTGCTGGGTAGAGGGGTTTCTGTGGCAGGAGAGTCGTGCTGTCCATCCTCACTGCCTCCTCTGCTCGTGCATGCTGCCCTCACTCCTGGTACCTGCACACGAGGCAGGTCCTCCTGCCACTCCAGTTATGGGTGCTCACTAGGGGCACCCATCTTCCTCCTCCTGGGAGAGAGGGACTCTGGAATAAGTCACATTTTGCTGATTTTAAAAATAATACACAGGTAAGATAAAGCAGAATGCAGGTTGCAGATAGAAGGAAAATAGGCATATTGCTCCTGATACTGTTTCATCTAGATCTTTAGTAAAATGTACAAAGAATTTAGAGCTTGTTTATTCCTGCCTTCCCTGAGAACAGGAGAATATAGGGTATGTGATAGGCCTGGCATATATGTGCCAGGGAGATGGTAGTGAGGGTTTCTCATACTCACTAGGATTGCGGGAACATGACAGATGAATCCTTTCCAGGTAGTTAAAGGTGGAAAATGACCTGAATGGGGCTTCAGGCTTTCTATCTCCTTGCTGTAGGGTGAGTGTGAGAGATTTATAGGTTCTCACTTAATTGCCTGGAGTTATGGTGGGTTTACAGTGCAGTGACGAGCAGAGAAGCTGTACTAGACTGAGTACAGAGGAGGGGCTTGGCCCCCATCCCCTGCGAGGCCACAAGCTGGGGCTGGGCAAGAGGAGGATCAGGCATCTGGACACTGGCACCCCCTAACTCCTCCCAACAGTGAGTCTGACCAAGCCTACAGACTTAATGAACCACTGGGTATTGGACAGGAAACCCAGGAGTAGAACACATTAAATGACACCAGGAAGAAAACAGACAAATCCAGAATTGGGGCCTATTTCTTCCTCAGGTCAGTGACACTGGGGAGATGAGGGAGTGAACTGTTCCAGGTTAAAGGAGCCTTAGGCCACCTAACAATCAGTTGTAGCGTCCGTGCCTTGTTTGGATCCTGATTCAAATTAATTAACCATGAAAGACTTTTGAGCAGTTGAGAAAATTATTACATGATACTAAATTATTACATAATATTGAATTATTATATGATAAGGAGTTATTGTTAATTGTAAATGTTGATAGTAGTAAAAAGCCCTTAAATTGGTAAATTGAGGTATTCAAGGAAAATGTCATGATGTTTTTTTATCTGCTATGTACGATGGTGAATAATAGCTAAAACTTATGGTAAGTGTGAATGATTACTGAATTCAAATGCTAGATAAATGGGGTGCATTGTACAAGTATTTTCTACTTCTTTGTGTGTTTGAACATAAGTTCTGAGTGCTATGTTAGGCACCTTGCATAGCCATTTGTTGTTATTCCTGTTTTACAGATGAGGGAACTAGGCTCAGAGGTTAGATCTTTGTCTGAGGTCATGAGACTGCTGGTAAAGCTAGCACTTAACTCGGAGCATTATGTTAGTCCTGAGCACTGCCTGACTGGCAAACACACCTCACTCCCCCATCTGCCCTCTTTGCTCACCTCTGACTACCTCCTGTTGACTGCCTTGGGGGGCCTCCGTTGACATTGAATGCATTATACCTCCAACAGCAAGTGGAAGAGGAGTACTTGTAAAAGCCACCTTCAGTACAGAGATAGAAGCTGTTTTGTCTATTATTTTCTCCTGTGTGTTGCTTATTTTGAAATTAAACCAAAGGCCTATCTTTCTTATTTTCAGTTAAAGATAATGTTTTCAAAACCATAAAAGTTCGTTGAGATGTATTCTGTCTCTCCCCATCCCGCAAGTATATTTATTTGAATTTACTCCTGCTTGATGGTTCTCTAAAGATCCTTTTTTGTTGCAGGCAGACATCTGGTCCCTGGGCATAACAGCTATAGAGCTTGCAAAAGGGGAACCACCTCATTCTGAGCTGCACCCCATGAAGGTTTTATTCCTCATTCCAAAGAACAACCCTCCGACGCTGGAAGGAAACTACAGCAAACCCCTCAAGGAGTTTGTGGAGGCCTGTTTGAATAAGGAGCCGAGCTTTGTGAGTTTCAGATCAGAATGGCCCACATCTCTTCATGTGTGGCCCGACTTGGTCTAAATCCATCTTATTGGACTTTCTTTTATCACTAATGTCAGCTGTCTTCACAGTCTCATTTGTTTTCTTTTTCTACACGGGTATGATTGATTTCTTTGCATTGAAAATATGTTTTTATTGTTAGTTTATCTTTGAAGGATAAAATTTATTTTTTAGCATCTCATACCTCATTGAGCTTGAAGACTATTCTCCTTAATATTATATGTGTAATAATAACTTTTTCATTTTATAGTGGTAGGTCAGGCTATAAATTATGAAGCTATTTTTAATAATCGCACAGTCTGGCCTGAAAATAATGGCTAAATAATTTTTAAAGTAAATGTTTTCAGTTTCTTCTTGGTATGTGTCAGGAAAGAAAGGCAAATAAAATATAAATGAACCACCCACCTTGCCCCCCTACCCCCTTCTTTATGTTTGAGGGACTCTGGCAGAGCCATGTGGCAGTACCGACTACATAGCTTCAGCCTAATTTTCTCTCTGAATTAGGACATTATTTTGAAAGTTATCTGTATATTTTGATGTTGTGTATAGCACCATATATCCTTGTTTTATCTATGGATTTTCTAGCAGGGTTAGAAGTCCCTGCTAGAAAGAGTTCTTTTAGATAAGAGTTCTTTTCATGAACTCTTATCTAAAAATGGGTGGTTAGTTTTACAAGAGCACAGTGGTTTTCTAATATTATGCCAGTTTTGGTAAAGGAATTGAATGGCAAGTGCAACCTATTTTGAGATCCTCAAGGGGTTGCAAAGTACACCAACCATTGGTTGCGTGGGGCTGCTGTTCTCCATTGCCACAGTGCTCTGAAATTTACATCATGCTGTTAGTTCCTAGTCACGAGGCACCAGCACCCAGAAGTTACACCCACACACATCTACATCTTCCCATTAAAAACGTGCTTCCAGCCCAGCCGGTGTGCCTCAGTGGTTGAGCGTTGACCTATGAACCAGGAGGTCACAGTTTGATTCCTGGACAGGGCACATGCCCAGGTTGCAGGCTCGATCCCCTGTAGGGGGTGTGCAGGAGGCAGCTAATCGATGATTCTATTTCTCCCTCTCCCTTCCTCTCTGAAATCAATAAAAATATATCTTAAAAAACAACAAAAACCCATACTTCCAGTATTGGCTTGCTTGCCGGTGTACATATATCCACCCCGGCCTTGATCCCAGATGGACCAAGAGAAGGATGAGAAGCTGAGAATGCAAACACTTCTGAGATGCTTGGAGTTTCACAGTCCTGTGGACAGGGAGTGGGAAATACCTGAGGTGGCCCATGTTTTTCACAAGCTTAACTGTGAGAAATGTCCCTGCCTCTTGTTAATAAAGCTTTAGAAATTCAGAGTAAGCGGCAGCTTAGTCTGACATGTTGTTTGTGTGTTCCCCCTGCCTACTCCAATTTGGGCCTCACTCAGCTGCCTTGGGAAGCATGTTCCCTGTAATTGATTTTGCCAACCTCAAGGGCAGAGCAGTTGGCCACGGTCAAAGCATGCTGTCTGGCTGTGGCCATCCTGAACCCAGGGCCGGACGAAGTCCTCATTGGACCACAAGGAAAGAGGCAGACCTGAGAAACCAGCATTTCTAAGTTAGGGCTGGATGACTGAGAACTCAGTACTCTTTGAGCAACCAAGAAAAAGGAATCTCCTGGCTCCTTTGTAGTTTCTTCTAGATGAAATGAACATTTTTCTTATTTTGAGGGATGGAGCCAAATATTAATATAGTAAGTTAACAAGGTAATACAAAACATGTTTTCTCTTCTTGACAGCATTTGCAATAAAATGTTTTATAGAATCTAGGAGGCATATTCTAGCTCCTTTAGATGATTTCTGTGAAATTCTCTGGAGCATTTTCTACCTAAATTGAGTGGTTTTCTGAGAATTTAACATCAGATACTAAATGCTATTGTACACAGAGTCCCACCCACGGGTGCTGAATGGCTTATTCTTTGACTAGGTCTTAGGGGGGAAAACCTTTGAAGTAGAACTTGTTCTTTAGGTATTAGTGTGGTTGTGACTTTTTTTTTTTAATCCTCACCTGAGAATATTTTTTCCATTGATTAATAGAGAGAGTGGAAGTGGGGAGGGGGAGAGATGGGAAGAGAGAGGGAGAAAGAAAGAAAGAAACATCAATTGGTTGCCTCCCACAGGCGCCTCCACTGGGGCTAGGGGACCTACAACTGAGAAGTATGTGCCCTTGACCGGGAATTGGACCCATGACCCTAGGGTGAAAGGGCCGACGCTGTAATCCCTGAGTCAAACCAGCCAAGGCTGTTTGACCTTTTGAGGCAAAAGTCTGACCTTTGGGGTAGAATCAGGTGGAATGCAGGGACTTCATCTCATGCTTTTTCTGTTTGCATTGTCTGGTGGTTTGTTTCCCAGAGACCCACGGCAAAGGAGTTACTGAAGCACAAGTTTATAATACGCAATGCGAAGAAAACATCCTACTTGACGGAGCTAATCGACAGGTACAAGCGGTGGAAGGCCGAGCAGAGCCATGACGACTCCAGCTCAGAAGACTCCGACACGTAAGTCTCTGTCGTCCCAGTTGTTCGAATGTGTGCGAGCCAGAGCATGTGCCCCTGACTGCGCTGTGCCTGAGCAGCTGGCCTGCGAGAATGTTGTGTTTATTCTAGTCTTTTCTTTGGGGTGGGCTTTGGGTTCCTTTCCTTTTATTTTTTCTTAAAGACAGTCCAGGTTGCTGGTTCTCCTCATGTTACCGAGTTTTTCTGCATAAAGCCTGTGTGATAAAACTGCGTAAACGGAACTTGACCTGGTTTCTTTTTCTTTTGTTATACCTCATGCTCTTAAAACACTGATCAGATGAAACTGCTTTAAATATATATTTTAAGAGGATATGAATGTATGTTTTTGTGATTCTGTGTTGTGTTTTGGTAGAGGCTTCGCACTGTAACAGCGCTGTACCAAGAAGCTACTAAAAACCGGTGTCAAGCACCTAGGAATTCCATTAGCTGAGGATGAATTGAGTGGAGGGCCATTTTAGGGGAAAGCTGGGCTCGTGACTTTGACATAAAGGGGAAAGGAATCCGCATGTCTGGGGATGAGACCAAGTGTTTACTCAAGGTCACCAGGCGATTCCATTATAAAACGAGGAGAACCACGGATCAGGAATTGTTGAGTTCTAGACACTGAAATTAGGGTGGTAGCACTGGGGATGGAAAAATGAACGGCGAGGCTGGCCATGGCTTTGGGGAAAGGAGGAGACAGTCCAGGCTTCAGCATGTGGCGAGTGCCGCTGAGATGGGGATGCTGGAGAAGAGACTGGTCTGGGGAGGAAACCAGTTTGTGTGGGACATGTTCGAGTTGCTGATAGGATGTCCGAGAGGGTGTGTCCAGTTGAGAGTGGCATTGAGGGTGAGTTTGGGAGAGTTGCCTTAGCAGATGGTACAGATTTAGAGTCACCGTGGTCATTGGAGCCATGAGAACATATGGTGTCCTTCCCAGCATATCTGCAGAGTGAGAAGGGCCCTGCGGCCCATCACCAAATCTTAGGAAATGCCAGCATAAAGGCTGAGCCTGTGAATGATGTGGGTCAGAAGAAATTCAGTTTGTCCTATTGGGGAAGATATGCTGCTTTCATTTGAGGAGCTGGGGGGACGGGAAGGCGTGGTTGCAGCAGGCATGGTGGGAAGTTGTGGGGGTCACACTCTGATGGTCTCTGGTCTCTGAGTTGGGAGGCAGGCTTGTCTTGTGAAGCGCAAGAGGGCCTGGGAGTGAGTGTCACTGGTGGGGGTGGGGAGAGGGGAAGTTGGTGTGGGTGTGAGGGTGAGACGGAGAAGGCCTGCGTGGGAAGCTGGGCAGCCTAAGTGCTCAATTGGGGTTTGAGAGGCCACCATGGGGTCCTAGCCCCGCAGAGCAGCTCATCACGGGCCCTCCTGGATTTCTGTGTTAAGGGAAACGGACACGGATGGTCAAGCATCTGGAGGCAGCGATTCTAGCGACTGGATCTTCACGATCCGAGAGAAAGATCCAAAGAATCTTGAGAATGGAACTCTTCAGCCATCGGATTTAGACAGAAATAAGGTATGTTTGCTGGTATGAGAGGGACCAACATTGTGACCAGTCAGCGGCATTTCAGTCACCTTTCTCTCAGGATGAGGTGGCCCCTCATGGTGGCCTGCTTTGGAGTTTTGCTGACAGTGAATTGTCAGAGCAGGAGATTTTGTCTGACTGATTACGCAGTCAGACCTATAATGCTGATGTCTGCTCTCTGTAAGCCTGCCCTTCTGTGGGATCAGCATTTCCTGACACTTGAAAATACAGTGGGAATTACGGGGTGTGGGAGTGGGTGAGGTTTCACATATGAAATGACTTGCTAGCTCTCTTGACAGGACTGTCCCTATTTTGCATATATGGTTATTCATTTAAGGTACTAGAATTTTGGGATTAAGTTTTATTAAAAGTCATTAAAACCATGGTGGTATACCACACTTGTAAAATGACTGTATTCAACAAATCAACAAACAACAAGTGCTGGTGAGGATGTGGAGAAAAGGGAACCCTCGTGCACTGTTGGTGGGAATGCAGACTGGTGCAGCCACTGTGGAAGACAGTATGGAGGTTTCTCAAAAAATATAAATAGAACTACCATATGATCTAGCAGTTCCACTTCTGAGTGTTTATCTGAAGAAATCCAAAACACTAATTTGAAAGAATATATGCATTCCTATGTTCATTGCAGCGTTATTTACAAGAGGCAAGATATGGAAGCAACGTAAGTGCCCATCAGTAGATAAATGGATAAAGATGTGATACATATATACAGTGGACTATATTCCTGTCATAAAAAAAGAATGAAATTTTACACTTGTGACAACGTGGATGGACCTAGAGAGTATTTATGATAAATGAAATAAGTCAGAGAAAGA
The DNA here is from genome assembly GCF_014108235.1 of Myotis myotis. Taxonomy (NCBI): domain Eukaryota; kingdom Metazoa; phylum Chordata; class Mammalia; order Chiroptera; family Vespertilionidae; genus Myotis; species Myotis myotis. Next base: position 38,622,140 of record NW_023416335.1, read on the forward strand.
CAAATACCATACGATTTCACTTACATGTGGAATCTGAAAATAAATAAATGGACAACAGAGAAACAAACTCATAGAATAAACTGAAGGTTGCCAGATAGAAGGAGGGCTGGAGGACTGAGTGAAAAGGTGAAGGGGTCAAGAAGTACAGATTGGAAGTACCAATAGTCCCGGGGATGGAGAGCACATAGGGAATATAGTCACTCATGTATTTGCTGAGGATGGTGTCAGATGGGTGCTAGACTTATCGGGGGATCACTTCATAAATTACATTATCCTTGGGTAGCACCTGTCTGAAGTTTATTGAATTTTTGTAAATATCAAATATTTCTAATTAGCTTTTCTTTCTTCCCCAAGATGAAAGACATCCCGAAGAGGCCTTTCTCTCAGTGTTTATCTACAATTATTTCTCCTCTGTTTGCAGAGGTAAGATGCCCAGCTGACGGGGTGGGGGGAGCGGCGGGGGAGGCGGGTGGGGGGGGGGTGTGAGACGGGAGAGGAAGAAGGGGGAGTATAGCCAGTGGAATCTGGGAGGTGAGGACCAGCAGGAGGTGCAGGCCGATGCTCTAACCCTGGGCAATGCCGGCCAGGGCCCATTTTGTTCCTTTGTATGTTGTTTGGAAGATTGGTCCTTCAGGTTGTCTAGATGCTCCCTTGCTTTCCTGTGACCCTGCTGTTGTCACTTCTCCAGGATCAAACAGGCGATTAGGGAAAATGGCGTGTATTTTCTCATTTGTCTGAAGCTGTTTGTTACTGGGCACTTGAAGAAACTATTCCAAAGTCATTATTCAGAATTAATGAATTAATCCTGGTTGTAATGATTTTTTCCTGGCTAACCTAACAGTAAACTCGCAGGCCAGGCTTCCCAGGTGCTGCATGACCTTTCCCAGGGAGAAGGAGAAAGCATTATTTGCAGAATGAGACTGATGCGGGGAATGATAGCATGAGTTCATGACAGATGGAAAAGCCAAAGCTGTTTTATAAACTGTTAAAGATGATATTGAGGAGGGGACTCCTGACGAGGAGGTCATGTGTTTTCTCTGCTGCTGCCACCTGGAGCCTGCGCTGAGGGCTCTCCGTCCTGCCCTTGGCTGCGTCTTGCCCTGAGCAGCCGCCCTATGCATTGCACGTTTGCTGCATTCCTGAGGGACTGAATTGACCTTACAATGAGGGAGGAGCCTGCAGACTGTGGAATGGTTCTCATGGGAGCAGAAGTGCCAGGAGGGGCGCACAGATCCCAGAATTTAGGGCTAGCGCTTATTTACACAAACTAGAATATTTTGAGAAAAGAGGACCAAAAAGACAGCTTGTCAGCATCTAAGAACCAACCTATCAACCTTAGTAAGCTTTAGATTAGATAGCCCGTGTGGAAACTAGCACTGAGTAATTTTGAAATTACTTTTCTGGTATAAGTTGGGTTGAAATGGAAAAAGAAAGTGGGACAGCCTGTCACCAGATTTGAAAAGGTGCACAGGACACCAGTCGTCTCTGTTCACTCTAGTGCAGGTAGGGGTTCAAGTCTGACTAATGACCTTTCTATACAGTGTTCTCAGCATCCAAACACTGTTCATTGAGAGGAATGGGAAGTGAACCAGTGGCTGCGCTGGGTCCCTGCCAGGACTCCTCTGGCTGGAGCCATTGTGGTCCACACGTTGTGTTACTCTCTAGAACAGATGCTCATTGGCTCCTGTGCTCGTGTGTGTCATGCTGTTGACGTTTGTGTCTTTTAAGTTGAAGGAGAAGAGCCAAGCATGTGGTGGTAACATGGGGTCCATAGAAGAACTGCGAGGGGCCATCTACCTGGCAGAAGAGGCGTGCCCTGGAATCTCGGACACCATGGTGGCCCAGCTCGTGCAGCGGCTCCAGAGGTAACTGCCGCCAGGCCTGCAGTGAGGTCCCTGCCTCCCGGGAGGAGAGCCCGGTGGAGGGTGCACCACGCTTGCCCTGTGGCTTCCATAGGCCGGGGGTGGGACCCCTTCAAATGGACTTCTCTGCTTCCCTCCTTTTGTCAGCTGGGCGCTTTGTTCCTAGTCTCTTCTGTTACCTTCTTGTTCTCAGTTCTGAAAATCATGTGCACGAAGGATACAAATCTGGAAACGACTCGGAAGGACCACAGGACTTTGTGGCACATAATATCTGTCTGCTCTAATGATGCAGCCTAGTTATACAGTCCTTAGCCATATGTTGGTAATTCTCCATTTGGTTTTAAAGTTAAATGTCCAAAAATTCCAGAAGTTTGGGCTTGGCGAGTCCAGTGAGAATGGATGCAGTGTGTGATTCTCCATGGGTGGCTGTGCTGGTTCTCGACTTGGCCTCTTGTCCTGACCTGTGTGCACTGACCGACCTGCAGGATGCTCCCTGCGCCCACGGGTGGCCCTGATTGCCGTGAGGAGTAGTGATCTGGGTCTCCCTACCCACTCTCTTGGACTTGTTTTAGGAGTCTCCTGTGGAGGAGGCCACTTTGACTGCCCCAACCCCCAGCATAAGTACAGTCATTTGTGGGTGTTTAGAGAGAACGGAGGTATGGCTCCATCTCTACTCCACTCCCCAAACCTTCCAACACTCCTGAGCACGAGTCATGTCACTGCTTTGACATCCACCTTCCAGGTGACTTGTCCAGGCTACTGAGTCCCTTCCAAATGATGGTAGGGCCCTGGTGACCAATAGGATCCTTACAGGTCTCTTCTGAGGGGTCGTCTTGACAGTATGTGAAGAAGTTTGGGGTATGTGGGTCCCCTTGGCCACTTCTTAGACGTGATGGAAGGGCCACCTGATGTCCTGTGAAGAGTCCTCTAAAGGGGCATCCAGAGAAAACCTTCATTCTGACCCTGCAGGTGTATTCTCCTAGCTCTCAGGTTCTTTTGTCAGAGACATCCGAACCTTCTAACTTGCTCTAAAGTTTAGGCTAGAGAATTAAGACTTTACTTGGCCACCTTCAATTTTGAGGCAATAGGCAGAATTGTTATCTCTGCCCTGACCCTTTTGATACTAATGAATTACAGAAATAAAGGAAAACAGAATAAAGAGGTCACTTTATCCTCACACAAGCACTGTTGTTACCATGTCTGTGGGTATCTATCCACTGTGTGTAGGCAGTTAATATCTAACATAGCTTTGTTCTAAGATTCATCGAATGTCTTGTCTTAGCATCCCATAAGCTTTTCTCCTATCCTGTATAATAAAAGCATAGTATGCAAATTGTCCCCTCGACAAGAATTCATCTGGGAGTTTGACCAGGGGGCAGGGCCAGCCGGGGGAAGGATGGGAATGCCTGGCCAGCAGCTGCTAGGGACCCTACCAGTACACGAATTTCGTGCGCTGGGCCTCTAGTTACTTAATAATGATCCGTTTTTCTTAATTTCTCAAAGAAACTTGGTATCACTTCCCAGCTCATTTTAGTGACGTTTACTTCTGATTAAAAAACACCTTTAAATCTCAAACAGATAGAACTAACCCAGAAACCAGTGGCATTATCATGTTTTGGGTTTTGTTTTTTGCTTTTGTAGTGTCACTTTTTAGGACTGATATTTTCCACATTGTCCCAAATTGCTTGAAATTGTTAGTAATTTATATACGTAATTTGATTCCCTGCAGCTACAGGGCTCAGGTGGTGGCCTGTGTGTTTAATTGGTCTGTCCCTCTGTTTCACTTTCTTTAGTTGCTGAAATGAGTTGATCTGTACCAGTGCTGTCTAATAGAAAGATAATGTGAGCTATACAGAATTTAAAATTTTCTAGTAGCCACATTTAAAAAAAGTGAAAAAATAAAAATAAAACAATTGTAAAGTCCTGGCCAGGTGGCTCAGTTGGCTGGAGTTGTCCTCATGTACAGCGAAAGGTTGCGGGTTTGATTCCCGTCCATGTGCATACCCAGATTGCTGGTTCAGTCCCTGGTCGGGGTTCATATGGGAGGCAACTGATCAATGTTCCTCTCCCTCTCCCCCTTCCTCTCTCTAAAATCAATTAAAAAAACATATCCTCAGGTGAGGATTCAAAAAAAGTAAAAAAAGGAGCAAGTGAAATTAGTTTTATGTTTTTTAACCCATTGCATCCAAAATCTCATTTTAACATGTAATCAGTATTAGCTTCATCAGTGAGGCATTTCACATTCGTTTCAGTACTAAGTCTTTGCAGTCCAGTGTGTGTTTTACATTGCACACACATCCAAATGTGAACCCGCCACCTTTCAGGTGCTCAGCAGCCATGTAAAATGCAGATATAATTGCCCACTGTCCACATTGTGCTTGAACTTTTACTTTCCAGTGATGCCTTAGACATGCTGAGTCGGCACTCTTTTTCTTCCCCAGATGGGTCTTGCTTGTGTCTCTTTTCTTCTTGGTGTGCGAATCCTGTCTCCTCCTCAGCTTCTGGGGTCCTTATTTGCTCCCCCCAGGCCTTGGCTGGTACTGTCCACTTACTCCTGTCCACTTACTCCTCCTGGGACCCCCAAGTTCTTCCTGTGTGTCCCTCACCCAGATGCCACCAGACACAGAGGCCCTTGCTCATGCCTCATGCTTATTTTATTCCCAGATGCATTGGGCAGTGGGTCACCTCAAAAACGAGAACCGCCTTTTCTAAAGCATTTCGAAGGTTCCTGTAGGTCTTGGTTGAATTAACATGTGGATCCTCTGTGTGGATCTCCTCCTCCCAGGACTCCGGCATTTATGTTTCTTGAAATGTGAGCCTTAGGATCTGTGGCTAAAGCATGCCTTTCAGGAGGATCTTGTGGGAGCACTTGTTCTCTGGCAGAGTGCTGAGTATTGTAACTGCCTGGGAAGAGGAGCTCTAGGTTGGAATACTTACGTAAGTCCCGTTAAACGTGTCCTCAGGCATCTGCTGGGGCTGGGTCCGTTTTGAGGTGTCTGAGGGAATCCTGGCCATGAGGGAACCTCGCACCCGCACCGCTCCCTTTTTTATATTCCAAAGCAAGACAATACTGTGGGATTATTGGAAAATAGAAGAAAGTATACATGACCCCACTATTCTAGCCCATTATCATCATTTTTGGTGCATTGCCTTCCATTATTGTAAATGTCGTGAACTTACTAATTCTTTACATTTCTGAAAAGTATAGTGCACACATACTTTTTTGGGCATTCTTTTGTATGTGTTTGGGATAAACAGATTGTAAAACTACAATTTTGTGCACACTTATTGACTTGTGTATAGATTTCATTGCTTAAATATTACAATTTCTAATGTGTTATTTTATTCAGGCACTTTATTTACATAACCATTTCTCTGTTGTTGGACCTCAGAGTGCTTCCTAATTACTGTAATTACAGAAAACCCAAGAGACCATTTCAGGAAGGAGGGTGCCTGAGCAAGCCTCAGTTTTTCTGTGGCCAAAAGTGTTTCTTTGCACTGGTCCTCCAACCAGCCATGTTTGTGCATTCCTGGACTCTTACTCTGTCTTTGGTTAATACTGATTTTTCAATCTGATTATAAGTAAAGGTGTATCATTTACTGTTTTAGTTATACGGTTTTCTCTCCTGGGAGGCTGAACCGCTTTCTTACTTTTTATTACGTACTTTTAGTTCTTTTGTGGCTGAATTTAACTTCTCAGAAAATTTGTTGTTGGAATCATGATTTTGTTCATTTTTATGAATTCTTTATATAATAATCCATTGATAGTTGCTCCATATTTTGGTGACTTGGCAGTGTATGAAAATTAATAGGACTTTGGTTATTGTTTGAATTTCTGCAAATTAATTTTATAATTTTGAGAAATGACATTTGTTTATTTCTATTTCTCTCTCTGTTTTTTCCTAGATACTCGCTAAGTGGTGGAGGAACTTCGTCCCACTGAACTTCCTTTGGCATTTGGGGTTTTGTTTTTTCTTTCTTCTTCATCCTGCTCCTTTTAAACAGTCAACAAGAGCCTTTGCTGACTCCGCTGAAGAGCTGCACCGAGGGCTGGCCCAACCGAGGCTGCCCACACAGGCCTCAGCGTCCTTTCTCGCTGGCCTTGGCCGGATGAGTCTAGATGGGTGGGGAGGGTCAGCTCCTTCCAGCGATCATTTTATTTTATTATTCTTGTTTTTAATTTTTACCATAGTGCACATATCAAGGAAAGTGTCTTTAAAAACAAACACACACCCTGAAATGTATATTTGGGATTATGATAAGGCAACTGAAGAAATGAAACCTCAGGTATCCTGCTTTAAGTTGTGCTCCCTCCCCGGGAGACGGAGAATCGCTCTGGTGGCTCAGTGTACAGATTTGTATATAGTGTCATTTTTACGGAAACCCCTTTTGGCGTGCATAAGGAATCACTGTGTACAAATTGGCCAAGTGCTTCTGTAGATAATGTCAGTGGAGTAAATATTTGACAGGCCATAACTTGAGTCTATTGCCTTGCCTTTATTACATGTAAATTTTGAATTATGTGACCAGTGATTTGGGTTTTATTTTGTATTTGCAGGGTTTGCCATTAATAATAATTAATGCCCCTCTTAAGGAACACTCCTATTTGTACCTCAACAAATGCAAATTTTCCTCGTTTGCCCTACAACCCTTTTGGTACACTTAGAAGTTGATTTCCTTTTTCATTGATGGTACTATTTCTTAGTGTTTTAAATTGGAACATATCTTGTGTCATGAAGCTTTAAATTATTATTTTAAGTTTCTCCCCAATGAAGTGCTCTCGTCTCACATTCGTTTGGAATCGTTCCACTGCCAGCGCCGCACCAGCTGTCCGTTCTCCCATATGATTTTGTTGCAGCTTGTAGTGAAAGCTGCATATCGTCTTTCCCACCTAAAATGTCTGGATGCTCACATGAATAAATTTTATAACACTTTCCTTGCATACTCTCTCTGAAACGTGACTCGAGAGGGCAGGACGCCTGCTGTGTGTGTGTGGTTGTGTGGTGAGATGAGGCATTTTAGAATGCTCTAGGAAGAAGTGCCCAAATTCAAAATGCTGGATGTTCAGGTCAGTTCCCTATGCAACTTTAAAAATTAGTCATTGAGAAGATAGGGTTGAATTCTGCTGATTTGTAAAATTGTGCTCTCTCTTCCCAGGGACCTCAGTTAAGGGTTATTTTGTTCTCATACAGGAGCCTGTGTCCGCTAGCTTGGCAGCCAGGTGTCTACTTTTCTTGGCTTGTGACAGGGTCTTGCTTGCCAATGGGGCACCAGTCTCTGGGTTTGTGGTATGGGAATAGAGTTCTTGCAGCAATTCGACTGTCTGATTGAAGTATGCATGGCACTTTTATATTTTTGATATGAATCATTGTCACCTCTTGTTGGTGTCGCAGTTCTTGAGGGGACGATAGGACTTTCGGAGGCAAGGGAGTTACTGGGTAAGCTTTGGGATGGAAGGTCAGGAACCTGTCGGCCTAGTGGCCTGGAAGTTAACGAGAGGACGGAGCCCCGAGTGAGAGACGTTGGAGTGGGTGGTTATTGTTTAGGTTTGGTGGTGGAGTCTAGTTTTAAATCCTAAAATTAAATTTTGTTTTTTAAATTAGAAGTAGATTTGGGTGAAATTTCTATAAAGGATACACTTTGGTTAGGGGACACAGAACTGAATTGCTAATACTTATTGTATATGCTATTCTGCAGCAAGGATGTTAACTTGAACAATAAATTGTGTTTTCTTTTGTGTTTCCAAGAGTATTCTGTATGCGGGAGTTTGATTTCCCTTTGTGAGGCCTAAGCCAAAGATCAGTTTTGCTCATTACAGGAGAATTACTCAAAGAATGAGCAGTGTTCCCCCTAAGTGCTTGTCTGATTTTAAGACGGACAACCTAGACAGCAGCTGATTTAAAGTTCCTAAAATTTGCCAGTGGACAGTGGCATATCAAGACGATGCTGAAGCCAATCTTAATACGAGTAATGGTTAGTAGATATTCTGCAATCACTAGATTATGATACACAATGCTGTCTCCCAGATAAAGTAGAAAACGACTCTTAGTTTGTTGGAAGTACCTTCTGTTGGAAGTAGCTTCCTGGGAAAGATGTGGTTTAACTGAATGTTAAAAATGGATCACCTCCTTATACAATCTCTTCTGATCTGTTACTTTCTGTAGACACACAAACTCAGCTTGTGTTTTTAAGGAGGCTAGCATTTGGGTGTCCACTTCAAGTCCTTTATTAAAGACAGATCAGGTTCCAGAGCTACCAGGGACCTGCCTCCGACCATAGAGACTGCTGTTGGTGTGTAGCCAGCTGGACCTGGGAGCTCAGCGTTCAAGATGGATTTACTAACACTCGGAAGTCTCTCGATGCCAAACCCCAGCAGCTAAGAGCTTATCCAGAGACTGCAGATGGTGGTGGCGCTCCCAGCGGGGGAGACGGTTTCACACACAAGCACAGCTACCACCTTTTGGAAACCGAGGCAGGGGGCCATCTTGATGTAACCAAGTGCCACGCACCTTCCGAATCTGACAGTTTTGTTCTCGAGTTGGTCTTGTGGAGTGTCTAATTCTTCACGTAGCATTTGTACCTTTCTTTTGGCAAAACATATGGTCTGTTTATAAGCGTTTTTATATGTTCTTCCTTAAAAAAAAATGGCTTCTGTATTTCTGCTATAAAATATGGCAATAAATGGGGAGTGCTGCAAGGTGTGTTCTTAAGCACAGGTACTGTATCACGCAAGGGTCAATAAAGTTCACAGAAAACAGTGATTTTTTAAGTTCGTGTCTTATGTGTAGAGCAGTGGTTCTCAACCTTCCTAATGCTGCGACCCTTTAATGCAGTTCCTCATGTTATGGTGACCCCCAATTTCATTATTACAAATTGAACATCGTTAAAGCATAGTGATTAATCACAAAAATATATAATTATATATGTGTTTTTCGATGGTCTTAGGCGACCCCTGTGAAAGGGTCGTTCGACCCCCAGGTTGAGAACCACTGGTGTAGAGGGAATAGAGTGAACTTACCCCCCTCCCCCACATTTATGTTGAAATCCTAATGCCCAGGGGATGGCACTAGGAGGGACTGATTAGGTCATGAGGGCAGAGCCTTCCTGATGCGATGAGTGTCCACGCAGAAATCCCTCGCCCTCCACCATGTGAGGACGCATCGATGCTGGCTGTGACCAGGAAGGCTCTCAGCAGACACTGAGTCTGCCGGCACCTCCATCTTGGACTTCACAGCCTTCAGGACTGTAAGAGACATCTCTGTCCTTTACAAGGCCCCTCAGTCTGGCATTTCTGTGATAGTAGCCGGGATGGACCAAGACAGGTGGCTCTGAAACTGTTCCCGGCAGCTTGGGGCAGTGAATTGCCTCATGATTTGGACTTAGTTTTCTTAATTTTTACTGATTTTAGAGAAGGGGAAGGGAGAGAAACATCAGTGATGAGAGAATCACTGATCAGCTGCCTCCTGCACGCCCCCTGGGGATCGAGCCTGCAACCCAGGCATGTCCCCTGACCGGGAATCGAACAGTGACCACCTGGTTCATACGTCTACGCTCAACCACTGAGTCACACCAGACTTAGGTTTTCTTTGAAGTCACAGGGTAGCAGGGAGCACAGAGGTGCTACTCAGATCTGAACCGTTTCCAGCAAATGGGTTGGAATCCTTCAGAAAGACTGAGGTGGGAGTTTTCCTGTTCCTGCCTCTGCCATCGTGGCTGCTCAGAGCACCTGAGCTTCAGCCTCCCAGGGTGCTGGTCTTGCCCCTGGGGCGTATGTGGGAGAAGCCTCAGGGAACTCATCTCTAGGGCCCCTCCCTGTCTGCTTCACCCTCCTCCATTGGGTTTTAGTCCTTGTCTTATAGAGCCACCGGGATCAGTCTCCTTAGCGATGCCCCGTCTCCGAGTGCAGAGACTATAAAATAGGAAGTTTTTCAAAACGCCGTCTTCAAGAGTGATCGAGTCTGGTTTTCTTTTTCACATTCACCTGCAGTGACCAGCCAACTCTGCCCTTGCCGGCAGAGACACCAACCCACCCGAATTAGATGCAAATAAAGCCAAGAGACAAGGTGGGTTGTTTTGCCTTAAAACTTCAATATGCTGGATTGTGGCGTGAGGTATTTTTATTCCCTTTTGTTAGTACTTAAAACCATCTGGTACACATTGTAAGGCAAATGATTAACACGTCTCAAGCTACTCGTCCATTTGTACATTGCCGATTCCACGCGGTCAGTCACAGCTCCACGGAGTTGGGGTGGTCCTGCGTGTCTTAGGTGAGGGCTTTCCCAGCGGTGGTGCAGGACGGGGAGGACTGTGTCGATCGCCCCCCCCTCTGGACTGCGTCAGAAAGGGCTTAAGAACACTGGGGAATAGCAGCCACCGCTCTCACAGAGAATAGGCAAACAGGTTTTGACTAGTGGGCCCAGCATTACTGGAAACCATGTTCCCTGTGTTGTCCGACTGTCAAGGTTGTGCAATGTCATACTGTCCTACCCCGTACCTGGGGGAATGAGTATAAAAAAGGAAAAAGAATGTTTTTTGAAGACAGGCACAATATATACTACTATTGAATGCGCAGTTCCGAACCACAGTTGAGTAGGATATAGATAGGTATGACGATGGGTGCCAGGGGACTACGCACCATCCTTCATGGTGCTCTTACACCCACAGAAGCTCACAAATTCCATAACGTAACATCACAAATGGCCCTGATTACTGATATACAGGTTTTCATGCTTGTGAAACAGACAGCAAAACACCCACAGCTTAATACCTTCCCATTGTATATACCACTCACACACAGTACAGTGATAGTCTAGACATCGCACTGGACTTCTGCTTCTCTTAGCAGAAAACAACCTGCTACGATTTGTAAATAGTCATCACTTGAACAATTTGGTCAGCTTGCACCAGGAAGTGGGTCTGGGAGCCAGCGTCTCACTGGAGCACGAGACCCCAGGGTGGCACGTAGTGTGCGGCAAATCGCTTACTAATCCAAGGAGTAACTTCCTATTATTATAAAAGTAGAAAGATTGAAAAAAAACGAAATCTGAAAATGATCTCATTTGCTTAAGACTGTGCCATGTGTATTGCAAACACTGGAGAATCCGTTTTCTTAAAATGCAGCAGCCTAGAAAAAGAAAAAAGAGCACTTGCCCTGTCTTTTGGTCAAACGGATGTGTTTGTACTGCTTGAAGGTGCAGTCGTGGAGGAAAAGGTGTCATTTGGCACTATATTAATGACAATGTTTTAATACTGGCACAAGCTAAAAACAGCCCGTCAAGGGAATGACAGAAAATGCCGCCAGCATTGCAGGTGGGAGCACTTCCGTTCAGATGGGAAATGAGCAGTGGAAAGACAAGGTTAGAATGGTTCTGCAGAGACAGGTGAGAGATGCTGTAAAACCATGTTGGTGTTTTCCAGACAGGCGTTCATTTTACTAGGCCTCACTGATGGAGAACGGCTGCCCGGAAAGCAGCCACGGCTGAGCCAGCTGGCGGCGTCCTGCCGTCAGTACACATGGGATTCTTTGTGACTCAGAGTGTGGGCGCGGGGGGCCGCGCTGGTGGCACTTCGGATCACCTCCATCCACCTAGAGCAAGAAAGCAAAACGGCTGTCAGGGCCCCTTTTACAAAGGTACGCCTCCGATGTCTTCTTATTTGTAATCTGCCATTTTAGCAGATGAAGAGTTCTTAAATGAACGGTCAGCACCCCCTGCACAGAAAGCAGGGTTAGGGTGCCTGCAGATGTTCCCTAGTCTCAGTTTGAGGACCACTGACCTCCCTGTGGATGTGCCTTGCCCAAGATGTGGCAGCCCATCTCTTTAGAGCAGCGAGAGGTGAGGTGGCGCCTGGCTGTTTAGGAACGAATGCTGTCTCATAACCCTTCCTTCGGACCCTGGTGTGCATCCCGCCCTGCTTATGGGACTCTGTTTTCTGTGTCTGAGTATGTGGGATCCTGGTTTTCAGATACCAGGGGACACTGGTGTTTTCTGGAGACGCTGCTGGTTGTCACAACGGAGGGAGTGCTGACATCTAGGGGTGGAGGCCAGGGGTGCTGCCATTAAGCACCTGCAGTGCACAGCACAGACCCTCTGAATCGTCTGGTCTAAGTGTTGGCGGTGCTGAGGCTGAGAGAACCTGGGTATGCCGCGCCTCCTGTCTTCACGGAGCTCTAGCCGTTCCGTAATCATCAGGCTTTTTAGGGTCTCACACTGAAGGCTGACGTATCCTGGCCACAATAGTGACAAGATCCCACCTTGGGTAAATTTCCTAGCCCAGGATCAGATTTGAGAATTGCTGTGCCGGGCTCACTGCTCAGGCAGTACAGCTTGGAGACTGCTGCTGTGGGAGGTGGCCCTGGTGTTAAGCCACTGTGCTCTCTTTACTGGGGATTGTGCACAGAGCAAAGCCAGCCCAGCGATTAGAAACCCTTGTGGGGTCAGTGTCAGTAGGTGGTGGGGAAACAAGTTAGTGAGAATTTTCTCCCTGAACAGGGTGGGGACTGCTGCCCTGTCTGTGGCCCGAGGACCCCACAGGTGGTGGCTTCGCGCTGACAGCTTACATAGTCTCATCAGGGTGCCGTTCCAGGGGCCCAGAATTACCCTTGACGTTTCAGGAACAGACTGAAGCCACTGGGCAAGCATGGTGGCCTGCTCTCTCCATTTTACTTTGGTTTTCGGCTCTCGCACTGTCTCTCACTAATAAGGTAACTGAGAGGCACCAGGATTCCTTCCCTTCCTCGTGTGGTCTTTTGACGGAAACTTAGCCTTGGACCGCAGCCCATCAGGAATGTTAGGACTGAACAGCTACAGAAGCCACAGACTGATAAACACACGCTAGAGATGTAAGTGTGTAGCGTTAACTAGCACTGCAGGTTAAGGATGAAGGATGCTTCTCTGGGAGCAGAAGGGGACTCTGTGGAGAGACCCTGATTTATCCGCAGCACCTGCCAGGGTCAGAAGGACAAGGGCGGGAATGCCCACAGCGGGCTCTCCTAACAGCTTGCCTGGGAGAAGTCCTATTGTTGAAGGGACGAGTGGCCTTTTTCTGCAGGGGGGACGTTTACCTTTCAAACGTGTATTCGCTTTCGGCCCGGAAGTAGTACACGTGGGACTTGAAGTGCAGCTTGAACACGTAGTCCTTGTGGATGTCCTCGGACTCCGAGGGAATGGTGAGCGAATAGCCAAGCAGGGGCAGGCTGGCCAGGGGGTGATTGTCCTGGAAAGGCCCACAGAAGGTGGCGTTGGAGAGGTGGCCACCGGCGCGGAGCCCGGCTGCAGCCTCTTACCCTGCAGCCGCCCTGGGAGCCGAGGCACTTGGTCCTGGCCCGTGCTCTGTGGGCCAGCTAGTGCATCCCAGCCAGGACACAGGCCATCAACCCCGTCGCTGCCCCTCCCCAGCCAACCAGCACCCAGGTCGCCTTCAGCAAATGATGTCAGCCTCCACCTGAGTCGAGCGTCTCGTGGATGTGGTGTCTTGTAGGCCCCTTCCGACACCTGGCTGCTCTCTCTCCATGCCTGCCCCGTGACAGGGGAGGGTATGGTGTTGGGGGTCCCTAAGGTTCTCCCCAGCCTGCACACTAAATGTTCTATCCCAAGGGTCACAGGGCCCCTGCCCCCGGGGGTGGGGGGGAGTGCATACCTGGTGTGACTTGTAGAAGAACAGGCAGAAGTTTGTGAACACCACCCACAGCTTCTGCCACCCGTTGCTGTTTTTGAATTTCCTCAGCAGGTTCCCAGAGAGCTGATTCTGAAAGACAAGTCGGCCTGTAAGGCGCACAGGTGGGGGCCCAGACACCTGGGCCTGGGAAGGACCACAGGCTCCTCAGTCCAGGGGGGCTCCCTGAGACTGACTGACAATGGCCTTTCTCCCTGGTAGGTGGACCGCATGATGGGATTAATTCTTTCTGTCACTTCTTATGGGTTGAATTATGTCCTCATCTTCCCCAAAAGATGTGCTAACACCAATACCTCAGAATGTGGCCTTGGAAATAGGCCCTCACAGCTGTAATTAAGAGGCAGCTGTAAGGAGGCAAGGCAGGCCCTCAGTCCCCGTGGCCGACGTCCTTATGCGAGAGGAGAGGCGGACTGCAGTGACGGGCCAGCCGAAGAACACATGGCCAGCAAACCACAGAAGCGGGAAGAGCAAGGAGGGATCCTCCCTTACAAGTGTTAGAGGGCGCTGGCCCTCTTGACACCTAGCTTTCCAGAGTCATGACACAAATCTCCTTGAGCCACCCCATTGGCAGTGCCTTGTTATGGCAGCCACAGGGAGGGATCCAACACCCCTCAACCGGGAGCCCTCACTGAGCCCCCTGCCAGCAGCTCCTGGCTGCCATCTAGTGGCCCAGGCAGAACACTGGCTTTTGGGAGAGGTGACCTCTCCCCAGGAGCTACAGGAAGAGTGACTGGTAGAGAGGAGCATTCCTGGGCGTGCTGGTAGCCCGTGGCCACACAGCACTGCTGTGAACTGCCAGGCAGCCGAGGCGACACCACGCGCAGAGGTGCACGTCCTCACGGGCTCCCCAGCGCCCCTCCCTCCATCACCGGCTGTGAGGAGGACACCGAGGAGGCCGTCCACGCCCCTGAGGGCAGCTCATTCCCAGGGAGACTCCCGGGGAGGAACATGGTGGATGGTCACGCTTTGTGGATGTGACCGGGTTGCCTGTTCACTTACAGTGGTTACATGGCCACGTCTGCCACAATTAACAAGATGCGTAAAAAGTATTCTGAGTTGACTTCTATCCCTTTGGTACTTATCCAGTAACTTGCATTTCACCCAATAAACATGTCAGAGTACCCCTTTAAGTAAGGCGGGAGTTGAGATGTGTTTTAGATGTGTTTGCCCTCAAGTTGCTCACAGTCTGATGGGGAGACAGGACACAGGAAGTAGCGCCCGTCCTGTGGACTGGAGTCAGCTGAGCCGAGGGGGATGCCACAGAGGGAGGGGGTGTCCTATCCCCATGTCTGGCTGCCACTCACCTACTGGCTGAAAGGCACAGAGAACCGGGGGAAGGGGTGTGTCCTGGGTCCCAGCAGGTGATGGCACAACCAGAGTTGGGGATGTGGTGCTGCGGCAACATCACAGTGCATCACACTGGAGACGAGGAGGACAGCACGCCTTCTTTTCCTTTTAGTTCATGTGTTTATACTGAATCAAATTCCCCCCGATAGTCCGAAAGACCTCTCTCAGATGCCATTATCTGTGGAGCAAGACAGCCCCATCGTGTGGTATACGCACTGGATTGAGGCAGGTTCAAGAGAACGCTCTACCTGCCACCACCTTCAATCCTTTCTGGAACACGTGAGGGTATAAACTCTGAGTGACAGCCTAGGTGCTCCTTAACCATTCCCACTGGCCTGGCCTCCCAATGCCACTGAAACTGCCTCCACTACGGTCTCTGAGGATGACTCTTAGGTCAGGACCAGTCTCCATCCTTGCCCCAGAGCAGCTGACACCCCATTTCCGTGCTGTCATTCACAGTGGCCTCCTCTCCCCTCTCCCCGGCTTCCAAACTGCTCAGTCCCTGTTGGGTGTAATGTATGTTCAGGTCCAAAGTCCTAATACCTGTGGAGGTGATCTTACTTGGAAACCAGGCCTTTGCAGGTGTTAGCAAGTTAGGAGGTCATACTGGAGGGGAGGGGTGTCCTAATTCCGATGACTATTGTCCTTATGAGGATGACATTTTGACACGAGACACAGCCATGCTGCCCAGTGAGACGGAGGCTGAGGTCAGAGGGTTGCCGGTCATCACCAGAAGCCGAGAGGCGTGGAGCAGACCCTCCCCAGGGCCTCCAGCAGGAGCCGACATCTGCTCTTGGACCACTGCCCTCCAGCAGGGTTAGAAGATACTCTGGCAGCCACAGACAGCTAAGTCCCCGCCGCCGACTCTCCCTCAGTGCCGTCCTTCCATCCTGAGCCTCCCTGTATCCGATCCCTCCCGGATCTCTGCCGCCTCCTAACGCCAGTCTTAAAACTAACATTGATCATCACTCCTCTGGTCCCTCCGAAGGCGAGGCTGCCTGCTGACCGTCCCAGCCTCGCATGAGCCCCAGTGCCCGCTGGCTTGACCAGACTTGTCGCTCATCTTTGTGGTGTCCCCAAACCTCCCCGTTACTCATTTCTACCCGTGCGAGTCCGACAGGAGACACCTGGGAGAGGGAGTGGAGAGCAAGAACGAAGGAGCTGCTTGCTTCCCTTTGCCGATAGCAGAGCCCAGGCCTGGACGAGGGGAGCTTGCCTGTCAGTCGGGGTGGGGCGTGCATCTGGCACCCAAAGGAGCCCAGCATGGACATCAGGCGGAAGGCATGCACCTGGGGAAGGGGGATCTGGCAAGGGAGGGGTGTTTGCAGTGACAGATGAGTCAGTGCCGTGTGTTTAACCTGCATTTTTGCCACCTGAAAACCACACCTAGAAGCTTGCTTTCATGCTCTATAGTTCTTGGCAAACTTCTCCAAGGGCCACATAGTAAATATTTGGGGCTTCCCAGGCCAAGAGGCAAAGGTACCTCCACGGCCACGCTGAAGTCCACCATGGAGACGCTGGTGTTGCGGTGCCAGCACACGTGCACCATGGTGTTGCCGCGGTGGGGGGCCTGGCGCTCCAGCGAGGTGCGGGAGGCGCTGAGGTCGTCCTCGGACTCCTGGTCGGCCACAGTGGCCTCATCGGGGGACTCTGTGGATGTGGCAAAAGGCAGTGCTTCTGATCTCTGCTGGCCAGAGGGGCCCTTTCCTGACCCCTCCCGGATGGCTGGGGGCACTCAGTGATGTGATCCCGGGTCCCCAGTGCAGCCACTGAGCAGGAAGTCACACCAGCAGCCACCTGCCTGTCAGGGTCCCACCCCGGGGCCCCAGCACACCTGGGCACGGGGCCGCTGCTTGCCCAGCATGTGGATGGCCTGCTTCCTCTCCCTGGTCGGTCACATTCCGTATGACAAGCAGCGATGCTGGCCCAGAAAAGGTGCCTTCCCTGCTCCCTCACTTTTAAGGATTTTTATATTTTTAGGAAATGGAATTTCCTTGATTTTTAGCTTTAAGTATGAATGTAGCCCACGGATCTGAGGCCCACGAGGTAAGGTGACTTTAAGTGCATGGGCTGCTCACACTCTGTAAGCCCGCGCTGCCCGCCCCTCAGCTAATTCCTGGGGGCAGTGGGCCTCCCCGCACTTACTGTTGTCAGGGGGGCTGCTGGCGAGGAACTCGGGAGTGGGGCCGCTGCTCTTCTCTGCCAAATCAATGGCCATCTGTATGTCCTCAACCCACTTCTCCATCTCGGACCGGGAGCTGAAGAAGAGACGGACGTCAGGTTTTCAGACCACAGCAGGTCGAAGGGTCAACAGGGAAGAGGGCCCCGTGTTACCTGGCGGCCACGATGATGGACTGCCGCTGGCCCCGCAGGGTGAGGCAGTGGGGCACGCCCCACTCGTCTTCACTTTTCTCGATCTGTGGGGTGAGCGTTCGGAACGTTACTACCAAGGAGCAAGCAAGACACTCAGTGCGTTTTCAGATGTTCACGGAAAGGGCCATGGCCCGGAGAAACGAGTCATAAAATTAACCGGAAAGGGAAAAGAAAGATCAAAAGGCACTGGATATTTTCCGGTAGAGCTCAGACGCTGCCCTTCAGCCAACCACTGAGGAGAATGTGGGCGTGTGCCAGGGAGCGATCCTGTGCTGGCTGGCCTGGCTGCATCTGCCAACCCAGGGTCACAGAATACGAACACCTGTCCACTGGCACATCTGGGGCTCCATGACTCCACGTGGGTGGTGAGGATAGTCTCAGGGCCCCGGGGCCAGGCATAGCGCCGTGGGAGGCACGTTCACCCCACAGGGCCATGTCATCTTGCCTCTTCACTTAATTCCAAAAGCAGGATGCCCACGAACCCCACATGCAAAGGAGGAGCCAGGTCGCAGCACCTCTCCAGGGAGCCCAAACCAGAGAGGGTTCCCGAGGCACCTGGGGTGCTCTCACTTCCTTGTCAAGTCCCTCCTTTTCCTTCCCCACATCAGCGTCACTGGCTCAGGCTGCCTTTGGCCAGGCACACAAACTGCAGGCAGCCCAGAGGGCGAGGCCCGGTTCTGTGCCGGGCTGGTACTCACGGTC
Source organism: Myotis myotis (assembly GCF_014108235.1). NCBI lineage: Eukaryota > Metazoa > Chordata > Mammalia > Chiroptera > Vespertilionidae > Myotis > Myotis myotis. The sequence goes on from NW_023416335.1 coordinate 38,640,097, forward strand.
ATGCCGTAGAGCGGGAGCTGCCCGTGCACTTTAAACTGATTCGAGATCGTCAGTCCCCGGCTTGTGTACAGCAAGACGTCGTTGAACTAGAAGACAAGGACAAGTGCAGCTGAGATGCATGGGCTCCGTTTGAAACCAGAGCGTGCAGAAAGTGTTTTCAAAATACTGCATGACAACTCGTTGATCTCAACAACTCCAAGCTGAGCAGCAAGCTGCTCCTCCTGCCTCCCAGGTGCCCCCCATGGGCAGCAGAGGCCTGGCCCTGTGGACCACGGACCATAGTGAGGACCAGCAGCTCTCACCACTCACCAGGAAAAACATGCGCTGCTGCAGCCCCTTCCCGGAGAGCTTGCTGAGGCTTCCCAGGCGGATGAATTCCTGCGGAGAAAGCAGACCTGGCTGGGAGTGTGCAAACCTGGGTCCACGCAGAGACTCTGGCTTCCTCACACCATGGTCCCTTTCACGCTGAAAGTCGTAGCGATCACATTAACTATACTGAACGCTGTGCTCCGCCTTCTCCTTCCCAGGAACCTGCTGGCAGGGACCATGGGCTCCACTAACAGAGAGGAAACCAGCACTCAGGTCCAGTGGTGTGACCCTGGCTCACAGTCAGGCCTGTAATTATGCACTTGTCCCCCGGGGCCTGCAGGCTCCCCACTGCGGGAAAGGGAAAAGGACCCGACCAGTTACAAACTGGCAGCAAGGGTCCAGAAGACAGACACGCCCCAGGAGAGCACTATGAACAGAGGAGTCTTTCCCGTGACTTGAAACTCTGGTTCTCAGAAGCTAGTAACTGTTCTAGGATAACCGAGCAAGAGGCAAACGTATCTAAGGAACTCTTCCTCCTGAACTGAACTCTGAGAGGGTGTGAACCATGTGGGGCCACTTAACCTCCCTCCCTGCATCCCCCCACCCCCCAACACACACAACTCATTATTTTAAAATCATAGTAAAATACACATAAAATTTTCCACTCGTGTATTTGAGGTGTGCCTCCTACCTTTTCATTACCCAATGGGAATGCTGTGCCCAGTAAGAAGCCTCCCGTTTCCCTTCCCTCAGACACACAATTCCCAGGCAGCCACCACTGGGGTTTTTTTGTTTTTATAACTCTCTAGATTTGCCTAGTCTGGATAGTTCATATAAATTGAATTTATAATATGTGGCCACACTTTCCTCACGTAGTGTGGATCAGAGCTTCACTCCTTCCGCAAATGTTCTGTGGCTGAACATTTCATCGTACGGACAGACCACATTTTGTTTATCCATTCACCTGTCGATGGGACATTGTGGTGGCTTCCCCTTTTGGCTACCGAGAATAGTGCTGCCACGGACAGTTCTGTTCAAGTTTTTGTCTGAATACCTGTTCTCAATTCTTCTGGGTATATGCCCAGGCGTGGAATTGCTGGGTCACATGGGAATTCTGTTAACCTATTAAGGAACCTCTAAACTGGTTTCCACAGCTCTGCTTTTAAAACGTAGTTGCAAGTTCTTGTCTCTGTCCCCTTCCCTTGGATGTGGGTGGGATGGTGACTGATTTGACCAATACAGTATGGAAGTGATGCCATGTGACCTGAGACTAGATCATAAAACTACACGTAGCCTCTACCATGTCCTTGGGAGCAGCTGCTCTTGGAACCCTGAGGCGCACATAATCAGTAAGACTACCCTGGATCCAGGCTCATGAAACCCCTCATGGCTCTCTGTGCAGTCCTAGCTGAGTCCAGCCTCCAGCCATCCCTGCCAGGTGTCAGCCTTGGACCCTCCAGGCCAGCCCTATGTCCATGGGACCTCTGTCAATGCCGCATAGAGCAGAAAAGTCACCTGGCCGAGCCCTGACCAACTTCTGATTCACCAAACCATGGCACAGACTACAAGGCTGTTTTCAGCCACTAGTTATTGGAGTAGTGTGTCACATAACAAGATTCCTGCAACACCTGCCGTGAGATATTTTTGTGTTCCCAGCATCATCTGAGCCAGGAATAGGGACTCAGCCAACTCATTGTGATCCCATAGACTTCTGCACAACCTAACAACTCTTTGGTCCTTTATGATACATGAATCAAAGGCTATGTCTGCTAGTAATCTCACTGACTAGTTTTGGAGCTCAACAAAGTAACAGAATAAATACTTGCAGGGCCATAGGGTGGACATAAACAACATGATGTGAGGAAATGGTGTCTCGGGGACCACATTCAACACTGAAGGGCATTAGAGAATGAGAACAGGCCTTGTTTCCACCTCATGTGTTTGTTGCCATTGGTTTTTATGTTTGTCTTTTTTGTTTTTTTGCTGTTGAAATGGATGATTAATACAATTTTAAAATATAAAAAGGCTATCAGGAATGCTGATGTCGCTAAGGGTGTGAAAGTGCTCACAAAATGACGATTACAGGCAATTGGAGAGGTAGAAAATGGTTGATGTGGATAAAGGGAAAGCAGTTACCAGGGACAGCATTTCAGGGGCAGTGACGTGTGAAAAAGCAAAGATGCTACATCTGATCTCCTGAAAGATAACCCTGGAAGGAGTGCTGAAAGTGATTCGTTTAAGGCCAGTAGGGGCTGGTTCGATACATGTAAGAAAAGAGATGTTTGTTTATAGATTAAGCAGTACAGTGGACACGTACTTTATATAAGAAAGGTTAAAACGGAATCATTTGGGGGTCTGGAATGAATTAATTCAACTTACATTATTTTTAATGGGGAAAAATGATTGGGTTTTCAAACAAATAGCTTCTTGAACAGCTATTTGTCTGAAAGGAATTAAGCTCGAGAACCGAGGTTCCACGGTAGACAGAGGTGATCCCGCATCTTCCCTAAGCTGCACGGGTTTAAAGTCTCCAGGGCAGCTGCCTGTCAGATGCGAATGCGAGCCCCGGGCGTAATGGAAACTTGTGTGAAGGTAAAGGCCGGTATGCAGAGGCTAAAATTCCCTTCTGAGCCTGGGTGATGGAGAGTTCAAAGTCGGGGAGCTGTAGGAGAAAGAGCTCATGGATTTGGTGAGATGTACCACCTGGCGAATAGTTTGGATTCTTGGGAAGAGAAGTGGGAAAAGGCAGGCCGTGCTGTATCCTGAACATTCCCAAGGGTCTGGAAGAAGCGTGTCTGTGCAGCGAGGCTGCTTCACCGTGCACAGCCTGCATCTCATGAAGGGCTGCTTGGCGAGGCCACCGCGCAAGTGAAGCTGCAGCTCTCCCTGAATCAGGCTGTGGCTCAAATGTCATTTTAATTCCTAGTTAAAATTACATTATGTACAGAAAAGTGTATCTTTTAAAAATAGTTTCCATACTTACATGGGAATTAACAGCATGATTTCACGCACTAGCTTTTCCTCTGCCTTTGCTAGCACTATTTTACCCAATTAAAAATTTTTATCTTCCATTTTCACTTACCTACATTTTAATATACAAAATAAGCTACCTCAAATCATCTTAGAACATGGCAGGGGAAAAAAAGGAAATTAACACATCAACCAATAAGGAGAAAAAGCAGAATACTGCATCTACTTTATAAAGGCTTGCTTTTATCTCCTTCTAACACGAAATTTCCAAATGTGATATTCAAGGTTTTCCCCCCAATTATCCCTGGGTGGAAGGAAGCCACTTCAGAAGGACGACATTTTAACTTGGAGTATCTGTATTCAAACCGTGCAAATGTAAGTCACTTAAGTGCTGCTTTACTGGCTTGGCCTCCGATACATGAGAGGGTGCAGCTGCTTACCCTTCCTGGAATCACAAGATTGTCGACGCCAATCAAGTCTTTCTTGAGTTCGTGCAGCTTCTGGAAGTTCTCCATCTTGATCATCGTACCGTGGAGCTGGGCCACCATCTCCGTGATCTCCGCCAGCGCCGCTAATGAAGAAACACGGACACGCAGCATTAGCGGCAGTCGAGGGTTTTCCCTCCAACGTCTTTAAGCTCAACTCTGCAGGCCAATGATATCCCGCCGTGGCTGAGCTATCTTGGATGCTGTCCTTCTAGGGCAGCGGTTCTCAACCTGTGGGTCGAGACCCCTTTGGGGGTCGAACGACCCTTTCACAGGGGTCGCCTAAGACTATCGGAAAACACATATATAATTACATATTGTTTTTGTGATTAATCACTATGCTTTAATTATGTTCAATTTGTAACAATGAAAATACATCCTGCATATCAGATATTTACATTACGATTCATAACAGTAGCAAAATTACAGTTATGAAGTAGCAACGAAAATAATTTTATGGTTGGGGGTCACCACAACATGAGAAACTGTATTAAAGGGTCGCAGCATTAGGAAGGTTGAGAACCACTGTTCTAGGGAAAACACCACTGTCTCACAAATAAACACTGAGTGCTTTGCTTTACTTTGTATTGATTTGCTTTGCCTGAGTTTCCCAAAAGCCGTGTGAAAATGTAATTGTCCCCTTCATCGCTGCATGGAGTACAGCTGCCCTCCAGTGAGAACTGCTTGTTGGCCCAGAGGGGAAGCTGCAGGGGAACAGGGTGCCTAGAATTCTGTCCCCAGGGCAGCAATTTTTTACCCCCTTCTCTGGAAAGACCAGAACAGAGGCCACAGGACAACCTGGGCAAAAGAGGGATCTTTCTGGGAGAGAGTCTATCGATAGTGCAACTTCTGAGTAATGAACATTCATTCCAGCACCCCCAGGATTACCTTCTGCAGGAGTCATACCGTTTACCAAGATGGTGGCCAAGAACAACTGCAAAACGAAACTTTATTTTGCAATATAGGCACATCTCCCCTACACGGGCAGGCATCCAACATGTACAAGGGGCTGATGCGCTATTAGCACGCGTTTGGGTGGCATGCAAAGCCACCGTAGCTGAGCATTCACGTATTTTTTTCAAGAAAGCGAGAAATACTTGCCAACTGAACTTCAGGCATCAGAAAATGAAGCACTTCAACGTTGCAAGGGGAGCATTCCGTTTTCCTGCCTTCTCCCTGGGGATGCCAATTAAATGCTTCCTAGCTAATCACAGAATGCTGTGTAAGCCACAGTGACAGACCCCAAGGCTTGCTCAATCTTCAGACATTACCAGCCAATTTAGCCCAATGAACAATTACTGGGCACCAAATGCTCAGTGGGGTGGGGTGCAGGCCTCTGAGGAAGGAGCCGGCACCTGGTCCCGTGGGGCTCATGGTGCAGCGTCCTGGGAACAGCTCTGGGCACTCCCCATCCCCGACAACCAGGAACTGTATGTTGAGGTATAGTTTGAATTCCCCAGCTGTTTTACTGTGATGCCACCATATGAATGAAGCTACATAACAAATGCTCTTTCCATTGAATTGTCGAAGACAGACTTTTCTCGCTGGGGGCTGTATAGTACAATAAAATCTGGGCGAGTCAGGCAAGGATAGCACATGGGAAATGAAAGACGAAAGACGTCTCCCGCCCTCCTGGGTGATACAGCTGCACAGCTCTGAGTGCTCAGGGCCACAGTGGCTTTGGGTCATCTGGTGCTGACACGACAGAATGAGGCAGGTGGGCGGAGAAGGCCATGCAGGCTCACGGCCAGGCAGGCACTGAGGCTTAAAGGAGGAGCACTGTGCAGGGAGGGACAAGGAGGTGGGAGCAGGGACTCCAGGCAGAGGAACAGAACATGCCAAGGCATGAGGCACCACGGTTTGTCTTAAAGACTGACAGTTAACAGCAAAGCAAAACCACGTCACAAGCCATGTCTGTTCCCCTTCTGTGAATTGCCAGTGTCTTCACTCTTTTGCTAAATCTCCACTTAGGCTGTCCTTTTAAAAACTAATTTGTAGCATCTTCTATAAATTCTAGATACCAACAGTGAATTTTCTAGAACAAGCCCCCTATCACCATTCCCCTCCTTAAAACCCTTCCCGTCTTCCCTTTACTCTTAGGTTGAGGTCTGCTAGGGTTTATGCGACCCCACGGGATCTGGTCTCTGCTTACTTTTCCAGCCTCATTTCTGCTGCTCTCCCTCTGCAGTCCACACAGAACTTCTCCTATCTGGAATGTTCCATAGTCTCTGTCCCCTTTGGACCTCTGTACGTGCAGTTCTCAACTCTCTGCTGCACACTCTGCCCTCATCCAAGAAAACTCCCACTTATACGCTAGCCCTAAGCTTAGCTACCCTTCCCTCAGCCAGCTCCCACTGAGCCTGGAAGGCCAGGCCAGAAGCCACCCGACCTACGGCACCGGGCACTTCCCTCTCACAGGTCAGCCACTGCCCGCTAGTGCGTTCCATGAGTAGGGCCCACACCCACTCCTCTTTCTAATATACCGAGTATTCAGCAGGTGCCCAGTGCATATCTGCTGCAGGAGATGGGTCGGTGGCCTGAGAGAACTGAGTATCAGCCAGTTTTTATGCAAAGAAGAGATGCACTTAGAAAATGAGGATACAGGTGACTTGAGAGATGGGAGGTATTTTTATAATATTTTAGGTGAGAGATACAGGCCTTGACATACCAGAGGGTGAGCAAATTCGTGTAATTGTCAACAGCCACCAGCCCAGCTGGGGAGTAGGGGGTGAACAGCATCAGACCTCAGGGCCCTGGCCCTTGAGGGGCTGATGGTTCAGGCATTAACAGACCACATACCACCTGAGACAAACGACCCAGGTTCAAAAAGGTGATGCGTGGCCCGGGAAGAGAGCATGGTCTGGAATACCAGCTCTGACCTTTACTAACTGAGTGACAAGTCCCTTACCTCCTCTGAGCCTCGGTCTTCTTATCTATAAAATGGGATGGCAACACTTATTTCATGGGGTTGCTAAAGGAGTAAAGGTGTTAACATAGTAAGATCCCTGGCACAGCACCTGGCCCAGGAGCTGAGCGAGGGACAGTAGGGTAGGATGGTCAAGAACGTGGGTTACTTTCCAGCTCTGTGACTCTGGGCAGGTTCCTTGACCAGGTCTCAGCAGCCTCTCATCCCCTATGTAAAATGAACTCACCTTGCCTTGGGTGAAATGCTTGGTGAAGTCACTGGCACATGACAAACGCCCAGCAGCTATGAGCACTATTTATTACAAGCCATTTTCCGTGGCCAGTCCAAGGAGCGAGTGATGCGTTTGAACTGTGTAAGGAGGGGAGGGGTTCCCGGAGGGGGCTGACTCCCAGTGTAGCGCCTCAGGGTTCTCTGCACCAAACCACCCAGGATCAAGGGAGGAAACACGTGTAAAGGCGGAAGGGAGAGAGAGTTCTTAGCGACCCTCACTTTCTTTATGGAAAGAGGTAACAGGTAATATTTGACCAGGTACTAGAAAGCGGTGCCTGCCCCGTGGGACTAGGAAAACCTGGGACACAGCCACAGAGCTCTGCCCCGAGGAGCGCCCCCTGCAGGGCGGGTCGGGCGGTGCCTGCCCTGCTCACCTCGGCAGTCCCTGAAGTCGGCCTCGTTGGGCGGGTTGTCCTTGCACAGCCGCTCCAGGACCTGCTTGTAGTGCATGAGCCGGTGCAGCGGGCGCAGGAGGAAGGTGTTGAGCGGCAGGTAGCACACCTTCTGCAGCTCGAAGTCTCTGCACAAGTTCTCCAGCCGCCGGGAGCTCCGGATGCCGGTCTCCAGCGCCTCCAGAGCCTCGCCGTGCTTCCACAGGTGCGCAGCCAGTGGCTGTCGGGGCCGAAAGACAAGTGGGGAGGGGTCCTGCTCAGCGGAACTGCATGTGCACGCGGCCCGCCCACTGGCCTTCAGAAATGAGGATCACCTCTGCTGTCCTTCATTCCATTAAATCTCACAGGTTTCAAATTTCATGGTTTATTTCATTATACTAAGTTCTTGGGACGAAATAGAAAGCTCTATTAAAGCACTGAGCAGTTTAACATAGACAGGGTTTATGCAACAGGAGACACATTAGAGTGTACATGTTCCTTTAAAAATCAGACGGGCAAAACTGAGCTCCTTCAGGGGCCTGTGGCTTCCCTCCACAGGCCACAGGATGACAGACAGACCAGGCCACTCAGTGCACGTCACACAGTGACAAATACCTATTCCTGACGGACTCCCCCGGCTGCCCATGCAGCGAGTGAGTACGTGCCGCAGCCACCTGCTCTGCGGGTTCCAGGGAGCGAGGAGGGTTAGGCATGCTCCCTACTCCTCTGGGGTCTGAGCCAGTTGCTCAGGACAGAAAACACTGGAGACCATTCTGGATTCCCCCATTTTTTCAGTCCTTCACCAAGTCCTACCAGTTCTACCTCCTCAGACCATCAAACCTATGCCTGTCTTCATCCCCATGGTTTCAGGCCTGCGCCGCCCACCACTGTACTGGTGTCTCCACTGGAATCTCTGCCACCCTCCTCACCCCTCCGCCTTATCACACATCAGCCACCAACGCGAACTTCTTACATTAAACTGAGCACATCGCCTCTTGCTTGGACACAAGAGCTCCCACCATCTTGGGACAACCCCCGAGTCTGCAGCAGGTGCGCAGTGCTCTCAGGATGCAGTCCCTCCCACGCTCCATCGTCATCTCTCGCTACTCACCCTGGGCTGCCCACGGAGCAGCCTGCACCACCCACTGAGCAGCCTGCACTGCACACTGAGCAGCCTGCATTTGATGGCCCAGAGCCTCTGCATATGACGTACCCCCACCCCCGGCCCGCCTCACCCTGAACGACTTGGCTATCCTCCTGTACTTAATGCTGTTTGTCTATCTAAGCCAGCGGTTCTCAACCTGTGGGTCGCGACCCCTTTGGCCGTCGAACGACCCTTTCACGGGGGTCGCCTAAGACCATCCTACATATCAGATATTTATATTACGATTCATAACAGTAGCAACATTACAGTTATGAAGTAGCAACGAAAATAATTTTATGGTTGGGTCACAACATGAGGAACTGTATTTAAAGGGCCAGAAGGTTGAGAACCACTGATCTAAGCCCTTATCACTAGCCTCCCCTGTACAGATTATTTTGTGACTTCTTAAAAAATATAGATTCAGAGGAAGTTGCAAAGAAATGCACAGGGGAATCCTATAGACCAGTGATGGCGAACCTTTTGAGCTCGGCATGTCAGCATTTTGAAAAACCCTAACTTAACTCTGGTGCCGTGTCACATATAGAAATTTTTTGATATTTGCAACCATAGTAAAACAAACACTTATATTTTTGATATTTATTTTATATATTTAAATGCCATTTAACAAAGAAAAATCAACCAAAAAAATGAGTTCACGTGTCACCTCTGACACACGCGTCATAGGTTCGCCATCACTGCTATAGACCTTCATCTGGCCTTCCGAATGTAACACCTTGCATAACAATAGCACAATAGTGCAACCAGGAAACTGACACTGGTACAACCCTCAGGGTTTATTTGGATTCCACCAGTTAGTTATACATGCCCTCACTTGTGTGTGCAGGTGCACGTATATGTTTGTGTGTGTGTGCATGCATGTAGTCCAGTGCAATGCTATCACATGGGCAGTCCTGTTTGACTTTGAGAGAGTGTATGTCATGTCGCCACATCCTCAAGGCCTGATATACACAGTAGGTCTCAGTAAATGTCTGTGGCCTGCACGCATTACTGGACAAACGGACCAATGCATGCAGCAGCTGAGGCAGGAGTCCTGCAAGGATTGAGTGCATGAAGAGGTGAGCACACGGTCACTGGAACGCTGAGTAGAATCGGAAGAACGGCGAGAAGGGGTCTGGAAAGACTGTCCAGGGCTAGAGTGTGAGGGCTTCCTTACCAGATTTAGGGTTTGGACTGTATCCTCCCAATCGCAGAGAGACAAGGAGGGTGTGAGTCCCGTCAGTCTGGCTGTAACATAAATGCTGGTATAAAGGCTCAGTGGGAGGCGAGGAGACTCATGAGGAAGCTGGGCAAGTCATCCGGGAAAGAAAAAAGAGCCAGGAAGGAGAATGTGGCAGGAGTTTAAGAAGGAGACAGGCCAGGAGGTGGAGGCCTGGGGAGATACACAACCCAGCCTGGGTGGTGGGCGAAGGGTCGAGGTGAAAGGCGAGGAGGACCTCCTTTCTTTGTGTTGAAGTGCCTTTGTGCACATGGGCAGATGTTTCCAGTGGAAGGTCACGGCGTGGGCCAAAGGTCACGATTTGGCTCTCCCTGGCTTTCGGGTGGGGACTGGAGCCCCGCCCAGCTCCCTCAGTCCTGTGCAGAGGGTCTGGGAACAGCCGGAGGTAAGGGCCGCATCCCTGCTGAGCCTCTATGGCTGCAGATAAACACACAGGTTGGAATGGGCCGGAAAGACAGTGCAAGCAGGAGATCACCTTAACACTGGGGACAATAGTGCTACCCTGGGCTTCGGCATCTTCTGCTGCTCCTTTCCACACGTCATAAAAATTCCTTACAACCAACAATAACAACCACAATCATTTTTAAAAACCCCAATTCCTCCAAAAGTCTGCGAGTGGCTCTCTGAGCCTCTCCATCTATTTTTGTTTTGCTTGCACAGAGCTCTGTGCTATAAACCTCATGGCATCGGCACAATAAGGAAAATGCCAGCACAGCGGAGGAAGCTGACTAAATGCAAAAACGCTAACTCACCAGACTGAGGAGAAAGAACTGCTATGAGTGGAAATCAGGTCTATTTTTAGGTCTTAGGTGCTACGTGAATGGAGAGGAGGGTGGATGTCTATTGAATGTCAGCTCTCCGGGAAGCCAGCAGCTGCGGGAGGGGGACCACAAGGAGAGCTGGTGAACAGGGGTGCTCTGGGGATGGTCCCCGAGGGCTGTGGAATGAACGGCCGGTCTCCACTGCTGTCCCCAGAGGCCCACGGCGGAGTCCAAGTCTCCGTGAAGGGAGTAAGCGTGGGCTTATAATCTCAGATGAAGGGACCACACTGTGAGAAAAGGCAAAAGTCCCAACGGGGCCGAGGCAAAGTGCAGAACCTGGGAGAAGAGGCTTCCTACAAGAAAATAATTGGGAGGCACAACAGCAACAAAAACACGTCACAGAAGAGAACAAACGGGGTATTTTTAATGAGCGACACAAGCAGCCTGAGAAGGCTGTGCAGTGATTTCAGCTCTATGACATTCTGGAAAAGACCAAACTCTGCAGAGAGTGAAAGGTGGGTGGTGCCAGGGGTGGAGAGGTGAGGGGTGAACGGCGGGAGCACAGAGGACTTGTAGGCCATGAAACGCCTGTATGACACTGTCACGGGGGGTATGTGACATTATGCACTCGGCAAAATCCATGGAATGTACAACACAAAAAGTGAATCCTAATGTAAACTATGGATTTAATTAATAATAACGTGTCAATATTGGTTGATCAGTTGTAACAAGTTTGCCCCACAAGATGTACTAGTAAAAGGGGAGGCTGTGTGTGAGCGTGTGTGTGTGTGTGTGCGCGCACGCGCGCCCGTGACGATGGTGAGAATATAGAATTATTATATATTATAGTTATTATATAATACATATTAAATTTTTAAAAACCACCATGGGGAGTGGAAAGATGTCTGTTACTACTACATCTGAGTTTTGTACGGCAACCTCACTTGTGACATTAACAATACCATAGTTAGAGAACACCCTAGATACTTTTTTTTTGCATGGACTCTTGCAATCCCGATCACTTCCACAGCCTCTCTCTGATATTGCCTAAAGAGAGGAGTGTGGCTTTTTGAACCCCTTGAAAAAGAAAGCTATGCCTCAGGGTCTGTTAAATCATCTTTTTTGTTGCTGTTAATCCTCACCTGAGGACATTTTTCCCTTTGGTTTTACAGAGAATGGAAGAGAGAGGGAGAGACAGAGAGAAACATCAATGTGAGACACACTGATTGGTTGCCTGTTTGCACGTGCCCCAACTAGGGTTGGGGATCAAGCCTGCAAGCGAGGTGCGTACCCTTGGCTCGAATCAAACCCATGACCTTTCATTCCATGGGCCAACGTCCTAACCAATAAGCCCAACCAGCAAAGGGCAAGTACATATCTTGATCTTTAAGGGAAACAGGAAATCTCCTGAGAAGCTTTAGATCCTATCTTTTCTGTGCCATGCATCCCCTCCCCCACCCACCCTCCCCTCATCCTATCACATGAGATTATATAATTCTGAAGGGAAAACACTGAACTATAGATAATTTAGCCAGATTTTGGGGGGAATTAATACAGTAACTTTTATTCCATGAGTGCCTTACATGTAGTAGCTCCTCAGCTGGTACCGGTTGGATGGATAGATGGACAGACGAATGGTTGGACAGACGGAAATGGTGAAAGTATCAGCAACCTGCCTTCTCCTGGGGGTTAGCAGCTTGCTCTGGGCAGTTCTTAGTTAAGGTTATTAGACAGGCCCTGGGCAGCCACGATACAGGACGGTTGCTTTAACATGTGAACGTAGATGTATTTGTATTCAAAAGATAAATTGTGTGAATTAAAATATTCTATGTTAAAGGAATTATTCATGGGTTAAAATGGAAACGCAAAAATGAAAGTTTCAGATATAAGAGATTGGGCTGATTTCAAAAACGAGGCAGAATATTGACTCAATATGCACTGAATTCTTTGGGCAAGTGTTCACTCTTCTGCATCCCTGTGGATACCACTGGATGGTACAGATATATCTGCCTTGTACACTGACTGTTTAAAGTCACAGATTTGACTGGAATTGCTGCACAGCTTTGAGACCAGTATTTTTGTCAACTTACAAAGCCAAAACAATTGACAAAAAATGAAATGTTCAGTCAATCAAAGCGTTGTTTACACAATTTTTAAAAATTCTTGTCTTTTTAAAAGAAATAATTTTTATTGTTTTTTAGAGAGAGATGAAGTGAGAAGAGAGAGAGAGAGAGAGAGAGACAGAGAAACAACCATTCATTGCCTCCCACATGTGCTCTGACTGGGGACTGAACCTGAACTCTCACTGTACAGAATGACACTGCACCACGTCGGCCAGGGCTACACAGTTTTGATGACCTGCTTGCTAAAAATACCTTTGTCTTGGTTATAACACAGAGCTTTTGTACGAAAGTGCTTCTTCCCCCAAAGTGACTGGATTTTCTGTTATGCTCCAAAACGAAATGATCCAGAAAGGCTAGGAGAGTTTACCCCACTTTGTGGTAGGCGCGGTCGGTCACACCAGGCACCGCGTGTTCGTGGAAAGGCTTACAGAGGGCTGACCCCGCAGCCCCAGCGTATTTTCGCTGGGGAATGTGCTCTGCCCCGCCCCCAAAGCAGCTCACCTTCATGGCCTGAACGTTCTTCAGCATGACGTCCCCGATTCTTTGGTAATCTCCTCGGATGTGGGCGTTTGAGCGGCCTTCCCTGGAGGCAGAGACAAGAGATTGGAAACCAAAGGGTGAGCACTGAAAACATAACTGGAAAACGTCCAAGCCCTAGGTCGCAACATATCAAAATTGAGGTCTTCCTTCCCAATTGCCTATTTCTACCTCTTCCTGCTCTGGGTGCCTCAGCATCAGCGCGGGCAGGAAGCTGTGCAATGACCCCAGTCATTCTGCAGACAGTGAATTCCATTTGCACTTTGAAAGAGACAGGGCAGACCATTTTCTGACCGTTTTAATTTGGTCTCATTTTACATTTTCTTCCCCGCCATCCACACGTGTTAGTGTCACTGGAACAGCACAGAGATCGCCGTGGTAACAAGCTCAAGAAACCAAGTCCACCCCACAATGGGGACTAACAGATTTGTAAGAAGCAAGACTTAGGCTCAAAAATCAAGGCTCCTGCTCCCAAGAGCCCTTAGCATGAAGCATGCACGGAACTGTGTGAAAAGCCCCCGGGAAGAGAAAAGCATAAATGAGAACGTGCAGGCGACCCATGCATGGAGGTGAGAATGGAAAAATGATCCAGAAGAAGGGAAGGTGAGGGTCCCAGGTACAGAGGCAGGGAGGGGAGGGACCAACGTCCCCCAGAGGTGCTGGGTGGGCATTCAGCAAGTATTTGGGTATATATTCATATTCCTTATAGTTTAGTTGATATTGATAATAGAGGCTTAAATAGCAGAGAAAAAAGTAATAATAACAGTAGCTAGTGCTTATTGAGCACAGCCCACCATGCTGAGTGCATTTAATGCTCATGGCAGAGCATGAGGCAGGCCATTATCACCCGCATTAAAGAGCTAGAGGAACTCGAGGCACAAAGAAACGGCATCCCTTGTCTAATGCCAGTTATCACAGGACAGCGAGCTCTGTACTCGAGCCCAGGAGTCGAGCTGGAGCCTACACTCCACACGACGACACCACTGCACATCTGTGAATGTTACCTGGTGACAGGGAAGATTTTCTCCGAGACGATTAAAGCATGATTTTCAACAACCAACTAGGCTAATGTCTTCGAACCAACTGTTCAGAGTGGCCAGAAGCCAACTTACTAGTAAATGAAAGGAACGAGTTAAGAAGAGAAAAGGTAACAATCTGGATACGACGCTTCCTATTGGAAGCGAGAAGTGTTCGGAGTGGGAAAAGCACCTGCCCCACGAGTCAGGCAGGACCGTGATTCCCCTACGGATGCATCGCTAGCACACTCCGCCGACGAGAGAGACAGCTTCCCGCTCAGCGGAAGCAGCTGGAGCCTCCAGAACTCCTGACTCCATCCCTGACTCATCAAGCATCTTGGAGGGGGAAGGAGAGGCAGGGGGGAAAGCACTTGCTACCACAGGGTAGAAACGTCAGGCAGGTACACCCAGAGGGGCTGGCTCCTCCCAGCTCCTGGCGGCCCTCCCACACACACCACACCACTGACCCCATGGTTCTAAGGGAGCATGTATTGCACATGACATCACAGGGGAGGCAGCGCACCCAGACCCATTTGGCAATTAAAGCTTCTCTAAAATATAAGAAGGGCGAGCATCCGTTTTGCCCCCAGCTCCTCCTTGCTTCAATGTCTCCCCAAGGCCCTATCTCTCTAACCTATTGCATTCTCATCCAGCTGGAAGTAGCATTCATTCCGCAACCCTCTGCTCCCTCTTGGCTGCCAGAAGACACATTGCCGGCAGACTGCCCTAATTACTACTCACTTTTATGAACTGAAATATGGATTCTATCCTCGCCACTCCTGCCATGCCTCCGGGGAAGATTGCCATTACCCTCCCAATGACCTAAACCCATGGTCGGTAAACTCATTAGTCAACAGAGCCAAATATCAACAGTACAACGATTGAAATTTCTTTTGAGAGCCAATTTTTTTAAACCTCAACTATATAGGTGGGTACATTGTTATTAACTTAATTAGGGTACTCCTAAGGCTTAGGAAGAGCCACACTCAAGGGGCCAAAGAGCCACATGTGGCTCGCGAGCCACAGTTTGCCGACCACGGACCTAAACCATCGAGGCAGCACCACTCCGGTCCCTGGCCAACCTCTCTGGGCTAGTTGGCCCCAAACCTCCTGGTTCTCTGTTCTTTAGCTTCCGGAAGCCTCTTTCCAGGCTCCCGGACTCCTCTGTAGGTCAGTTCTGCAGCCGTCTTTGGCAACCTCTCCTCCTCAGGCTCCTCCTAGGCTATCTGGGTTCTTTCGGTGAATATCTTCTCTCTTCACTTCCTACTTCTTTATGCCACCCTCCTATGCCACATGGTTTCAATTCACTTTGTACCTACTGACTCAAGTACTATATTTCTTACACCTTCCAGAAGGTTCTACATGCAGGACCCCACAGGTATCTCAAACTCAACAGGCTCCACAGAGTTAATTATCTTGTTGCCTCCAATCCTCTTCCTATATTTTCTTCCTTAATGATGTACCTGTTCTGCCCCCACCTCAAGCTAGAAATCTCAATTATCCTCACTCCTCTGTGTCTCGCATCCACACCCATCGAGTCAAATTCTACCCCCGAATGGAGAATGCTCCTGACGCAGACTCCCCTTTGCTGTGGAGACAGTCCTCAGCCCATTGCTAATCACCGCACAGTGCTCCACCCCATCGGCTGCAGGGTTGAGGGACCTCTTGATTTTGGGCAAATACTGGTAGTTATTCACCCAATTGCTATGGAGAAGTTAATTGTTTGGCCATTCTGTTGATCCTGATGTGTGACTGGGTTTGTTGAGAATTTGCTGGGAGAAGAAAGGAGCTCTAGCCCAGAGCGGCGGCTTCCTGCTGTTTATAGCCACCGGCCCCTGCACTTGCCCATAATCACACAGCTTCTAGGAGCTGGAAGGTTCTCCTTCCTTCTCCCCACTGCTCCCCCACCCTTCCCCCCACTCCTGAACAACTAAAGAGGACCCAGCAACTGAGCCAGACTTGATTTTGAATTAATGCCACACATCAATCAAAGGAGGCAAGACACAATTTAGACTTGGTTTGTGGGAATGCAGCTATTACCTGGGACTTAGGTAGTCGACCCCTTGACTTTCAAATGGGCATGCCATTTGACAACGCACATAAGATTGTTAGCTTGAAGGACGTCATTTAGGTATTTTAGTGATGGTCGCGTGGATTGGGTGGGCAAGGGGAGAAACGGGGGTCTCCGGCTTCCAGGAATAACGAGCAATTTACTCCCTTGCACAGATAACGCCGGGCCCGAGGGAAAACGAAGTGCTGGCACGCAGACGCAGGCGAGGGACCGAGAGCAGGGGTGGAAGCCAAACTTCCCTGACTTCACTTCCTTTCTTCTTGTGCCAAGAATTTATCAAAAGAAAATGTTCTGATGTTAAAACCCTAAACCGAAGGGGACATTCTTCCTGCACAGGCTTGTTTCCAGAACCCTATCTGTTTCTCTAAGTCTGTAGCATCTTTCATTTTAGAAACTGCTCTGGGTCAGTATCACCAGTCCTGTGTTGCAGGGAAGACCGATATCAGCGGGCTGGGCCTGTGAAGTTAATGCAGCTGGTGCAGGCAGCTCTGCCTCCCACCCGCCCGCCCCTCCCCTCCCCTCTGCAGCACACGCACGTCCCAGCCCTGCAAGGCTCAGCATCCGAGTCAGGCCATGGGAAAGGGGACAAAGCCCGAAGCTCCCGCTGCCTCCAATAGCAAGCCCATCATGTTTCTACTTCCTCTACATGTTAAAGCCACCAAACCCACAAGCCCAAAGCGTGTGCTTTATTGTGAAGAGCTAAAAGGTCATGTTCTTATCGGGAACATGAAAAAGTAATTACAACTCTTCCGGAACATCCTCCGGATGTAACCTCACAAGAAAAGGGCCCTTGTTTAGAAGGCAGGGCCACATACTTGCTGTGTGTGTAATTACCGCACAGCAACAAAGCTGAAAATTCTTTTGACAATTTCACTTTGGAAACCCATGTGCCGAGTAGCCTCCCAGATGCTACATTCTGACTCCTCACCATGACTCATGCACTCCCAGGATCAACAGCATGTGGTCTCAGCACAGGGCTGAAAACAGATACACGCATAGCAGCCCCCCCCCGCCCCTCCCCCAGCGCCCCCCGCCACTCCCCCTCCCCCCGCATCTCCGAGACTTGTACCCTCCGGAATGCTTCATTGACTACTACCTGAGCTGGTCAGTAACTCAGCAGCAGCCAGACCAGGAAGGAGTAGGGAAAGGATAGGAGAACGAGGATCAGTTCCCTGGAAGGCCTGGCGAGGCCGTCTACCTGTCTACAAGCAGGGCGGGGCCACCTCGAAGGGCCTTGACTCTGCCTGTCTACTGGCTGTAGATGCAGATGGGGGGCCAGGCCAACGGGATAAAGCACTACTCTGCCGCCCCCTTCACACCCCCCCAAGGTCGATATAAAATCCACGTGGAACCCTAAAAGAAACTGAATGTGCAGCGTGCTGACGACCTTGCAGGCAATACAATCCCCGCCTAGGGAGCAGGCACCCTAGGGCCCTGCCCCCTCTGGTGTCAGGAGATTCTTTACAGGGAAAGTGACCAGTGAGTGACGCGGGCTCTCCCCGCAGCCAAGGGTGAATCCAGGCTTGCTAGTAAACACGCGGCTCTCCCCTTCTCCTCCCAACAAAGCAAAGCGTCATCTCAGTAGAGGAAACACAACAGCAGCCTGTGCATTGGGGAGCTGGAGGGCTGACTTTTCACCTGGCGCTGTACCTAGGTGCTCCCTGAGCCTGGGAAAATAGATTTAACTTTGTCAGAGGCCTCGTTTGCAAAACAAACATCCCATCCTCATGATTTCTATGATTCTAAATGAAAAAAATAAATTACTTATGCTGGTGTATCTATATTAAGTAAAAGAATAATGCATAAATATGTGAATAAAAACCAATCTTCCATTAATATGTGGGTGGGGAGGTGGCTAGGTTAAAAAAGCTAACAAATTAGCCAGAGTAATAGATTATGCTCAGCTTATGACTAGAATACCTCCTGAGAAATGCGTGGTTAGGCAGTGCCATCATTGTGCCAACATCGCAGAGCGCACTTACACACACATCGCAGATGGGATGGCCCACCACACACCTAGGCTAGAGGGCACAGCGCACTGCTCTTGGCCTACAGGCCTGTACAGCAGTGGTGGGGAACTTTTTTCTTCCAGGGCCATTTGGATGTTTATAACGGCATTTGCAGGTAATACAAAATTGTCAACTTAACAATTAGCCTGCTATATTTGGTCAAACATTTACAGCAAACTTTTTTTTTATATAAGTAAAAAGATTACACTCTAAAATAACGATCAATTGTACAGTAAATACATAAACCAGTGGCATAGCCGTTTATTACCAAGTATTAGGTGCTGTACATATTGTATGCTACACCTTATAGACCTGCAGCAGAGCAGGCTTGTTTACACCAATCACCACTAACGTGTGAGTCATGCATTGTGACTGGATATTACGGTGGCTACGTCACTGGGCAATAGCAGTTTTTCAGCTCCATTATAATCTTACTAGAGGCCCAGTGCTCAAATTGGTGCATGGGTGGGGGGTCCCTAGGCCTGGCCAGCAAGCGGAGCCGATCAGGGCCATGAGAAGTTGGTGGGAGGTTGGCTGGCAGCAACCAGTTGACTGGTCGTTCGGTAGCTTAGGCTTTTATATATATAGATGGGACCACCATCATATACACAGTCCACTGTTGACTGAAATGTCGTTATGCAGCACATGACTGTTATTTATAGATATAGGACACATTACTCGCATGTACTATATGTGGATTTCAAGATTCTTTGCTGGATTCCTATATCCTTTGAAATCCCTGGAGTGGAAAAGCCCATTTAAATATTCCCTCACATCCCTCCTTGCTGGGGAGATGTTTGTACAAGAGCTGCTTTCACTGGGCCAAGGCACTCAGGTTCCTGGGACAGCTTCAGGTAAGAGAAGCATTGTGTCCACGGCACCTTCGGCACATGCCCACTTCCTGCTCTCAGCTCTTTCTGCCCATCAGTGTCACCACTGGGTTGCTTAAAGCCATGCCTCCTCTTCTTGTGTGGTTTAACCCCAGACCCAGTTCAGTAAGGGGAGCAAAAGTTATACCCACTCATGGGCAGGCTGGACCAGACCCAGATGGGACCCGATGTGGTCACCTGGGGTCAGTCCTGTGAATGAGCCACATGTTAAAACGCAGCGAAACAGTGTTTCCAACTCTTCAGTGACCTGGACAGCACTCCCTCCCAAGAGTTTTCCGCAGGTGCCCACCTGTGACTCGGGCAACTGAAAACATCCTGCTTATTTTCTAAGACAAGCAGTTTGCTTTCAGAGCACGGGGACTTTACAGTCAGGAATAAAGCAGGTAATCCAAGAAAAGCTAGCTCCCACATATGACTGACAAGGTGTATGATAAGGAAACCGTCGCCACCAACCACCATCCCTGGCACCCTGGGTGGACAGTGGTGAGCAGGGGGGAGGGGAGCAGAAGATAGAGGGAAGATCGGTGACCCTGAAGCGTCTTTCTTGCCTTTGAAACAAACAAATGTAAAGCTTTAAACCTTAAATAAATGTATATAAATTAAGTAAGTGATTCCCCGCATGGGATAGCCACAATGCCCGTCTTGTCCTAACTTCCTCATCTTCCTCGCATGTGTACTCCCCCAAGCGCCTTCGAGGGCGACCACACTGCCTTGTCTCCAACGACTTTCACTGCTACTGACTGTGAAGGCAGGGACTTCGAACCCTTTGTGCACCGTTTTGTTTTTACAACCAATGAAAATCTTCTTCACACAAAAGTTTTTACACAAGAGAAGTAGCCCAGTCCTGGCCGAAGTGGGAGTGGAGGCTCAGAGCACTTCCCTGGAATCCCGCTTTTTGATAACCACCTCAAGGACTCGAGGTCTGAGAAGGTGGGAGGCGAAGGACACAGGGTGCTGGCGTGCGGTCGTGATGGGGAGGGAAGAGTGTGTCTGCTGTCTTTCTTCCACTCCACTGTGCCTCCCCTCCGAGCCTCTCAGACTGTGCTGCCCAGTGCAGTCTCCACATAAGGTTACTTAAATATTTACTTTACTTAGGATGAAATGAAACGTAACGATCCAGTTCCCCAGCCACATGCACCATATTTCAAGTGCACAACAGCCACATGTGACCAGGGCCTCTTACACTGACCTATGCAGACATAGAGTATTTCCATTATCACAGTAAGTTCTACCAGAACAGAACCAGAGAATAAGTAACGTCAGTAACTACTTGTCCAGCCGCCGGGTTCATTCCTGGCCTCCAGGGAAAGTAAGCAATGGGATGCAGTCCTGCCCAGCTTTACCGGGAACCATTTCCCTGCAAGGCACTCTGCCTCCGAGAGCCGCATTTTCCATCGGGGAAATACAGGGTAATCCCACGAGGCTATTTTGATCATCAAATGAGAGAATTTAAGGGAAAATGCTTTAAAAGATGCTGAAAAAAAAAAAGCAAGGTGCTTCACTGTATGCGTATTTCCAGTCTTAAAGCCATGGTTTTCTTTTAACGCCTCTAGAACACTGACGACGACTTCTGTTCTGAGAGAAGTCCCAGATACTCATTGCTCTCCTGTCTTGGCTTAAGTAGAAGATAGAACAGGCTCGCTCTCCCAGGCCCTGCTGCCCAATCTCATCAGGCTGGTTCTGGCTGCCGCCTGGACACAGAGCAGAGCAGAGCAGAGGATATACGTAGGATGCAAGCCCAAGAAGAACGGAAGCTGTGGCCTGCTTTGTTCACTGAAGAGTGAGAAGTGACAGATATATAGTTGGGACGCAATAAATATTCGTTGAATAAACGAAAGAAAGCCCTGGCCAAGTTTGCTGACACAAGGATTTGCATGGATCCTGATGCAGAACACACGAAAAAGCAGAACTCGGGCTCTTTTATTGATGGCATTATTGTAAGGAAGAGTGTAGCTCTCAGGA
This sequence comes from Myotis myotis, assembly GCF_014108235.1. Taxonomy (NCBI): domain Eukaryota; kingdom Metazoa; phylum Chordata; class Mammalia; order Chiroptera; family Vespertilionidae; genus Myotis; species Myotis myotis. Next base: position 38,661,178 of record NW_023416335.1, read on the forward strand.
CAGTGCCAGAGTGGGAGCGGGGCTGGCGGGTGGGGGTGGGGGGGCAGAGGGTGGTGGCTGCAAATTTTTTACTGGGGAGGGTTTTAGCTACTGTGTGTTGACTGCCACCAGGTTCTAGAAACTGTGCTAAATGCTTTACAAACCCCTTCACCCATCACAGGCAAGATATCACTGTCTCCACTTCCCAAGTAAAGAGACTGAGGCTGAAAGGAGTCAGTGACGTGCCCCAGGACACCCAGTGGTAAACACGGATGGCGCTGGGACTCGAAGTCAGAGCTGCCTGACTTCAAAGCCTGTTTGGGGGCCATTTATGTCCCTCAGGCAGAGGGACAGGTCACACAAGAATGTCCCAGGAGAAAGGCACTGCTGCTGATTCTACTCTAAAAGGAGTCGAGTTCTCATTGCCCCTTGTACATGCACTCGGGGGCGACAGGAGACCTCCCCACTGGGGCAGTCACTGTTACTGCAGGAAATGATGACACGATTCTCCACAGTCAACCAACCTTGACAAATATGCAGATCTTGGGCAATAACAAGATAATGCAGAAATGAGACCCTTTCCTTATGTGGAAGTGGGAGGTAGTACAGATACCAGCTTCAGGGGGACCAAAGCTTTCCTATCAGGTACACTATCCGCACGGGCAAAGCCGGCCTCAGCCACCGGCAACCTTTACAAAGTACGGAGCCAGGTCTGATCCGCTCTTCCTGATGCAGAGATGGAGCCGCCTCTTGGGACTGAGGGTATGTGTGCATGTGTGTGCACATGTGTGGAACACGGCGTGCGCTCAGGCCTGGCTCAAATACCTGTCTCAACCACAAGGGGACACTGCCCCTTTGGGAGTGGATGTTCCGAGAAACTGCTTCTGATCGAAGGCAGAGCTTCCTTTCTGGGTGGTGGAGGGAGACCAGGTGGGTGGTGGTCACTGCAGGAAACCCAGGGGCCTGTCAGGACAGTATCCCAGCCGGCCCCGCCTACGGGAACCTCAGGTGTGCATGCAGTGAGCTCACGGCAGCAGGTTGGCCCACCACGGGGATTCCTTTCCAGCATTTTCCATAATGATCCCAACTCAAACATGGGCTGGGCCAGGCAACAGGTGTTAATATCAAACATATTCCCCTCGGTGGTGGGGGAGGGAAGTGCAGCAGCTCACCGACTGAGATGACTGCCCCCAACACCCCTTCCTCGGCCACTTCTGAAAGGTAAAAGGGCTAGTTTCACTTCCCATCTGCAGAGTATGTGCACCTGAGACCTCCCACACTGTTGGGCAATAAAGGAAAACAATAATGGAAGATGAAAAGAGCCTCCAAGAATGAGGAACAAGAGAAAAAGTGAAACGTGAGCGCTGTGAGGTCTGCCCTCAGATGAAAAAGGCACTTGGAAAACCCCAGGCTCCCCCCCACAGTCTGAATCAGTAAGAGCTGAGCTCTCCCCTCAATGTAAGGATGGTGCTAGCTTTAAACTGGGGTCCTCAGTGCACTTTGACCCGTGGAGGCCTGGCTGCCAATGGTCAGAATGGAAACCCTGCAGTGAGCAAGCACACGGCCCCTGAGGCTCATCCAGGCCCTGAGCTTCACATGAGTTCATGCAGGAATGCACTGGTCAGCACCTCACACAGTAACTGCACGACCAGAGGCCCTCAGGACGAGGCACTGTTCTGAGGTCTCTGGTTACATATTATCTCTCTCTATAAAAGCCTAAGTGTCTGACCATCTGACCAGTAGCTATGACGTGCAATCACCACCAGAGCACAGATGCTCAACGCAGGAGCTGCCAAGCTGTGGTGACTTGGCAGCTGCAGTTCTTAGGTGACACACCTGGAACCAGAGTGGAGGGAGCCCGATCCTGGGGTGCATCACTGAGAACCGTCCTCTTGCAATCCGGGACCCCTTGGGGGATGTTGGAGAGCCGGTTTTGGCCCCATCCCCGCAGGCCAGGCTGAGGGACCCCACCTGCAGACTCCCTTTAAGGCGCAGGCTGCACCAGGTGCAACCAGTAGGGAAGGGACCTCGGGAAGTTGGCTCCAGGGCGTGTCCGCCTGTCTTGCCCAGTCCCGCCCCGCCGACCACCTTCTAATTAATTTTCTTTCAATGTGCATGAATCTGTGCACCGAGCCTCAAGTAAATATATATATTGTCTTAACCACTGTTAAGGGTACAGCTCAGTGACCTTAAGTATGTTCACACTGTTGTGCAGCCACCACCTTCACTCATCCCCAGAGCTTTTTCATCTTCCCAAATCGTATGCCCATTTCTCTCCCTGGCCCCTGGCAACTACTGTCTATTTTCTATCTCTATGTATTTATCTATTCTAGGAACCTCGTGCAGGTGGAATCATATAATACCTGTCCTCTTGTGCCTGGCTTATTTCACTGAGCTTCATGTCCTCGAGGTGCGTCCATGCTGTAGCATGTGTCAGAATGTGCTCCCTTTCTACAGCTGAAAAATATTCCAAAGTGTGGGTGTCCCACATCTTCTGTACCCATTGACATACCAGGGGACTTCTGGGCTGTTTCCACCTTTTGATGACTGTGAGTTATGCTCTAGGAACGCTGAGGTACAAGTATCTGCTGAGTCTCTTGTTCCATTACTTTATATACCTTGGCGTGGAATACTGGATCATAGGGTAATTCTATGTTTAATTTTTTGAGAAAAATATTTATTTTTGTCCTATGATTGTTCCTTGGGGCTACTATTAAAGTGTTCTGCCCGGCTGACATGGCTCAGTGGTTGAGCACTGACCTATGAGTCAGGAGGTCATGGTTCGATCCGGCCTGGGTTGCATTGTGGGCTTGATCCCCAGTATGGGGTGTGCAGGAGGCGGCTGGTCAATGGTTCTCTCTCATCATTGATGTTTCTATCTCTCTCTCTCCCGCTACCTTCCTCTCTGAAATCAATAAAAATATATACTTTTAAAAATGTTACACTTTGGGGGAGATGTGGATGAAATAGTTTCTGACCACTCAATCATCTTCACTCTACTTCAGCCGCCGCAGTGTCTTGGTGAGATAAAAACATTCCACCTGTAAACTTCCTGATCACAACAGCCTGCAAGCCTGTCACCCCCCGAGAGAAAAGCCTTCAAGCCCTCAAGGATGCCCCTCACCTCTGCCCTGGAGAACGCCCTCTGTCTTGAGCCTTCTCCCGCACACCAGGGACCTCCTTCCTGAAACCACCTCTGCCCTCCCATCTTCACTCTCCAAGACCCCCCCTCCTCTCAGATCCCTACCCCTCCTCTTGCTTTTTTAGTCTCACCGGCGTCTCCTATTGCCTTGGCTGGCTCTTGCTCTGCCATAAGCTCCTTGGATGGAAAGTTGCCCCAAAGGTGTATTCAATACACCTGGCTCTGTAGCTGCAACCGTCTCTTCCTTAAAGATTGGATTCTTCTTGAGAATAATTCCCAGACCCGCACCTACAGCGGATTTCTTTCCCAAGCCTGAGACTAGCAACTGCCTGCAGAACTTCACTGCGGAGCCCTTACCACCGCTGTGCCCCAAAGCAAGCTCCTCTTTCCTCTCCTACTTGCTTCTTCCTTTCTCTCTTCATTTCATGACCATCCTCCCAGTCAACTGGGTTCCAAGCTCTAGGGGCCTCCCCTTCCCTCCTCTGTCTCTTGAGCCCTGACTTGTCTGCTCACTGACATCTCCACTTCCAGTCTTTCCAGTCCTCCTGCCTCCTTCGATTTCTGCACTCCTTCCAAGGGAACTGCCTCAAGTTTCTTAAAAAAAAAAAAAAAAAAGCAGCTGGTCCTTCTTGGGAACTGTGTGCCCAGAGCCTGTCAGAGGGCCTCTTTGCAGGACTCTTCCCTGGAGCCCAGCTCCCCGCCAGCTGCAAGCCGAGCTCTGCTCACTGCAGAATCCGCCAGGGCACCCGGTACCAGGCAGGTCTTCATCCATCTCTGGGGAGTGACTTGGCCAGTGCGTGCTCAGCGCCTGCCAGTCACCGCAGGGCTGGGCTGTGGGACTCCCGCCTGAATGCCAAAGGTTGAAGTGACTTCCTCTGAATGACTGGAATAGCTGAGGAACACGTCCCTGCTCTCAAAAGTATGAGCATTCTTCATGTTCTCAGAAGTCATCAAACCTGTTTCTTTGTTTTTGAGTAAACAGAAACTCGGGCTTTGCCAGGAGGCAACGTCCACCCTTTTCTGGGGTGTGCATACTTAGGGGAACGCACCATTTGGACAGGGGCAGGTGTGTTTACTGAGCTGGGGTTCAGCTAATCATTTAGGAAAACTTCCTGGTAATGTTTCTCCCCTATAATTTTCCACAGTTGATGGAAGTATATGGCTGCAAAGGAAAGCATGGCGGCTGTCATTTAAGTACCAAACTCTGGGGAACTTTAGGTGCATATTAAACTTCAGATTTCTTTCCGTTAAATAATAATTTTAAATCTCATTGAACAAAGTCTAGGGTTTAGTTAATAGTAGTGGCCAACCCTGGTCTCTTAGTTTTGACGAATAAGCAAGGTGAAGTTAGACTCTGACATCAGGGGAGGAGGGGGGGTGAGGGATGTGCAGTAACTACTGTCTTGGCAACTTTTCTGTAACTCCAAAATTATTTCAAACTAAAGAGTTTAAACAATCAGCTTTCCCCCTTTCTATGTGCGGAGCAGAAGACTGAGCCCTTTCACAAGCAGGGTCTCACTGAGTGCAGGAAAGGGCCCTGTGATGTGAAGACTGCAATCTGCATTTTACAAAAGAAATGAAACTGCAAGGGCCATGGACAGCGAGACACAGACCTCAGGTGGTGTGGTGGTGGATCGCAGTCACCCCAGCCTGCACGAGCCAACCCATGCTTTTCATGTCATAGTATGTACACACACACACACACACACACACACACACACACACACACACATATGGTCTGTCAGTCGTAGCTCAGTGTGAACTCTTGTCTTGGTGAACTTTCCTGTGTCCATCCTTCTCACTGACTATATTCACTCACAGGCTGCCTCTTCTGTGCAGGCATTGACAGCACACGTGTCCTCCAAGGCAGACCTGGCCTGGGCCTCCTGCCCCTACAGGCCCGCCCCCTCCTCTGAGAACCCAAGTCCCAGTGGGCCTGATGCTCTTGGAATCACCCACCCACCCACTCATGTGTTCATTTGTTGCGTGAAGAAGAAAGCAACAAGAGTGATAACCAAAATGCAAATCAAAGGATCACAGGCTCTCAGGTTTGTCGGAAGCAGCCACATCGGTGGTTCCAGAAAAGGTGGTCATCACAGCTAGCTCAGAAGCACTGTAAGAAACAAGCACCCGGCTCTCCCCTCAGTGACCTGATTCCGGAGGGCTGGGACGGCCTGGAAGTCTGTATTTTTCCAAACTTCCCTTCCCCCAACCCCAGGTGACCCTGATGCACAGCCAGGTTTGGGGTTTCACCCAATAAATACCTGCAAATAGTCAACCTCTGCTCAAGGAGCCCCGAGTTGGGGGGGCGGGGGAGCTCATCACCTGGGAGGCAGCTTCTCAATGCTAAGCTGAACTTGGTGTTCTGAAGCCCTTTTCTGTATTCAGACACAATGCGCCTCTTTGGAAATCCGATCCTTTCTTTAAGGGAAGAAGACATATACTCCCTTTTTCATCCATCAACCTGAAGAGAGTCCATCATATTTTCTAAAAACTTCTCTCTTCTAGACCAAATGCTCATAAGTTCCAACAATCATTTTTTAAAAATAATTCTTTATTATTGAAACTATTACATATGTCCCCTTTCTCCCCCGTTAACCCCGCTCCAGCCCATTCCCGCCCCCCGCCCTAGGCACTCACCGCCCCACTGTCTGTGTCCATGGGCCATGCATATATGCATACAAGGCCAATAATCATTGAAAAAAATTAAATGCATTCTCTAATTTTTCCATTTCCAATGTGAAACTCCGAACTGGGCAGAGTATTATGAGCCTTGACGTTTCAAGGGGAAATTGTCTTCCATGCTCCGGTCCCTGTCTAGTGCGGCAGTCTAGGGCAGAGGGTCGTGACCTTGCTACATGTGGGAGTCACCAGGAAGCTTTAGTCACTACGGATGCTTAGGCCTCGCCTCTCAGGGATTCTCATATAACTGCTCTGGGGTTCTGCCTGGAGAGCGAGATTCTTTAAGCTTCCAGGTGATTTTAAAGAGAAGCCAATGTTGACAACTACAGATATAGACACTGGCTTATCTCCATGTTATTCTATCTGCTCACACTAAACTCATTCTCATTCAGCCTTTTGCCATTAGTCCCTGTCAAGCCAGGTCCTCCTCATCATGCACTGGAAGAACTGATTAGTTGAACTGAGTCACAGACTTTTACATTTATTCCTGAGACACGTCATCAATTGGGTTTGGGTCCACTCTTGCAAGGCTACTGAAGGTCATGTCAACTGGCTTTGAGTCTTTTATATGCTTTCTGGTATTTTCAAGTAAAACATGAATAAAATTATAGAACTTTGAAAGAGACTCTACTGAAAACCCTCTAGAAAACAAATGTCAGCAGCTGTTTTTTTTTTTAAGCAATTGGATATTCTTTCACAGACAAGGTCCAGATGCTAAAGATTTACCGTCACGGATAAATCCAAAGGAATGGCATTTATTTCCAGAATGAAATACCGCTCTCCAACGTTCTCTCTAGTGGCAAGAGCTAGTGAAAGCCACCATGCTGGGCTGCCAGGTACTGCCAACTGATGCAATGTCCTATGTGTGACCTCCCCAACATTACTTAAGTCTTGTGGACTAAACATGTCATAGGGACACCAGCACTGAGTCCACAGTGTATACAGGTATATACCCCAAGCTTTCTCTGTCCTTGAACCTGTGATCAGTGACCATGTGTTTCAACCACTCAGGTCATTCTTACCTGTGTTTCTGCACCTCATGTGCTGCCTTTTTGCCTCAACACTGATGTTAGTCACCTAATACCTGTAGCAATGTGCCATACATCCAGATCGAAATGTTGGGATGGTGACGATTTATATATTAGGCATGACAACTTATCCTGCTGGGTTGGGAAAGTTAAAAACATGCTGGTTCAAGGTCTAAACAAAAGTGGTCATTAGTTCTTGCAGTATTAATGAAATGTTTTTTTCCAAGTGACAAGGGGCTGGCATTGGCTGTGTCTACAAAGCTGTTGGTAACTCTGAAGGAGCCCGAGCCCCTGGGGTTTGCATGCCAGACTTGGCTCCCATTGTCTCCCTTTCCCTGCTCCCCTGGGGGTGGTGGGCGGTGGGGTAGGGGACGGAAACACCGTTACAAGGTGTGGCATCTGCTGCTGGGATCTGGTGGTGCACAGGGCCCAGTGGAGCAGGCTGGGAGCGATCATGGCTTGTGGGTTTCCTACAGAATGTTCACAAATATCTTGCCCTGCTGCTTTGGTGCTGAGTGTATCGCCTCCTCTAAGGCTGACTCGGTTGGGGAGGAGTCCAGCTCCAGGTGGAGCTGGTGAGATATTTATCATAATTTGGAGAAGCAGAGGCCACTGCTCGACCTTTGGAGCATGAGCACGGAGCCAGCTGTCCCATGCAGGCAGCGGGCTGTGCTGGAAGGCCAGCTGGCTTGAGTCTGCACCAGATGTTCCCGAGCATCGTCTGAAGGTCCTCCCCGCTTTCATATCCTCTGTGTGGTCTGGTGCTAGCCCCGTGCGTTTCTATAGCAACCTTAATAATTGTTTTTATTTGCTTATTTTATTTTTTTAAATTACAGCTGACATTCAATATTATTTTGCAACCTTAATGAGTAGTAAGGAACACGGTCAGTTTCAAGAACATATGCTCACACGAAGACCTGCTTGAGAAGGCAGGGATGGGCAGCATGTGGCAAGGCTGTGGATTAGTAGAGAAACCATTTTTGGATGGAGATCACACATCTGTTAAGTATAATATCTCAACTTAGCTTCTTTTGGAGAGAAAGAATAGTTTTAAGTTTGTGCTTATTTTTTCACCTAATTACCTAAAAGCAAATATCAAAGCTGATGTCTGTATGTGGGGCAAAGGGTCAGTATGATATGTTTTTCAATATATTTTCCTTTTTATCTCCTATTTTGCATTTAAAGTGAAAATTGTAAATGTTTGAAATAATTGCTTAAAAAACAACAACGATGCTCTGAGCCCTGGGAAGGTGAAGACTACGTTGGCATATGTCTCACTGGACAGAAAACCAATTGTTGGCAGGTTTCTCCTGAGCTGTGAAGTCTTTGCCTCCATTGTGATAGCATCATTCAACTCTGCAGGGATGATGAGGCCACAGGGCAGGTTGCAACTGTGAGTTTCCAGGTAGACTAACTTGGGAAGGTAAAATTAAGTTGGACGATGTAGATTTTTTTTGGGTTAATTTGAAAAGTGGTGTTTCTCTTCTACTCACAGCACCAAGCTTGACTAAGACTTCCAATCTCTCCCCATGCTCAGTGAGACTGACCTGTATCTGTATTTGTCATCCTGGCTGTACTCTCCGCCCTGAGGCATCTTAGGGCAGCCTCTCACCTTTCCATCACAGGAAAGAGAAATGGGCAGGAATTGTCTCTAGGTATAAAGAACAGACAAAGCCGAATCCCTGACCACCTTCACTTCACAGCAAAAGGAGCAGCTCTGCTAACCGGCTAAGCTGATGCTTGAACCCATGACCTGGGATCACCTGGGAAAGACAAACTCATCCCGGCTCCTCCAGGTCCTACGGTCTAATGTCCTGGAGACCACTTTCAACCGAATTCTCACCTGCGGTAAGGATGCAGTATATAGTGGGTTCCATTTCTGCCAAAAAAATAGTGGAAGCCTTTTGCTATTTTTCTCCTGGCATTTTTTAAATGCGTGTTTAGTAGACTGTCAACTCCCTCTGTATCTACATATAACTGTGTTAACAAACCCCAGAAGAATTTTTCTCAAAAACGTTCTACTTGAGGTAAGGGTGTCTCAGGTTTTGCATTATATAGCACATAGTCTTTCCTGCTTTTCCGCTCCACACTCTCCTCCCAGATTAATGTTTACTTGGTTTCATAAACAGACAACATTATTTATAACAAATCTACTATTCATGGACATTTAGGTCATTCCTAATCTTTAAAAATATCTTTATTGATTTTTAGACAGAGAGGGAGAGGGAGAGAGAAACATCAACGTGAGAAGGAAACGTCGATTGGCTGCCTTGTGCACACCCCCTATGGGGGATCGAGCCCACAACCCGGGCATCGAGCTCGCCACTTGGACATGTGCCCTGTCTGGGAATCAAACCTGCAACCCTTTGGTGGATGGGATGATACCCAACCAATTGAGCACACCGGCCAGTGCCATTTCTAATCTTTTAATCCTGCCATAAAGCTCTCTGTCATGCCATTTCACATACTAAAATGCATCCTTAAGATAAACTGCTAGAAATAGGACTCAAGGTGTGTGTGTGTGTTGCAGAGGACTCTGTATCTTTCAAAGCACTTTTAAACACTGTGAAATATAATACTGAAAACTGCATCATGAGATATACAGACACTTAACAAGTAACTATAAAGCAAGCACCAATGAAGTATTACCAGCACCCCTAAAAGTTCCTCCCAGACGTTAACTACTACCTTTACTTCGTGACATTCATTTAATTATCATACAAAAACATGCATTTTGAAGAATTGTAAATCAAGGGGAAAAGATTCAGGATGAGATCTAAATACATGTAGAACCTAACTGGACACCGTTTTAAGGTTGGCTTGTCTTAAGCCAGCTTCTTGCTCTGACCTTTTCTCATGACTGCTGCTTAAAAGGAACAACCTAGAAGTAACAATGGGAAGAGCAAGAGGAAAGGGGTGTGTGTGTGTGGGGGGGAGGGGAAATATAATTGTTAAACATAACTGTACTCACCACAGGGCTAGTCGTTGCTCGATTTCCTTGAGAAAATTTGTATGAAATTTGTGCAAAGGTTCAAAGTTGGGGAATATGAGACTTTTCAGTGTTTCGGGCATGGAGTCCTCCTTGCTCACTGTGCTCTGAAACCACTGGAAGAAAAGGAGGCCACACTTAGAGGTGTAGAGATGCATGATGAGGGTCTGCAATTCGGGAGTGATGCTGCAGCCACCTGCGCCCGGAACACAGGGCCTTTCCCGCTGGGTCTGCAGCATCTTGGGGGCACCAGGCGTTTCCAGGCCTCACTGCTTGTCCCCTTTCATCAGACGGGACGAGAAGCACCCATCTCTTTATTCCTGCTTCCTGCGACTGGCTACCAAAAAACTGCTGAAGCCAGGACAGATCTCTGAAATGGGCAGTTCCTCAAGTCAAAACCTCCATCTAGCCCGCTCGCTGGGCAATCCTGCTTTATAGCACTGACCACCCCCTGGTTCAGTCCTTCAGGAACTTGCATCTCCGCTCCTTTGTAAAAATGCTGAGCACTTAGGTGGTTGAACCAGGGAGATAAAGCCGCTGCCTTCACACAGTGTCAGTCATCCTGCTGAGGAGAGGCAGGGCTGGGTCCCAGGGTGTTTCCTGAGCACCTGCCCAGGGCCAGTTACCACGCAGGACGCCCCGGAGGCACACATACCCAGTGATTCCGCTGACCTCCAAAAGGCCAGTTCTTTCCTTGCACCCAGGGGTCAGAAAGACACCTGCAAGGCTTTACATTTGTTTCCAAGGCTGGACAGAACTGATTAAAATAATAAAAGACAGACTTCTGGCAGATTTTGCTGACATGGCTCAATTTATTATGAAAGATAAAACGAGGCTTCTATTCCCTGTGAGGTCTCCTTCAAGCAAAATGAATAAATAGCTGCATTTGACAACGGGCAACATACGCACAATGTTCTGCATCGATGCATGCAGACAGCAAAATGTTTAGTTTTCATTTTCTCCACTTTAGACACATCCTGCCTCCACACTTTAAAAAAATCCCAACTATAAAACTTTTTATAGAGCACATTCCGAATTAAATATATTACTGTCTCATTTCTATAATCTAGGACCAAACTCCTGGTCAGACAATCCAACATTTAATTAGATCCAGCTTCTCTCCGAAAGCTGAGTATTCATTGAGATAAATGATGTAAGCTGATGCTTTAGGGGAAATGCTACACATACCGAAGTGATGACTTCAAGATCCTTCAGATACGTTCGCTCGGTGGTGGACACTTCCTTAGCGATGAAGTACGCTTTGTCAGTTGGGAATCTCTGCCAAGTCCATAAAAAGAAACGAGACACAATCATTTTTTAGTATAAGTCTCTAAGAATATCTTGATTATAAGAAAGTGGAACATGGCTAACTTGCCATCTTTTGTTAGCTAGTATCAAGTCTAAATAAAGTCATGTATTCTTTTTTGTGTGAGAGGAACTACGGAGAGTAAGAGAATGGATTTCCATGATGATAAAACAGTCTAGGAATATATTCTCCCATGCAAATATTACCCTCAGTGAAAGACCTCGAATGAGTATGTTAGCCACCAAGGAGGACTATTTGTTCAAATGTGGGCATTGAAAAGCTAATTAATTAGTAAAATGGCAGAGTGATGCAGTCTTCAAGGAAATAAATGAAGCAGAAACCACAATGGCCTTTGTCCTGGGTGCTGTGGCCAGTGGGGTTGGTGTTCAGGAAATAGAAGCCTCGTTGTTTGTGGGCCTGCAAAGGGTGGCCGAGACAAAGGGACAAGGGTGCAAGCAGCTGGTGACACCAGTGTGACTCATTCTCTGGGATCCGTCGGTTAGGTGGGCAGGAAGCACCACTCTAGAGCAGGCCCGTCATTGCTTTTACTTTATTTATTTTTAAAAATTGACTAGAAAGATAGAGAGAGAGATGGAGAGAGAGGGATTTGTTGTTGTTCTTATTTATGCATTCATTGGTTGGTTCTTGATGTGCCATGACTGGGGATCGGACCCACAACCCTGGCGTATTGGGATGACACTCTAACCAATTCGGCCAGAGTCTGCTTTCTCTTTAAACAATAAGTAAAAAGAAATCCCTTGGTGTTAGCCACCTTGCTTGCTTCCCACAGGCGCCCACCCAGGATATGCAAGAAAGCACAAAGGCAGAGACTTGAACAGATACCTCCCCGCCATGTTCCCAGCAGCATTGTCTGCAGTTGCCAAAAGAAGGAAACCACTCAACTATCCATCAACACATGAATGGACACACAAAATGTGGCACATCCATGCACTGGAATATTATTCAACCTTAAAAGTGAATAAAATCGCAACACGTGCTACAATATGGATGAACCTCAGGATATTCTGCTGAGTGAAATTAACCAACCACAAAGGGATAAGAACTTTAGGATTCCACTTAGTATATGAGGTTCCTAGAGTAGTGAAATCCAGAGAGACAGAAAGTAGAATGGTGGTTTCTGGGAGCTGGGGGTGGAGAATCATTGTTCAATGGGTACAGAGTCACAGTACAAAGTTATGATGACAAAGTTCTGGAAATAAGCAGTGATGATGGTTGTACAACAATGCAAATGTTACTTAACGTCACCCTAGCCGGTTTGGCTCAGTGGACAGAACATCGGCCTGCAGACTGGAGGTTCCCAGGTTCAATTCTGGTGAAGCGAGGTTGCAGGCTCTGGCCCAGGTCAGGGCGTGAGCAGAAGGCAACCAAACGATGTGTCTCTCTCACATTGATGTTTCTCTCCATCTCTTCCTTCCACTCTTTCTAAAAACTTAATGTGCAAACTTAATGTGCTTCATTATTTTCTACTCTTTTTTCTAAGTGGCAGCTGCCTTGAGATAGCATAATAATATGAGTAATTCAATAGAGCCTCAGTTACGTGATCAATAGAATAATATCTCGGGTAAGGATTAACAAAATAAAAACATTAAAAAATGTACTTAATGTCATTGAACTCTACCCGTAAAAATGGCGAAATGGCCAGTTTTAATTTATGTATATCACTACAATTTCAAAAAAGAATAACATGCTCGCGTGCACGAATCCCCGCACCTTTCTCCGGCCCTCCTCCTCGTCGTCGGTCCGTGGGCATGGCTGGTCGTTCAGCAGCGGGCTGACCAAGGGAGAGGCCTGCTTGGTGTCGGGGCTCAGGTTGGGAGACAAGATCACGTTGGCCGGCATAGCTCCTCCCTGCGAGTTGATGGACAGCTCTGAAAGGTGAGGGCTACCAGTCAGGGAGCCTGTTTGGGGATGAGAAGTATTAAAAAAAAAAGAAAAAAAAAGTAATTCCTCTGGGACCTGATTTCTACTTATAATCTCACCTTTTCAAATCTTTAGAACCTTGACTACTCAATGGTAAACTTCATGGGCTTCATTACTTTCTACTTTTTTTTTTTTTTTCTAAGCGGCAGCTGCCTTAACAGAGATAGCATCGTATGAGTAATTCAATGGAGCCTCAGTTATATAATTAATGATAAGGTAGAGAACTCTGCTTAGAGAATTACAATAGTTTAAAAACATAGTGTATCCCCACATAGAATCATCTCCTAACTATTGCCTTAGCTTCTAAGAATTACTCAAGAAAGACAGCGTCTACATGACAAGGAGACGTGGGAAATGACTAGGTGATAGAGCTAGACTAATAGGAGACGAGACGACTGGAGCAGCAAGGACAGACTACATCTCGTAACAACGGGCCACCACTACAGAAAGGTCAAGCAGCTACCTCCCCAGTCGACAGAGAACAGAAACAAGCTCGGTATACCTGGTGATGTCACTCCATGTCTCTCTCACTGTTTGGGACAGAAACACTAGCATCACATTTACACGCAAAGGTGGTCATTTAAAAATGCAAAGCTGGAGGTCATTACATTATCCCAAGACCCTTTTATGAGTCAAAAAGTGGCAGGTAATGAATTACTCCCCTGAAAAGAATGCCCCAGTCAACAGTACAGAAATGTGTAATTATCCATGGTGAGTCAGCCACAGGAGATGAGGTGTACATGAAACTCTTTGCCAACAGAATCTTGCAATGATCAATCCCTCAAACCATGGAAGCTAAACAGGATGTTTCACACATACCTCTCACCTAAATGTTCTTACCTAATGTGGATTTGCTAGAACTAGTATTAGGGCAAACAACGTTAAAGCAGCCAGCAGTCTTGCCTGTTACCATTATGAGGAAAGACAATGTAAATGATTTCTCCATTTTCCAATATGTAGTTTCAATTCATTGCTACTCCTCACACTATCAAGGATCTTGAAGAAAAAGGTGAAGTGCCATTTTCTGGGCATAACCCCCCCACCCCCGTTTTTTTTTTTTTTTTTTTTTTTAACATCTAGCCTCTCCTTCTGGATTGTCATATCCATTTTGAAGTTATTAAATAGGACAGCCTAGAATGAAACAGGGTAGTGAACTTGATCCCAGTCTGAGCGAACCATGGAGAAACCACCAGCAGCCCCCACCCAGTCCCGGGTTGATCAGCTAGCTGTGTCACCGACACATGGGTGAGAAGCCACCATACCCAGAAAAACAAGGAAAGCATGCATCCTGCCCACTGGCTACTGGTCAGTACACTGCTCTTTGAAGAACAAGATTAGAAAATGTGAGGAGAAGGCAGAATCAGGAAGTTCACATTGAAAAACCCCTGCGTTTAAATCCTTGCATTTTATTATGCAATTATTGAAATGAAGTCCTGGTGTTAGACAAAGAGACCCAGTCACCCCACACACCACCAGACCCAGGGAAACCCAGAGAAAAAAGGCCAGAAATTGCTTCACAAATGCCAATTTTATTGACACCAGTGCACAACTGAATACAATGATTGAGAAAGAACGGGAACTCGTGAAATAGAAATAGTGACAACAATGAGAACTGCAATCGTTTCACGGTACTGCACTATTCTTTTTTTTTAATCACAAAAATTAAAATGTTATCACTACAAATAGGAATTAGAAAAGAGAAATCCTGGCAGTCTGTTTGGAGATCAAAACAGTTCATGCATTTGTGAGTTGCTGTTTGCGAGTCACGCCTTTGTGTCCACCAGCCATCTGGTAGCATCCGGGGGCTTACCTTCAGCTCTCACGCCGTGCGTGAGGTCAGGTGAGGCAGTGATAAGTGAGAGCGTGCTGGGCTTTGCATTTGCAGGGGTGTGGAACAGAGAAAGCATTCCCCTTGTCATTGAAAGAGTTGGAGCCAAGAAGAAAAAGCAGTTAGAAGGCTAGCTTGAAGAGGAGGGGGAGAGGGGCGGGGAAACAGTACCAATTAGGCCCTGGACAGCATCCAGCAGCAGATAAAAGGCCCAGAGCCACATTGTGAGGGAGAAAATAAGGGTGATCACGCTCAAGTACAAGCACTTCCACTCTCCGAAGGTCAAAAGCTGTTGCCCTTGTGCACCCCCCTGGGACACTGCTATTCAGCAGACGGAGCAGCTGGAAGCATGAGCGAACAGACTAGGGTTCCAGGAGAGACGCCACCCTGCCAAGAAGGCAGGACCCATTTCAAAGACAGCCGCCTAGGAGAATTCCCACCGGACCACATCAGAGGCAGGGCTCAGAAAGCGACACTAAACATAAATGTCACAACAACCCGTGTTCCTGGGTTGAGTAGGGGACAGCCCCGGTCAGGCCCAGGTTGTTGGGGGAAAGCCTGCTTCATTCACTCATATAGCCCCAAGATACGTGTAACCACTGACCGAATTAGAGTGGCCCATTCCCACTTCTGGAGCAGCTACTCCAACTGGTTTGTTGGGGCCTAAGAAAGGCAGGGTGATGAGTGTAAACTGTTAGACCCATAAATCAGGGAGTACAAAGCCTGTTCTAGGAATCTATCAGCAATGCTAAGGCAGGGAAAGGCCTACAACTCTCAAGTGCGATTTTGCTCATCTGAGCTGCATCCTTGGAGAAGAATCTACTCAAGGCGTTGGAAATGGATAGGTGGCATGGTCCAAACAAAAACATGTAACTCATTTACCATTCAGCAACCAATGAAGTAGGATGACTAGGGTATTCAGTAGAATTTGGCAGCTTAATGAGTCACTGAAATTCTCTTTTGACTTGGCACCAATGTGTGATAAACATGGTGCCAACCGGTGCTCACACTGGGCCCGTCTTAAAGCGCGGAGGGAAGCGCGGAGTCTAAAAGTCACCCGCTACGGTGACAGCTCTTAGACCTACATGTAAGCAGTTCTCACTGAAGTAGTCCATCTTCCAAAACAAGCAAACACACACAGTTGTGTGGTTAGACAAAACGAGTCCGTGAGACTTACACAGCCTGTTGCAGTCATGCAGCCGGCCTCCCGCTTTGAAGACACAGCCCTGGGCAAAGAGAAATTGTGACTGACAGTTCACTGCTACTCTGTGAACTTATTCACGCCTGGGTATTGTCTTTTTTCCCTCTGTGACAAATTGACAACAAAGGAATTTCTTTCAGCAAGGGCCTCTGGGTCAATAATGTGGGGGAACCTTTCCAGAAAGCACCTGGGTACTAAGGCAATAGGTGAAAAGAAGTTTGAAGAGAATAGGAAAAGGTCAGTTACATCCTGAAAGTCTGGAAGCTTCTGATTCTTTTTACAAACTATTTTTCTTATTTCTAAAAATTGCCTGGCATTTTTTTTTAAAGCACTCACGTTATATTTTCAGTTATTAGCTCTCAAATCCTTCACTTCTTCGATAATGATTTATTCTCCCCCCCATCCCCCCCCCCCTTCACCCCCCGCCCTGCCCTGGTTCTCCTGCCCCTGCTTCATGTCCTCCTCCCTGCCATTCATCTGTATCAAGAGTGTACGTCACCCCAGGAACTAGAAATGCCTTCATGAATATTGCTCTCCAGGGAAGCATTTCTGGTAAATACTTTAAAATCCTTCTAAATGCACACATTCTCATGGCACAAACAATGAGAACTTCAAATTAGCACGGCTGCACTTATGGATTTCCATTTATCACCCAGCCCAGAAACTGGCTTCGCTTCTCCTTCTTTTTAAAGTAAAACACATTCATCATTCTTCTCTCCTGTCTGCTCTGGGGAAGCTGACGCTGCAGCATCACCCAGGACTGCAGCCTCTCCGGACCAGCCCTTCGTCAGTGGTGCATAAACAGTGGGGACGGTTTCTGATCAGCAAGCCAAGGCCCGCCTGGATTCCCCCGGCGGGCTCAGGCACAAGCTGCCTAGGCCATCCACTGCCTCCAACTGTATTCAAGGCTCAGAACAAACTCACACAAGTCTGGGAAGAGAGCGTTTTCTAGTTCTTAATTAGACCTATGCGGTGTGTTAAACTGGCCAATAAATTGGTAATCTCCATTTTTTAAATGGGATAAGTGTGATTTTTCCTGTTAAGGGAGGACACTAGAAAACCTGACAATAATTTTAAAAATAGTAATCCATAGATTTGTTAAACAATATTTAAATATTTGAGAATGAGAATATTGAATAAACTATGAATACCGATTGCTTTCTCAAGTCCTCTTTTGAAATATTTTAAAAGTATAATGATTTTAAAACTCTCTAAGCTGATTCTTCAATATTCCCTCAAATAAATACCTTTATTTGGCAAGCTTCTAGATTCCACTCACCTCTCATGATTTGTTTCCTGTTACTTGGTCCCAAAATATATGAGGTTTCTCTTTATATACCTAGAATATGCTCCAAAGGCACATACAGGAAATACATTACAGGTGGAGGTTTTCATCTATTTTTTTTAAAGGCTCTTATTAAATCTATAATCTCCCTCCAAAAGAAAATACAATGAACTCTCTCTGGAGACTGTCTCCATTTGAAAGCCAGTTATCAAAGAAAGGTCAGTATTGTGTTGAATAATGGGTAGTCTCTAGAATGGGCAGGATTCACTCTAGGCTGATAACTAAGCTGGGTCCCACCCCAATGGAATATGGAAAAAACCTGACCAAGTTTTATTGACATGATAAGGTTCCATAAGGAAAACCAGGGTATAGGATTACCAATCACAGTGGTGGTGCCCTCTTCCCAATAACTTAGGAGGCTGTTGAGGGTAATGTATACGTGCTTTTCAGACCACGTTCCTTTAAGAAAAGTTTTACAAGCAGCTAAACATCACCTTCGCCATTCATCAAGCAATTCAGAAAAGCAACAGTGGTGCAACTGGCAGAAAAATAAAGAGAGCAATGCTACCAGTGGAAACAGATAGCCAGTGCGCTAGCTTGTTCTTACTTATGGAGAAGAGATAAAGGAGAATCCTCCTTGGTTGGAACATGGGGGTGGCAGTGTTCGGATTGGGGAACATGGTGCTTCGTACCAATGAAAAATACCATTCTTGCACTCAGGACAAAGCTTCAGGCATCAGTGGGAAAAGAACAGTTACAATTGACAGTGTTTACAGCAAGATACCTGTTAGGACAAGTAAAAGCCTCTTCAGTTTAGGTTAACAAGAAATATTAATATCATGCATACACTGTTACATGAGTTTGGACTTCCATGCTTAAAGAACCACCAAGCGCACTGTTACTGAGAGGCCAGCAACCTCCCCGGGAGTGTAGATCCATGCTTTACCGAGATAGTGCACCCTTAGGCCCTGGGGAGAAGACGAAACCAGACAGTATCTGTGAGAGCCTACATTTGGGGTACATTTCAGAACTGAAAACAGCTTATTGGCCATTGAGAAGCCAATTGGGGCTGAGCTCAGTGAGGTCTTCTCTACATTCCCACCTACCTCCCCACCCCCGCCCCCCAAGCAAACACACAACTAAGTTCTGTTATAGACATGAACTATGTCAACTTTTCTATTCTCATTTGAACAGAGATTCCCCTTCAAAGTACGAAGCCGATCTTTGGTTCGCTGTCTGAGCTCCCCTATGCAGGCTACGGTCACAGATGCTCTCTGTTTCCTTGGGCCCTCTCCCCCATCCACAGTGATTCTGCTCACTTCCAAAGGCTCCCCACCCCTGTGCACTCACAGTACAACGTTCAGGCTCATCAGCAGGTGAAATCAGGAAAGTGAAGTCTCTTCACCTTCCGCTCCCCTACCCTTCGTGAAAGATGGTACCCGCATGACCAGCCTGAGTCAGTGCTAAAGCTTGCTGTTGAGTGAACAGGATCACTAGAGGAAAC
The DNA here is from genome assembly GCF_014108235.1 of Myotis myotis. NCBI lineage: Eukaryota > Metazoa > Chordata > Mammalia > Chiroptera > Vespertilionidae > Myotis > Myotis myotis. The sequence continues at coordinate 38,680,063 of NW_023416335.1, forward strand.
AGGTATTCCAAGTACAAATTGGTATTCAGCAGTGGAAAAACAAAACAAAAAACAAACAGACATCAGACAGTGCTCCAATAATGCAGGGAACAGAAGGCATACCATGCTTTGAAGATAAAGACAGAATGTCGAAAAAAAGCTTCCTCTCTTAGATAGGTACATGCTGACAAAACAGTGCATACAATGGTACAACAGAAAAATGTCTCAAATTTATTAAACAAATGACAAAAATGAGAATGAAGTCCCCAGCCTTTTCTATTTTAAAATTAATTTGGTGTATTAGAAAATTTTAATAAAATATTTCATCTCTAGTATTAAATATACACACAGAGAGGACAGAAGGGAGTTGGATTAATCATATAGCCCAAGCTTGTGAGATTTGGTTAGTTAGGTTTTCGTGGCAACTTTCCAGGCAGAAAGGGGTGAGCATAAGGGATGGAATCTGTCGGTCATTTAGGGGCGTGTAGAGAGAGCAGCAGATGAGTGTTCTTGACTAAGGAAAACCTATCATCTTTGGTCTTTCTAGACTCCACTGCAGGCAGAGTTGATAGATGACTTAATTCTTACAAAGGAACTTCGAGGCCCAGGAAAAAGCAGTTGTTAGCCCAGTTTCATGAGCCAGAAAGCCCATCCATGAGTAATGACAGGCCTATCTCCACACCATCGCAGGCTCCAAGATGACCCTTCTACTGTGTCCTGGTTGAGAGACAGTTAAGAACCCAACTTTATAATAAAGCAGGAGCATGGTGCCCACATACCAAGTATCACCTCCACCTCCAATTCATGTTTCTTACTAAACACACACACACACACACACACACACACACACACACACACACACACTTTTCCTTCCTTCCTTAGTGCCCTTGGTTTGTGCTGCATTTCGCAGTGTTTTCTACTCTTCATGGCCCAGGAGCAAGCTCAAGTATCTTCCAGTACAATTTCCATGATTGCATGAACAGCATCAGCCTTGCAGCTATCCCGTGTCCACAGTTGATTTTTAACCCTCTCTGCTTTCTAATATAAAGCCACCCCAAGACATATCAGAGTAACCTGATCTGGAACCCACAAGAAGACACAAGTGAGCTCCCTTCCACTGCAAGTTAAAACCAAATGCCAGTGGCCAAGAAGATGCTGAAGGCAGTTTCTAGGCTAAGCTGCGGATCTGTGTCATTCAGTCAATTCACAGAGAGATGACCTGAACAAATCAGAAGCTATTCAATCTGTAAAGCTTTCAGAGAAAGATTTCCTCATTCTTCCCTAGCTTCCACCAGGGTGTCTACTTGCTCTCACAAGATAAGAAAAAAAAAAATGTTACTAGTGCTATAAGTTTCTTCTATGATTTTTGCAGCTAAATGCTATTTTATGAAGAACTTTTTTTTTTTTAAGACTACCCACTTCCTCCCCAATATTTACAGGGCATACAAATCAGCATGTGCAACTTTTCTTCACAGGGAAATATTTGAAAATCTCTAGGTTACAACCCAAGAAAACACTAAGTAGTCTTTTCTAGTGTGCATCCAAACAGGTGGCAACCAGGCCACTTTTGAGCTTTGATGCCTACAACACTAGGCCAAATCATCATGCATATACTTATTTATTTTTTTTGCTTTCACTATTATTTTTTCTAATAAAAAGAAAACTGCTATATTAAGTGGCATGCTTATTTTGATCTAAAGTCATGGCTATGTTTTAAATACCAGCAACCAGTGTTAGAGGTATGCACACATGCACACTAGAGACCCTGTTTTCCTGTATTAAGTTTCACTCAACTAAACAGAAACAGATGGGATTAAACTAACAAGGAAAACGCAGCACCAGTAAATTCTTTAATGTCGCCAGAGTCAAGTTCCTTAATCACTTACTGCTGGAGAAAGTCCACTCACCAGTACCTTTTCTGCCATTGGGTCTTATGGATTTGGCGAACGTGGCTGAATGTCAACCTCAGCGGAGAGCTACCTGCAATGGATTATTTTATAATGTCCACCTCTTTCAGGCTCAAGGAGACTTGCTCTGTTGCACAGAAGGACTCTTTTTGAGTGTGATTTGTAAAATTTGCAGAAATTAAAACAGACTCAACTAGAGGTAGGCTAGCCGTAGGGTAACTGAGCTCAGCACTGTCAGAAGAGGGATGTTTATACACAACAGAGAAGATCTAGGAAAAGGAGCCTTTCCTGGGAAGGCAACTCTGAGATCTCGTAAATGCTGGCTAACAAGAGTAAGGGCCTAGGCAGAGAAGGGTGATCGAGATAGAAGCAAATCGATTTAAAATAAGCCTAATGATGAAGGGGGCCTCAAATCTTAATTTAAGGGGGGGCCTATCGGCAGCCCAGTTACTCACTAATGGCTACAACTGCACCAAACCCAATCTGTGTTGAACTATGGAGTAACACGTTAAATGGGAAAAAGTTGATTAAAAGCATGTGAACACTGATGTTATGGATATGTACATTCCCAACGTTTTAAATACAAGTTAAAAGGACAGTTTAGTGTTTTAATCTTTTTCTTCTTTCAGAAACTGCTTGGCAACACAATCAAAATGAATCCAAGGCTAATAATGCAAGTTGAGTTTCTGACTCAGTTGAGGACAGCTTGGGTCTGTACACTGGGTGGAAATTTCATGAGTCTTGTGCTGTATTTTGGTTTTGCAGGCCTGGCTATTTTTAGCATTGTGTGGCTTGAATCTTCAAAGAAGTTCTTGAGAATAAAATTGGAATTATTCACATTTTAAGTGCAGGCCACATGGCACAATTTGGTGAGATAAATCTGTGAGAAATTCCCAAATATGAATCACATATGTGGGGAAGAATCTGGCCCACAGACTTCCTTTAATTAAATGCCTGTCTAATAAAATATCGGCAATGGAATACAGATGACTGTTAAAAGGAGCTGGAGCAACTCATTTTAAATTCTGGAACTCATTAAATGCATTTCTCCATGCTAAGATGATTTCTTGCATTTTTATTTTGCCCTGAACAAGCAGCAACAAAACCAACCACAAAAGGGTCTACAATTTAGATATTTTGAAATACTATCTAACTGAAGATATTTATACAAGGAGGCCCTGGAGTAGGCCTGAGTGGCTTGGGGATTTCTGTTTCTACCAATGGTTTGTCTCCCATCCAAGGCCTTAATGATATCATTTCATAGAGTAGCCCTTATGCGAAGACCTGGGTTCGCTGCTGATTCAGGAGACCTCTTCACTATATGTTCTCTTGGAAAACCCTCTGGAAATCTAAAAGAATTCACAGGCTTCTAATCTGTTGTCTATTCTTCACACTCAAGCCCATCTCTGATTTTCCCCCCTCTTACTTCAACTTTATGCCTCCGCACACCTCCTTAAGCCACACAGTGAGATTCCAGAGGCCAGGGAAAGAGCTGGGCAAAAGGTCAGGGCATGGAAGGTGAGATGGTGGAGGCAGCTGGCTTTCCTCGATCTACGCACAGGGAGAGACCACGTCACCTCTACAAACTGGCTCTACCAGGCTCAAAGAATGACTACGTTTACTCTCCCACTGATGCTGGAATCAATTCGTGCAGGGCCAGCTCCTCCAGAGGCAATTAATGAATATTCCCAGCACTTCAGGGTATGTGGCTTTTGAACAAACTACACTCCCTCCCTTTTAAGCACCATTAATCACACCAGGACTGCTGCTTTCATGAATACTGGCCACCAGGCCAAAATTGAGTTGCTTGGCTGGTACCAAACCAACACAAAGAAAACTCTACAAACAGCCCTGAAAGCGGACAATCTATTCAGCATAGAACTGAGTACTCCACCGCTGATCAGGTGCTTTTAAACTCGCTTCTTTAGGAAAAAGCAAAACAAATTACTGGAGCCTGTTTTGCTTTGGATGTTTACATTGGATGATTCACATCATAGGCTGGGTAAGTTAATATTTATTACTCATTCACATTTCATTATCAGACTGCTGTGTAATTAGAGGTAAAGAGAAAAATCATTTGAACAAATCACATTCACAAATAAACCACAGGATTACAAATGTGACCCTGTGTAACTCACATTTGATTAGATTTTTATATAGTAAACTGACATCATTTTCTAAGTCTAAAACAGAATATGCAAAAAACATGTCATAACTGCAAAAATCCCATGATATAAAAAGCAGTAGTCCTTCCTACCTAGTATGAACTATAATTGCCTAAGTCTACATGATTCCTGGTCTCTATATGATTTTAATTATTAACCCATACAAGATTCTCAAAAATTAAAATATTGACTCTCAAAGGTCCTACTGCATGAAGCGGTCACAAAAAGTAAAAAGCTGAAGTCTAGAGACAGGGTTCTAGCTTTGTCACTTACTAGCTGGATGACCAGGTGAAGTCTCCTAACCTGGTCAGAACAAAGTTTCTCATCCAGAAAATGAAGGTTTGCCCTAGGTGATCTCAAAGGTCCCTTCCAGTTTTAAAATTCTGTGACTCTGTTAGGTATATAAATCTAAAGCAAGACATAAAAAGACTACTTCAATGAACATCTTCCAAATGATCCAATAATCAATTTGATTCACCAATCATGCACTGAATCAAATGATTAGGAGGTTAAAACAAAAGTTTGTATACAAATGAATTAAGTTCTCAGAATCCTTAAAACCAACTTCTTGACATTCAGGTGGACAGATAATCACTGTGAGCCACAAAGTCAGACAATCCTACCGGTGACATGCTGCTGCCAAATTCTACTGTTTCCTAAACAGGCTCAGCCTCTTCCCTGTGAGAGTCACGTAATGAGTTTAGCAAGGCCACTGGCAAGGTGGCACATCAGGGACTTACCATTCTAAAACTCTTTTCAATAATTCTGTAGTTACTTAGGGCCTAAAAATTTGATTTTACAATTTATCTTTATAGAAAAATACCAAAGACGGAAAAGTACTAAAGAACAGGCATTAAAACAAAAGTTCCATTTGTGATACTTTTCTTACTCTGCAAGCAAGCCCAAAATTCAGCTAATCTTTTAAACTAGATTCTAGGAGGCAATTGTGTCTGGCTGAGAAGTGACCCTTGGCTACCTAGTAGGACCATCTGGGGGCCCAAGTGGCCTCCAGACCAATTAAATAAAAATGTCTAGGGTCAGGGCCCAGGCATCACTAATTTTAAAATATGCAGCTAAGGCTGAGAAATAATGCAAGTTAAAACCAGGCTCTCCTATCTAAAATGCAGGTGTGCTAGCGAAAGGCACTGGCATAGGGGGGCAAGATTTAAAAAGAAATCAGACTTCTCACAGAGAAACATCAGGAGTCGCTTCCCAAGAAAAGACACTCACTAGTCACAAGAGTGAATAGTTCAGAACGCGCATAAAAACCAGCGGCATAAAAACCAAGGACAATGACACTGGGAAACGCTCCTTCTCTGTGTTGTGCACAAGGCAAAGGTGGGTATTCCGTCTGCTCACCTCCTGGCGACAAGTGCCTATCGCAAGGCTTTGCTTTCTCCTGCATCGTCCCTCAACAGCATTCTATGTTTCACCAAGAGATTCTCACAGCCAGAGTTCAAGCTCCTTAAAATATAACTATTTGGCCCACCAACGCAAATCCAAATCAAAACAACAACCCCATGTAAATTATAGGTCATGAGGATTTGACAACCTTTATATCATTTTATATGAAGTTTAGAAAGAACGAATAACTCCAAATTCTTCCGATTAAAATATTCATTACTCTTGACTAAGATTTCACCAACACTTAATCTCAACTAGCAATCGACTTACATTTGGCCTTGAATTTTGTCAATTCCTGACTTGGGGAGGCACCGGAAAGCAGCCCTCCTTTTAAAGAAAGGGGGGAAAGTAAAACCAACACCTTTCTGGATCTCTATGACACTCCGAAAATAGAAGGATGATCTGCACACAAAATTAAACATATACAGAAAATGTCCACATAAATACCACACACCATATGCGCGATCAGATTCCTAATGGAGTATTTCTTTCTAGCTGTCAACCAGAAAGATCGACAAGCTCCTGCTTACTTGTCATTATGACCTGCTATTTATCTTGTTCACCTATTTGGGAAACCAAGCCACTGTGGGAAGCTTTGTCTTTCTGAAAGATTTCAGAAGTCAGGCGTGCCCTATCCAAACATGTGCCTGTCCAAAACTTCCTCTAACAAATGTTGATCACGAATTAACGAGTCACTAGAGCAGATGGTCTGCACTGAAACCCTGGCCTCCTGACTCCAGGTTCCCGACACTTAAAACATGTGCCTCCTGGTCTCCTCACTCATCCTCCTCTTGCTCCTCGCTCAAATGCAGGCCACCCACTGACTTCTGACTTCTCAGCATGGAAGGGGAGCTCAGCACTGCGGCGTTACCGAACACCAGGGGCTGGCTCCAAGAGCTCACCATTTCCGAGTCTGAATCGCTGGATTCAGTCCCACTGCTGGTGGAGCCCTCCGTCATCTGCAGGGGAGCCAGGTGGTCCGCCATGCCACTGGCACACCCCGGCTGCACCCCGGGGACCTGGGAGACGGGACCCAGGAGAGGTGTCCCATTAGCCAGCATTCGACCTTCCGAGCCAGCCAGGCTGGCCGGCTCTCCCTTCCCAGGGCCATCCAGCCTATCCAGGGCCTCTGGGATGGATGCCACCTGGCTCAGGATGAGTGGGTCTGTCTCTGACTTGTTGTATCTACTGGGAAGGTTGCGTAAGTATGGCCTCTGTGAGACGGGGGAACAGTTTTCATAACGAGGACCCCGGCTCGTGAGAGCATCTGCTCCCATCCTTCCCTCTCCGGGGTCATGCCCGTTTTCGGAAACATAGCCTTGAGACCCAGTCCTGTCCCAACTCAGATTTGGACTTGAACTTCTGCTGCTGGGAGACAATGGTGTGGCCAGGGGACTGCGGCTGCTGGAGCCCCTGAACATCTCATCTATCAGGGAGCTATGTCTTGGGAGTCTGGGGCTCCCACTCACATCAAAGGTGATGTCTGCTGAATCGTCATCCAGGAATTCTCTGGAAGGGGGCCGGGAGGACTCCACCGAGTGAGGGGAAGCCCTGCCCCTAGCTTCTACGCGCCTCTCATCCCCGGAGAGCAGATAAACACCACTGGTCAAATCACCCTCATAATTGTCATTTGTTTGGGACCGTGACTGGGACGTTTGCTCCCTGAGCAGATCGTATTCGCTATCTACATCACTGCAGTCAATGAAAGGAATAGAAGTGCTGCTGCCTCTAGCAGCCCTGGATGCTGGACCTGTGCTTGGCTGCGGGGGCTGAGGTTTACTCTGCTGGGTCCTATCCTTAGCGACCTCCTCCTCTTCCTCCGCCGCCTTCACGGCCCCATCGGCCCGCTTGTTACCGGCTGGGCTCTTCTGCAGCGCGGGGCTCTGGCGCGGCCCGCACTCCTCGGTGGAAACTTTCCGCTCCTTTGCTTGCTGGCAGCTCTGGCCTCCTGGGGATTCAGCACCTTCACCAGAAGTGAGGCTGGCCCTCTGCTGAGCCTGGTGGGGAGGATAAGAGTGAGGGGATCGAAGAGAAAAGGCAGATGGTTACATCAGAGCTGGGGAGAAAGAGAGATTCAGTCTCGCTTAATTGTATCTCCATAAGCTTTGAGCAGCCCGCAAGTACTGCCATATAAAGGCCGCCTCCAGGTGTTAGAACAGAGAGGTCTGACAAGCAGCGGGCACACCTGAGTGCCTTTGTCTGTATCCAGAAAGTTCTTTCAGGGTGTGAGAGCTGACAATGCGGGGCCCCCAGCAGTAAGGTGGGCAGTGTCTCTGCTTTCTGGGACCCCCCAGTCCCAAATTCCCCCTGGAAAAAGGAGCCCCCAGGCCATTGGGGTGTCTCGAGAAGTGAGATCCGGGACAGGAAGGAAACCCTTCGTGGACCCCAGGAGGGAGCCGACACGGATTTCAGACAAATGACAAAAAGCGTCTTTGTTTGTACTTCTAAGACTAGAATGAGCAGGTGGAGGGCTCTCTTTAGATCACACAATGAAATCTCCTTCTTGTTCTTTCCCAACAAAGTTCTTATTCTCCTGTAGAGAAAACCCTGAAAATCCATCCAGAGACCAGCTCCAGGGAAAACCAGCTCTCACCGCCCTCAGAGCAAGAGCGATAACGTCTCCTGCTGCCAACTGTGGTCACTGCCCTGTAACGCGAGCCCTGGGATCTCACCGCCCGGTCCAGTGCCAGCGAAAGGTTCTGACCTTGGCACCAAAGGGGACCTACACCCATCGGTTGTAAATGTGGTCCCCATCCCCGCACACAAGCGTACCTGCCGGCTGGAGGGTGGGCTGTGCTCTACTGACTCCCGTGGAAGCCTCCACCCTGCGTGGGTTCAGGCCAACAGAGCGAGCGTCTCATGGCGAGAGCAGGGGTGGGAGGTGGGGAGTCAGCTGAAAGGGCACGCTCCAGCCACAGAGCCCAGCCTGGGTGCGCAGTGCACGGAGCCTGTGTCCCCACGGTCAGGGCACACAGCCGGACTCTCCTCTAGGAGTCACCCCCACAGGTGAAGGATGAGGGGCTCGAAAGCATGCTACGAAACAGACCCCGACGGGGGAAGTCTGTGAACGCGGAGCTCTAACAGTCTACCGCCAGTACTGACTTGTTTTGGCACTTCCGAATTCGGCTCCGTGGGCTGCATAGCAAGGCTTCGGATGGAGTGAATCTTGCTGTGTTTCCTTGGAGAAAACACATAAAACAGCTCAAATTAGGCGAGTTGTGTGTGGGTATTTTTTGTGTGTGTGGGTTTTCTTAATGAAAAATAACAGCATTAGGCACTTCCCCAAAAATGAAGGCACCCAAAGCAGTTGGTATAAATGCCCCCCTGGAAGCAGGCCCAGTCTCCTTTCCCCTTAACTCTTTATTTATTTATTTATTTATTTATTTATTTATTTATTTATTTATTTTTATTTTAAAAATATGTTTTTATTGATTTCAGAGAGAAAGGGAGAAGGAAAGAGAGATAGAAACATCAATGATGAGAATCATTGATCGGCTGCCTCCCGCACACCCGCCTACTGGGGATCGAGCCCGCAAGCCGGGCATGTGCCCTTGACCGGAATCGAACCTGAGACCCTTCAGTCCACAGACTGACGCTCTATACACTGAGCCAAACAAGCCAGGGCTCCCATTAACTCTTGTAGGTTCCCGAGATTACTTAAACCTTGAGAAAGTTCTCAGCAATCCCCTGCTCCCGTTTGAGGGGTACAGCCGGTTGGGGGCCCAGCAATGGGGCTCTAACTGTAGTTATGGGAAAAGTCACTGGGAGGGAGAAGTGGGGGAGGGTGCACATATGCTCTGAATGGTGAGCTATGGTCTAACAATACAAAATCGATTCCTGCTTTTGGGGTAATGGTTTCCTAGATCAGTTCTAGAACAGAGACAATTACCAGTCATCAGCTAACCCTTCCACAGTGTGTGCAGAGGAGAAGACCGGGCCTGAGAGTGAATTACAGACCCCACAGTAGAGGGAATTGGCTCTAATGCCACTAACACCTCTCCTCATCTGTTCCCTTCCTTCGTCTGCCCACCCCTTCCTCCCCCGTGAACAAGCATTAGGAACTTTCAGGTACTCAAACGTGTGAAACTATAGAAACATAGAAACATGAAATTCCAATGCGCATCCAGCTTTCCTTCAAAATAATCCAAATTAATTCTGAATCAGAGAAAGAACTGGACCGCTTCTTCTATGACCCTGGAAAGATGAATGGCAGATTGTCCAAGAAAAGTATGGGGCTTGTTCCTTCAAGGTGAGCATGCAAGTAACCCACTCAGCATTACATTTCTGGGTCCGAGGAGGGAGAAACGGCCCAGACCTGCATCAGGAGAAATACACAAAGATGATCACAGCAGGTTTGCTTCAGCAAAAGCAAAACACCAAACAACCCGAATGTTTACCAACAGGGAATCAGTAAATAAAAGGCAATACCCTCAAAACCAGAAAACACGTAAAGAGATCTCAAATCAGGGACGTGTTTAAAAAGTTGCAGAATTATGCACAGTGATACCACTTATACAAAAAAACAAAAACAAAAACCAAACAACAAAAACACACCCCAGAGCTCTTCTATGTCTTCTTTTTGGATGCACGCAGATGTGTAACAGAAGTAACATGAATTAGCCAGGTATTTGCCTTGCGGAGGGGAGAGGGAAATAAGAAGGTTGTCGGTAAGAAGGGCACATCTGTAACAACAGCTACAGGTGAAAGAAGACAAAGAACTCCAGAAACAGGTATGTTAAAATGTTAATTCTAAGTAGTAAGAATATGGGTGTTTGCCGTAGTCTATGGACTTTATTGTAATTTTTAAATGTATTAAAATGGAAAAAGCATGTACTGAACATTCCTGGGAGCACCATCACTCACACCTTGACCCTTGAGTCTTAGTTCCTCTGGGCTCTCTGCTCTCCCTCCCTGAGAGGCAGAGCAGCTCCGGGGCTCCGGGGCTCCGGGGCCAGCTGACCAGGGGCTGCTGACCAGCTCAGAGACCGGGGCTAGTCACTCTACCTCTTTGAGCTGCAGTGTCTCCACCTCTAAAAGGGGACTAAGACAGCATGGACCTCACAGCATGGGTATGAAGCCTACGAGTTAATATATATAAAGAACTTGGAACACGGCCCAGGACAGCATAAGAGCAATAAACACTGGCTAACAGCAGCAATAATAAATCCTGTTTCTTCTCCTCCAAACTTGACTTAATGAAAAAGTTCATAAAAATACTTTGAATTCAACCCTCCAAATATTTAAGGACTCACCAATGAGCAAGTATCCCCACCATAAGGTCCTGTTCCTCTCCCCTCCCTACCCTCTGCGGGCTTCTCCCTCTTCTTCCTCGCTGGTCCTCTCAGTCCGTTCTCTTCGCCTCTTCTTCCCCTGGAGGAAGCACCCTGGGCCCTCCCAGGAGCCTGCCTACCACGACCCTGGCCGAGGCGACTGAAGCAGCCATTCTCTAACTCACCTGGCCGGGTGCAGAGACATCTAGCAGCCATTGCACTGTTACCCGGAGAGAAGGACTGACTCCTCTGGTATCGAAGGAGCACAGAGGTTCCTCTTACCTTTCAAACTGCACTTTCTTATGTCCTCCTTCTTTCACATAGTCGAGAACCTGCTTCTGAGTCCGACCGCTGAAATGAAGACCAGGAGAGGAGAGGGAGACAGCAAGGCGTTCTCATTTAAGCACACAGCACACCACTCCACCATCTTACTCCCCTCCTCCCATAACGGGGAGACCCGTGGGCTTTCTCAGCTGGACAGCAGTGAAAGCAGACTAAGGAAAACCGTGTCTCTGTGTCTATTCTGCCTCTGGATATTTCCCTTTAAATAATAATAATAATAACAATAAAAGGTTCAATGAACTAAACCACTTGATTCTATGTTTGGTTATTAGGCGAGCATCCTGCGTCTGCATGCTTTGTAGAGGCAGGGGTAATTCTGTTCTCCATATACCCGCAATGGCTAGAAGAGCACTTGACATGCAGCGGGCGTTGGCAGTGTCAAAAGAAAGAGTGAAAAAGTGACCCGACGATGAGCAGGTCTAGGCAGCATTCTATGAAGCTGCATCAAATGTTAACAAGGCACTTGCTTCTACAGAGAAAGGAAAAACTTTCTGAATCAGAGTCCCATTCAGAGTTTGCTGTGGCCAGGTAGACTGCCTCGCGCCTGACGTTCAAACAGAACACAGCAAGGGTCTGCCACGGGGCCTGCTGGGATATCCGAGCAAACCCCCCACCGGCTCTCGGGGACTTTGACTTTGACCTTGTCTCCTCGCTGAATGGCACAGCAGCTGAGATAGGCAACAGCATAAGGAAAGTCTTGGGGGGAAATGTTCGCATGACCAGTGGAGAGGTCTGAAGCGAATCCTTACCTGAACCGAAATGATGACCCTCGACTAAACAGAACAGGCTTTGGTTTTGGCTTGGGCTCTTCAAAAAGTCTAAAAAACGCATGATGCTCCACACAGATTTTCCAGAAGGACTTGCAAAAATCCCGGCTGGCCATGAGGAACTCCAAGGTGTCCTGGTACGAGCTCTGAAAAGAGAAAATACCACTTTGGATTTTTCCATGACCCACAGACACTGGGTTGAAAAATGAGAGAAGGGGCAGAAAACAAATGAGCCCAATAAAATTTCAGCTGTATATTTTATTATAGCATGGCCATAAATTCACATATTTAGTGAAATATAGCTGCTCCTAATGATAATATAGTTATCATTCAACCACAGAATTCCTTAGAGAAACTAACAGAAACCAGGGGTACTCAGCAAAAATCGTAACATTTGACAAAATTCATAAATAAATTGTGTGTACTTGGTTTACATTTCCTTCTAAAAAAAAAAATCCTGTTTTGCCTTCATAAAATAACTGAAATACAATTTTTTTTGTTTGTTTTCCCCCTCATGATTCATGCCAACTTTCAACATTGGTCTTAAGTTTCTTCTCTACCCAAAAGCATATGGCTCGAGCCTCCAGGTGCCCCAGGGACCATAGAGGAAATGAACAGTTTTTTTCAGGAGCACAGACGTATCGCTCAAGGCTGAAAAATGCATGTCCTTTGATTCTGGAAAAGGGATATGGCAATTTTCTATTCCCAGGCAGAATGCTCCCAATTTAAGTGGCCGTATTATATAAACAAAAGTTACCACAGTCCCCAACGTTCCCAGCAGTTCCAACTATTTGGGGGGAATCTCACAGTTCTGGGCAGTGCAGTCCCAACTTACAAACGAGTTGTGCTGTCATTTTTCATGGGTAAATGGGCCTTATGGAACTCAAAATGCACTTTCCCATGGAAAACAACTTATAAATGGGTGTCCGCTTCCGAGGTCAGGCCATAAAAGCCTATTTAATCCATACTGTAGCTGAACTATAGGCCTCCCCATCCATTTATAATCTTTTTTCCATGGGAAAAAGCACTCCAAGGACCAGCTGGGGACATCAGAGGTATATTATCCATCTCCTCCAGCGCCGTTTCTGGCAGATGAAGGCGCTGTTTCTCCCTCCCTGACTCGGTCCCAGTGTAAGCGGCATCGGCAGGGTCTGTGGGACGTGGACCTGGTTAGCTCATGAGAACACACTGTCTGAGGTTTGGGACAACAGCAGGGTCCCCAGAGGTGGGACTGCTGCTGTGTGGGCAGCGATGGACCGGGGACACGGCAGAATGCTGAGAGCGTCTCGGGTGGGCCAGAGGCTGGAGACACAGCCACGGCAGACCTCAGGCTGTCAGGAGGGGCTGCTGGTGTCTGCACAGGTAGGGACCCTCTCCACATCGGTGCCAGCTCTCCTTTACCTTCTGTCTCCTGACAGAGACAGCTGTGGCATTAGCAAGTATTTGAATGCATCTCTCTGTAGACACTCAGACACCTGAGCGGCTGTCGGCCAGTTTCAGCCTATGCCCTCACTTGGTCCCCTCCATCCCAATCCCAAGGGCTCACAGGTCAGAGGGTCTCCCCCTCTTTCCCGGGAGCCACTTACATTCGCATCTGGGCGGAGCTTGATGAGAAAGCGCTTCCTCTTGAAGCTCAGCTTCCGCACCTTTGCCCAGTTGAAGGCATTGATCTTCGTGAAGCCCTAAGAAGAAAGGTATCAGCTGGTGAGCCAGGAAACGCAGAATAAGCAACACGAGAGTTGGTTGCATTGGTTATGGGAGACTCCCGGGGGGCTGATGCTGGATGGCTCGGGAAGAAAGCATTTCGCTGGAGAAGTCACAGAAGTGCAGCGGTGGGGTGATGCCGGTTCCTGGATCATGATTCCTCACTAATTACATGAGTTGGCATTCCAACTAAGTCTGCCTCCAGGGAAGAAAGAGGCTGGCCAAGAGAATGATAAAAAGGAAGATAAATAAAAATAAAAACCATGACAACCACCACAATAATTAGCCATCATTACTTACAGCGTGCCAGGCACTGGCCTGAGAACTTTACAGGTCTTATCAAACCTTACACAAAACCCCATGAGGTGGCTTTCTTTTCTTTTTAATAGATGTGGAATCGGCAGCACGGGTATTATTTTAATTTGGCCAAAATCACACTGTGGATGTGGCAGAATGAGATTCCCGAGCATGTGCCTTAGCCAGCAGTTGTTGTTCACATCCACAGACGCAATCACCCCTATGTCCACCTGGCCTGGCTCCTGTGTCCACAGGCTTCCAACAGCACCATCAGGACCTGGGAGGAGAGGCCCCACCCTCCGGAGAGGTCTCCGGGAAGGACTTACACACCCTCATCTTGGATACGGCCATGTGGGACGCGGTGGAGAAACGGGGGGCAGTTGCCAGACACCAGCTCCCATCTGCCCTGTCACCTCAATTGAAAATAGAATTTCTCCATCTGAATACCAGGGCCATTTATTTAAGTTGGTTAAGAATGAAGCAATTAGGTACCAACAAGCAGATGAATTCCAAGATACAGCCTTTGAACATGATTAAATTACCAAGTAAGTCTCAATATTTAGATTGCATCCAACACAATCAAAGCTAATTAATACAATTGTGAGCCACTTCTTTCCTCCTCCTCTATGATTTTTAGAAATGTTTACCGGTTTTGATTTTGAAATTAATGGTAGCGCTGAAAACTATACTTAGTTTATTGTCGTTTTCCTCATCAGGTGCTCCTAGATTACTTCTGCAGGTCCAAACTGCGAGGAGGAATCACCTCCTCACACACCACACTGCTTTCAACATGTCACTCCCTAGGACCCCATGTGAATCCCACCTGACCTTTTTTCTCAGGACACGGGTCTGTGGTCCTTAGGGTCCATCAGGAACATCTGATATAGGAGCAGAGAATTGTAGGCTATTTTGGTAAAATACGAAGAGGGAAATGTAACCAAACCTGGCTCAGAAAAGCTGTAGGCCATGCACCCAGTTACCCCTTCAAAACTGGGTGACATCTGACCCTATTTCATGAGAAAGGCAGACACTTTCTCGACACCCCTGTGAAATCAAAGCACAGATAACCTACTTGTGTTTAAAAGGAAAGCCTTGAGAAAACGGGGAGGGGAGTTTGGTGAATATGTTCGTTGTCTTGATGTCATTGGTAGGTTCACAGGATATACATATAGAAGAACTTATCAAAGGGCACTCTTTAGAGATGTGCATTTTATTGCATGTCAAGAATTATGTCAGTAAAGCTCTTAAGAGAAAGAGAAGCATCAATCGATAAAACAGTACATTAGCGGCGTGATCAGGAGAGCACACACCTCAGAGGGCAGACAAGTGTATGTCCTTAGGAAAACACAGGCAGGATCCACCCAAGGGCAGTATGCGTTTTGCTGCAAAATTACTGCAGTACAGACATGGCTTTCATAAACTTATGAAACTGCTCTAGCTTACAAGTGGATACTACACTTTCCAAGTTAGGTAAGTGTGAAATGAGAAAAAAGCTTATGCAAAACCGAAATTAGGTTTTCCAAAAAAAAAAAAAAAGGATCACATGACTAGCATGTGCAAGTGTGCAAAAGGTTATTGTGGAGTCTAAAATCTTGATCTCATTACACATGTTCCAAGCACAGGTCCACAGAGAGAGATAGATTTCTGTGATGCTACAAAGTGAGCAAATGCAAACAAATCTATAACGGTAAATTCCCCGCCCGGAGCAATGGCACATGAAGTGGGACCTGGATGCTGAGTGGCTGGAAAGAAACAGAAGCCCTGAGATGAGGTTAGTTTTTCCCTGTTCGCCTGAAAATAACTGTCAGAGGTCTCAGCGTGGACCACCCAGCATGGAGCCAAAGTGGAAGGCCCAACCCTTATCTCTCATCACCAAGGGAACTGAGTGTGTTCTAAACGCTCTTACCTGAAACACTAGAATTCCTGTGTTCGCAACAGCCAGGTTGATCTTGGTACCTTCCCTGTCCTTCGCCGGGTGCAACCGGATCCCGTACATCTCCAGCTTCCGGGCGATCTCCAGGAGCTGGAAATCTGATTCTGCAGGTGTTTGTCCACTGACAAAATAAAAATTACAGAGAAAGGCCAGGAGATTTGAATTCCCTGTGTCTATTAATTTGAGATTAAGGAGCTTCTCTTGGGAAATAAAAAGGCATTTCATCACAAACAATGGGGCTACCCAATCAGATGACACCCAACCTCCCATTCATTATAACCCAAAGTCCAGCAGCTAGAACAAAAGCGCTATTGCTTGTGTAACACAAAACTCCAAAAGTCTATCTCAAGCTGGGGCCAATTTTTTTGAATCTCAAAGAGTTCCCTTTAAGGTCACATAAAAGCCAAACACCATCGTGTTAAAACAAGTTTTTAGTCACTCACAATAGACCTAAACTTGCAAACAAAGTTCCAGGCACCATTCTCTCGTATTATCATCATCAGTACTCAAGCGCCCTCCTTAAAACAACAACACAAACAAAAGGCACAGAGACTCCTTTGAAAATGTTTTACTGATCCAAACAAAAAACCAACGTGGAGATGGGACAAAGGTTCTAGATTTTCACAATATTCTCACTTTGTCCCTAGAATACCATGTCGCTTTCCCAATCTCCTATTAATTGGCCGTATACGTTCCCTTTTGTTTCAAAGCATGAGTGTCCTAAAATTTCAGCATTACTCTGGTGTCACAATAAAAAAATAAAAAAATAAAAAGCCAGGAGGCCCTCAGTGCTGCTTTTGAGTGGGTAACCTGCATTTCAGAGACTCCTGGGTGAGTCACGGCAATCCCATGAGCCTCTGGGCTCTTCTCCCTCACATTTTGCATATTTCTTTCCAACAGTCACTGTCTGTGTGTGTACCCATATGTGGGAAGGATGGAGAGAAACAGCTAAAAGAAAACGTAAAACAACGAATAGACTTACATGTGGTTATGGTGAAATTCCACAATTTTGTCTTCTAGTGCATCTTGCTGAGGTATGTACTTATTTTTTGCTAAGTGTTCTCTGTCCGATGCTTCATCAAAATCCCCAATCTCGGCTACAAAGAGACAGAGAAAGAATATCCAGCCCATATAATTAATACTCCACAATTTCATCTATTCCCAGTGGAACACTCCCCAGCTAGCACATCGGAAGCTAGCCGCCAACAGTAGGCAATCCCAGCTGGTGGGTACCATCAGGGCTAGATGTCAGAAGTATGGACGTGAGGACATATTTAACAACTGCTCCAACATAGAAAGATGGTTTCCACTCTTTCTCATCTCTAATAGCTGGAAAGAAAGCTTCAGAATTATCCATCCTTAGCCATCCATGTTCCCTGGGGTTGGTTTCTTTCTTCCCCACACAACTAGGGGTTCTTTCTCTTCTAGGCAATAAGTCAAGGCATAGAGTTTATGACCCAGGACTTCTAAAGAAGCTCCCAAATTTCAGAATTTTATAAAATCAACTTTTGAACATCTTAAATATAACCATGTTAGTGAAAACCCCAAACATTTTATCATGTAGAAAAAAGACTATTATAAATAGGTATAAAGGTATGGAATCTAATTTGGGTTTTTAAAAAAATAACTACTTGCTAAATTTCTTGTAGTCCTCTTATCAGATATGATTGATCAGCCGGCCGGCATGGCTCAGTGGTTGAGCGTCAACCTATGAACCAGGAGGTGATGGTTTGATTCCCGGTCAGGGCACATGAACAGATTGTGGGCTCAATTGTAGGGCGTGCAGGAGGCAGCCAATGATTCTCTCTCATCATTGATGTTTTTCTCTCTCTCTCCCCCTATACCTTCCTATCTGAAATAAATAAAAATATATTATAAAAAAAAGAAATGACTGGTCAGACTATAAAAGCTTATAAATTTTTTATCTACAAGAAACAGGATGCATCTTTCTCTCATGTAACCTCAACATAGTCCTCAGATTGCTATAATCTGGATGGCTGTAACAGGATAGAGCTCTAAAATAATAATTGTACCTTAACAACAGCTCCACTCCATCTACACCAGTTTAACGCCTCTGGCCCAGCCTGCCCTTTTCTTTGTTTCACGTGCTCTGTCACAAGCTTAAGAAGCAGCAGCGTAATGACTAGTGCCCAGCTGTTCCGAGTAAGAGCAAGTGAACTGTTGCTATGAAACCTACCGTCCACTTCATCATGTGAAGCAGCTTGTCATACTTTAGCCAGTGCCCCTCCAGGACTCCTGCAGGATGCTGCCATAAACCTCACCCACTGGGAATATTTGCTCTGCCTAAAACAGTGCCAGCTCACCTTGCATCCCCTGGGAGAATCAATCGCTCACTTCCTGCTGCGATGACAGATCAGTAACACGATTTCCTAATTGCCTGTCCTAGACTTCGTTTCCCTCCCTGGGTAAAGTAAAGTTGCCACCCTCCCTCACAGAACATAGTGCAGAAGTGGGGGGACCTCTCTGGCCACATTGCCATCCTTGCTGGCTGCCTTGATGATGGTGGCACTAACTTTTCTGCAATTCCTTCTATCTGGCCTCAGGAAAGTACAGTTCATTCTCATTCTTCACAGTAGGTATGTGCTATGAAGACACCGAGAACACTGAATTAGCAAATACTAACCCTTGCTCCCAGAAGAGATACAGGGTTAGTGTCCTGTGAGACTCTTGAAAAAAATGACATTTTGGCCAACTGATTTTGTTTGGCATGTTTCTGTTGAAAGTCATCATATTTTATATACATTTTCAATTCATTAGCATGGACCTTGCGGCCAACAGCACCGTCACTCATGCCTGAGCAAAGCTCAGCTGACACACATATGTTCTCCAGAAGGCACATCTCAGCCTTCCTACACTTCGGAGCACCAGGCAGCAATTCAACATGGCACTTGGGGACCATTGTAACAGGGGGATCACCAACAAAAAGCACAAAAATGCGAAAGTGTGGCACCAAACAGACCGCTGGAGGCACCCTATTTATGGAATGAGAGCTGAGACAGGGAGGCAGAGTGCTGCCTTTTCCGACCTCAGCCTGGAATGTGTGTGTGGGACGACTCCAACGTTCCGCCATCTTGAATATGTCTGCAGTGACCACGAAAGCACCACAAGTATTGATCTGGGGGTTACAAATAACTTTTATAGGGAGGTGAATTTGCACACAGACTGCGTGTAGAATAATGCAGACTGACTGCATGTGCGGGACTCGCCTGAATCCTGATTTCTCGTGAGCTTTAAGTTTGGGCTTCTTAATGCATATGGATTTTATAACACATTCTTTTCCCTAATTCAATATAATAAAAGAATTAAGGCTTCCAGTTTTTCCTTTGGCCACAGGGTCAATGCACCTAACGGTCTTTTGTTTTTGTTTTTTAAATCCCTTTGCCTTTCACTGCCTGTCTAAAATGCAATGGCAATACAGGACTAAGAAATTCACTTTCTCCCCAGTGTGCTCTTCTTTGAAATACGGAAATAAGCTCCTCCTTATATGTGGAGTGTTTAAAAGCTGACAAATATTCAAGAAATGATTTAGTATTTTTATGCCAAGATGTCATATTTGCTTACACATATTCTAAATTCCATAGCAGTTTACTCATGGCAAAAAGTAGGGACAGCAAGAACAACCCAAACCTGTGGTTTGCTAAATGAAATCTCATGAGGACATGCCTGGACAAACCGTTTGCCATGTGTTATCTTCAGCGTGGAGACACCCAACCTGAAATGCACCCTCCAAGCTACCCAAGTGGAGTTTTAGCATCAGGACTATCTAGTGATTGGTTCTTCATCAGCTTCTCTTACTTGATTCATAATAAATGAAAGAAAATTAAAAGTTAGAAATATTAAGTGGCTATATAAGGCCAGTGACAAATGAAAAACTATAGACTATCTGAAAGAAAACTCCATGAGTTCAAATAAAAGAGGAAATTTTTTTTACAAAATTCAGATTGTGTATATAGATACACCTGAGATGAACATACAGCTCAATATAATTGTCCCATCAGCATTAATGTCGCTTTTGAAAAAGAGAGATGAGTCGACCCCTTGTACCTTACAGATAATGTAAATAACCAAAAGTAATTTTTAAAAAAATATATATTTGCATTGATTTCAGAGGGGGGGGGGAGGAGAGAGAGAGAGAGAGAGAGAGAGAGAGAGAGAGAGAGAGAGAGAGAAAAACAGCGATGATGAGGGCGAATCATGCCTTCTGCATGCCCCACACTGGGAATTGAGCCTGCAACCTGCAACCTGGGCATGTGCCCTGACTGGGAATTGAACTGTGACCTCCTGGTTCATAAGTCAATGCTCAACCACTGAGCCATCATCGATAACTTTAATCGACCTACTAGTCACAGAGCATTGTGAAATTTCTCCTTTTATGACTAAGTGCATGAGCTGCCTAAAAATGCAGAAATGGGGCTTTAAAAATATAAGATGATAAAAATATTGTGTGCCTCATTAGTGAACAAACAGTATGCAAATAGCAGGCACACTGTTGAATCTATCTCATTTTCTCTGGAGACATCAAGATTCTCGGGGAGTTTTGAGCTTCTTCTTGGTTTCCCGAGTGCGGGTGAACCTCCCTTCCCATCTGTGCGAGTGAGATTTACTGTGTTGACTGGCTTTACAAAGAAAGAAACATAGGAGGAGCAAACAGGCACAAGACTAAATGGCATCCGGAATAAGAAAAGCCCAGGATCATAAACATTTTATAAAGTTACTAGAGGCCCGGTGCACAAAAATTTGTGCACTTGGGGGGGAGAGGAGGTCCCTCAGCCTGGCCTGTGCCTTCTTGCAGTCTGGGACCCCTCGGGAGATAACGCCCTGCTGGCTTAGGCCTGCTCCCGGGTGGCAGAGGGCAGGCTCAATCCCTAGGTGCAGCCCCTGGTCAGGCTCAGAGCAGGGCCGATTGGGGAGTTGGGGTGCCGCCCCTGTCATGCACAGAGCAGGGCGGATCGGGAGGTTGCGATGCCACCCCTAGGCACGCTCAGGGTAGGGCCGATTGGGGGGTTGGGGCACCGCCCCGTCACACTCAAGGCAGGGTCGATAGGGAGGTTGCGGCGCCAGCCCGTCACGCACAGAGCAGGGCCAATCAAGGGGTTGGGGCACTGCCCCCTATCATGCACAGAGCAGGGCCCATCAGGGGGGTTGGGGCTCCATACCCTGTCACACACAGGGCAGGGCCAATCAGTGGGTTGAGGAGCTCCCCCCGTCACGCACAAAGCAGGGCCCATCAGGGGGTTGGGAAGCTCCCCCCTGTCATGCACAGAGCAGGGCCCATCAGGGGGTTGGGGAGCTCCCCCCTGTCACGCACAGAGCAGGGCCGATCAGGGGGTTGAGGAGCTCCCACCTGTCAGGAACAGAGCAGGGCCGATAAAGGAGTTGGGGCACCGCCCCCTGTCACACACAGAGCAGGGCGGATCAGGGGGTTGGGGTGCCGCCACTGTCACACTCAGGGCAGGGCCGATGGGGGAGAGGGTTGGGGCGCCACACCCTGTCACACACAGAGCCCCAGGGCGATCAGGGGGTTGGGGAGCTCCCCCCTGTCACGCACAGAGCAGGGCTGATCAGGGGGTTGAGGAGCTCCCACCTGTCAGGAACAGAGCAGGGCGGATAGGGAGGTTGTGGCCACGCCCCCTGTCACACACAGCCACAGGGCAATCAGGGGGTTTGGGCGCTGCCCCCGTCACGCTGATCCCGGTGCTGGGAGGCATATTACCCTTTTACTATATAGGATAGAAGCCTGGTGCACGGGTGGGGGCTGGCTGGTTTGCCCTGAAGGGTGTCCTGGATCAGGATGGGGGTCCCACTTGGGTGCCTGGCCAGCCTGGGTGAGGGGATGATGGCTGTTTGCATCTGGTCACACCCCCTTCAGGGTGGGGGTCCCGCTTGGGTGCCTGGCCAGCCTGGGTGAGGGGCTTAGGGCTGTTTGCAGCTGGTCACACCCCCTTCAGGGTGGGGGTCCCCACTGGGGTGCCTGGCCAGCCTGGGTGAGGGGCTGAGGGCCATTTTCAGGCTGGTGGGTGACTGAAGCTCCCAACCTGTCCTTTTTTCCTTTTTTTTTATTCTGGGCCAGCTTTAGCTCTGAGGCTCGGCTCCAGCTAAGGGGCCCCCCGCTGCTGAAAGCGGGTTTCTGGCCTTTGTTTACCCTTCTGTATTTGAAACAATGTTGCGGTCCTGCTGGCTGAAGCCTGGGGTTTTGTTTAGCTTCTATATTTGTTACAATGCTGCTTAGAGTGCAGCTGAGAGGCCGGCAAGGCAGGTGGGGAAGCTTGGCTCCCTCTGTCACTGAAGCAAACAAGCCTCCCTGTTTGCATCAGCTGCCTGGCTGCCGGCCACCATCTTGGCTGGCAGTTAATTTGCATATCTCCCTGATTAGCCAATGGGAAGGGTAGCGGTTGTACGCTAATTACCATGTTTCTCTTTTATTAGATAGGACTATTCCAATAAGGAAGCTTTGCTTAAAAATGCTCCAATACTCTGATTTCTCTTCAGATCGCATAAATCTTTAGCCTTTTAAAAATGCTCCATTGTTTGAAAAGGGAGGCTGCAGGTGAGTGAAGTATAGAGAGTACGAATACCTAACATGGACTGGGCATTTGTGTTAGCATTTAATTTTCACAGCCTTATGAAAAAGTTTTATTATTTTCACGTTCCAAAAGAAAGAAGAGGTGGAAATAAGAGGTTGGGGGCGGGGTGAAGTTTAGTAACATGCCGGGATCATCAATCAACTAACAGAAATCAGGTCTGCCTGACTCAAACCCTTCTCTCCCCACTACCATATGAAGAAGGAAGACCAAACACAACAGGCAAGAGCCTCTAGTATGTTACTTTCTGTGCCAAAGCTTCCTGATTTGTAAAAACGGAGATGATAATAGCACTGATCTCACAGAGTTGTTATGAGGACGAAATGAGATACTACACACAGTGCTGGAACACAGGAAGGTTTAATAAAGGACACCTATTTTTGTTGTTCTTCTTTCTCACATCAGTTTTTCAAATTGCTAAGAAAACATCTCTCTGCTAAATCTGGTAGATATTCAATAATGCCCATATACCAAAAGGAAAAAAGAAAGGTAAGCATGGTCTATAGTAACACCTCATAATATTAGACTAAGGTAATTTGTTGACTACTAGGAATGATATTTCCTACAAACTTTTAGAAGTTTTATTAACTGGGCAGCTATCGAATGGGATGGGGCTGATTAAATGGAACTACTTTATATACAATGGAAATTTTAAAATGCTAGCACAATACTTTTTTAAACTAGTGTTTATGTATGTTGGCCTTGGTCTATATACATAGTTACCTTCCCAAAACACCGAGTGTGTATTCCATTCAAGTAACTTCTGTTTTGGCCAAGAGGGAAAAAAAATGCTCAGGTGGGCTGTCAGTAAGCCTCAGGATGAGCACAATCTAATTTTTTGTCTAGGTTACGAAAGTTAAAATATTGCATTTCAAGCCCTGGTGGGTTTGGCTCAGTGGTTAGAATGTTGACCTGTGGACCGAAGGGTTGTGGGTTCAATTCCCAAAGGCACATACTTTGGTTGTGGTTCCACCCCCAGCCCTGGTCAATGCTTCTCTCTCTCTCTCTCTCTCTCTCTCTCTCTCTCTCTCTCTCTCTCTAGCTCTTGCTCTCACTCTATCTCTGTCTCTCCTCCCCCAACCTCCCTTCCACTCTGTAAAAATCAATGGAAAAATGACCTCTAGTGTGGATCTTATTTATTTTTTTTAAATTTATTTTTTTAAACATATTTTTATTGATTTCAGAGAAGAATGGAGAGTGAGAGAGAGATAGAAACATCAATGATGAGAGAAAATCATTGATCAGCTGCCTCCTGCACACCCCCTATTAGGGATCGAGCCCACACTTGGACATGTGTCCTGGATCGGAATTGAACCTGGGACCTTTCAGTCCACAGGCTGATGCTCTATCCACTGTGCCAAAATGGCTAGGACTCTAGTACAGATTTTTAAAAAAGTATCACTAGATCCAGCCCAGCTTCATGTGTTCTGAACTCTAGAGAGCAGAATACAAGTGAAGCCTTGGACAGTTTTATGTCTTGTGTCCCAGTTGATGATAAAGGACAGAACAAGTTTAGTCTACTTGGCCCCCATCCCTCTAAGCTTCTCCTTTGAGACAACTGAGATGTCAACAATTGCACTGGGCCTTGAAAAGGGGTAGATAAACAGCAGAACACAGAATTCCTGGGTCAATGTTTGGGGGACACGCATATTAAATGAAATTAGAAGTACTGTTTTCCACTCACACGCACTCAGGCTAACAGCAAAAGAACATGAAGACATTATTATTGTTGTTAGTGGAGCTGATTTTCTTTCCAATCAGATCACTGTGTTATTTCCAACATGATTTCTAAAGGAAACCGACGGCACTTACATTGGACAATGTGTGAGATCAAGAGGGCAGCGCTGGTGTCATTACATGTCAGCCTGCCCTGAGCCAGGTCCTGCTTCACTTGCAGAGCAAACAGGTACCTACAAACAGACAGAGACGGGCGTCAGCAACACAGAGATGAGCTATGGAGGGCGGGGAAGGCCGGCATCTAAGCCATGCTCACCCCTGGCAACCTGTCCGCGCCGTGAGCAACTAAAGAAAAGGTACAAAAAAAAACAAGGAAAAGAAAGTCCGCGAGGCTGAAATTAATTTCTGAGGCCCCTGACTGCCGTGTAAATACAGCTCCCTGAAGGACTGGGAGACACGTGCTGTAATCTTTTCACGCAGTGAGTAATACGTTTCATTTTATATGGAGAGAAGCAGTGGTTAAATATACGACGATTACTTACCACCCTATATATTTTTGCAAGGTAAAGCAAACAACTTTTTTTCACAGAACAATATACTAAAAATGGCTTTATGGCTCAGACAATAACAATAGTTCATTATGGTTAGTTAAAAGCTTTGCAACAGGAAATGGAAAGACAAGGGTATCTTTTTTTGGTACAATATTCACTTAGCTACTTCCATAAGTTTCAGCTCTCAGATGTAAAAAAAAATCAATTTATTTTGAAATTCTTTTCTTTATATTGTAGGATAAAGCAAGTAAACACTTTTGGCAAAAGAGAAAAGAGGTATTTATAAAACAACGAAATTATGGGGAAACAGTCAATGTTAAAATTGATTTGAAAATATCAGTATGAACTCATACATTTTTAGAAAAGACATTTAGTAGTTTTGCCCACTGCCTAGAAACTGTCATCTCAGAGGTAACTCTTACCACACAAACCAGATTCTGGCTCCCACCCAATTACCCCTTAGAAGGACACAGAGAAATGTATATTCCAGGCTGGGGTAGGGGAAGGTGCAAAATGAGTCTGGAATATCTAGCTATGCTAGAAAGCAAGGCAGCTTCCCAAAACAAATGTGTTGCATTGAAGGGGCATCCATTGGCCAAAGTGGCAACAGCTTGAGCAGCAACAAGAATGATTAAAGTGAATGGAAAGTTCAAGATTTCATATAACGATACTAAAAAAAGAAAGAGAAAAAAGGAAAAACAGAATGTGTCACCAATTTGAAGAGACTATTATAGCAATTCTTTATTCAAAAATTGGTAACCCATGACCAAAACAGTGGTCATGTAATCTGTCTCTCTCATAGGAAGGGTACTTGGACTATGTCCAGATAGTCCAAGTGGATGAGGCAAAGTTTTATCTTACAGAAGAATGCTAACTAATGGTGCAGCAGGAATAACAGAATGAGAAGATCCCCATTCTACCACCTCTAAAGAAATTATTGACTCTAACAAGGACTGTTAATTGGTGTAAAAACCACTCAGGAAACTGGACTTTTGCATAGACAACGCAACATGCACCTTACTTCATAATGGAAAGATTAGAATGCTACCACTCTAGTGATCCATCTTAGCATCATTAATGATATAGGAAGCACATGACATTACTTATGATGAACTCTAGCCAAAAATGTTTAACTTGTATCTGTCAAGGCTTTAGAACTACCAGTTTTCAGGAAATTCGGAAGCTAGAGCAGTGGTTCTCAACCTTCTGGACCTTTAAATACAGTTCCTCATGTTGTGACCCAACCATAAAATTATTTTCGTTGCTACTTCATAACTGTAATGTTGCTACTGTTATGAACCGTAATGTAAATAGCTGATATGCAGGATGGTCTTAGGTGACTCCTGTGAAAGGGTCATTCGACCTCCAAAGGGGTCGAGACCCACAGGCTGAGAACCACTGGGCTAGAGGAATAAGCTAAAAAGTACAAGAGGTAAGATATTCTGTTGTACAACTGGCCCAGTTTCTCTACCAAGATGGTATCTTGAGGTCCAAGGACACGATAACCAGACGCAATGTGTGGTCCTTCAGTGAATTTCATTTAGAATAAGCATGTATGAATGGCATGGGGGCGGGGGAGGTGCATAGGGAAAAAATCAGAAAGGAAGGCACACTGATGTGTTAATAGTAATCTCTGGGCAACAGGAATACAGTATTTTTATCTTCTTAGTCTTGTTTATCTGCATATTCTAACTTTCTACACTGTACATTACTTTTGTAATAACGAAACTTTATGTTTAATTTTGTTAAAAAAAGGCTTTAACAAGAACAACCACAGGTTGCCATCAAATGCAATAATACATGGAAACCACAGTGACTAAAATAAAAACAGTCAATGAATGTTAGCAACTTTTTTAATAAAACAAAACTAATCTTCTTTAAGTCATTTAAAAAGTTCCATTATTAAGAACTAAAAAACAAGGCGCAATTCTGTAACCATCAAAAACAGAACAAAAGCTGAAAACAAAACTAAATCACTCATATATCTGCCAGTTAATTGTGTTTTCTCTGTTCTCTTCCCGCCCCCGCCCCCCCCCCCCCCCCTCAGGGAAGTCCAAGAGAAGAAGGGCAGAGAATATAAAACAACAAACATCAACATACAGGTTTATATGAGAGGCAGTACAGACCATCTTTCTGCATTAGGTAGTGGTTATTGTCTTTTGAGCCCAACACTTCTTAGAGCTACAGGCTCTAATTCTCGCCTATATGGTCATTTTAAAATAAGCAGGAGGGCTTTATGCTTTACAAACATTACATTCGGAACATTTTAGCATCTCAAATTCCAGCATGGGGTCCTGTGCTCACAGGGAGGGATTCAGAGTGTGGCGGGCTTCAGGGGCCTTTGGAGATAGTGTCTGTGGGCTCAAGGTGGCAGAGGGTCTGAAAGATCACACACTTAGTTAGAGGGCAGTGTGATGATGAAGACTGCAGGAAGACTTGTCACCCTAAGTAAGCAGACCTTTCTGTCCCAAGGCCCTGGTAATTCGAGAGACTTTCCTGGGGACTGATTTCCGGATGACAGCTGTAAATAGAGCACCCTGGCTGCAATCTAACTTTAGAGATTCGGCAACAACTATAATCTAAAGCGATTCCAACCAAATTCATGAGCTAACGGCTAAGGTGTACTCAGTAGGCACTAAATAAAATTAAACCAGCAAACACAAGGAAAATGCTCAAAGCACTCAAAAGGGCCCAGCCGGTGTGGCTCAGTGGTTGAGCGTTGACCTATGAACCAGGAGGTCACAGTTTGATTCCAGATCAGGGCACATGCCCAAGTTGCGAGCTTGATCTCCAGGGTGGGGCATGCAGGAGGCAGCCAATCCATGATTCTCTCTCATCATTGATGTTTCTCTCTCTCCCTCTCCCTTCCTCTCTGAAATCCATAACAATATATTTTTTAAAAAAGCACTCAAAAGGAAATGGACTGGCTTTAGGATGGGAGGAGGAAGGAGATGATAGTGGGAGAACTAGTCAAGAAGGGCTTCGCTTCCTGGGACTGCAAATCACACCCATCGGATGCCTGCTTTTATTTTTATTTATTTAAATATATTTTTATTGATTTCAGAGAGGGAGAGACAGAAGCATCAATGAAGAGAGAGAATCACCGATCGCCTGCACGCCCCCTACTGGGGATCAAGCCCACAACGGGGCATGTGCCCTTGACTGGAATCAAATCCGGGACCCTCCAGTTTGCAGGCCGACACTCTATCCATTGAGCCAAACCAGCTAGGGCAGGATGACTGGTTTTACACATGTCCATTTCCATTTATTTCATTTGGGAAGTCTGATTCTTTTTCCTCTTCAGTGTCATGTCCAATTTCTCTGCCAGCCTAAGAAACACCCTTCAGCAGACCTTGCACAGCAGCAAGTTCCGATAGGGTCTCTCACCATTAGATTTGACTGACGATGGGATGCCCAGTGGGAAGTGTGCCTAAACTCATTAGCATCAGAAAAGTGACTCCGAGCTCTGCAGTAAGAAAGCCTGGTGACTTATTTCCCAAAGAGCTCACTCTAGCTTTTAAAACTATACCTAAAAGTCGGTGATTTTCTCCTTTTGTCCATAGGACAGGGTTTTACCACAAGTGCAGTCCGATAATTAGACAGCTTCCTGTTTAACCATCAAGTGCAATGTAATCTTCCATCTATATTAGTGGGGAGCAGAAAACTGCTCCTGGAAGCCTGAAGAATTAACCACGGAGCTAGAGTCACTTAGAGTCTATACAGCCTTGCAGGCCCGTCTCTGTCTCTCTTTTCCACACATCCCTCGTCTAAATAAGCACTGTCCACGCAGACCTTCTCCTAAGCCCCTCCTCACTGCCATCTGCTACAGAAAAGTCCCTGGAATCTCAATGGTTACATCATTCCACTTTTGCTTACACGGGACGTTGAGAGTGTGGAAGTCAGTGTATTGGATCTGGGAGGTCCTCTTCTAGTTATACCTCGTGACAAAGTGGAGAAAGTGATGAGGAGCTTCTAAGTTTCATAGCAATTTTATTCACCCTTGAACCCAAAGAATTCTCTCTTCAGGAAAGATTTTTAAAATATCAATTAACACTGGGAGCCAGACAACAAATACTCAAACCCTCTGCATCCAGCTGAGCTGTGTCACGTGGGGGAGTTGCCAGATCGGCCACAGCAGCTGGCAAGACACCGGGTGCACTTGGCCCGAGGGTAACTAGTTGCATGGAATTTTATAACAAGGACCAGAACGGAAGAAAACTACAAACCTCTAAAGGCAATGAGTCATAAAAAATGGAAAAGGTGCAAAACTCATTGCAAAGTAGAACGGGGAGGAAAAGTGGGGGAAAATGAATTTATGCTGCCAAGTTCCTAAGCAGGATAGAGCCCCAGTGGGACGCGAGAGGAAAATCCACACGGCTGACCAACAGCTGGACTCGCCCGCAGACTTATTTCAATATTCTGAGCTTGGAGCAATGCATGTTCCCACGACAGGAAGGCTGGCCCCAGAAACGGAGACACAGTAGCCCCAATAATGACACCACATGAAGACTTGTCATCAGCCCCTCTGTCTTGTGCAGTTGGGTGTAGTAGCTCCAGCTGCCCCTCTACTTCAGCGTTCTGGCAAACTGCAGTTCCCAGAGGCCGATGGCTTCTGCAGTTCCCAGCCGCCTCTAACCGCTTCATCGATGGGAGGATTGTAAGTGGAGGCAAACAAGCAGTGGTGACTCATTCACAAACACAACGCCTTCACCTCTCGCTGGAATCCATGCACCCAATGCCCTTCCTGATGCATCCACGTGATGTCGAGTAAGTGTCTCAAACACAGCCTTGCAGAAGCAAGCTCCTGACTCCCTTCACTCCCAAACCTCTATTTCCCTCCACCCATTCCATTTATTCATCACCAACACCCAGCCAGTTGCTTCAGTCAAATCTAAGCATTCCCTCTCCTACCCTCAGTCTCCGTCCCCAACACGTCACCCAGATGGATGGACCCCACCCACCTCCAGCAAGTACTGCAAATGCAGCCACACATCTCCATTTCCACCCCTACCGCCTCCTCTGCCACCACCATCTCAGGCTGGAAGATGGCAATTGCTTCCTCACTGGATTCCCTGCTGTCATCCTCCCCACATCATCCACATGGCAACTAGTCTTTCAACAGTAAGGACATTCGGGCCTCTGTCCCAACTCACTGCACTTCGCTCTCACCGTTCCTGCCATGCGGAGCATGTTTTTGACTGACACCTGTCACTTGTTCCTGCCTTGGGCACTGCCTACTGGGAAGGTCTCCCTCTGAAAATGACTGACAGATCCTCGTTATTTCTTCAGAGAGGCACCCCAGACTAACCAATCTAAAATCATCACCCAGTCACCTTCTCTGCCATCATCCTACTTCAATGACCTAAATAAAGAGCCCTACCATTATCTGATTTTTTTGTTTGTTTATTTAATAGATTTGTCTGTTCCCATGAGAGGCAGACTTGTTTTTTCATCACTATATCCCCAGTGCCTAGAACAATGCTTGCACACAGTGTACACACTTCATAAATCCTTTTGACTGGATATCTTCATCCCTTTCTTAAATGATGGTCAGCCACCCAAGATATTGTGCTCTGTATCCGGGATAAGAGGATGAGAAAGGTGCCATAGCCTTGGTCTGAAACAATTATGTCTTAAAAGGCAATGTGGCAAGAATTTGGCTGGTCAGACTAGTGTACTCAAAGGGAGTATACTGAAAAGGGAGGCATTTTATCTTCACGTGTTCCCACTGGGCTCTGACCTCCTTTAGAAACCCATGTGTTCGCCACAAATGATAAAGTAAGTGGTAATACTGATGATGATGACAATGATGGTGATGGTAATGGTTACCATCCACGGCGTCCCCCCTGGGTTCCAGCCATTTGATGTGTAAAAATGCTTATCCCCAAAATAACCACAGCCAGGCCAGCCTTACAGTCACATGGACACAGAGGAATTGAGACAGGCGCAGAGGGACCAAGTAACTGGCCAGTCACGCAGCTACCAAAGGCAGGACTGACACCCAAGCCAGGCCCGACCGAGGTTCACGCTTCTCCCACTTGGCCAAGCTGCCAAAGAAACTGACCACAGTTCCTGTCCACCCACCCAGGGCAGCGATGAGGAGAAACTCTGAGATAACATCTTGGCTTCCCAGGAGGGATTCACTTTCCAAAACCATCTGATGATAACATAGATAAAGAGGGAAACTATGGCAGTAACAGGGCAAGTCTGATCCACTTCTCATATCACAGCCTTGAAGAAACAAGATTTCATCACTTCTTGGCCTTTTGGCTAAGATCAAGTGTAGAAACCAGGCGTTAGGGAAAACGTGGTGCTTGCCTGCCCCCATGTTTGTAAGCATAACTGGAATGGGGAGGTTAAACTGTTAAGCACAGAGTGGATGCTGGTTAAGTAGACTTGGAGAAAATGTTGATCAAATGGACTCAGAACATTAACTTTCGCTTCTCCTCGGCACCCCATTGCAATAAACAGCCAACCACTAACCTTGTGAGTTCTTCTTGGAGTTGCGTGTGGTCAGGTGGAAAGAATTTCACCACAAACCTAACAACAACATGCTTTGGCCCTAAAGAAGGAGAAAAAAAGTGTTATTGATTTCCGCTTCAAATGCAATTAAAGAAAAGATTTTCTGAGGTATATTATATACCAAATAATGAGACTCATTCCAAGTAGCCAAGAGTACACCCCAGCCACTGAACAACTAAATCACAGTTACTGAATCACACTTTCACACTGTGGGGAAACAAGTATCTGTTTTGTGTGTGTTTTTGTTATTGTTTTTTTCTTTTTAACGTTTTTGTTTAAATTGATTTTTAGAGAGTGAGGAAGGGAGAGGAGAGAGAGGGAGGGAGGAAGGGGGGAGGGAGGGAGAGGGAGAGGGAGAGGGAGAGAGAGAGAGAGAGAGAGAGAGAGAGAGAAACATCATTGACTGGCTGCATCCTGCACACCCCATACTAGGGATTGAGCTGGAAACTCGGGCATGTGTCCTGACTGGGAATCGAACCGGTGACCTCTTGGTTCCTGGGTTGACACTCAACCACTGAGCTACACCAGCTGGACTTGTGTTGTTGTTTTTAAACTGTGACAAAGGTATCACATGGAGGTATTAGACTTTTTCTCTGGAGACTTCAATTGTACCCAGGTTTGAAAGGCACTTTTCTCTTTTAAAAAATGTGCCTAATTAGCTGGTTTTGTCCAAGTACAAGTTTTAGATCATTTTAAAAGGAGATAATGAAAATGTAAATTAGTCATGTAATTTATTATTTTTAACTATCTACAAGGTACAGCTGCTAATGTGTTCATCAAATATGTATGTAGACCTATATGCCAGATGCTCTCCTGAGGTGTGGGGAGAAACCTCAACAAGACCAGGCCCTGCCCCGCCACAGTCAGCCCACCCTTTTAAGTGCCTTATAAACCATTTATCGATGAGTTCAGACAAAATTAGGAAGCAGATCTGGAAGGGGTGGTAAGGGAGAGATGGTGAAGGAGAAGAATACATTCTGTTTTTAGAATTAAAATAGAACAAACAGGTTACAAACTAAAATAATAATTTGTAATCTGAGACTGTTTGATGTATCAGCTACAATACAAGGGCAATCTTATGGGTTCTGCCGTTTGGAATGATAGCAATGAGGTTATGTTCTATGAAATATAAGACACTATAACGAAATCCCAATTTTAACAGTTCTCATATGTTTGCTCTACCTCCCGCTATCGCAAAGACAGATGTTGTACCATAATTCTATGCTAACACATTCAAATTTAGGAAAGATACAAAAATAACACATCATAAGGCGAAGATGTCACCAATCTACAAAAAATTAGGAGGAAGAAAACAAGGCACAGAAATACCGAAGCCAAGAGAAACTGGGATTTTCCTTAATCACCTAAACATTAACAAAAACCCTGGCATGTCAATTCTGGGTCACAAAATAACAATGAAAAATGGGGAAGATGGGGAGGCCACACTGCTTCCTCTCAGTTACTTTCACAGACAAGGGGATTAAAGGAGGGGGCTCAGACCCTTAGAGAACCTGACGTGAAGCAGATGCTGGCACTAAGTAGAAAGGACTGCTCTTCACACACGGCTAGTCACAGCCCACAGGGGTGAACAGGCGCGCGGTGCTGGCCCCTGTCCTCACACTTGCTAATGTGCTAAGGGATTCCCCTCCACCATCAGCCGTTCCGCCACCAGTCGTGGCAGGGACAAATGTCATCATTCTAGACTCTGTGCTACCTCCACCCACCAGGCCTGGGGGCTTCTCTCTGTAATGTGTCTCCCATTTGATCCCTGGCCAACCACCCATAAACATTAAACAAACAATGGCGGTTTCATTTTCGGCATCCATAATTGCTTAATTTAAATGACAGCTCAACATCAATTTCAACTGCGTAAGGGCTGTACAGGCACTGTGCGTCCATTTATTACATCCACGTAAACTGCGGTAAGTGGCCCGGTGGGGTTTCTTAATGAGACAGAAAAGCAATCCCAAGAGGTATTGTGTGCTGCGGGCTCAGCTAAAGAGATGGAGCTTTGTTACCATCCCCAGGCTCTGCCCAGTCTCTGGCTGCAGTGAGGAACTATGTGGAGTGACTTTGGGAACAGAGCTTCACTCTGAACTTGACCTTGAAGCAGCAAGAAAGGAGGCAGGTCCAGTGCCGAGGCATGATGGGAAGGGAGAGAAAAACCAAGTGTTCTCTTTCTGTCCACCTCTCCTAGACCCTCTTCAATCTCTTCTCCAGCACAGGGTCTAAACCAGCCATGGGCAAACTACGGCCCCCGGCCCGTTTGAAATGAATAAAACTAAAAAAAAAAAAAAAAAAGACCGTACCCTTTTATGTAATGATGTTTACTTTGAATTTATATTAGTTCACACAAACACTCCATCCATGCTTTTGTTCCGGCCCTCCGGTCCAGTTTAAGAACCCATTGTGGCCCTCGAGTCAAAAAGTTTGCCCACCCCTGGTCTAAACGAAAGCCAGGCTCCCTCCAGCGCTGTTTGCCATTCAGAAATTCAGAAGCACACACACACAAGTTTGCATCCTGACTTCACAGGCTTTGAAGAGGCAGGACAGAAAACCTTACACCAATTTATGAATAAACGGCTCCACCCTCCCCTCCCCTGCAAAAGTGACAATAAGAAACCCCCGTTCAGACAAGGCAACTCTATTATTTGGGGACTTAGTAGCATGGTTTAGTTGTTAATCAAAACCATATTTGATTTTCCAAGCAAAATTTTGATTACCAAACTGTTATATATTAAAATTGCAGGACATACATTTTAATAGTACACGGATTCGTGGATGATGCAAAGCAATTATGGGGTAAAATAAAAATCTGTATTACTAAGTGCTTGACGCCACAGGACGGCCGACGTCTAGACGAGGAAACTGTCTGGCTCGATGTCTAACAAAACTGTTACATAGACGGTGTATACTTACTTCTAATCTGCTTGACAATAGGTTTTAAGAGATCCAGCCACACCTACAAAAGGAAAAAAAGAACAGACTGAGACACAAATTCTCAATGAATGAGTGTATTTTGAGTCTTTACTTGGAACTGTTTAAAATAAAGTTTTTGAGTACTGGTGTACTGGAGGCTGTCCCTCTTTTTCTCCAGAATTCCATATCTGACATCATCTACCACTTTCACAGGACAGATCCGATTTGCTAACATTATCCCTAAGCTTCAAAATTAACACCTCTCCTAGACTCAGTAAACTAAAAATTTTTCTACTCTCACTTGTACTTTGGCCACAGTTAGCTGAGTCAGCAAATATTAATGCATGACTGCATGTCTGGCTACAAGCTGAGTGAAATAGGCATGCTCCTTAGTGAAACAAAACACGTGTGCGCGCGTATGAACAGATCGGAAAGGGAATGGCTATCTATAGAATACTGCCTGGGCACCAGACGCTATCCAGAAGCTATGTGCCTCTAAGAACAAGGCCAGAAGGATTCCAAGGCCCAGGAGAGAAACCTGAGGCGTGGAGAGGTTCAGTAACTTGTCCCCAGTCTCTCAGATCTACAGTGGCACAGCCAGGACTGAAAGAGGCCTGTCCAACTTCAAAGCCCAGACTCTTTTCACACGTACTCGCCTTGGCATGCAGTTTGAGTGGCAAAATTTTTGAGAGACTGAGAACAGAGGGAGCGAGAGAGCAAGAGAGACCAGCTGCCCTTATTAATAAAGTATGTTAACCATATTATCCCATTTCACACATGCTTTTCTTTAAACTCACCTTGAATTTGTGGCCATTTGAAAAGGGTTTTATGGAGGCTCATATTTACATATATGACAAAAACAAGGTTAATGTGCTTAATGTGAAGATGGTTTTATAAGTAAACTAGAGGCCCGATGCACGATATTCGTGCAAGAGTAGGCCTTCCTTTCCCCAGCTGCCGGCACTGGCTTCCCTCTGGCACCCGGGACCGGGGCTTCCCTCGCAGCCCCAGCTTCGTCTGGAAGGTCGTCCGGAAGGACGACTGGTCTAATTAGCATATTACGCTTTTATTATTATAGATAGAAGATATGAGAACGTTACAAAACTTTGCCAAGCACAACAGGTAATTGATGAAGAAAATATGACAATGGCTAAGGAGAAAATGTTCAAATTCAGGAGTTATTTTCACTACAAATGCAAATTTAAATAACCATATACCATTTCCACCCATTAAACTTGCATCTAGATCTGCCTGTATATGCATGGTGCTTGTAGTTTATAACACCCCAGGGTGCAGGGAGATGCACACTGTCTTACTCTATTGGTGGATGTATGAATCGGTACATCATTTCTGGAGACTAATTAGGGAATAATTACCTAGAGGCTAAAAGTATTCTTACACGTGCTCTTTCACCCAGTAATTCAACTTTGGGAAATTATGCACAAAACGATTTATGTACAATGAATGCTAATAGCATTTTTACAACTATCAAAAATCTTACAATAACCTAAATAAATAAGTAAAATGGTCTACGTCTATATAACATTACCATGCAGGAATTAAAAATGATGTTCTTGACAAATACTTATGCATGTGGGAAAATGTGTTTTGGAGGTTAAAAGATGGGTGAGTCTTGTCTACCTCTTAACTGCCTTTTGTATTATCCAAATTACCTTAAATAATCACTAAGAATTCTCATAAGGAAAATAACTAAAAATTTTAAGTTCCCACCTATTCACATTAAACTTCCCCACCACTTTTTCAAATAAATAATATTTTATAATGAAACTCTCATTTCTGTATTCCTCAGCCTATATCACTATCTTATAAAAAAAAAAAATAGTGGCATTAGTTGATTTAGGATCATTTCCACTGTCAGACCCATAAACCTCAACCTTAATGAAAGAGAATAATCATTCAAAACAGCAATTATCATTTGCAAGATATATTATTTTCCTCCTAAGAATCCTAAAAGATGAATGAGGTGACAAATGTATCTTCCTTTGATAAGAAAACAGATTCAGAGAACAGACGCCCAAAGTTGGAACCTAAACCCTGTTCTTCAAACTCATTTATTAATTCAACAAAACTGTACTGTGTCCCTATGCTAGGCTCTGGGGAATGGTGAGAAAGCCAGTCATGGTCCTTACTTCATGGAGCTTATGGACTAGTGAGGCAGCAGACAGAAATCAAAAAGCCTTCCCAACAAAAATGGAGAACCTGAGACAAACGAATGAGAAGCGAAGGGGAGTCCCCGAGGACTCACAGTGTCTGGGATGGGGAATTTGACCCAGTCATGGGAGAAGCAGCGGCAGAGGGACTGTCTAGGAAACATGCCCCTGAACGTGACATTGTGCTGAGAGCTGCAGGGGAAGAGAGTAAGGAGGACAGATGGACACACACAGTAAAAACACTGGTCTCGATGCCTGAGGTGAAAGGAAACTGAAGTGGCTACAGAGCAAGGCTGGAGGGTCAGGAAGGGGTCAGACCCCACAGAAGCCTCGTCGAGATTCTCCATCCTTATCCTAAGAACAACGCAAAGGGTTTAAGCATGGGGCTGATCCAATCTGATGTGAACGTTAAAAACATCAATCTGAATAGACAGGGGGAGCCAGAACAGGTTCAGGCTGACCAGTTGTATTGTCCAGGCAAGAGAGGATGGTATTTGGACCAGGCGGGGGGGGGGGGGGGGGGGGGCAGAAGTAGAGCTTGGAGAAAGGGGGGGGATTTAAGATAAATTTAAGAGGTAAAATCCAATGGGATTTACTGACAGACTGGATATGGTAGCTGAGGAAGGGGACAATGACCAGAATGACACCAAGATTTCTGCTGTCGGACCCATAAACCTCAACCTTAATGCCCTTGAATTTCATGAAGAAGAGACAGTGTGGAAATGGTGGGACACACTGGTCCAGAGCTCAGAGGAGGCCTGGGCAGGATATCTCCGTTCAGAAGCCGCTGCCGCCTGACTCCATGGAGGATAAGGTCGCCTCATAGAGTCCAGAGGATGGAACCCTGAGCAGTGAGGATGCCTCCACCACGGAACAGCCAGGTGAAGCACGTGAGCGGGGAAAGTAAGAAGAGAGTCATGGAAGCCATGGGAAGGTGGTGTTTCCAGAAGGCAGAATATCAAGAACTGTGAAAGGTAAAATAAGATGACAACTAGAATATCTGACGGTCAGCTGACTCAGTGATGGGTCAGGAAATATGGTGGGCGGTGAAGAGGCAGGAAGGATGAACGGCTTTTCCTTTTAAAAAAATGTTTTTCAACTACAGTTTACTTCCAATATTATTTTGTATTGATTTCAGGTGTACAGTGTAGTGGTTAGATAATCATATACTTTATAAAGTGTTCCCTCGATATTTCCAATACCCACCTGGCACCATACATAGTTATTGCAATATTATTGACAACAGTCCCTATGCTGTACTCTACACCCCCGTGACTATTTTGTAACTATCAATCTGTACTTCTTAACCGATGAACGGCTTTTTCAAGAAGCTCAGCTATGAAGGAGGAGGAAGACAAGAGACTAGGAGTACGGGGGTAAAAAAAAAAAATCAAAATAAGGGCAGTGCTTATTTGCTTGTTTTGAAGGCCCTGGGTGCTTTAAAAAAAGGGGGAGGGGGAGGGATTGAGACTACGAGCAAGAAGAGATAACCGATGTCCTAAGGGACCTGAAGTGACGCGAGAAGGTAGCTCTGAAACAGAGGGCAAGGGCTTGAGTTAGAAAGAAAAGCTCTTCCATTTCAGGGAGAGAGAAAGACAGAAAGGCTAATGGCCAATGCAGTTTATATTTCTGTGCTGGGAAGATAAGAAAGTTCCTTTTTGATGCCTTCTGCTTCCCCTGTAAAATCTGAGAGGCGGTGGATTGAGGCAAGCGGAGAAGTGATGTTGCATGAGACGCCGAGTTAACTGGGGATTCCAGTGCGGTTCCCAGGGCTGCGGAGCGCCCACTCATGCACCTGCCACCCTGAGCTCTTTCGGCCGCCAGGGCTGCCTCGGGAGAAGCACCTCTGAGATCTTTCACCATCGCCAGCTCTGCCACAGAATCTGCCTCAACTCTGCAAACCACTCAGGACAAAGCAACTACGCTCTGGCAACACAGCTGCCAATTTTAGGAACTGTTTTAAAACATCTCTCTTCTGTTTTTGGCATTTCTGTGGAAAGCACCAAATACAAGCACCGGTTTGAGCCAACTGAGCATGTGGTTTTAGAACATGTCGGTCTAGAAACATCAGACTGGCCCGAATTAGCCCACTTGGTCGAGCTCGGCAGCAATGATGCCACAGGGCATCCATTACATCACAGCTGGCCAGGGTGAGACCACGGAACCTCGAGAGCCTATCCAGTCACCAGTTAGACTGACGGCTGCAGAGCCCAGAGAAAAGGTCTTGCACACACCAGACTAAATCTACTACACATGGATGAGCTAGAAGGAGCTCTTCTTATTTCTAAGAAAAAAAAAATAGGTTGTTGCTTGACTAGCATTAAAGCACTGAAGTTTGATATATGGGGAGGGCTACTGGGAAGCATATGAATTGAATCACATCGCTTTAGACAAATCACTTGTTCACTCCACCTAAGTGGAACAGAAACAAGCTCCAGATGAGGTAAAAAGGTGACACAGCACCACAACTGCACAGCCACATCACCTGGCTGCAAAGGGATCTGGTTAAAATGAATGAACTTCTGGAAAGGTCATTCCCAGTGAGTGGGACTCACCAAATCAAGGAAATTTTCCCCGCTGGGATTTGAAGGTCTATTGCAGTGGTTCTCAACCTTCTGGCCCTTTAAATACAGTTCCTCATGTTGTGACCCAACCATAAAATTATTTTCGTTCCTACTTCATAACTGTAATGTTGCTACTGTTATGAATCGTAATGTAAATATCTGATATGCAGGATGGTCTTAGGCGACCCCCGTGAAAGGGTCATTCGACTGCCAAAGGGGTCGCGACCCACAGGTTGAGAACCGCTGATCTATTGGAAGAGTGTACCAGGGCTGCCGAGACAAAGTACCACAGACGAGGCCGGCACGGACAACAGAAATGAATGTCCTCACACTTCTCTGGAGGCACAGGGTGTTGCGGGTTCAGTGTCTTCCGAGGCCTCTCATTGGCTTACAGATGGCTGCCTCCTGGCTATGTCCTCCCATGGTCTTCCCTCTGTGAATGCACACCCCAGGTTTTTCCCGGGTATCTCCAAATTTCTTCTTCTTAAAATGGTACCAGTCAGATAGGATTAGGGCCCACTCTAATAGCCTCGTTTTAACTTAATCACCCCTTCAAAGGCCTCGACTTCAAGAATAGTCATATCCTGACATACTGGGCATTAGAGCTTCAATCTACAAATTTTTTTAGCGGGGAGGGGAGGGAGTGTCACAATTCAGTCTGTAAATACTATCTTCCACAATTTGATTTCAACACAGTTTTCCAGCCTCAACGTCCCCAGCTTGCATACATTTTATTCAGGCTCCCTCTCTTCCTCCAATTCCCTCTTAATATCACCTTCCCCTTTGGAATGTGCTCTCTGCACTGAAACACTGTTAGGTGAGAAGAAATGGTTTAATGCCTAGGTATCAAAGTCAAGTCAACATGAGTCACTGTTCCCAAAGCCGTTCTCTTCTTTCCCTTGATAACTGTTTGCCCCTATTATTTTGACAAGTGACATTTTAGGTGGATTTTGTAGGAAATTGAAATATCTGAGGTATTTTGGAAAGAGTCCTATTAAAAGAGGTTGATTCATTTATCAGACAGCGGGTAGGGAAAAGATACTGTTTCTTGAGCACTTATTGTGTGCCAGGCACTGAATAGGTGCTTTATACATTCTCATTTAATATTCATAACAATATGGTCATTTTACACAGGAAGGAAGCCAAACTCAGAAAACTTATTAAGTTGCCCAAGGCCACACAGCTGGGGTTCAATGTTTGACTTTAAACCTGTGCTTTATGTGTAACAAAATATCCTACCCCTCAAAAAGCTAAAGGACTCAACAGTAGTTCACCTCTCCTCTTCATGTTTAAAAATCAAAACTGCATATAACAGAAATATTTCATCATCAACTAAAATGTATACAGGAACCACATAATATAGTTTATAGAATTATTTTATTAATTTTACATTAGTCTATATTTGAAAGATATGTAAAGAGTGGATTTCATTTTAAAACCTATTAGGGGTTTCTGCTTCTGGTCAAAATAGAGTAAGAGGAACTGGATCTTCCTACATGAAACACACCGGGGGGCTGGGGGTGGGAGGGGGAAAAGGAAACAATACATAA
This sequence comes from Myotis myotis, assembly GCF_014108235.1. NCBI lineage: Eukaryota > Metazoa > Chordata > Mammalia > Chiroptera > Vespertilionidae > Myotis > Myotis myotis. The sequence continues at coordinate 38,720,387 of NW_023416335.1, forward strand.
TATAACAGGTCTGAATACTTGGGGCGCCAGGCAATGTGATTCCCCGAGACAGAACAAAAAAATCACCATCCCTATAGTGCCCCAGCCTTCCGTCTTGAGCGAGTTTCTAGACTGTGGTGCAGGGAGGAAGAACCAGGCAAAATCCATGAGTTAAAGAGATGGGGTGTAGAAACCAAGGTAGTGAGCATTCACAGGAGAGCCCCAAGGAGTAGAAAAGCTCTTTCTAGAAAGAGCATTTAGGAGAGTGCAGAGGCTTACCCTTTGGTAGTTAGTAGTCAGCTTAATATTGATCACATATGCTTATGAGAAAATACCCAAGATTGGGAAAAACAACCTAGGAAGAGATTAGAGGTAACACTGCCTTGGTGTTCACATAGGGCCAGGAACACTACCTATTCTCACCAGGCAGACTGGAAGACCTCATGATTCATGGGCATTGGGTAGAGTACTAAAGAGGCATTCCCAGCAGCAGGAAATAATTTATCCCCTACTGTACACTACACCAGTTCCACCTAACAAGTCTTAAAAGCCAGATGTGGGAGGACTAAATTGTTTCCAAATAACTTAAGTGCATCCCAGAACACTCAATAAAATTTATAGAAATACAAAACTATTAAGCACTCAGCAATGTAAAATTCATAATATCTGACATCCAATGAAGAAAATCAACAGGCCCAGCCAGAGTCAGAGTGACTCAGTTGGTACATTGTCCTGTGCACCAAAAGGTTGTCAGTTCAATTCCCAGTCAGGGCACATACCTGGGTTATGGGTTTGATCCCTGGTTGGGGAGCATGCTTAAGTCCTAACCCCAAGGTGACTGTATCTGGAGATAGGGTCTTTAAAATGTAATTAAGGTTAAATAAGGGCATTAGGATGGGTCCCTGACCCAATAGGACTGTGCCTTTATAAGAGGAAAATCTCCCCCCACCCCCGCATGTGAGGACAAAGTAAGAAGGTGGCCATATGCAAGTCAGGACAGGGCTCATCACCAGAATCTGACCAGGCTGGTACCCTGATCTCCGACTTCTAGTCTCCGATACTGAGAAAGAAATGTCTTTTGTTCAAGCCACCCAGCCTATGGTATGTTGTGGTGGCAGCCCAGCTAAATAAGACACCTACCAATGGCGGACTTTTCTTCTGGCATGGAAAGAATATATAATCAACAAAAAGATGCCAACCTTTTCCCTGAGCTTTACCAATATTTATTGACTAGAAATTATAATTGTTTTATCAAGTCACTGAGCAATGTAGCTTTAATAAAAGAATAGTGGGCCAGCCTCATGGGTTTCTAAGTTTGAATGGCAGGCATAAAACACAACAGACAACTGAGTGCCTGCTATGTATCAGAAATCCTGCTCAACTCATGATTGTAAAGTACCGGTGTTAATCCTTATGGTAACCTTGTACAACTGTCATTCATTAATCCCAGAAGTTCAGAATCTACCCAGCTGCTAAACAACAAAGCAAATGTTTAAATGGAGATTTATAGGCCACAATGCAGAGCTTTCCCCACTATCCTCAACAGGCTAATAATGACATAAATTTTAATTATACACCCATCTCTGCAGATGAGGTGTGTGCAGCCATTTGAGTTGGAGGAAGGTAGCCAAGTGTGGCAGAGAGCGCTTACACTGAGGGGGGCCTGCGTGTGCATCCTGGTTATCAACCTGGGTTTCCAGTTCATTGTTAAGTAGCGGGCAAGTAACCTCTCTGAGTGTGCTCACTGTGAAATGTGAGAGATAAAATACCTACATTGGAGAAATATAAAGCAGGGATTGGCAAACTGATACCCATGAGCCAAATCCAGCCTACCACGTGCTTTGATACAGCCTATAAAAACTCTATAAAATTCAAACATCCATGCCCATAAGTAAAGTTTTATCGGAATACAACCACACAAATTTGTTTAGATATTGTCTGTGGCTGCTTTGCGCTGCAGTGGCAGAGCTGGATAGTTGCTATAGCAACAGTATCGCCTGCAAAGCCTGACATATTTACTTCCTGGCTCTTTTTGCAGATGCCTAATATGAAAGAGAAATGAGCTATATTTAGGTTTATGGCAGAGTCCATGGCACACAGAAGCTCAAGGACAGGCAATCTAATGTCTTTCTGGGCTTTTACCAGCCAGGTACCAATTAGCTGGCATATTAAGTACAGGGTCTTGATTCCTAGGATCAATAGTGTTTCTACCATGGGAAGACCAAGCAATTTTTTAAAAGCTGATTAAAAAGACTTCTCTGCTCCTGCAGGGCAATCTCCTGGGGATGGCTGCCTGGGCTCAAGGGAACAGCAGGCCAAACTTGCCTGTAAGTGCAGCAATCAGCTCCATCAACTGACAGGCCTGAACAAGTCTAGTTCAGGGGAGAGCATAATTGATTCCTTCCTAATTATCACCAGTGTATTTCCAATCTTGAGAAACACATCTCAGACCAGGGGAGAGCACTCATGTCCCTTTAGCTTTTTAAAGCCTTATAATAAAGAATGCTCTGACGTGGCTATTTACCTGATAAAAATGACGAGAAAAGGGGCAGAAGGCTGGGATGGAATGCAAGTTGCCTGAATTTACCACCTAGGGAAAAAGGTCCATAATCTTGTATGTCAGAGACTGTGAGGTTTCCCACATATCACACGCAGATAAAGGGGCAAAAAGCATTGTGACAGCCCACATTTGGGCATTGTGAGGCCAGTCACGCTTCCTCTTATTTTGGCAGTGATGTGAGTAGCCTCTCAAATAGAACTTGACAGACATAACAGCACACAATGACAATCACAATGACGACACACACACGTCCATCTCAGCATTGTGTACAGTAATAGAAGGGGGGGAGCACCCTGAGTGTCCATCAACAGGTGACTGGGTAAGTAAAATGTGGTGTAACTGCACAGTGGAATATTATTCAGCCTTGAAAAGCTAGGAAATTCTGTCATATGCTAATATGCTACAACATGATGAACACTGAGGACATTATGCTAAGTGAAATAAGCCAGTCAGAAAAGGACAAATACTATGTGACTCCACTGGTATGAGGTTCCTAGAGTAGCCAAATTCATAGATACAGCAAATAGGATATGGGGGCTGCCAGGAGGTGGGAGGAGGAGGAAAAGGAAGTTGCTATTTAATGGGTATGGAGTTTCAGGTTTGCAAGATGAGTTACAGAGATCTGTTGTACAACAATGCGAATATAGTTAATGCTCCTGTACTGTAGACTTAAAAAAAATTAAGATGGGCCCTGGCCAGTGATGCTCAGTGGTTACAGCGCCAGTCAGAGCACTGAGGGGTCACGGGTTCGATTCCCAGTCAAGGGCTCGTATCTGGGCTGTGGGTTCCATCCCGACCCTTATCGAGGTGAACGTGGGAGATAACCAATTGATGTGTCTCTCTCACATTGATATTTCTCTCTCTCCCTCTCTCTTTTCCTCCCTCCTCCCTTTCTACTCTCCCTAAAAATCAATGGAAAAAATAACTTCGGGTAAGGATTAACAACAACAAAAATAGTTAAGATGGTAAATTTTATGTTATCTGTTTTTGAACACAATAAAAAAATGATGACAACAATATTTCCACAACTAACGCTTCCTGAATACTTTACTAGGCCCCAGGCATGTGCCAATAGAGATCATGTTTGATCCTTTCCGAAGCCCCACAAGGTGGGCACCAAATCTCCATTCTACCCAGGAGAGAAGTGAGGCTCAGTGAGGCCTGCCACCTGCCTTCGCCCTGCTGCCGAGAGGCAGAGCGGCGATGTGAGGGCTGGCAGGCTGACCAGAGTTGCTCTCATCTACCGCTACGAGACCACCCGGCTAGAAAGCCGGCACTTCGACAGAATCTGGGAAGGAGACCAAAACTCTATGACACAAATCTTAAATTGTGAAGCAGAGGTAAGAATGCAGCTAGGGTTTATTGCTCTCACAGTGAGTGGCTCCTTCTCAGGTCATCCAATTAAGACTTAGCCTTGGCTTTTCCAAAATAGGTTCCCTAAGCTAGCCCCTGGGTGCTTTTCGGTCATTATTTCTGCTCCTGTGTGCTTTTATCTCATTGCATTTCGTTTATTTTATATATACACGAATACAGGTTATACACACACATATAGAAAATGTACATGTGATAAGTGTACAGCTCACTGAATCTGTACAAACTGATTGCACCCACAGAACCAGCACCAAGGTCAAGAAGCAGAGCTTGCCCAGGGCCCCAGGAGCCCTTCGTGTACCCTCTGCAATCTCTTAAACCATCCAGATCAATTTGTCAAAACAGCCCAGTTTTAAATTTTATGACATTAGCTCTCGGGCTAGAATTTTGCTATGGACAGGGAGCAAAATATAGATATATGGCAAGGCTGGATGGTGATCAAGAGCATGGCTGTTGTTAGGCTTGGACTAGAATCCCAGCTCTAGCATTTCCTAGCTGTGTGCCTTTTGGGAACACAACTTAACCTCTTTAAGAAAAGGGATTTATAATGGGCCTACTTGGAACGAATAAAATCCTATAATCAAACCTAATACGATGCCTCACACAGAGTTTATTACTCTCCAGAACAGGTGTTGGCAAATTAGGGCTTTCTGTATTGTCAATAAAGTTTTATTGAAACGAAGTCACATCCACTCATTGTCTACTGTCTGTGGCTGCTTCTGTATTACAAGGGCAGATATGAATAGTTATGGCAGAGACCCTCTGGCCTGCAAAACCTATATAGGGTATTGACTAGCTGGCCCTTTACCAAGAACATTTGCTGGTCCCTCCTTTAGAATGTGAGCCATGTTCACTGTGGTACCACACGGGCTGGGACGGTCTGGCATGTGGTAACCACTCACTCCTGTGGATGCTGTTATTTGTATTATATATGACAAACACTACTTCTTTATGTCATCATTATTGGCTTTTCTGAATTTGGCAGTTGAACGTATTTCTAAACAGCTCTAGAAGGAAGCAGTGAAATCACAAAAATCAACCCAGATAAAATGAAAGAAGTTAAGCCCTGGAGATGCCCAGGAAGATCAATATGTTTGTAAATTCTAGCAAAAAGAAGCACCCACAGACACAGCAAAGGCACTGAACTCGGAGCCAGAGGAACAAGACCAGAATCCCAGCTCTGCCATTAGCTAGTTGGCTGACCCAGATATGGAACAAGTCTCAGAGGCGCAGTCCCCTCGCCACTAATTTACAGTTTAGAAAGGCAACTCCAGCTGGACCGGAACGGGGCAAGATATACTGTAGTCGAAAAAGCCGTAAGGACCCTGCAGTAATTCAGGCAGGGTTGTCAGAAATAAGGAAATATCAGGTCTTCTAGGGCTTTGAGAATCACTATTTTCACATAAAATAAGTTTATGAAACAATGTTCCATAGAACTTGCAACATCATATTGTTATTGTTTGTTTCCTCGTCTGTCTTCCTAAAGTTGTGCACCTCTCATGAGTGGAGACCATAATTACTTCTTGTGTCACTTTAGATCACGTGTCTTCTACAGGATGAAGTGTGATGACTGACACAGTGTAGGCACAAAATCATTCTTAGATGAATAAATGAACCTGGAATTACAACCGGCCCCTTGGTGGTCATTTGCCACATCAGAAAAAGGACCGGGAGTCAGGGAAGCTTCAATTTAACGGAAGCACTAGAAAATGGGCAAAGAGTATTTAGAGGTAGGAATACGTTAAGAAAATAAAACTTGCGCCCATTTCTAGGGACATGACAGATTCACTCATTTACCACCTCCCTTCTCTCCTCCTTCCCTGCAGTGCTGTCTTCCCTTGCTCGACGGTTCCCTCTCTGGTTCTCCTCTCTCTCTCTACTCCTTTGAGGGCCCGTCCTTGTTTATCCATCCCTTAAACGCGGGTGTTCCCCTCTTGCCTCCTATTCACGTTCTACTCTCTCATCTAGTTTCAGAGCTTCAATTACTACTTAAAATAACTTTAGGATTCTTGGTTTTCAGCTGGGATCTCCTTCCTGTGCTCCAGCAGATACACCTATGGGTACTGCCCACTGGACATCTCCATGGATGCCCAACTCCTCATGTCCTGGTGGAACTCGTGTCTTCACCTCTTTACAGACATGGTCTCTCTGAGGCTTTGCCTTTCCAGGGACTGGCGCCACTGTCCACCCAAATGGCAAAGTGGGAAAACCCATGTACACTGAGCCCTCTTTCCCTCACACGCCATTCCATTCAATCATATCCCTAACCACACCCCCAAGCTCTTGAATTCATCCCCCTCACCCCGCTCCAGCCCTCTCTGTGATTCTCCCTCGGTTCTGTCTGCACCATCTCCCACCTGAGATGCTGGGAGCTCCTGACAGCTTTGCTGACTCCACTCTTGTTCTTTTCCAACGTGGCCACAGTTCTCTTTCTAAGCCATACATCGGCCCACATCGTGTTCCCTTTAAAACGCATTCACAGTTTCCCAAATGCATTCGCTGGGTACAGAACTGCACCACCCAACACCACGGACGCCAGCTGCATGTGACTACTGAGCACTTGGATTATGGCTGGTCTGTGTCAAATACACACCAGATTCGAAGACTTAGTGCAAAAATATGTAAAATATCTTATTTATAGTTTTGGCGTTGATTACATGTTTAGGATATATTAAACTAAATAAACTTTTAATTTCACTTTTTAAACCATTTTAAACATAACTATTAGAAAATGTGAAATTATGTATGTGGCTCATATTTCATTTGGACAGCAGGGTACAAAAAGTCCTTACCTTTCAAGCACCTCTCTCTCGGCTCCTTCACCAGAGCCCTCTCCCCCTCACTTCTACACTCTATCTGATTTGCAGGTTGCTGAATGGACCACCCAGTTTTGCAATATCTGGGCGATTTCTTAAACACAATTGTTGTTTGTTGTCCCTACCGTCCAATGCCCCCTGGCTCCAGGGCAGCACCTGTCACCTGCCCTGTACTGGTCACTGGATAAACCTGATGCCCCGCCTGGGTTATTCAGTCTCTGCATCTCACTAATATTGGATCTCCAACAAAAATTCTAGGGACTCAGCAGGTAATCAATGAAAGAATGAACAGAAATGCAATCAATGAACTTATAGTCTAAAAGGATGTCTAATAAAAGACAGATTCAGATATAGCCTAAAAGGTGCCATCAGCCAGAAGAGACTAAAAATATATATATATAACAGTAAGCTATGCTATAAAAGAACAATAGGACATACAGGGTGGGGCACAAGTAGGTTTATAGTTGTTCACATGGAAAATATAATAATCAATAATAATACAAGAAAAAATGTGGAGGGCTTGTGGAGGGGGATGGGAGTGCACTACAGGGAGTCAATGGGGGATAAAGGGGGACATGTGTAATATTTTCAACAATAAAAATTTTTAAAAAAGAATAAACTGTGTTTTGCGTACTCACAAATGTAAACCTACTTTTGCCTCACCCTGTATTTAGCAAACGTTGATATAGTCAGACCCATGGATTAGGCAATTCCATGCCTTTGGATCTGAACTACAGAAATACTTGGCCATGAGAGCAAACATAAAAATGCACTAGAATTTTCACTGCAGCATCCTTTGTAACAGAAAAGATTGGGGACAACCTGTGTTCCATCATTTACAACTGAGCTGGTAAATTATGGCATATGCATTCACTGGAATGGCATAAAACTATTTTTAAAAGGAGGAAATGAATTCTATGTCCTGAAAAGGCAAGATCTCTGTGATATATTAATGGGGAAAAGTATGAAAAGCATACAAGTGTAAATGTGTGTGTGTGTGTGTGTGTTTGTGTGTGTGTGTGTGCTTTGATCAGAAGAATACATAAGAAACCGGTAATGGTCCCAGAGGGAGAGATGAGGGAAAGAGTGAGAGGAGAGAGCCTTCATGTGTACTCCCTTTGAATGCGCTAATGCTGTGCACACATTACTTTCAGAAAAAGATTAAAGACGCTTTCTGGGTACTTTTCCTCTGTATATTTCTGTACGGTTAAGAAAAGATCCTGATTACTCCCTTCTCCCAAGTCAAAAGATAATAAAATAGCAGCATCAACATGACACCCCTTACCGTGATTTTCTTGTGGTCAGGAAACTCAAGGCCAAAATAGTCGCCCTCCACGAGGTTGAGGTGGTTGCAAACTGCATCCAGCAACACTTTCCCCGGGGCTCTTTGCTGGGAAGAGAAACAAGAGGCGTTATTCCCTCCGAGCCAGGCAGGAGCACAGAGAGCTCCCAGACACCGCTCCCTGCCACACACACAGTGTCCCGTTATTCACATCTTGCATCAGTGCAGCGATTTTCAACTGGTGTGCCGCAAGCATTTTTAAAACATATTAATACCTGATAGCTGTTCAGGGGCACTGACCTCTTTTCCCTTAGATTGTCAAATTAAAAAATGACAACAACAGCTGCCTGGTGTGAATGAATCAAAATTTACATATTTTTTGTCAGATTGGCAAAAAATACAATTTTTTTTTGGTCTGCCGAAGAATTTTAGTAATTAGTTTATGTTTATAAGATTAAAAGGCTGAAAGTCACGGCATTAGTGTGACATATTTGCTATAATTATTGGGCCAACATTGACACATTACTATCACCTGAAACCCACTGTTTACATTAAGGTTCACTCATTGTGTTGCATAGTTCTATGCAGTTTGACAAATGTGTAATATCATGTATCCATCATCCCAAAAATCCACTGTGCTCTAGCCATTCAACCTTTATCTCCCTCCTCCTTAACCCCTGGCAACCATTAATCTTTTAACTGTGTTTGTAGTTTTGCCTTTTTTAGATAGCCATATAGTTGGAATCACAAAGTACTGTATGGAGACTTTTCAGATTGTCATCTTTCACTTAGCAATGTGCATTTAAGCTTCCTTTATATCTTTTCCTGCCTTGATAGCTTCATTTCTTTTGATCACTGAATGGACCACAGTTTGTTTATGCATTCACCTACTGAAGGACACCATAGTTGCTCAAGTTTTTATAATTATGAATAAAGCTCCTATAATTGTGTGCAGGTTTTGTGTGACATCAGTTTTCAACTCAGGATCCCCCTGAAACCCTGCCCTGTGTCTCTCTCCCCAGGAATACGGTAAAACTTAGGGCTTTCTTCTCTTGGTTATTATAATACTCTGTGCAGACTCTCATCTAGTCTACATCTAGACTACCCATCTATTGAAGGGAAAGGCCATATTTTATTAATCCTGTATCTACAGCGCTTAAAGACCAACCAATTTTGTTAGAATGAATGAATAAACAAATCAAGAAAAGTTACTCATTCCACAATATTATATAAATTAAAGAGCTATGAGTCTGTCTCTCTGATTAGGTTCTGAGTTATTTATTCACCTTTCTATTGCCATTGCCTAACAAGGCATCTGACACTCTAACAATGTCTGTTAAAATCAACGCTGCGTGTGTATTTTCTATACACTGAATCTAGAAGCAAAGAGAATCCTATATAATAAAAGGATAATATGCAAATTGTCCCCTCGACAGGGAGCAAGACCAGGAGCTCAACCAGGGGTGGGGCTAGCCAGCCAACCATCCTCGGCCCCTCTCCCCGCTGGCCCGGCCTTATCACCACCAATCAGGGCGGGCTGGCTGGCCCCCATCCATGCACAAATTTGTGCACTGGGCCTCTAGTCCTATCTAATAAAAGAGAAACATGGTAATTGGCGTACGACCGCTACCCTTCCCATTGGCTAATCAGGACAATATGCAAATTAACTGTCAGCCAAGATGGCGGCCGGCAGCCAGGCAGCTTGAAACTAACATGAGGCTTGCTTGCTTCAGTGACAGAGGAAACCAATGTTCCCCGCCTGCCACTGCAGGCCTCTGAGCCTGCAGTTTGAAACATTTTAACAAATATATCCCAGAGCTGGAGTTATACATTGTTTCAAACCGAAACAAACCAGATACCTACTTTCAGCAGTGGAGGCCTAAGAGCTGGAGCCTCAGAGCTAAAGCTGGCCCAGAATTAAAAAAAAAAAAAAGGAGCGGTTGGGAGCTTCCGTCACCCGCCAGCCTGAAAACAGCCCTCAGGCCCTCACCCAGACTGGCCAGGCACCCCAGTGGGGACCCCCACCCTGAAGGGTGTGTGACCAGCTGCAAACAGCCATCATCCCCTCACCCAGGCTGGCCAGGCACCCCAGTGGGGACCCCCACCCTGAAGGGTGTGTGACCAGCTGCAAACAGCCCTCAGGCCCTCACCCAGACTGGCCAGGCACCCCAGTGGGGACCCCCACCCTGAAGGGTGTGTGACCAGCTGCAAACAGCCATCATCCCCTCACCCAGGCTGGCCAAGCACCCCAGTGGGGACCCCCACACTGAAGGATGTGTGACCAGCTGCAAACAGCCATCATCCCCTCACCCAGGCTGGCCAAGCACCCCAGTGGGGACCCCAACCCTGATCCGGGACACCCTTCAGGGCAAATCAGCCGGCCCCACCCATGCACCAGGCCTCTATCCTATATAGTAAAAGGGTAATATGCCTCCCAGCACCGGGATCAGCGGAGCCGAGAGGCCTCCTGGCACCGGGCTCAGCGTGACAGGGGGCAGCACCCAAACCCCCTGATCGCCCTGCAGCTCTGTGTGTGACAGGGGGTGGGGCCACAACTTCCCTATCCGCCCTGCTCTGTTTGTGACAGGGGAAGGTGCCCCAACCTCCTGATCAGCCCTGCCCTGTGCCTGATACGGGGGAGCTCCCCAACCTCTGATCGCCCTGCGGCTCTGTGTGTGACAGGGTGCGGCGCCCCAACCTGCCCCGGCCCCCCCCCCCCCCACGGGCCCTGCTCTGTGTGTGATGAGGTAGAGCCATAACCTCCCCATCGGCCCTGCCCTGAGTGTGACAGTGGCGGCGTCCCAACCCCCTGATCCACCCTGCTCTGTGTGTGACAGGGGGCAGCGCCCCAACTCCCCTATCGGCCCTACTCTCTGAGTGACAGGGGGGAGCTCCTCAACCCCCTGATGGGCCCTGCTCTGTGCGTGACAGGGGGGAGCTCCCCAACCCCCTGATGGGCCCTGCTCTGTGCGTGACAGGGGGGAGCTCCCCAACCCCCTGATCGGCCCTGCTCTGTGCATGACAGGGGGCGGTGCCCCAACTCCCCAATCAGCCCTGCTCTGAGCCCGACCAGGGGCTGCACCTAGGGATTGAGCCTGCCCTCTGCCACCCAGGAGCAGGCCTAAGCCAGCAGGTCGTTATCTCCCGAGGGGTCCCAGACTGCGAGAGGGCACAGGCCGGGCTGAGGGACGCCCCTTCCGCCCCCCCCCCCCCAAGTGCACAAATTTTTGTGCACTGGGCCTCTAGTATGATATATAAGAACCCATTTTCTACCCTAACAGCTTAGAATCATATTGGTTTCCCTTCACTCTCCAGCGGACTCCTAGTGACCCACTAATAAAATAGACCCAACTCTACCACACAGATCAAACACTGAAAGAAAAATGTTTCAAAGACATGATCATCTCCAGTTACTGCTTTTCTAGTTTCACCTCCTCTCTGAGGAACCAATTAGTAACCCAGGAGACCAGCAAGTCCATTAGCCTGCCCCAGCGTGACCTGAGGAGCCATCAAAGGTACTTCAGTGTCCAGCAATAAAGCACCTTCTTTTAAAAAAAATACTTTTATTGATTTCAGAGAGGAAGGGAGAGGGAGACAGAGATAGAAACATCAATGATGAGAGAGAACTATTGATGGGCTGCCTCCTGCACACCCCACACTTGGGATCAAACCAGCAACCCAGACATAGGCTCTGACCAGGAACCAAACCATGACCTCCAGGTTCATAGGTCTACCCACCGAGTCACACAGGGTGGGCCCTCTTTTTAAACAGATACCAATTTATGCTCCTATAATTCCTCATCATTGAAATCCAGAAGATATTCACAGCCATCTAATGGCATGTAATATTCTCCATGGATAATTCCAAACTCGCCAGGCTTTAGACTTTGAATGCCTGGTCCAAGGGTTACTGGTAGAGTCATTTTACTTGTACTGATCGAAGGCAGGAGTAACAGGTCATTGAATGTAACCCATTCTCTTCTGTCAATCATACCCCACCCCCTGCTGCCCACATACACCTGCATTTATCCAGTGAATTTAAGAGCCACATGGATTACAGGTCACCAATCTTATTTTTCCTCTCTTTGGGACACACTGTGCCCTAACCAGTCATGCTGAGAGCACTTGGGAATTCCTCAGCTAAGCTAAAGCAGGTCCTGGGTTCAAGTTCTCACTCCTGCCCCCAAAGAGCTAACCAAGTAGCTCTTTGTTCTCTAGACCCTCCTCTCTGACTAGTAAAATCTGCAAGCATTAATGAGAACATTATAAACAAAGGCCTGGGCCAGTGGTCGGCAAACTCATTAGTCAACAGAGCCAAATATCAATAGTACTTCTTCAAAATAGACTCGCCCAGGCTGAAAATCGACTTCTGCGCATGGGCCACGAAGTTTCAATCACACTGTACGTGCGCCCGCACGTGGTACTTTGTGGAAGAGCCACACTCAAGGGGCCAAAGAGCTGCATGTGGCTCGTGAGCCGCAGTTTGCTGACCACGGACCTGGGCCTAAGAAGTTGTGGAAGCATTCCTATATCATAACATGTTTGTTAAAGATAAGACCACAAGCCAGTTTCACAATCCTTCTTCCTCACAATTCTTGACATTTCCTATTTGTTAAAAAACAAACTATCAATTATCTGACCAGCTGGCAAGCACTCACATTTCCAAAGAATCCCTGGAAATAAGTGAATTTGAGAGCTTCATCATGAGACTTTACAATTCCACGCTGGAAGTCCAAATAAACAAAAGAATCAATATACAATGGATGTCTTTAAAGACATGCTGTTCAACTAAGTGCCTCAGGCAAGGGGGACTTTCCACCTGAACTGAGTCAGCGGAGTGTTTTGTGAATGTATCCAGCACATATTGGTAAAAAATAAGGGGCTGGAAATAGATGCTTGGAATCTAGTTGATAAATGATACAAATCTGGTCTCAATTCTCAACAATTTCCTTAAAGTTTATTATGTTGTACAAATCCTTTGTATGAAATGATTTCTCTATGTACCAAAATTTTTATATAGAAAGAAATGAATTTAGAGTTTGAATGATATTATAGCTCCTAACAATCATCATAAAACAGATGCCTGAATTTCCCTATGAAAGCTGGTGATATTCAGGGAGCGTCACTAGAAAGTATTTATGGTTTAAATGCAACCACTCCATGACAATTTCATGGGTAAGTGGTCCTCAGCATTAACACCCCAAATGTGTGCCCGGCACAATGGTCGAAAATGCTCCTAGACATCACGATTCCAAAGCTCTAGGACCCAGTTCCCTTTCTTCTAGGAACTGGGGTAGAACTGCCTGGGAGTTCCATGCACAAGGGCTAACTTCTACAGAGAAAACGTCTTGGAGGAGGGAAGAAGAGCTGCATCCTCATTCTTTATGAAAAACTACCCCTCTACTTCCTCTTCCTGTGGATTTTCTCCCTCAGCCATTCTCTACACTCTTCTCCAATGAATTTCTGAGCCTCACACTAAAAGTAATTCTGTTCAGAATCATATCACAGAACATAAAATGGATAGTGGTGGTGACCGCACAACATTCTGAATGTACTTAATGCCACTGAATTATATACTTAAAAATGGCTGAAATGATAAATTTTATGTTATGTCTATTTTGCCACAATAAAAAAAAAGTGCAAGAGGAAAGGGCAGGGGAAAGGAACTGAGGAATAGGGTTCACATTATAATCAACTGAGGAGGGTTACTCACAACAGGATCTATTTACTTCACATTAGATCTTAAAACAATACTGAGGGGCTGGATCCGGCTCAAGCGGAGCGGCTGTGCAGAGGAGCCATCGCATGGGAAGAGTGTGTGACTATCCGCACATGTGCACTAATATTCCTCAGCACAAAGAGCTCGTCTACGTGTCTGACAAAAAAGTCATAAAATAACATTGGTGGAAGTAACCGCAAATTACACATTTGGTGCAGGCTCTGCACGGAAAATTGATGCTGGGGTTTAAAAGCTACCAGTCCACTAGCCCCTTATTGCTAAAACGAACGTGCAAGTCAGTCAATAAAATCTGAATGGGGGTAAAAGTGGCAACAGTATAGATTAAACTGGGAGAACAGAAAGTAGAGATCCTGAAGAAAATTCAACTGTAAAGGGATTTCTTTTTCAAATAGTAACTTACTTTAAGATTACACACACACACACACACACACACACACACACACACACTTATATTATGGCTATATAAGCTGTCATATATAAGGAAGGAAACCAAGTTATTTAGGCATCATTTGAAAACCTGCATTAATTATGCTCCAAAAGGCATTTGAATTTTAATCTAGTGGACAGATAAATGGGCTGATTTCAAACCGTATGTCCCTATGCTTTCTGCCTTTTGAATTGGCTTTTCACGCAATCCTACAAAATTAAGTTTTAGGAGGAGGTTTACATTCTTGGGGGATGTCTGGCAAGTAAGCACTGAATAATAAACAGTATGAACATTCACATACAGCTTCAAGCTATTAAAAACTGAACCAAAGTTGCTTTAGTTTATGGTGCTTTTAAAATATGTCTGTGCCTTCGGGTAATTTCTGTCCCATAAAGTTTTATGAGGGAGTAGTTCTTTTCCTCCTCTAAAAGAATAAAGACACAATTCTTTCTGGGTTGGGGGTGTCTTCTCCTCCCTCTCTAAGGGTCTGAAAAATGGTGCGTCCCACTGAATACGAGCTAAGGCTCTGCCTTTCTGAAATTACCTCGTAGACAAAACTATCAAGATGACCTTTGACCAGGTTTATAAAATCTGCATCTGCACAAGTTTCAGAGAGCTCTGTTTTGGGATCAATACCTCCATGGCAACCAGGCCATGCTCTCATCCAGTAGAAGGGAAGGGACTCTCTCAAGGGCCTTGGCCCCCTTTCTGCCACCATTAAAGCTTATTAGAATATTGCTCAAATCCCCATAATTCACTAACCTTCAGCATGTGTGATCTTAGGGCGTTATAACTGCAGGTTTCCTCAGGCTCTCTGGCAGTGTGCAACCAGGTGAGTGGAAGTGTTAATCACTACTACGGTTTGGGGCAGCTGGGGTACATTTAACAAGCAAGTTGCCCTGTGCCGGCGCCGTGCTAGGTGCTCTGGGAATGGAAATCAATAAGGTAAGTGCCTCTTTCTGAGTTGGGGTGGAGACAAATAACCAGGTAAATTAGAATATATGGTAAGTGCTATGTTAGAGGAGGGGGGTAGGTGAGTGAGCGAGCATTTGCTCTCTGGCATCTCTTCTTAGAAAAACACTAATCCTCTTGGACCAGGATCAGGGCTTCACCTTATGACCTTATTTGACCTTGCTCCAAATCCAGCCATACTGGGGATTAGGGCTAGAACGTATGAGTTGGGGAGAGGGTGGGGACACAGTTCAGTCCACAGCACATGGAGTCATGAAAGGACTAGAAATACTATCTACTTCCTAGGATCAATGAAAACTAACTAAGGCAATGACCCCAAAGTGTTTGGCAAAGGGTCTGGCCCACAACACAAGTTCTCTGCCATTGTTGCTGCTACTGTGATGGGGAAATGTTCCTTTACAGAATTCATGGCAGGCCAATGGGTTGACATTGAAGAGGAGGAGGTCCATTTCCCAGCCCAAAGGCACGCCTCAGCACTGTCACAGAATGCAAAGCCCGGCTACCACATCTACGTGCCCAAGTCCACCCGGGGCCCCTGCCTATTCTGCCCTCGAATGCTGCTGGGGGTGGCTCGGAGCAGCACTTCTCTGATTTATGGGCCCACTCATCATCTGCGGACCTTGATAAGCTGCAGGTGCTGGGGTGGTGGCTGAGGATCTGAATTTCCAACAGGCTCCCTGCTGCTGCTGGTGAGAAGCCTATGCTTTGAATGCAAGGTGAGATTGAAGCGATACAGCTGCAATCCAAGGAACCCTGAGGACTGATGGCTCCCACGAGAAGCTGCAAGGGTCCCAAAGGGAAAGTGGCCCTGACAACTCCTTGATTTTGGACTTCTAGCCTCCAGAACTGCAGGGACAAATAACTCATGTTCCGCACTGTCCCTTTCAAATAAAGGCTTAAAACAGATTAATAACCCAGAAAACAGATTCGAGATAAAAATCTCTAATTTGACAATCAAATATATTCAACAAGTAGTGGACTGATTATGGGAGGCAATTCATTGTTCCTGTTAAGAGGTGTTCCTCTTTCTACTATTGTTGCTTTGGATGTGAATGATGCTCTCTAACTGAAGCTCTTTTTACAAAATATTCTCTTCTGAGATCCTTCCACAAGGTGAGGTAGAAAGGGTGGGATTCAGGCTCAGCAGTCACACAGCTCACACCGCATCCACCCCTACCTACCCCCAGCTGTCCGTCCAGGGTGTCACCTTCCCCGCACCTCTGCACACAGTCAGGAGCTATCAAGCAAGTAGAAGTTCAAGGAGAGTGCAATTTGAGAAATCTACAGGAACCCACCTATGTGTCTGTAAAGCACATTTTCTTAGAAATTGTAGCAGAAGGCCATTGCTAGACTAGACTCACTATAACTGATGAAAAGAATGTTGGGCTTGTGGCTCAATATGGCAGGCTGAATACATGCAGCTTTTCTCCACAATACCCAGGAAGCCTGTGTAAACAAACACTCAAATAATGAAAACAGGGGAAAAAGGAATAAATTCATAGAACACCGAGAAAATGAAAGGAGAGACAGCAGGTGAGAAATTTCTCCCAAATTCTAGAAGATGACAGAGGAAAAAGCTGACATCTAATTACTGAAGACAGGAGAGAGAGTCGGCAACAGGAAGCAGCCAAATTATGCAGAACTCCCCCGAAAGTCAGAAATGGGAGATGCCAGGTACTTTCGATGATGCAGAGTAGAGTAAAAAACTTTAAAAAACACTGTAATTTGTATCCTCATATAGCTAAGAGTTTACAACTTAAAAATAAAAACCCAGAAGGTTATAAAGAGGAACATTTGGATAACAAGAAAGCTGTTAGAAGTAAAAATAGCAGAGCAGAAAGAAAACTCGCACTAGAAGAGCTTAAAGATACAGTTGAAAATTCCTAGAAACTAAGCCCGAGGACAAAGAGATGGTAACGAGGAGAGGACAGGAGACATTTAATGCTCAGTTCGACTTCCAACACTTGAACATGTGCCTTCTGCACGGAGACACCCACAAGGGGAGGAAATGATGCAAGAATGACATAAGGATCTTAAGGGTTTAACTTTTTAGATTGATAAAGGCCAGAGAGCCCGGCTGATGTAGTTCAGTGGTTGAACATCGACCTATGAACCAGGAGGGCACTATTTGGTTCCTGATCAGGACACATGCCCGGGTTGTGGGCTCAATCCCCAGCAGGGGGCGTGCAGAAGGCAGCCAATTGATGATTCTCTCATCATTGATGTTTCTATCTCTCTCTCCCTCTCCCTTCCTCTCCGAAATAAAAAAATATATATATTTAAAAATATATATATAATTAAAAATAAATCTTTAAAAGACAGAAATGGAATAGCTGAAATGTGCGAGATGTTTCTTGTGTTGTTTGCCCAGCCCTTCAGTGACTTGGAGCGGCTGTGTAATATAATTACGAAGAATACGAATTGGGGGCTGCCTTCTTGCCAATCCCATGGCAGTATGACCTTGGTCAAGTTCCCCTTTGGGCCTCAGTTTTCTCTTCTGTAGAGTGGGAATAATGGCTGAACCATCTCATTGGGGTGTGGTGAGGATTAAATGACATAGCAGACATGGAGCTCTTAGGATGGCATCCAGTACTCAGTAAGCTCTCCTGGGTATTAGCGATGCAAGAAGAGAAGCGGGAGGCAAGAAAATTACTCAAAAGCCAAACAGCAGACCTGGTGGTAGCCTGGTTAGCACACGGTGTGATCACGATGGTTGTGCAATGCCAACCAGAGCAAGAACAGGAACTGCAACTTTAAGACCCAAGTTTGGGGAACCGGGACAAGGCCTTCATTCTGGGAGAACGTAGCTAAATGTTTAGGCCTGCCCATCCACTGGGTCCACAGCACAGCGATTCTTTCTCCTGGCTGTGGCTCCAGGGGTGGCCACGCCGTCTGCCAGGACACACTGTGCTCCTTGTTCCCCTCGGCACGGAGACCCAGCGTTCAGAACACTCATTAAACACACTTCAGATTGGATTTCAGAGTCCCGACTCCAGGCCAAGAGGAGAATGGGCCCTTTCAGCTCCTTCGCTGTAATTTAGCTACGTTAAAACCACAGCGTCATTCGTATAGAACCGCCCTTCTTCCTTCACGCCAAGGCTGTGTGATGTGTGTGTGCGTGTGTACATGCATATATGTGCGTGCGCACACATGCTCAAGAAGTAGTGGATTTCTACTGCTATCTTGCAAACCTGTAATGCAGTGAGCAAAAGAAAAAATGTCTATGGAGAATTCAGCTATTCAGAATGCTGGCTTAATCTGCTCTTGACCTTGAGCAATTCATTGTCTTTTAATCACTTTTAGAAGTAGATGAGTAAAAAATTCCAAAATTTAACAAAAATTTTTGCATAACCTCTTGCTACTTTAAATATCCATTAGGCAGGGAATAAACTATCCCACAAATAGTGAATAAGGCGAGCAGCAACCAGATTATGACTCAAGGAAAGCATTACACCCTTCCCAGCAACAGAAGAATGCATGCATTTTCCTTATGTCTATTTCCTTTGGCACTTTTCTCTTTGGGTTCAGTGGTCTAATTAAACCTCAAAAGTGCATCAGCCTGCTGAGCCTGAACTTTCTGAAAATACACCTGATATCACACACTTGGCTTCCAACATTAGTATTTCGAGGGAACATGTAAGGTAGGTACTTCATTGAATTTAGCTTAGCGTCTGAACAGCAAGGTAAAGACTGTAGAACAAGCCACCCAATGTGGATCCCGATTCCCGCCATTCCCCTGCCTCTTCTTCCATGCCTTCCTCCAAAACCAATCTCTAAGGTTCTTGGAGAACCTCTAAGAACATTAAATGAAAGAAAATTACTCTGTTAGATGCTAACAGACACTTTAATTACAAAAAAATTTAGTGTTTTTCAATTAGTCAGTGGGGAGAATGGGAACATTTTCTCAATCCTGAACAGGGAATTTAAAATTATTTTTATAGCGTAAGGCTTTTAAATTTGAAAATATGTAAATCATGGCTTTCAGGTTTCTTTAAGAATTCTTGGCTCTGGAGTACCCAGAAAACCTCCGGAACCAATACTATTTATTTTTTATTCTTTTTCAGATACTTTTCAGGTTTCATGTTCTGTTCACAGTAGAAGTGACGGAGGTGGGAGTGGGCTCCAGCTCCAGGTTTGTGTATCTGCAAGGAGGTCAGAGTTGAAATCATAAAGTTAATACTTCTCTCCCTTTAAAAAACTGGAATGCTCAGATTAATGTAAGCACACACTAGATTTAGGGGAAAGAAAACTTATAAATAAGTCTATAATAAAGGTACAAGAAGCATATGCAATAAAGGCAGAAAGCAGATGATACAGAAAGTAGAATAGTGGTTCCCAGGGCCTGGGAGGAGGTAGGGATGGGAATTCTTATTCAGTAGGCACAGAGTTTCAGTTTGGGAAGACAGAGAGGGCGATGGAGATGGATGGCAGTGAGAGGTGCACAACAAGGTGAATGTACTTAATGCCACTGAACTGTACACTTACAAACACTTAAAATAAATGTAAATATTATGTTATGTGTGTTTCATCACAATGTTGAAAAAATTCAAAAATATTGAAAATATATTGAAAGGACTGGTAAATTTAGGAAGGGGGGTATGGGGGGGGGGGGCGGGTAGCGGGAGAGAAAGCCAAGCACCATAAAAAGAATTTTCATTATAAAAATAGAGGGAAACCTAACTTTTGCATCTCTTCCAATAAACAAAGCTATTACTATCTATACTAATAAAAGGGTAATATGCTAATTAGACCAGATAGACCAGACATCTTCCAGATGTCCTTCTGGACAAAGCCACAGTGGCTGAGAGGGCTGAGGGCAGGCAGCCACAATGGCCAGCAGTGGCGGCAGCAGCGGGGTGATGGGGGCGGCGCCTTCCTCTGATTGGCCCGGTCGCCTCCCACAGAGGGAGGCCAGACTGTGGCTTATGCCTGCTCCCTGGGGGGAGTGGGCCTAAGCCGTCAGTAGGATATCCCCTGAAGGCTCCTGGACTGTGAGAGGAGGTAGGCCAGGCTGAGGGACACCCCTCCACCCCCCAGTGCACGAATTTTCATGCACCGGGCCTCTATAGTTAGGTATAAAAATGTATGAGATTACATTTGTGAGCAGTACAGAGTGAGTTTCACTGGGTCATAATTTCGATGCCTGGTTTGTCACTTACCATCTATGTGGTCTGGGCAAGTTAAATGGCCTCCCTGGGCATGGATTTTCCCTTTGAAGAATGGAATAATAATACCCCCTGAAGAAGTAGCTAGGATAAGCAAATGAGATGAAGACACATAAAGTGCCCACATTTAGAAGGTACTCAATAAACCACTTTTAATTGAAACCTTTGCCAGGTTATTTCCAACGTTTGGTAGCTATGCAAACTCCCTCTTGAGTATTTTTAAGCCTTACTACACTTTAACCGCCATAAAATAAAATGTATACTTTCCCTTATATTCCAGTACTTTCTGATGAGGGGTTGAGGAATGAGATAGTGTCTATAAGAGAGAGTGGTGGGTGGGGGTTAGGAGGGCTCTGTTATGATCAATGGAAAACCACTAAAAAGCAAAAAAAAATTATGTGTTCACTGCTGATGACAGTCCCTTCCCACCAGCACCTTGCTAGAGTAAGACAAACCCTAAGCACACAGACCCGAGATTTGTGAAAAAGAAACAAATAAGTATATAGCAAAAGCATGGAAAGTGCATCCAAAAATACTTGGCCAGAAGGACTGCCAAGAGCCTGAATTAAACACATTTTTCCTTTAAGCATCAGACAACAAGCCCCTTGAGTGCTAATAAACCGCAGTGCTGACAAACACGATCATTCTGCATCGCGGACATCACAGTTTCTCTAAGTTTTTACAAACTTAATAGGAAGGAATGCTGGTCAGCAGCCAGGATTTAATTAAGGAGCTAATTCTAGCACAGCCATGATTCCGAAGGGACTCTGAAAACCAGGTTCACCTGGAAACTTCAGATCACCCACACCCTCAAACGCCTCTGTGCACGGAGTCTCACACGCATGAAGAGTTTGGGGAAGCATCGCTCAGTGATTGATTCACACCCACCGTCCTGGCACACAAGAACTTGGAAACCACTCGGCTTACTTTTTATAACATTCTCCTCAAATTTACCTGTCTGAACACCCTGATGAAATGTTTT
Organism: Myotis myotis; assembly: GCF_014108235.1. NCBI lineage: Eukaryota > Metazoa > Chordata > Mammalia > Chiroptera > Vespertilionidae > Myotis > Myotis myotis. The sequence continues at coordinate 38,741,681 of NW_023416335.1, forward strand.
CATGACAATTCCCTTGTATTTCTCTGCTGCATTTGACCTCGGTCACTTACAACTACTATCTGACTTACCCATAAAAAATTCACAAATAGCTTCTCAGCTCTATCGGAAACAGTCATCTTCTACTAAATCAGATGTGTCGGGGGGGAAGAGGACACATTTATAATACCTTACCTAATAAAATAAATAAATAAATAAATAAATAAATAAATAAATCAGATGTGTCACTTCTCTGCTCAAAACTCAGAGTAAATGCCAGAGTCCTCACAATGGAAAGCAAAGTCCCGGGACATGTGCTCTACCCCATCTCACCTGTCCAAGTTCATATCAAATTTCTCTGCCGCACGCTCACTCAGCTCCAGCCACACAGGCCTCCTGGCTGTTTTCTGAGCATATCAGACACACACCTGCCTCAGGGCCTTTGCACTGATTACTCCCTCTGCCTGAACCACTTTCTCCCCCAGAAATCTTCATGGATGAGTCCCGAATCTTGTTCCAATCTTTACACAAATGCTGGCTTTTCAGTAGGGCTGACCCTAAACACCCTACTTAAAACTGTACTTTGCCCCCACCCTGCCCCCCCCCTTATTCTGCTCTATTTCTTTTCATTTTTCACTTTCACTTATCACTCTGTAGCATCCAAAACAATGAATTTCTTTATAGTGATTCTTATACGTGGCTGTCTTTCTCTGATAGACGGCAGGCTCTGCTAGCACATGGATCTTCATCTGTTTTGTTCATCAGAACAGCATGAGACGCAGTGGGTGCGCATAAAGATTTGCTGAATGGATGAATGAATGGAAACACTTTAAACCTACAATTCTCATGGAGAGACTATAATAGCACACAGTCTTTAACAAACACAACGATAAGCTGGGGTCTAGATGCTAAAGCCAATTTGAATATATTTTTACTTCAAGAAACTGTTGCTCAAACAGCTGACAGCTTCCAAAAGCCATAAAAGCAAATCACTCATGAAAGGCCAACCATAGGGAAAACGTTAAAAGGAAAATGAGAAGATAAAGAATGACATTCTACGCATCAGGAAACATACGTCAAACTGGTGACAGTACACAAGACTGGACTGGCAGGGAAACTGTCTCTTCACCAGCATTAACTGGCCATGTGTCTGTATCCCTCAGATGCCTTTTGCAAACAGCAGAATGTGAACTAAAAAGAAGGGTTTCTCCTATATAATAAAGGCTAATATGCAAACTGACCCAACGATGGAATGACCAGTCATTGTGACATGCACTGACCACCAGGGGGCAGACGCTCAATACAGGAGCTTCCCCCAGGTGGTCAGTGCACTCCCACAGGGGAAGCGCTGTTCAGCCAGAAGCCCGGCTCATGGCTGGCAAGCACAGCGGTGGTAGCGGGAGCCTCTCCTGCCTCCACAGCAACACTAAGGATGCCCGACTGAGGAGCGGGCCTAAGTCATCAGTTGGACATCCCCTGAAGCTCCCGGACTGTGAGAGGGCACAAGCCAAGGATACCCTCCTCCCGCTTCCCGGTGCACAAATTTCATGCATCGGGCCTCTAGTGTTCTTATAAATGCTTCTGAGGCCCTGCTTTTGGGGGATCCAGGCCATCAGCTCCCTTTTGAGCAGGTTCACTAGTTTACTCTTGTGTGATTATTTCAAAATGTGGTCAAGAGGATGATGTCTTTGGATGGAACACATTCTCTTGGCTCAGTGCAAACGCCTTGTCTTAAAGCCTTAAAGCCGAACATTTGGCAATCACCATTTTAGTGAGCTTCACCTTCATGGAGTGTCACCCATGCTCAAAGTTAACAGGGGGAAAATGCAAATGCAAGATAGATAATAAAAAGCACAGGTACAGATGCTGCCTTTCAAATAAAATTCTGCCCATTACAAACTTATAAACGAAATTTAGTAACAGAGGCAGCCTTCAGGGACTGAATATCAGCACTGGAGAAAAAGCCATGTTGGAAAACATACAGATGTTTCTGGAAAGAAAAACTTTTTTTTCTTTTGTTTCTGGAAACAAAAAACCAAACAAGCAAAGCCAAGCAATTAAGGGCTGTCTCTGAAAAGTCTCCATGACTGCACAGCATTCACAATGTTCATCTGTCCTGGCGACATACAGCAAGGATGCAGGCCACTGAGAACTGAGTGTGTCCCCTCGGTAAAGATGGCGTTACTCAAACTGACAGCATTCTAACAACAGGGTGCAGTCATTAAATGCATTCCGCCCCAATTTATAAACAATTACATTAGTGCTAAAAACAAGTCCAACTAAAATACTGGAGGGCAATAAGTGTGTTTTTGAAACAGATTCCATCATCTGCTGAAAATTAAATACTGCCTGATAGAAGAGGCAGAGTTCACAGGTTTAACTAGAAATTGGATAGTCAGACTCAGTTCTGGCTGAGAGAGGCAGGAGAAAGATCTAGTTTTCAAGGCCTTTCACCATCTAATTTCTTAATCATGCAAGATGACTTTAACATATTTTAAACAGTGATGCCACATGCCAAAAGAAAAACGAACTAGAGCCCCCTATATACTACTGGATATACGCTAGCACTCCAGTTTACAAACTCACTGTGAAATTACATCCTGTCCTCTGTTCCTTAGAGGCATGACTAGTCCCAACTGCACTGAAGAAGGGGAGAGGACTCAGGACTGCATGTTTGTAAAAGAAAGCAGGGAACAAATTCTTAGAAACGGCAAGTGGAATGATGGTTATCAGGGGCAGGGAGGACGGGGTCTTGTTTTTTAATGGGTCTCGGATCTGCAGGATGGAAAAGTTCTGAGATCTGTTTCACAACAATGTAAATATACTTACCACTACTCAACTGTAAGATGGTGAATTTTGTGTTTTCTTTAAACCACGATTTAAAAAAAAAGAAAGTAAGTAAGTCTAAGTAGCAGACTATGGAATAGAATCTTTCCTTCATGATACTATAAGCCAAGTGGGTTTATTACCTGCACGTAACAAAAATATAAAGAGAAAATAAAACACTATAAGACAGGCAGTACACATGCACTCGAATGTTCTTTTACGTGTGTTTATTCATTTCTGAGTGAGCCATTTGGGTCTTTATGTTTGATTTTCATTCATTTTTCAAAGAAGACATCTATTGATTGATGGCCCAATGGAAATTTCCAAAAGCATTTATTATATCTTTAACAGCTTCATTTTAACTCAATGTGCCTCCAAGCCTGTCAGGCAAAACTATGAAAAGCAGCGATAAAACAAGCTGTGTTTTTGCTGCTGAAATGCCCTGTGGCTGTTTCAGGGTATTAGGAACAGTGCAGCTTTCAGACCCTGGTGGTTTCAGTTTTTACTTTTTTTTTCTTTTTAAACATGAGACATAAATTGCGTTTCACCAACTCCCCAGCCACAGATTCTTTCTGTCTGACAGCTCTATCGAGACCAACTTGGAAAATCTATAAATATGAAGGTAAATATTCTTGAGAGATCTGAGTATGTGTTAAGAAGGTATCAAGGCTAAGTGAAATAAGTCAGTCAGAGAAAGATAAATATCACATGATCTCACTCATTTGTGGAATATAATGAACAACATAAACTGATGAACAAAAACAGATCCAGAGACAGAGAAGCATCGATCAGACCATCAAACCTCAGAGGGAAGGTAGGGGAAGGTGGGGGTAAGAGGGAGAGATCAACCAAAGGACTTGTATGCATGCACATAGGCCTAACCAATGGACACAGACACTAGGGGGTGAGGGCATGAGCAGGGGGGAGGGTAGGGGAGCAATGGGGGTATAAGGACACATATGTAATACCTTAATCAATAAAGAAATAAAAAATAAAAAAATAATTTAAAAAGAAGGTATCAATGCCTTTGACACACACATCTAATACTGAGGTGAGAAACCTGACTGAGTTCACGGTAAAAAATCAGCGAGAGAGGAAGGACTAGCACATCCCCTGCTGCCCCTAGACTTCATTTGGAACCCCCTACCCAGAAGTCAGCGTCGGTTCACAATGAAGAAGCTGGAAGAGTGCTGGGATGACTGTTTATGCCCCAAATGGCCAATGAGGCAGGCAAGAGCCTCCACTTTAAGCAACATCGTATGGATACCCCAGTACCAGGAGCAGCACCTAAGACAGTGATGGCAAACCTATGACATGCGTGTCAGAGGTGACACGAGAACTCATTTTTTTGGTTGATTTTTCTTTGTTAAATGGCATTTAAATATATAAAATACATATCAAAAATATAAATCTTTGTTTTACTATGGTTGCAAATATCAAAAAATTTCTATATGTGACACGGCACCAGAGTTAAGTTAGGGTTTTTCAAAATGCTGACACGCCGAGCTCAAAAGGTTCGCCATCACTGACCTAAGAGTTAGAGAGCCAGTAACCAAGGTCAACCATTTTAATAGTCAAATCAGTAATAAGTTGCATATAAAGATGAGTCCAATGATATTGTAAAAAAATTAAATATATATTCCTACAAGTACTGTTTTCAGTACTCATGGGAATATGAGTGTAGGCCAGTGGTCGGCAAACTGCGGCTCGAGAGCCACATGCGGCTCTTTGGCCCCTTGAGTGTGGCTCTTCCACAAAATACCACGCACGTACAGTGAGATTGAAACTTCGTGGCCCACGCGCAGAAGTCGGTTTTCGGAAAGGAGATAGACAAAACAAGTATACATGATGAGTGTGGATGGGAGAGTTGGAAGGGGTCGACCTCAGCGAACGTAACTCAATCAGATTGAGAACGTTTTTAGCAAAGGCCAGCTTAGGAGTACCCTAATTAAGTTAATAACAATGTACCTACCTATCTAGTTTAAGTTTAAAAAATTTGGCTCTCAAAAGAAATTTCAATCTTGTTGTACTGTTGATATTTGGCTCTGTTGACTAATGAGTTTGCCGACCACTGGTGTAGGCAAGAAATAACTTCTCCCATTTCAACATCAAATGCATGAACTCAGCACCCCTGGTACAGTAGACTGAACGTTTGTGTCGTCATGCCCACCCAACCCCAAATTCAAATGTTAAAACCTAACCCCACAATGTGATGGTATTAGGAGATGGGGCCTTTGGGAGGTGATTAGTTCATGAGGGTGGAGCCCTCGTTAATGGGATTAGTGCCCTTAGAAGAGAGCCTCCCAAGACCTCTCTTGTCCCTTGTACCATGTGAGGACACAGGGCGGGTTCTCATCAGACACCAAATCTCCTGCACCTTGATCTCAGGTTTCCCAGGCTCCAAAACTGTGAGAAATACATTTCTGTCTAAGGCAGTCTGTTATAGCAGCCAGAACTAAGAAGCCTGGGTGACTCTAACAAAACACATTTTACATTAGAAAAAAAGTGTGGGAGAGCCTGTACCTATGTTATTTGAAATCTGACCATCCAGGAAGAATACATGTGCTACTGTCATTCTGCAGAGAGGTAACTGCTGAAATATGGAGGGATTCATGAGAAGTAAGGGCCACCCAGATCTAGCAGGTAGGAGAAATAGGAGCGAGCAAAGAAAGTGTAACCTTAGAAAAATTTAACAACATTCAGGTCTTCACTTCCTGAGAATAGCACAAGGAGAGCAAACCATTCAGAGTGTGGTGGGCAGTTAGACAGACATGAACAGAGCAAGGACCATGGGCCAGGTACAGAAGGTCACCAGGATGGAAAGCTCTGGGTGCCTAGCAACGGACAATTGTAGGGTGGGACCTCGCCTCCAGGGTGACCTATCCACCCCTAGCATATCACTAACCTTTCCTCCCTAGAGATAACATCCAGGCCTCAGCTGTATTTCAGCTCCAGGCCCAGAAAAGCAGCAAAACCAGACAAGCAATGGCTGCGGACAAGGCTGACCTCAGGACCAGCTGCACTGAATAATGACCCCTGCCCTGGTGCTGGCCAATCCATGAGTGGAGACTCCCATCCTGAAAGAACAACTCTGAACACTGCTGAATACTCTGAAGAGATTGTCCCCCGGGTCCTCCCCGAAAATCTCCACCCTTAAAACTCTTAGGAAAGAGGACCCAGCTGCTTTCCCTCCAGGGAGCACACCATGCCTTCCACATCCCCCTCCCCTCCCCCCAGCCCCTTCCTCTCCAGGGTCTCCCTCCCCTTCCCCAGACTCCCAGGCGGGTCACCTTTCCCTCTCTCACTTCTGAGCCTCAAGGGCCCTTCCTTTACCTCTATGACTTGTTTCCTAAGCCCATTTCTTATACAAATTACTTCTACCTCTGTGATTTGCCAAATAAGTGTTCTCTTATAGTTTGAGTCTTGGCTTTGAATTCTTTCCCAGCTAGAACTCAAGTACTGAGGTTGCTGAACCCACGGGTCTAACACCTGGTGCCCTTCCCGCCACACCCAACAAAAGGGCAACGACTGTGGATGCAATCACCTCCAAGCTCTAGAGCAGCCAACGTGGTGGCTGATAATGGAGGGTTGTTCTATTGTTCCAGACAGTAGAAACAGGGCAGGGCTAGGGCTCAAAAGGCTAAGCAAACATCAAAAATTACAGGAAAGGAGATTTTTAGCTTAGAGAAAATGAATCTCCTAATATAAAAATATTCAACAGCCTAACAGCGTGTCTTGCAAAGAAATAAGCTGCCACCTCCAACAGAGTTTCAATATAAGTTGGATAATAGAGAAGATACTAGTGTTAGGAACAATGCTGCTCTCCCCTGCTTCGTTCATGGTGCTTTTTCTTCCTAAATCCTAGAGATTGGTTCTTCTGCTTTGCCTTCTAGTTCTTTTCTTACTTATGGGTGGGCCCATGGTTAGATTCGTTTTTTTCACGGTTCTAAAATATAATATGAGCCAGGATATTCGGTATCTAGATAGGCAAAGTTCTCAGGTGCCATCAAATACGTACTAAGATACCGGGATCCAGTGGGGGAACAGAAAATCACTTGAAACAATATGGCTGGAGCAACTACGCAGAATAAATGGATCTATGAACTAATGGCTATTGACATGCACACGTGGGTTTGTGTGTACATGCCCACAAATTAGTTTCACGGCAAACTTTGCCGATGGCCTGGTGATCTGTATCTCAAGGATTCATCTTGCAGGAGACAGCTGGCTTCTTACCCCAGCTGGTATGGGCTGCCAGTCCAGGTAGAAACACTGTGCTGATGCTTCACCCAGCAGCCAGAACCCAAATCTTTCCACGCCTTCTTTCACACATACCCCCACCCAAATACAACAATGCTACCATCACTATTTAAACGGCACTCAGAGAAATTTGCCACTTTTTTTAGGAGAAAATATTCCACAAAGTTTAGTTAAATCTGTTTAAAATCTACAAGAGGTGACAGAATTGAAAATGCATGACATCAAAGAGACATGTGAAAAAAAAAAATCTAAAGATAGAATCAGTTATAAAGGGAGTGAAGGAGGGGGAGGCCTGCAGTCTGGGATTTCCCAGAAACTGGATCCAATTTTGGCCGAGAAGGAAAGGAAAGGAGTCTATCAAATGAATTGTTGTTAAAGAAAGAATAAATGTTTTCTATTGTTCCCAGCTTAAAGAAAAATGTACTGTGATTAATCATAGTCATTTTAAACACCAAAAAAAAAAGTTGCTTTAAGTTTCTGGTATAAGGAACTCCTCAGGGCCTTTCATATTATGTCAAGTGCTTTGGGTGCTGACAAATACTGAGTCTAATGAGGTGCCTTGAAATTCTACACTGCATAATGTTAGGTTGAATGCAACCTAACGCAACTATGCTTTCAACTTCATATTAAGCAGGTAAACATTATTCTTTAAAAGTATTTCATTGTCACAAAAAAGAAAAATACCATATGTAGTGTATGATTACAAGGTACCCAGCATAGTCAGTCTCACAGAAACACAAAGCAGAATGGTGGCTGCCAGGGGCAAAGGGGAGGGAGAAATGGAGGGTTGTACATGGGTACAGAGTTTCAGTTTTGCAAGATGGAAAAATTCTGGAGATTGCACAACAATGTGAATATACATAATAATACTAGACTTAAAAATGATGGTAAATTTTATGTTGCATATATTTTACCGCAAATAATAAAAAAAAGTGTTATTATGAGATAGACAGAAAATACCAAATATTGGTGAGGACACAAAGCAACTGAAACTGTTGGGAGAATAGGCTGGTACCAGTACTTTGGAAAACTGCCAGGCGGTTTCTAAGCTGAACCTATGCACAGACCCAACAATTCCATAAATGTGCAACAGAAAGTGGTATACAAATTCACCAAAAGACAAGGAACAGCCCAAAGTCAGAAGCAATCCAAATGCCCACTATCAGTAAAATGAGTGAATAAACTGTGGTGTCCATTCCAGCAATGAGAATGAATGTACTATCGCCACAGTAACACTATGGATGAATCTCTGAAATATTATGCCAACTGAAGGAGTTCACACACAAGAATACACATTTGATTCCACTCGCCATGAAACCCCTTTGCCATACAAATCTATGGTATTACAAGTAAGGATAGTAGCTGTCCTGGTGGGGGGGCGGGGGGAGTGGTGACCAGGAGGAACTTTCAGGGGTTGAAAATCTTCTATTATTTGATCTGAGCAGTGAATGCTGAGTGTGTTCACCATGTGATTTGGACATACTCTGGTATGAGTTGTTGTCGTAACTTGATAGAATTCAATTTTCATGACTCCTGAAATCAGACAAATACCTAGGACATAGATTACTCCTTCACTGAGGCTTCTGCAACATGACCATGGGGTAGTTCTGAATAGCAATCTGCTACACTGGCCCTCCACACTTCCTGCTTATGGGCTCTATCATGGGGATCCACAAGAATGCTGATGCCGGCCTCTCTGTTACCCTAAAGTGGACAGCCTCTGCTTGCTGCTCCTCCCAGTCCCTCAAGTGTTGGGTCTGGGGGGAGGAGGAGATGAAGACGACCTCCACAGCTGATGCTCTGTGGGTTTCTGCCAAGATCACCACAGGTCGGGGGGAGAGTGAGAACTAGACGGCGAAGGAGCTGCTCTTCCCTTGCCATGTCACAAAAATTCCATTTCCTGTTCATCGTACCACTTGGGGAAGAGGAGCTGTGAAAGGTGACCAAAAGAACAGAAGAACCACCCTCCAGAACTGACCTTCTACTGAAGTATATGTTTCTTGGCATCCAAAACTAATAAAAATCACACACTTCAAGGACTTCTGGTACAAACAGGATTAGTGTATCTTCCATTAACACACAAAAGGAAACCCCATAACATAATGGGATTTCAAGATAGTGCTATTTAACTATTATGTCATAATAACTGCCACTGTGTAGCAAGTAATTATTTTTCTTTTTCATTGGGAATGTTCTTTATAAGTGATTTACCAATTAAGCTGAGAAATCTTCTTTAATTCCCAATGGTTCATAACTATCCTGAATTGCTTTAACGGTATCTACTTCACATCTACCCAATTTGACAAAGAAATTTCAATTACCTTGTTAATATCTTTAAAAAAAAAAATAGGCATGGCCAATAAACAGATGCCTACCATAATAGTTAGGGAGGCAGCGAAGAGTCATGGAGGCCAATAGATAGTGAAAAGCAGAAACACAGCACCCCACAGATCCCCAGAATGAGGCTGTAGCTCCCCAGGGCCTTATGCTTCCGGGGTCTTTACTGGCCCAAAGGGAAAAAGGAAAGGAGTTTGGAAAGGAATGGTTGTCAAGGCAGAGGCTGTGGAAGATGCTCAGAAACATAGCAGGTTTGTCAACACATTTTGACCACAGAGAATAGAACAGTGAGTGCTTCATATTTTTCCCCCCAATGATGGTAAACAACTTTTTCCTTTTGAAGACATATAAAAGAGCTCTGTAAAGGCAACATGTCAAAAAGTACTCTTTCCAGAAAATGTCAAATCATGATTCCATCAACTATACAGACGAAACTGATGGATCGTGACTTTCAGCTTGATAACAATTTGCAGACAAGTTGTAAATTAAATGTGAAAACTGAATACCAAGGTTACCCGCTACGAAATAAATCTTATATAAGAAGCAGCGGGAACTGTACTTTCCTTGTCCCTATTGCCAAAATACACAAACTGGATTAGGTGTGCCAAGATTTCCTCATGAAACGGGACTTCCTTCATGAAAGACAGGGCGATAAAGTATGAGAGCAAATTGAATGTTTTCCCTCCCAAGCCACAAATTAAAGCACAAGGAAAACCAAGAGCCACCTGGAAATGAGAAAACATCTTCAAAAGCAGCACTATACAAAAACTCACATTTATAAATAAAGTGAAAAACTGTTTTAACCCTTAAATCACAACAGACCTTACGAGCAAATGTTCCCAGTGCATTGAATATATTAACCAAGTAATACAACTCTGATTTATGTACAACTCTTTTTGTTGTTGTTGTGAACCCTCACCCAAGGATATTTTTTCCATTGATTTTTAGAGAGAGTGTAAGGGAGGGTAGAGACAGAGAGAAACATCGATGTGAGAGAGACACTTAGATTGGTTGCCTCCCACACGTGCCCTGCTCGGGCCGGGGATAGAGCCTGCAACCGAGGTACATGCCCTTGACCAGAATCAAACTTGCAACCTACCCTTCAGTTCATGGGCCAACACTCTAACCACTAACCCAAACTAGCTAGGCTATATACAATTAAAAGGAGTTTTTAGGGGTAAAATAGGCAGGTTTAGGAAATGTTAGGAATTAAGGGGTCCATGGAAAAAGCACAGGGCTACAGAGCTGCAGAAGGTGCATTTCCATAGAATAAGGGATCCGGGTGCTGCAGAAGGTATACATTTACAGAATAAAGGGAGGAATCCCCTCATTCAGAGAGGGAAGAGGAAAGCCCAAAGGGAATAGGAAAATAATAGGGGAGAAGCAGAGGGAACTTCACATACCTCATGTGAGGTTTGAGCTCTGAAGTTGCTATAGTGACCAAATCAGAGGGGATAGTGACCCATCAGAGGGGATGTCAGGGCACAGGGAACTGCAGCCATTATAAACCGTGGAAAAATAGGGACTTAGTGGGACTCTCTCTCCCTCCCCATGTGGGAGTCTGTGCTTGTTTCTCAATAAGTTTCCACCTTTTACTATACCACCTTCTATCCGTGGTTTCATTCTTTGACTCCATCTGGACAAGGACCCGGGAACCATCCTGCCCAGGGGAACACCACATGTTCCAGTCCAATTTTCCCATTTCACAATTTTTTAGACATAGTTCAGTTGTGATGCACCTCAGAATGTATATTAGTTATAAACATAAAGATAACTAAATTCTGTTCTGGTTCTTGAGCATGTAATTGCTCTAAAGTTAACTTTCTTAGAAGCTTAAAAGAAACTGTTGACATTCAATAGGAAGACAAAATTATGGGGCTTTGCAATCTATATAATAAAAACCTAAGTGTTAAGGCGGAATGATCAGAACGACTGGTTGCTATGATGCGCCCTGAACACCAGAGGGCAGACGCTCAATGCAGGAACTGTCCCCTGATGGTCAGTGCACTCCCACAGGGGGAACGCCGCTCTACCAGAAGCTGGGCTCACAGCTGGCGAGCGCAGTGGCGGTGGCGCCTCTGCAGCAGCGCTAAAGAGCAGCGAACAGGCGGGTGATAAGAAGCGAGGTGACCCGGGCCTAAGCCGGCAGGCGGACATCCCCCAAGGGGTGCCGTACTGTGAGAGGGCACAGTCTAGGCTGAGGGACCCTCCCCCCCCCCCCCGCCACCTCCAGTGCATGAATTTCATGCACCGGGCCTCCAGTATTCTCTGAATTATTGTACAAAGGGAGAGACTTTTTTATTCCCTCTAAAGACTGAATAAAGTGAACAGCGAATAATAAGAATCTAAATGTTTTATTTGTTTTCAGTAACAAAATAAATTACACATAGATTTGTTTGCAGACCTGTTTTTCTAGTCTCCTTTAAAAGTAAAAAATTAATAAACAGACATGTACCAATCAGGAAAACCTAAAAGATGGCCTTCAAGAATTTTCCTTTAAAATGAAGCAAGCCATAAAGAACCGATAGACATGTACATCAAAATAAGTATTTAATATTTTCATGTGTCAGGAAGAGGCTAGAAAATATATAATAGGCATAAGTTCAATATATTTCTTATTGATATAATAATGATGGAAGACTCAAATAGGAAAGAAAAAAGACTACCTTAAATAATCACATCTTCAAAGCCAGCAGGAAACTTAGCAAGAAAAAGAAAAAAAAATATGAAGCAATGAATTTCTCATTATAAAGGTTATTTGTACCACATTTTAAATAAAATCTAGTTGCCTTTCTGATTCCACTATATACTAATGAAAACTGCAACAACAAACCTAAAATCTTTTATGAAATAATTGTATGGTAATTGTTTCCAATACCCATCCAAAAATCACCCTTCTCTCAAAGGTGTTAAAAAATATTGAGCCCTAGCTGGTTTGGCTCAGTGGATAGAGTATTGGCCTGTGGACTTAAGGGTCCCGGGTCTGATTCCAGCAAGGGCATGTGCCTGGGTTGCAGGCTCAATCTCCAGAAGGGGGTGTGCGGGAGGCAGCCGATCGATGACTCTCATCATTGATGTTTCTCTCTCTCCCTCTCCCTTCCTCTCTAAAATCAATAAAAATATATTTTTTAAAAAATATTGATCATCTTACTGATTATAAGCAACAAATGCTTTCTTTCCTCACAGATGGTTACAAATGAGATAAATATAGCTATTTCTGTAAAGCAATTCTGTGTGTGGCTGGCATTAATGTGTGTGGTATGTATGGTGTGTAAGTGTGTGCGTGTTTCCAGCTGGTTGGGCTTGGCTGCCTCTTGTGCAAGATAGCTACTACAGAAAATGAAATTAAAATTTGTAAATTCCATAGTAGTACCAGAAATTCCTCAACTGAACTGTGATCCTTGGATAATTTCCAAGCAACAGCCTCTACTCAGTTAGTGCCTTCTTCCATGTTCCTCAAGAGTTTTCCTTCTGTTTCCAATAAAGAACACCGAAGCAGCATCCCAGTCTTCTTACATGGTATTCAGAGCAAACCACATTCAGCCAAGGAGCACTGACAACTGGGAAGAAAGGCAGTGCAATACTTTGGCTGTGGCAAAGCAGGGTGGAGAGCGGTCCAAATAGCAGAGTTCAAGGGCATATGGACTTGGGCCAGAGGCAGGCTGGCATTCGATCTGGGAGTCACTGCATGTCACCAAAGTTTCTGCACACTGGCAGTATTATTCATGAATTACCTCTCAGGTGTTGCTGTCTGCTACACACTATGCTTATGTACTTATATTGCTTATAAGACACCCACGTCAGATGGAAAGATACACAAAATGAAAGTGTGTGTGTGGGGGAAATGTCCCATGCAAATGGAAACAAGCAAACAAAGTTGGGGCAGCAATACTGATATCAGACAAAACAGACTTTAAAACAAAGATTGTAACGGGCCACAAAAAAAGGACACTTCATAGTAATAAAAGCATCAGTCCAACAGAGGATCTAATTATAAACATTTATTCACCCAATGTAGAAGCACGTAAACATGTAAGGTAAATATAGATGGGCATAAAGGGAGAGGTCCACAGTAATACAGTCATAGTAGGAGATTTTAACAACCCGTTTAAATCAATGAATGGGTACATCATCCATACAGAAAATCAACAAGGAAAACGGTGGCCTTAAATGACACATTATACCAGATGGATTTAAATGATATTTTTAGAACATGTCACCCTAAATCAGCAGAATATTCATTCTTTCCAGGTGCACAGGGAACATTTTCTAGGATAGACAAACGTTAGGCCACAAAACAAATCTCAATAAATTTAAGAAGATTGAAATCATATCAAGCATCTTCTATGATCACAATGGTATATAACTAGAAATCAATTATAAGAAAAGTGAAAAACACACCTGGAGGCTAAATAACATGCTACTAAACAATGAATTGGCTAACAATGAGATTAAGGAAGAACTCAAAAGATATCTACAGACAAATGAAAATGAAGACACAACGACCCCAAATCTATGAAACATGGCAAAGCCAGTTCTAACAGGGAAGACCATAGCAATAAATGTCTACCTCAAGAAACAAGAAAAGTCTCAACTGAACAATCCAACCTAAAAGAACTAGAAAAGCAACAAGCAAAGCCCAAAGTGAATAGAAGGAAGGAAATAATAAAGATCAGAATAGAAATAAACCAAATAGTGACTAAAAAGAAATACAGAAGATGAATAAAACCAAGAACTGGCCTTTGAAAAAATAAATAAAATGGGTAAACCTTTAACCAGACTCATCAAGAAAAAAAAAGAGAACCCAAATAAATAAATCAGAAATGAAAGAGAAGTCACAACCGACACCAAAGAAATACCAGGGGCATTACAAGAAAATATGATAAACACATATATGCCAACAAACCAGACAACCTAGAAGAAATGGATAAATTCCTAGAAACACACAATCTTCCAATAATAAATTAACAAAAAACACCAGAAAATCTGAACAGACTGATAGCTGCTAACAAAATTGAATCACTAATCAAAAAGTTCCCAACAAACGAAAGTCCTGGACCAGATGGCTTCAGAGGTAAATTTCACCAAACAGTCAAAGAAGAATTAATATCCTCTGGAACTATTCCAAAGAACTGAAGAAAGGGGAAGGCCCCAAGCTCATTTTACAAGGCCAGCAATACCCTGATACTAAAATTAGACAAAGGCATTACAAAATAAAGTTATAGGCCAATATCCCTAATGAACATCTTCAACAAAATATTAGCAAACCTAATTCAGAAATACATTAAAAAGGTTGTGTCAGGCACCATGATCAAGTGTGATTTATTCTTGGGATGCAAGGTACGTTCAATATCCACAAATCAATTAATGTGATATATCACCTAAACAAAATGAAGGATAGAAATCATATAATCATATCAATAGATTTAGAAAAAACACATTTGCACCCAGCCAGTGTGGCTCAGTGGTTGAGCATCGACCTATGAGCCAGGAGTTCAGGGTTCAATTCCTGGTCAGGGCACATGCCTGGGTTGCAGGCTTGATCCCCAGTGGGGGTTGTGCAGGAGGCAGCCGATCCATGATTATCTCTCATCATTGATGTTTCTATCTCTCCCTCTCCCTTCCTCTCTCTGAAGTTAATAAAAAATATATTAAAAGCATATATTTTTTAAAAGCACTTGACAAAATCCAGCTTCCATTTATGATGAAAATTCTCATGAAAGTGGGGATTGAGGGAACTTACCTCAACTTAACAAAAGCCACACAAGGTAAACCCATAGCCAACATCATCCTTGACAGACAGACCATCTATATATAACCTCAAGAACATGCCACCGCCAAAGCCCTGAATGAAATGGTGGTGACTTTTGTTCTTAAACCAAAGCTGCTTAATTCTCAGGCGCTTTTTTCAGACCCAACCTCCTCTAAGTGGAAGTGACTTGGGTTCACGTGCTGACATGTAACTCAGGTTTGCTTTAGTCACTTGGACTCAAGAGCTTTCATAACTTAGCCCATTGGCCAAGGGCTGAGGAGGGTGTTTCTTGATGACTCTACAAGAGAGAAATGGGATCCCCAGTTTCAAGGCACTGGGAAAGCCAGCCAAGAGGTGTCAGATGATCAAAAGAGAAGGAGGTCCTCTCTTCCGTGAGATCAGTGGTGACAGCTTGGCTTTCCCGGACTTTCCAGGCCAGCAACACTGGAGAGTTTTGTCTGAACCAATCTGCTCCGGGCAGACTAACATAACAGAGCTTTAAGCAATGTAAAAGGAGCCCTTGAGCGGTTGAGGGCTCCGGTCACATTCTTCTTACATAACTCAAAGGGCTCCAAATCTTTGAATCGTAGACAATGAGAAGCAGCTGTGGTGGTCACCTATACTTTCCCAAACCGGAGGTGCCTCACAGGGAGTAGATTCAGCTCCAGTTTGTATCCAGCTTCACAGGAGGCAGCGGCAATGGAGCGCTGACACTCAACTGCCAAATAACGTCAGTGCTGCTGGCACAGGGCGTGGTTCTGGCAGCTCCATCAACCTGTGGAGTTGGTGACTTTTCATAGAGGGGACAAGAACAGGGCCCACTTTTCTTCGACGGCCATTGATGGAGAAGTTGTGAATAAATGACTATGTTAAGACCCTTACGTTCCCAATTCAAATTCCAACAAATCCTAAGGTGTATCTGATAGTCTAAGGTGCCACATGACACCAAGAAAGCAAGCTGAATCTGCTTATTCTTATCTGACTTAAGAAACCATGGTAGCGTTTCATCAGGTATCGCACCATCAGCTATGGGGATAAAGAAATCCAAGGAGAAGAGAACACCTGCTCTTTCCATTTCATTCTAATGTTCTAAAGGGGATTCAAAAATTCAGCCTTGCATGGCTTAGGATGGGTGCAGTCATTATTCCCAAGTGGTGTGTTGGCGAGTTGAGCAAAGACAACATCTGGCAGCAAGAGGTGCACATCCAGTTGCTCTAGGGGGGAGAGAGAAGAGGGACAGAGGGAGTCCTGAGCACAACTAGGCCAATCAGAGAGCCTTTTCAGGAATTTGGAATCAAAACTGAAAAAGTAACATTGCATCTCTCCTTGTGGTAGGGCTTGTGATTCTGGCCTCAAGTCCAAGAATGGGCACCTTCCACCTTCCATGAGGCCTGGAGAAGCCAGGAGTGCAGGTCTGCAGATAGAGAGAAAAGGGCTGACCCACAAGGGAAGGAGACAGCGTGTCTCACTCTCAGACCAGGTTCACAAAATGTCGCAATCCTCAACTGCATTCCAACGCTAGTGTCTGAGACACCCTGCAGCCTAAGTGAGAATCAATTTTAATTCTCTGCTTAAGTCATCATAAAACAGACCTTCATCTACAACCTAAGATGTCCTTAGTAATTCAGAAATACACTTTGAACTTTTCTTCCCAGTGAATACAGGTATCTGGATTTCAAAAATAAAGACTAGGCTTGGATTTATATTTAAAATATTCTAGAATATTTTTGCTCTTGAGGGCATTATGCTAAGTAAAGTAAATCAGGCAAAGAAAGACAAATACTGCATGGAATCTTAAAAAAAAAAAAAGAAAAAGAAAAAAAAAGAAAGAAAAAGTCAAAATCACAGAAACAGAGTAGAAAAGTGACTGCCAGGAGCTGGGGAGAGGGCAAAGAGGGAGAGATTGGTAAGAAGATACAAGCGTTCAGCTATAAGATGAATAAGGTCTGAGGACCTAATGTAACACGTGGTGACTACAGTTGATAACACTGCATATATTGTATAATCGAAATCCACTAAGAAAATAGAACTTAAATGGTCTCACCAAAAAAAAAAAAAAAAAAAAAAAGATAAATTATGTGAGGTGATGGACGTGTTAATGAACTAGATGGGGGAACCCTTCCACCCTTCCATACTGTGTACATATATCAACCCACCGTGGTGTGCACTTTCAAAATCTTACAATTTTATGTCAAGTATACATAAATAAAGTTGATATTTAAAAAATATTCTAGAGTAGTGGATTATAACAAGTCATTTGAGAAAAACAAAAATAATTTTATCCTGCAAGTCCTCCTGGAATTGAGAGTTGTCTTTACTATGGGCTTATACATAAGATTATGGGAGGAAAGTAGAGAAATAAGTGAAGACTGTGAACTTCCTCTGGATTTTCTATAGTGGATTGTATTTTTCTCTTCTGAGCATTTTAATCATTGTTTAAAAACTACACTCCAAAGGGTGTACTTTACACACATGTGAAGACATATGCACACATACTCCATATACAAAAGCCACAGGTGCATGGGCAAGCCACGGAAACCCTCACCTGCTGCCTGGAAGTAGAGGCAGGGGCAGAGAGCACGGAAGGAACACGGCAGATGGCAAAAGAGACAAAAACAAAAAAGGTGGGTGGGTGGTGGGGCAGTGGCTGCAGCCTGGGTATCAGTGCAGTCCTCACCACCTGAGAGAATGCAGGGAGAGTGGTGAGAAGCCCAGGTAAGCAACAGGCAGATTCTGAGGAAACACAGGCCGGTCTGACCTTCTGCCCCAGGCGCCTCCCAGTCTCTCCTCCCTGATTATGTGAGATGACAGTCTTTCATGGACTGAATTGTGTTTTCCTTAAAAAATTCCTATGTTGAAGCTCTAACCCCATTGGCTGAGTTTGGGGAAAGGAATTAAGATTCAGGGAGGTCAGAAGGGTGGGGCCCTGACTGATGGGATTAGTGTCCATAAAGGAGGAGACACAAGCTTTCTCTCTCTACCCCAGGTGAGGACACAAGGTGAAGGGAGCCGTTAGCAAGCCAGGAAGAGAGTCCTCACTAGGAACCGAATCAGCCAGCACCTTGACCTTGGACCGCCCAACCTCCAGAACTGTGAGAAAATACACTTCTGCTGTTTAAGCCCCCAGTTTGTGGTATTTCATTGTGGAAGCCCGAGCTGACCAAGACAGACAGACACTTATCTCCAAAGATTAAAAATTCTACTTCATTTTTACCTTCTATGGAAAACAAGCTGATAGAAACTCAATCACCTTCATAGTTGACAGGGGCCGTAGAATATAAGGAAGGACACTTTGTCTCAAGAACAAATGTCTGTTTCCAAATATTTTTTAGAGTCGATGCCTCCAGTTCTAAGCAACGACACAGACCATTCAA
This sequence comes from Myotis myotis, assembly GCF_014108235.1. Classification (NCBI taxonomy): domain Eukaryota; kingdom Metazoa; phylum Chordata; class Mammalia; order Chiroptera; family Vespertilionidae; genus Myotis; species Myotis myotis. Next base: position 38,760,206 of record NW_023416335.1, read on the forward strand.
AATGGAATTTCACTTTAAAACCTCCCTCACTGTCGGGTAGCGGCAGATTTCCTCTGTGCTCGGCTTTGGTCAAAATAAGAACCTACCTTTCCAGAGGCAACGGTGGAACGAGGGGGTGGGGACCAGGGGACTGACGCGTCCCTGCACTCACTTTGGCTTCCAGGAGCTGAGACTCGAGTGGCTTGTTTACCAAGAGGAAGCCCTACAATTACCCTCAGAGTTTCTGCCCCCAAAGCTGTAATCTTGGGCTATTTGTAGCATCAGCCTTACAGGTTTTCCTTCTACTACTCTAGCAAGAACGTGTAACAAAAATAGGATGGAAAGAACACGTCTCTTTGCCTTCCAGCCAGTTGCTTCCCGAGCAGGAGCTGATTCTTTACAATGAGCTACCGATCACACATGCTCAAATGCCAGGCCTAATTTTATCTCTGCCTACGTCGCATCTGTGGCCACTCAAATGCCACTTCAAGAGACAGGACCCATTTCGCCTACATCTCCCAATAATATAACCCTTGAGTAAAATGAGATACGTGCTTAAAATGCGGTCCTTTAGAATCCGCTTGTTATTTATGAAATTTTAGCTGTGCTAACGGATGGCTTTGGCCCCGTCGCAAACTGTCACTCAAAGGTGGGAAAGGAAGAAGTGAGGATGAGGTGAGCAGGGCTCAGAAGGCCCCAAAAGGAAGCTAAGTGCAGCTGTGCAAACAAGGGGCTGCTTGGGGTGCTGCACCCGCCAAGGCGATGGTCTCACATGTGGGGGGCGGGGCTCAGGCCCTGTGCTGATAGGGGGCAGCACCAGGAGCTTCAGGAGGTCCACTGTGGCTGCTAGAGGGCAGAGACTGCCCCGTGGGAGCTGCGTGACCTCGGGTAAGTTCTTCAACCCCTCTGTGCCTTCATTTCTTCATCTCCAAAATCAAGGATGATAAAAGCACCTACCTAGCAGGGTTCTCCTGGACATTAAACAGCAAGGTGCCATGCGTAGGTGTGGTTCGTCAACCCTGTCATGGCTGTTCTTTTAGAAAGCAGAGGCCATTGGGGGCCCAGGGGACAGCTGGTCCCTGCCAAGGGGCAGGCCTCTCTTCTGCAAGGGAACGCAGAGTACAGGAAGGAAATCATCATACAAACTACACCAAAAAAAGTTAAAGATCCGGGGTGGGGTGGGGGGGTAGGGGGTGCGGCCTGGACAAGAAATACAGAGCACAATCCCAGGTGTAGGACCGTATGGAGCAGATAAGATACTGATTTTGCTGCCTTAGCTGAGTTAGCAGGAAGGAGCTGAGCCTGTGAGTGAGGGCCACACGCTAACCTGCCCCCACGCATGGGGCTACCACATCTGCCCACAAAGTTCACTTCTCTGCAATTCATCCTCCCAAACGGGACCTTTTTCAAAATTTACACAATTGGGCCAAAGAGCCCAGGCACCTTCCTGAAACAGGGCTGGACATAAATACCGAATGAGAGAACAGGCTCCAGTCAAGCACTGACACAGGCAAGAATTCAATCGCAGCTGACAGTCTGCTTAATCCAACGGAAGCTGTCTCCTTGCACAGACACCACGGGCCGTTACATAAGACCACATTTATTTTTAAGTTGAAAAGGGTTGGCTGTACGATCCGTAGGAGGGATAGGCCTGAATTATTGATGACAACTAGATGCTGAAAAACATAAAGTTCTAAGAGCTATTTCATCTGAGGATAATAATGATGATGTCTCAGACTTGAAACCAAAATCAGCCTGACATTTCTTACTGCTCGTCGGCTGAACGGGAACTCAAAAACCATCAGTGAATTCTCCTAACTGTAGTGACTCAGACATTAAGAATGACCTTTACATCTTTGCTTCTCTCTCCGCCACGTCATGAGGTGCAGGAAGGAAAAGAGTGTATTCCTGAGGACTAACTTGGACCAGCGCCTGAGTTCATCTTGGTCTTCCCAAGCACAGCCTGCTGCTCCCAGAGCACAGTGTCCTTTCATATAAAGCCATGCGTTCTCCCACTCGCTCCCTAAAACCTCCCGCGGATGGGCACAGGTAAGTAACTGGAATTGTGAAGTTCACAGGCTTAAATCAGGTGAGTGCCTGAATGAATAGCATTTCATCCTTAATTTGCCATCACTTGTCGTCCTGCAACCATCTGAAAAGGCCCAAGAGGAATGTGGAGGAGCCCCAGCGCCCCGAACCCTTCATCCATCTGCTGCTCAGCCCTGCGCGCTGGCTCGCTGGCTCGCTGGCTCAGACCTTCCTCCTCCCCCCCGCCCTGGGCCTTTTCCAGACTTCTCCCCCCAGATCTGCAAACCATCTGCTGCCTCCAATCTGAGTGCCCAGGAAAACAAAAAGTTTCTCTCGACAACACATAAACACAGTATGTAAAGACGGTCTGCTTCTCGCCCTTCCCTAATCTGATCGTTCTCCTCCCCAGAGGTGGCCGGGTCACCAGGGGAAGTGCCACCCTCTATTTGAGATTTTCTCTAAAAAATACTGCCGTCACATCCAACTACATAGGATTCCACCACAGACTTTTTCTCTTTCTTTTTGGGGCTATCATTGTAAAATTAGAGAGCAAAATACCACTTAGCCAGCATTGTCCTTACATTATGTGATTTGATTCTTCAGTTTTTTTTATGTGAAGAATAGAAAGTCACTAGCATTTATTGAGCACCTGCTAGGTACATAATATACTAGTATATTACTTTGTCTAAGTCTAATAGTACCCTGACAGGCAGGAATTTTGGGAGGAAATTTTTAATTATTATGAGGTCACGTCAGAGGCACTGGGATAAATTACTTACATGGCAGTGTTTTAAGGAGTAAATAAATACTTTCTAGCGCCCACCAGAGTACCACATATAGAGTAGGCTCCTGGGAAAATGTTCATTCCCTCTACTTTCTTACCGAGGAGAACTTAAGTTATATAAGTGCCTCCATGCCATGCACTGAAGATAAGAGGGAGGGTTCAAATCAAGTCTACTAAGCCTCCACCTGGCGAGGCCTGGCTCTATGCACACACCACACCACACAGGAGCTTACTAGTAGACCCAGTTCATTATGCACACAAGACACTGCACAGGGCGAGGCTTGGGAACTCGGGAAGTCTTAGGGCAAAGAGCTGAAGGAGTTGTAAGAAGATGACCCAGCCCCATCCTAAATCCAGTCTGTGTTTAAGCTATGATGACTTTCAAGGGAGTTTTGTCTGAAGTATATTCTTCTCTAAAAGTGAAATATCATGACCTCCCGTGGGCGGGGAGAGGCGGGCAAAGTATAAGCAGAGAGGAGGTCGGTCGGTTCTTTGCCTTGAACCTTCCCGATGCTGTGCTAGGTAATGCCTTCTCTATTTCTTTCTCTGAAGGATACTTCCCCTTTGTTTGCTGGAAAGATGCTAGACTCATGTGGAAGGGCAAGTAAACAAAACCTGGGCGTGCGAGGGGAATGTCGGGCATTACAGAGAGAGATAAAATAAGTGCCCACAGCAGCCTAGTGTCCAGGCCTGCGAAATCTATTTCCAAGGGCGACTGTGACAAAGTACTAGAAATTGGGTGGTTTAAAAGCACAGAAATGTATTCTATCACAGTTCAGGAGGCCAGAAGTGTGAAATCAAGGCTGGTTCCTACTGGAGACTCTGAGAGAGGACCATCCCACACCTGTCCCTGAGTCCTGGTGGTGGCTGGCAGCCCTGGGTGCTCCTCGGCTCACAGACCTGTCCCTCGGATCTCTGCCTCTGTCTTCCCGTGGCTTTCCCCTGTGTGCCTGGGTCTTCACGTGGCATTCTCCTCCCCGTGTGCCTCTTCTCATGAGGACACGAGTCATGCTGGGTTAGGAACCCACCCTACTCCAGCGTGATGTCATCTGTACTTACATGTTAATTACATCTGCAAATAGGGTCACAGTTTCCAAACAGGGTCACATTTATAAGTCCCAGGGGTTAGGACTGCAACATGCCTTTGGAGGGAGGAGGCAAAATTCAATCCTAACGGCCTATCTTCCTTAGGCTGTTTTCCCATGAAAAGTCCTGCCCATTCTTCCTCCTGCCCATTTTGTCTAATTATGTCTGTAATGCCGTCAGTAATAACAATGTAAATATATCAAGTAAGCTGGTCACGCTGGCTGAGAGAGAAGGCAGACAGCCCTGTGCTGGCCAAACTCGAGAGCAACCCAAGAATGAAGGTCAGCAGCACTCAGCTCTGTTCTGTGTCAAAATGTACTCTTGTTTCTTTAAAAAAAATTTTACTGTTGTTTTTATGCAAATAATACTTGTTTGTTTTATTTCTTTTATAAATAATGCCCCCATCTTCCAAATCCTCCTACCTTAAAACAAACAAACAAAACAACCCTGGCACAACTGGGTGGATTAATTATTCCACTTAGTCACCTCCTTTCAAATGAAGAAAGCATTCCAAAATTTCTTCACATGCCATCAAAATTAGAACTAAAATGCTGGAAGAAATCTATTCATCTCCATCTCTAATCTGTAGGATTTGGAGAGCAAACACGAACCTTGGCAATTCAGCAAAGATCATCTTAAAAACGGTGCTTACATTGCATGCAAGGCAAACCCCATGACGGAAGTCCAGTCCTGCTCATCCACATTTACTTTTTAAACTACAGTTCTCTGAGGAGTTGAAGAAAACATTTCAAAGGCTCTTTAAAATTCCTCTAGAAATAGGAGATTTTCAAAGTAGAAAAAAACGGTTACCTAGCAAAACACTGGAATTACATTTAAGAGCCACCACTTCACTAACACACACACACCCCTGACTAGCCACCTATCAATTTTCCTCACTCTCACCTGGCAGGAAAAGGTTCAGAGTGCTTATCATGGAACTAAAAGACGCTAAGCATCTCACAGGCCAAAATTCACTGCCCTAGCATGAAGGAAACAGGGCTAGGGGATGGAAGTGAGGGATTCAGATCTGCTGGTACTTGGGCAATCACATTCCTTTTGGTGAAAACCTGGGATTAACCCCACCTGACCACTTTGTAGCCATCTGACCTGGATAAGACATGGGCCTTTTGGGGCTTCAGTTTCGTCATTTGTAAAACAAGGATCATACAATTTCCCTGACAGGTTTGTTGTAAAGGTTAAGACCAGTACATGTAGCCCTGGCTGGTGTGCTCAGTGGTTAGAGTATCGGCTACACATGGAAGGGTCACAGGTTCGATTCACAGTTAAGGGCACATATCTGGGTTGCAGGTTCAATCCCCCGCCCCGGTCAGGCCAGGGCATGTGTGGGAGGCAACCAATCAATGTGTCTGTCTCACATGGATGTTTCTCTCTCCCTCTAGCCTTCCCTCCCTTTCACTGCCTCAAAAAAAAAAAAAAAAATCAATGAAAAAAATATCCTCAGGTAAGAATTAACAAACCAAAAAAACCCCTATCACTTGTGAAAGGTTCACTCTAGGGCACCAGACCCTTAATGGAAGTTCAATAACAGCATTGTTCCGGTAGCTGACTATTATTGTTTCTGTTGTAATTGTATCTGTCGTTGATATTATTAAGGAGTGTATCAGTCTCCTGAACTTCCTCACTACCTGCCTCCCTGTCTTCCACAGCCTTCAAAATGGAGCCCACGCCCCACTCCCCGAACCCGGGCACTTTCTGGGAATGCCACTGCCTGCACTTATACCTCTCCTCCTCGGGTAAATGGGAGGAAGGACAGACAGATCCCCTGTCCCAGGGATGATTCTCACCCCCTTGAAAGAGGGACAGAATAGGAAGTAGTATGGACTGAGATTCTTCTCAAAAGGGAAATTTCAAACAAAGTAAAACCTCAACAAACAATTCACGTGTACTTCAAAGTACTATATTTCTTGAGAGACAAAGTCACTATTTGGGAGAACTCTACATTATGACCCATTTCACCCATAACCAGGTAAGCCACTGGTCTAACTGCAAAATGTTTGCAGGCACCAATGCTTCCTTTTGTTTAAAATTTCTAGTTTTTCTACTTGTAACTGATATGCACTCCACCTTCAAATGTCAGATTAGAGCCTCCATGACACAAAACCTAAGAATTAGTAAAATAGTAACTAAAAATTTCATTAAGAATAGGAATTTTAAAAAATTACTTTAGTTCAGATTCCTCAATGTAATGTGCTCTGGGTCCCTTTAAGCAGCTGTGCCTAGATGTGTGCACAGCTGTATCCTATATAATAAAAGTATAGTATGCAAATTGTCCCCTTGACTGGGAGGTCGTCCAGGAGTTTGATCAAGGGGCAGGGCCGGCCAAGGGAAGGGAGGGAGGCTCCAGCTGGCAGCCGACAGCCACTAGCGACCCTACCAGTGCACAAATTTCATGCACTGGGCCTCTAGTGTACTGATGGTGATGTATGCTTCTTCTTCTTCTTCTTTTTCTTTTTTTTTTTTTTTGCTAATCCTCACTCGAAGATATTCTTCCATTGATTCTTAGAGAGAGTGGAAGGGAGGAGAGACAGACAAAGAGAAAGAAACATTGATGTGAGAGAGACCCATTGATCGGTTACCCCAACCAGGGCTGGGGATTGAGCCTGCAACCCAGGTACATGTTCTTGACCAGAATCAAACCTGGTACCCTTCAGTCCACAGGCCAACACTCTGAGCCAAACTGGCTAGGGCTGTATGCTTCATCTTGAATCGGAATTACTGATATTCAGACTTACTATAATCTATAGCTATAATTCTTAGAAGGAGAAAGAGTTTAGCAGTGGAATTGGGGAAATGCCACTAACAGGGCAATTCCTGAGGAGGTACAGAGGTGACCTGCCTCCAAAATGAATGGACCCAGATCTAGGTCAAAGCTACTGCCACCCCAACAGCGGAAACCCTGGAAGGAAGGAACGAAGCACGCTGCACTGTGGAAATAACATTCACTTTCCATCTTTATTTTTCTGTACCACGGCAATAATTATCTTAAATTTAAGGCTACTATGGGAAAATAAGTGACCTATTAAATGGAACAAAAAAGTAGATTATGAGGAGTATATATAAAGAATGGTCCCATTTGCATAAAAAAAACAAATATAAAATGCATACAAATACAGAAAGCGATATGAAAGATGGTGTTAAATCAAGGCTTAATGGGATTGTTTCTGAAGACTAGAGCTATGGGTGATGAATATGTTTTTTCCTTTCTGCTTACTTCATTCTCTAAGTATGCTAAGTATGACTTCATGAGGGGAAGAAATCAAGTGTGTGCACTGTTTGAACTAGGTTTGCCTGTTTTAGGTGAGGGACTGCCTATATAGGCTATGCTCCACACTACTTATCCACAATAGTGCCTATCATCCAGTGTGTTCTGTCTTCCTTTTAACTTTTCACAGTATCTGTCATTCTTTACTCTGCCAAATAGGGCCACCGATTCCCTTTCTTTCCCCTTGATCCTTTTTTAAGCATCTGTCCTTTGTCTTATCATGCCCCTGACCCTTCTGCTTCCTATAGCATCTCTCTAGCCCAGCTGTGCGAGAGAAATATAGTGAGACACAAATAAAATTTTTAGTAATAATATTTTTCAAAGTAAAAAAACCCCTTATGAGCCCTGGCCAGGTGACTCAGTTGGTTGAGTGTTGGACACCAAAAGATTGCGGGTTTGATTTCCGGTCAGGGCATACACATAGGTTGTGGATTCGATCCCTGTCTGGGTGAGCATGGGAGGCAACCAATCAATGTTTCTCTCTCACATCAATGTCCCACCTCCCTCAATGTCCCACCTCCCTCTCTTCCTCTCTCCTCCCCTCCTTTCCTATCTTTCTGAAATCAATGAACATATTCGCAGGTGAGGACTTTTTAAAAAGTCAAAACCCTGATTAAATTAATCTTAATATAGTATATTTAATCCAATATATTCAAATATTATTACTTTAACATTAAAATCAATATTTTTAAATTGAATTGTTTTGCTTTGGGGGCAGGGGGCACTAGATCTGAAGTCATGTGTATTTTACACTCACAGCACATCTCAGTATAGACTGGCCACATCGCAAGTACTCACTGGCAACATGTGGCTCGCTGGACTATACTGGCTGAGCCTGTAACCCTACCTTCTGTCTTTATCCACTATCCTTCCTACATGATCATTCCATACCACCTAAGTGGGGACCAGACTTGTCAATCTCCCCAAGTCATAGTTCTCAACTACTGGATCAAAAAGGGCGTCCTTTAACTTGGTTCTCTAGGCCTAACATGCCCCAAATGAGCATCAGGAGAGCAGTGGTCTTGAAATCGACTCAATAACTAAATATTTACCAAATGCTCACTATATGACGAATGCAGACATGGCAGCTATTGTCCTCAAGGTCTTTACACAATCCTTTGGGAAAAGCCACATAAACGAAGCAAAGTACAATTCAAGGAATGTATGTGCTCAAGGAATGTTGTATGTTTTCTGCAACCACAGGGGGAGGAACAGCTTTGATGAATTCTGTGGGTTTCAGAGCCCAGGAAACCCACAGAGACGAGTCTGTCTGAGGAAGGGGAGAGAGGAAGGTCCAAGGCCAGGTGAAGACTGTGCCAAGGCTGAGAAATGTGAACTTGCACATAACATGCAAAAAGGGGGAGGAAGAGAATTAGGCAGGAAGTTAGACTAACGTCAAATTGTAAAAGATCTATGCCCTGCTAAGTAATTTGAACTATATCCTGTGGGAAATGAACCATCACTGAGAGGTGTATTGTAAGAGCATAACACTATCAGATTTGGGATTTAGAAACTCTGGCAGAGACTATGGTAATAGCAGAGAAAGAGGGCAAATAAAAACATAAGGAAAACAGGCCTCATCACTTGCAGTTAGCTGCTCTAAAGAACTAAACAGAGGTCACTGTTGAGTCTGATCAAATAATTGAATCAATACCCCCTCCCCTGGGAACTGACCGTTAGGCCCCTTCACAACAGACATTCTACTTGCTAAGACCCTTATCTCTCCCCTCTGGACTTCCCCAGAATCCGGACGGGCACAGAGAATTCTCTGCTCAGAAAAAGCCCGCTTAGAGTCCTTTAAAAACCTCTGACACCCCATCTTTGGGTGCTGGTGCCATTTGGGGGTTCAGCCCACTGGTGTCCAGATGACCTAATCCTATATAATAAAAGGGTAATATGCAAATCGACTGAACGGCAGAACGGCTGGTTGCTATGATGCGCACTGACCACCAGGGGACAGATGCTCAATGCAGGAGCTGCCCCTTGGTGGTCAGTACGCTACCACAGGGGGAGTGCTGCTTAGCCAGGTGAGCGCAGGGGCAGTAGCAGAAGCCTCTCCCACCTCCAAGGCAGTGCTAAGGAGAAGCGAGCCAAGCCATAGGGAGCAGCGAGCGGGCCGTCAGTAAAGAGCGAGGGCTCCCGGATTGCGAGAGGAATGTCTGACTGCCCGCTATCCCCTGAGGGGTCCCGGACTGCGAGAGGTCACAGGCCGGGCTGAGGGACCCCTGCCCCCACAACCAGTCCACGAATTTTCGTGCACCGGGCCTCTAGTAAATTTATAATCCCTTATCACTTTGGCCTCGTGCGTTCCTCCTTTGGTGACCCTAACAGTCACCAGCAACAGAGATAATAAATGAGAGGAAATAGATGTGAGAGAGATTTATTTAGTGGGAGGGGCACTGGGAATTGGTGTAGCCTTGAAGAAAAGAGGATACAGATCAGACAGTGGTGTTAATTCAGTTGTTGTGTCTAGTGTGTTAATCTCTGAGATGTGAGGCCTGTGAGGTGAGAGCCAGGGACAGACCAGAACCCAGGGACTCCCCACTGTGGGGCATCTAGGGAAGGAGTCAGTCAATGAGATGGAGAAGATGTCAAAGGCCAGGAGATGGACCCCATGGACCTGGACAAGAGACATGTTTCAGTGGGAAAAGAAATTGCTTTCAATAGGAATTAGTTCTATAAATGCAATCCATAACATGATCTGTGTGAGGTATTCAAATTCAATTTTTATAAGATTTGTAAAATTCTTACCCTGTTTCAAAAATCATTAATTTTATGTTAGCCAAAACTGCCTTTTGAGAAAAAAAGTCAATGTTTATATAAGTAAAAACCCTAAACCTTTGCTTTTTGCCAGCTTTCTAAGCTGTTGAGCCACAATTTATAAACTAAGGATTAAGCTATAAAATAAAAACCAATGAAACAATATGTCAGTTATACGAAGGATGACTAGACTCTGCCCATCTTTTGCAAAGCTTGATTCTCCACGATTAGCCAGCGAGTGACTCGGTTAGTTTAATCACAGCTTCTCTGAGATTTGCAGTTTCTTCACCCTCTTCCTCGCCTTAAGTAAAAGAACTAGAGTGGGTCAAGCAATTGTCCCTTCCCCACATTTGTAAGAATGCAGGCAGTCCTCAGGTGGCACAATTGACATGTACTGATTTCAGGTACCATTGGTTAAATATCACCAGTCTCCCAACAACACAATTCAAGTGATAGTACACTTAACCCTTTGTACGCCATAAGCGTCTATAGACCAAGTGGGATGGTTTCCGTTTTGGACGCGTGGCAGTTAACTGGTTAATTGGAAAGTGGGAATAACTGTGTAAAGTATAGTCTTGCTATTAGTTCATTAGTCTACACATCAGTGTAAAGAATGTACATCATTTCAAAAAGCCTTTTATAATCTATAACTATTTAAAAATAAGTTTTTTGCCCACCTGGTCCTTAGATAAAAATCATAAAAGAAAAACTCCTGGTGAATATGGGTGAAAACAAGATCCTTGATTCAACAGCTAGGAAGTCCTATCCCATCAACTGTAATGTCGTTGGCTTCAATAATCAAGTCCAGCAGTGTAGGAGAAGCTTCTGGAAGGAGGCGTGGGTCCTACTAGTCACATATCAAAAGGAATCTATGGGTGGAGGTAAGAGAAGGGAAGCTTATATCTTGTTTTCACCAGACCTGCAGCGACTTTCAGCAGCCTTGCTAATAATCACAGCATTCCCCCAAGTCAACACAGGAGTTATCTAAATACCAAGGGAAAAGGAGACTCCCGATTAAATCCAGTCCACCACTGTGGTCAAATAACTCATGAACTCCGATGGAGGGAACTTTCTAATTAAAGGGGCATTCATTAGCTCTGACGGTCTTCAATCTGCTAGTCAAAGACACTCCAGATTCTTTGAATTTTTATTAATCTGCTGTTTTTCAGTGTTTGCCTTCTAGCTCTTAGCCTTTAAAGTCCCTCCTAACCCTGAGATTCCAGAGAATTTCACTCCTTGCACACATACAGATGTTATTAATTTGGGCTAAATTCAATTATCCAAATTACTGAGATATCTCTGTCTATACAAATAAACTGAATTTTTAAAAAAATATATTTTATTGATTTTTTTACAGAGAGGAAGGGAGAGGTATAGAGAGTTAGAAACATCGATCAGCTGCTTCCTGCACACTCCCCACTGGGGATGTGCCCGCAACCAAGGTACATGCCCTTAACCGGAATCGAACCTGGGACCCTTGAGTCCACAGGCTGACACTCAATCCATTGAGCCAAACCAGTTAGGGCTGAATTTTTTTATATTAAGCATTTCAGAAAATGAAATGAGAATTATACAAGATCTACTTACTGAAGCTGAGGGAGCAAGTTCAGAATATGATTTTCTTTAAAGGTTCCAACTGGTAACAGCATTGTTCATAGTCTAGTTTCCCCAAATTGGAATTAACATAATGGGGACTAAGTCCATACGTATAAATCTTTGAAAAAAAAATTGTTCTTGAATTCAGAGAGGAAGGAAGAGGGTGAGAGAGATAGAAATAGCAATGATGAGAATCATTGATTGGCTGCCTCCTACACACCCCACAATGGGGACTGACCCCGCAACCTGGGCACGTGCCCTGACTGGGAATAGAACCGTGACCTCTGGTTCATAGGTGGACACTCAACCACTGAGCCACACTGGCTGGGCCATATAAACCTTTTTGTAGGTTACTCAACCCCTCCCCACAAGCCCACCATCAAAACCCAAACAAAGTAAAATTTCATTGATGTATAATTTAAATCTTATAAAATCCAGCCATTATAAGGGTTCAGTTCAATGATTTTTAGTAAATTCATAAGGTTGTGCAAACATCACCACAATGCAGTTCTAAAACATTTCCTTCTACCCTAAATGCTCCTCAAGCCCATTTGCAGTCAATTCCTGCTCCCATTCTTGGACAACCATCTGCTTCCTGCCTCTTTAAACTTCCACTCTTCCCATGAATGGAAGCGATAGGCAGACGTTTGTACCTGGCTTCTTTCACTTTGCATAATGTTTGTGTGCCTGTCCCATTGAGGTAAGTTTTCTTGATACTCCCTTTAGGACTGAAAAGAGCCTGCTAACCAGAGGGAGCACACCCAAAGGAAATCTAAAAACTCCACAGGGCCAACTGGTCACCGCCAGACTCTGAGCAGACTACCCCTCTGCTCAATTCTCGTCGCAGGAACTACCACACCAAGGTCTGCCCAACACCTCTTCTCTCATTCACCCCAATGGGCTTATTTCACACCCTTTAACTCTCCATCACCCCTGATTTCAAAACACCCACAGCTTCAGCTCACACTCCTCCTGCCTCTACCCCGGTCCTGAGGGCTTACTATTCACCAGGCTACCTCCTACTCATTCTCTCTGAGAAGAGAACCTCCCATATCTGAGAACGGATTGTGACCATCTTTGCTCTAATGAGATCATGAAGTTCCTCCTTACTCTTCATCTTCCTTTTCTCTTATCTGTCCCGAGAACCATTATCACAGAGAAAATAGACAGTGCTTGCTGAGCATGCCCATAAAGGATGAGGCTTGGCAAACTAGATCTGCCTGTGGTTGGGAAGAAGTGGTACAGGGAAAGCCAAAGTGATCATCTGTGGCCCCTCGACTGCAGTGGTTAACAAAAGGTGTGGCCCTGGCTGGTGTGGCTGCATTGGTTGGGCATCATCCCCAGCACCCACAGGTCGCTGGTTCCACTCCCAAGTTGTGGGCTTGATCCCCAGTAGGGGACCTGCAGGAGGCATCCGATCAGTGTTTCTCACATCAATGTTTCTCTCCCCGCCCCCTTCTTTTTTCTCTAAAAAGCTATTCTTTTTTTTAAAAAAATGTGTGTGTTGTGCAGGTGGGAGGGGGAATTGCAGCAACTTGGCAGAACGGAGGAATGCAGGTGAGACACAAATCCGTTCGCTGAGATAGACAAAATGACAAGCATAGTGCGGCACTTGGTCCTCACGGGGGAGTATATAGAAGCGCAGAAATGAATCTCTAAGTGCACTCGCCCTGTCATTCTGGAGGTTTGATTAGGGCTTTTCATCACAGCGAGTAATAGCTAACTGGCGGAACCCTGCTTTTGTGGCTGCTGAACCCAAAGCATGGCAACTTCCTTTCTGCTTCCTGCTTCTCGGCAGAGGAGTTGCGGAGGGGTACAGAGAGGGTCGGCATGTAGGGTCAAAACTGAGGAGTGTCTACAGATATTCCTTAAAAGGACTCGGGCTTCCTTAGAGAAAACAGCCAGGCCATCTGTTTTGTTTGTGAAATCGGGTCACCCTAATTAGCCAGATTGTTCTGGGCAACCTCCCCACCCTCGCCCGCTTTTGCTCAGAGGACAGTTTTCAGTTTCTGCTTTTTAAAGAGGTCAAGCCATGTGCCGCTGAGCACTTGTGCACTTAAATAAATAAACAATAAAAACATGTGCTCCTTAAGGCAGGCAGGTTAAGAATGCCTCTGTGTGTTTTCAATGTACCATCATTTCTTGGCTTGTTTTTTCCTCCCTGAAAAAGTCCACCAAAAGGTTTATACAATCATGTTAATTTATTTTGTCGAAAGGCCTCTTCTTCAGGCATCAGCCCCTGGGAAGATTAAATGATACACTATCCTCTAGAAAACGCTAAGCCTTTAACAATCCACATCCCTGGAATGTACTGGAAATATGGAAAAGTAAACAAATGCCAAGTTTCTAAGTCACTGCCAGGAAAATGCTAAGTGAGAGAAGAAAATGAGCCACACATTTTTAACGTGGCTTAGAAAACCGACACCTCCACATACGTGGTGACCTCAGGCTTCTCACATTCGCCAGCAACACCACACAATGGAAGCTCTGTTTGCTTTAATGGAGCCCGTCTGACTTCTCCCAGAAGCAAGCTCCTCCATCTCTTCACCTCGAGAAGCGTCAGAAGGCAAATGAATGATGAAAGTGGCCCGCGGACCAGAGAGAACCCTGTAAGCCCAACTGAGAGGAAATGCAGGGGAAGGTCAGGAGCTGGTCACAGCACCTCCTCCGCCTCCCTCAAGAAGGAGTTTCTCAACCTTGGCACTGCGGGCATTTTGAGTAGATAATTCTTTGTTGGGGGAGAGGGGGGGCGCATGTCCTGTGCATTGTAGGATGATTAGCAGCATCCCTGGTCTGTATGCACTAGATGCAACCAAAACAGTCTCAGACACTGCCAAAGGGCACCCAGTTACCAACTGTTCATCTAGATCAGGGGTGGGGAACCTTTTTTCTGTCAAGAGCCATTTGGATATTTATAACATCACTAGAGGCCCGGTGCACAAAATTCGTGCATGGGGGTGTGTGTCCCTCAGCCCAGCCTGCACACTCTCCAATCTGGGACCCCTTGAGGGATGTCCGACTGCCCGTTTAGGCCCGGTCCCGGTGGGTAAACCACTCGCCTGCCTGCCAGCCTGATTGCCCCTAAATGCCCTCCCCTGCAGGCCTGGTCACCCCCAACTGCCCTCCCCTGCTGGCCTGATTGCCCACAACTGCCCTCCCCTGCCGGCCATCTTTGACTACATGTGGGCGGCCATCTTGTGTGTTGGAGTGATGGTCAATTTGCATATTACCTCTTTATTGTATAGGGTTTGTGGACCATACAAAATTATCAACTTAAAAATGAGTCTGCTATACTTGGTCAAACATTTAATTAACTCACCCCCAATGCCTTGGCAGGGCCAGACCAAATGATTTCGCAGGCCCTATATGGCCCAAGGGCTGGGTGTTCCCCACCCCTGGTCTTGGGCGCCACATCAGGAGTTAATTAAATGTTTGACCAAATATAGCAGGCTAATTTTTAAGCTGATAATTTTGTATGGCCCTCAAATGAAATTATAAATATCCAAATGGTCCTTGACAGAAAAAAGGGTTCCCCACCCCTGATCTAGACCAACTATAGAACTTCAGGTTGGAGAAACCCAGGAGGTTATCTAGACCAAGGCCCTATCATTTAGGAGAAGTTAATGGAGTCCCTTAAAGGGCAACTCTCCAAGGTTACTGAGCCCATAGTTTGTGGCAGCACAGAAATCAGAGGCCATGGCACAGTGCACTGACCAGGACAACATTTTTTGGAAAAGTTTTTTTTTTTCCCCAAAGAAATGACTGAATTTTAAGACCATCATAAATATTCAAAAACCACTATTTGGTTAGCAAAGTAGTGTCGATAATGCTGTTCTATCTTTATTTGAAAAGAAAAAAGTACAGAGGGAACAAGGAAGAGTGGCTCCCCTGGGACACATGTCCCCCAGTGCAGAGATGGCAGATCCGATGAGGCCAATGGGCAGAGAGCAAAAGTAGTGTACATTTTCAGACTACGTTTTGTATATGTTCATAAACTTATTACTCATGTAATAAAAATTTCCTCCTGGATACCAACCCACTCAAAAATAATTTAATGCACACACATCCTGGGTGCTCTATGAAGAAGGGATCCGAGTATCTGGCCATCTCCCTTCACTGCCATTCAAAGAACAGCCTATTAAAAATAAGACAGTGATGTGGTTTGGACAATGACTACCAATACTGGAGAGACACAGGGTCCATGTGTTCCCAGTGACTGCCGAGTGACTTACAGGAAAGCCTCACGTCATCACCTAAACCAGGAAGAAAGCGTGAACTGCTCTCCAGTACTCCAGGCACTTGCTAACTAAAGAGCTACTCCCTCTTTGTCTTAATGAATATCTTAACCTAGAAACAGTGCTGTTGGGAAAGGATGTGGTCAAAATCTCACTTTGGTGACATTCTTGGCATACTATGGGGACCAAGTGGGAGTTTATCAACAAATCCTGAAAAGATTACTTCAGGGAACCTTGATGACTATTCAAAGATGAGATCAGAACAAAAGAGAAAATTTTCAATGCTCCTGTAGCATTTTAGTCCCAACTGATTAGCACTCTATACTTGAAGCAGCAGGTGATCTGGGAAGGAGACAACAAGAAAAACATGTAAAGAAAGAACAATTTAAAAAGAATAAAGAGCAGGATCAATGCACTGGTTATTAAAATAGCAATGATTTTATTTGTACATGCACTCCAGCAAGCAACTTTTGGTTATTATTTATTTTCTTAAACTCTCAAATGTAATTAAAGAATTACATTTCTTGCTAAGAGAAGGAAGGAAGGAGGGAAGGAAGGAAGGAAGGAAGGAAGGAAGGAAGGAAGGAAGGAAGGAAGGAAGGAAGGGACCTTCTATGTAGCGTTCTTAAAATTTGTGAATTCAGGTTTCCAAGTTGACTGCTGGAAGTTAAGACTTTAATGTAGTTCTTCTGAGCCCAGACAATACCTTTATTAATATTTTTCCTTCTTTAGCAATCATGCTGCCACCTAGGAGCATAACTCTATACACAATACTCAAGCCTCACAAGTCCTCTGTAGAACAGGAAGGGAAAGAAATCATTTGAACGCATAATGTCAAAGTCCTCCAGTCAGTGGGCAGCCTCTACATTTCCATACAACACTTCACCTGCTGGGATCCATCTTTCAGAAGGAGCCAGCCAGGGCATGCTTTTATGCCTCTTGGCTGGTAACTGTTTTATTCTCAGAGTATGACAGGAATAGTATAAAGAGAAAAGGTTGCCTTTAGCAATATTAATAGGGTCTCCTACACAGAGAAAACAGACACCAAAATTTTATAACACTGTCCAACCATGCATGGTAGCACTTCCTTTCCTTCTTTTTACTTTCTTTGGGCTCAGCTGTTGTTTTTTTAAGACACAAATGGGTATTACTTTCTTACTCAGAATTAAAATAAGTTAATGTGTTGTTGTTGTTTTTTAATTACAAATATCATCAGTATTATCTTGAGGTTGTGAATTGTGGCGGCTGGAACGCCAAGGCCTACTCCCTGCACTCCCAACCAAACCTCTGCTTTCCCATTCCACCCCTCCAGCCAGATGGCATCCGCACAGGACGCCTCTGCATTTGGCAACCCACTCCGCTTACAAGGTGCTAGTCTTATTGAGCACAAAGTCTGAAACCTCTTACATGGACACCCAGCTTATATATGAGCGAATTAATTCCTAAAGCCTGCTCCCTAGCTCCTTTATATTTCAGCAATATTGAGAGAAATATAGCAGGTAAAACTCACCTCATTTAAAGCCCCACATTATTGTACCAACCATGGTGCTGAAAAGACAGAATACTCCTTTATGATGTGCTAAGCTCCTGCCAGACAGGAACTGTGTTTAACTTCTCTGTACAGTGCTTAGTTCCCGTAACCAGAGAATGAATAAACGGCTGACGAAGAAAAGACTGCATGAAAAGGTCAACAGCAAGGGCACAGATAAAGACAAAACAAGGAGTTTGCTGCATTCCTGGAAACAGCGGGCAGAACTAACTCCAAATAATTGAAAACCACGGGTAAACCAAAAAGAATTAAGCTGATTATTGCATCCTGACCAAATCTTTCATATAAGCTGATGACACAAAGCAAAGAAACCAGGACGTGCAGCGCCATAAGAGGTTATTTCTACCTCCTTGGGATTTTTGTTTCCTATGCTAGTCAGTCAAATCTGACAAATATTTCCTGAGCCCCACCTCTGTGCAGGTATTCGACCACCCCAAGGCAGTCCCATACTGCAGTCCCCAAACATGAGTCACAGTTTCTTCACATTCCCTTGGTAAGATGGGGGTAACTAAGCCTCCTTCAAAACACCAACATCGGGGCTAAAAATGAAAGTATATACGAAGGGCCTGGTATCTGACAGGTGCTCAGAAATGTAGTGTACATTCAAGGACACCGTGTCACACAGCTCTGGGGCCAGGGGGCATTCCTACCACAGACCTGCAGAGCCTTCCGCAAAAATCCTGGACCCCTCTTCTCTTAACTTCCTGTTTTGTGGTTCATTTTCCACCTCTCTGCCCGGTCTCATCAGAAATGTCAAGGTCAAATACAAATGCATAGGATGATGGCAAACAAGATACAGGATTACGGGTAACTTAGAAAGGAATGGACTTCTGATGGAAATCTACTTCTATGTTATAGAGCAATGATGGCAAACCTTTTGAGCTCGGCGTGTCAGCATTTTGAAAAACCCTAACTTAACTCTGGTGCCGTGTCACATAGAGAAATTTTTTGATATTTGCAACCATGGTAAAACAAAGATTTATATTTTTGATATTTATTTTATATATTTAAATGCCATTTAACAAAGAAAAATCAACCAAAAAAATGAGTTCACGTGTCACCTCTGACACGTGTGTCATACGTTCGCCATTACTGTTACAGAGAAAGACAAGCAATTCACTCAAGATCTATCTTTAACACCTGGATACCACTGACAACTTCAAAGAAACAGAAAACATGCAATACTCTCATTCCTCTTGGAGGAAGGGTTTCCACATACCCTGTTGAGAATTTGATGAAAGAGAGAGAGGCCTCCTTCCTCCAAATATATACACATATCCGAGTTCTGCTTACATTTCAAGACAGTCCATAAACACACATCCCTATCCTAAGCCCCTGCCCCGCAGCAGTAGTAAAAGAGAGCCAGGCAGACCTTATGATTCAAATGGGGAACAAGCTGACCTTTAAAAATTACTGTACATACAGCTGGCTGCAGTCCCAATAATTCTCTCTCCCTCGGTTATGTCGAAATTCCAAAGAACAAATAGCACGCAGAAAGCCTGGGAAGTTTGTGAAATCAGTCTCCAATCCAAAAATGCCTGCTGCTTCACCAAATAATTAAGCCATTACTTCATCTCGATCACACACCTGCAACCTAACTGCTTCACAAAACCACACTCACAGATGGCTCTGAGATGTGTAAGCGCACACAATTAAAGCTCACTGGCGGCTAAGTTATTTGGACAAGGTTTTAGAATTACGGAAATGCCGCCCAAGGCAAACACATCATCTAATTAGCTCCAATTGATTAGCTGAGCTGCACTCTGCAGTGGAGCCATGGAGAGTTCCCAACATCCTGTCTTGGGGGGGGGGGGCGGGGGGGCGGTGATAGGTGAGGGGGGTTGGGGGGCTGTTGCATCCACCTGGAGGGCAGGCAGACTATATTCTAAACAATAAACAAAGCACAAGGCCCCACATTCTAACTTGAAGAGTAGTCTGTCTATGTGAAGGTGACGATGAATATGCATTTGCTATCATTTAAAGATCAAAACTTTTATTTGTGGAATCTAATGAACAAAATGAATTGACCAACAACATAAGACCCGAAGCATGGAGGCATGGAACGGCTGACATACCTCGAGGTGGGGTTGGAGGGACGAGAAGAGATAAACCAAAAACATATACTTATATGCATAGCCCATGGACATACATGGGCAATAGGGTAGTGAAGACCTGGGATGGGGGGTGTGGGTAGGGACTGGGAGGAGGGGGGTTAAGGAGGGAAAAGTGGGAGATATCTGTAATACTAACAACAATAAGGATATATTTAAAAAGTAAGTGAAGGATAAAAAATAAAGATCAAAACCAATAATAAACATAAGCCACTTTATATTTATGAAATGCTTTATAATTCTGAGCACTTTAACATAGCTCAGAATCTCAGAAGGAAAGGCATTTACAATGTCCGATCCACTCATTCATTAGCAAATGCTTTTTGAACACTGGTTATGCTGGGTGTGGGGGAGAGTAAAGGGCGTGGTCCTGTCTTCCAGTGGTCAGGGGAGCACAGGAGAAGAATGACAAGTCTGCCTTGGGAAGGGGGGTTTACAAGGGAAGGAATGCAGAATGATTCTTAGGCAGATAGTAATTTGGTGCAGAGAAGTGGAATAGGAAGACACTGGGGAAATAGCAATTCAAGGAAGAAATACTGTGTGCAAATACAAATGTAGAGGTGAGAATGGGCTCTGTTCTGGTAGCGAGGTGTGCTGGAGCTTGAAGAGCCTGGACAAGGGGAGGGAGTGTTGGGGGATGAGGCTGGAGAAGTAGATGGGCCACATCAAGGAAGGTCTTTTCCTGCAGTGGATATGGGGGTTTATCATTAAGGAAGCTGAAGAAACAGATCAGCTAGAGCTTCTAAAAATTCACTGCCCCTCGGTTCCCACCCTCAAAGACGCGGATTCGATTAGCCTGGTGTGCGATCTGGGCATCTGGACTGTTTCTAAAAGTTCCCCAGGTGAGCCTAATGCGCAGTTGGTGCGGGAAAGCACTGGGCTAGAGGATAAGCAGCCACCGAAGGTCATCCAAGTTCAGGGCTCTTTCTTGGGCTTTGAACTGCAGCAATTATTTCCCTTTAATTTCATATATCCATTTTAAGAATGCAAAAAAAAAAGCGGGGGGGGGGGTGGAGAAAAGGCTCTCTATACAACACATACAACAGATACAGCCCTTCATTATAGCTAGAATTTTAACATTTATTTGATATGCAAAATGCCCTAATTAATGTGATGTCAACAAATACAAACTGACCTTTATCTGTGGATTACCTGTTTAGGCTTGGTAGAAAATAAATCTTGAAGGTCTCCTGATACTTCAAGCCATTCCTTAAGACCATGACGCTTTGCTGAATAAGATCAACAGGTCCAATATGCATCATAAACTGACTCACTTGGCCAGTACAATATGGGGGGAAGAGGAAGACCTGGGAAATGATATTTATCTGAGGAGAGGCAATACTTTCAAAGGTCATCTGATTAACACATTCAGATAATAAGCACAATAGGTGAGTCAGAGGTAGTGACCCAGCAAACTTCCGTAAACCTAAATGGCTGGCACTCCCGGGTAACAAGGTTGGCAAGCCTGGGTCATGTCTACTGCTCCCTTCATCCTTCCCATGTCCAACAAGGACACCATGAACAGCACTGCCTGCTCTCAACAAGGTGCTCCTTCAGCCACCACGAATCGACTAGACTCAGCAATGAAATCAAAACCAATTTAGGATTCCTGCCCCATAATTTAATATCACTTTGAAAAAAAACACTTGCTAGGACTACTTAGAACACCAATTTATACCCAGCAAGAAGCCCAAACATAAGATTCCATTCATTTCAACTAACAATGTACCCTTTCAGGTAAGAAGTGGACTTGCAAAAAGTGTTTGAGGACATACATTAGGTGGGAAGAATGAAATATTTTTCACTCCTGCCAGAAGAGAAAGAAGAAATAGGGAAAATAAAAACCCCAATCTCAAAACAGCCTTTGGGCCCTAGCTGGCTTGGCTCAGTGGATAGAGCGTCAGCCTGTGGACCGATGGGTCCCAGGTTCGATTCCGGCCAAGGGCACATGCCTGGGTTGTGGGCTCGATCCCCAATGGGGGGTGTGCAGGAGGCAGCCAATCAATGATTCTCTCTCATCATTGATGTTTCTATCTCTCTCTCCTTCTCCCTTCCTCTCTGAAATCAATAAAGAAATATATTTTAAAAAACCACAAAAATAAAACAGCCTTTGGTACTAACATTTGAACATGACCTCTTCAAAAGTAATAATGCAGATTCACCTTCATTCCAAGAGCTGGTTTATGTCTATTTTATTATGACACTCTCTACAAGGACTCACACAGAGAAGTGGTAGGGCATTGCCTTCACCTCGCATATTACTTTATTAAGTAATGTGACAACTAGGAAAGCCCACCTGCATGGCATGATACAAATAAAGTTTACAAAAACATTGTAATAATATCGATCAATATTTCTTGGATGCTTGATAAGTGAAGGGTTGCCTTTCAGGGTACATAACAATCTGCCTGTGTTTAGATCAGCATCTCCCCAGGAATCGTCACATACATCTACCTCACATCTGGAAACCCAGCCATGATCAAAAGTTTTGCTGACTCAATAGTGAACATGAACCGAGTGGCCATCTTAGCGACACTCCATCCAGCAGGAACCTTCTCTGCTGGCCCACGCTGGCCTGATAAAACCTTGCTCCACCTGCCCCCAGGCTCCTCCTAGTACCTCTGTCGTTACAACATCCCTGGCTTCATTTCAACACACATTCTTGATAAGCTGTGAACTTGGAAATTCCAGTGACTTAAACGGATTGCATTTCACATTGCGTTGACTGTTTCCTTGGGCCATTTGGAGCCCGTTTCCTAGCCTCTCTGTGGGTGGGCTGCATCACACCTGGGAGTTTTCCCGTGGGCTCTGGGGCCACCAGAGGCCTGTCATTTGGTGCCACAGAGAAGGGTGACATTTCCTTAATGGTCTGGATTTGAAAGTCACTGTACCTTCCATCAGGTGGTCTGGAGTCACCTCCTTTGAAGTAATAACCCGAGCCTCCTGATGCATCTAGAGCAGTGTGTGAGGCAGCTCTGCTATGAGGGGAATGTTATTGGCTCCTGGGCATCCCCAACCCAGTCCTGTTCTCACAGGCCTAGTCAGCTTAGTAAATATTTACCCAGCATGCCTGGCCCAGGCAAAAGCATGCTTACCACCCTTTGCGTGCTCTTCACACTAGAAAAGAAAACAATTCACTCTATTTAAACATAACTGATAAATAGGGCAATGACATGTTAGTAATCCACAATCAAGTTAAGAAAAGATCCCTCCATCTGGTTAGCTTTTATTGAGAATCGGAGCATACAATACACATAGGACTTTAAAATTTTCCCCCACCTCTGCTTTGTACATCTTATGGCCTCATTAATTTAAACCACCCCATTACTTTCTTGTAAAACAGGTTATGTTTTTATTTACATGTCTTGGAAAGAAGCAACCATGTTATCCGCATGGCAAATCCTTACTGTCCTTCAAGCACAGTTACAAGCAGGATAAAGGTCTAAACCAAAGGATGCAAAAGTGAGCCCCTCCCTCCCATGCGACACCTACAAGATCACACCATTTCAGAAGACTGGAGAGTTTCTTCCAGCCTTCCAGCACACTGCTACCTTCAGGCCCTGAGCTGGATGGCAATGAGTGTAAAGTCTGATAATTTATCATAGATGGTTCTTATTTTATACTAGTGGCCCAGTGCACAGATTTGTGCACATTGAAAGGAAATCAATTGCAGCGGTTCTCAACCTGTGGGTCGCGACCATCGGAAAACACATATAGCATATCAGATATTTACATTACAATTCATAACAGTAGCAAAATTACAGTTATGAAGTAGCAACGAAAATAATTTTATGGTTGGGGGTCACCACAACATGAGGAACTGTATTAAAGGGTCGTGGCATTAGGAAGGTTGAGAATCACTGAATTAGAAGGTGGCCAGAGGGGTGGGACTGGGTGAGATGGGCCGGACACATGCTGGAGCTCGAAGGCATCTGCAGCTCGGCAGTAAACCAGATTTGGGGCCAACAGTACCCCAGCAACAACATAACCCACAGCTGAAGGTGGAATCGCACAGCCCCGCAAGGCATGGGACTCCCTCCTCTCTGGTTCTGGGGTGAGTCACCTGAGAACCGCTGCTGCCAAGTCATCACAGCTCAGCAGCTCCTGCGTTGAGCGTCTGCCCCCTGGTGGTCAGTATGCGTCATACCTACCGGCTGGTCGGACGATCACTTAGCCTTTTATATATATAAATTCTAGACCAGCAACATCCAATATGATGTCTTATGACGAAGGAAATGTCCATATCTGAGGTAATACAGCAGCCACAAGCCACAAATGGCTACTGAGTACTTGAATGTGGCTAGTGCAATTGCATTTTTAATTGATTTCCTTGGATGGTGCACTTCCAGACCTTGAGATACTTATTCTTACTTTATCTAAACTGATGTGTTTTGGCAAATACATTTTCCCTTGTGGCTTTCCACCATCCTATTTCATTTTTACCAAGAACTTACCATCTTCTATCACTTTTTAATTTAAGAAAATGTTAATAGTTCACTGGGAAAAATGTGAGGTGGATTAATATATGCACCCCTATGTTCATAGCAGTGCTATTTACAATAACTCAGATCTGGAAACTGCCCAAGTGCTCATCAGTAGATGAATGGATAAAAAAAGCTGTGGTACATTTATACCATCGACTACTATGCAGCTGTGAAAAGGAGGGATCTCTTACCCTTTGAGACAGCGCAGAGGGACAGAAGAGGTGTTTGGTGGGAAGAGATTAACCAATATTTGCATAACCCATGGACACAGACAATAGTGTGCTGAAGGCCTGGAGGGGGAGGGTGCAGGGTGAGGAGGTCCATGGGGTGAAAAGAGGGACATCTGTAATATTTTCAACAAGAAAGGTAATTTTTTTAAAAAAGTTTAGGTTTCTAGTTAAAACCACTGATGCTCTGTATGTTGAATTCAGTGAGTCTTAGTTCCCCCCACCTGTGTGACAAATGGGTACCCACAGCGTGTAAGATATGCTGAGGTGACCGTGGATGCTTTCACAGCCACACACGCCAGGTTGCACGCCGTGCTTTGTTACGGAGCAGGAAAGGTCAACAGAAAAAGCCCGACAAGGGAGGAGAGTCACATTTTGCTTCCTACTCTTGAGAAAGCCTTTTCAGTGTCCACCCACCCAAGTTTAGTTTACTCTCCTGAGAGGTTCTTGTAAAGAACATAGACACCATTGTTTCCCCCAACAACTCTCCTCAAATAAGGCTTTGTCTCCATGCTTTCGGAGACAATCCCTCTCCAAGAAAATGCTGCTGAATAATTGGGCCAAACTGTATCAACTCGGTGGCGTTTACACAGACTGTGCCCAGAATGACGGAGAGAGGTGGCAGGGTCACCTCGCACCAGAGTTGAGACACAGAGGCCATGTCAGTCACCCCATCCCAACGGGAGAAAGCTACTTGTGGCAAGAAGCCCCCCCCCCCAATATTGGGGGGTAGCTAGCTGCGGGGAGGGGGAGTGAGGAATGGGGAAGGGATACAAGAGAATCATGCTCAGTATGGGAAACAGAATCTTGCTGGGCAGGAAGAGCACTGGGCCGGTGTGGAAGTGCCCACTGGCAGAAACGTGCCCATCGTGAGCGTTCCTCTGGAATCCGCCCACATAGCTGCTCTGAGCCCAACACTACGTACGACCAGAGACCTGCCAGTAACGGAAAGCTGAGGCCAACCGCACAGACCCAAATACTCTCGAACATTAGGCAACCGGAATATTTACTTTTACATTCAGAGACAGGCATCTTTCCAATTCCAAGTCCCCCTGGTATAGAGTAAATAAAATAGAAAAGATTCAGGGCTAACACTCTTTTCCACGTGTTCACTTCTTGGTCTTCCCCTTTGCGAAACTGGCAACTCCATGTCACCCACTGCTCGGGCCAAATCCTCCGAGTCATCTTTGCTTCTTTCTCTTTCACACCCACTATCCAATTCCTTAGCAAATCCTGTCAGCTTGACCTTCAAAATATATCCTGGACCCATCCACTAAGCACCACCATCAGTCTCCATGTAGCAGTGCTCGCATTGGCCTCCTCACCCAAGCACTACAGTCGGCTTAACTCAGTATCTGGTGTGATCCTTGCACAAGGTGCAGTCAGATCATGTCACTTACAATAAAGTCTCAACTCCCTCTCCTGGCCTACCAGACCCCCTGTCAATTCTCTGGGCACCACACCCCCTGCCATTCCATTTCTTGTTCATTCTATTAATTCATGGCAGTCGCCTTACTGTTCCTCAAATACACTGAACACATTCCTACTGCAGGGCCTTTGCACATCCTGTTCCTGCTCTCTAGAATGACTTTCACCCCAAAATGTAGGACTTGCTTCACACTTGCTATATCTCTCTGTTAAATATCATTTTATCATAGAAGCTTCCTTGATAAGTTTATATAAGATATGGACACACATACATCCATATGCATGCCACTACACACTCTCCCCTCTCTCCCTTGCTTTGTTTCTCTTCTTAGCACTTAATACTAACTGGCATATGATGTATTTGGTTCTCTTTCTATCTTTTTCTAATAGAATATCAATTCCATGGGGGCAGGAGTACTGCCTATTTGGTTCACTGCTATACACCCCCAGGGCCTGCCTAGTACAGAGTAGGTGCTCAATAAATATCTGTGGGTTGGTCCCTTACAAGGCAGAATTCTATCAAAATGAAATTCATGTGACTGTGTAAACATCATCAAGAAGACTCGCATAAGTTATGGACCATAAAATTACAATTTAGTTTGTAGAAAGCAAAGTTAAGACAATATCATTCTGTATAATTGGCTCTAGATTCAAAATTACATTCCTTTGTTCCTCAACGAGTTCTTTCTCTGAGGCATTCCCTCCAATTCTCAAAGTGGAAGACGCACCTGCCCAACTGGGCCGCTCTGGTCAGAGTGGGACTCTGGCTCCCCTCAGCTATATGAAACGAGGGAAGTAAGGTTTAGTGGCTGTAGAAGGTTCTCTCCCACTTAAAAAAAAAAAAGAGCAATGTCCACGACACGTGTTTACATCCAAGGGTTGTATAGTCAGGTGTAAAAATGAATGTGCGTGCGGTGCATGTGAAAAACATTTACCTCCCTGTCAGGAAGTCTATTCAACAAACACTGAGTTTCCTCCTCCTCTGTCACCAACAAGGGGGCTTTGTGCTCCTCCGGACCTGCTCCTAGAATACTCTAAGCCCCGTGAAGACAGCACTCTTGTCCATTAGGCTCACTTGTCTACACCCAGGGCTTCGCACAGAACCCAGAACGTTGCCTGGGCTCAAATAAATGTCTGCTGAGCAATGAAGATACCAGTCCAGAGCTGGGCGCGTCTGACGGTTAAGAATGTCCCCAGAAACCCTTAGGTGGTACGGCTTCCTGGCATGTTAGACATCATGGGGGACATGATTGCTTTTACTTTTTAGAGAAAGTTGAGCACAGAGTGAAGTTTTTCCCATTATTTCCAGGACAGAAGTACGTGTGTCATTGATGGTTCCCGTGCTCTTTGTGCATGAGCTAATTTTAATTCCATCTCATCAGATATCTTCAATAATAGATGTTGACAGTCCCAGATGCCAGGCCTTTGGCAAGCGCATCTGCTTATCCCCTCAGGATTAAACTAAACAACTTAATCTTCAGGATAACAGGTCTTCCTCCAGGGCTCTGCAGAAGAAAAAGCAAACGGCACAGACCAGGCCAACGGCCGCATGAGAATAACTGTACTCAGGGAATCAATTTATCTGGTCAGTGATCTCCTTGTGAGCAGGAACCTTTTCTCATTCACAATTGACCCAGGACCTATGCATAGTAAAAGCTCAATGAAAGCTTGAAGACTGTCACAGGAAGTAGCAAGTACTGACCAACTGAAAATTAGTAGTTAACCAAACATTTTATAGATTGTTTACTACGTAAGAATGGCTCAAATAAATGCTTCTCATGTTGGGAACAGATGTATTCTTTTAAGCATCACACTATGTGTTACAGGAGCTCACGGTTAAGTATGTGATCTTACACGCCATGCATGTGGCCAGATTTGCACTCCACAGGAATAAAATGGCTTCCTATTTCATGGGTAACCTGTTAGAATTTCTCATGTTGCACTTAATTTAATTTGGATACTTTGCATTCGCCAAAGTCACATTAAAGTTACCTCTTTGGAGAAAGGCATGGCTGGATCGGCTTGCCCGTGGGTACACATACCAGGCCAAGCAAGTGTTTGCCACCAGATTCATCGTGCTCCCTTGATTCTTGGCACAGGACTAAGATAGCAGAAAAGTACATTCTGATGGTCTGCAGAATCAACTGCAATGGTAACTGACAGCTGACAGTGAATAATATTTGGGTACACAGGATCACAAACATTAATGTTATAAAATAAAAAAATCATCATCCCACTGAGTCCAATTGCTCATACACAGGAAAAAAGCACCAGGACAGCAGTTCCTACACAACCCAGAAATAGAATTCATAACATATGACGGGCTCAATGAAGACATCTGAGAGCTTGGTAAAAATAATTAATTATGTAATGGAAACCAAGCAGTGACAACTTAGAATCAGAAAATTTAAATGCCATGTAGGCCAACATCCCACCAAATACAGAATTTCACTCATCCAATCTCTGACAGGGCTTGAGGTGTTTACTTGAACACTTACAGAAACCAGATGTTACCACCTCCATGAATACAATGGTTCCATTTGTAGGCAGCCCTTACCATTTGGCCTACTGAGCACCTATTATATGCCAGGTGCTGTGCTCATTACTAAGGATAAATTGATAGAAGACATCATCTCTGCCCCCAAAGGTCTCAGAATCTACTGGAGGAGAAAATAAATATTGTATGGGTGAACTGATCAGTGATGGGGCACAGAGAAGCTATGGGAGGACAAAGGAGAAATATCACACCTGAAAATCAGAAAAGGCTCACAAGAAGTGACAGTGTGTGAGCCCCATACTTAAGTTTGCCCAAGAAACAAGGGGCCAAGACATTCCATGGCAGCACATTCCAAGGAAACCTAGGAGGTGCAGTGAGCTTGGGAGATCTGTCAGCATCTTAGCAGGTCCCAGCCCGTCATGAAGGGCTTTGGATACAGGCTAAGGAGTCTGGGTTTTATTCCAAAGATAAAAGAAAACCACAGAAGAATGACATGCTCAGATATGCCCGGTCACAGCCCTAACACCACTCAACATTCTTGGTTGTGTCAGTCCTCTCCCCGATAAGCCTAAAGCTCCATGAGAGTTGGGATCCAGTCTGTTCTGTTCATCCATGTGTCACCACTACCTAGTAAAGTGCCTGGGACAGGCAGGTATCGAGTACAAATTGAATGGGTCAGTCAATCAATAAATCAATCAATCAAACAATGAGTGGTCTCTGGGAATACCAAAGTAGAGAAAAACCAAAGGTATCTTTCAGGTATAGTCTAGGTAGTTGGGTGGAATGGACAGTAATTTTAAGAAATTCAAGAACAAGGTATTAAGGACAAGTGAGGGAGAGTAAATTCAGTTTTAGACATACTGACCTTGGGGTATCTAATATCTAAGGAGAAACGAAGGGGAGTTAGCAAGTCATACGTGGGCCTGCTTACAGACAGAGGGAGGAGTGGCCTTAAATAAATATAGACAGCCACTGAAGGGCCATTGAGGGGGCCCTGAGGCCACGGGTGAGGACATAGTAGCCTGGAGAGAGGACTCAATTTAGATTGAAAACTGGGATGGTTTTGTGTCAAATAACTCCCATCAAATTCCCTATTAGTATCACAAATGATCGTTGGAAAGCAACAACTGATCTTACTGAGCAATTTGCTATGAGCATTTCCTTTGCAGCTTCTAAGATTGCTCATAGCTGAAGCATGAACTAGATTATGTCCATAAAAAGAAGTCAGCAATTTGCATGCTGGCTTTTGGGTTAAAAAGCAGTTGAAAACAAACATGCATAACAAAATTACCCCAATGTCACATGTAAAAAGGACTGATGAGGACTCTTCATTACAACCAGGATCCACTTGGGTTTTGAGTTTCTGTGAGAATAAGGAAGCAGATTATAGGACGGATAATAGGCATGCTTTGATGTCTAGCAAGCATCTGGCTTTCTCAGATGGAGCCATGACATCACTGAGCAGCCGTGGAGCCTCTGTGATGAAGAAAACTGGCTCAGAAAATTCGAATGAAATAAATGAATAGCTGATCCACTAGTAAAGGAAATGGAACGATTGGGAAGAGGTTAGGATCCATGACTAGAAAATCTAAATTAATCTGTTTTATTCCAATTTTGTCAACTCCTTATAAGTTAGTCTCTGGGTTGGAGGGAGGAGGATCTTCTCCAAATTAGAACAAATTGAGGAATCATTTTAAAATGTGTACAGGTTGCTGCTCTTTTTTAAATTTCTTCAAAATTAAAACAGCTTTGTTATGCCTGACCAAGGGAAATGTACACTGTTATAACCTAGATCACTTACTTTATTGAATGGAATAATGACCATGAGAACATTACTCTACTTTTTAAACACTAAATAATAATAATTGCACATTTTTTAAGAGTAGCAACATGGAGGCAGCTTTCAAAATCTTTTGTACTGAAATCTGGTCACGAGCCAGACCATAATGAAGACAAAGTCATGTGGCTTTCAGACCCCAGGGAGCACATCTCTTAGAAGAACAGTGTTTTCCCGTCTATCCAACAGGGAATGAGTACTCTGAGCATTAGTGAGATGTGCCTTAGCTGAAGGAGAGTCATAGCCAGTAATTCACAATGAAAGGGTAACTTCTGTGCCTGGTTTTCATCTCACACGTACTCAAATTACCCTGAGGCACACCGAGAGCCTCTGAATGTCAAAGGTTAGCCTTCTCAATTCATTGAGACAAACTTCACTTGGAAATATAACCGGGAAGAGACATTAAAGAATAGAGGGAGTCCGCAATCTACATAAATAACTGAGATTCCTAATACTGAAAGGTCTAGGAATCCCTACTATAACCAGGAGAACGATAAGAGCAAGCTGTTCATTCAGTTAATCGCTGAGGTTGTAAAAAATCATGGCTATTTTTTCCCAAGTATCCTGTGTCTGCTGAAGCCAGCTTTCCACCTGGTCCTTGGGGTTCATTTTCTCAGGTTGGTGTGAACATTGAGCATGGAATTAGCTTTGTTGCCTAGAGAGGGGACAGCAGGGCTGGAGCAGGGCACTGGTAGGAAAAATTATGGTGTATGTGTCATCTCTGACTTTTAAAGACATCTATACAAAGACGGCAGGTGGTGGTAATGGTTAGCCAACTGCAGACCAAGAGAGCTTTCTGTAATGATGGTAATGTTCTAGATATACCTGCACTGTCCAATATGGTAACCACTGAAAACTTGCAACAGGGCTGGTGTGACTTGGGAACTAACATTTCAAGTGTATTTAAATAGCCATATGTGGCTTGTGGCCACCATATTACACAGTGTAGACTTAGAAGATACAACCTAAATTCCTTGTCAAATGCCCACTCAAATATGAAATTCTAACCTTAAACATTTTAGGATTATTTAAGGAAGGTGTACATCCTTAGGTATAGTCAGCAAAAAAACTGCATTTGGGCCAGTGTGTCCTATGCACAAGCTCATTAATTAATCTTCATAATCAGAGATAATACAGACAATCCAACTGAACAAATTTTCACTTACAGCTACATCAATGATATAAAAGCCAAATCTTTAGTTTTATTTCCCCAAAGAAAGTAAAAGCAAATATCTAGACAAATAATACTGAAGAGGCTGATAAAATTAGATGGTTTATTATTTTAAGAAAGGAAAGTTAAGATTAAAGAAAAAACAACAATGCCTTAGAATCCCATAATGAATCTCAGGCTTAGTTGTGGTCACACCATGTGACCTGAATCCTGTCTGATCTTGTGGCCTCTCCTTTTTCACCCTGCCTCTCTACAAGGTCTTCTGGGTGATCACACCAACACCTCCGTAAACTCTGTTGGTTCCTTAGGCATTTAGAAAAAATACTAAGGTTTTAATGACCATGCGTGACATTTTCCAGAAGAAATACTTGCTGCATTCTACTGTTCTGAAGAGCATGAGGTCAAAAGCCCCAAGCAATTTTAGCCTTTCTTGACATTAATTCTGCATAAATAGCTTCCTCTAAAATCTCTCTTTTGGTTTTCTCCTTGGAATAAATTAAGGTGTCCTCATTTACCTTATGAAAATTTTCAACTAAGTCAAGTTACAAGAAAGACATTTTCTTTCACCAAAGCACATACACAGATTATAGCGTTTATGTAGAATTATCCTGTTTAATCAAGAAAAATTATCCTTTTTAAAGTATAGAAAGACAAATCCTCTCAAATGCGCATGAAGTCGTTCATTACACAGAAAAATGCATAATAACATGTGCATATTTAACATAATTACTGTAGTGAAATGCATCTTTTAAGGTAGTAGGTACAATAGCATCTCATTTATAGCAATGTCAAAATATACAGCATTTGGGAGAAGAGAATTTTCTAAAACTTCCCTATTAAGTCCAAATTTCTTTTTTATTCTCTTTGATAGAAATCATTTCTAAATATGTTTATAATTCCATGATTTCAGAAAGAACTGAATTTCAAACTTGTCATGGAACATCCATTATTATGATGATTATTACTATTCTGGCTATAGTTTCTCACTCTCTGTGCCTGCTTTTTGAGTTCTCTTTACTTCTTCCAAGTCAGCATCAGATATCAATTCTCACAGCTTGCTTTGCCCCATCTCTGGTTTACGGCTTCCAATTTTCCATGGAGCAGGAGCCATAACCAGGCCTGTGTAGTTTCACTGAGTCAATCATTCTTTGAATGAGGAACTAAAGGGTACAGGCTGAGGGACAGAGGATTTCTGCCCAGTGAGGCACTCAGGTTCCTGTCCCACCCTCCATCCACGTCAGAATTTGACGTGTGCTGAAGTGGAAGACAAGGCCAGAAGTGTGGCCTCCAAATAACAACTAACGTCCACATTGCAATTAATATAAAATTAACTCGCCAAACCAGTTTGGCTCAGTGGATAGAGCGTCAGCCTGTGGACTGAAGGGTCCCAGGTTTGATTCCGGTCAAGGGCATGTACCTTGGTTGCGGGCACATCCCCACTGGGGGGCGTGCAGGAGGCAGCTGATCGATTTCTTTCATCGATGTTTCTAACTCTCTATCCCTCTCCCTTCTTCTCTGTAAAAAATCAGTAAAAGATATTAAAAAAATAAAATTAAATTAAATTAACTGGTTAATTTCACTGTTAGCCAGAATTAAGTGCACCACATAATTCTTGTGATAATAAGAGAGAAGCGTCGCCCATTAACAGCTTAAGAACACCTATGCCGTAAATTTTCCAAAGCCAAAGGCTTTATCATCTTCAATGGTGACCACATGGCAAATTCTGTTTGTCGTTAGCGCCCTTTAATTTTCCCGTGAACATTAGCTCCTGAGTAAAGCATTTTGGCGGCCTGCTTTTAGCGACTTTCTTGTGCCGGTTTTATAGGAAGGTGGGGACTTGGAGTGAATGAGGTCTGTACCTGAATGCAGGGCAATGGGAAAACGCAAGCCAGAGGGTGCCACACGGGGTGGGGCAAAAGTAGGCTCACAGTTGTTTGTATGGAAAATAACGCAATGATTAACAATAATACAAGAGTTTTCGTGTTTCGTGTACTCACAGCTGTAACCCTAGTTTGCCCCACCCTGTACTGAATAGAATAGCAACGGACAGTTATTACTCTGAAAACTCTAAAACAAATGATTTTTTATCAGCTGTAATCAATAAATGTAAATATTCTTTTGCTTCAGCTTTCATTATTTAAAATAATTGTCAAAAAGTATTTTTAAACCCTAACCAGTTTGGCTCAGTGGATAGAGCGTCGGCCTGCGGACTGAAGGGTCCCAGGTCCGATTCCGGTCAAGGGCATGTACCTTGGTTGCGGGCACATCCCCAGTAGGGAGGTGTGCAAGAGGCAGCTGGTCGATGTTTCTCTCTCATTGATGTTTCTAACTCTCTATCCCTCTCCTTTCCTCTCTGTGAAAAATCAATAAAATATATTTAAAAATATTTTTTTAAGCAGTATTGTATAAAGTCCTTTAAAAATTTACTCCTAACAAAGGCAACTCTGTATTTCTACTTTTCTTACTGAGCACCCAGTCATCTATAGTCTGTGATTAAAATACCACGGGCCCTAAAAATAGTGGGTTAACAGCCCCCGGAACAAGAACATAGTATTTTTGTAAAAAGAAAAATATGAGTGGAATCAATGAAACTGAGCAACCAATAAGCAAGTATAAGGGATAAAAAGTCCAGTCAGTCGGATTCTCTGTCAAATTCATTGTTTTATAAAATTTAGGATTTAAAGATTGTGCACAAACAGAAACCAGCCAAGACTTAGGTTTAATGATGAACTTGTTCATGCTGCCCATTCACCGAATGTAGTCACCAAGTGCACCGGGCACTCACGGTCCCGCCGGGCACCGTTCAGCTTTGCGGATTCAACACAGGAACAGACTGGGGGCACTCAGGAAGGACCCCTGACCATCCTGGGTGGGTCGAGTGGGCTTCCTGCAGGGTCATCTCAGCCAACACAAGGAGAGAGCCTTCAATGAGCCATGGCGGAGTGCAATTCAGGAAGATGTGAAGGAGGTAGGTGCCGAGGCCCAGGAACTGGTGGGCCCAGCAGCAGATCCGGGTATTTACTGAGGTGGTTGTGAGGCTGGGTGAGGGAGGAGAGGTGAAGCTGCAGAGACAACTGATCCTGAACAAACACATTCAGGAGTGTGTTTCTTAGGGAAGCCATAGGCTGTGCAGATGAAGTGGGGGGGAGGTGCGTGGGGAGGAGACAAGAAGAAGAGGGGGAAGAAGTGGAGGCCAGATGTATGGGGGGAGCAGGTAGAGAGTGCGCAACAGGGACATTGAGGTGACAATGGTTATACCCTGCCAGAAAGGAGGCAGGGCAAAGGGAGAGATTGAGAATACCTGAAAAGCGAATCTGCACATTAGAGCCAGCTGTCTGAGGACGTGG
The DNA here is from genome assembly GCF_014108235.1 of Myotis myotis. Classification (NCBI taxonomy): domain Eukaryota; kingdom Metazoa; phylum Chordata; class Mammalia; order Chiroptera; family Vespertilionidae; genus Myotis; species Myotis myotis. The sequence goes on from NW_023416335.1 coordinate 38,794,608, forward strand.
GTGGGCGTGTAAACTGCATCTCCACCGCACAGAGCCATACCCTCTGATCTAGGTCCTTTCTCGACACACATTCTGACCCAGGCCTCTCCGAGTACCAAAGAGGGGGTGGGGGTGGGGGCACAGGCATGCCATCCGTGGGGAGGGAGGCCTCTAACATGGGACGTGGCCACACCGTGTTCACAGCTCAGGCAAAGCTCTTCTCAAGCCTCGAAACCTGCCCTGCCCACTTGGCAGCCACTAGCCACGTGTGGCTATTGCGATTTCAACCAATTAGAATTAAGTAAAATCAGAAATCCCATTTCTCCATGTGGACCACATTCCAGGTACCTACCAGGAGCAGCACAGGCACAGAACATGCCGTTCATCACAGCAGCTCTGCCAGGCATGTGGGGGATTTGTTTCAAATAGCTTATGCACAGGGTGAATACATTTAATTTTACTCATAAAAAGATAGACATTTCCCTTCACCATCACTGACTATTCCCACATTCTCAGTGAAGAGAATCAATGTAGAAAACAAATATAAACACCAACTTCGAAATTGCCTTGAATATATAAAATATGCAAAGAACGGCAATGGCAGCAATACATTTCAAATGCCAGCACAGCTAGCTAAAAATATTTCCTATTGTACATTTTACAAACTTCGTATATATTTACTATGCTGTCAATGTGAATAAATAACATCAAAATGGTAAGAAAACATTGCTACCTAGTCGTGGTAGGCATCAAAAAGCCTTCATAAATGTTCACAATTCATGTTTTTAAATTTATGACATATTCCATGAACCTAGAATTGAAGAACTGCTGAAAGCAGCATTTAAAAACCATTAAATCTAGCAGGTCCCATGGGCCTTTTCAAATGTTTGTTGCCAGATAACAGTAGTTATAGCAACAAGTATATACCGGTAATATTCAAGTAGCTATTTGAATATATTCCTGAAAGGTAGAGACAATCCTATATAATAAAAGCCTAATATGCAAAATGTCCCCTCGGGTGGTTGTTCAACCAGGAGTTCGACTGCTCGCTATGATGTGTGCTGACCACCAGGGGGTGGCGCAGAACATGGTGGGCGTCAGCGACGCACTGTGACCTCTCACCAGCTACCTGGGGATGGGGGGAACAGGGACAGAGGTGCAGTGAGAATGTGGGGTGTCCGCTGAGCTCACTCTCACTCCCCCTGCTACCCTCCCCCAGGACACCAGGGTTGGAAACAACTGCCAGGGATTAAACAAAACCTTCACACAGTCTTTGTGCAAACTATTAAAGTCTCATTAAGGATGTGTGGGAGAAAACAACACAGCCCTTTTTAATAGTCACAATATTTTTTTAAGCTCAATTTAAGACAATGTCCTATTATCCACCAGGACACTGGATTTCAACCCTGGCTGCATGTCAGAATCACCTGGAAAGCTCTTACAAAATACTGATGCCCAGGCCCCCCTCTAGATGAACTGAACCTGGGTTTCTGGTGGTGAAACTTGGGTATGTGTGTGTTTTACAAGGTTCCTAGGTGATTCTAGGAGGCAGCGAAGATTGAGTATCCCTGCACCAGAGGAACTGAATCGAATGCCTAGTTCTTGAGAAATTGAAACATGACCAAAACAAGCCCAAGGAAATCGGACTCACTCCATTGAATCTGTCCAAAGCTTTGCCACCACGACATGAATTTATCCTCAAGGCAGCACCCAGGTGCTCACAGCAAGCCTTCACTTAATCCCCCAGCCCCACCACCTCCCACCTCCTCACAGTATGTGACCATAACCGGCACTCAAAAACAGCTCACTGGACAAATGGAAATAAGGTATATGGGTCTGAATAATCTTTTTACAAATAGTGAGTAAATGAAAATGTTTATTTCTCAGGGAAATCCAATAATTCTGATATAGCTTGGAACTATATCCCAATTTGATTTAACAAGTCACTTTGAATAAAAATAAGTATTTATATTTATAATGTTGAGACTTTTATATCAATCAGCGTTTGCCATCAAAACAAAATATCAGCTCTGGCCCGTTTGGCTCAGTGGTTGGAGCATCGGCCCTTGGACCAAAGGGTCGTGGGGTCAATTCCCAGTCAAGGGCATGTACCTCAGTTGGAGGTTCAACTCCCGACGCCGGTTGGGGTGCATATGGGAAGCAAACTAATCGATGTTTCTCTCTCTCTCTTTTCCCCTACTCCCTCCCCTACCACTCTCTCTAAAAATCAATGGAAAAAATATCCTTGGGTGAGGATTATATATATATTTATATCAGAAAATCTTAAAATTAAGAAGAGAATAGCAAATAATCCTACATGTGAGCAGTAATGGAATTAGTTCTCCCTCTTCTAATCTCTCTTATGCACAGTCTTGCTAGAAAAATACCCAGTGTGGGTGGTAGGTGGCAGTAGTGGAGTCCCTCTTCTTGCTCAGGGTTGGGGATAGGGATCCCAGGAATGGCATAGGGATCTGCTAAATGGTATTCAATTACATTATGGGTTCACTTATCCTTCCTGCATTCTTAACCACTACCTAAACCATTGCACTATGACAGGAAAATTTCATCTTTGGAACCCTTTGAATACCAGAAAGATGACTTACTTTCCTTCTGTACAAAAAAATCCAACTGTAAAACAATATAACACACACACACACAAAAACAGCCATATTCCCTTTGCCCTAACACAACTTTTTATACATTTGGTTAGGTCTTCTATTTTGATCACTGGTGCAATATCTTCATATAGTTTTTATAATCAAGATTTACATATCATCTCATATTCTGCTTTGATCAGTTACTATTATGCTATAATACATGAATCAACAGCTTTATGAAGTAGGCAGAGTTGGACACAGTGCCCGAGGAAGAATTCTTGTTCTGTAACACTGGTTACAAATCCTGGACACCCCGGGCAAACTCAGCAGGCTCTGATGCTGCAAAGTGTCTTTTTCAGAGTGTCTGAAACACTCGGTAATCTGGAAACTGATCTCATCCTTGGCATTTAGGTCCTCATTCCACCTAAGTACATGAATAAAGGGAAGGCTGAACACAGTGCTCCAGCCTCCAGTTATCCTTAATGACACTGGTGACAGGCACAGAGCCATCAGCTGGGAGGGCCACCATCCTGAGAATGTCACACAGAGCTGTCAACATCAAAGTGGGACTCCCTTGGCCCACAGGCCTGAGAAGAAGGAAGCCGGGATGGCCGGTGTCACTTACGACCTCTGATGATTACACCCATCGATGGCATCTCCTGCCTCTGTTAGTTTCACATGCAAATCGGAATTTTTTGCAGCTTCTCAATTAAAACACTTTTAAAATGCATTAAGAAATGTAGGCATAGAAGAGTGTTTTATGTCTCTCAAGTGTGTTTAAACTGTTACACAAACTCACGTTACCTGCAGCCCAGACAGTGACCAGGAGGTCAGATGTCAGCCATGCAGCTTTATTCTCTTCTCGGACCTGAGCTTGTCGCTTACCAGTGCTAACCAGTTGCTGGGAAGGTGGGACAATTTTATACTAATTGTCACAGCTCAGTCTTTAAGAGATTAAAAAGGGGGGAGGGGGGCAATTAACTTTCAAAATGTAAAAAAAGTGACAAATTACTATATTTAGCCAAACATTTTCCTAGAAACTTGTCAGATTTTGCCTTTAGGGAAACAAATCCATTAAAATTTTTTATTATCGAATATTTAAAACATATACCGTATTACCACCCAACCTCAACAAGGATCAATCCATGGCTGATCCTATCTATATATATAAAAAGCCAGTGTCTAGAACACCATAACAACCAGAACGACCAGTCACTATGACACCCTCTGCGGCCAGCAAACCGGCCCAATTGGGGGGTGAGGCTGGCTGGCCAACCTTCCGCAGCCCACCCCCGGCCAGCCCTGCCCCTGATCGGACTCTCCCACCCCGATCAAGGGTGGGGCTACCAGACAACCCCCCCGCGGCCCTTTCCCTGGGCCCACCCCACCCCAATCGCCCACAGCCCCTCCCCTTAGCCAGTCCCACCCCTAATTACCCCCCCTACCCCAATAGGGGGCAGGGCTGGCTGGCCAACCTCCTGCAGCCCCTCCCCCCACCTGGCCCCACCCCAGATCAGCCCCCCCACCACCCCGATCAGGGGTAGGGCCAAACAGCCAACCACCTTCGGCCCCTCACCCTGGCCAGCCCTTCCCCCGATGGGCCCCACCATCCTGATCAGCCCGCAGCCCCTCCCCCCAACCAGCCCCGCCCTGATCGGGCTGTGATTGGGGTAGGCCGGCTGGACAACCTCCAGCCGTCTCCTCCCGACAGGCCTGGCCCTGATTCACCCGGATTGGGTCCGGGCCGGCCAGACCCCACCCATGCACGAATTTGTGCACTGGGCCTCTAGTCTTGTTTATATCCCTAACAACAGTCACACACACCAACATCCATTTTATGTGAAAGCAAATGCCAGACAGCATTTATTTCACGGGTAATAGTTCAATATGTTGAGTCTGCTTTGAAGGACAAGGATCTGAATTCACTTGTTGGTGTTGTTTGCAAATTTCTGTGACATTGGAGATCAAGCCAAGGCATTAACTTATGACAGAATCACTAAAGTGAAACCTCGCCTCAGCCCTCTTCTCACAGCCCTGGTGTTACTTTGGAAAGATATTTGCCAGATGACTGCAGCCCTGTGTCACAAGCTAATTCACTGACTCACTCAACGGCAGCAAGATGAACAGCTTTACACGCCTCAAGTTCCCTTTTTAATAAAACCCTATTAGTTGGGAACTAACAAATCATGTTACAGCCAAGTACCGCAATTATCCGACCTAAATTAAAACCTCAAAGGAGAAATGAATTGATCTGAATACCAAATGTACCTAACATGAAGATAAAACCCTAACATTTTTAACGAGGTTTTTACTTATTTGAATGATAGTGGTACTATTAATTTTTATTTTTGATACGTAAGATTTTGGATGGTCCAGACCAACATGGGAGCTGATGAGTAATCATTTTGCTAGTACTTAATGTTTAGACTAAAATCCTCTTAAAGTACTATCCAGGGCCCCTCTGATTTTATGAAGTGAGAATGGTGGGCAGGGAGGAATGTTTAAAAAGAAAACTATTTCTATGCTGATATAGTTTTTTAAAACAAAGCAAAAATGTTCAGATAAGCTCCTCCCCTAGAAGTAATAAATGAATCAATAAAGCCCTTTCCCCCTGTTTCTTCTCCAGCTGGGAGGGGGGTGGAGGGGGGTTGTGAATTGATGTCAGTTAAGAGCCCAAGAAACTCTGCATTTCAAAGAGGAAGCTGAGCAGCCTGCAGTGCATTTTCTACCCCAAGCTTGTCTGTGCACCCCAGAAAGCTCCAGGGGATCTGACTGAATATCCTTGTTTATTTGTTTTCAAATCTTAACTTTTTCTCTAGGGAGATCACAGGGACAAAATGACCAACCCCACAGGCTGCCAACTGAGCAATGATAAAGTGTGACGAGGACAATAACTATCCCACACAGAGAAGCAAGTCCATCACTGCTCCAGTGGAAAGACATGCCGCCTTGGAAGTGACCAAGGTTAACTCCATGTTTTAAAATCCCTAGCCAGGTAAACCATAGGTTTTAAAACAAAGAGACTTAAGTGGCTAAAATCTGTCATAGCCTACATCATCTTTGCATTTTTCTTTTGTTGTAAAAAGAAGATGGGCTTTGTTGCCAGGATACCAACCTAGGTTCAAATCCCTCCTCTGTTGGTCCTTCTATTATTTGACCTTGAACTCCTTCCTGGAAGTCAAAAACAACCTTCCCAAAGCTTAGTTTGTGTGATCTCTGGATTTCTAATTCTCTACACACAAAATAGCATTTGCAACCTCACAGGATCTACATAAGCAGCAAACTTTAAACAATTTTATTCAACATTAATCAACAAACATTTATTGAGTGCTTATTCAGTCAGTTACACTGTGGACAAAAAAAATTAGACTAAGTCCTGGCCCGTGTATAGCTTACACTCAAGTGTGGACCCTTCTAACTCTATACAAAACTGGAAACATTTGTTTTTGGTACCCTCTCACAGTAGCCACTGCCCCCATGGCTCCATTCTGAGCTCAGTCCTCATAATCTTCACTAATTATCTCTGAAATGTGAGATGACAAAAGCTCAAATCCAAGAGTAGCAATCTTGGCGCTGTGTCACTCCAGCCACTGACTTCCCTATCCAGCATAGTGCCTTTGACCCTGAACTCAAACTCCACATCCTTCTGGATAAGATATTCCCAGCAGCCACTACCAACTGATTATAAAGTTAGCACAACTGTACCCCATTAACTGAAATTCTTCCCAGGTATTTGCACTTTAATATCAGGCCCCAGAAGGCTTAAATACAAAGATCCCTTAAGTTCCCAAAACACAAAGACAGTTAGAGAAAAACCTGAAAACCATACATTTCATGAGTTGGTCCCCAAGTTAAAATTCTTCTTCATAATAACTGTTGGCCTTTTTTATTAGAAAGCAAAGAGGGCTATTTTGTGGCACTTTAAAAATAATATACGTTCATTAGTGAAAGAAGAGAGACTCATCTTATGTTGATGAGTCTATTAAATAGTCATGTCAATGTCAGACGAGATTCAGAAAACTGTTAAATAGACCATTTAGCAAATGACACAAAATAGTGCCTTCACTGACCTCACCTATGTGTAAGGGGTGGGGGGGGTGGGGGGGCGGGGGAGGGAATGTGGTCACTTATGGAGTGCTTTTGTAGAATGCTTTTGTATGTTTGTAGAATGTCTTATTGCTTCCAAACTCTAGGTTTCGTGAAGGCAGATCCCAGGTTTATTTTGTTGAGTGTTGTTTCCCTCAAAACTAGCATAGTGTCTAAACCACAGCAGACCCTCAAGTGTTTACGAGTGAAAGAAACAGTTCCTCCATTTCCTTGAATAATTTTAAGTAGGCTGCTTAACTTTCCTATCATCCTGACTTGGGAAATTATTGTGACATCAGCAAAATGTATAATAATATTCACAAAAAGAGAGCCTGAATAACTTTGATCTGTCCTTTCTTCATGACTCTGATTTAGGGGCCAACAGGGTGAAACTGTGAGGAAATTATGGCTCAGAATTATTCATAGCGTAGCTTTCTAGATTCATGTGTTGGCCTTGCGATCTCAGGCTACTGCTTTGTCAGGTCACCACACTGTCTTCATTCACTGTCTTGAATGAATGTCCCACTAATAAAATATATATATATATATATATATATATATATATATAGTAGAGAGAGAGAGAGAGAGAGAGAGAGAGAGAGAGAGAGAGAGAGAGAAATTAAACACACACACACACTCAGTTTTTTGAGCTATCTCAATTCTCAGGTTAAGTGAACTGTTCTCCTCAAATAAGAAAGTTGGCTGTATAACATAAACCATGACAATATCCATATGTGCGCTACATAACTGATACAGATCATGACATATTCACAATCCCTCCTCATTCCCCAGCAGGTTCAGTTGGGCCATCATAAAGCTGTTATCTGTAAGCACATCAGTTTCACATGCACACAGCTGTTAACAAAGGAACTTTCAAGGTCCCACATGCTGCCTAACATCTAAGAGGGACGTGCAAACATTTAACAAAATGGATTTTTCCAAGAAAAATATACTGAGGCATTCATTACAAATCATGAATAGTTTAACAACCAAGACCCAACAAGCCCATGTATACACACATTTGAAACTAGATGTGCAACCTCGGATTGCCCCACATAAAGAACTTAGGGCAGGGACCTGATCTGCTAGGCTCAGTTGGTTAGAGGATCATCCCAATATGACACGGCTGCAGGTTCGATCCCCAGTATGAGCACATGCAAGAACCAGCCAATGAATGCATAAATAAATGGAACAACAAATCAATGTTTCTCTCTCTCTCTCTCTCTCTCTCTCTCTCTCTCTCTCTCTCCCCCCACCCCCCCCCGTCCCTTTTCCTTTCTCTCTAAAAATCAATAAATAAAATTAATTTTAAAAAAGGGATTTAGGTCAGCCTGTCCCTGATCACTGCACTGTCCATCTCATAGTGACCTGTGATGGACCCTGACCAAATGGGAAAGGATTATTATGGTTTATTACATGTTTTCCTAGTGGTCAAAAGTAAAATGAGCCATTGAAAAATAACCTAAATTTACCTGGAATAACGATGATGTATTTTACCCAGTCTCTGAAATTACTTGTTCTCAAAGTCTTTCATGACTAAAAGCAGTATAGCTGGACTCATGGTAAGTCTTAAATAAATAACAGTTGACTTTTATTCTTACCTGAAACCAGATTCTTTCTCAAACCCCCACTTACTCAGGCAATATGATCCAAGTGATCCATTTTTAAAAAAAATAAAAAAACTAAATTTCCTCTTCCCCCACCCCTCCCTTAACAAACAGCACCAAAGCACAGAATCAAATAGTCATTGGAAAATAAAACATTATGTTACCCCATGAGAGGGACAAGGTTCCTGTCCCTGATCCCTCATTGTCTCAAGAAATCAACATTAAAATCGGGTTTCATGCTATTCTGGTTACATGAATATCCTTATTTTTTGGAGATACACTCCAGAGAATTTAAGAGTGAAGGCTTTGTGAAAACTCATCAAGTTGCATACTTGATTTGTGTATGTGTAGTTCATATGCTATATGCTTTCATTAAAAGTATTTTTTAAAGGAACAGTGAAAGATCCTGATGTCTGTAATTTACTTTCAAAGGGTTCAACAACTAAATAGATAAAGAGGTAGGAAGGATGGATGGATGGGTGAGTGGGTGGATGGATAGATGGATGGAGCTGGTGGATGAAACAAATATGGCAAAAGTTAACTGTTGAATACAAGGGAATGGGAGTATAGGTGATGGGTGTCTACTATGCTTTACGTTCTTAAAATATAAATTTTAATTGGATTTCCTGTGCGTTCATACAAATAGTTGTAGTGTTTTACAGGAATAGCCCTCACTTGTGGTCAGCAGGGTCTCTCATGAAAGGGTAAGACTGATGAAAAGGAAGAAGACACAATTGCCCCACAAGGAGCATGGAATTTTCTAAGCTCTAGACAGGCATAAAACAACCTCCACATCCAAGCCCAAGGACAGAACTGGGATGATTTGTTTCTGTCACACAAAAGTAGGAAACAGGAGGGGAAAAAATGGTAAAAGACAGAAGAGAGTAACTTGAGTAACTGTGACAACCCAGAGGAAGAGGTGTGCATTGTCCAGTAAAGACAATAGTAACAGAGTCTCTCGCAAAGGAGAGAGGAATCCTTGGTGACTTTCAAGACCACAGTCATCGGAGTTTTATAAAAGTAGAGTTCTTTCTTCGGGGAAAACCTGGATCTCAGCCTTTGGCTCTTCATTTAAGTCCCAGTCCCAACTCTTCCACAATCCGGAGCCTGACAAATCCCTTATGAACTTTCAGTGCCCGAAGTCTGCTCCACCGACCTCAGAGGGCTGCGGTGATCATTCAAACAGCACATAGCTTGAGAAACACTCATAACTGGTATCATCTCAAGCAGGTGCCCAACTTAACAACATCTGAACTGAATGAATGGAGAGGGCTTCTAAATTCAAGCTCATTTTCCTCTTACGTTACAAGAACCTACAGGATTTTACTGTTTTCATTCATGTTGCCCAGGTAACTACCTACATCCCTCTTCACGGATCATTTAAGAAAGAAAAAGGTAATAAAAGTAGCTCACTTCTTTCTCCTGCACAGCTCATCATTGGAATTGCAAGTGAAGAAGACTCGTTTCTATGGAGTTGGCTGATCCAGACAAAGTAAGAGGGCGACAAGCATAGTTTCCGTTTTGCAAGATGAAAAGTGCGGGAGGTTGGTTGCCCAACAACATGAATATGCCTAACACTACTGAACTCTACACTTAAAAATGGTGAAGGTGGTGAATTTCATGTCATGTGTGTTTTACCACAATTAAAATTTATTTTAAGTTTTTAAAAAAAGTAAAACCAGTCCTACTGGCCTATGAGCTATAGTTTGCTGGCCCCTTGATAGAATCTCACCTCTCAGCTTCGTTCTGACACAGGATGTGAGATGCACTGCAGATGAACCCAAAGCGACTAGAAAACAGCGATCAGAAATCACCAGATACGGCTCCTGTCACAGTGAGGGCGTAGACATTGCTTGGATTCCTGTCATATTTCTCTTGACCTGGCCTGAGGGCTTGTGAATGGAGGGCACATACCTTTAGCCTGTGGGAGCCTATGGACCTGGAATCCTTTCCTACAGGGGAAAAACTGGATTTGATGAAGGATCCATGGGTCCGCTCAGCAACCGCCCACCTGGCCCTTTAAAGATGCACTCCCATTGTCTGAGCAGGAGAAGGGGCCCAGGGCTTCTGCAGAGGGCCTGGAGAAAAGCCAAGTGCACGTCTGATCTAAAAAGTCTGGAGTGAAGTGGCCAGGCTATGGGAAACAGCTACACCATCACTAACGGAGAAACAAGCTGAGTTTACAAATCCCACACTGCCCACACCCACGCCAGTAACCAGATGGAGGTAGAGAGGCCAAGTTCACTCAAAGCAGCGACTGTGATGCAGGAAGACAAGCTCCGAGGACAACTGCAGTCGGTCTGCCCCACGACGCCGCAAAACCAAAGGGTCAGGTCAGAGTGAGAGGGATTCCTTACAGAGTGAGAGGGAAAAACACAGCGGCCCTTGTTTCAGAATTAGCCTATGGTTAAAACTCAACTGTTTATGCAAAATTGTATTTTTTAATAATATTAATTTGCTAAACACCTCGCTAAAATAATAACCCCTTTCTTGGTGCCCCTGCTCCATCCATTTATAGTTTTCAGGGATGGGTTTTAAAAACAGCTAAAGGCATCCTGGGGTTGCTTTTAGTCTTTAACCTAAATGTAATAACAGCTGGAAATTCTGGAAACTGGTTTGAAATCTGTGACTTCAGAAAACTTTTCAAACGTGGTTGTTCCAAATATTGTGACTGACGACTAACCTAGAACTTCCGCTTCTCCACCAACCAAGTGGCTGAGTAAGCTCCGTGTTAATGTTCGAACTTCATCAATAAGGGCTGGTGTTAATTCCAGGTGCTGGGGCCTGCTGCCTTATCTCCATTATTTCCTTCAAAGGACAAAGAATGTGTTGTTAACCCCATTTTACAGAGAAGGACAATGAGGCCCAAAGAACAAACTGCCCAAAGCCACACAGCTCCTGAGCTGTTGAGCTGGGACTGGAGTTCAGAGCTCTGACACCAAAGGTAATGCTCCCCCTGCCCCACCCGCTCCTGCCCTGCTGCCTGTCAGGTGGATTTCACAGGCTTGTGATGGAATAAGGTGGGAAATCACTGCTAAAGTGAGCTAGGACACCATTTCCAACAGAACACTAGCCTCTTGGTTGTTCTCTCAAGGGCTCACTCTCCTCTCCTATAAAGGAATGGGCGGGGCAAATGGCCTCTATTAACTTCATGCCCCCTGACATCCATTTTTCCCTCATTAGTCAGTCATGCCAGGAAATAAATGAGAAAAAGCACTTAAAAGGCATTGGGCTGTTTTTAGTTTATTTTACTGTCAGAGAACACGATCAACATCACCCTTGGGAATCAAGGCAGGGCAAAAAAACCCTTTACAACATGTCACAGCGAAAATCGACCAGTCGCAGAGTGCCAGCTAACGTCCGGTTTTACACGGGGAGTTCACGCGGACATCCACTGCCTCCGCCATCAGACTGCGAGTCCTCAAGCAGCACCCCCACCCCCATAGGATGCAGAGCCTGGAGCAGGACAGAAGTCCATATGCATGCGTTGTGGAAAGGGCATATGTTATGGAAAGTACGGTTGAAATAAACGCTTTTATAATAAACACTTTTAACAGCATTAAGGGCTTGGCATAGGCCAGAGAAGCAGAGTTAACATCACCTAGGTGCCCACACAGCTGGATGTGAACTCACTAGACTTACATCCATTCACCAGGAGTGGTGTGTCCACCAGGCTGTGACCAGCACTGCTAACACAGAGATCACATTCTAGTGTCCAATGTAACACCTGACTACGCCCAGGGATTCAAAAGATCCTCCCAATCATACTCCCTTTCATTTGCTTAGCAATCTACCTTTCAGAGTGCCTTCAATTCATTTCCACAAACACTTTCTGAGCATCTGGTATGCCGGGGCCTACACTTGGCACCCAGTAGAGTGATAAGGTTAGCTCAGACCAGCATGTTACCCTTAATGAGCTCCAGTCGGTAAGGTAAAGTACTAACAATACCATTTGTAAGATTCAATATCAAACCACATAGGTTCAATAACAAACCACATCAGAGACACAGAGGTGGCAAGGGCACCCCAAATGAGAATCTGTCCCAGCGAGGTTTGGAAGGAGAACAGTTTTCAGGATGAGGGCCGGGGAGCAGGGAGATCATGAAAGAAAGGTGTTCCAGAAGGAGCAACAGCACGTGCAAAGGCCCTGTCCCAGCACACTGTGTGATGTATTTGGGGAATCAGAGAGGGGCCTTTTCCGCTACAGGGGGAAACTGAGGGAAAGATGTATTCGCCAAAGTGTACTGCTGCCAAGGGCATTTCCCCAGATGCTCCCTACCCTGCTGGTGGGAGAGGAGGCAGGTATTAGCTTCGTTCGGTAGAGGAGGAAACCAGGACAGAGGCGGGCACCCGAGGGCTCTGTGGGAGTTGTGCTTATGCCGCCTTGTGCTCTGCTGTCCCTCCCCGTCCAGAGCTTGGGGTTCAATGAATGGTGGCTTATTAAAGGACCAAGAGACCTAACTTCCCCAAGGCCACCAGCCAATTGGTGACTGAGTCTAAGTTAGACTCAAGGATGTGCCAGTGCTTACTACAAAAGTTACTTTCTTTCCAAACCAGGTAGAGATAACGAATAAAAAGTTGGGAGGGGGGGACTGGAAAACCAACAGAAGTGTCACAGTGTAAAAGGTTCAGATTCATGTGATCTCATATGTGATCAATTCTAAGAAGATAAGTATCACATAATGCTTAGAGAATATTTGGCTTTATACATGTACCATAAGTTACTCAATCCCATGCCATTGGACATCTGAGGCTAGAGTTTTGTACATAAACCTAGCTATTTCCTAGAAGAAATTCCTTTAAAGAGAAAGCACCAATCAAAAAAGTATGTATTATATATACTTTTGTATGAAATCATGAGGGATTTTTATTTCCTTCTTTGCTGGGGTCCAACCCCAGCGGGTCCAGGGGTCCCCAAAGGTGTGGATGGAGTCGGACAAGAAGGAAGGACATGGAGACAGTGTTCAGTTGATCAGCAGCCTAGCCAGGATCTCCAGCCAGGATCTCCAGCCAAGTTATGGTCTGGATCGCCAGAGAGGTTCTGCTTAGGATCTCCAGCCAGGTTCTGTGTCCATGTTCTCTTGCTAGGTTCTCCAGGTTCTCCAGCCAGGTTCTGTAGCCATGTTCCCTCGCTAGGTTCTCCAGCCAGGTTCTGTCCAGGTTCTCCAGCCAGGTTCAGTCACCAGGTTCTAGTCAGGTTCTCTTGCCAATTTCTGTAGTCAGGTTCAGTCCAAGATCTTTTGCCATGTTCTCTCGCTAGGTTCTGTCTCTAGGTTCTGAGGCCAGTTTCTGTCCAGGAACTTTTGCCATGTTCTCTCCAGCGAAGTTCTTCTGTCTCTAGAGAACGTTCTGTGTAGGTTCTGTGCCTAGGTTCTGTCTCTCTTGGTTCTGTGTTCTAAGCTCTGTATTCTAAGTTCTGTCTCTTGCTGTCTTATTACATCTGTATTTATACCAGTTGATTCAATCCTATCAATCTCTATTACAAAGGTTAGGGCGTTTCTTATCTCCATTCCAGGGAGTAAAGATTATGTAGCTTAAGCATGATTGTTCATAGTTAAAGTGATTAATTACCCACCTGGCACTAGTTAAGAGGTTTTATTCCCTCCCTAACTTCAGGGGAAAATCCCTACCTGGGGAAACAACCTTTCTCAGAGACCTTGGTTAAAACACATAGTGCCAAGAAGGTGAGCAAACATATTAAGAACAGTATGCCATATATGCCGGTCCCTTGAAACAGCAAGCATGGACCGGCTCCCGGCACTTCTTTGTACTTTTAATATTTATGGATTTTCAAAAAATAGGCATAGATTTTTTTTTGAGAAAGGTTTCTATAATAGTCAAGTACAAAAAAATGATTTTTTAAAAAATCACATATCCACTATTCAGAAATAATATTTTGTCACTTTGGTTCAGGTCTTTTTAAAAGAAAAATTAAAATAATATATTGTGGCCAAAACCGGTTTGGCTCGGTGGATAGAGCGTCGGCCTGCGGACTGAAGGGTCCCGGGTTCGATTCCGGTCAAGGGCATGTACCTTGGTTGCGGGCACATCCCCAGTGGGGAGTGTGCAGGAGGCAGCTGGTCGATGTTTCTCTCTCATCGATGTTTCTGGCTCTCTATCTCTCTCCCTTCCTCTCTGTAAAAAATCAATAAAAATATATTAAAAATAATAATAATAATAATATATTGTGGGTAAATTGTTCCATCTTCCTGTATCTGAGGAACCAATTACTATTAGCTAGTTTGTATCTTTTCGATCTATTTTACAACCTCACATCCCACATCTATAGAAATCTAGAAAACTTTTTGTATGTATATTTTTTTAAATATAAATTAAACCCTAGGTCCAACGTTATGTTCTTGAGATCAATCTATGTTATTCTCTGTAACTACAGTTTATTCCTTTATATCTGACATAGTATTGGTTTAAATATACCGTCTTCTATTTATGTAGCCATTTATGGACATTTATGTTGTTTCCAATTTTTCTCTAGAAATATAAATTCAGTAACAACTATCCTTATATTTGTCTTTTGGGGATATGGCAGAGATTCTCTCTGAATATAAACATTATAAATAAAAATAATATTTAAGATGAGGCTGTATTAGAAGGTTACATGGTAACCGTGACTAAGTTAGTGCCTCTCAATATGAATGTTACAATCTATCGACATTGATACTACACCACAGTAATACTTGGTTCTCAAAAAACAAACAAACAACACAAACAAAACAAACAAAAAACCCCCAATCCTTCTACATCCCAAACAGTAATGGAATGGTCTGGTAAATTAAACTTGGGTCTGACAGATTAGAAGCTCTATTCTCATTGTTCCAATCATACTTCCTGAAGAAAATGTCAACTAAAACTCACATGCAACTGACATTACCAAAACCCCATTTTAACAGTAATTCAACGCTGGTACTGCCATCGGGTTACCTCCAAGGCATGGGTGCCATGGACACTTGCCTGGAATGACCAGTTTCCATTGTAACTGGACATCTCTGCTAGTCTCCACACTGAGCTCCGCCTCCCATGATCTTAAATGGAAAAAAAAACACTTGACTACCTCACCCAGCTCAGGGGGAAAGCGTATTTATCAGATGCCCTCCAGCAGCGTAAGTGTCCCTGAAATAAGCTACGTGTGTTGAGCATGACATGTTTGGAGCCTGGAGGAAGAGGAATCCTTGCAGATAAGAATAATGTGGTATCAACCTGTAGGAAGCAAAAACAGCACCGGGAGGGCTGTTCAAGGAACCGTCCCTGCAGAGAAATTCAAACCATGTGTTGCTTCTTTTCCTTTCTTTTCCTCACTCCTACACAAGCCTGCTATGTCTCAAAAAGATAGCATCTATATTACCAACTGCTATTTTCACAAACATCAATAAATGCTCCTCCTACGACACCATAAACTCTATCCCACATAACAACCAGCCCCTCATCTCCATTCCATTCAAAGCAAAAGCGAAGCTCCCCATCAAAAAAGGACAGTCCCGCAGATTTATGGGAGCTGATTTAAATCTGTGAGCAGGAATGCTGTCTGGTCAAAGGAGAGAGGAGGATACGGAACAAAAGGTTGCATTCAAAGGGAGGTGGAGGCAAAAACACACCAAGATTCCTTTCTGGAAGGCAGGAATTTCCCCCCAACGAAGGGCAGGTTCACAACGTACCCCCACTGCTCAGGCACCCACAGGTGAGGGCCAGCACCCCCCATGGGGCCCTGGGCAAGGAGCCCTCCCCACTGCCCCTGTGTCTGCCGAACTGATTAATATTGGGAGCCTCGACTCCCCAGTCGGTGGGGTTCTGGGATTGCGCCCGGCTCTGAGCATCCTGTCTGTGGCCTCATTTAACACTGCTCTTGGCCTGGTAAACCTGGCAAGTCGCAGATGAAAAGTGAATTTCAAACCCTGGCCAGCTTCTTGGCAGGACACGGTGACAAAAGCCAGAATGTGGTGGACGTGTTAGGACTCACTGACTTGGGGAACATGAACAAGCAGCTCTAGCATCAGGGATCCCAAGAGGGAGTCCAGGCATTTTTAATAAGAAAGTACTTATGGGCAAGCTTGAGGCTTCCCCTCATGTTTTGCTTTCACAGGCCCGGAGAGTTGAGCTGGGTTGAGTTCCAGTCCTCTGGGTACCATAACCTCGATCTTTCCTAAACTTGCACAGTTCATCTGGGATGAGGTGAATGTGCAATAGCTGAACTCAACACAGATGTAGGAGGCATGCTGGCTGAAACTTGTATTTTTTTCTTAATGGAACAAATGAAGAAGAACAAAAAACAAACAAACGACAACAACAACAAAAACACATTTTAAATGAAGCAATGTTCACCCATCAATAGGCAACAGAGGGAATGTTAATAGCATCTTAAAATTTAAGACAAACTTTATGTATTTTAGAACAGTCATGAGTAAAAAATATAAACACAAGAAGAATACATTATGCCTTTTCCATGGTGTCCTGAACCAATGCGGGCAACTAGTTAGTATCCTAAGTCACAAAGAAGTAAAGGAATAAAGAAAGATGCTCTGCCATTTGCTCAATTGGCTAATTTTAGGAGCACAAAAATTCTTTTTTGGGGGCAGAAAAGAGCAATAATTTTATTAAAAGTAAAAAGTATCCCTTCCTACAAGAGGAAATAAGGCTCTCAAACTATAAGTAAACAGCGAAGGAAAAGATGTATTTTGAAGCCTAATCATTGTTTTTATAAATTTTTTTCATTGATTTCAGAGAGGAGGAGGGAAAGAGAGATAGGAACATCAATGATGAGAATCATTGACTGGCTGCCTCCTGCACGCCACCCACATAGGATCGAGCCTGCCAACCCAGGTACATGCCCTTTACCGGAATCGAACCTGGGACCCTTCAGTCTGCAGGCCAACGCTCTATCCACTGAGCCAAACCGGCTAGGGCTGATCAGTGCTTTTTTATTGCGTTTACCTAATGCAAGGACTGGTTATTCTAGACTTTCTTTGAAATGGACTGCCCATCTAGCAGATGCGGGAATTTACTCGTCTAATATAGTGCAGAGAACCTGGGAGAATTAATTATTGTTTTATGAACACTGGGACTGAAGCTATCAGAGGCTACACAGCTCAGTGGTCTGAGCTGCCAGTGGCCAGGAAACCTCAGGGTACAAACATCGAGTCCCTCATGATGAGTCTGGGGAGGCCCAACACTGGGGGCAGGTGGGCACACAGCTAGGCAGGCTGCACAAAAGACCACCTCCCCCCAATAAATTTCTAAAACTCATTACAGACTAGCATGTGTGTGCTGCTGGTTTACAAAAAAAAACTGGAAATCAAGAACATTTTAAATTCTTCAATTAATTACCAAATGAAATTACATAAATACATATAAAAAAAAAATCCTACTAGATGGCAGCATTCCTGGGTTGCTTGATCTAGAGTTTCATGCCATGAGGGCAAGAAGTTAGATGCCTGGCAGAGAATGAGAGGCTAAGCCGACAGCTAGTGACTGACTTTGGCTTTCTTCTTTCTTTACCATCTTTGCAATTATTCAGGTTTTTTCGCTTCAACCTGGACTCTTGGTAATTTGACCTCAAATTAAATGGTACTTGTCTAAGGCGACAAATTAGCAAGCATCATGCTCAATGATCTAGCGCATTATCAAGATATACTGACATCTTGACATGAAACCATACTGGTTAGTGATTTTATAAACTCTATTATCAAAGTTTTTAAAGGAAAAAGTATAATAAGAATGAGAGGGTTTCACAACCTGCTCTTATCAGGTCCTAGTCATTAGGTAAATGATGAATAAAACTTCAGTATCTGAGAGACTGAAAGTTTCAGCTTGGATTTCTTCACTGTAGCCACACATCCATTAGGGTTCTACTTCTTAACGAGGGATTCGGGCAGATAGATGTATACAGAGCAGAAGGCAGTAGAAGATGAAGAAAAACAGAAGAGGAAAAGGAAAATGCGTACTTTTCATTTTACATGATTAGACTGTGTCAGCAAGAAAGATTAGCAAATTTCATAACGCTCTCCCTACCATGTGCAAAATCTTCCAGAACACTTTCGATTGTATTACTGACACTGCCAAGGCCAGAGATGTTCTAAATACACAGATGATTCCACCTCCGAAAAAGTGTAAGGAAAGTGGGAAGAATACATACTGTATTTTTTAACAAAAAAAGTTGTTCTTTGTACTGTGATGTTAAGTGATGTTAAGACTTTCCTTTGGGGGTGGGGGGAGATTAGTAGTTTTTATTTGTGTAGAGTTACACCTCTTGGTCTGCAAAGTCCCATTTGCCTTAAATCAGTCCTGGAAAATATGAAGCTGGGGCTTCAATAAAGATAGAAGCAAAGCCAGTGTCCAGAGTTTATGTTCCGCGGAGGAGTTGATCCAGCAGAGCATCGGGCTAGATTCACTCCATTCGTCCATTGTGTGGGCCCCACATGGCTGTGAGCCACATGGGCAAATGCCGGGGAGTGCGCCCCCTGCAACAGGAGGCCCCAGCAAGCCAAGAGCACAAGAGCCAAGAGAAGCAACTCCTTTTGTTCAGGAGTTTAAACAGCAAACCTTCCCGTGTTTGCAGTGGCCACTAATGTGTTCCCAGGTGTGACTGACAGGTAAGCATCTTCCCACATCACCCAGACCTTACTGGGCATGCGTCTGAATTGTAGCTTTCCTTTACTCCTTTCTATTTATTAATGAATAACCAGGTTATTACAATGGTAACACAATGAGCTGCCGCTGCCCACTGCCCCAGTTGCAATTCTAGTGGGGTGGGATTCCCTATAGCAGTGGTTCTCAACCTTCCTAATGCCGTGACCCTTTAATACAGTTAGTTCCTCATGTTGTGACCCCCAATTTCATTGTTACAAATTGAACGTAATTAAAGCATAGTGATTAATCACAAAAACAATATGTAATTATATATGTGTTTTCCGATGGTCTTAGGCGACCCCTGTGAAAGGGTTGTTCGACTCCCAAAGGGGTCGCGACCCACAGGTTGAGAACTGCTGCCCTAGAGTTTAGGAGATGCATGCCTGTGGGGGAAGTAGGGGAAGGGGGAGCAAAAGGTTCCGGTGTGCAATAAGATATTTTTGATAAGTATTTTATCTGTGATAATGGTACAATAATTGTGTTGAAAAAAATGAATATTTTAAGAGATATATACTAAAATGTTTGTAATTGAAAACAAAGGCTTCCTTCAGAAAGCAAATCTTGCCACTAGTGAGGGATGCCCACACATACATCTTAAAAGTCGTTATTGTTAATACTCAGTTGTTAATATTACTACATTTCCATTTTTAAAAATGTGTAGTAAAAGTATATGACATAAAATTTACCATTTTTAAGTGAGCCGTTAGTTCAGTGGCATTAAGCGCATTCTCACTGTTATGCAACTTTCATCACCATCCACCTCCAGATCATTTTCCTTCTTGCAAAACTGTACCTGAGGACCCATTAACCAATAACTCTCTCCAGTCTTTGGCAACCACCATTCTACTTTCTGTCTCTACTATGCATACATTTTACAGTTTCATGAATTCAGAATTCATAACATCACACAAAAAAACTCTCAAGATTTCAAATACTGATTCATTACTTTATAAATATAGTATAACTTAAATATTCCATTGTATTTGCAATAAAAACACTTATCAACATTTTAATAGTTATGTAGAATTCTGTGCATGGGTAAACAGCAATTTCAGTGGATTTATGGTTTTGTTTTTAGTATTAACATCACTTTCATGAATATCTTTCAATGGGCTTTTTTCTATTAGCTCTGGAAGGGCACTTCCTAGAAGCGAAATTGCTGGAGCAAACGATGCACATTTTTAACATTTTTGACCAGTTGCCAAATTGCCCACCAAAAGGGTTGTTGCTTTAACTTTTAGTGATGCTTCCAATATGCAGATACATTGTTCTGGATTTGGGGGGTGGGGAAGAAGGCCAGAGGATACTCAAACAATGACCTACAGTTCTGACTAACTTATTTCTACTATACATCCTTTTCTTGTAGTTGTAAGAGACCTTTCCCACATGATCTCGGCCTGACATATGATATAAGAAATCTACAAAGGTCATGAATAGTCATAAACTGAAAATAAGATTTTCTGAAGGGGACCCTTTTTAATTTAAAAAGTTGAAGTTATGGCATGTGAACCCTGAGGACTAAGAAAAGCTACTCATGGCTAATTGTGCTCAAATTAAAATTTTTTAAAAGCAAAGAGGCATAGCCTGGCAGCCATTTCTGCACAGAGGTCTCTCACGCAAACTGTGCTTCACAGACTCTGTGCTTTGCAGACTTTCTCTGCACTAACCTGCCTCCAATGTACTGTATTTTTCCGTGTATAAGATGCCCCCATGTATGAGACGCCCCCTACTTTTCCAACCTAAAATTAAGAAATCAATATTTTAAACATGAAACAGAACACATTTTTACTTAGTAATTACTGCAGGTAATATTTACATACCAGTACTATGATATTATGCAGTATATCACTTTATTCAGCCTCTGTTGTACCACTGCTCTCTTCATCACTATTAGTTCCAGACATATCAATTTCTTCAACTTCTATTGTATCACTGCTGTCTTCTGAGTCACTGTCTATATATAAGATCATCCTCATAAACTGGTGGCATTTTCTGAGCTAACTTTGTTCGTGTTCTGATGGCCAACAATAAGTAACAATAAGGCTTGTGATTGGAGGAAGCCTGTTTGACAAGGTATGAGCAGCTACACACCCGCGCGGCTCCCTCCTCAGCTGACTTCCGTGCATAAGGCGCCCCTCAATTTTCAGTCTAAGGATTTTAGGAAAAAATAGTATCTTACACATGGAAAAATATGGTAACCTGCCTGCTTGCACTGTGTCTCTGCCATCTGAACCAGCCCTTATAAAGGAGTTCCTAGAGTCCTATTTCAACCAATAGGACTGAGGCTTTTCCCATTCAATCAGAGCTGTGCAGTTCTGAGTAATCAGAGTAGCTCTATTCTGACCAATCAGGGACGAGGGACAGGAACTTTTGTCTATATAACCCAGCTCCCCTCTTGATGGGGAGCACACTTTCCACCAAAGACTGAAGGCTGCATTTCCCTGGGTGACATCTCGAGCACATGCTGTTCTTACTGCCTTGCAGTAGCACTACTGAGCTGTTCTACAGCAGTGCCCTTTCTACAGACATGCTGTATTACTGTTGAGCTGTTTGCACTAAATAAAGTTTCCTTCTTCACTGCACCCCAAATCGGGTGTTTCTGTTGGTGTTGAATTGGTGCCAACTACCATCAGTTGACAGATAATTACCCTTTACTAACTCTGAAAGAAATTAGCTATGTAGGAGGACTGTAAAAGAGGCAATAAATAAAATACACAGTTCCATCTAATTCTTATTATGAATATTTTTCAAAATCTACCCAGGAAAAGTAAATTTAATTAAAAAGAGCTGTTTTATAACATTTAAGTTATCAGCAAATTGGTGTGTTTTATGATTACATAGCAACCACTTTTGCATTCAACAAAAGAAAATTGCAAAATCAACAACGATTTCTGCTTCTTCATTTGCTGTCTCACCCATTAATTTAGCTTCTTTGGGGTGGCCAAAGGAGGCCTAAAAAGAGACCTCTTCACCTCTTGGCTCTCCCTATATGCCCCAAATCTCATTTCTTAAATACAGCTAAATTCTCTTGGTTGGGGAAATTCATTATTTCATAAATTCCTTCTAGAAATAAAAGTTACTTCCTCCGCTTTTCAATGCATAACAATTTTTTTTTAAAGAGACTGCCATAAAAGGGACTTAGTACTAAATGTATCTTGTTCTTTCCCCCAGCTGTGGCCAAGCCAGCAACTCTTCATGAAGTAGTTTCTGAAAATCCTCGTGGTTACTTCTCCCACGGCCAGTTATACTAACATATGTTTTCATTTATAGCATTATGGATATTCTCTAGACAGTCAGTCTGTTGAAAAGAAATTAATCCCAGCAGTGAGCTATGATCCTGAATTCTCAGCAATTTCTTGTGAATTCATGGTAAGGCTATTTATGCTGAGGCTGAATATGAATGTGTAAACAGCTGACCAGGGCTAAGCTATTATGCGTTTGACTTATCTGGCTTATATCTCATTCTGCATTTAGAGCAATATTGGCAGGAGAAGACTTTTCTCATTAAAAGACTCAACACACATACAACAGACAAAATTCTTACAATAGCTTCAGTATCACCTGAATAGAACACCTACTTTTTGTTGAGCACCGAGGTACCCAGAGTTATCTAATTATTTCACATGTGCTAGTTAGTCATTTTGCAGGCCTACTGCTAACTCAAAAACAGACAAGTATTATTGTCATGATTTTACAGTTAATGTAACTGCGACTCACCAAAGTTAAGTAGTTAGTTCAGGATGACACAATTATTAAGAGTGGAGCTAAGGTTTGAACACTCATCTCTTGTTTCAAACCCAAAATGCTAAGACAACACAAACACCAATAATGGTGCACAGCATTATAAGATGGCTATGTGGCGATGGGGGAGGAGGACACAGTGCTTTTCAGGGATGTCCACTCATATCACCACTTTGCCCAAGAGCTCCAAGTCCCCATGAGAGGGGAGTGAGATGAGGTGGTCTCAGAACACAAGTAACTGGAATGATCACATGGAAAAAAGGACTGAGAGTGTTATTTTCAAAATGTTCACAATGATCTGGTAAGCTCCAATTTGTGTTATGAAGAGACAAAATGCTGATCAATTTGTTCCAAATTCCACATTGAAAGCGTGTGCATGTATGTGCATGCGAACACAAAAGGGATTCTGACCTCAAACCCAGAAATTCTGCCACCACCCAACGCTGTATTCATTATAACAAACCTAAAACTCACCACACGGCTCAGTTTACATAAAAATCTGCTGTAAACTGATAAAGGGCTATGAAGTCGAAAGGGTCAGAGCCTGGGTTTGAAACTGAGGTTCAAAACTGAGGTTTGAAACTAAGCTCAACATTTACCAATGGTGTGACCTTGGGCAAATCAGTAAAGGCAGCAGCAATCTACACAGACCATGCAGTCATCCCTTGGAATTCTTGGGGGACTGGTTCCAGGACTCCCCTCAGATACCAAAATCTAAGGATAATCAATTCCCTTATATAAAATGTTGTGGAACAAGGCATACAGTTGGCCCTCTGCATGCTCAGATTCCTAACCGTGGATCAAAAACAGCATTTCTGATCCACAGTTGGTTGAACCTGAGGATGTGAAACCCATGGATATAGAAGTGGTAACTTGTAAGCTACGTTTCATTACTACACACATTATCTTCTTTAATCCTCGCAACCACCTTTTGAGGTTGGAATTAGTATCTTGTTGTGAATGGCAAAATCCAGGATACAGTAAAAAATGTGGAAAAAGGAATTAAATCCAATTTTTATCTAACATCAGTCTTTTGATATGAGCCTCAGTTTCTTCCCTGAAAGACCAGATCTGAATATCTAACTCATATTCAGAGGGATGCTACAGTGATTTCCTGAGACAACTTCCAGAAAGTAGGATGTTTTCCTTAAATAGGACTCAACAAACAGTAGCTAGTGATGTTTTCATCATCACCATTATCATCCCCATCATCATCATCCTCACTACCCACACCACCACCATCATCATCATCATCATCATCATGTTAATAGAGAATAAAAAACTAAACTTAGGGCTACTGTCAATAAACATTTAACAGCATTCCTTAATGCTTCAAATTAGTTTTATCTCCCAAAACACCCTTTTCAAAGATTAGAAACTTCACATTTTTCCTTACTGAACAAACTTGGCTTGAAAACTGCTTTTGTTGCAGCGAAGTCAACATACAGCTATTAATTCATCGCAATCCACATTTACAGAATCAGTGCCAACCTCTGGAATTCAACTTACTCATAACCAAGTAGCTGGTTTTATTTTGATAAAAGCTACTTGAAAATCTCAGGGGTCCATGCTTGCCAAAATCAAGTGGAAAAATGTTGGGTGTCACACCATTTGGAAGTGCTCTAAAAATAATACTCTGAGAATGTGAGGCAGTTGTATTTTCCTCTAAAATATAAATCATTACTAGGGCTCTTGAAGTCATGGACCCGAATAATCTCAGCAAGCTAATGGATAGCTTTCTTTAAAGACTAATACCAAACACTTTTGTTAACACTGACTTACACATCAATTCAGGCCCTTGGGAGGCATACACAACTAAGTGGGTGGGTATGAGAGATAAAAGTCTTTAAAAGTGTTTAAAGCACAAAGTACAGAAACAGCCACCATTTTCAGCGGGCATGTGCTAAAGCAGCCCATGAAAGGGGAGGCCCTGAGTGTTCTGTAGGGGCCAGGCCTGACTGTCTACCATCACAGCTCTCTTGCCCTTTTGCTGGGCCAACATTCACTTGTCTTTGGGTTCATGTCTAAGTATGTGAAAAAATCATTACAGTGTGTGTGTATGTGTGCATGCCCAAGTGTTGGGGCAGTGGGAAGTGGGTTGGGAGAATCTTCAAACACCTAAACCCAGAGCCTACTCTTTGGGAAATGTCATCTTTTGGAACATAGATAAAAAATCAGGTAACAAACTTTACATTAGTCTACCAATATCAGCCAGTTAAGGGCCACACTGGAAGTCTTAAGTTATTGAGTGATACCACACGCACTAATTTTCTTTTAGCCTTGAGATTCTCACACTAAATAATAAGTTTAGACAGACCAAAATTATGTTCCAGCAAGTATTTTGAAAAATTCATCTGACAATAAAGTCACTCTAATATCTGATTATTCTAATATCATACATACTATTAACATTATTATCTATATCTAATTAACTGTCTGACTATCACAATCTAGTATCTTTTTTGGTTGATTAGGGATCTCATCAAATCACAAAATCTAATGAGTGACTTTGAGGGCTTTTGTAGTTAATTTGTCCCCCTCCTCTCTCAGGATGGGGACTCCCTATTTAGCTGAAGAAAGCCATTCACATCTCTTGAATAAAACCTTCCTGGGAGTGCCCTGTGTCCTAGTTGAGAAAATCCTAGGCTAGGAGGCAGGAGGTATAAATTCTGGCCCCACTTTGGCCACCATTAGCTAAATGACTTTGGGCAAAACAGTTACCTGGTTTGAGCCTGGCTTTTCTACTTTGTAAATAGGCATATGAGGCTGGCTTCCCAGTTCTAACAGCCACTCATTGAAGTTCATGTTCTAAGATTCAATTTTGATATTGCTTACCTTTATGATTATTCAAATACTCATTTATTTTTAGTCATAAATTTGAAACTGTTATGTTTACAAGCATAAACATTTTTATTTATTCATTTAATCCATAAGCATCTATTAAATCCCTGCTACATGCCCAATGCGGTGCTTTAGGCTAGGAATAGACCAAAGATCAGAATCTACACAACTGCTCTTTCCATGGTTAAATGGGAAGACAGGCATTGAACAAATAATTTAGAAACCAGTCATGCTGTTGTTTATAATTACACAAATGTGCCAGACTCTAAAGAGAAGCAAGGGAATGATTAACACAAAATTCGGGCTGTGATTACTTCTGCGAAGGGGTAGGTGGGTGTGGAGCAATGAGGGAGAAGCTCATCATGGGAATGTTATACTTTTTAATTTGGATGTTCATGTTATTATTTGTTACTATACTTGCACATTTTACAGCCTCTTTTGCAAATATCTCATATTTCACAATCTAAAGTTTCAACAGATTACGTAAGAATAAAATCATGTACAAACCCAAAAAATTGGCATCACAGAACATTTCTTTGGAATCTAAAGCATCCAAAACATAAATGATTTCAGAGTTCAACATAAATAGGTCGGATGCCACTTGAGATGACATGTTAAAGGACAAACTCAGCTTTGTTTGTGGTTTAATCCCACATTTCTTTTCAAAGTGCCGAAGTTCTTCCAATTAAGTCAATGGAGAGCTCCACTGTTGAGTGTTTGGAAATCACTGGTAAATCTCTTAAATAAATTTAAAGCAATGCATTATTTAACATACATAATCACACATTCTTTTCTCTTTTATTAAATGCTGATCCAGACTTAAGACTCAAGAACTTGAAAACTTATAAACATAAGTTTTATTAGGTTTTTTTAAAAGGTCAATAACCTAAAGGATACGTGGGAAAGGAGCTGTCAATCATCAAATAAAAGTATCACACCATCCAAAATACTTTCCCCAAAAGTCCCTAACACATTAATAGGGAACTGTTATGCTTGGGTGTTTCCAAAGGTGAAGTTGGAATAGTAAAGAGATTTAATCAAAGCATCACCTGATATGTGCCCATTTACAAGATACCTGGAAACTCCTACTTGATTATTAAACAAAACTGAGACACAAAAAGCAGTTATTGCTTAACCTGGGTGTCCATTTCATTGAAATACAGCTGATTATCATTCTTTGCTATAGTTATGTTCTATAAAGTTACTGCTAAATTAGGGAATACTGAACCAGTGCTCCCAGGGAAAATACAGGTTTAAGTTTGTGGGAGCCTCTGCTCTCAACATTTTCATCAACTGATCAATGCACAGCCTTGTTTTACGTGTTGCTGTTTAAAGACACCTAATATTAATTAAAATACTGTTGATTCATGAACATTGACCCACAGTCAACAGCACGCATGCCTTTTCTCCACAGGTCACATCATAGCCCTCTTGTTCTTAGGGAGACCAGCGGCATTTCAGCTCTACACCTCGGGGCCATTTTCAACAGCAAAACTGCCAAGGAAAAGGACAAAAATGTTTTCCTGCCATCACCCTAGGTTTGTTCAAGTTGCTCTTGGTGTTTCTATGGACATCCATCCTCCCAGGATGCTTCATACTGCAGGGCTGTGGGTAGTATGAGCCCACACAAGTCACACTGAGGACTGGGATGTCCAAGTTACTGACCTGGCCCAGTCATGTAGGGCTCAATGTGACTTTCTTAAAGAGCAATTAAAGAAATCATACATGGGAACAAAAGTAGATCCAGCCATGTCAGCCCGGTGTGTGGGAGGCTGCACATAACCAGCAGGCCCTACACTGTGGGCCTGACACCGTTAGCAGATGGCATGCACACTCTTCCAGGTGTGTGCAGGAGAGGCTATCTTCCTGAGAAGACAGGTGTGCAGGACACAAGAACCCCCGCTCTCAGTTCTATGCAGAGAGTGCAGACGCAGGATACATGGGTTCAATGAACAGCTGGATTCTTTTAACATAATTGACAATCAGTGTTCCAGTTCAGTGCTCTGGTCTAGAAAAGCACTGACAAAGCCTCTATTCATTAGAGTGCTGTGTTTTTAAGTGACGTCATTCTGTCTGTTTGCACTTTAAGTACCTGGTTAAAGTTAAACTTTCTAAATGCCCCACTTATGGCATCATTTCCATATCTGAGAATAAGGACTTTGAGCTCTTTCAATTATTCCCAGGGAAGAAGAGAAGAGTATGTACACGTACGTACATACACACACACACACACACACACACACACACACACACACCTTACTCTTGAGAATTATCTAACAGCAACAAAAAACTGAGTCACTTTTTCTAAACAAAAACTAAAGAATCTAATTTTAAGTTACAAGAATGAAAAGAGTAAGCTTATTTTCTTGATCTATCCATAACAATTAACGATTCACTTAAAAAGTTAGGAGAGGAATGGGGCACATCTCTGTTTTTTCTGTACTATTTAAAATTGCCATTGCCAAATAACCATGTCATACCTTTGTAATTACAAGATGAGTTTTTCTTTTAAAGAATTGTTCTATTAACCCCAAATGATTGCTCAAGTATTAATAATGAAATAAAAAGCTGCTATTCTAACTAGTTCAGACCTAATCATCTACTTTACTCTGAGAAGGAACTGAAGAAGGCTTTTTCAAATAAAGCTTTGAGTTTACATGAGTAGAAAATGTCCTGCATATTACTCTTAATCATCTATAATTTAAGTGTTCTCTTTATATTATTAGGTACTACAACTTAGTCATATAAGACACCGAATTAAACATGGGAGCTGAAAATTTGTTTTCTTATCAAAAATAACTGTACTCATATAAACATCCAAAAAATGTTTACAAAGAAACTGGTAAGATACACATGAATTAAAACATATTCGACTAGCCTGCCTGGTATGGCTCAGCAGTTGAGCGGCGACCTATGAACCAGGAGGTCACCAATGAATTCCCAGTCAGCAACCCAGGTTGCGGCCCGACCCCCAGTGGGTGGTGTGCAGGAGGCAGCCAATTGATCATTCTCTCTCATCGTTGATGTTTCTATTTCTCTCTCCCTTCCCCCTCCTCTCTGAAATCAGTAAAAATATACTTAAAAAAATATATATGGCTATATATTAATCTTTATAAGACTTCATAATTAATAATCCATTATTTGAATTAAATAACATTATGCAAAAATTACTGCAGAATTCTCAGAACACAGTAATAGAGTAAATGAGGTGTTTCTTTTAAATTTAAAACCTTTCAGGAATTGAACTGCAACAATTCCAATTAACATTGTAAAACTAATGAATCTAATTAAGAGATCACTTGGGAAAGGGAGATGGTTCTTAACTTCACCACTAGCAATAAACCAAATTCCTTTCTTCAATCTACTTTATGGCTGAAATAGAAGGAAATCTTTCCCTGGTATCAAACGGCCAGGGCAGAAAGGCTTTCTTACTCCTCTGTAAGAGGCACCACATCTGAGGGAGCCCAGCCCTGCCCCAGCCCCAGACCTGGGGGTGGGCCTCACTGTAAGGGGGCTTCCCTGCCTGAGAGACCTCTCCATCTACAACCCTCCCCCCGCCCCCCCCCCCCCCCCCCCCCCCCGCAGGAAACTAACTTTCATCTGGCACTGAAATGTGTTCATATCACATTTTAACATAACTCCAGCCAATGCCAATCATTTTCTTCAAATGAAATAATGAAACAGGACTTAAGTCAGAATGCAATTGAGAATAGGAAGTTCTTCAGTGATTGCTACTCCTAAACTCCTACAAGCCCAATTTAGGTAAGAAATAGAACCTTTCCTTCAGATGAGCAAAAATACAGCCGTCTCCCAACTTTTCAATTATATGCAAATTGCTGGTTAAGCATCAAGTGTCTGTGCTTCCAACCACAGCAGCAGAGGAGGATGGGACCACGGAGCACAGCAGCCCTCAGAGAGAAGAGAGCAAGGCTCTTCTCTTGGAAGGGCATTTGTGGGAAAACCCAAACTGCCAACGAGCAATCAGCTACAATCACAATACGACTGTGTTTCCATCATGAACTGTACCCGATTCTATTCCACTTTAAAAGTACGCAAAATTATCTAGTACATGATTATATATAATTGAATAAAAGGTCTCTCTGAAATTTTAATCAAGTTTAAATTGACCCAAAGGAACTTGATCATTGATATTCTTTTCAAGAGATTGTTTTAAAAAAAAAAAAGAAAAGATTCTAGAAATACAGTGCTAGGTGGAGGGGCAGTACTTGCTTCTTTTGTAATTATTTAGTAGCAAGATTATAAGTTTCAGGCAGTAGTTTTAAAAAATTCTGTTTAAAATTACACTGAAACCCAACATGTGTATGCAAGGGTAGAGGGGTAAAAATGTAATCCCCCTCTCAAAAAGGCCAACAGCAAAATCAACTTTAGGTCCAGTTTTCATTGCAAAAGTAACAGATGATCAATACTGAGATCCTCTGTCAAGCTGGAAAAAGGAATCTGTTTTCTAAATGGGCAATGCAGCCCTGGCCAGTAGTGCTCAATGGTTAGAGTGTCAGCCCGTGTACCGAAGGGTTTGATTCCCAGTCAAGGGCACATGCCTGGGTTTCAGGTTCACTCCCCATCCCCTAGTCGGGTCATGTGCTGGAGGCAACCACTCGATGTGTCTCTTTCACATCAATGTTTCTCTCTCAACCCTGTCCTTCCCTCCTTCCCTTCCAACCTCTCTGAAAGCAATGGGGAAATTGCCTCTGGTGAGGATTAACAAAAAAATGAAATTAAAATTAAAAAAATAAAAGGGCAATGCAAGTTATAGATTCTTCTTCTTCAATGGACTACAAACACAAAGTATCTCTTCATGACCGATTTCACCTCACAGACCTAAATAATTCATTGAGGATGAGACATATTCCATAACACACTGAGTTCTAGTTGATCTGAGCTGGACAAAAAAAAATATACTAAAACAAAAGAACAAATAAACATTTCAAAACCTAAACCCATATCCTACAATGGGAAATACCACATGTCATTACTGAATTTTGGGAGGTGAGGCATCTTACTGTGCATCTTATTTTACACTATCACACTAAAACATAACAAAAACCACTGCTTACTATCTACAAGTCTGGGGAGAATGGATCACAGTTCCTCACAAAAACAGGAAAACCTTTATACATAAAGTAGCATGAGTCTCTCTGCCCATCGGAGAAAGAGCAGTGAGCTTGGGACAAAAACATAAAAGTCAAAATGAGCAGTAAACAGTTTTCACGTCTCTCAGCTAAATGTCTAAAACCTAAGTTCTTTCCAAAGAAAATACATTTTACAGACAGAGGTAGAAGCTTTGACTTAGGAAATTCACGGACATACACATATCAAAAACTTAATCACTTCTGAAACCTATTTCTATAATTAAAGATAAAGTGAGCCTTTTACAAGATTGTGTGCATTATCCAATATCATTGAACAGTGCTTGCTGCTATGCTTTTCTGTTGGCTTATATCTGTGAAAGAAACAAAGGAGGCGCCATCATATATGCACGTACACATTCTCCTAGGTATTTTCACTACTTTGAGGAGGAATAAAGTCCACTTTCTAAATAAAACCAAACACCTTTGAGGTTAATTATACTGCAAATATTGACCTTAATTAAAGGCACACACATATATTTTTGTGTGTGTATATAAAATAGTATTTATTATTATAAAGATACTAGTGGCCTGCTGCACAAAATTTGTGCACAGAGCGGGGGGGCGTTCGCCTCAGCCCAGCCTGCACCCTTGCCAATCAGGGACCCCTTGGGGGATGTCCGACTGCTGGTTTAGGCCCGATCCCTCTCGCAATCTGGGATCGCTGGCTCCTAACCGCTCACCTGCCTGCCTGCCTGATCGTCCCTAACTGCCTCTGCCTGAATGCCTGATTGCCCCTAACCCCTCTGCCTGACTGCCTGATCACCCCTAACCTCTCTGCCTGCCTGCCTGATTGCCCCTAATTGCCTCTACCTGCCTGCCTGATCACCCCTAACTGTCCTCCCCTGCCAGCCTGATGTCACCCCCAACTTCTCTGCCCTGCCAGCCTGATCATCCCTAACTGCCCTCCCTGCTGGCCTGATCTTGCCCCCAACTGCCCTCCCCTACAGGCCTGATCTAGCCCCCAACTGCCCTCCTCTACTGGCCAATTTGGTTCTGATTAGTTGATTTCTATGCCAGTCAGCATCAAAAGCTCCACCTCCTAGGCAGCCATTGGATCCTCACAGTTGACCCAGATTTGGTTCTGATTGGTCAGTTTCTATGCCAGTCAGCATCAAAAAGCTCCACCTCTTAGGCAGCCATTGGCTCCTCATACTTCACCCAGATTTGGTTCTGACTGGTCAGTTTCTATGCCAGTCAGCATCTCTGGGCCTATCAAAGGGACCTGATCAGATAGGTGGGGCTGATCAGCAGCCCCAGTGGAGGCCTGGAGAGAAATGGAGGCACAGCTGCTGGCCCGGCAGGAGAGAGAGAGGCAAGTGCTGATCAACAGCTGCCACACAGGCTATGGATCAGACCCTGCTTTTCTCTTCAGGTCTCTCTCCGGGCTTGATTCACAGCCCCCTCAGCAGGACTGATTTCCGGTTAGTCGAGCCTCTAGATGTGACGGGCCCAGGGTTTTTATATATTAGGATTATAATATGGATAGTATACATATGCCCACTAAACTTATGTTCACTGTCTTGATTTTTCTTTTTTTAAGCAATATCATTAATTATATTATTTTTATTGTTTTCCAGCTTTATTGAGATAAAATTGGCATAATAGATGTTAAAGGTATATATCTTAATGATTTGATAGATATATTAATGTATATGTAATGTATTAACTAACCACAGTAGGATTAGTTAACACTTCCATAGCCTCACATAATTAGCATTTCTTTTGGAAGGGAGAACACTTAAGACCTACTTTCTTACCAGCTTTCAAGTCTACAGTACAGTATTGTTAACTATAGTCACCATGCTCTACTAGTATATTAGATCCCCAGAACTTATTCATCTTATAACTAGAAGTTTGTACTCTTTGACTGAAGTCTCCCCCTTCCCCCCACCTCCAGTCCTAGGACCACCATTCCACTGTTTCTATGAGTTATAGAATTTTAGATTCCACATATAAGTGAAATCATACAGTATCTGTCTTTCTCTGGTTGACCTATTCCGCTTAGCATAATGCCCATAAGGCCTACCCATGTTGTTGCAAGTAGCAGAATTTCCTTTTTCTCCGCTGTCTCCTAAGTATTTCCTTTTTCCATTATATGTAGATATGTGTGTATAGATCTATCTGCATCTGTGTGTATGCATCTTTACTGCACAAGGACACTTAGATTGTTTCCATATCTTGGCTCTTTTCAATGCTGCAATGAACACAGGAGTTTAGCTATCTCTTCAAGATCCTGACTTAATTTCCTTTGGATATATACCCAGATGTAAGATTTCTGGATTATATGGTAGTTCTATTTTTATTTTTATTTTTTAGGAACCTCCTTACTGCTTTCCATAGTGACTGTAACAAGTTACAGTCCCATCAACAGTGCACACGATTCCCTTTCCCACATCTTCTCCAGACTTGTTATCTCTTGACATTTTGATAATAGCCATTTTAACAGGTGTGAGGTGATATCTCAGTGTGGTGTTTTCTCTGGTTTTATTGAGAAATAACTGACATACATCATGTATAAGTTTAAGGCGTACATCATGATGGTTTGATTTACATATACTGTGAAACCATTACCACAATAGATTCAAGCTAGCATCCATCTTTTCATATAGATACAATAAAAAAGAAAGAAGAGGAAAAAATTCTTCTCCTTGTGGTGAGAACTCAGATTTACTCTCTTAACAATTTTCCTATCCATCATGCAGCAGTGCGAGCTACTGTCATGTTGTACATTACATCCCAGCAGGATGATCTAAGGAAATCTAGATTTTTAAAATCCGCTCTAACTTGAAAATTATCCCCTCTGATATACGTTTCCTATTCAGAGAGTGAAAGTTTAGTCTACTGCAGGCAAAAGCATTTATTTTTTTAATTTATTGGGGTGACACTGGTTAACAAAATTATACAGGTTTCAGATGCACAATTCCACAACACATCATCTGTATGCTGTTTTGTGTGTTCACTACCCCAAGTTTCCTTCCATCACCATTTATCCCCCCAACCCCCACACACAGACAAAAGCATTTAGAAAGCCACTTTCAATGCAGGTAGTAGATACTAATTTTCTGTCTCCTTGGGGGAGGGGAGAACACTAGAATTATTTATATATTAAAGAAATCTAGAACATAACTTTCAGGGTGGTCCATGCAAAAACAGGTCATGTTTTAACACGAAATGACTTTAAACAGAGCCTGCCAGTGCAAGACACGTTGTTACATCTCTTGCTTAAAACAGAAAAATAAACAAGCTGTATGTCAAAGAACAGAACAGAGTCTTGCATTTTAGTCCAGATGAACAGAGTATATCCCCCCAAAAGAGGCTCCCCTCCCATTTATATGCAGGGTAGTCAAGTCCATCAAACACAACACACTGGGGTGTAAGGGTCTCACCCATCAAAACTGCTCAACACTTCCACACTAAACATCGCCACAAGGTCTCCCTGGCCCCCTCCTGCACACGGCACGCATCTCTCTGTAAGCACTCTGGGCTCCTTCCTACCAGCTGAGATCCCTGGAATTCTGCCCAATTGGTCCATAGCCTTTTTTAAAACTTCACTTAGGGTTTATCTATGGCAGAAAGCCACCTAATCCTCAACTCCACCCAACTCTTCACGACTCCCAGGTGTTACATTCCCTCACTGCTCATGAATTTAGCTTATACCATACTCTCATCATTTATATTTACCCATGTGTTTATGCTGTAACTATTCAGCAGCTGTTGCATGTACGTGTCGCATTAGCATCTTAAGCTAGGGAACCTGTCTTCTAATATCTTTCTACTGACTCACCCTCTAGAGTCCTGTCATAGCGTCCAGGATTGTAGATCTATATCATGTAACTCACAATGAGAAAGGAGAAAACTCAATGGGTGGCTTTTTTAAGGGAATACTGAGTTTCCAGTTTATACTAAATTATTCTCATTCTGCCTTTACCCACTCCCTCCCATCCTAAAAATTTCACTGGGGACAAGGCGGTACTGAAAAACTTGACGGGAGTAACCGTCACTCTCTGGGGTAATATCTGTCAGTATGGTGATGTTGTGTGTTTGCATGGTTAAAATTATCATTCTCTGTTGGAACAGTGAGCTAACTTCATCACACAGGGAGTTTCAGGACCAGCATCAAGTTGTCCTCCAATCCTTCTTATCAAACAACTTCTTTTCCTTTCATCTCATCTTTAATATGTTCATTTTCCACCAAAGGACCCAGAGTAATCACACACAGAAGACCGGGTATAATACTCCATTTTTAACTTGCTAGTCATAAATACCAGGAATGCATCCGTTCCCTTTTGTTTGTTTGCCTCCCAAATTTCCTACATCTTCATTCTTCTCTCAGAACAGCCAAGAGAGGGGAAAGAAATTCATGGTTCTCCAAACCCCAAACACCCACCTTTTCCTGCTCTGCCCCGAGCACCACTCCAGCCATCGCTGTGGAGACAGATGCACTCAGAGCCAACGCAGCTTGAGCTTCGGGCGGTCACTCGCTGACCCTACCCAGGCCTCAAGCCTAAGATTTTATTCATAATTTCATGTTCTTTTTATAAAGGAAAGCGCCACAAAAGGTGCGTCTGCCCTGTTATTAAATTCACACATTAGCCACCAGAAGGTACGGGGACTGGCCAAAGTGCCTCCTTGCCCTGGGCCAAAGCCCAACCTGCTGGGAGAGGAGGAGAGGGAGGAGCCCTTCCCGTTCCAAGGCTGCCTGAGCCGGAGGCAGGGCCCCTGCCCTCCTCCTAACTCCCCGGCTTGGCCAACTTCCCTCCACGGACTGATCATGCCACAGCATCGCCCTGTCTCTGGATCATCTCTCTCCTCCTGCCAGGGGTCCCCGTCCAATGTGACACTGGCTCACCCCCTCCTTGCAAATCTCCTGAACACAGACAGCAGCCCTTCCCTCACTGGCCTCTTCCTGGAAAGGCTCCAGCCCAGCACAGGCCATGTGCCCAGGACTCCGCATGGAGTGTCCAGCTGGGAGCTGCAGTCCGCTGACCTCCTCCCCCTGACACGTCACCCTAATTCAAAAGGGCCTTGCTCTCTTCCGCTGTCTCCCTGAGAACACCTCCCCTCCATACGCAATGCCACTGGCCATTCAGTGGCCCAGCCAGAAACCACCGCATCCTCTTCCCTGTACCCCCCAAACCCACCTAGTCCCCCCACAGTGTCCTCTATGCCGGCTCCAGCTGGTCCCCTCTCCAGCAGGGTCTCCTGCAAGAACTTCTAAACAGCTCTGCCTAGCCCTGACCTCAGCCCTCTCCACACTGGAGGAACAGCCCTTCAGCTCCCATTACGTCTCCAAGCCACTTAACATTCTTTCTCAGTACAGAAATCACTTAAAGTAACTAGAAATCTGGATAAAGGATAAACATCTTTGTCAGTGCACTACCGCAAAAAAGTAAGAGCACTCAGACCCACAGAACAGGCAATAAATGGGACAACAGAGGCAACTGGCCCTGAGGGCTTTGCTAACCTAGGGGACCCCGGTTTTTATGAAGCGGATAAGAGAGAGAAACACACCCAGGGCCTGCCTAGAGTAGGCGTCAAATAGGAGACATCTGCAGAAAGCTAAAACACATTCCCTTTAGGGGCCTATCTTGACATGATATTTCTTACTTTAAGTGTTCCAATGTACTGAATTCTGGTGTTAATTAC
Source organism: Myotis myotis (assembly GCF_014108235.1). Lineage (NCBI taxonomy): Eukaryota > Metazoa > Chordata > Mammalia > Chiroptera > Vespertilionidae > Myotis > Myotis myotis. Next base: position 38,830,893 of record NW_023416335.1, read on the forward strand.
TTTCCCACAGCTGCAGAAAGGCTTCAAAAATATGCTGGGAAAAGTCTGAGGATATATTAACCCATTCGGAAATTAAATCCTCTGTGAGGATTAAAAGGTAAGATCTAGTCCGTACCACTCATCTGTCTTTCCCAGACAGGAAGCTGTTGTTTTCTCCCTAAAATAACAAAGGCGAGGCATGCTTTCTGTTACCTGCTTTGCAATCCCAAGTATTATTTTATTTTAGAAATACATATAAGAGATGTTGGCAACATTTATGCATTTTCTGTTCCAGTTCAGAAGTCTCTGAGCAGGTAAAACATGACTAGATTTATGACCATATATGGTTTTAATTAAATCTCTTGTTTGAAAGCATTTTCCTTTTCTCAAGTCTTCATGCAGGTGGCACTTACATGGATAAGATCTTGACATCTCAGCAAAGTCAGTTTTTCCTATCTACAAGTTAACGTTTTTGAAGAAAAAAAGTGCCATTGGATCCAGGGTTATGGCTATACAATAAGTTAATGATTTTTTTAAAAAGTTTTGTAGCGCTAGCCGGTTTGGCTCAGTGGAGAGCATCGGCCCGCAGACTGAAGGGTCTCGGGTTCAATTCCTGGTCAAGGGCACGTACCTCCGTTGCGGGTTCCCCAGCCCCAGTAGGCGTGTGTGTGGGAGGCAACCAATCTCTTCCTCTCTCTCTCTCTCTCTCTCTCTCTCTCTCTCTCTCTCTCTCTCTCTCTCTCTCTCCCACACACACACACACCCCTTTCCAACCTCCCTCCCTTTTACTCTCTAGAAATCAATGAAAAATATATCCCCAAGTGAGAATTTAAAAAAAGGGGGGGGGGTGCTTTGTAAAGCCAGTCACAAAGAGCCACGTGTTGTATGATTTCACTTATATGCAATGGGCCAGAATAGGCAAATCCAGAGACAGAAAGGAGGTTAGTGGTTGTCAGAGGCTGGGAAGAAGAGAAAATAGGGCATGACTGCTGGTAGGGATTGGGGTTCCTTTTTGAGGTGATGAAAATATTTGGAAATTGACTATGGGGTTGGCTACACAATCTGTCAATATGCTAAAATCTATTTAACTGTACCTACTTTAATGAATGAAGTGTATGGCTTGTGAATTACATGAAATAAAACAGATTTTAAAATAAACGTGAATGGTTGCCAGGGACTTGAGGGAGAGGAACGTAAAAAGTTGTTCCATGGGTAGTTTCCGTTTGTAAGATAAACAAGTTCTGGCACTTGGTTAACAAATGATGTGAACGTCCTTTACACTATTGAACTGTACGCTTAAAAGTGGTTTAAGGGGTAAAATGTATATTTTGGGGCTACATCTCAAAATTTTTAAAATTATTATTAAAAGATGAGGGGAGCTGGGAAAGCACACCAGGTGATTCCAAGCTGCTGTTAGGTGTCCAGTCTTCCTACCTGGGAACTGGGTATGGCACGCCCAAGCTGCCCCCACTATGGGAAGGGCAGCTCCCCTTCCTCTCCAGCACCGGGCTGACTCACTTAACCACCTCCCAGGAGTGCCTTTATGTTAGAAAATCAGGCATATTCAAAAGGTTACACACAAATTACCGCAGCAGGACTTCTCCTCGGATAGTGCAAGTCACTTGTGGGTACTTCAGGACTTTTAATTTCTATTAAGATATTACACTGGATTCCACAGGGCCAACAGCATGAGGCTCACACGCTTCGTTGTGGCGATCGGGGCACTGCATTGGAGAACTACAGAAAGGTCTCATAAAACTGATGCCGAAATTAAGGGATCTGAAATTCTGTGTGGCTACAATATATGGACAGGGACGCGGAGCCACACTAGCCAGAGTCGACCATGTGAAGACTGGAGTTATGTGCTACAAACCAAAGGCTGGGCGAGACCTGGAACAAAATCCTTCGCTAGCACCTTCAGCGGGAGCATGGCCTGCCAACACCTTGATGTTGGACTTCCAGCCTCCAGAATGTTGAGACACTAAACTTCTATTGTGTCAGCCCCCCAGTCTGTAGCACTGTTCCCGCAGCCAGAGAAAACAAACACAGTATCTGTACCACGCGTGGTCCTGAGGGGTGGGAAGCAACAGGGAGCAAAACCAGACATGGTTTCCACAGAGCCCAACAATTAAAAATTACATTACTGAAAAGATATCCAATAGCTGTAAATTCATGTAGAGGCTTCTGTAAACCAATGTCGACAGAGGATGGTCTCCAATATGTGCTTCATAACTGCCTCAGAACTACCTATAATAATTAGATTATGTTTAGAATAGCATGACAACTATTACAAAATAGTGAGGTCACAGAGAAATAAACGATCACTTTAGAAACCAAGTAATTAGTGTCAACAAGAAATTTTTTATATTTATGTATAACTAGAGGCCTGGTGCACGAAATCGTGCCCAGGTGTGGTCCCTAGGCCTGGCTAGCAATCAAAGCGTGAGCGTCTGCTGTGGAAGGGCAGATTCCAGCTGACTTCTGGGCCCTGGCAGCACCTGGGCCCCTGCTCGTACCGCCTTGACCTGGTGCCGCACGCTCACCTGCTCCACCATCCTGCCACAGTCCCACCCTCGTCAGGGCCTATCACTTCGCCAACGCCCACCATGTTCCGTGCCGCCCCCTGGTGGTCAGCGCATGTCATAGCACGTGGTCAAACTCAAAGTCTCCTCATCGCTCTCCCAGTTGAACAACCGCCCAAGGGGACAATTTGTATATTAGGCTTTTATTATGTAGGATGGCTCACTCCAGGATTGCAAATAAACACAACCTTCTCTCTAAACACTAGCCACCAAATCCATTTCCCTTTTCTACTCTGAAACCAAGACAAAAACCTACTGAGCAACATTATAACCTTCAAAGTCAAGAGACTAAAAAATGTTTGATCTACTTTCTATTACTCAGTGAAGGGCACAGAAGAAGGCGAGTGAGCTATGCTTATCCTCTGAGCCTGGCACGTGGGTGAGTTCTCAGCCTGTTTCCTCACACGGCCTTCAACATGGTTGATATTATCTCAGTTTTATTATAGCACAATAAAACGTATTTTGTTTGATATCTCATTAGAATTGAAAGATATTACGACCCTTGGCTTAGGAGAGGCATTATTATAAAACTAATGTTTTTAGGAACATTAAAGAAAAGTAGGGAGGTTGCAATGTTTCAGAGTGTTTGCATCATACCTGGGGAGATGGGCTCAGAGCCCATCCCGGGTCAGCCTGCTATCTCTAAGTGAGGCCATTTTGTTACAGACAGATTTTCAAAGAAATACTACAAAATCATTGCGTTGCATCTTCGGCTATTTGACCATACTCATTTCTTTCTTTTTAAAACATCTGAGATTAATTGCAGGAAATTCGTATAGATAAGAAAAAGTCAGAATATTGATAACAAACCTAATATATCTAATAATATTTGCTCTACTAATTTTTAAAACTGAGCAACCTCTTTATAAGTCCCCAAAACAACAAAAAAGAGTTAATATTTCATTTTAAACATACTCCGGCCTATCTTCACAGATGTCTCTCTCTAGCATACTTATATGACCCCTAACATGGGTGGGCCTCATCCAATCAGTTGAAGGCCAGAATAGAATGAAAAGGCTGACCCCCTCCTCCAAGAAAGAAGGCATTCCCTATGACCTGAATGTTGGGTTTTTCGTCGAGGTCACACTTCAAATGAAAACATCAGCTCTCCTGGCTCTCAAGCCTGCCGGCCTTCAGACTGGAATTAACACCACCGGCTCTCCTGGGTCTCCTGCTTGCTGACTCACCTGAGATCTTGGGACTTGTCGGCCTCCATCATCGTGTGAGCTCATTCCTTATAATAAATCTCTTTCTATGTAATACAGACATACACACACTATCGGTACCACTTCTCTGGAGAACCCTGAATAACACAGATTAGGCAAGCTGCTCAATTTCATTATTTGCAAAATGAAACAATATCAACCATTTTGAAGGCTGTGTGAAGAAACAAGCTCTGAACTAACACGGGTGCCAGGCTCAGTCAAAGGGAAGGGGGCAGGGCCAGGCAGCCGGTACCACCACCAGACCCGGGCTTATACGGAGCATGCCCAGTTACAGGCAGTGACCTGCTCACAGAGAAGCAAATGCCATCTTTTTAAAAGCCCAGATGGTTATAAACACATTCGTTAGAGTAAATCAGAGACAACCTAAGAGAATTAGATACAGAACACTCAAAGCAGACATCAGCAGTCCTAAAAATACACGCTGTGAAAAATCACTGCAAGTGACAACTGAAACACCATTTTGACAGAAATGTTCATATCATCAAAGCCGAACGTGGAAATTATGAATAAGTACATTCTAAGGCCGTTCGGAAATAGATGAGAATGCTTCCTTCTCTCCCGCCTAACCTTTCATGGACACACCTGTGAGCATAAAACACCATGTGCTCACAGTACCAAGAGTCCACTTCAGAAAACTTATTATTTCCTTGTTGCTGCTGCTCCAAGTTATTCCGAGGAAATGATGAATTTACTTTCTCACATACTTCAGACCAGCCATCCGGAACAAACCCTACCACTGAAAACTACTGATAATATGAGAAAGAATTCTCAAATGATATTTTTAGCTGCATTGCTAAACTGGCAAGAAAGCATAGGCCCAAAACCAAGGGAACAAGGGACCCCAAGAGTGGCACGGAGCACTCAGAGCCACCAGCTGAACTGAACCCGAGGCAGGACAGTCCTCATCGCCAGATGGAGACAAATTCACCAACAGGTCTTCCGACCAGCGGGGCCTGGGTGCTTCTGTCTCCAGGTGCAAGGGACCTGAGGGTGGGCAGAGGCTGAGGAAAGGAGGGAGCACATAGGACACAAAGTCCAAACCCAACCAGATGCCTGAGAGAGTCGGGTTCAGATACTACTCTGAGTTCTGAGACGTCTGCCATGTCTTCGTGGCACCCCCATTTCAACAGGAAGAAAAGATTCTAAATTCTATTACCACACTCAGAAAGCCAAGGAGCTGAATTAATGGCTACAAAACACTTTAGACCGCAGACTTCAAGTTGTCCGTCCTCCCTGTGTTAACTGCAGAGGGGCTGGGCCCCGGCTATTGCCAATCCCATGCCTTGACTTTGCCCGAAAGCGGTGTCTCCTCCTCCCCCCGCCCCCCACACAGTGGGGCGCTGGCTACTCCAGGAAGCTCTGCCTCTGCTGGGAGTGGGCCTGCTTGCCCCCACCACCATGGAAATGTAGATTATCAAACTGTCTTCGCGACTTGGCAGCAACACCATTCTCCCCAATCTAGGCCTTGAAATACACGGTGTGCGACACCCCTGCCCCTTGGAGCAGGGCTGCAGGATGGAGGTGAGAAGAACAAATAAGCAGGCTATGTTTTCAATCTTCAGTGAAGATGGTGTTTGCTTCCCATGACGTCCTTTGTTATAGAAAGAAGAGAAGGAGCCCACATCCCAGAAAAGTGGAAAAGAACGGTTAAACAACTGATTTGGAGTAAATTCCAGAGAAAGACATTTCTCACGTAGTTGAAGAATATGCTCAGCTCACAGAAAGCGGAACTAGGCAGTGAGGTGGGGAGAGGCCTGGGTACACCCCACCACACATGTCTTATGGGCACAATTAAGTACAGACAGTGGCCACCAGGAACCGAAGCTAACAGACGAGGAAGGCACTTGTTTCGTGGTCTTTTGGCCTCTTGTATTGGGGGTTGCTCCTCCAGACAACACACCAATCACCAATGAGACAGGGCATGCTGTTTCATACCACCCTGAAAGGTATGGGGGGAAGGGAACAGCAGGTGGGGGAGGAGGGTAGCCAGGAGCCTATAGTCAGAGTTGGGCACGAGTAGCTCTGTAGCCGAGACCAACATGGAACGTCATATTTCCCTCCTATGTAGAAATGTGCCAAAGACTTTGAGACACTGAAATCCACATAGCAAACCAGCATTAGAGAGCCCCTCTCTGCCTCTCTCTCAAACCGAGAAGCAAGTACACGTTCCGACTTCTCTTTCCTTCCCCATCCATCTCCCTTCATCCCTTTGGATGCCCACAGAATCTGAGGTTCAGTAATCATATGCAGCTGAAAACGCAACTGCTTGTTCTTTTTAAGGAACAGTGTCATTAGATTAGAGCTTACATTTTAAAATATGGCACAAACAGGAGTGCATATATGTGTGTATACATGCATATATTTTGCAAGTGTTTTCCTGATTCTGAGAATTAGTGGGTGCAAATAAGAAATATTATCAGCCGCATTCCTCTGTTAGACCAATTCTAGCCCCTCTCCACTACTACCCTTACTCACCTGTCCTCCCAAATAAGCTCTCCATAAAGCAGCACAGTCTTAAATGTACTATCAGAAATGTTGTTTTTGAGAATTTGTTTTTATAGATTTGAGAGAAACATTAATATCAGAAGAAACATTTATTGACTGCCTCCCAGACATGCAAACCTAGGAGGTATGTGCCCTGACCAGGAATCGAGTCTGCAAACTTTTGGTGTGTGGGACGACACTCCAACCAACTAAGCCACCCAGCCAGGGCTCCAATCAGAAATTTTAGAACAAATAAATAGGCATAATCAGGACCCTAGTCTGGAAATACATTATTGATGCAGAATACAGGCTAAGTAGGTTGCAAGAATAGGCAGAATTTAAAATCAGGCTGGACAAAGACCATCCTAGACATCTGGTAAGTCTGTGACGTGAATAAAGGCCATGGTAGGTAGAGTATGCTCTGAGTACACTTGTCTACAAAAAATTAAGGTCCACTGTATCAGGAAGCACACAAAAAATGAAGTAAGGTACCCAGGATACCTGGGCAGAGGTGGGGAGACAACATTCATTCCCAAGTCAAAAGGGTTTTTAATTCTCAAATCCACCAGCTACTTGATTGGTGCCAAGGGTGAGCTGTAATTTTGCAATTATGCATGGAATTTCAGTAAGCATAGGGCTAAGGTGTCAACTTCAATTCTCCCAGTGTCTACAGCATCTTCAGTGAATTGCTTAACTCACATTAAAAGTGGTACTTATTAAAAGTATGTAACATGGAAAATTATTATACATATAAACTAATTAGGCTGTATCAATGTGTCCTTGGTAAAAATTAGCCAAGGTATGGGTGTGGAGATTGTCAAATTAGGTTGAAGCTAGTGTATCTGGCAAGAAAAGCAAACTGAATGACTGAATGGATGGGTGGATGGATTAATATCTAGGTATATAATACCTTTTTTCTTATGGTCTCAGAGTGTCCTATATAACCCAAAGGCTATATAGTTTGTCAAATGTTTTCCTTATTTTTTTTTACCATTTTTTTTTAGCTGGAGCTTTATCCATCTGAAAGTCTTTCTTGTTATCTGATTTGAGATGGGAAAAGTAACACAGCACCATTTATTAAGAAACCATTCTCCTTTCCTCACCCAATTTAAATGCACTTTACCATATATAAGTCCCCATATGTACTAGGACTCTCAATTCTATTTCTATACCAGTACTTGCTGTTTTAATTACGTGGCTCTAAAATTCTAACATTGGAAAGAGCAAGCCCCAGTTTACATATTTCAAAATGATTCTCATATATTTATTCACCCACATGAACTTAAAATCATTCTGCCTGGTTCCCAAGCCCACCACCTACAAAAGTGATGCTCCAGTTGCCAGGGCATAACATGTGTAAATTCCTTTGGAGAGAATAGTTTATGATACTATCTTCCTGTCCAGGAGTGCGGTGTGTTCTTCCACTATTTAATTCTTGTTTAAATTCCTTCCTTAAAGCTTTCCTTCTTATTGGACACGCTCCCTCCTAGTTAAATGAATTTCTAAGTATTTTTTTTCTCTCTGATAGGTTTAACTTATGCTGTGGGTGGTTTCTCTTTCCTATTTTTCTAAATTTTGAGTTTTCTACAATGAGTGTTACTTGCATAATGTATAAAATTGAGGGCAATGAGGGATTACATTTTTTTTGTGTTTGGAAGTAATAAATAGAGAGAAACCATGCTTTCCGCTTGATTTTCCCATCCTAGAGCTCACAGGCAGGGTGGTGGAGGGAACGCCGAAATCCCCCGTCTACCACGGCTTGTCCTCCAGGGACTTCTCTCTCTGATCCAGTGCCAAGGACACAGCTGAGAGCCCAGAGCTGCCTTCTCTGAGTTTTTCCCTCTTTCTAATGTCTGAGAGTTTAAGTCCCCATAATCTTCCTTTCTGGTTTCATGACCAATGGTGTGGCCAATAAGACACTTCCCCACTCCCAGCTTGCCTCCAAGAACAGTCCATGAAATCCAGCTTCCTGGGTCTAACAGAGTTCCCCCAAATTCAACTCCCCATCTAAGAGCAAGGTTTGAGAACGGAGGTGAGATAAGGTGAAAGGAAGTCCCTGTGCACCACTCAAGGCTGTTGGAAGACATCATCAAGCAGAGGCTGGTTTCCCTTAAGAAACAGCTGACCTGCACCGAGCATGAAACTGCAGGCCTCGGCCAAGATGCTAATGCAAAATTAAGTCTCGCCAGGAGAAAATGAACGTTGGTAACGTGACAGCTTGGTTGCAAATGTCAACTTTTTCCTGATTTGGGAAGAAATCCTCAGAGTCAGGTGTAGACACATTTACTCACACCAAGCGAAGGTGTGAGATAGCTTTCTCGCTCTTTCCAATTGCTGACTTGAAAAGGAAATATACAAGAGAAGATTCCCTGTGGAGACAGCTGGAACCTTCCCGAGATAAGCAGGGCGTGTTTATTTGAGAGGGAAATCTCAGCAGCATCTGAGAGGTGATGCTACAAAAAGTCGGAATCCCTATCAGTCCTCCACCACAATCTTTGAAGTTTGAAAGGAAGTAAAAACTATTCCTTAGAAATTCAACACTTCCTCACTGAATTAAGTAGTGAGCGGAGTGAGTCCCAGAGCTTCTCAGTTTCCCCCAAGAAGTCAAACTTCTTCACACATACAGAATCCTCCTACAGTGCCTGTAATAACAAGTAAACATAACTTCCTAATCATGGTTCCCATGAGGAACCCTCCTGGCCCTTCCCCCATTCTCACTGGCTCCCTCCCAGGGGTGGGTCTTTATCTATCTGACCGGTGAATCTGAGGGAAGGATCTGGCTCTTCTTACTCCGACCATTCCTCTTTCTGGTCCGTCCTGCCTCCTAGCACAGGGTGCCCAGTCTGGACAGTTCTCACCTCCGGGCGCCTGTCTGTATGCCAGTGACTGGGGGTTGAGTCTGTCTAACCCAGGGCACAGTTAGCACAGGCGGCCAGCGCCAAAGTCTAGTGTTTACCAGTCTTCGGGCTGACATTGTGGTGCGTGGTGGATACATGCCTCCTCAGTTGGTTCTGAACTCAGGAGAAGGAAGAGGATGTTATTAACACCACCCCCTCTTTAAACAATCCCTTTATTTCAACAAAGAACTCTATATAAACAAAAAACTAAGAAGGGCGGGATGCAGTGCTTTGCCGATGCCCTCCACTATCTATGCCTTGCTAAGAAAAGCCTGATCCCTGGGCCGGAGAGTTAAACCCATGGCACCAAAACGTGCAGCATTGGGCCTAGGAGGGCACGCAAACCTGCAGACAGAGGTCCTCTTAAAGGACACCCCGCGAAAGGCCTTCATGGGGTCCTCGCCTGATCTTCTGCAGACAGGGAAACTAGTAGGGTCTTTTTCTGGGAAAAATCACACCATCCTATCAAAAATATCATTCCCTCCATAAAGTTCCCAAGCACTGCACTCTCAGCAGAAACATAATTTGTAAGTATGTGACTTTTTTTTTTAAATTGATTTCAGAGAGGAAGGGAGGATAGAAAGATAGAAACTTCAGTGAAAAAGAATCATTGATCAGCTGCCTCCTGCATGTCCCCTACTGGGGAACGAGTCCGCAACCTGTGCCCTGACGGGAATCAAACCATGACCCCCTGGTTCATAGGTGGAAGCTCAACCACTGAGCCACACCAGCTGGGCGTAAGTACATGATCTTTACCTGCCTTACTACTTAGGCACATTAGTGACAATTTAAGGAATCTACCCTCACAGCATGGAAATCTAAAAACAACTTCAATTTTCCCTACAAACCCTAGCTGTTCTCCAAAATATTCTATCCTATCTAATAATAGACAAACATGGTAATTAACCATACCTCCAACACGCTTTCCATTGGCTAATCAGGGCGATATGCAAATTAACTGCCAACCAAGATGGCGGCCGGCAGCCAGGCAGCTGAAGCAAACAGGAGGCTTGCTTGCTCCAGTGACGGAGGAAGCCAAGGTTCCCCGCCTGCTGCCGCCCAGCTCTGAGCTGCACTCTAAGCAACTATATTGCAATTATAGAAGCTAAACAATCCCCAGAAACCTGCTTTCAGCCAGCCGGGCCTCAGAGCTGGAGTTGCAACAGTGTTTCAATTATAGAAGCTAAACAAAGCCCAGATACCTGCTTTCAGCAGCCGAGGTCTCAGAGCTGGAGCCAAGCCTCAGAGCTAAAGCTGGCTCTCAGCTCCAGTGACAGCCATAGAAGGTAAATAAATCCCAGAATAAAAAAAAAAAAAAAGAAAAAAAGGAGAGGCTGGGAGCTTCAGTTGCCCGCCAGACTGAAAACGGCCCTCAGCCCCTCACCCAGACTGGCCAGGCACCCCAGTGGGGACCCCCACCCTGAAGGGGGTGTGACCAGCTGCAAACAGCCATCATCCCCTCATCCAGGCTGGCCAGGCACCCAAGCAGGACCCCCACTCTGATCCGGGACACCCTTTAGGGCAAACCGGCCGGCCCCCACCCGTGCACCAGGCCTCTATCCTATATAGTAAAAGGGTAATATGCAAACTGATCCTAACAGCAGAAGGACTGGGAATGGCTGGTCACTATGACACACACTGACCACCAGGGGGCAGACGCTCAATGCAGGAGCTGCCCTCTGGTGGTCAGGGCGCTCTCACAGGGGAGGAGCTCTGCTCAGCCACAAGACAGGCTGATGGCTGCCAGTACAGCGGTGGTGGTGGGAGCCTCTCCTGCCTCCTCAGCAGCACTAAGGATGTCCGACTGAAGTTTAGCCTGCTCCCCGCTGGCAAGTGGGCATCCCCCAAGGGCTGCCGGGCTGCCAGAGGGATGTCTGATTGCCATCTTAGGCCCAATCCCCCTCATTGGTCATCCCCTGAGGGGTCCCAGACTGTGAGAGGGCACAGGCTGGGCTGAGGGACCCCCTCCCCTCACCCCCGAGTGCACAAATTTTTGTGCACCGGGCCTCTAGTATATATATATATAAAAGCCTAAGCGACCGAATGACTGTTTGACCAGTAGCTATGACACGCACTGACCACCAGGGGACAGACACTCGATGCACAGGTCTGGAAACATGGAACTGACTGACGAATCTCAGAGGGAAGGGGGGAAGGCAGGAAGAGATTAACCAAAGATCGTATATGCATACTAGAGGCCCGGTGCATGGATTCGTATACTGGTGGGGTCCCTCGGTCTGGCCTGTGAAGATTGGGCCAAAACTGGCAGTCTGGCATCCCCCAAGGGGTCCCGGATTGCAAGAGGGCGCAGGCCAGGCCGAGGGATCCCACCGGTGCACGAATGCGTGCACCGGGCCTCTAGTAGTAAATGAAATCTGAGCACTGCACACCAAACCGTGGTTTACAACAAGGAAGACTTAAATGGGAAAGGGAGACTACGTGAAGGAAAGATATAAGGCTCCAAAGATTCAAACAAAAAAACTAAGTGAAAGGGCAAATCTTAAAGAGGATATTTTATTTTCTACAAGAAAGAGAAAAATACCGTGGTCCCTTTATGAATCCTAAGACTGCAATAGAAATGGATTACAAACCAGTATCTCAATGGGAAAACCTATGTTGCCCTATAAACTGCTTTATTGCTTCGGCTGTGCTCCCCCAGCTGACACTAAGCTTGCCCAGGGTTTTATTTTTCTGCCGTGACTTTTCTATCCCTCTCTTGCCCTGGTCTTAAGAATGCATTATGTATCTTCTGTCCAAGTATTACCTTGGCCCAGGAAGTATTTTGGAGTTATGCTTGCTCCCCAAGCCCATCATAGTGTACTGCTAAACCCATCCCCTGTAATCACAGAGCTGTGGACAAACTGGAGGTAATTTCTCTGAGTACCTCACATACTCCTGGATTCTTCCTTTCTGAGACCCCCTGCATCCATCAGGAACAGTATGTTTCCCAAGGTGTACAAAATGTTCTGATTTTATAAAAAGACATTCTCAAAGACAAATGGGGCGGTTGCCTGTTGTTTAGCCATGGTAAGCTGCCCCAGTGACTCTTCAACAAGCCCTATTCTGTACTTACATTCGCCAGAATCATTTGCGGTTGCTTTCCCATTCAAAGACTCTTGATTGGGAAAATACATGAAACTGTACAGAAATAGCATAAAAAATCAATAGCTTTGTCTGGCTGGATATTGGGGGCTTTTTTCTTGAAGTTTTATGCATTTTCCCAGTTTTCTACAATGAACACAGATTGTTTTAGGGGTAAGTATTAAGGGACTCAAAAGGTTTTCTGGTTAATTTTTTTTTAAAGACCAGATGTTTCTCTGGTTCCCACTAAATCTCCCTCCCCCTCTCACTCACTATGGAGAGACATACCAAATTCTCTGAGGAAAGTATAAAGTAACGACTTATTTATCTCATGGTCCCCTGGCTCTTGGGTATGACCAGCAACCATCATGAAATGTCAATACGCCATCACAACTTGGAATAAAGAATGCTTTTTCCCCCCGTCTGAATAATTCTTAAAATGCACACAAAAATTATATATTCAATTGACTTTTTCTTTTTTATCTACTTCTCTAACTTGCAACGGCCAATGCAGTAGAGATAAATGAGGTCTAGTAACTCAGGGGAGATGATGCAAGTTCCACAGCTTTCCACCCATGTTGCTGAATCTCCCTTCTAGCTTCTATTCTATGCTGTGCTGTGACTTTATCCTCTAAGAAAAAATACTTATGAGATTATGCTACATCTCCAATTGCCACCATAAGTAAATACTATTTTGGCTTATTTCATCTTCACAGTCAGATGAGGCCTTGCAAAGGAGGAGACAGTGTGGGTAGGGCAAAAAATAGAAAACGTATCATTTGCCGGGAATTAATTAGAGCAAGGTCTAAATGGTATGTCTTGGCAGCTCTCTGCCTGAATGTCATACATTACTCAAAAACAATATTTAATTGCAGATCTGTGTGCCAAGTGCAGCAGGTAGATACTACTTGGCTTGCTCACTGGAAGGTATGTTTTAGGCAATAGTAAAAGGTCCTGTTTCTGAGGTTATATAGAATCTATATCAGCTAGTCAGTTCACACAGAAATTGCCAGAAAATAAAAAAATGCATAATACCTTTGTTAACTTCAGTATCATCTTGAAAGTATCTTTGCAAAGTTTCCTCAATCACTAGTCTAAAATTCAGCAAATAATGCAACTGGAGGTGAACTGATCCTTAGAATTAAGTGATTTGCAAAAGGTCCCATGAGTAGATCAATGAACAAAGAAGGTCTATTAACTACTTACTCCTGGTATGTGCAAGACACACACTAGCAGCTGGGGAGGTCACAAAGAACCCAGCCTTAAAGGATTTAATATCTCTCTGGGAGACAAGAGCCATAAATGTTACTAATGATACAGAAATAGGAGGTAAACATCCCATGATGCCCTGCATGCTGGTGAGACTTAAATGTTACCTTGGATATCTTCAAAGCATCTTCATCAGTCATCTATAAAGCTAAAGTTACAATACTCATGAGGTAGCATTTTAGTTCATGTCTTTTGCCAATAGTTGGCTCTATTTCCACAACTTCCAACACCTGACCGATACACGGTCAGGATTCAACTGAAGTACAGTGCAGTGGAAATGAAGGTCTAGACCAGGGGTGAGCAACCTTTTTGTGAGTGCGTGCCAAAACCAGCAAAATCTCTGACTCAAAATTCTTCTGCGTGCCAACCCTAATTTTTTGAGAACATGTTACACGTACTTGATATCTCTTAAGGTGTACGTATGTGAAGAACCTTGAAGAAATAATAAAATCCATTCGAGCGACAAAAACACAGTATATGATGAAAAATACATTTATTTTTTAATGTATACATGTACACTGATAGTCCAACAGAAAACTTTATGACTCCATTTGATATTATCAGTGGAACTTTTGCTGCTGCATCACTGATGACAGAGATTTTACATCAGGTTTATATTTTGTGACCTTCAGAGATATGCAGAAGCTACTACTTTCATCCGTGAGGCTACTCTTATTACGAGACTTAATAAAATTCATCACTGAGAACAAAGATTCACAAGCATATGTGGATGAAACCAAAACACTGGTCGGATCTAGGAAGGCAGGGAGAGCTAAGGCAGAGGCATAGAAATTGCTCTTCCCCTCTCTCGTCAATCCATGTCTATGGTCTTTAAGATAATTTGTTATGTAAAATTATTTATCTAAGATGCACCTACACTGAATTTATCTGAAAAATAAAAAAGTCGATATAAAGAAAAAAATTGTAAATGGAAGATTATAAGAGAGGGTTTCGCGTGCCAGCAAAAGTTACTGGCGTGCCATGTTTGGCACGTGTGCCAGGGGTTGCCCACCCCTGGTCTAGACTATTTTCCTCAAGAGCTGAAATCAGCTGTGGCTATTTTAACTAGTTTCAAAATTTTTTTTAAAATTCTGGTTTAAAAAAATCCTATGTAATAAAAGCCTAACATGCTAAGTGTCCGGTCAACCAGTCGACCATTCAACCAATCAAAGCGTAATATGCTAATGATATGCTAAGACTGCTCAACTGCTCGCTATGATGTGCACTGACCACCAGGGGGCAGACAGTCAACCAGTTACTATAACGTGCAATGACCACCAGGGGCAGACACTCCAACCGGTAGGTTAGCTTGCTGCTGGGGTCTGGCTGATAGGGACTGGGCAAGATGGGCCGGACATGCCCTGGAGCCTGGAGCCCTCCCATGGTCCCTACCTGGCTGGCCAACCTCCTGCATCCCTCCCCGGCCCTGATCGTGCACTGGTGGGGTCCCTCAGCCTGGCCTGTGCCCTCTCACAATCTGGGACCACTTAGGGGATGTCGGAGAACTGGTTTCAGCCCAATCCCACAGGCCAGGCCAAGGGACCCCACTGGTGCACAAATTTGTACACTGGGCCTCTAGTAAAACATAAGATTCTATCTTAACCATGTTAAATGTACAGTTCATTAGTGTTAAGTATAGTCACATAGATCTCCAAAGCATTTTCATCTTGCAAAACTGAAACTACAAGTGCCCATCAGTAGATGAATGGATAAAAAAGCTGTGGTACATTCACAAAATGGAACACTACTCGGTTGTAAGAAAGAAAGAAAATGTTACCCTTTGAGACAGCATGCATGGACCTGGAGAACATTATGCTAAGTGAAATAAAAGTCAGAGAAAGACAAGTACCACATGATTTCACTCATATGTGGAATTGAATGAACAAACTGAACTAATAAGTAAACTAGAGACAGATTCACAAATAGAGAGCAGGCAGACAGCTCTGATGGGGCGAGGGGGTTAGAGGGGGGAAGGATTGAGCAAAAAAGAGAAAGAACTCATAGACACAGCCAACAACTCTCCACTTCCCCTTCCCCTGGCAATCAGCATTCTACTTTCCGTCTCTATGAATTTGACAACTCTTGGTACCTCATATAATTGGATTGATATACCATTTGTCTTTTTGTGACTGGCTTATTTCACATAACACAACGTTCTCAAGGTTCATCCATGTTGTAGCATGTGTCAGAATGTCTTTCCTTCTAATACTGAATAATATTCCAAAGTATGTATATGCCATATGTTATTCATTTTTAATACACATTTGGGCTGCTTCCACCTCCTAGCTATTTTAAATAATGCTATAATGAACACGGATATACAAATATATCTTCAAGATCCTGATTTCAATGATTCTGAATATATGCCCAGACTGGATTATATAGTAATTCTATGTTTAATTTTTGGAGGCACCACCATAATATTTTCCACAGGGGCTGTCATTTTACATTACCACCAACTGGGCACAAGAGTTTCAATTTCTCTACATCCTCACCAACACAGTTGTTATATTCCGTTTTTGATAGCAGCCAACCTAATGGGTGGGAGGTGATATCTTATTGCAATTTTAATTTGCATTGCTCTAATGATTCATGGATTATTAGATAATCATTAGAAGAGGTATAACTGTCTGAAGACTGAGAGAACTCTGGGGTAACAGTGAAGGCTTATTTTTTTTTTCAACCTGGATTAACACATCAAAGGAACAGCTATTTCCCAGAATCAGAGTGAAGGACATTAGAAACGAAATAGGATGACAATAGGAGGTACCACACAGTGACTTTCCCATTACTGAGTCACTGAAACTTTCTGGAGGAAGAAGGAAATTACTCAAAACCAACCTACTCCTACAGTTCACTTGATTGAAACAGCCAAGGTTTCTCATCTAATATGGCTGTCCATACTACAGGTCTCATTTTAATTATGCATGTGTGTGATTTACGAGTTTGGAGAGCTGAAGGTCTCTTCCACTTACTGGGAAAACGTCCCATTCTCCATTGTGTTCCAAAGGCACCAGAGCAGAAAACCGGATACAGAAGTGGCACAGAGGGAAGGAGCAGAGGCAAAAGGCCCAACCATTTCTCAAATGATGTTTCTTTCAGAAAGAAGCCAAACAGTGTAAGTTGCTATATATTTGGGTTGAATTGTCTCCCCCACAATTCATATGTGGAAGTCCTAAGCCCCAGTCCCCAGAGACCTTATTTGGAAGCAGGGTCTCTGCAGATGATCAAGTTAAGGTGGGGTCATTAGAATGGCCCTTAACCAACATGACTGTGGAGAAACTGGGAGACACATACACACAGAGAGGGAATGTCACAGGAAGGTGAAGGCAGAGATGCATCTACAAGCTAAGGAACACAAGAGATTGCCAGCAAAGCACCAGAAGCTGGGGAGAGGCCTGGAGCAGGTTCTCCCTCACAGCCTCAGAGGGAACCAGCCCTGCCTACACCTTGATCTCAGACTTCCAGCCTTTAGAACTGTGAGACAATAGACTTCAGTTATTTAAGCTGCCCCAACTGTGGTACATTGTTACAGAAGCCCTAGGAAACGAATACCTATATTTAATGTCAAATTGCATCATTAAGCGAGGAAATAGCCAGGAAACAGACTGCAACTGAAGTGTCACCTTGATGCCACAGCAGAAAGTGGTGCCAGTAGGACTTACAAACATCACTGGCTGTCCCGGAGGTTCATGCGGGTACAGGGCACAGAGAAAACGGACTGGCTTTAGTCTAGTACCTCGTGTTCCACCAAACAATGACCAAAAACAAAACCAACACCCCAGGAACCTTAGTCAAGCATTTTTGGAGCCGGGCAGAGGGCAAAAATAAGTTGGAGACTAAGCAATGGTACTTGTACCCACATAAAACCTCTCTCTGAATGGCCCTGGGTTGGCAGGACGCCAGAGGGCTGCTGGCAGTGTCTCAGTTTCTGCTGAACCAGTTTTCTGGAGGAAATTAGGGCTTTATTTTCCTAAGACCCATGGACCTTTCAGGAGCTTTAAAACAGAAGTGAGGCAGCAGTGGGTACCAGTGGAAAAGCCCCTCTTAGGAAACGGTCTTTGGAATGGAAAGGTAGGGGGGAAAGAAGACCATCTTTTCCCTTAGGGGATCCGAAAGTTAGGAAACACGAAGACTCTGCTTGAAGTGAAGGTTTTCCTCTTCAGATGTGAGTAATGGGCGAGAGCTCCACACACCAGGAGATGCTGAGAGCTGCATCACGTGGTCAGCCACGGGAACTCCAGCCATCACAGTGAAATGATGAGCTATTAAACACAACTGAAACCCAATTAATACAGGGCAAGTAATCCTCGCACTGTAATGTATTACGAAACCAGACCTTCCAGCTCTAATAAAATATGTCACCTTGGTAACTTAGAAAAATAATTAAATCAGGCTAAGGGATGATAAGATGGCTAACTCACTTATATATTCGGTATATGTTTCAACTCACTTATATATTCAGTATATGTTGTGTGGTTTATTTTTCTTCATCATCTGGATTCTACTGATAAAACTGAATTCGATAAAAGCATGTCCATGAATCACAGAAGGTACCTGGTGCCTACGTGTGAAGCAATGTCCTGCAGGAGATGGGATGAAGAATGGCGGGTCGGTGGTGTAAAGGGGTGTAAAGTCTCACTGAGACCGCGGGGACAGAAATGAAGGCAGAAAAGGCAGAAAAAGCTGAAGTTTTAGAGGTCGGACTTTGATGGAGCCCATGAGGGAGGCCTCAATTCTCTGTGGGGTAGGAGTCTTGGTCATCTATCTCCTAAGAGAGAAGGTGCCCTGGCTGCTCTCTCACTGCCCCAGCTGGCTCACCTCTCCACACCACCCACCTTGGCTCCCCTGTGGGCTCTGGTTGGGATCAGCGATAAGAGGCACCGATGGGTGCTCCTCACCCACCTCCTCCGGTTCCACCCTGGCCCTGCTGCAGCCTGGCTCCTGCTGGTCACAGCCTGACCGCCTTGGGAACCAATCCCTCTTCTTGCCCCTTCAGGACTAAGGGTGATAACAGCTTCCCACAGCTGCTTCATTATCCCTTACTGCTTCCCTGACCTCTTCCTGTTCTCGCTTCTATGAATTGTCCTGTCAGTGAATTATTTCCATGTAAAACCTTCTGGGTGTCATGTGTTTCTTGCCGTGAATCTCACTAGTGGGGGTCACAGGAGTGGGAGACTTGCAAGGTCCAGGAGGTCTGTAACAGCCACCATGGGACCCAGGAAAGTAGTGGCCATGGGCACGCTTTTACAGTAGCCAGGCAGCTCTGAGGACCAGGTGAGATCTGAGTGTGTAAATTTTCAGTGGCAACAACCTCCGCAGTAGTGTAATTTCTTCCAACAGCTCTTAACTGCCTGGGTGTAGCGGCCAAGAAGGAAGGCGCTGTGGCTGCTGCCAGAATCACAGCAAGGAAGGGAGGACCTGAGGTGCTGACGAAGAACGAGGATCCTAAAGGCTAATTCGCTGAGATGTGAACAGACAGCACGGTGTCCCTGAGGCCTGGGGGCCTGGGAGAAGAGCGTTGGCATCGCTATGAGGCTAAAGGACAGGTGTAATGGGAGGGACGAGATACAGAGGCAGGTCAGTCAGGAAACCAACTCAACACCAGCACTGGAAAAAGATCGCAAACACTGGGCGTGAGCTTTCATGGAAATGTCACTAAATATTGACTACTGGACATCTATCACATTCCAGTGTCCCCTGTCCCCTGAGACGATCAGTCACACATGCCTTTTATGCCTTACTTCTGTTGTTGTACATACTCAGGATTTGGAATTAAGGGATTCTTTAAGTTATCTATCAGACTTACACATGGTGACCCTAACTTTCTTCCAAAAACTATTACAAAGGAAATCTTTCTTTAAAATTTGCAGTGAGAACCAAGACTAAACTTTATTTTATTTTAATAAACTGCTTTATTTTATTTTAATAAACTGCTTTATTTTAAAGAGCTGTGTGTTGAGGGATCTCCTTCTTGAGGCTCATGGTGAAACACATGTTCTTTTCTTACAATGCTGAACATGCTTCTGTTGGGGTTTGAATTGTGTCCCCCAAATTCATGCATTGAAGTAACCTACAGAACTTCAGAATGTGACCTTATTTGGGAAATAGGCTCTTCAATTAAGTTAAAATGAGGTCATTAGGGTGAGCCCTACTTCAATAGGACCGGTGTCCTTCCTTACGAAAGGGTGAAATTTGGAGACACCCACATAGGGAGAACACCATGTCAAGAGGAAGGGAGAGATTGGGGCACTGAGTCGACTAGCCAAGAAGACCAGAGACTGCCAGCAAACCACCAAAAAATAGGAGGGAGGCGTGGGACCGATTCTCCCTCAGAAGAGACCAACCCTGCCAGCACCTTGATCTTGCACTTGGAGCATCCAGAACTTTGAGAGGATAAATCTCTGTTGTTTAAGTTCCCTAATCTGCGGTGCTTGTTACGGCAGCCCTAGGAAACGAATACAGACTTTAACAATGAATAGGGCATTGCTGTCATACCCTCACAACCAAGGCTCTTTGGTCTTGTTTTCCAATGCGTGAGACATGCAGTCTTACGTCTAGAGATGAAAGGAAATTGAGCCTCTGAGTCCTGTTCGCTGACAGAAACACATTTGGACAAATAACCACTGGAAGACTGCACGGGAGCCAAATGCACCTTACAGTTCACCTCATAAGTAAGTTGCATCGAAATTAAACAAGCTAATGTGAGCAAGCACCCCGATCCTTTGCAATGATTGTGGAAAGAGTCTGTTGAAGATGCTGTTTAAATATTTCCCCGGCCTGGCTTTCAGTTAGGTGTGGCAAGTAGCTTCTAGATGACAAGGAAATTGAAGTGCAAAGAGTAAACATACTTTTTTATTATATAACTGGAAACCAAGCCATCAACCTCCATTTGATACTTGTAGTCTGTACAATTTACATAATCACTACGACTCAAGACTCACTCTCTGAGGTTCCTTACAGAGCCACAGATTCTCCTTTGTGATTAAAATAAGGCAATGCCTTTTATTAGCAACATCAGCAGTGCGTCTTTCCCGTCAACTGAAGGAAGACGTTATTTCTAGTACAACAGTTGTCAGGGAAAGGCCCGTGCCAGCTGACTTCCTAGCCCTCTGGGACAGCAGAGCGCTCCTCGGGTGGTGAGCGTAAGGACTGCCTCTGTCCTCCACTCTCTGGGTGCTCCCTTCCCACTGGCTGCCAAGTCCCAGCAATTCTACCTCCTCCGTTTCTCTGTCAGTTCCTGGCATTCTGTCTGAGGCCCTTATCAGACTCCATGCTTATAGGACATGGCAAGTCCTCTGTTCGCTGGGTGGGCCTCCTGCAGACTCAGCCCTGATCAATATCCTTCCCACTTAGGACAGCCTGTCACTGGCATCTGTCTCAGGGAACAGCATGAATGACATGCTGAGTTATCCTCTCTAATGGGTCCTCGTAGCCCAGGGCCATCTGACAGCAGGAAAGCAGAGTGTAAGTGAGGAGTGCTGGGCCAGGACCCGGCTGCTCGTCCCCAGCTCTAGGACCTGGACCAAGTCCCTTATGCCCTGTAAGCTTCATTGGGGTCAATCATGCCTACCTCCTAGGGTCACCGGTCAGCCATCAGTGAGCCAGCGAATGCACAGACTTAGCACAATGTCTGGCACATAGCAAGGGACTTTAAAAAGGGTAGTCATTATTTTTATTCATCTTCTTATCACCAGCAAGCACCTTGCCTCGTGTGTCCATAAGCATTTGTGGAACTCATATCATGTTTCCAAGATCACATTCCAAAAAATAACACCAGAGCCACAGAATTCCATTGTGGGTATCTAGGCTAACTTCCTGTTTGTACAAATGAGAGATAAACCCACAAAACTCTCACAGTTATAAAGTACTAAAGACTTTTAGAATTGCTCTTTAACACAATCATTTTAGTTACAGACGATCCCAACTTGGTTAAATCACCCCATATTTTTCATAGGAGTTAAAACCATGATATCCAAATCAAATGTTCAACAAATGAGTGAATCATTAAAAAAAATCTAATAATTTAAAAATCAGTCTGATTTGTATGTCAATATGTTTCAAACTGGCATTCAAACAGGAGTGTCTAACCAGCAAGGCGTTGCCTCACCTGGGCCTACAGAGCTCACGCTGTAAGAGCTGCCCCAGAGGGGCTTGAAACCCAATGTCCAGTCTGTGCTTGAGGGAAGCAAGATTCTACTAGACAAATCCTTGCTCAAGAAAATGGAGATGCTCTAGGCCAGGTAAATAGAGACCAAGAACTCAGCACAAAGCAAAAACACACATAAAAATTACAAGCCAAAAGAACACCCCTCAATTTTATTTTATCCTCACCCAAGGATATGTCTTATTGATTTTTAGAGAGAGAGGAAGGAATGGGGGGAGGGAGAGAAACAATGATGTGAGAGAAAAACTGATCGGTTGCCTCCTATATGTGCCCAGACCAGGAATTGAAGCTGAAACCTTGGTGGATGAGACAACGCTTCAACCAACCGAACTACCCGGCCAGGGCTGCCCCTCAATTTTAAAAGCTAACCTAACTGAAGCTCAGAGAAGCTAAAGATATGTTGTTGTTATTGTTGTTTTAAAAAAGGAAGTAAATGTGCTTGGCAGAAATTGAGAATTCATCGCCACTACCCAGGGGTCACTTCATTCTTATAGCCTTTCGAAAGCCACTTGGGGTACATCTGTTTCAGGTGATGAATCACCCTCCAAAGAAAGCTCACGTCTACTGTGAGACTATACAAAAAGCTGGAGGAGGGGAGGAGAACTACCCACCTGACACAAGTACGCAATTTTTTATTTTGAAGTGTTTTCACATGCTTTCTTCTTTCCATTTCATCTACCCAACAGCTCTACAATGAAAGCAGGACCCCCATTCTGATAAAGAACAATGATGACCCTAAAGCTTAGAATGAAGGAAAGAAAAGAAGCACTAACTTTAATGAGAACCGAATATGTATTCAGAACTCTGCAAAGTGTTTGTATAGAAGGCATTCAGGAAGTCTCCTTAGTTAGAAACAAGGAAATAGATTGGGAATGGTTATCTATTCATCCAGAGCCACACAGCTACAAGCAATGAAGCCAGGATCCAAGATTCTACACTTTTCCCTTTAACCTTGTTTCTTATAATTAAGAAAATGTATCTCCATTTTAAAGAGAGGAGAAAAGCCCAGCTGGTTTAGCTCAGTGGATAGAGCATTGGCCTGCAGACTGAAGGGTCCCGGGTTCGATTCCAGTCAAGGGTACGTGCCCAGGTTGCGGGCTCGATCCCCAGTAGGGGCCGTGCAGGAGGCAGCCAATCGTTGATTCTCTCTCATCATTGATGTTTTTCTCTCTCTCTCCCTCTCCCTTCCTCTCTGAAATCAATAAAAATATATTTTTTTAGAAAGAAAAGAAAAAAGAGAGGAGAAAAAAAGCCGTTTCTCCGACTCCCTATGTTTTCTCAGGACGTTGGCTCCTGTAACGTCAGATACAGACCTTCTCAATGACAGTGTATTCTTTTTATTTATTAGGTTCTACTGAGTGATTCTTTTTTCAGGGAGAAAATAGCAAACAGCTGTTCGAGAATTCCTGCCATCAGTTCAGGGCTCCAGAAACGGCTTTGATCACAAGCGTCCAGAGTTGAAAGGGGCACACACAAGCATTCCGGGCCAACATTTAAATTCTGCTCTCTGCTTCTAAGGAGCTAGCAAGGAAGGCTAACAGTATTGAGCCGAAATGATTTATGAAAAAAGTTTTAATCTATTAAAATAGCCTTTAAATTTATCCTCATGAGGCCAGGCCCGGACAGCACCATTTATCATTCAAGTGAAATAAAAGACAGAAGGGGCTATGCAAAGCAGAGTGGACACATAAATACGGTTTCAGAAACTTTGCTCATAAAAGGAGCCAAAAGCAACACTGATAAGGGGAAAGAAACGCTGACTTATTTTCAAAAAGCTGAGTGAACTTGTGAAATTCCTTCTCCTCATTCTGGTTTAAACCGGACCTGCGTAAGAGGCAGTGAATACAACTCTGGGTACGCACACCTCCCTTCTGGTTTTAAGTGGCCAATTAAATTTTATTTAGGTCTCGCCACCACCACCGCACCCATCACCTCCTCGTACATGCATTTCATGCAAGATAAGACTAGACTTTGGGGGGTGAGCACACAATGCAATGTGCAGAAGACGTATTATAGAATTGTACACCTGAAACTTGGTGATTCACCAATGCCCCCCCCCCCAATAAATTTAATTTTTTTAATAGGAAAGGAAAAAAAGTAGCCCTGGAATAATCAGGTCAACTAGAGGGAACAAGCCCATGGCCAGGGACTGGTAATCTCAAGGGAGTGAGAAGCAAGACCTGTAGTTAAAATGTACATCTCGCCCCTTTGGCAACAAGGGGAGAAGACTTTCAGCATCTTATCAAAGAGGGTACATTCCCCCCAGGATGGCTGAAATGAAAATTAAAAAGGGACACATAATTCATTCAAAATAAACAAGACAAAGAAAAGGAAGGCGACTTCCTAAAGACACAGTTGCTCTGAGTGAGCACAAGCCCAGCTCGAAGCAGAGCCTGGGCTTTGCCTGATGTAAACTGGAGGGCCGCAAGCAAACACACAAACACAGAGCTTTTCAGAAAAGACACAGTCCTGCTTGTCCTTCCCCTGAGCTCACGCTGCCGCAGACAGCTTCAGAATTCCACAACCCCGTGAGGCCTTCCCCAGAATCGCCAAGCCCTTGAAGAACAGGCTCTCAATTGATGTCAAGCCCAGGTTTCACTGACAATTAACGAAATTACGTGGCTGCTTCATTTCAAAAGGTAAGAAAATGAAATAAATGTTTCATCATTGAAGGGCTGACAGTATGAGACTCCTAATTAGGTCTCAGAGAGAGTGGAAGCAATTTTGCCCCTAGTAAAAACCTGTGCAGTCTCTATTATGACACGCAAACTAATTACTTCTCTTAAAATTTCAGATGCCTGTTTTAGACAAACCTGTTTATTTACTGCTACCAATGTGATTTCTAGAAAATCCGTACTTTCTTTCAGTCTGCTATCTCCCAATGTCAAGTGGCATATAGTTCGGTCCAATTTAGTTCAGTGAGGTTTACGTAAGTGGCCCACTCCCCTCCACACATACAAATTAAGTCTTGACATTTCCTGATGCCCCATAAGAAGCATATCATATATAAATCATAGCATACTGACTCATCCTCACCGCTATTCTTTCTAACACTTACTAGGTACACATAATTACTGTGTCTCATCAGGCTTTGGAAGGTGGAGGCGAGGGATTATTAATTAAAAATAATAATTAAAACTTTTCTCAGTTTACCATTTGCCGGAGGAATTAACAAATGCAGCCATGAAAAGTTAAACAATTCATCAACAAAGATGTCAACACAGGCCTGGCCAGTGTGGTTCAGTGGCTGAGTGTCGACCTATGAACCAGGAGGTCAGGGTTCGATTCCCAGTCAGGGTACATGCCCCAGTTGCAGGCTCAATCCCCAGTAGGGGGCATGTAGGAGGCACTGATCAATGATTCTCATCACTGATGTTTCTATCTCTCTCATCCTCTCCCTTCCTCTCTGAAATCAATAAAAATATATTTAAAAAAGAAGATGTCAACACAGGGTCCCAACTTCCAAAAAAATAAAAAGAAGAAAAGAAGCCTTGAATGTCATCTGGACCAAACACCTCTTTTTGCAGATGAGCAAACAAAGTCTCAGCAGGGACATATATAAAGGAACTAATTAGGGAGAGAAGCAAGATTAGGGATGGTGACTCAAAGTCTAATTAGATGCACAGACAATAAGTACTGTATGAAGAGAAGGCAGGCCCCCAGCAAGAGCCAGGGTTGGGGGGAGGCCTGGACAGTTCGTGGCATTTTGATCACTTTGTTAGAAGTAGAGGATGAGCGGTGCTTAGGATGGGGACAGACCCAGAGCAGCAGGAAGGGAAGAGCGTGGTGACCTTCCCTTTGGGAGCTGTTGGAGGCATGTAAGCAAAGACCTAATGGGGTGAGGCAGGGGAAGCCCCGGGATCTTATGAGGCGGCTCTCAGTGCAGGGAAGGGAGACGGTGTTGCGGTCATGCGGGCTGAGCTCCAATCCCAGTCCTACCTTAACTTTGCAAATGTGAGGAAGTGACTCAAAGCTCTTCCCAGGGGTTCCCTCATCCCAAGGAGAAGGCAGCCCCAACCACTTCTCATAATGAGTGCGTTAGACGACTGAACACAGGTGTGGGTCGGTCACAGGTATGGAGTATGTGCTGGGTCCAGGCCCCGTTCAGGTGACAGATCCAATGATAAACAAGAACAGAAGAGGCCTTGCTCCCCCAAAGAACTCACACTGCCTGCGGGAAGCCAAAAATAAGCACGTAAACAAAGAAAATAATTTCCCGGCCTGAGATGCTCATGCGGGAGGGAAAACACCCAGGAAAGTGGTGGTGATAACAATGGAAGCAGCTCAAGAATCTGAGCCATCGACAGCAGACCCTCAATGAGGGCTCCCTCCGCTCTCCCAACCTCCCCAACTCAGAAGTCCATATTTTACCCTCAGGCAGTTGGAAGCTGTAAAAGCATCGGGGTGAAGCGATGACAAGACACAACTACAAAAAAGGCACAGTGATTGTCTCCTGGGATGGCCATGGCTGACCCGTTGAGTTCTTCCTGCCACAATTAACACTGTGGTACAACTTCCTAAAGGCGTCACCACTTTCCACCTGCCTACACCTCTAACTCCTGCTCACTCTTCAACAAAGACTAGGAGTCTCCTTGTCACCCACGAGCATCTTTCCCAGCCATTCTCACCCCGGCTGCTCAAGAGAAGCAAAAGATGGCTTGGTTTTATTTCCTCTGCTCTTCGCGGCTCTTCCTAGAGTGACCTTGCTAATGAAAACACGCAAACTGAATAAACACTCGGAGAAGAAACCATCTGCTTATCCTAAAAACGTCAGGAGGAAGCGTGTTTGTTTACCAGCAGGGTCATGAGGACAGGACACATAAAACCTTCTCAGGAACCTTAAGGGGTGATGATACTGGTGGGGGAGAGGAGGGGCGTCATTAACCCTTTCAGATCCTCAGAGTCCGTTGGTTTTATAACCTCTGGTTGGAAGAGGAAGCTGCATAGATCATAAACCCACAGGGTGAGGCTTATTTGCACAGCTTTTTCCACATAAAGATGATAAAATGCCGAGAATGAATTCACTCTATATAAGTATTGTTTTCGACCTTTCAACTCTGCAGAGAAAATACCTAAAAAAACTGCCCAAGTTCAAGAGCTAAGGCAGTGGTAAAACTAGCTACAGAGTGGAAAGTCTGACGCTCACTGCCAAGGCCTCTGAAAAGGTTAAACTCCTAAATAATTTTTAAAGGCTATAAATAGCAAGGGAGGCAATCTTGGAGAGTATTGGTTATCTGTGCCAGGAAATATTTAGGGAATTTGCATTTACAATGACTACTTTGCCCATATTCATGGTCTACAATAAGAAAAGGCCCAGGAAATTCAATCCCCAAGGAAAAAAAATGGTTTGGAGAAGAATGTTCCCAAAGGGAAACTGTAATGACTTCTGGCCGTGTGCCCTGCTCATCTGTGTGGCAAATGTGAGTGAGCAAGGAGAATTCATTCTCTTGGGGCACCCAATCCAAGGAGGATCACGTGTGGGAGAGGGGAACACTTCCAGGGTCACTGAGCCTTGATGAATTCACAGCATCCAGTTTTGGAGCAACGTTTTAAAGCAGTTATGGGGAGCTAGTGGGGAGCTAGTAGTGTCTCTTGCAATCCTGTGTCACTCTCCTCCATCCTGAGCACAGGGACCGAGTCACTGTGGCCAGCCTGCCTGCTGCCTTCCAGCTGCTGTTTCAGTTCTTAAAGACCATAAGGTAGCAATTGAGAATCAGCTTAGCCAATAAAAATGCTGATATCCGCCTTTCTGCAAGCACTTGTAGAAAACATCTGTTGCCCATTGGTTGAGAAGGAACATTCTAACCAAACTAGAAAAATGAAAATAAGGTATGAATGGGTGAGGCATGTGAAAAATTAACAATTAATTCTACTTGTAAAATAAACTCATCCCAACGTCAGTCAGCAAACATTTCATGAGCACCTACTACAAAACAGATGCTATGCTGGGTGCCAGGGACGAGATAAGGTCCCTGCCAAGAAACCAGCAGTGAGGTAGCAAACAGACGTCAATACCACTAATCATTCTTGTATTGGGCGCCTTGTATGTGCCAAGAGTCGTTCCAAACACTTCAGTTGTATCAACTCCTTTAATTCTCAGAAAATAAGGTAGGGTTTATTATTAGCCTTATTTTACAGGTGAAAAATCGAGATACAAAGAGGTTAAATGCCTGTTCAAGGTGATCACAGGTTAGTAGGAGAAGCTGGGATTTGAACCCAGGCAGTCAGGCCACCCTACTAGGTGTTTGAGCAAACAGGTCTGAAGGAGGGAAGAAAAAGCCACAGCCCCAGCCCCCGCATCAAGGAGTTGGCATCTGGGTAAAACTGAAAGGGCCTTTAAGGGTGCATAGGAGTTTATGGGTGGGGGGTTGCAGGGTGAAAAGATTTCCTCCAGGCAGAGGAGTTACAAATACAAAGCACAGACATCAGAAATTGTCAAGTAATATAGTTTTAAAAGGCGAAAACATATTTCTATTCCTATTTCTCAGACAGAGAGCTCCTACAGAATTCCTAAACAGTAGGCAGCTAAGAGCAGAGTCTTGACATTCTTTGGATCAGGGAACTGAAGAACTGCAATTGAATACAGTACAATGCTTCCTGCAGTTTGTGCACACAACAGCAGCATCTGATAGCTCCTGGGTCCAAACCACATACAGGAACACCGCTTAATAGAATGTGCTGCTACAGACTTGGGCCCAGAAGTCTTAACAGAACCAAATAGGAAATACTGAAACACTGAAACGAAATACCTCACCAAACCAGTCTGACAATGCAGAGAAAAAGTTGCAAGGGGGGCGGGGGGGGGGGGGGAGGCAGGGGGCGGGCCATGCGTTCTAAAAGGCCTAATTCTAACAGGCTAGCAGGTGTGCTCCTCAATTTAGTTTTACAATTTCAGCAAATTAGCAACAGATTTGTTCACCAAAATACGAAGATGTTCCCAAAGCCTTGCTAGATATGAATTGCAAAACAAGAAAATTAGAAAGACACAAAGATGGTTTGAGATGTGCAATAAATTGGTGGTTTTACACATAGCTATCCTGAAGCTTATCTTTCCCTGAGACGATGATAATTCACACTCTCTGGACAATATTCTTTGAAATAAATATAATTTAGTGAATCATATCACTTAAATGATTAAATGATGGGTTAGAGACGCGGATGCCAACTTAAATTTCAGTCGCTCTAACCAACAGGAATAATAGACGGATCGGCTCCACTTTAAAAACAGGTTGTGTTCCCAGAGTGTGTTTATAAGTTGGCTGTTTGGAATTCGAGAGCTATTTTCTTCCCCCACGATGTGAGAGGTGGCGCTTAGTCCCCAAGAGAGAACATGGGAAACGAAATCCAAAGTGTGCTAAGAACTCTCTGGACTCCGACCCACATAAGGGATAATGATTCTCGAGGAAAGTGCGGTCCGAGTCCTGGAGAGCTGGCCACACACACCTAGCTCTCCCAGCCTGGGAACAAGAAAGCCTCCATCAGTACATGACTGGTGGGCCCCTCACCTCCAGCAGGAGTTCTATTTATGGAGGAGGCCGGAGAAGGATGGGGGAGAGCAGGGGCAGTGAGGCAGGGACTATGAGGAAAACAGTGGAAGAGACCAAGGCTGGCAGTTCCTCCCCACCGCCCAGCTCCCAGACGCTCCTTAGCTCTGCCCCTGACACGGCGGGCTCTTCCATTCCAGAGCTGCCACACTGAGGGTGTGGGTCAGGGTTTCTCTGCATCCCACTCCCCACCCACAAACATGGGCGTCAACTTCTCTTCTGAATGAGAACTGTGCAGGGCTTCGACGGTCCTCTCGGGATTTTTCTCACCTTAGAGCAGTGGCACGCACACAAGCACACACACAGAGAAAGTGCCTGTGATAAGCAAATTAAACTGAGATCCAGCCACAAGACCACAACTCTCTCCAATTCAAACAGATATAATACATATGCATATGCATACACATATATATTTGTATCGGGAAAGTCAGTAAAATTCAAGTGATGTGCCCACTGATATCATTATATAGGCAGTTCACGCATAAATCTAAAGATCAGACAGCTCAGAACCAGAATGGGTCAGAGGAGAGTGTTGGGGGGGAGGGAGGCAGAATACACACACCCTCTTCCTGACACCTCATGTCACTGAAACATGAGAGGAACCTCCCCATGCTGAAGAATGCTCACACGCTTGAGTTCAGATACACCCCAACTTACTGGAACTTCAAACGCCTCCTGGGTGTCATCCAGCATTTGGATTTTGATGGACATGAGTTTTCCTGAAGGTGTCGGAGGCGGCTTCTGTCCATGTTCCAAGGTACTGATCCCTGAATTCTCTGGGGCCCCCAGTCGAGATCCTGGAGTTGGCTTCTGCTCTATTTCTCCCATGATGAAAGCAGATTATATAGTATCTGCAGGAAGCAGTGAGAAAGAGAAATGCATCAATCAGAGCGGAGACTCACTCACTTAAGCCACCTGGTAGCACTTGTCGTCTTCTGCCCTTCATCCTGGGAATTTCCCCAAACCACGCCAGGGTCTCCACTATCTGCACAGGAACCGCACAGGGTGAGGCTTCAGTCCATTGCCTCACAATGTCACCTTACCCACTCAAGGCACGCAAATAGAGGCACGTGGTTTATTCTTCTGCATATTTTTACATATTTCATCCTTTCCTCTTTTTACAGTAAGCTCTTCAGTATTCATATCATAGATTCAATTGTGTTCAACATAACTCTAGGCACTACTTCTTATACTGAGGCTGGCGGGAAGATAATGAATAGAACCTAAGCCATGTTATTAGCATCCATTAAGTACCTTTTACAGACACACTAACATACTAAATAATGTGAGTATTATAAAGATAAATAGGTAAAACACACATTGTGGCTCCCCAATTTATAATCTGGTTGCGGAAACTAAACATACACTCATCATACAAACACAGGTGAAATAACGTAGGGTCTTTTCTCTTGATTTCTGCTTGTTTCTATGACAATTACCTCCTAATTCATTTCTTTCCTACCTCCCACCTTGTACCCCCTTTTCCAAGCACATACTATAGTATCAAGAGTTATTTTCCTAAAAACAAAACACAATCATCTTTCCCTCCCAAACTGTCCACTCTTCTCTCGTGCCACAACCCCACTCCCCCTTCTCCCATGCCCATCTCGCTCCAGGTCATCATGTGTAGCGCGCTCTGGCTGAATGCTTTGCACTTGTTCTCCAACTTCGCTTTAACATTCTACCTTCGCTTTAACATTCAGTTCAAGTGTCTCATCCCTGACACCTGGGCAGAGCTCAGGTGGTGCTGCCCCTCTTGCTCATGACCTGCCAAGCTGCTTCTGCACGGCGGTCAATTCCATCAGCATTTGCCCGTTTACTTCCCCCATGACATCATAACCCTAAAGCAGAAACCAAACCTTGAATATTCTTGGGACCTCAGCTCCCTCCCAGGCACAATGCCTGGCACAGAGTGGAGCTCAATAATAGCTGCCTGATGTCTGGACCCATCAGCCAGCACATTTATACCATGGCCAATATCTTAAGTGTGACGGAGCACAAAGAAATGAGAGTTCAATGTGAGATGAAGTGGTGTTGATTTTTAAAGGGAGGGGAGGGGGCTTCCATCAAAGAGAAGGTGGGGATTCAATTCAATGTAGTCTCAGACGTTGGGTAACACTTGAGAGGAAACAGAAATACACAAGGAGAAGGCATGCCAGGAATGCCAACGGCACCAAGGAGGCCAGGGGACAGATTACAATGACGTATGGGAAGAAGAGTGAGAATTAATGCAGAAGAGTTAAAGACGCATTTGGAAAACAGGTTGGAATCAGACTATAAAGAACCTCAAATGCCTAGTTGAGAAATACGGTCTTTACGCTGCAGGCGGAAGGGAGCCACTGGGGTAAGAATAATGACACAACAGTAGAACTTCTGAAAAATGAATCTGAAAATAATGTGTACTGGGCAGTGCAAAAAGAGAGACGGGATGGCAGTGGCCGGGGGTGTCCAGTTTCAAAGCTACTGCAACAATTTGTGCTGCGGGGGGATGACGTGGACAGCGGCAATGGGAATGAAAAGGTGATTGTGTAAAACCCACTTTTGTGGAAAAATAAACCTGATGCTGTAATTGGTTAGCTGCTGAGGCCAGATAAAAGTATAATAATGATCAGAAAGTTTTAAATCAGGGCAGAGGGGAGGAAGCAGGAGGGGGAGGTATGAGTTTGATCAGGGACGCTATTTAACTAAAAGGACATACAATAGGCTGTGGGGAAGGTGGAGCTGTGAACTATGGATCCAGGGTCTGTCTTGCACAAGTGAAAGTGAGGGCAAGTGTGGGGACAGAAACAAAAAAGCAAAAATAACAAACATGCCCAGTCAAGAGGTCTGTTACTTGCTGAATTGTGTTCCCCCATCCCTAAATGTATGTCGAAGCCCTAACCCCCCGGTATATCAGAATGTGACTGCACTGGGAGAAAGGTTCTTAAAAGAGTTAAGTTAAAATAAGGCCATTAAGATGGGCTGTAATCCAATCTGACTGTTGTCCTTTTAAGAAAAGGAAATTTGTATAAAGAGAGACACTGGGGATATGGGAACACAGAGGAAAGACCATGTGAGGACACAGCCAGAAGGCGGACGACGCGTGCAAGCCAAGGGAAGAGGCCTCGGGAGAAACCAATCCCGCCGACACCTTGAGCTGAGACTTCTAGCCTCCAGAACTGTGAGAAGATAAATTCCTGTTAAGACACCCGGTCTGTGGTACTTTGTTACAGCAGCTCTAGCAAACGTATACAAGGGTCAGTGGAGAAGATGGGACAGAAGCAATGACCCAGGGACACTCTGTGACAAAGAAAGTCATGGAAGGGCATCAAGAAGTCGTGTGTGGTGTCAGGTACAGAACGAGGTGCTGCGTCACCTGCACCATTTGACAATGAGTCTCCCTTCAGCAAGTTTCTTCAAGAAAAACAGTTCGGTTTGTAGTGTTGGTTGTAGGTTCTTCTGGCCCAACTCATTCCTTCCCCTGAAGAGTCAAGTTTCCCCAGCAAATTCCATATGGAAAGCCCTCCCTCCCTCTCAGCAAAACCTCTAACATTCTCACCAAGACACAGAGGGCTGGCCCCCGAGGTCAGCAGATCAGAAACAATGGAGTCTCACCTCAAACCACTTAGGTCCTTAACTCCAACCATCCTGAACTAAAAAGACATGTCATTTAATCTGGCAGGAAATGGTCTGATAGCCACCTAGAAAACAGTATTTGCTTCTTATTTCTTCCACACAGACTTTCCCTACCAACTTTCCACCACAGCCTGGCAGCAGTTACCATTTGTTCTTATGCAATCCTTTAAGACTGGAGTTCTACAAGGCAATGCTGGTTAAGGACCAGCCTTTCTGAGAACTGCTCCTGCTTTTTTAAATGCCCATCTTTGATTTCACAGGTCTGCTATGTAAGTTATCTTTCTAATTTCTGCCCCAAATAAGCTTTTTTAAAGAACCTAATTCTAATCTGTTTGACTGTATGATGTGTGCTTTGCTTAATTCATCTATCAGTCTTGAGAGATGTGACTAGACCTTGCTTATCTATAATGTCTAGTACAGTGTCCTACAACAAAGTGAAAAAAAAGTTCATCAATATTTGCTCGATAAATCAAATCTGGGTGGTATACATTTAATTAATTATGAGAGCAGTTGTGTTTAAAATAATCTCCAAAAACCAGGGGAAATTACTTCCCTATATGTTTTCTGTTGGTTGTCTCATGGTTAAAAATAAATGCACCTCAATAAATAAATAAATAAATAAGTAAATACACCTCCAGAGAAAACTATGACATCAGTCCAGCTGCCTCCCTCCTTCCCAGCCATTCTTTGTACTTCTCCTTACTTTGGTGTTGACCTCTCCCTACCTCTCAAGCATCCTGCCTTTTTGCCCTTCAAACCATCAGAATGAGCAGGCCCTGATGCTGGGCCTGGCCACTTTGCCTCCTGCAGCTCTGGGTCAGACTGTGGCTCTAACTCCTATCCAGAGAGCTGATGGAAGGGCCTCTTCTTCCATCTCTAAGGTGCCAGGGCCCCTCCCTACAAATACTTTTCTCCCGTCCTACTCACGCAAAGAGCAAGGCCCCTCATCCCCTAAACTAAATCCTGGCTCTCCCTCTGGCCCAAGATCTCCACATATATATACAGGGTGGGCAAAAGTTGGTTTACAGTTATAAATACACAAAACACAGAGTTTATTCTTATTTATTCATTCATTTATTATTGTATTATTTACTATTATTATTATATTATTATTATATTATTATTATTAACCTACTTTTGCCCGTCCCTGTATATTGTCATTGTTAGTACGTTGGCCTTTAAAAATCAAATTGAGTTAGTGATTCATAGATACTTGGTACCTTAATTTCCCTTTCCTTTAGTCTTTGAATGACCTCATGCTTATATTATTTCTACTTCTGGATGTTAATGTTTAAACAAAGTATGTCGCACTGTCTTTTCGTTTTCATACTTGCATGCAGACTGTTGCTGTACATGGAAATACTGTTTAATTCAACCATAAACCCAGCCAAGAGTTCTGAGTTGAGCAGCCTAAGAATGTCAAGGGAATATCTGAGGAACGCTGGCAAGTCACAAATGGGTAACCACAATGCATGCTTGATAGCAAAACTGGGGAGTCCAGTCACACAGCACAGCCTTCTCGGTAAACACGCCCAACAAACCCAAGCCTCCTGTTTATAAATATCAAGCCATGCTCTATTCTGGTTATTCTGATTTTACCTCCGTAACTTCCTCTGACTTCTGGTTTCCTTAAAGAACAGTCAGAGTAAAGGAAATTAGTATTTCTTTCCTTGTGATACATTTTCTAATGTCATCATTCCAGGCCTAAAAATAAAGGCTGTTTGTGAAAGGACTTTATTCTTTAGAGATATGTGAAAAGTTATTAAAAGGAAATAGTAACTACAACACAAAGTACGAACATTTTTAACTGGTGGAGAAAAGATAGAAAACTAGAGTTGTCTTGTCCTAGTGTCCTGGCTTAAAGACTTCCTCCTGGAAGTCACCCAAAGGCAAGGAGGAGCACACACACAAATGCAGCTCCAGCCCCGAGGAAAGCAGAAGACATCTGCTACTCCGAACCACAACCCTGACCTGCCAAACTACAGTAAAAGTCAGACAGGGGAGAAGGAAAGTGCTTTACGAGGCTCACCATCCCTGTGACACTCCCCAGATAAGTAGAATATCCTTAGCAACAAACCCAGCACTAGTTTTCTGGAAACAAGGGAAACAGACACAGACGTGCAGATTAGCACTAAAGAGCTTCCCTGGATGCAGGAACTCTCCAGAAGCACTAAAGGTGGACCTGAATGAGAAACCACTAATACACAGCCCAGCTATAGTTGTAGGAAGCAGTCTATTCCTGAGGCGAGGCGAAAAAGACAAAGACGGCATCGGGAATACTACAATCTCAGCAGGCAAGAGGAAAGCAAAGGTTGAAAAGATTACATGTACATACACACACACCCCCGAGGGTCACAAGAATTTCTACTAGCATGGGACATGGCCCTGGCTCCTGGCTCCCGGGAAGCTCCTACAAATAGCTACTTCATAAAGAACTCACCTGATAACAACAAAAGGTGACCTTTACAAAGATGTGTTAGAAGAAAGAGAAAAATGAAAAATTTTGACGTGAAAAAAATTTGACATGAAAAATACCCACCAAAGAAATGTTGCATGTAACATATCAAAATTTTTTGCTCAGGTAAAATTTTGTTAGGTATTGTCATAAACTAACAAAGCAATGAAATAATCAATTCTGTAAAGAAATATATAAGAAAATTTTACAAGAGTTCAGGGAAGTTATAGGAAAACGTGAGAAGGAAATAAAGTATGAGGGCAGACCCCAAGGGGGCCAGGAGGGAGCAGAAAAATCTGTGAAAATATCATTGCTATAGACTGAATACTTGTGCCCAACCCCCAAATTCAGATGTTGAAACTTAACCCCCAATGTGATGGTATTAGGAGATGGGGCCTTTGGGAGGTGATTAGTTCATGAGGGTGGAGCCCTCGTGAATGGGATTAGTGCCCTTAGAAGAGAGCCACCAAGACCTCTCTTGTCCCTTGTACCATGTGAGGACACAGGGCAGGTTCTCATCAGACACCAACTCTCCAACACCTTGATCTCAGGTTTCCCAGCCTCCAGAACTGTGAGAAATACATTTCTGTCTAAGGCAGTCTGTTATAGCAGCCAGAACTAAGACTCCTGGGTGACTCTGACAAAACACATTTTACAAAAGAAAAAAAGTGGGAGTCTGGGCCCATGTTATTTGAAATCTGACCATCCAGGAAAAATACATGTGCTATTGTCCTTCTGCAGAGAGGTAACTGCTGAAATATGGAGGGATTCATGAGGAGAAGGAAAGGCCACCTAGATCTAGCAGATAGGAGAAATAGGAGCCAGCAAATGGGATTAGTGTCCTTCTTTAAAAAAAAAAAAAAAAAAAAAAAAAAGGCTCCAGAGAGCTCTCTTGTCTCTTCCACCATGTGAGGACACAGTAAAAAGCCATGTATGAACCAGAAAGAGAGACTTCACAAGACATCGAAGCCACTGGCCCTTGATCTCAGATTTCCCAGCCTCCAAAACTATGAGAGAAAATGTTCTGTTGTTCATAATTTCTCTAATTTATGGTACTTTATTATGGCAATCCAATCAGACTAAGACAATCACAAAATGGAAGTTAGCCAAACCAAAAAAACAAAAAAAAATGCACTGGTGAAAACATGAGGGTTTTGAGGGGAAAGACTGAAAAATATTAAAACAGAAAAATGATAGATGTGGAAAGATAAACAAAGGAAATCCAACAGACCCTCAATTGGTGTCCATATAAGAAGAAAAATTTAAATGGAACAAGAAAAATATTTTAAGGTATAATATTTTAATAATTTCAGAAATAAAAGATGATTCTTCATAATAAATGAACATACCATATCCCAGAAATAACTAACATAAAATGATGAACACCAATACATTTCCTATGTCACCACTGATCTTCAAAAATTAAGAAGGAATCAGCCCTCGCTGGAGCAGCTCAGTTGGTTGGAGTGTCATCCCATATACCAAAGGTTGCGGGTCCAATTCCTAGTCAGGGCACATACCAAGAGTGTGAGTTCAATCCCAGGTCAGGGTGGATGTGGAAGGCTCCCAACTGATGTTTCTCACATCAATGTTCCTCTCCCTCGCCTTCTCCCTCGCCCTCAAATCAATAAGCATGGCTTAAAAATAAAAATAAAAAAGGGAATAATTTAGGCATTTAAGGAAAAAGTTCAAAAAAATATGAGGGGACAAATGTTCAGAATTATTCACAGCAACATTCAATGCTTGAATGTCCAAAATGTCCTCAAAGAAATAAAAAAGAAATCAAAACTTTAAACCCAGCCTAATTTTTATTCAAATATAGTAGCCAAATATTTTAAATAGCCAGGAACTCAGGAAAATTTTACCCAAGTCCAACCAAAGGATAAAAATTCAGCAAAATAAGAGGTGAAAGTTAGTGGTGAAACATTGAAAAATGATTACTGGTAAACTTTACTTTTATACAGTAAGAGGAAGACTAAAATAACTGTAATAGCTGCAGAAAATTATAACACCTGACAATATAGCAATAGCAGAACAAAAAACTGCCAGGGGAAGGAGTAGAGATGATAAGAGACAGTTAACTGTTAGCACATGTTTTAAAATTAATAAAAAGAGAGTTTAAATCTCCAAAGATATACAAATGGTTAATAAGCACATGAAAAGATGTTCAACGTCATTAGTCATTAAGAAATATGAATTACATCCACAATGAGATAACATTTCACACCGACTATAATGAATAGTAACAACTATTATGGGGAATGTGAAAAAACTGGAATTCTCATACACTGCTAATGGCTGGTAGCAACATAAAATGGTGCAGACATTTCGGTGAACATATTGGTAGTTTCTTTAAAATTTAATCACAAATTTAGCATATAACCCAGAGACTGTGTTTTCCTAGTGACTCAGAGACTCCCATCCAATGTATTTCTCCCAAAAGGATGAAAACTTATGTCCACACAAAGAGTTGTATGGATGCAGATGATCATAGCTAAAAACTGCCAGCAAGGATAAATAACCCCAAAGTTCGTCAACTGGTGAATGGATAAACAAAATATGGTATACCCATACAAGGAACTATTTATTATTCATCAACAAGGAAATGAAGTGCTGATACATGCTACAACACAGACGAACATCAAAAACATTTTGCTAAGTGAAAGAAGCCAGATGCAAAGACTATATAGCATATGACCCTATTTATATGAAATATCCAGAAAAGTAAACTCTATAGAGACAGAAAATGGTTGCCTGGTGTTAGGGACTGGAGCTGGGACTGACAGCAAAGGGCCGGAGGGATGGAGATCTTTTGAAGGGTGATGGAAATGTTCTGACACTAGATTGTGGTGAAACTAGGTTGTCATACAACTACATCAGCGGTTCTCAATCTGTGGGTCACGGCCCCTTTGGCGGTCGAACGACCTTTTCACAGGGGTCGCCTAAGACCATCCTGCATATCAGATATTTACATTACGATTCATAACAGTAGCAACATTACAGTTATGAAGTAGCAACGAAAATTAATTTTATGGTTGGGTCACAACATGAGGAACTGTATTTAAAGGGCCAGAAGGTTGAGAACCACTGAACTACATGAATGTACTAAAAACCTTTACATTGTACATGTAAAACAGGTCAACCTTCTGATATGTAAATGGACACACCCAAATATTCTTGTGAACACACAGAACCTCTGTGGAAGGACCGAGAAGTAACTGGTAGGAGAGCTGGCTCCGTTGAGGCAACCAGCCAGGTGAAGGACAGGAGTGAGAGGGACTTAAGACTCGCTTGTCACTGTACACTTTCTTTGGACCTTGTAAATTTTTGTACCATATATACTTATTACCGATTTAGAAATAAACGATTTTATAAAATGAATGACTTGACTACAACGACATCCCGTCAGCGACCCCAGCCCCATTTCGAGCATGCAATCTAATGAGATGAAATCATAGTAAAGGGTGACAACGGTCAGAACAGGCTAATAACCAAGAGGAACTTTCATAGGAGTTTCCCCACCAGTTTTAAATATAAGCCACTTAGAAGTACTAGGTTGAGAAAAAGCCATAGAAAGTGTTTATTCACAGGAGAAGCAGCCCGTGAGGTAGCCTGTAGGGCGCTACAGGGCTGGGTTCTAGAACCACCATGTTGAGCACGAAGGAGCCTGCATTTGCCATTTTGTGGGGACAAAAATCGGCTACGTCAGACATCCAGGAAGGCAAAGGGCGAAAGGAGTGTGATCCCCACCGGCTCCATTCATTTGCCTCTTACCTGAGGAGCCAGACACTGCCTGGTGACAAAGCCACCTTGTGCTCCTGCCCCCCAGGGAGCCACAGACCAGGAGGTGACCCCTGGGGACTGGAGGGAGGAGATAGGGAGGAGATACCCCAGAAAGGCTGCCGGCCAGGCACCATCTCAAGAGCACAGCCAGCCAAGTTTGGCTTTTCACAGGGACTTTAGATAAGGGGTTTTGAGAAAGTTCAAAAGCAACTATCTGTGCGGATGGATTTGCTTATTTCAAAAAAAGTCTGTGAGCAAAAGAAACAACTGCAGATCAGCTGTTTTATATCAACCAGACACTTCAAACAGGCCAGAGGCCGTTCGGTCTGTTTGATCATTTGGGAGAAGGAGACCAGGATACTGTCTGTACGTAGGGGCCCCACTTCACACGCAAAGTTAAGGAAAAGAGAACTAAACGGCGGAAGCTACCCAGATTATTTCTTCATTCTTTCCTTTCAACCCCTAGGAAAATGAAATTAAATAGGCCATCCTAAATGCCCCTGGAAAACTCAGAAGAGAAATTTTCTCTTTTCACAGTGGTTATTTCAAAAGTCTACTTTTAACCATTTCCCTTTTCTACTCAAAAACTTGAGTCTAATCAATACCAGGTTAAATGTGAAAATTCCCAGCCAGGCATTTCAATAACTGGCCCTGGTTTCTCTCCTTGTAAATAAACTGTTTCCTAATCCAGCTGGACTCTGTTCAGCACACCTGCATTTTCCTGGGGCTGTGCTGCTGCTGTTCTGTTTTTCTTCCTCCTAAAATACCATCTTGTGCCAGGCTCCAAGGGCACCTCCTCCAGAAAGCCTTTCCTGATGGACTCTTTCAGGGGCAAACCCCCAAGCCCTCACTTGACTCTCCCTGGAGTTCTGCTTGTACATTTGTCACTTCCTCTCCAGGCCTTTCTCCTCCTCTCCTGCGTTGTCAACTAGAGGAGAAGTCCAGAGGGTCAGGAAGGGGTCTGGCTGCATTACCTGGGAGTGTGACCTGCTCGTCTTGTTTTAGTGCAAGAGACCGCCCGAGGCTCAGACCAGGAGATGGTGAGAACTTCAGGAAGTCCTGTGTCCATTCTACCCGTCACATTCCTGGCCTAGAACATGGAGGGAAAGCCGACCATCTACCGCAGGGCTTCGTAGTTAAAATGTGGTTGCAACTCAGCCAGCAGCATCAGCACAACCTGGGAGCTAGTGAGAAATGCAAATTCTTCGTCTCAGCACAGGCCCGCTGCATGGGAAAGGCTGGGGTGGGCCCAACCTTGGGTTGCAACAAGCCTTCCAGGAGGTTCTGATGCAGGCTGCACAGAGGTTCCCAATGAGAATTCGCTAACACAGACCAAGCATTTACTTGGTTAGATTACTTCCCCCAGGAAACCTCTCTGATCCACGTTTCACACGTGCACCAAACATGGAGTACCTGATTTTTTCAAAAGCTCCCGGCAAGAAAAAGTGGCATTCA
The DNA here is from genome assembly GCF_014108235.1 of Myotis myotis. Taxonomy (NCBI): domain Eukaryota; kingdom Metazoa; phylum Chordata; class Mammalia; order Chiroptera; family Vespertilionidae; genus Myotis; species Myotis myotis. The sequence goes on from NW_023416335.1 coordinate 38,871,430, forward strand.
TTTTCCAATCAAATGTTAATATATAATCTAACAAATCGTTACAAACAAATAAATATGAGCAATTTTAGACAATACCTTTGTTTGCCTTTTCACTGATTTGGTAGAGCATGTTTCCTCCATTAAGTAGATAGGCAAAGACTAAAACATGAAGAATGGAGGTGGAAGTAAATGATGTGGGAAGAGAAGGCTCCTTTACCCTAGTAGAAAAAATAAAAATAAAATACCAGGAAACCAGAAAGAAATCTCCAATTTTAATGATGTCCATTTCTTGATAATTCTGAGAGTACAAAATTCCACTTTAGCTTCCCCCTTCCATCCCACCTTTAAGTAAAAGGCCAGGGTAATAAACAAAATGTAAGGAGAATCTGGCCCGTGTGGCTCCGTGGTTAAGCGTCTACCTATGAACCAGGAAATGATGGTTCTATTCCTGGTCAGGGCACATGCCTGGGTTACGGGCTCCATCCCCAGTAGGGGGTGTGCAGGTGGCAGCCGATCAATGATTCTATCTATCTATCTATCTATCTCTATCTCCCTTCCTCTCTGAAATTAATAAAAAAAAATTTTTTTTAATGTAAGGAGGTAGGTGGTCTTCTTGAAGACAAGAAACTAGCTTGCAGCCTCTCCCAATTACTCTGTTCCAATGTCCCTGCAGCGTAAACGGGCTGCATTCCTTCTTTCTTTTAAGAAACAAATAACTAAATTTTAATTTATTTTTATTATTGACACTGTTACAGATGTCCCCATCCCCGCCCCCCTTTGCCCACCTCCACCCAGCACTCACCCCCTGCATTTCTTAGGCTGCAGCCAAGCTCACTCTACTTAACACACATCATTCCCATCCACTCAAGTCCTCTCTCTCTGTCTTCAATTGACACTGATCAGCCTTTCCAAATATTTGTGGAAAGCACCTAATTCTTGTTTAGCCCATAATAAGGTGTAGTAGTATATTACTGGATTCGCTTACGCAAAGTCTGAAAATAGCAGGCTGCTTAAAGTGTACTATAATTCAAGTGTCACAATAACTGGGATCAGCATTAACAAGCATTCAGGAGAATCTACTATGCTTCAGCAACTATACACTTAGCACTATAGGGGACCCAAAGCAGTAATATGGCACCAAGTGATTTGTCGTTATGGGATGTACACTCAGAGATACTCGGTGAAGGCAACTTGTTTACTTCTGACAACGGGTGTATTATGTGAACTTTAAAAGCTGCAGAAACAGAGAATGCCACCTCAATGAGAAGTGGGAAATCACCTTGGGAAAAGGCTGTTTTTCACGTAAGGGCAAGTGAAACACTGGATAAGACACATTCAGGAATGGATAAGACACATTCTTGGAGGAGTTCCTTTTTGCATTCAGTAAGGGAGTGTCTAGCCCTGGCTGGCTGGAGCACTGCTGGAGCATTGCAGCATTGTCTGTACACCATATGGTGTGGGTTCGATGCCTGGTTGGGGCACATATGGGAAGCAACCGATCCATATTTCTCTCTCAAATTGATATTTCTCTCTCCCCACCCCCTCCTTCCTCTCGCTTTAAAAATCAATTTAAAAAAAAAAAACAGATCCTCTGGTGAGGGTTAAAATAATGATGATGATGATGAAACGTCCGCCATGTGCCAGGAGTTGTGCTGATGATTGATACAGACCACCAGAAGCAAGAAATCAGTGAAAAGAATAGGGGAAAGGCAGTTGAGAGGCAGCTTTAGTCTGCCTGAAATTACAGGTCAAGTGTAGGAAGTTCATTTGATGGACTAGAATGAGCCACTGTGGCTTTTAAGACAAAGTGAAGCTATGCAGTTTTAAGAAAAAAGTTGACAGTGAGGTGTTGGCTAGGTTCAGACACAGGTCAATCAGGAAACATCTGTCATACACCATGCAAGAAAGGATGGTGGAGATAATGAGAGTAGATGGAAAGGAGGCATACTTTGGGAATACTTGGACATTAAGAATCTTTACAAATTGATGATGAATTAGATGTGGGAAAAGAAGATGGAAATATGGGCAAACCCAGAACTTAGATGCAAGAACAAGGAAGTGCAGGGAGGTCCACGTTGTGGCTGACTGAAGGTCACTGCAGGGTGTGATATTCTAAAAATCATTACCTCCATTTCCTCAACCTTGCTACCTCCTCTCAAGTACTTTCTTCAAAGTGTGGTGTTGATAAGCTGAGCATAGGAACCTGAGATTCAGGAATGCATACCAACATTCATGAGTGGGAAGAGGAAGTAGGATCAGTGAAGTAATCACAGAGTCTCAGAGTTGGAGGGACTTTGGGAGAATATCTATGACGGCCTTCTCCCTGAAGGATGAATCCCATGGTTATAAAAGACTGAGCCAGACAATCTTCTCTAAAATCATAGCATAAAGCCAAGGAGGCAAGAGCATCGAGAACCAGAGCTCGAACCAAAAGCTGAGCACTGTGGAGGCATTAAGAGGAAGAATGAGGGTTAAGAAAAGTTCATTCATTAGATCCAGTCTGATCAGGTAATCACTGGTATGAAGAGTGTCAGCTGAGAAATGGAGGCAGAAGCCAGACTGATTATTAGTAATGCAGATAGCAAATATATTATTGGGCACTAAAACTTTTTTTAATACTGTAGTTTTTAGAGCAGTTTTGTTTCCAAGAAAATACACAGAGCTCCTAAATACCTTCTTTATCCCCACACAGAGTTTTCCTATTAACACCTTGCATTTGTGACAACTGATGGACCAATACTGGCATTATTATGAACTCAATTCCATAGTTTGCATTAAGGTTCCCCCTTTGTGTTGTAGTTCCGTGGGTTTTGACAAATGCAATATGTCAAGCATCCATCATTATAATATCAGACAGAATAATTTCACTGCCCTAAAAATCTCCTGTTCCCCATCATTCATCCCTGCTCCCCTGCCCCATCCTGTCCCAACAACCACTGATCTTTTCACTGTCTCTATAGTTTTGCCTTTTCCAAAAACTCATACAGTTGAAATCACACAGTATGTAGCCTTTTCGGACTGGCTTCTTTCACTAAGCAACATGTATTTACGATTTCTCCATGTTTTTTCATGGCTTGATAGTACATTTCTTCTTATCACTGAATAATATTCCATCGTCTGGATGGACCAGTTTGTGTATCCATTCCCCTAGTGAAGTAAGTACATCGTGGTTGCTTCCACTTGGGGCTACTCTGAAATGCTTTTCAGTTACAGAAATGGGAGAGGGTAGAATGATGTAAGGTAATAGCTCAGCTTGAGGTTAGAAAAAAGAGGCAAGTCCTTGGGCTTCGTGAGCAGACACTGTGTGGTCAATCTCCAGTTCTGTCAAGCCCGTATCTTGGCAGGTAATTTAGCTTATCTCAGTTCCTAGGAGATAACTCTCCTCCTTTCCTTCATGAGAAAATGACAGGACTTAAGAGCTTCTAAAATGTAGAAGGCATTAGGCATTTTCTTTAATAAACCACAAAGCATTGTTAAGTTTGCTTCCAAAGTGAGTCAGGCTATTCCCAACAGCCTCATTATTCAGTAAGGTTTCAGTAAAAAGTCATCCCACCGCCTACCATTCTCTGCTTAGGTTTCAAACGCTCTGGAAATGATGCTGAAGAGAGAAATGCCAAACATGCCCTGCAACCCTGTCTCACATTCTCCTGACATCTCTCCTGGAGTGAGGAATGGCACTGTTTCATACAACTTCAAGGAAAAAGAAAGCATTTCCTAAAGCTTACCAAATCCAATGAATCACAAATGACAGGGCTTCCCCTCAGGGTGTGAAGAGGAAGGCAACTTCTGTTAAACCATTAAAGAATCGACTATTAAATTTTCTCACAGTTTCAATGTTATTTGAGAAATAAATTAGGCAGTATTATCATAGACCGAATGGTACAATAAAATACAATAGGAGTGTAAAGGGTATCGCATCCTGGAATACTTCCCCTAGAATTGGTTATTAGTTTAAACAGTGAAATGTCAAGGAAAGAAAAGTACATAAAAAAAGTGAAACCCCTTGTGAAAAAAAATGAGAGCTTTAAATGTCAACCTGGTTAATTAATAAGGCATTTAATTAAACAATGTTGTCCAATAAAAAATTAACAATTGTGAATTGCACACCTTTGCCATGAATTGAAGGAAGGGAAGAAAAAAGATTTAGACACTATCAATTGTCTACCAGGTTCTAATCCTAATTTTATGCAATTTTGAAGGTATTATAAAATTAACTTAATCTTTCCTGGACTTTAGACTTCTCATTCACAGAATGTGGAAAAATATGCTATTATTATTTAACCTTCATCAACAGTTATGTAGCACTTTATAAATATGAGCTTATTTAAATCTCACAACTATCATTTGGTAGATACTATTATTGACCCCTTTTACAGAGAAGGAAACTGAGGCAAAAGAGATTAAGTCAACTTTCCCACAGTCACCAGCTGATAATGTGAAAGATGTGGGACCAGACTGCAGACAAGCTGGTCTTCACCATCATGCCCAAGGCCCTCCTGGCCCTTTAGATAATCTCTATAATTGTCACCCTTTCTTATATTCAGTAAGCTTATAATTCAGTCATTTTAGATGCAATTACGGTCTCCACCAACCTCTCACCTTATCTGGCACAGAGATGCCAATCAAGCTACTGGGATCATCAGCCATGTAAGCTAATAAGGACACCAAAGGGAAAAATCCATCAAATAATCAAAATGCTTATCAAAATATTACTAGACCGATAAAGAGAATGGTGTACTGTCTGAATTGTGAATTTTTTTAATGTCTTAAAACCTCTTTCTCCTTCTACAAGCAAGGATTTTTCACAAATGTCTATTCATCAGTGGATCACAGCGTCCACAGAACACCAAGAGAAAGGCCCTTTGCTTTCCATGCCCTTCTTGCTTGTACTATCAGTAAGGTCCTGGGACGAGGCTCCAGAAGTCCTTACTGAAGTCTGGGTTCTTAGAACTAAAGATACCCAACACACAGGCAAAAGCATCACTCTTAGATGTAGTTAAAGCTGCAGAGCTTCATGGGAGACTGAGTCACACACAGTAGACACTACCAGGCAGAGTCTAATAGAGCCCAAGGGGGAAATGAAGATAACTCTTCCTCTCCCAAAGCAAACACTCTGTTCCCATGGAATACACTGCTTGCTTAAGTTTAAACAGACAAACACAAATCCAGATACAGATCTGATCCATAGCCACAGGCCATGAAAGAGAGAAGCTGACAGTGAAGCGGGGCTGAGGAGTAAGTTCCAGATCATTCTCCCACTCAAAGGACAAGTCAACCTGTGAAAGGAGACATCAAAGCACAGGACTTCTACTTCAAATCATTTCATCTTCTCACAGAGTGTTTCCACCTAATAATAGGTGCCATTCATTAAGCACTTGTTTGCTTTATTTCATTTACTGTCCAAAATTCTACACAACCACCACATGGAGTAGGTAACCTAGGAACAACGTTTTACTCGGAGAATCTGTTAAAAACCAGAACACCAAGAAGGGAAAACGGAACCCTGAAATAGCTCCTGGTTAAAGGCCTGGCCCCGGTCTGACCCTTCACTGGTGAGGTCTCCCTCACCCTCCCCACAGCCTAAAAATGGTGCCGCTAGCTCTGCTTCCCAGAGGGAGTGTCCGAGGCTCCCATAGGTGAGCAGCCAAAATCCAGAAGGCACCAACATGCTAGTATCCGCTCAAAGAAGCCATTCGTGAAGGAAATACCAACCTACCCAGAAGAATATATAAGAGCAGAAACAGCAGTCTCTGGATAGCAAGAACTGGAAAATAAGGGACATATTTTTTCTTATATTATACTTTCAAATACATGGTCATACCAATTTTGCTAGAATTCAAAAATTTACTAATAACAGAAGTTCTATGTATATGGTATACATTGTCAGATCATAATACATAAAATTAGACATAAAGAACAAAGCAAAACCCAACCATCATTTGCAAGCTCAGATACCCTGTATTATGTTAACTCATTGGTTGGGGAGAAAAATTGTTTTAAGTCACTAAGAATATTTTAACATTGAAATGTAAATATAAATATATGGTGTTCTACCAAAGTCCCATTGAAAGGAAAATATACTGTCCTTTACAGCAATATTAGCAAGAAGAATGAAGAGAGTTATCTAAAGAATTTTTAAATTGACAAGAGGATACAAAAACAAAGAAAAAGTAAAAATTAAAACAACAAAAAAGTATATCACGTGTTACAGAAAACATAAAAAGAGCATAAAAAGGGAAAAAATCAGAATATAATTATGGAATTTTCCTATCCCTCAAATCCATATAAATACGTAAATAGCCTGGGAAAAGTTTGCAAACTTCAACAGATAAACAATATTTTCTTTAAAAAGAATATTATATTCCCAAACTCATTTTACTTGAGCCCAAGCAAAACAAGAACATTTTAAAAGGAAATTATACTCAAAAATTCTTAATAAAATCCTACCACAGTAACAAAAAACCTGCAAAAATAATATCTACTATAATTAAGTAAGAGTTAAACTAGGAACTCGGAAATGGAATAATCCATAGAAAACTACCCACTTAATTCATTATAATTGGAAATGACGGTATCAATCACAGGATTAACCACTAGATATCAAAAGGTGTTAAGAAATTGAATCTATATTCTTTATTAATACTCATTTATCTGAACACTGAATAGCAACTGGTAGTAGTAGATGCATCAAAATAAGTTTTCTCTGGGAAGTGAGAGTATAAACGATTTTTCATTTTCATCTTTTGAGAAGGTCCAAAAGTCACGGTGAATGGATACCCAGCTGAAACCAGTAAGGAGAGCCTGACTCTCTCCAGGACAAATGGTGGAGAACCTTTCTTGGTCAACAAGGAAAGGCAGACATGCATGCCTGAGAGGAATATCCAGAAGAGCTGCCCGGTCATCCTCCAGAGCAGAATGACAGGCTTCCAGAAAGGTCCTCCCCACGGCCAGGCGGGAGAGCTGGGCCTTCCGGGGTCGGAGAAACCTAGGTCAAGTCAGGGGACATACGGCAGCCCATCTACAGAGGCTGCCATAACACTGGACCCAGGGGTTGGATCAAAGAAACCACAAACGTAAGCTCCAACTCCACCGTGCTAAGAAACCTAACATCAATTTAATGTCTTAGAGTTGTCACTATTTTAAAACAGAAAAGTGAACCTAAATTTATATATCATTCTGGTGGCCCCGTACCTGGAATTCTGACCCTCAACAAGGAGCAGAGAGCATAATCCCTCCTCTCAGACCCATCACTCAGACATTCTTAACTTCCAATATCCACTTCTGCTTTAACTCAATGAGTCACACAGAAAGGCTATGTGTATTACGTATATCATGCATTGCAGTTTACAAAAAAAAGTGTCAAAGGCCAAAGTCATGACAGTTCCATATTTATTATGACCATTATAAACAATTACTACCACTCCTACATTATTTTATTTCTATTAAACTTTTTAATTTTGATTCATAATTACCTTGGTCAATCCTGATAATCAATTACAGCTGATTAGCAATTTAAAAAAGAGATAGGTAAATGGAGAGAAAACCCTGTTAGTGTCCAGACGGAACCAATATGATAACTATGACTGTCTTTTTTAAATGAATATATAAATTTTCTGCAACATAAAAATCCATAGAGAATCTTTACAGAGCATGGCGGAGCAATAGAAAATCCATCTGGAAAATAAGCAGGCAGTGAAACTAAAGAATATATTAATTTTATGTAGTTCCAAAATTTAAAATGCACAGCTAAGGGACAATTGCCAAAATGGGTCATTATAAATAAGAGGACTTGGGAAAGGAAACAATGATCACTAGGAGTTAGGATGGGTCCATTATGAACAAATCAGGCCACAGTCACCTCTCTGCCTTTGACAGATTTCTACTCTAGGAGATCAGGAGATTCTTAGAGCTGTAACATGGCTAGATTTCAGCAAGGTGTCTGAAAAAGGTGCAGTAGTTGGGAATAAGGGCTGGGTGACAGTACAGTTAAGTGGGTGGCTACTGAACAATGTGCCCCAAAAGTTTTGAATAATTAAAGAACATCTCCCTAAACATGAGTCCCAGAAAAAGGCCTCATCCTTGTAACTTGGTAAAGTATCTTTCATTAATTGAGTCAATGAAAATATTAATGGCATGCAAATCATTTTCATGGATGACAACGCACTGACAGAGAAAGGCCAGGAAGAAATTTAGTAAGAATGTACCAAACTCCCCACATTATATCTCTTTATAGCAGTGGTTCTCAACCTTCTGGCCCTTTAAATACAGTTCCTCATGTTGTGACCCAACCATAAAATTATTTTCGTTGCTACTTCATAACTGTAATGTTGCTACTGTTATGAATCGTAATGTAAATATCTGATATGCAGGATGGTCTTAGGCGACCCCTGTGAAAGGGTCATTCGACTGCCAAAGGGGTCGCAACCCACAGGTTGAGAACCGCTGCTTTATAGTGTATACCACCATTCTGACAGATCACTCTAAATAAAGAAGTCATACCCTAGCCGGTTTGGCTCAGTGGATAGAGCATTGGCCCAAGGACTGGAGGGTCCTGGGTTCGATTTTGGTCAAGGGCACATACCTCGGTTGCAGGCTCAATCCCCAGCCATGGCCGGGGCTCGATGTGTCTCTCTCACATTGATGTTTCTCTGTCTGTCTCTCCCCTACCCTTCCACTCTCTCTAAAAATCAATGGAAAAATATCCTTGGGTGAGGATTAAAGGAAAAAAAAAAAGTCATGCTGCCTGTTTCTACTTGAGTACACGTCTTCTATGAGGGGAAATAAACAAATGTAAGAAGAACCTGATTTGCTGGTGACTTGGTAACCATAATTATCACAAGACAAGAATTAGCAGCATGGCATCTTCCTGTGAAAGACTGCTGGGTTAGTTATCCATCATCCATCTTTCTATCTATCCATCTACCTGCAACTTCGTTGCTTAGGTCAGGAAATGGAGAAACAGAGAGCTCATAACATCTACTTTGCTTGAAAAAACATCCATTAAAAATTAGAAGGACAGGGTCCTTTCTTATTAGTTACTTAAATGGGCAAATTTCTCTGGCTTTCTCATCAACTTAAAATGCCTACTTATATTCAATGATTTTTCTTCAAATGGCAAAAGAAATTTTTTAGAGATTATTATTTTTATAAGTAGAATAAAAAGTAAAACGATGTTACCTTACTGTTTTGATGAAAATGGGATAAAGTCCATTGTGGTGGTCTATAGATTATAAGCAAGTTATATTCCAAATAATTTACTCCCATATTAATGAATATTTGGCACCTAAAATGCATTTTCCACTGCTATGATGGACAGGTTCTCAAGCCAGCCTTCGGAAGCCCATTTCAGCATAAGGAAACTTATAGTATGAACAAGATCTAACTATTACTACTACTTACAGTTTCGGTTCTATTAAAAAGTATATTCTGTGGTCCAAGCCCCCAATACTCCCTTCACCTGTTCCAAAGACTCCTATGTTTGCTCCACAAAGGGCAGGGTACACTCTTCTTTGAATATTGCTTTATAATGAAAGTATCTCTTAAAAGAATAGCCTGAGAAACAGGGAATTTTTCAGTTTTACTGTTGATTAAGATGAGAATTTATCTTGTTCATAGATCAATGCGAAATAACCTTACAGAAAGGAGATGGTTGTAAAATAGCTTGAAAAGAAAATAACAGAGGAGTGGCGATTACTTTAATCCCACTACCACTGCAGACATCTAGGCATTGCTAAGCAATACTTCTTTTGCAGGTCAGCTCAGAAAGAGAAAAGCTAATGTAAAGGCTATTGTAGACAGGGTCAAAAAAGCCAAAGGGACGGGAGCAAGAGGGAATGACACATGGTAACAGGCAGAAGACAGAGAGGGCAAATCTTAGTCACTAAACATAGACATTTCTAGTGAAGGAAATACTGCACAATATGACGATGAGAAACTTAAATGAGAAGAAAAAAATAATTAAGCTTTTCAATAAGAACCACCCCCAAGGCTTCTGTTAACTGAGATCACAAATCTCTGCTCCTGTTCCTAAATTTCTGATAATACACTACTACATTTGAAATGTTTTCTGGGGAACTGAAAATAAAGATTTAAAATACTTTCATTTTATAGGCCTCAAACTAGTTTTTACATTCAAAATTCAACTATGCCCAACTTGAGAAGTTTTTGTAATGTGCATGGTAATATTAAGTACACAATCTGTGTATCGAATACAGATTTAATTTTAATATATCCGGTTTGGGAATTTCTATTCCAATGATTTACATAATCTGCCTAACTAGTTTATCATTTATCCAAATTCTTGTCTGTGCTGCTCATTATAATACTAGGTGTCTTAGCAGAATCTTTACTTATTCTCACAGGTTCCGACACTACCTACCTGTAACAATGACCAAAGAGTGGCTAAATAAATAAATAAACAAATAGGCATCCTCTGTGAACTTAGTCTAAAGCAGCCGACCGTAACCCAGGCCAACATTAAACATTCACTTAGGAAAATATTAAAAAGGCCTTAAGTATAATTTAAATGCTATTCTTGATTAAATGCTATTCATGATTGAAAAAACACACAAAGAACTCCTATCTGCCCATCACAACCTTAAGAGGCCTGCCTCAGCTGCCCATTCTACCTCAAACTCCTCAGAGGACAGGAGTCATGCCTCCTGCTCAGCTCTTAACTCCTCGTTAGCAAGCACATCTCCATCAGCCAGCACCCAGCGGGCTCCCCAGCCTTGATCCAAGCTCTGAAAACATAATGGCAAGTGCCCTGGAACACACAAGAGGTGAAGAGAAAGTATTCTGTCTACCGCCCCACACACAGGGATGCTGTGAAGCCAACGCAAGTCTGACACCATCGATGGTGCTGGTAACCTCTGTGCGTCATATCAGTTTGCAGCCAACCTGGAGTTTCAATCCTGGAAACATCCTGGTGCAAGAGGCCCATACTTTTCCCCACCACATATAAGGTCAATGTCAATTAAAGGGTCAGTCTGACCCCATAGGTGTATCTTGCATACCCAGAACAAGCGCTCCTGTTTAAGACTCCTGTCAACCACTCAGGGACTCAGCCCAAGGAAGGGATGGGTCCTTCAAAGTGCAGTAACTGTGGCCAGATCAGCGCTCACTGTCCTCACAGCCACAGAGAGGCCCACATCAGACCAAGCAAACTTGGGCAGTTCAGGAAGCAGTCAAGGCATGAACCCTTAAGATATTTCCAACTTCACCTTTGTACTTGAAACTTCATTCATTCAACAAATATTTATTGGGGCTTCTTTCTTACAGGAGCTGTTCTAGATGTTCAGGCTAGCGCTGTGAACAAAATAAGAGTTCCTAGTCCGGGCAGCAAGGCTCAGTGGTTGAGCGTTGACCTATTAACCGGGAGGTCAAGGTTCGATTCCCAGTCATGGCACATGCCTGTGTTTCGGGCTCGATCCCCAGTATGGGGTGTGCAGAAGGCAGCCAATCAATGATTCTCCCTCATCATTGATGTTTCTATCTCTCTCTCCCTCGCCCTTCTTCTCTGAAATCAATAAAAATATTTTTTTAAAAGAGTCCCTGCCCTAATGGTTACACATGGGTACTGCCAAAATATGAAAGATAAGACAGCCTCACTAGGAGAAGCAATACACCCAGAGCATGACCAACTGCCATGTTCAAGTTGGTAATACTGCCAACTCATGTTCAGCAGAACACACACTGCGCCCATTGGAAGAAACGATAGAGCTTGGAGATAACACATGTGAACAATTTTCTTCTCAGGATTTTTGTTTTATTTTTCTTAAGCCACAACTAAGTCTTAATGATTTGAATGACTCCCTAGACAATGTTCACCATATATATGTCATATAATAGAATAATATAAAGGTAAAAAAGGTGATAGACAAAAATTAAAATTCTGGTCATGGACATCAATAAGAGGAAAATGGGAATAAGAGAACTAACTTTCCATTTCGTCATCAGACCTCCCCACTAGATTATCTCAACAGCCAAAGGGCTTTTGCAAATATAGACTCCACCTCCACATGATAATCCATACATCTGCCCAGATTAAAATGTTTTCTCTCCTACTGAACCGCCTCTCATAGCTCTCCATTACCTACAAAATGAATAAATTATTTCGCCTGCCTGACACTCAAGGTATGTATGTCTATGTATTTCTGTCTGAAGGAAGAAAAAAGGAGAGGGAAACTACCTTTGTGAAAATAAATTTTTCCAGTCAGCAAACCTATAAAAAAAAGAGGGAGAGTTCTTTCCAGGGGTATGCTAGAGCCAGTGTGTATCAGCTCATGAGAGCAACTTTTCAGACATTTCTACCAGCCAGTTGTTAAGTACATTATTTAAAAATATATTATATAAAGTAACACTTAAATTCCCAGCCAGCATGGCTCAGTGGTTGAACACTGACCTATAAACCAGGAGGTCACGTTCGATTCCAGGTCAGGACACATGCCGGGGTTGCGGGCTCCATCTCCAGTGAAGGGCATGCAGGAGGTAGCCAATCAATGATTCTCTCTCATAATCTAGCTCTCTCTCCCTCTTCCTTCCTCTCTAAAACCAATAAAAATATATTAAAGATACACTTAAATTAAAGCAAAGGTAATAAATACTCAAATGTTATTACTTCCTAATTATTTTCCTACATTTCTACTATGATCTGGAAGTTACTCTTTGCCTACTGTATCTGAACAGTGACAGTATTACAGAACAGTGTGCTACTGCACACCCCTTCCTGTGTTCAATGACATCACATTTGGCTAACGGTGGAAATATTTACACCATGGAAATCAGTGAGCCAACGGACCAGAGTGTTGTTTTTGTTTTTCAAGAGAGCTTGTTGTTAAACTGGTTCTTCCCCATTCAAAGTACCTCATCAAAAAAATTATGTACCTTCCAAAAAATAGTCGTAAGCTTCAAGGTGACCGATACTATGAACACAAAACATAAAAGTGAATTTTATTTCAATCCACAAGGAGGGTAACTGAAACAATCTTTAGAAAGGGGAGTTTTTCACAAATTCTTAGAGATTACTGAGATATCCTAAAGAATGCAGAGCCTGCTACCGCTACGTAGCGTCACCACAGGAGTAGAATAGATTTTAGAAATTGGGAAATGGCATTTTGGGGTTTTTTTTTTTTCCTTCCAATGTTTTTTAATGCATAGTCATACATTTATAAAAAGCAAAAGGAGGATCATACTACACATACAGTTTAATAAATTGCCTTTGAATTTTAATATCCTATATAATAAAAGCTTAATATGCAAATTGTCCCCTTGACCAGTTCGACTGGGAGTTCGACCAGGGGACAGGGCCGGCGACAGCAGTGGCAGCGGCGGCAGGTGCCCAGGAGAAGGGAGGCACCCCGGCAGCCGGCAGCCCCTAGGGACCCTACCCATGCATGAATTTCGTGCACTGGCCCTCTAGTAGTGTCAATAATTTCCCAGTTATTAAATAACCTTCCTCACCCTTATGATAGCATATAACTTTAAAATAACATATTAAAATAGTTGCTAAAGCTGAAGGAAGATAATTCTCAAGGCAAAAGAAATAACGGAATTGGTAAAAGGACAGTGTAGGCAATAAATAGGAGTAGATGTTTCACAATCGTCTCTACCCCGGTCTTCTGACCCTCAACATATCTCATACATCAGTTTTTTTTAGCACACAGCTCAGCCTCATTCAAATATGAGTAATCATGGAGTAGGAACACAGGCAAGAGGCAGATAATAATATGCATCGTGAAAATAATCAACAAGGGTGGCTACACAACGAAAGTGTAGGTTCCTTGTTCAAAAATTATTAGGAATTTCAAGGCTGTGACAGCAGAGCAGTAAGTGTGTGGATGCACAGGTCACACACCCAAGAAGCCGGCCATGAAAAGCAACAAATGAAACAGACTACGCGTTCACACAGAAACAGCTCTCCATTGTCTGAAAAATATTAAAGATAAAATTGTCCCTCTAAAAAAGGGACTCAGGCATTAGACATGAAGTTTCCAATAATTATCATTCATATAAGAGATTTTTAAAAAATATATTGATTTTTTACAGAGAGGAAGGGAGAGGGATAGAGAGTTAGAAACATGGATGAGAGAGAAACATCGATCAGCTGCCTCCTGCACACCCCCCACTGGGGATGTGCCCGCAACCAAGGTACATGCCCTTGACTGGAATCAAACCTGGGATCCTTCAGTCCACAGGCTGACTCTCTATCCACTGAGCCAAACCTGTCAGGGCCATATAAGAGATTTTAAATGGACTAAAAGGGCTAAAGAAATGGATTAGAAAAAATTACAGAATGGAAGTCATACAAATACAGCACTAAAATATTAGAATAAGCACTTGAACACACAAACAAACCTGAGTAAATCACTCAAAATTAAATGGACAGAAACGAAGACACATAAATGATTACAAGAACAGATACTAGATTTGGAAGACAAAGGAGATACAACACAGCAATGACAGTTCTTGAAAAGTGAATACTTAATATGTGCAAAAAATATTAAAAGAGCTAATAGAGGAAAACTTTCTGATGCAAATCAGAAAGAAACCTTGAATCTACAGACATAAAACAACCCAGGCTCAGACAGGCTGATGAAGCTCAAATTCCAAAAGAATGAAAGAATCCTAGAGGCACATCCCATAGAAACAGCCAGTAAAATGTGAGAGAGAAAAGCATTACCCTGGCCTCAGCCTTCTCCTCCAGAAACCCCCAGCGCTAACAAAGAATGGAGAGAAATGTCTGAAAATCCCAGGGCAAGAAAATGTAACCCAAGACTTGCTATTCAGCCAAACTGTCCTTTAACTACAAAGGCAAGAAACAGCCATTCCAAAGCAGTTAGGAATTCAGGAAACACAGCACCCACAGGACTTAAATCTGACAATGAAATCCAGCCAAACTAGAATGAACCAAAATTTTAGAAAGTCAGAAATGGCAAAACCATGGTAAAAAGTACTGAATCCATAAAAAAAAAAAAAAAAGGACTAGTAAAAGAGCTATGGGAATTGTGATATTAGAACAGAATATAAATGCTATAATCCTTTCCATTGTAAAATTCATAATTGATAAAAATTTGGAGCTGGCGGGAAGAGAGATGGTATAAGGTCAGTGCTAAATTTTTTACCTTTTAAATGAGTCAGTATGTCTCCATTTGAAACAAGTAGTTTATGAGAAATTATTCCAATCCACAACATTTTTTCTATTTTCTTATAAATTAAGCTTCTAAAAGATATCTCTAGCCCTAGCTGGTTTGGCTCAGTGGGTAGAGCTTCAGCCTGCGGACTCAAGGGTCCCGGGTTTGATTCTGGTCAAGGGCATGTACCTGGGTTGCGGGCACATCCCCAGTAGGGGGCGTTCAGGAGGCAGCTGAATCGATGTTTCTCTCTCATCGATGTTTCTAACTCGCTGTCCCTCTCCCTTCCTCTATGTAAAAGAATCAATAGAATATATTTTTTTTTAAAAAAAAAAAGATATCTCTAATCTCCCTCCTGGCGAAGAAGTCAGCAATTCTTTCCATCTCACTTCAATTTCTTTTTCTTTGCTTTAATTAAAGTCAATTTTATTTTATACCTTTAAGTAAAATAACATGTATGGTAAGATTCCATCCATCCTTCTGACTTTGCAAACTCTAGATGGAATTCACAAAACGTTAACATTATAATTTCTGAGGAGTCAAAAGCTCTATGCGGATTTTCAACTGTGCAGGGGGTTGGCATCCCTAATCCCTGTGTAGTTGAAGAGTCAACTGTATTTCTAAGTGGTGAGTGTTTTAATTTCTTCTTTCTTTTTTTTATGTAATAACAATGTATTGCTCAACTGGTGTGGCTCAGTGGTTGAGTGTCGACCCATGAACCAGGAGGTCACAGTTGGATTCCAGGTCAGGGCACATGCCTGGGTTGTGGGCTTGATCCCCATTAGAGGCATGCAAGGGGCAACCAATGGATGTTTACCTCTCACATCGATGTTTCTCTCTGTGTCCCACTCCCTTCCTCTCTCTCTAAAAGTCAACTTAAAAAATTTTTTAAAGAATGTATCATTTCCCCTCAAATTACTTTTTAACAATAACAAAGAAAATATTATCATTACTACCTAAAAAATGAATTTTACTAGTTTTGCTCTTCTCCATTCCCACCCATGCCCATCAGCCCAGGTTGCAGTCAGGGGCATGGTGGTGGTTGAAGGCACAGTAACCAGGCTGGGGTCAAATCATGGCTCTACTAATTACCAGCTTTGTGACTATGCAAGTGTTGGTTGACCTCTCTGTGCCTCAGTTTCCTCATATGTAATAGTACCTACCTCTCCGTGTTGTTTTGAGAAAACAATACCAGAGTGGACAAAAGTAAATTTACAGTTGTGAGTATGTGAAGCACAGCATTTATTCATGTATTATTATTTTTAAACCTACTTTTGCCCCACCCTGTATATGTAAAGTGCTTAGAACCATGTCTGACATATATATGGTATGTGCTCTAAAAGTGTTGGCTCTTATTATTCGAGGAGGGAAACTGGCCGGGGGGTAGGAGACAGGCAGGGAGTTCAAGTGTCTCAAGCAGTGAGTCATTTCACAGACTTTCTCTAAGAACGGTCTTGGCCAAAGCTAACACTGTGCTGCTCCTATGCAATGAGTCACTGCTCCCCACCCCCCGCCGTTCCTGTCAGTCCCGTCAAAGGGTTGTTTTATTCGCTTCTCAAGCCTTCCAAAAACATTTGGAATCTGCACAAAAGAAGAAATATGAAACTTTCAAGCAGTGATAAGAAGTTCTAAGCTTCGGCCCCAGGGTTTTCTTTGCAACTCTGGCTGGAGTTTCTGTCACCACACTCAGGTGTGTTTCAGAACTCCCGAGGCCATGGGAGACCCAGCTACATCCCAGGAGCTCCAGCAGGTGCTCCAAGACACCGGCCCTTGAAAACATCCCAAATACACACGAAAACAATATATATGTTGTCCCACTTTCAAATAACAGAATAAGTCTCACTGATTCTTTGCAAAGTTAAAGCAGAAGGGCAATCCCTGCAAAGCATTGCAGCCGTTGGGTAACTTGGCTTAACAGTGCGCAGTTGGTCAACAAGTTAACATTTTGGTCAATTTCCTGTCAGTTTTCACTGTGTATTTTTACTAGTGAGACACATTCTGGAGTTGGAAAGAAGAAAGCCAGGGCTCTGGTGGAATCCATACACCCACTCCCAAGTGAGTCCTTCCCATCACCACACCAAGATCACAACTGTGGCAGATCCTGGCTTCTGCTTAAATAATTGCAAATAGGGATGAGAACACTCTCCTTTGAGTGTAGTCTTTGTCACCGCAAACTGGAGGAAAGTGAACAATGCATCCTGGGGGCTGTGGTCACCAACACTTTATTCCCTCTGAATCGGGGTCCATTTCACTAGTCTCTCACCACATCACACCCCCACCGCCATCCTTGGTCAAAGAGCCCATCTGCCAGGCTGCAGTTAACACTAAACAACTAGCCCAAACGATGTTGCTCAGTGGTTGAGCATCGACCTATGAACCAGGACATATGGTTTGAGTCCCCCAACATGGTTCGATTTCCCATCAGGGCACATGCCCTGGTTTGGGGCTCAACCCCCAGTAGGGGGCGTGCAAGAGGCAGCCAATCAATGATTCTCTCTTATCATTGATGTTTCTATCTCTCCCTTCTTCTCTGAAATCAATTAAAAACATATTTTTTTAAAAATGAAACAACTAACTCTACTTTCCTTTTGTTCACTGAAGGCACAGGCAGTGACTGATCAATAAATCCTCTGATCAGCATGAGAGTGCCTGTTATCACACCCAGGTGAGAAAAATCTGGCCAAGCCAAACACTTGAAAGTTTTCCTTGATTTGCAGGGACTTATTGATGCCCCGCCTCCTCCCATGACCACTTGCAGCAATCCGTGACGGAGGGACTCTTGAATAGGCTTTTAGAAATCCTGAAAGGACCTCACAGGCCTGCATTCCCAGGTTGCAAACCCCTTAAGAATCCAAAGACTCCAAGTTGAGAGACAAAACCTAGAGTACATGAAAATCAAAACGTAAAGAAATTTTACCCAGGATGATTGATATCCTGAAGTACAGAAAACTCCTCCTCTAAGGAATTTTCATAAGTACCACCTGAAATTTAAGCAAACCATGGAACAATTTGCCATTGACTATTTACACTTATGCCAACTGCCCATAAAATGCCTCTCCTGCTTTGCAAGGGCAGAAAGCAAGAACAAATGACCTATTTAGACCTGAGATTTCCCGGCGTAGCGCAAGGCAGGAGACTAAAATGCAATGCAATGATGCTGAAGTTGAAAGAGCTGATTGAGTGAATTGGGTTTTGCTTTTTTTTTTTTTAACATGCATATCCAACGTTAGAGCTAAAACGTCAGAATGGCAGGCATCCTTCACTGCTTTTACTTATGAAGCAACCAGAATGCAGATTTCCCCACTAATCTACTGCACATTTTCACGGTGTGATTATGCAGCACTGCGAATGCATCTTTTTGGCACAATCTGTCGGCCTGCCTTCACTTTTGGGTGGCTGTCAGTGATGCCGTTGTAATAATAAATACAATAGAGTGAATCTGGGGTCCCTCACTCCGGCTTTCAGAAATGTGCTAACTTATCCCATATTCTCACTGGGCTCTAAACCCTCCACCCTATCTGATTTTGCACAGATGTTCAAGAAGAAATGTGTTTTTTTCTTTAAATGAACGTCAAGGGCCTGGCAAAGTACTGTACCAAAAAAAAAAAAAGCCAAAGTCAGCACTGTGTTGAAAAGCTGATTATTAGCTCACTTCCTTCTCTCTCCAGTTCCTCCACTTCCAAAAAAGTAAACATGGAAACTATCACACTAGCCCAAGGTCTTTAAAAAACCAGGCAGGTTATAGGTAGTTTTTCTCTATTCCTTTATGCTGAACTTTAAAAAGCCCTTAGTACTGTGGGTATATGAAGGATGCTTTGCTAGAGGCAGCCCTGGGCTCTCATTCTTTTGGCTACAATCCCTGGGGAGGTGAGGTCATGGGGAAATTCCGGGGGGGTCACAGAAGCACTGAGTGACACTGGTAAAGTAGCCTGAGACCAGTCCCATCTCCTGTACCAACCCCCATGGCACCCTATTTTCAGAGCCTTGCTTATTCGCCCATTTCCCCCTCCTTCCCATCACTTCCCCCCGGTGGCCACCAAGCACTCCCTAAGCAGCCAAAATTAAACCTATAGCCTGGTGTCTGCTGGATTCCTCCTCAGAACCGCCTCATTCATGGCTCATCAGAACTAGGACTCTCAGACTTGTTCCCACCCCACCCCACGGAACAGCACGGAGCAGAGGAAACACAGCAGGATCTCCAAGTTCCAAGTTGTCAGAGGCATCTTCCTTTTGTTCCACCCAGCAGAGAACTGCTGAACCGAAGTGAGGTTGGCCAGCATCCACAGAGAGAGTGAAAAATCTGTGGTCAAGAGATTTATTTAAAAAAAAAACAAAAAACAAAAAAAACCCAGCTCTCGGCGTCCAACCTAGTTCGCGGCACAAAGGTCTAAACGCACCAAGAAGGTTGGAATCGTCGGTAAATATGGGACCCGTTATGGCACCTCCCTCAGGAAAATGGTGAAGAAAATTGAAATCAGCCAGCACGCCAAGTACACCTGCTCCTTCTGTTGGAACACCAAGATGAAGAGGCGAGCCGTGGGGATCTAGTACTATGGTTCCTGCATGAAAACAGTCGCTGGTGGCGCCTACACCTACAGCACCACTTCTGCCATCACAGTAAAGTCAGCCATCAGAAGACTGAAGGAATTGAAAGGCCAGTAGCAGCTCCACAGTTTGAAACATTGCGAGCCTATAATAAATGGGTTAATTTATATTTTTTTTTAAAAAAAGAACAAACCGTATTTAATTTCTGTGGGACAGTGAGAAAGACAAGATGGAAAAATGTGACTGAGTGAGCGTGCAGATACATGCAGAGGTACAGGTATGTTTAACAGCAAACCTATCATATAACAAATCATATGTATTCTCTTCGACTCATCCATAAATACTGGACTGAATCTGCACCCTTGGAAAATGAAAATTTTCAATAATTTTTTAACAATTTAGGTCTGGCACTATTACTGCTTCTACAGTAATTTTTTTTTATCATCTTCTACTGGACCTTGGCAAAAAAAAGTGAACTTGCAGTTGAACATGGCAGATAAAGTCACATGCCTGCATCACTTCTCCCTCCAAAAATCCTACCAAAGTGACAGGACACCTAACTTTTTAAAGGAACAAAACAATATATAGCAGCAGAGACAAGAGCAGACAAGACATTTAACTGACTACTTGGATGATGGGAAGCAGAGAGCAGGAAGTGATGATTTATATCCTAAAGGATGTTCAGAGGGATTCCACCAAATAGGGCATTTCCCACCCTTCTCCCTGGGAGGCTCCTGCTGAAGGGAAGGGTGAGGGGTGGAGTGGAAAAGAGGATGCAAATCAGATACAAAGGGATGGACCTTGGGACCCAGCTCCCCTCCCCATCTGCTCCAATTGCCAATGAAGAGGTTTATTATCCAAAGAAGCTGAAGGATAGGACTGAATATCCAAGAGTAGTATTTTGTTCTACTTATTTTTTGTCACAATTGGATCTCTTCAGGGTGTCAACTGAGATAAAGGTGCCTTGCTCCCTCCTGTCTGCCCACACGCTCCATCCTGAGCAAAGACACTGATAAAATCTTTAACCTAACCTTTAAGCGGTGGTCTTCAGGCACAACAGGTTGAATTCAAATATATGTGTCTTTCCTTTGAGATTGTCCTCAACTTTTCCCCATTCCAATAGATTCCTTCTCTCTTTTTGCTCCTCTGCAAGCAGACACACTTATCAATGGCCTTCTTTCTGCCTTCGTGCCTTTTTATACCATTTCCTGTTGTCGTTTATGGAGTGCTTTCTCACATCTCAACTCCTTCAAGAAGTATCCTCGGTTCAACTCATATCTTGTTCTCAAAACCAATCCCGCTATCTTCCTACACAGATTAATAAATGACTTTCTCACCTTCCCAGACACTCAAGCCAAAACTTTGGAGTCACTTTTGTTTCTCCCTTTCCAGAATCCCCTGCATCTAATCACTCTTAAAACAAACAAACAAACAAAAAAGCAAAGAAGTTAAGCCAGGGAGATCAGAAACTCACATAACACCAGGCACAATGAAAATGAGTGATATGATTCAGGTCTGAAAATGCTGCAAGAGGTGGTGGGAGGTAAGGAAGAGTATACTTGCTCCCCATGGGACCCCAGTCCCGTTCCTCCATCCTGCTTCCAGAATACTCAGCTTATCCCAGGCAAGGCTGGTGGAATTATTCTCCGGAGAATCTGAATGCACACATATTGACATTGGAGGGTTTCTTCCAACAAAAAGACCAGTTGCTGCTTCATCACTTTAAAGAAAAATTAACAGTTGACAAGCCCTGTCCACATATCTGATTTTTTGTTCCTTACTCTTAATATTTGCTCTTAATAAACAGCCAAGAATAAGCAAACATGTAAGGAAAATCTACAAAATGAAAGTTGGGGCCAAAACACAGAGGGGGAAAGCATTCTGAAAGCAGGCAGACCTTACAGGAAGCAGAAGGGGAAAAATTCCTTTAATCTAGAATTAATATCCCCAGAGAGAATACCATGTCTCAAAATATAGGGAGAGATGCTATGAAAAAAGGGCAAGAGCTCTTAGGAATTAACATATAGATAACTGAACTTTGTGTTTCTATAGTTAGTTGGCTAATTTGAGGAAATTTCGTAGAAAGTTGGGCAAAAAATAAATACACAGAAATGTTAAACGGTAAGTAGGACATCTTCTACAAGGTCAAATAATCAAATAAGAGAATTACAGAAAGATTTTTTTTTAAAAATGTGTTTTTTTCCTCAAGAAATATCCCAGAGCCCTAGCCAGTTTGGCTCAGTGGATACAGCACTGACTTACAGGATTGAAGAGTCCCAGGTTTGGTTCCGGTCAAGGACACGTGCCTGGGTTGCTGGCTCAATCCCCCGCAAGGGGCGTGCATGAGGCAGCCGATCAATGATTCTCTCTCATCATTGATGTTTCTATCTCTCTCTCCCTTCCTCTCTGAAATCAATAAAAAAAAATTCTTTTAAAAAAAGGAATGTCCCAGAGTGATAGACAAGGGTCTCCAGATTTAAAAGAAAAGCAAAAGCCCAGCATAAGTAATTTTAAAAGGGCCCACTGAGATATATGCCAAAAATTGTGAAACTTCAAAATATGAGAAATTAAGTGAAGATTCAAAAATGTTTCAGAGAGAAGAGAGAAAATAAATCACACATAAAGGATGCTAGATGACAGCGGAGCAACGTCTTCAAAATTTCAAAGATATTCGTTTCAATTTTTAATTCCACATCTAGTAAAATTATCAAGCAATCCTAAGCAGACATTAAAGACGTTTTTACACGCGAAGAGTTAAAAGAAATTTATTTCCCTTGAACCTTTCTGAGAAAGCTACTGAAGTATGTGTCCTACCACACAATGGCATAAACCATGGTATTAAAGGATATGGAATCCAGAAAAGAGTGAGCCCAGGAAAGGAGACCAGTTAAGGAAAGTCCCTGAATGACGGCTGTATACTAACTAGGGCTAGAGTACAATCCATTCAGACAGGAGTTGGAGGATGGGGATATTGCAGATGTTGCATACAACAGGGAAAAAAGATGAGGGATTGGTTTTTAAAAAAAATGGTAAAAATTAGTTGAAAGAAAATTTACAGGTCTGTTGAAGCTATTTGGAAGAAATTAGCAATGGGCCGAAACCGGTTTGGCTCGGTGGATAGAGCATCGGCCTGCGGACTGAAAGGTTCCAGGTTCGATTCCGGTCAAGGGCATGTACCTGGGTTGTGGGCACTTCCCCAGTAGGAGATGTGCAGGAGGCAGCTGATCGATGTTTCTCTCATCATCGATGTTTCTAACTCTCTCTCTCTCTCCCTTCCTCTCTGTAAAAAATCAATAAAATATATTTAAAAAAAAAAAAGAAATTAGCAATGGGTACATAAAAAAATCAAGTTACACTTTAAGAAATGTGGACTATCTCCAAGAAAATCGAAGTGTTTTTTCGTGTTTTCTTTTGAGGGGGGGCGGGGGCGGGGAGGGTCGTAGGAGGGAAGCAGTGAACACTTTACTCAGTGATACTAACGTCTATAACAACTACTGCATTAACCTAACACTTACTATAACTGCATGGAGGGGGAGGCAGGAGATAAGGGTTCCAATTGCTGTCACTGTCTACAGCAGGAAGTGCCAGGGACCTGGAAGTTTTAACCACTTAAACAGCCTTTCAACTCATCGTCCTGTTTTCAAATCTTCCACCAAAGCTAGAAGGTTTCCCTACACACTGAGGGAGGGGCTCCACCAAAATGCGAGAGAAAATGTGAAAAGAGAAAGACATAGGCTGTAGGAAGTAGATTTCATAAAGAGAAGCAAGGGGATTCCCAGGGTAACGCCAGAGAGATCTCTGATGCTGTCGAGGTCAGAGAGGAACCCAGCCCAGACTGGAGCAGCTCGGAAGACTTCCGACTAAATCTTCTCGCGGATAAAACACAGCCTATCTGAGCAACTGATGAACTGGAATATACTGAAAGGGATTTAGGCATGAAGTGAGAGCAGCCTTGGAATGAATTAGGTAAGTCTACGGAAAATGAAGCAAAGGAAAAGCTAGATAATTATTAACTCCAAAGAAAGCAAAAATGAAAAGCAGCCATGGTATGAACACAAGCCACATGACTCACTGCATGGCTCTGTCATCAACAGTCAAAGCAGAGTATTGCAATAACATGACTGTGAGTACTAAGCTACTAGGAAGTGTGTCTTTTATTCTTGTATAGCTGCACATCATTACCTATTATGATTAGAAAAAAAATAAAGTTAAAGCCCATATTACTCTTTGAAGCAACAGAAATTAAAGAAGCTAAGCATTAAAGTTCTAAGAAAATATGAGATTTTTTAAAATGCTCTGACTTAGGAAGATCTATCTAAACATAACCTAGATTCAGTTGCCATAAAGGAAAAAACTGATAAAAGTACAAAGCCAAAAAGCAAAGTACCAAGCAGGACAGAGCATTCGCAATACATCTGATGAAGAGCTAATCTCCTCCATGTGCCAAGGAACTCTTGCAAATCAGGAAGAAAAATATTTACAGAAAAACGAGCAAGGGACAGGGACAGGTGGCAGATAGACAGCGAAGAAAATCCACGTGGTGTGCCAACAATGAAATGGTGTACACTCCCAACTAGTAATAAGAAAGATGCAAAATGTGTACAGTCCCAACTAGTAATAAGAAAGATGCAAAATGACAATTAAGAAAAACTGGCCTCTGACTGATGAGATTAGGAAAGGTGAAAACTTTAACAGGCAGTTAACCACCATGATGAAGGGACTCTGGACCCAGCCTGCCTAGTTCACAGGCCACTTACTAAGTGTGGCCTGCGGGCAGGTTACGTCCTGTCTGTTGCCTCGGTTTCCTCATCTGGAAGGCTATGACAATGAGAGTACCTCTATGTATTGCTCTAAAGATTAAACAATATTTGTAAAGCACTTGAAACAGTTCCTAGCACAAAGTAAGCACTACATAAGAGTTCTTGAAACAAACAAGTATAAACTCTTGGAAGATAACATGGCAATATCTATCTATGTTAAAAACAAATACACCCTTTGACCACAGATCCCACTTCACTTTTTGAATTTATATTTCAAACAGACTAACAAAAAGACATCAAGGATCTTCACTGCAGCATTGTTTGTTAACAGCAAAATATCCTAAAGGAACCTACGTGTCTATCAAAAGGGCAACTTTACAGATAATTAAAGGCACCCCTATAAAATGGGATATTATATGCCACTAAAAAGAATGAGGCAGATCTGTATATACCCATGGTCGGCAAACTACGGCTCGCGAGCCACATGTGGCTCTTTGGCCCCTTGAGTGTGGTTCTTCCACAAAATACCACGTGCGGGCACGCACGTACAGTGCGAATGAAACTTGGTGGCCCATGTGCAGAAGTCAGTATTTTGTGGAAGAGCCACACTCAAGGTGCCAAAGAGCCGCATGTGGCTCGTGAGCCGCAGTTTGCCGACCACTGGTACCAATACAGAACAATCTTCAGGGTGTATTAAGTGAAGAGAACAAAATTCAACACTATGCAGTGTGTGCTGCCATTGTGTTGTCTATGCATAAACTATTTCTGGGATAGTTTTTTTTAATGGTGAAGATTATCATATAATGCTCCTACCAGGGGTGTTTTAATGGGTAAGAATCATGAAAGAGTCTTTCCAAAGTGGTAAAAAAGTCTCTTCCCTTAAAGAGAGTAAACTTTTCCCATGTAACTTTATTTTCACTATTTACTTAACAAATCTTGTTCCCACAGCATTGCATTAAAACAAACTTCAGCCCTGGCCAGGTGGCTCAGTTAGTTGGAGCATCATCCTATACACCAAAAAGGTTAAGGGTTTGATTCCGGGCCAAGGCACATACCTAGGTGTCTATGGGAGGCAACCGATCAATGTTTCTCTCTCACGTCGATGTTTCTCTCTTTCTCTCTCTCTCTCTCTCTCTCTCTCTCTCTCTCTCTCTCTCTCCCTCCCTCCCTCCCTCCTCTCCCTCCCTCCTTCTTTCTCTCTCTCCCTCTCCCTCTCTCTCTCTCCCTCTTTTTCCCCCTCCCTCCCTCCTCTCTCTAAAATCAATAAACATATATCCTTGGGTGAGGGTTTAAAAACTTCAAATGGCCTTGAACTCTGAATTAGTGGGGTTTAAAACCAAAACATGTTGGCGCACATGTGCAGTGGTGTGCTCACAATACCTATTAATATTTCAATAGTTACAAGTCCTCTTAAAACACTGATGTTTCTTTCAAGTCTATGTTTCCTTTTCTTTAATATCAGCATAATGTGCCAAATTCCAACTGTAAGTTTTTTTTAAGATAATTAAAAATAATTCAAAAATAGACTCAAGAATTTTAAACCACATTACACATCACAGTATTTTGGAGACGAATGATAAGATTAAAGGGATATCATTCACTTTGGACAAAACCTAACTGCTGAACACCTGTTCGAGCAGACTGGCTCTATTTCCGAGAGATGGAGACTTCCCCCTCACAGGGAAATACACTTTAGTGACTGAGGAGGATGCTACAATAGTAATGAAGAATGCTACATAATTCTTAAAACAATTAATAAAGTAAGCGTGTTTCCTATTAAACAAAAACCTCAGCTCTATAACAGATTAATAATGCCTCCACTGGATTCCCGGCAGTCGGCAAACATGCATACAAAGCGAAGGCCACAGATGTGTCACTCTGTTGGATAATCAAATACAAATCAAAAGAGTACAGAGATTCAATTAGGAAAAATCAAGAGACTTTGACTTCAGCATAAATCAACCAAGAGCAAGACTTTCTGGCTCTTTTGGTCTCAAAATGAAATACTCTCACCCCATTCTCAAAAAAAAAAAAACCATCCCTGAAATGCTGCCTAGGGGTGTCAGAGTCCAGATGTTCACCCAGCCCCCTTAAGTTTTAACAAATGGAATGCCCTCGCAAGTGACCAAGGTGGCCAGAAAATCAACAATCATGGTGGCAAATACCCTTTCTTCCCCCCTCTCCCCCACAATCTTCAACGCTATCAGGTGTACTGTGCACTGAAAGTGAGACAATTTACTGGAGTAGTTGCCAACAGCATTACTTATAGAATCGAGCAAAATGGTCATTTACTCAGAGTTCAAGTGAAGAGAGGCAATCAGAGGTATTGGAAGAGGCCATGCGAGGCTGAATTCATAGGTAGTAATGCAGGATATCGTAGTCTTCAGAAAGTAACTCTTTTCCTCAAAATGAATATTTGTGTTTAAGATCTGGAAGCACCTCATTTGCATGGCACCTCAGTCCTTCCGGAAACACTGTTAAAGAATCTCTAATGTTACAGCTGCTAAGCAGGGTGCACCTGAGAGGTTAAAATGAAATCCAGAAGCTAAAGGTCGGGGTTTCTAAAGTGGATGAGCAGTGTCTAAGAGGTGGATGATGTATAAATTTAGATTTGGATCAGCTGGTGACTACAAATTCAGAGCTCTCACAAACAGCTGGTGAAGTCAGCCGAGGTTTGAGAAGTCCAAGGTAATTTTACCAAGAAGCCCCAAAAGGGGTCTTATTTTCCTTCATTCAACGAAGACTTAGTGACCACCGACAATGGGCCATGGCCGGTACTAGGCAGTAGTTACACAGAAGTGAACGAAATAAGCCAGCGTCCTCAGGTCCGCAGGGCAGAGGCGCTTTTCCCAGCACACACACTGAGAAGGCAGGTGAGTTCCCCATTCTCCCCGCCCCTCACATGGAAACCCTGCACCACTCTGCACTGCAGCCCCCAAGCCGGCTGTGCCCCCAGGGGTTCTAACTGCCAGAGCATCCATCAGAATCAGGTGTTTCCTCGAACATTCCAGACTGTCCTGGAATGTCTATTTTCTAACTCCTGAGGAAGGCTAACACTTCTAATAAAAAATGGCTCCCAAACCCACCTCCAAAGCTCATTGAGGAATAAAAAGCCAGTGATTAAAATAAAAATAAAAAACAGGAGGGTGGAGTCTTGATAGCCCCTAAATCCCTCTAAACACATTCTGGGAACTCTCCACATGGTAAATATTCAGAAAGCAAGTCATCTGGGGACCACCCCTCCCCACGGCGGGCTCAGCGGCATTCCTCTGAGAAAAGGTCAACAGGAAATGACCTCACAAGACCTTCACCCTTAATCGCATTAATATAAGGATAACCAAGCAACATTAAGGAGAAGGAAATGCACGAAACATACGTACAATGTATTACAAATTGGAAAAATCCAGATTGTGAAGGAGGATATTAATCTTAATTAATAATGTCTCACAAATCTCCTACACAATATTAAATGTGCAGATAGATGCCATTCTAGGTTCATGGACATGGCAAGAACTGCCATCATTTTTCCTTAAAAGATATGAAACACTACTCTCGTGTGTTGTGTTATCCAAACCACCAAATGGTCAATACCAAGCAGATGTCCTGCACAATCACCTTAGAAGGAGAGGTAAAATTCACGACAATTTAGCTGCAGGATTGACACCCATAATCAACTATCTAAAGGCCTTCAAACATTTCATCTCTCACAGTGATTTGATATGAACATTAAGTCACTTTCCACATAATTAACAGGTAGAAACCCCTTTTCTCATAGATAATGTTTAAATGGCAAATGAAAATAAAGTCTTCCAATAAATGTATCGGTCAAGATGCTTTGGATGGCAGTGACAGAATTAGAAAGTAAGTAAATTTATTGTTCAGTGCACTAAGTGCAGAGTCGCATTACTTAATATACTACAATTACTATTATTTAGTATACTAGAGGCCTGGTGCACGAAATTCGTGCACGGGGCGGGGGGGTTGTCCCTCAGCCCAGCCTGCACCCTGTCCAATCTGGGACCCCTCAAGGGATGATCCTGGTGGGATTGGGCCTAAACGGGCAGTCGGACATCCCTCTCACAATCCAGGACTGCTGGCTCCCAACCATTCGACTGCCTGCCTGCCTGATTGCCCCTAACTGCTTCTGCCTGCCAGCATGATCACCCCCTAACCACTACCCTGCCAGCCTGATCGACGCCTAACTGCTACCCTGCCAGCCCAACTGCCCCTAACTGCCCTCCCCTGCAGGCCTGGTCCCCCCCAACGCTCCTCCCCTGCAGGCCTTGTCCCCCCCACAACTGCCCTCCCCTGCAAGCCTTGTCCCCCCCCAACTGCCCTCCCCTGCAGGCCCGGTCATCCCCAACTGCCCTCCCCTGCAGAGCTGGTCACCACCAACTGCCCTCCCCTGCAGCCCCGGTCACCCCCAACTGCCCTCCCCTGCAGGCCTGGTCCCCCCCAACGCTCCTCCCCTGCAGGCCTTGTCCCCCCCACAACTGCCCTCCCCTGCAAGCCTTGTCCCCCCCAACTGCCCTCCCCTGTAGGCCTTGTCCCCCCTACAACTGCCCTTCCCTGCAGGCCTTGTCCCCCCCCCCCAACTGCCCTCCCCTGCAAGCCTTGTCCCCCCTAACTGCCCTCTCCTGCAGGCTCAGTCACCCCTAACTGCCCTCCCCTGCAGGCCTGGTCCCTCCCACAACTGCCCTCCCCTGCAGGCCTGTATCCCCCTAACTGTCCTCCCCTGTAGGCCTGCTCATCCCCAATTGCCCTTCTCTGCCAGCCTGGTTGTCCCCAACTGCCCTCTCCTGCAGGCCTGGTCACCCCTAACTGCCCTCCCCTGCAGGTCTGGCCCCCCCAACTGCCCTCTCCTGCAGGCCTGTATCCCCCTAACTGCCCTCCCCTGCAGGTCTGGTCCCCCCAACTGCCCTCCCCTGCAGGCCTGTATCCCCCTAACTGCCCTCCCCTGCAGGCCTGTATCCCCCTAACTGCTCTCCCCTGCAGGCCTGTATCCCCCTAACTGCCCTCCCCTGCAGGCCTGTATCCCCCTAACTGCCCTCCCCTGCAGGCCTGTATCCCCCTAACTGCCCTCCCCTGCAGGCCTGTATCCCCCTAACTGCCCTCCCCTGCAGGTCTGGTCCCCCCAACTGCCCTCCCCTGCAGGTCTGGTCCCCCCAACTGCCCTCCCCTGCAGGCCACCTTTGACTACATGGGGGCGGCCATCTTGTGTGTTGGGGTGATGGTCAACTTGCATATTGCCTCTTTATTAGGTAGGATAAGCTCCCAGCTCAGGAAGATCAGAGTCAATGATGCCCACAAGGACTCTGGTTCCATCTTCCAGCCTCATCCTCGTCTTCACCTGAAGGCTAGTCACAGCATGGCTGCTACAGTACCAGGTGCCATATCCAGTCTAGTCATTGGGTCTCTTTTTAAGAGCAGAAACATTCCCCAGAACCCCCTTCCAAGACTTCTCAGGTGCTGGAGGCTCCTGGGAAGGATCTTCCTTCAGGACAAAAGGAGCTTGAAGAAGCCTGTGCGGTGATTAACCTGACAACACCACATGTTTGCAAGTGTGAAGCTTGGAGTTGCAGTAACCATCTATATATATAAAGAGCCAGGGGCTGTCACATCCAAAACAACCGAACGGACAACCACACAGGCTGAGTGGAGCGACAAGGCTGGCAGGGGGGTTAGTGAGGGACAACCAAATGACTGAGCAGCAGGCTGCATGGGACGACCAGGCTGGCAGGGGGGCAGTGAGGGGCGACCAGGCTGGCAGGGGGGTTAGTGAGGGACAACCATATGACTGAGCAGCAGGCTACGTGGGACGACCAGGCTGGCGGGGGGGCAGTGAGGGACGACCAGGTCGGCAGGGGGCACAGTTGGCAGCAACCAGGCAGGCGGGGGGGGGGGGGCCGTTGGGGGCAACCAGGCCGGCAGGGGGGGCAGTTAGGGGCAATCAGGCAGGCAGGCAGGTGAACAGTTAGGAGCCAGCCATCCCGGATTGTGAGAGGTATGTCCGGCAGTCAACATCCCCTGAGGGGTCCCGGATTGGAGAGGGTGCAGGCTGGGCTGAGGGGACCCCACCCCACTCCCTGTGCACGAATTTCATGCACTGGGCCTCTAGTCCTATATAATAAAAACCTAATATGCAAATTGACTGAATGGTGGAACGACCGGACGCTATGACATGCACTGACCACCAGGGGGCAGATGCTCAATGTAGGGGCTGCCCCCAGCCCACAAGCCCCAGGCCAGCCAATAACTTGCCCAAACATCCCAAAGATGCATGATGCAGAAGGGCAGATGACTGGTTTCAATGGCTACATGCCCAATCCTTGTTCCCTTTGATACCGTCCTCTAACTTCCATATTCTAAAATAGCATAGGGTTTCATTACAAAATTTTAATTCAAACTAACCAATATTTATTTACCTTCTATGGGTAAAAGAAACAAAAATTAGGAAAACATACTTTCTGCCCTGACAATGATTGTTATTTGGTTCAGAAACTGAGAATACACAGATAATAAGATAGCACTACTGCTAAAATAGAGGAGCTATAAAATACAAAGCCTTTTACAACCACCTACATGAGTTACTCTTTTTAGAATGTAAAATTTTGTTTTTACCCAGGACCTCATTTTTTTATTGATTTCAAAAATATTTCTTTCCCATAGTCCTTCTGGTGTGCTAAAGGACAAACACACTCAATTTAAAATTTTAGAAATCTATTTGATCAGAATTTTAAACACCTATGTCCCCAAACTTTCAAAATAGCAAGCTGTTTTTTTCTTCATTTTTCGTCTTTTCAACTCATTTGTAGTTACAAAAGAACAAAACTGATCCATCACCCTCAAGTATAGTTAAATAGTCTGATCTCTTGAACAGACCAATACTAGTCTATGCCTTACATGCAAAAATGTGCTATTTTTCAGCCCTAACTGGTTTGGCTCAGTGGCTAGAGCGTCGGCCTGCGTACTGAAGGGTCCTGGGTTTGATTCCGGTCAAGGGCACATACCCACGTTTCGGGCTTGATCCCCAGAATCAGGTGTGTAGGAGGCAGCCGATCAATGATTCTCTCTCATCATTGATGTTTCTATTTCCCTCCCTCTTACTTCCTCTCTGAAATCAATAAAAATCTTTTTTTAATGTGTTCTTTTTCAAAGTTGAATAATGCCCTAACCTTTAATAACTTCAATAATTAAACCATGTACAATGTTTTCCTAATAACTTTTACTCTGCAAAGGATACCATTAAAAAATGAAAAAGTTAAAAAAATAAGATGACAGCCCTGGCCGTTTTGGCTCAGTGGATAGACTGAAGGGTCCCAGGGTCGATTCCAGCCAAGGGCACATGCCTGGGTTGTGGGTTCGATCCCCAGTAGGGGGCGTGCAGGAGGCAGCCAATCAATGACTGATTCTCTCTCATCATTGATGTTTCTATCTCTCTATCCTTCTCCCCTCCTCTCTGAAATCAATAAAAATGTATTTTTAAAAAAATAAGATGACATTATGTACAGCTTACTGTATGTCAATTATACTCAAAAGCTATATAAAGCAATCAGACAAAAAAGTTAAAGATACAAACAATATAACAGACACTTAACCACAAATATATAAATGGTTAATGAGCACATGAAAAGCCATCATGAGTCATCAGGGAAATATAAAATTGAACAATGAGATTCCACTACACATCCAGCAAGTAGAATGGTTAAAATGAAAAACACTGACAATTTCAAGTGTTAGTGAGGATTACAGTAACTGGACCGTTCTCACTGCTGGTGGGATGTAAAATGACACATACACTTTGGGGGGGGGGGGGGGGGCGGGGAATGACAGCAGTTTCTTTAAAGTTAAGCATACACCCATTACAAGACCCATCACTAAAAATGAAAACGGATCACACAAAGACTGTTCACAAATGTTCACAGCAGCTTTATTCATGATAGCCAGACTGGAAACAACCAGAAAGGCCAAAAGTGACTAGATAATCAAATCGTAACATATCCAGACACTGAAAACTACTGAGCAAGACAAAGTAATAAACTGATTAAGAGGGCGAGAGGAAGGAGGGAGATGGAATAGAAGGAAAGGAAAAAGGAATAAAAGTAAAGGAGAAAAAATAAGTTATACCTAGCCAGTGGTCAGCAAACTCATTAGTCAACAGAGCCAAATATCAACAGTACAACAATTGAAATTTCTTTTGAGAGCCAAATTTTTTAAACTTAAACTATATAGGTAGGTACATTGTTATTAACTTAATTAGGGTACTCCTAAGGCTTAGGAAGAGCCACACTCATGGGGCCAAAGAGCCGCATGTGGCTCGCCAGCCGCAGTTTGCCCACCACGGACCTAGACATAGTGAAAGTGCAGAATATCAAAGAATTCTAAAAGGAGCCGGAGAGAAAAAAAAAACAAAAACAGGCTATTTACAAAAAACAATTAGCCTGCCAGCCAACCAGCCAACACAACATGGCAGCAACAACAATGGAACCAAAAGACAGCTTACTGATACAGGAAAAACAATCCAGAATTGCACACTCAGGTAATCTACCATTCCAGAACAGAGATATGTAAAGGCACACAAAAACTGAGGTTGTCACCAAGACATGCTCACTAACGGAACATCTGAAAAATTCCTCTCAGGAAATAGGAACATCATCACAGAATCAAGTTTCGATGTATAAGAAGGCATGGTGAGCACATTAAATCGATACAGATAAGAACTATACACAACAGCCGAAACCGGTTTGGCTCAGTGGATAGAGCGTCGGCCTGCGGACTGAAAGGTCCCAGGTTCGATTCCGGTCAAGGGCATGTACCTGGGTTGCGGGCATATCCCCAGTAGATGTGCAGGAGGCAGCTGATCGATGTTTCTCTCTCATCGATGTTTCTAACTGTCTATCTCTCTACCTTCCTCTCTGTAAAAAATCAATACAAAAATATTTAAAAAAAAAAAAAGAACTATACACAACAACAACAATTTGAAGGAGGCTAAGAAATGAGAAGGATATATACAAGAACAGGCACTAAAAGGTTAATGGTAGGCTTGTGTAGTACCTGCAGCATTTCAGTTAAGTTTTAATTTCTTCTTCACACTCTTATCGTCTGATTTTTTTAAAAAAAATAAACCTATATCTTTTTACCCAGCTTTAAATTTTTTAATTAGAATGAACAGAAACAAAATCAAATATCAAATTTTCAAATTCCCACAACAGTAACCTACCAGTGCTAATATCAAATTTCCCTTAAAAACCTTAAAGATTTGAAAGGACATCAAAAACTAGGTTTATTTATTCACTCAACAAGTATTCACTAAAGGTTTGCTATGTGCTAGGCACTGCACTACATCCTGAATTAATAAGATGAGAACAAAATAATGGAAGTCATCATGGATTTATGTCTTCTCTGATAAGAAACCTTTATGGAAAACCAAAAGTCTACAAGTAAAGTGAAGTTACTCTTTTGGTAAGGAACATTACTGTAATAGACAAAAAGGTAATAGTTAAGGCAATCTAGTTTGGCCTATGGTTCTTTTGTTTGAAAATGTATGCACAAATACACCCAATTTTACACATGAAATTAATTCAGTGTCAATGATGTACCCTCACATTACTGTAATTGCCAATCTTGCAGTCTGTCTATGATTTCCCACATTACAATAAGAAAGCTGCGGTTCTGCCCTGACCGGTTTGGCTCAATGGATAGAGCATCGGTCTGCGGACTCAAGGGTCCCGGGTTCGATTCCGGTCAAGGGCATGTACCTTGGTTGCAGGCACATCCCCAGTGGGGAGTGTGCAGGAAGCAGCTGATCGATGTTTCTCTCTCATTCATGTTTCTAACTCTGTCCCTCTCCCTTCCTCTATAAAAAATCAATAAAATATATTTAAAAAAAGAAAAGAAAAGAAAGCTGTGGTTCTGAGTTGAGTTGAGTTCATAGGCAGCATGGTTTTAGTCACAGTGGATCTGATGGTCCCTGGCTTATTTCACAAGTTTCAAAAACTTAGAGCACCCTATTTACTATATATCAATTGCTCATTTCTGTGCAAAGTATCCACTTGGCAAAAAACATTGTTAACTGACTTAACCCAGGATAAGGGCAGCCTATACAAGGCCAGTCCCCCCACTTTGTACTAAACATTTCTAGGGGGCCTCTTGATTAAAAACGAAGGTTGTATTTGGCATAAAAGGCCTGGCGAAATCAGTATTTCAAGTAATGTGAACAGAAACCACTGGGCTCTGATCTTCCTGGACATGTGGAAGCGGTTAACACAGTAACCTGGCAGAAACAGGGGGCGCAGGGGCCATGATGAAGTGAGGCCGCAGTAGAAACTCTAACCACTCAAGAGCAAGAAAAGAAATTGATCCACCACTTCCCAGGCTTGGCTAGCCCTCCTTTCGATGGAGAGCAGCAAACAAAAGAAGCGATAGGGACAGCCACAGGAACCTGCAAGCCCACCACCGCTCCTCCCAGGCCGTGGTAACCAACACCTGGGCCACCTGTTCACTCAAAGTAGAAAGAACTCAAGCGACTGTGTTTGGGTTTATATGTGCCCCTCCCTTATCTGTAGCATCTTCAGTTAGAGGGGAAAGTGCTTTCCTCAAAATACCAGGCAGTTCTCTGCAATAAGCAAGGCCAGTTCCAACAGGTGTGTTTCGAACGCTGTCAAAGCACTCCGCCAGGTACCTAGGAATCCATAAAACTTCCCTCATCCTCTGGAAAAGTCACAATGCCACCTTTCCTAGGGAGTGCTCAGCATGCCCACACAGGGCTCCTGTCTTTTCTCCAGTGTTCTCAACTCCTCTAGGATGGAAAAAGGTTTTCTCTTTTGATTTTACCCTCCTCATAAATATGTATCATTTTCCAAATGAATTAAACTCTTCTAAGCTCAATGAATGTTAGAGGATGAATTCCACTTTTTTTTTTTTTGGGGGGGGGGGTACATTTCAATATTCTATTTAATTCTTATCTTTTAAAAAAAGACATTTCCTTGGACAGTTTCTTTCGTGAAAAGAAAAACAAAAACACTGATGAAATCGCTGCCATAAGCCAGAAGAAAAATGTCTAGGATAGGTTTTTAAATTCCTTTGGGTAAATCTGACAATAGAGTAGCATTAATAATATCATATCCACAGAGGAATTAAATCCATGTATAAATTCCAGGAAGAGACACTCTCACTGTGTATGAAAAGGGCATTATAAACCTAACTCCAGAATTCCTGCAGGGACAGAACTCCTAAACGGAAAACCACACCCAATTCACAGGGGGCTTGCTATAGAACCTGAGACCGTGACCGTAGGGGGCACAGCTACACCATCACCAAGTATTTCAAGTTTCCCATCTGAATAAAAGAAACAAGGGAATGTGTGGCTCAATGGTTGAGCATCAGCCTATGAACCAGGAGATCACTGGTTCCATTCCAGGTCAGGGCACAGGCCTGGATTGTGGGCTCTGTCCCCAGTAGGGGATGTGCAGGAGGCAGCCGTTCAGTGATTCTTTCTCATCACTTATGTTTCTCTCTCTCTCTCCCTCTCCCTTCCTCTCTGAAATCAATAAAAATATATATATTAAAAAAAGAAAGAAAGAAAGAAACAAGAGATTCTAGGAAGAACTGGACTGGAAAGGCATCACACTCTCCCCAACACTTCACTCACCACGCCAGCCACTGGCCAATAATGTGTCTATTTATTTTTCCCAGAAGCAGATCTATTAGCCAGACATTCTAAAAACACAAACATTTCGTTGTGCTTGGAGTAACTCCAATATTGGTGCCTTGCTGCAGAACAATGCTGCAGGAATATAAAGTGAGCCATGTGAAGGATGCCCCCACAGATGCAGTGCATGGTCACAAACTGTCATCCCCAGAAGAACCAACCCTTTGGAAAGCAGGGTACACCCCCAGCAAGGGGGGGGGGGGGGCTGTGGAATGAGGGGGGAAAGCCAGACAGAAGACTTCAGACAGTCCCACCTGATCCAAACAATGAGGGCAAACTGTAAGGCAACTCCCCCAAAGCTCTCGGTCAGGACTGACAGGCCTTTCTTCCTCCTCTCCTGTTTAGGCTGAATAGGAAAAGCAAGACAATGCCGGATGGAGGGTGTTTTGAAGTGGGCTTGGCAAGTCACCACGTGCGAAGCACATTGAGCACAACCCAAAGCTGGGCCGGGTGAAGGCGCAGCCTGCTGCGCGGAGGAGATGGGGGTCCGCCAAAGCCATGGCTCTGAGGGAACGAGGAAACAGGCAGGACCAGACTGAGCAGGTCCAACCTGGGAAACGAACAAGAAAGACATTAACAGCAATAATAAAACGAAACAGCCAGAGGCCACGGTGGCTCCCAGAAGGCACCGAGAGCCAGGCTGAGCCCGCTAAACTGTTCCAGATGAGACTCAATCTCAACATCTCAAGGGGCTGATGTGATACTAGGGTCCTCGTTTCTTTGTGAGGCCCGCCTCTCTTCTTTTTTTTTGGGGGGGGGGGGGACCCTGCAAAGGCCCCCACAGCCGCTGCACTCGAACTGCCATAAACAACATCCAGACTCATGATGGTGAACTCCTTTCCCCCTCAAATAAAACACACACATACACACACGCTTAAGGGTCTGGCCAGATGACACAGCTAAAGTTTCCGGAACTTAAATCGTAAAACCACAATCAGAAGTAGTTTTGAAATGCTCACCACAAAAATCTGTGTCCTTTGCTTTAAAAAAAAAAAAGCAAAGAGAAAAAGCACCCTGTTCTCCATAAAGGCAGGAGGAGGTAAAGAGACAGAATCGAACTTAGGCAGTGGGCGTGTTCCTCTTTGTCACCCACCGGGGTCCTGGCGCCGCGCGTGGGAGAGCTGCGGACACCCGGCAGTGCGGGCACCCGCGCCAGCGGCCACCTTCCCGGCCCGCGATCCGCTCCAGGGGCCGAGCTTGCGGCCGGAGGTCCGGAAGCGGCGTCGGGCGCTGTCACGGCGCTGGGTGGGATGGGACGCGGAGGGGGGGAGGGCGCCGCGGGGTGGCGGAGGCGGGAGAGGACGAGCGCGGAGCCCGGCAGGCGGAGGACGCGGAGGTGAGAAGGGTGCAAAGGGCAGCGCGGCGCCCGGAGGCCCCGAGCTCAGCTATTGTTGCGGGGACCGCCCTGGGCCCGCGGGCGCCTCTCCCGCCGGAGCTGGGGCAGCCGGGTCCCACACGCCGCCCGCCTCCTCGGTGAAGGACCCCGAGGGGCCGCGCTCCCACCTCCACCCGCGCCCCCGGTGGGTCGGTTCCAGGCGTCCGGACTCGCACAAGTTGCCGCCCGCCCGCCCCTCCGCGGTCATTGTTCCCCGCGCGCCTCCTACCTCCACGGCGCCGGCGACTCTGGCTCCCACTCCCGGCCTCCGGGCTCAGCCGCTCCGGGCCCCGGCTGCAGAGGGCGCGGCGGCTCCGGGCGTGCGTGCGGCAGGGGCGCTCGGCTATTAATACCCGCGGGCGGCGGCGGCGGCGCGAGCGCGCGATCAGGGCAGGCGGTGGCCGGTCGAGGTCCGAGCCATCAAAGGTGGCGTGGGGCGGAGGGGAGGGCGGAGCAGGCAGGGTGGGTGGGGAGCGTGCTCAGGGTCGCCATGGCCTCCTCGACGCCGGGCCGAACGCCACTCGGGCCGGGAAGAGCGGTACAAAGCGGGCGGTGGCCGCGTCCCCGCCCCGCGCCGCAGCCGAGCGCCCGCAGCCCTGCGCCCGCGCGGGACCCGCCACCTCCGAGGCCGGCGAGCGGGAAGTGAAGGCGGTCGCGCCCCTCCCCGGACCTGGGCCGGCCCCTCGGCGGGGGAAGCAGGGGCGCCGTGCAGCCCGAGCTGCGGGGACCGCGGGAGAGCCACAGCCCCCTCCAGCGTTCAGCCGGCGACCTGCGCGCCCGCACGCCCCGCCCCGCTCTGCCTTGGGGGCAGGTGTTCCCAGAGGCGGCCCGCCCGGAGCGCCCCTCCCCGACCCGGACGCGCACACCTCAGATTTGCGCCTTACTTGGTCCGGTGGCCGGAGCCCGGCTCTCCGCGCTGCGCCACAGAACCGAGCGCTGGGAGCGCTGGGCAGAGCGCTGCGCCACCAGGGACACGCCAGTCCTGCTGCTGTGGTTGGAAATGATATGAGGAGCGTGAGAGGGGCGCGCAGGGACAAAACCAGGAGCCCCTGGGGGGCGATCAGTGGCGCGGGCTCTGCAGGTCACTTGTTGAGGACGTGCAAGGGCGCGCACCGCCCGAGTGCCCACCTGGGACTTTAGATGTTGCGCAGGGAGCGGCGCTTGGCAGGCACCCACGAGGGACTTTTAACCACGGAGGGGCAGTTGCTATCTCCCTCCTCACCCTCCCGGCAGGGCGCAGCGTCCTCCACCCCGGTGAATCCCAGAAACACACACACACACACACACACACACACTCGCCCCCTCTGGGGGAAAGGCGTGAAATATTTTAGAAGCTGGTTTGCAGATTCTTGTTCGCCTTCGGGGTTTCTGGAAGTCGATAAAGGAGGGAGCAAGATTCAGGACCGAGGAGGCAAGACCTAAAGGGGGACAGTCACTGCCCCACCCCAGCTGGGAGCTGCCGCCTTAGCATCCCCCCTTCCTGAGTCCCAGGTCTCACTTGCCCTTGCTGGCGCTGTAGACCCGCTATTGGAGAGGGGGAAAGGTCTGAGGGCAGCAGGTTAGAAAGGAAAGCAACCCTCTGCTAGATCCCCAGGCTAGTGGGCATCTACCTGCCTCTGAAGGCCCTGGCTCCAGAACCCGGGTCAACGTAGAGGAATCAGTGGCCTCAAGCCTGGAGGGTGGATTTCATGAGCAAGGTTACAGCTGAACCCTTGATGACAAGGAGCAGGGCAGGGCCTCCTTGAGGAAGAGTGGCTGACACAAGAACAGCTTGGTACAAGTAGGGGTATTTGTACATAGCTAGGGGTGAGTGATTTCTGGAGAGGAGCAGAGACATATTTTGACGATGAGGTACTGAACTGTATTTGAAAAAAAAACAAACAAAACCTGCCTGTATATTTGGTAAAGGTAGAAGTGAAGAGGGCCATATAGGCCTCAACTCTAGGAAGAAACAGCAGGTAGGTAGGTTGTGGTTGAAGAGAAAGAGCGGTCCAGGCTTGGCTCTGACCTAACCGGTTGTGTGACGCTAGAGCAGCGGTTCTCAACCTGTGGGTCGCGACCCCTTTGGGGGTCGAACGACCCTTTCACAGGGGTTGCCTAAGACCATCAGGAAAACACATATAATTACATATTGTTTTTGTGATTAATCACTATGCTTTAATTATGTTCAATTTGTAACAATGAAAATACATCCTGCATATCAGATATTTACATTACGATTCGTAACAGTAGCAAAATTACAGTTGTGAAGTAGCAACGAAAATAATTTTATGGTTGGGGGTCACCACAACATGAGGAACTGTATGAAAGGGTCGCGGCATTAGGAAGGTTGAGAACCACTGCTCTAGAGGCTAATGTGGATCAGAGGTTTTAGGCCAGTGGTTCCCTAAGGGTGGTCCTCAGACCTGCAGCAGCACCTGGACTCTAAGAAGTGCAAATTCTTGGGTCCCACTTCAGACCTACCTTCTCAGGTTCCCCAACCTTGTGTGTATTAGACTACTAGTAATTTCAACCATCTTGTCAGATCTGAAATGGGGCCCGAGAATTTCCCCTTCTAACAGGTTCCTTGATAATGCTGGGCCTAGACTTTGAAAACCACTGTATGGGGTGATGGGTCTTAAATTCATAGAATCACTTAAGATTTTTAAAAACCTGAATGCCCAGGCTTTGCCCTAGCCAGATATAGGGTATCCCGCAAAAATGTATACATACACTTTCAATAATTATAAAGGCAGTGTTTATTAAAATACATTTCATTTTCAAAACGGAGCTATCAGCTGTTGAAGTGTGTATACATTTTTCTTGAGTGGGGTAGCGGGGAGAGACACTCTGCATGTCAATATTTCTGGGGCTGGGATCCAAGCATCAGTATTTTTAAAGTTCTGCGGGTGATTTCAATGTGCAGCCAGCTTTGAGAACAATTGTTGTAGACAGAGCTTTTTAAACCTTAAAATATGTATGAGTCACCCAGGGATCTTGTTAAGATGTAGATTCTGGTTTAGTAAGTTTGAGACTCTGTTTCAACCAAGCTCTCAACTTCTGCAGGTTTTTTTTTGCTAGTCCGGGGACAACACTGCATAGCAAGCAAAGTGCCATGCCATACCTCTCAACTAGAAAATTGTAGAACTCACAGAAAATTAGAAAAGTGACATTTATCCAGTCACCATCTTTGGAGGACAACTATTTTCTATAGTGTTTCTTTTCTTTTCTTTCTAGTCTAGAATAAGTTGTGCTGTTTTGCTCTTAGCATACATATAATTATAACACAGTAAGTCCTCACTTAACGTTATTAATAGGTTCTGCAACTTCAAGTGAAACCAATTATACCAGAGGCTATTTGGTATAAACAAGAGTTAAGTTCCTATGGCATCGCAATGTTACAACAAAACAATGTTGAACAAGGGGATATTATTTGAGGACCTATTATATAACATCTGATGCTGTTTTATTATCTTATTATTACCAGTATTTTTTGAGGGAAGGTGACTTTTTGTTTGTTTGTTTGTTTTCTATTTATTTATTTTAAAATCTTTATTGTTACCCTAGCTGGTTTGGCTCGGTGGATAGAGCATTGACCTGATCACTAAAGGGTCTCAGGTTCAATTCCAGTCAAGGGTACATGCCCGGGTTTCGGGCTCAATCCCTAGGGTGGGACATGCAGGAGGCAGCTAATCAATGACTCTATCATCATTGATGTTTTTATCTCTCCCTCTCTCTTCCTCTCTGAAATCAATAAAAATATATTTATAAATAAATAAATGCAAAGAAACTCAATGTTTTTGTTTTTTTGTTTGTTTTTAATATATTTTATTGATTTTTTTACAGAGAGGAAGGAAGAGGGATAGAGAGTTAGAAACATCGATGAGAGAGAAACATCGATCAGCTGCCTCCTGCACACTCCCTACTGGGGATGTGCCCGCAACCAAGGTACATGCCCTTGACCGGAATCGAACCTGGGACCCTTGAGTCTGCAGGCCGACGCTCTATCCACTGAGCCAAACTGGCGAGGGCTCAATGTTTTTTATTTAAAAAACATCTTTATTGTTGAAAGTATTGCGTGTGTCCCCTTCTTTTCCTCATTGACCTCATCTACTGGCCCCCACCCCTGCCCCAGGTCTTCACCACACTACTGTCTGTGTCCATGGGTTATGCATATATATATGCATACAAGTTTTTGGTGGATCTCTTCCCACCCACTCACCCACCCCTGCCTGAGGGAAGGTGACTTTTAAAGGAGGTGATCCAAGAGGGTTTGCAGGCTGAGGGTAGGAGCCTGTGGGTAAAGAGTTAATATAGGAGAAAAGAGGGGAGGCTTGGGGGCTCCAGCTGAGAGAAGCTGGAATACCCCCAAACCCGGCTTCCTTCCAGCTCTCACGAACATTCTTGTGCTTTGTACTTAAACTAATTGAAAGCACTTTTTAAATTCTAACTGAAAAGCCAGGGGTAACTGGCCTAGAAAATCTGCAATCTGGACATTCAACCCCTGAATAATTAAGGTGTTCCCTCCTCATTTTGTGTCATTTATGCCTAACTTTTAAGCTATAAAAACTTATAATTACCTTGATGCTCTTTTTACCCCATTTTACAGATGAGGAAACTGAGGCCCAGAGAAGTTAAGTAACTTACCCAAGGTCAAACAGCTAATAAATGGTAGAAAAGGGCTTCAAACTCAAGTAGTAA
Source organism: Myotis myotis (assembly GCF_014108235.1). Lineage (NCBI taxonomy): Eukaryota > Metazoa > Chordata > Mammalia > Chiroptera > Vespertilionidae > Myotis > Myotis myotis. The sequence goes on from NW_023416335.1 coordinate 38,913,610, forward strand.
GGCTTCAGAGGCTATGCTCTTAGCCACTATGTTGTGTTATGGCTCTAGAGCAGCCGTGGGCAAACTACGGCCCGTGGGCCAGATCCGGCCCTTTTGAAATGAATAAAACTATTGAAAAAAAAGACCGTACCCTTTTATGTAATAATGTTTACTTTGAATTTATATTAGTTCACACAAACACTCCATCCATGCTTTTGTTCCAGCCCTCCGGTCCAGTTTAAGAACCCATTGTGACCGTCAAATCAAAAAGTTTGCCCACCCCTGCTCTAGAGTCATAAATCGAGTGAAAGGGCGAGGGCTATGCCCTCCATCTTACCCTGGATCCTCCATTTTTGGGCAGCAGCCTTAGCCATGTGCTCCGCAATGAGCTTCTTCCCGGAAGCCCAAGCCTCTGCTAGCCACACCCAGGATTTCTTTAAACTAACCAATGACAATCAAGGGAAGTATGCGCCATACATATGACCACATCTTGTGTAACAAGACACCGACTTGCGCCTAGCCAATCAGCAGGGCCCACAATCCTCTCTCCTCCCCTTACTCCAACCCCCCTATAAAACCCCACTCCCCACAGAGCTGTCTCTCTCTCTGCTACTTGTTGCTGCGTTGGTGAGTGTGGTCGGGAGCTGAGGTAGCTCGAATAAAGACTCTTTGCTTTTGCATCGGACTCGGCTGGCTCCCTGGCGGTCTTTTGGGGATCCTGAAATCTGGGCATAACACTAGGACAACTGGAGAAAAGTATTAAAAATATACTTCTTTTAGGACAGAAAATACAATAGGATAAAAGTAAGAACTTTGGGTCATTTTTTTTTCACTTTCCTTTCAAAAAGAGAAATTTAGGAGGAAACCAGAGGAAGGTCATAGACTGCAATCATTTTGAATCTGGCCTGTGATCTTGCCTTTTGATTCTCAGAGGTTGAAAGGGTACATGAGGGGAAAGTATATCCATGTTGATGGTCATTTGAAGCATATATATTGTTCAAAAATGCATTGAGAATTGAAATCGGAATGGGGGGGGGGGGTGAGTATACATGTGTGTATGTCTGTCTGTCTCCACAATCAGAACAGCAAACCCCTTTGGGTTATTGACCTCATGTATGATGGCCATACAAATTGAGAATACCAGTGGAAAGGAGGAAATAAAGGTGTGTTATTCATGAAATAATTTCTATCCTTTAACAATGTAAATCCCTACATACATTGAAATGTAATCTAAATAAGTGTGTAATCAAAAATTATCTCTAAATATTTGTTTTAACTCTGAATGAGGAGTAACCAAGAGAAATGGACTTAAATGACAGTCAATTAAGTTTTTACAAGTAGAAGTTATGCAATACCAAAGAAAGATAAAAATTTTCTTTCCTAGAAATGCTTAAAAATAGAGTAGATTTGTATATTACTAGTTGTTTTTTCAGGACTGCCCCAAACATCAAGATAGTACATTTTTTTTAAATGGGCGAAAGATTTGAATAGACACTTCACAAAAGAAGATATGTGAATAGTCAGTGATTAAAGAGCTTATTATCTGTCTGGGAAACACAAATTAAAGCCACATTGAGACACACTGCACGCCTACTAGAATTGCTAAAATTAAAAAGATTACCACCACCATCAAAGTTTGATGAGGATGTGGAGCAACTGCAACTCACGCTAATGAAAATGCAAAATGGTGCAACCACTTTAGGAAAAATCTGCCAGTTTCTTATAAAGTTAAACACACTCAGTGTAAGACCAAGAAATTCCACTCCTATGTGTTTGTTTACCCAAGAAAAAGAAAAACTTATGTCCACAAAAAGACTCGTATAAAAATGTTTGTAGCAGCCCTACTAATAAAACTCCAGATGCCCATCAACAGAATGGAAAAGTGAGCTGGGGTCTATTCACACACAACAGACTTACTACTCAGCAGTAAAAAGAAATATTGCCACATGCAACAACATGGCTGGATCTCAGGGGCATTCTGTTGAGTGAAAGGAACTTCACACACACACGAGGTACATATTGTACTTTTCTGTTTTTATGATGTTTTATGAAAAACTCAGAAGGGAGGTTGTCTTTGAAGAGCAGAGGATGGAGATTGGGAAGGTACATGAGAGAACCTCTGGGGTAACTATAATGTACTAATCTTGGTAGAGGCTTGGGTTATACTGATAACTGTGATAAAACTTAGTGGATATACAATTGATTTGAGCATTTCATTCCATGTAAACATTACCTCAAAAGAAAAGAAACAAATACAGAACTTGAATTTAAAAAGGGAATAAAATGTTAATAGAATCTTGGTGGTGGCTAGAAGCATGTTCACTATAAAATTCTTTCAACTTTGTTGTAATTTTGAAATTTTTATAATAAAATGATGAATTCCACTCCTAGGTATGTGCCCAAGAGAAATGAAAACATATGTCAACACAAAAACTTATACCTAAATATTCATATGAGGCATTATTCATGATAACAAAACGTAGAAAAACCCAAATGTCTATCAGATGATGAATGGGCAAATCAAATGGGATATATCTGTACAATAAAATATTATCCTATATAATGAAAGACTAATATGCAAATCGACTGAACAGCAGAACGACCGGTCGCTATGATACTCAATGCAGGAACCGCCCCCTGGTGGTCAGTGTACTCCCACAAGGGAAGCGCTGCTCAGCCAGAAGCCAGGCTCATGGCTGGTGGGTGCAGTGGCAGTGCTAAGGAACCCTCGGGGGATGTCCACAGAGGGGTCCTAGACTGCAAGAGGGCACAGGCCAGCTGAGGGATGCCCCCCCTGCTCCCGCAACCCCACAGAGCATGAATGTCACACACCGGGCCTCTAGTATTATATGATTCCATTTATATGAAAGGTCGGGCAATAGGCAAATCTGAAGAGACAGTAAGTAGATTAGAGGTTGCCTCAGGCTGGGGGAGTTGGAGGGAAATGGGGACTAACTATTAACGGATAGGGGGTTTCTTCTTGGGCTGATGAAAATATTCTAAAATTGATTATGAAGATCATTGTGAAACTGAATATATCAAAACCCACTGAATTGTACATTTAAAATGAGTAGTGAATTGTATGGGATTTGAATTATAACCAATAAAACTGTTATAAAAAAATAAAATACTGGAAAAAATGATCAGGCTCAACCGTATTATCACACAATTAATTGCCCTATGAACTACAGATCTCTTCATCAAGAGCAGGGGTGGGGAATCTTTTTGCTGCCAAGGGCCATTTGGTGATATTTATAACATCATTTGTGGGCCATACAAAATTATAACTTACACATTAGCCTGCTCTATTTGGTCAAACATGTAATTAACTCACCCTAATGCCTTGGCAGAGCCAGACCAAATGATTTCTCGGGCCTTATTCAGGGCCCACAGGCTCTGATTTACCTGAAGAGAAAGCATCCTTGTCATGTTTTCTAATGTGTGCATTTTAATACAAATTTCCTTTTTTTTTAATTAAATCTTTATTGTTCAGATTATTACATTTGTTCCTCTTTTTTCCCCCCCATAACTCCCCTCCTCCCAGTTCCCGCCCCACCCTATGCCCTCACTCCCCACCCACTGTCCTCATCCATAGGTGCACGATTTTTGTCCAGTCTCTTCCCCCATCTCCCACACCCTTTTCCCCCCCAAGAATAGTCAGTCCATTCCCTTTCTATGTCCCTGATTCTATTATAATCACCAGTTCATTCTGTTCATCAGATTATTTATTCACTTGATTCTTAGATTCACTTGTTGATAGATGCATATTTGTTGTTCATAATTTGTATCTTTACCTTTTTCTTCCTCTTCCTCTTCTTAAAGGATACCTTTCAGCATTTCATATAATCCTGGTTTGGTGGTGATGAACTCCTTTAGCTTTTCCTTATCTGTGAAGCTCTTTATCTGACCTTCAATTCTGAATGATAGCTTTGCTGGATAAAGTAATCTTGGTTGTAGGTTCTTGGCATTCATCACTTTAAATATTTCTTGCCACTCCCTTCTGGCCTGCAAAGTTTCTGTTGAGAAATCAGCTGACAGTCGTATGGGTATTCCCTTGTAGGTAACTGAGTTTCTTTCTCTTGCTGTTTTTAAGATTCTCTCTTTATCTTTTGCTCTTGGCATTTTAATTATGATGTGTCTTGGTGTGGTCCTCTTTGGATTCCTTTTGTTTGGGGTTCTCCGCGCTTCTTGGACCTGAAAGTCCATTTCTTTCACCAGGTGGGGGAAGTTTTCTGTCATTATTTCTTCAAATAGGTTTTCAATATCTTGCTCTCTCTCATCTTCTGGCACCCCTATAATTCTGATGTTGGTACGCTTGAAGCTGTCCCAGAGGCTCCTTACACTATCCTCGCATTTTTGGATTCTTTTTTCATTTTGCTTTTCCGGTTGGGTATTTTTTGCTTCCTCGCATTTCAAATCATTGACTTGATTCTTGCGCTCCTCTGGTCTGCTGTCGGGAGTCTGTATAATATTCGTTATTTCAGTCCGTGTATGCTTAATTTCTAGTTGGTTCCCCAATATAGCATCGAGGGTCTCATTAGTTTTCTTGTAGATCTCATTAAGTTTGTCGGCGGCTTCTAAACAGTTCTTGAGAGACCTTAAAAGTGTGGTTCTGAACTCTATATCTTCCATTGACAATTTTGTCCTGTTTCTTTGTCTCCGCATTTTGTTATGCTTCCTTGGTGCACCCCCTAGTGGTCTTTGTGCGCAGTCTTTTAGTTAAACCTTGATTGTTGTAGCTAATACCAGGGAGGGTTTGACCTCCAGGCCAAGTGGCTATGAGAATCAGCTGTGTCTGCAGTGAGAGAACTTCTGTCCTCTAGGGAGGTGCTAATCTGGCGTTTGCCTGAGGCTATCTGGCAAATGCCTCTGTGCAGGGCTTGGGCGGGGCGGGTCGCACAGGATCAACAGGGTGGGCCGGAGAGAGCAGTTATGGTGGCTCTCAGTCCTGTCCCCAGGGGCTCTGCCTCTCTGAGTCCCAGCACGCGCTGCAAGCCTCGGAGAGAAAGCTGCACTCGCTCTGACCGAAGCCAGACAGTCCCACTTCTCCCGTTTGAGTCTGGGTCCCTAAAGACTCGCCTGTATCTGGAGCTCAGAGTCTGCGACTCCCTCCCGATTGAAAACGCCAACCGCGCCCTCCGCCACCAGCCCGCTCTGCGCACTCCGCACCTCAGAATTTGACTTCAGCACTGCGCCTCCTCTGAGTGTCCGTATGCGTTTCTCTTTCCTCCTAGTTGTAGGACTTCCACTCAGCCAGCGTTCCTGTGGTTCTGGGTGATGTCCGTTCCGTCTTTTAGTTTCACTTTTGAAGTAGTTGTTCAAGGCAGCAAACTCCGGCATTAACCTATGCCGCCATCTTGGTTCCCTCCTTAATACAAATTTCTTAATCACTTTCTAAATTCACAAAACATATGAACCTGGTATTAAATCTTTGTTTGTCAAACTCTAACTGAAAGACTAACATTCTAGCAGATGTTTGGTGTTTGTTTGTTTGTTTGTTTGTTTTTGGGGGGGGTTATTTTTTTATTTTGGTGTTTGGTGTTTTTGTTTGTTGTGCCGAGCCAGCTCAGCCAAGGGTTTACAAGCCTGAGTGAGGGCGGCAAATGGATGAAGAAATGACAAAGAGAATAAGCTAGGTCTAGGTGGATCTTCCTGTGCCTGGCTGAGGCTACAGAGAGAGATCCAGAGGCAAGCTGAGCCTTTATTTTATAGCCAGAGGTAAACAAGGTAGTAGTCACCATAGTTACAATGTTCTTGTGAGTTTCACTTGTTTTGGCAGCACTTGCTGCACCTCCCACAGCCCATTAGCTACCTAGGAAGGATCTAGGGAGTGTCATAAGGTCAAGCCTAATTATGCTAAGAGGACTGTGCCCTCTAAACTGAGACTTGTTTGTGACTTTGCCAACAGGTCAGTTCCAGGCTTAACCCTATAGCCACACCCTACATCTCGTCCTTTTTTTTATTTTTAAGCTACTATAATGAAAGTAAAACTTAAGCATCAAGAACAAAACTCTGGCTATTAAAACAATAACAAAACAATGCCAATGCAAAACCCAAACTACAGACATGTTAACATTTTAAAACTTAAACATAAAGCTCTGGCTATTAACAAAACAATGCCAACGTGTTAACATTTTTTAAACTAGTAAGAATAACAAAACAATGCCAATACAAAACAGCAATAAGTGAGTTTCTGCTAAATGAAAATTTCTTTTGCTGATTTACTCAGAGTCCTCAGACTTGGCTGCGCAAAACTTCGCAGAAGACTGACAGCTAACCAATGCTAGCATAGCCAGAAACATGATTGAGCGAGTAGCTTCCACATCTTGCTTTTCTACCATCTCCCGGGCTTCAGTTGTTAACTTCTCCAGCTGACCCCATGTTGGCACCTCGGTCCCTTGAGTAGCCTTCATCATCTTCTTTTTCCATATTGCTATCATCAGGGCAACTCTCAGTCTTTTGAGCAAAGGGACAAGGAGCTTCTCTGGGTCCATCGTGGTGACACACGTAATGCTCTGGCACCCAAATTGGCTGTGCTGCTCCTTCTGAAAAGATGCAAACACAACCTCTTCCCCGCATCATTACTAGATCTGGTAAAACTCTTGTCTGGTTTGTGCATCCCTCCACTGGGCTAACCCAGCAGAGGCTATTATACTGGAAGTCTGATGCCTTTTGGCCACTGTACAACTCTCTGCATCGTAATTCAAAAAATTTAACAAATAAAATTTTTCAATTTAACAGATAACATTCTTCTCCCCACTTTTTTTTTTGTTTTTATAGTTGCATTTTACCACATTGTTTACAGATAGTTTTTATCGCGCGCTAACAGGTGGCGCGGGCCATTTTTGCTAATTTTTTGCACAAATGGCAACGTTCAGTAAAATTACGATAACTTTAGTTTACGTATTTATACGTTACCCGCATTCTACCGCTAGTCTATAAAAAACGTATTAATACGTGTCCCGCGCTCTACTACACTGGTAGAACGTATAAATACATAAAACGTGTAAACACGTTTCCTGCATACAATGTGTTAACAGTAGGATTGGTGCTTTCTGCTATTGCCTGAGTCCTGATCTATCACCCAGGAAGAACTTGCCAATCCTGTGCTTCCCGGGCTGACATGATAAAGGTTTACTGAGCCGGCTGGAAAGGCTGCAGTGGGGTTAAGTAGGCAGGAATTTTCCCTGGACCTTAGTTGTTTTCCTACCTTCTCCCATGCCTCTGCATTTACCTTTCCTTCTTCAGGAAACCATGGGCAGGTCTTACTTAGAAAATCCAACAAATTGAAAAGCTGTTGATACCTCACAGAACAGCCCCGTGCTTGGAGCATAGCCTTAAGCATGGGTACGTATAAATTCTTTTCCTGCGATCCTGAATTTCCCATGTTTTACACCTAGTTATATCACTGAACTTCGCTCCTCACCTTCCTTCTTGTTTTCTGCACGCGCTTCATTGGGGCATCCTTTCACCTGACAACTGTAGTTCCCCTGAACTCAGGCCCCATGTTGGGCGCCACATGTGCCAAGCCAGCTCAGCCAAGGGTTTGCAAGCCTGAGTGAGGGCAGCGAATGGATGAAGAAATGGCAGACAAAGAGAATAAGCTGGGTCTAGGTAGATCTCCCTGTGCCTGGCTGAGGCCACAGAGAGAGATCCAGAGGCAAGCTGAGCCTTTATTTTATAGCCAGAGGTAAACAAGGTAGTGGTCATCATAGTTACAATGTTCTTGTGAGTTTTACTTGTTTTGGCAGCACTTGCTGCATCTCCCTCAGCCCATTAGCTACCCAGATAAGATCTAGGGAGCATCATAAGGACAAGCCCAATTATGCTAAGAGGACTGTGCCCTCAAAGCTGGGACTTGTTTGTGGCTTTGCCAACAGGTCAGTCCAAGGCTTAACCCTATAGTCGCTCCCTACAGTTTGTTTATCTGTTTTAACAATTTCTAGTTACAAATGTCTTAGACAAGGGAGTTGGAAATGCCTAAACAGTATCTGCTGGTCACCTCAGGTAGCTGTAAAGTCCCAGAAGAACAGAGAGACACAGGGAATGAGAGTACATGTGAAACGTGGAAGTAATTATGTATGTAAGCCAGCGGTTCTCAAACTTGGGTGCATAAGGGAATCTTGGAGGGTCAGAGGGGAGATTTAAATATCTCAGTTACCCCTGAGTCATCCTTCCCCCTCCCGGAGAGCCAGATGTAACCTACCTGGGGTGCAATCGGGAGTTTTAAGGCTTCCTAGGAGATTCTCATGTGCAGCCAGGTTAAAAACCATGTCCTAGGACCGTATCCTGAGCTCGCAGAGGCAGCCGAGGCTTAGCACAGAACCTTAGCTCAAATGGTGCCCCCCAAATACAAGAACCTCCAGCAAGGATGAGTGTGTGCAGATAGAGGAAACAACATGGCAGAGCACAGCATCATCATCCCCTTTCAAATTTCAAAAGAGAACACACTACCTGATTCTAAATAAACGCTATTTTTAAAGGTATTTCATGAAAAGCTTTCCTGTTCCCCTGTCCCTTATGTTGCTCAATCCTCATCACATTTCCCACCCCAAAAGAGGCCCCTTGTCAATAGTTTCTTCTCCTTCTCCTCCTCCTCCTCCTCCTCCTCCTCCTCCTCCTCCTCCTCCTCCTCCTCCTCCTCCTCCTCCTCCTTCTTTTATTTTTTTAAGAGACGGAAGAGAGAAACGTTGATTTGTTGTTCTACTTATTTATGCATTCGTTGGTTGATCCCTGTATGTGCCCTGGCCAGGGATGGAACCCACAACCTTGAGATATCAGGGCAATGCTCTAAACAGCTGGGCTACTCAGCAAGGTCTCATCGTTTTTTCCTTTTCTAGAGAATTCAAGCCAATCCAAATATATGTTCTTTTTTCCGTTTAGACGGGATGGCAGAACTTCATGCTATTATTTTTTTTCTGGGAAAATCATGGAAATAATTTCATATCCACCATTTAAAGAGCTTCCTCATTTCTTATGTCTGCATAGTACTCCATTCCTATCTGGTATTGTACCCAATGCTCCCATGAGTAACTCTGTGCTCCAACAATTCTGTACATGTATGAATATACCTGATGCACTTTTTGAAATTGCCCTTCGTGGGGTTGTTGCAATTCACACTTAGACCAGCAGCGTATGAAAGTTCCTGCTGCCCTAGCTGGTTTGGCTCAATGGATAGAGGATCTGCCTGCGGACTCAAGGGTCCCAGGTTTGATTCTGGTCAAGGGCACGTGCCCGGGTTGCAGGCTCGATCCCCAGTAGGAAGCGTGCAGGAGGCAGACAGTCAATGATTGTCTCTCATCATTGATGTTTCTATCTCTCTCTCCCTTCTCCCTTCCTCTCTGAAATAAATAAAAATATATTAATAAAAGAAAAAAAGAAAGGAAGTTTCTACTTCCCCCCTGCCTCATCACAAGGTGGATTGTCACAGTTTTATGTGTGTGTTTTTCAGTCTGATAGGTATAAAAACATATCTCAGTATATTTTGGGTTGCTTGTCTTACTTCTTACTTGTGAAGTTGTATGCATTTTCCTATGTTTAAGATCCTTTCTTACTTTCTCTCCTATCAATGTTCATTCAGCAACAATATCAAAGAAAGAGATGATCTCCTCAGGGCATATGATTTCACCTACTATCCATACAATCCAACAATTTAGCAATTCTAAGAGGAACAAGGAGATGAGTGGACAGATGGGCACTCAGAAAGGTGGAAACTTTCCATCTTTGACAAAAGGGACTAACACTATTTACATACCCAAGAGGTCATTACACACCATCATTCATTCATTCCTATAATATTAATTGAATGCTTACTACTATATACAAAGCATAGCCTATGAATGAAATATGACAGAAAGGAAATTAGGATGTACAGCTCAAAATTCATTATAATTGTAGAAGTCTTTCTACCAATATTCCTACAAATTTCTTTTTTATGGGTATTGATGTGCAATTAAACCATCATTAGCCTTAATTAAGCTACCATTTCATACGTTTCCCATTTTACTTGCATTAAGCTACTCCAAACTGAGCTAATTATCCAAAATTTGAAATTATGCTTCTACAAATAAAACCTGTACACTTTTAGCGTTTTCCCACAACCCAAAAGAAGTAAATTTCTGGTTTACACTTAACTATTTCCCCGAAGCCTTTTCTGACTTTATGTGCATCTATTTTCTTATTTGGTTTCTTTCGGCATAGACTAGAGACTTAATAAGGACTTTCTAATGGCATCTAGTCAACCCCCAGGCTCCTTGCTAGACAGAGGCTATCCATCTTTTTTATTTTAAAGCATTTCCAAGGAAAAACCTCTAATTTCTTAGTAATTCTTCCATTCCAGTTTTTATGATCCAGTCACCTAAAGAACTTTCCACCACCCATCACCTCCAAATGATTTCATTGACCATCTTAATGTAATTTGATGCTGATTACTCCTACGTTTTTCTTCAGTTCTCACAAATTAGTCATCAAAACAGATTCATACTGTAATTAACTGGCGACTTTGATTTTATTTTCCATAGTGGAATGAATAGACTTTGATTTCTTTCCATGGTGGAAACAACCCTATATTTGTTTCCAAAGCTGGGCATTCAAAAGTATTACTTAAATCAATTTCTATTCCAAACTCCATCCCACCTGGCAGGAAGAACTCACCCTCAGTCATTGGGGGGCTGACCTCAGTCCCTCCCCTGCACCTCGTATAGGACAGCAGAGTCCCAGCAGCTCAGATAGCACCAAGGTGTCAGGGAGACCTTCTGGGGACCACATCACTGTCGTGGGCTGCACGTTGGGTCAGTGCGATAGCTCTGCGACTCCCTTGCCCTCTTAGTGGGAACACAGGTGAGGCCGGGCTCTGCTGCCTGCAGGACCACAGACCCCTCTTTCCTTTTTAGTTTGGAGGAAATCCCTCACTCTTTCCTCATTTCCTTTAGAGGCACTTCCTCTCTTTCCCCTGTTGCCACAGAACATTAAACATAATTGGGGGTTTGGCTTTTGAAAATCTGAATATCTTCAAAGAAATTTCCACCGTCCATTTATAGCTCAAGCACCTCGAGCACATGGTGTGCTGGGATGTGTGCCAGGCGGCCCGGCCCAGGAGGAGCTGGCAGTGCAGCCAGGGAGGTGCACTGGCTGGCAGCAAGCCCTCTACTGCCAGGGAAGTGCCGAGAAGGTGGGACCAGGGACCAGGGAGGCTGGGGCACCTAGATGCACAGGGCACCGGGAGCCTCCTGGGAGGAAGGTGCGCTAAGTTGGGGCCTGAAGGGGTAGGAAACAGGTATCGGGCTTGGCAGGTAGCGGGAAAGATGGTCCCAGCAGCGTTTATTCCAAAACTGCTCTTCTCAATACTCTTTGTTCAAATATTTGTGGAATTAGTTATACCTTGCAGCTCCCCAACCCTCGCTGCTGAGGGTCTCTGAGGGCATTTGAACTTTAGGAGACCTCTCTTTTCTGTCTTCCTGAAGCTTTTGGGGCGTTTTCTAATATAAAACAATAGTTATTGTCTACTTAATGTTCTTTTTTTTAAAATATATTTTTTATTGATTAAGATATTACATATGTGTCCTTATCCCCATGTTGCCCCCTACCCCCCCCCCCCCGCTCATGCCCTCACCACACCCCCCCTCCCCCATTGTCCGTGTCCATTGGTTAGGCCTATATGCTTGCATGTAAGTCCTTTGGTTGATCTTTCCCCCTTACCCCCACCCTCCCCTACCTTCCCTCCAAGGCCCGACAGGCCAATCAATGCCTCTCCATCTCTGGATCAGTCCTTGTTCATCAGTTTATGTTGTTCATTATATTCCACAAATGAGTGAGATCATGTGGTATTTATCCACTCTCCAGTTCCATCCATGCTGTGGCAAATGGTAAGAGTTCCTTTTTCTTCTTCCTCTTCTTAAAGAATACCTTTCAACATTTCATATAATGCTGGTTTGGTGGTGATGAACTCCTTTAGCTTTTTCTTATCTGTGAAGCTCTTTATCTGACCTTCTATTCTGAATGATAGCTTTGCTGGATAAAGTAATCTTGGTTGTAGGTTCTTGGCATTCATCACTTTGAATATTTCTTGCCACTCTCTTCTGGCCTGCATGGTTTCTGTTGAGAAATCAGCTGACAGTCGTATGGGTACTCCCTTGTAGGTAACTGACTGTCTTTCTCTTGCTGCTTTTAAGATTCTCTCTTTGTCTTTTGCTCTTGGCATTTTAATTATGATGTGTCTTGGTGTGGTCCTCTTTGGGTTCCTTTTGTTTGGGGTTCTCTGCGCTTCCTGGACTTGTAAGTCTATTTCTTTCACCAGGTAGGGGAAGTTTTCTGTCATTATTTCTTCAAATAGGTTTTCAATATCTTGCCCTCTCTCTTCTTCTGGTACCCCTATAATTCTGATGTTGGTACGCTTGAAGTTGTCCCAGAGGCTCCTTACACTATCTTTGTATTTTTGGAATCTTTTTTTCTTTTTGCTTTTTCGGCTGGGTATTTTTTGTTTCTTCATATTTCAAATCTTTGACTTGATTCTTGGGATCCTCTTGTCTGCTGTTGGATCTCTGTATATTATTCTTTATTTCAGTCAGTGTATGCTTAACTTCTAGTTGGTCTTTTTTCATATCCTCCAGGGTCTCACTAAATTTATCGGCGGTTTCCATAAAATTCTTGAAAAACCTTATAAACGTGGTTTTGAACTCTATATCCAGTCGTTTGCTTTCCTCCATTTCTGTCATTTGTGACCAGTTTCTTTGTCTCCGCATTTTTTATGCTTCCCTGTGTTGGTAGAGTGGTTTTGTGTGCTAGGTGTCCTATAGGGCCCAGTGGCTCAGCCTCCCCAGTTACCTGAGGTGGAAACTCTTGGTGCACCTCCTTGTGGGCTTTGTGCACAGTCTTGTTGTAGTTATGCCTTGATTGTTGTAGGACCACTGGGAGGAATTGACCTCCAGGCCAATTGGCAGTGACAATCAGCTGTGTCTGCAGTGGGAGAACTTCTGTGCTGAAGACACCCTTCTGGGGCAAGACTTGCTTCAGTGGGGCTTTGGTGCTCACTGAGTCTGCACCCTGAGTGTGTCCCTTATGGATCTGAGGAGTTGTAATCTGGATGGTCCCCCTCTGACCACTGGGTACACTGGCTCTTGGATCTAAGGAGGTGCTAATTTAGCCTCTGCCTGAGGTTACCCAGCAGGAGCTATGAAGAGAACTGCAGATTCCCCTTCCTTTTTTGGAGTTTGGAGGTGCCCTGATGAGGCCCAGCTGTGAAGCAATGCAAGCTGCTGTGAGGCCTTGGGTCTTCTCTTGGAAGTTCTTGGTCTGTCTGGCCCAGCTGCAATTTGTTAGGTAATTTTCAGGTTGCAAAGGGCCGGGGCATTCATATGCAAAAGCCTCTGCTGCAGCCTGGGTGGGCCCGGGTCTCAGGGAATCAAAGGGCGGAGCAAGCAGCTATGGCTGGTCCTCAGCCCTGCCCTAAGGGGCCGCGCGTCTCAGTGTCCCGATAATTGCTGCAAGCACCTCTGAGGGAAAGCCGCCCTCAAGTTCAGAGTTCTGCCTGCTGCCAGACAGTCCAGTTTCTCCCTGTATGAGTCCTGGGTCCCCAGAGACTTCCTGGAATTGGACTTCAGAGCAGTCGGGAGCTTGTGACTCCCTCCCGATTCAAAAAGACAGCCGCATCCTCAGGTACCAGCCCCTTTCCGCGCGTGCGCTCAAGCCTCTGTACCTTTGCACTTTACTTCCGCAGCTCCTCTGAGTCTCAGTGTGCTTTTCTCTTTTCTTCTAGTTGTAGAATTTACACTCAGCCAGCCTTCCTGTCATTCTGGATGATGTCCGTTTTGTCTTTTTGTTGTATTTTTGAAGTTGTTGTGGGAGGCAGCAATTTCGGTGTTTACCTATGCCACCATCTTAGTTTCTCCTACTTAATGTTCTTTACATTTCCTTCAAACTGCATTTGATGGCATGTCAGTTAAAGTTTGTCCTTAGCGCGGTCTCTTTTAACAATGAATGATAACCTACCTTCAATGAGAATTTCCTTTGTGTGTGTGTGGGGGGGAAAGTTATTATAACCAAACTCCTTTTTTTATATTTGCCTTACTCTTCTATTACCTAAATCCTGGGGAATTGGGTTCAAACTACATTGACTTATGGATGCTGCAGTGATGGAGTTCATCTGATTATATTTTATGTGAATTCCATTTTATAGTGTTTTCATGAGGAGTAAACTGAGTCTTCTCTATTGCCCTAAACCACAAGGAATTACAACAGGTTGGCTCTGGAATAACACAATTTATTGTCAGTTAGCCCAAAAAATAACCAAGGAGAGTGTGTTGGGGGGAGGAGAGACAGATGCTCTCTTAGCAAAATAAAGCCAGAGTAATTTCAGCAATACTGGAATCAAAGTCATGTTAATACAAGAAATGTGAATCTGTCTAATGGACCAGATGGAGGGGGAGGAGAGGAGACCCTCCAAGGAAAATAATTCCCACGGGGGAAGATGGGATGATCTTGAACGACTAGGAGAAAACTAGGTAAAGCCTGGTATAGAGGCACCCCCATTTTCAACTTCTTCAACACTTCCCCCACCTCCATCCTCAGGAGCAAACTCTGACTAAGAAACTAGGGAGGCCAAAAGATACTAGATCCAATCCACTCCTTGGGGTCTCTGTAATCGGGCCATTGATCGATGTCTGAGACTTCAAAATCTGCACAGCCTAGGGGATCCAGGCACTGAAACACAGAATAGGGGCGGCGATAGAGACGCTGCTTTGTGCAGAAAACTACACTTGAGGACTCACACCTAAAGAACAACCTAAGTCTCTGAGAATTATGAGAAAAGCGTGGGAACAAAACAGACATTACAAAGTAAGTGGTGGGAAAACAAAATCCAGAATCTGACCTCAATCCAGTAATCCTTATTGGAAGAAAGTAGGAAGACATTTCTGTGCTTTGGTAGAAGTGGTAAGAGGCATCTCTAAAATAAATATTTGCTAATATATTGCAGTTTAATATGTTGTTATTTAAAAGAAGGAATAATAGCAATATTTTAAAGAAATACATATCCATTAAACCAATGGTAACTAAAAGATTAGATTGGAACATAAACATTATTTTGTCTTTTAAAAATATTTTTATATTATATCAAAATATCTTAGGATAATATATAAAATCAATGGAAATATATGAGAAGTGCTTCAAGGTCCTTATAAAAAAAGATATTACATGAGAGTATTGTTAGTATTGCTATGAGTGCGAAGTACTTCAAGGTACTTATAAAAATATATTATATAAGAGTACTGTTAATATTGCTATGAATCAACATTCCTAGAATTTTTAGAGTTTAGTAGACCATAAAATGTATGCTGTCCAACTCTCCCATCGCTGGCCAGATGTCTCTTATATTTATGTGCTATCTTGACTCAGTAACATACTGGCAATGTAACCTTGAACATCTAACTTCATTTTTTATAGCCTTTGTTTCTGCATGTGTAGCGATGAGAATTGCTTCTTTACATGGCGTTTGGGAGGATTAAATAAAACCACATAACTAAAGCATTTAGCAAATGAAACATTTTTCTTTAAAAAAAAAGAAAAGAAAGGAAGGAAAGAAGGAAGGAAGGAAGGAAGGAAGGAAGGAAGGAAGGAAGGAAGGAAGGAAGGAAGGAAGGAAGGAAGGAAAAAGCCGAAATTCCCAGGAGAATATCCTGCAGGGAAGTGGTAGCTGACCTGGCCCGGGTATCTCTGTCTCCCCATCTTTCCCTTTCCCTTGGGGTTTTCTCACTTCACCGACTTCTGCCAGTTTTGCCCTTGCCCCTCTTTCTCTGTTGAACCTATCTTGTGGACTTCTGTTTTATTATTTGAGCATCAGCCCTGCCTCCCTCATAGATGTAATCCTAAATCATCCCACCCAGGCAGCCTCTGAGGGGGCCTGAGATGGGTACTCAATCCGAGATGGACCATGTGTCCCTGAGACAGCACAGCACTTGGACCTGGAAATGGAAAATACTGAGTGGCCAGGAAGCCACATTAAGATCAGTGGCTAGAAGGGAAACAAAAATGTCACCACCACCCCTCCATTCCCTACTCAGAAGCACAGAGGCAGCTGATTTTCTCTCCCTTCTAACTGCCGGCTCAACCTACTGACCCACAGGCGTAGTGATCAAGGCTTGACTGCTACACCTTTCCAGGGTAATGAGAAGTGCACCCTTTTGTCCCCATTGCACAAGGGTAAGCATACTTCCCAGGCAGTGCAGATGGAAAAAGAAGTCACCCCACCCTGAAATGGAAAATCCTGCAAGCCTGCTTTTTTCAAAAAGCCTGCCTCATCCCCAGCTTATAAAAGCAGCCCAGCAGAGCCAGCCCCCCAGCCAGAGACCTACCTTTCTTTCCTCTGTGCTGCCTCCCTTGTGCTCAAGCATAAGCATAATAAAATCTGTCTGGAAATTTCTCTGGGGTTTCCTCTTGATTTCTATCTTGGGGAACCACAGGCCTCCAAGGCTGGTAACATCCCTTCCCTGACAATTTGGAACAGGGATGTAAAAAATCTGTTTGGCCCTAGCAAGCTCAGTGGATAGAGTGTTGGCCTGCAGACAAAAGGGTCCCGGGTTTGATTCTGGTTAAGGGCACGTACTTGGTTGCAGGCTCCTCCCTGGGCCTGGTTGGGGCTTGTGCAGGAGGCCACCAATTGGTGTGTTTCTCTCACATTGATGTTTCTCTCTGATTTTCCCTCTCTCTTCCACTCTCCCTAAAAATCAATGGAAAAATATCCTCGGGTGAGGATTTAAAAAAAAAAAAGAAGCTGTTTAGTCTCTCTCTGTATCGCTATTGCCATGTCATGCAAACATGGAAGTTGTTGTTGACAACGGTTCTCTACCATCGGAGCCAGGAAACAGAAGCCTTTAGCGTGCCGCCGTATGAAAGAAGAGTGACACAGAGACTCAGCGGGAGGCAGAGGGTGGATTCGTTTCCCAGGGCTGCCATCACCGGGTGTCTTAGACTGGATGGCTTCAAATGTCAGAAATGTATTCTGTCACAGTTCTGGAGGCTAGCGGCTTGAAAGTAATACTCCCTCTGAAGGGTCTAGGGAGGATCTGCTCTAGGCCTTTCTCTTTGCTTCTGGTGTTGCCGGCAATCCTTGTGCTCCTTGGTTTGTAAACCAGTCTCTACCTCCATCTTCACCTGGCATTCTTCCCTCTGTCTGTCTGTCCCAATGAGGACCCATCCTACGCCAGTATGGCTTCATCTTAACTTGATTACACCTGCAAAGACCCTATTTCCAAGCCAGGTCACGTCCACAGGTACCAGGGGTTAGGGCTTTGGCACACCTTTTGGGGGTTCACAATTCAACCCCAAACAGAAGGCGTCTGGGCCTGCCCATTGCTTGGAGGCCCTGGTTCCATGTTGAGCCCAGCTGCAGGGCCTTCGCATTCCTTGCAGTGCTCCAGTGACAGTCCTGGGGTAGGTGAGGCGGAGCGTTGGTGCTACTTATTGTCAACAGAGTCCTCATTAATGTGCTAGACAGGGCCCTCCCCTGTTACCGTCTCCTCTTTCACATCTGAGACATGCTGCAGCTTTCACATTTCTTCACTAAATGCCAAAGGGACAGAGTGAGAACAAATACGAAGGTGTAACTAACAAAATGCAGGTTTCTCACCTGATTACTGGCTGCTTATACCACGTTTATGTGCCTGTTCTACTACACCTGATGTCTAAAGACAGCATTTTCTGCCCTAGCTGGTTTGGCTCAGTGGATAGAGTGTTGGCCTGCGGACTGAAGGGTCCCGGGGTTTGATTCTGGTCAAGGGCAGATGCCTGGGTTGCAGACTCAGTCCCCAGTAGGGGATGTGCAGGAGGCAACCCGTCAATGATTCTTTCTCATCATTGATGTTTTTATCTGTCTCTCCCCTCTCCCTTCCTCTCTGAAATTAAAAAAAAAGTTAAAAAAAATTATACAAAGTGCAACACTATATTATACAAAATGGTGTTTCATTTAAAAATTTACACCAAAGATAGTAAGCACTTTAACATTTATTTTTATAAAATCTTATGAATGAGGAAACTGAGGCCTTGTAAGATTATGGATTTTCCCAAAGGCCCACAACCCAAACCAGCAGACCTGAGACTGGAAACATGTTCTCGTCACCCGCCTCATGGTTAAATTCTGACAACTATATTCCACGTTAAGACAAAATACGAGTGTATTGTTTTATGGCATCTACTGATAACGTTGCCTGGTTTTTCAGCTGTCACACATAACCTCCTCTGTAGCATGCACTGAACTAAGTGTTCCAGAGGCAGAGATGGCCACCAGCACCTGGAAAGCACTCTCGTCTAAAATCCTTATTATCTTGGGGAAGCAGGAAGCAGACTGTAAGTCAATCAAGGTCCCACCCCACGATTGCCATGCAAGAAACCGGTGAGATCCTTACTCCTGCATTCCGTGTTTCTAAGTGTTCTTACCCAGACTGTATCTCCACTGAACATGCAGTATCTATCATTCTTGTTCCCCCCTTATCCTCATCTGTATTTCTGAAATAAACACTGAGTTTAGGGGGAAAAAAACCAAACATATTATGTAACAAATGGCATGTAAAAGAAATAAAGGGGGGCTGTTTTAGATTTGAAAAGACTGAAAAGACAGAACAAAAGAACATGTGTGGAATTTGTTTAAATCCCGATTCTACCAAAAAAAAAAATGCAGAAAGACTTTTTGAGACAATCACGGAATTTTTTATTATTCTCTGCGTATTGTGACTCTAAGAATTATTGTTAATTTTATGAGGTGTGATAAATGGCCTTGTGGTAATGTAAGAAAAATGCCTATAATTTTTAGAGACACATTATGAATAATGTAGGAGTAAAATGACATGAAATCTGAAATGTGAAATGCACTGTAAAATATTACAGTGAAGGGGAAAAAGAAAGCAAATATGACAAAAATCTTGATGATAATTTAATGTAGGTTTTGTTTGATGGGAATTTATTCTACTATTATTTATAATTTTGTTTGAAAATTTTCATGGTAAATTTAGAAGATACATGTGAGTAAAATATCTACAGTAGTTATCACAGGATAACCTGTCTTTGTTATCCTATCTAATAAAAGAGAAACATGGTAATTAGTGTACGACTGCTACCCATCCCATGGCTAATCAGGGCGATATGCAAATTAACTGCCAGCCAAGATGGCGGCTGGCAGCCAGGCAGCTTGAAACTAACATGAGGCTTGCTTGCTCCAGTGACGGAGGAAACCAATGTTCCCCGCCTGCCTTACCGGCCTCTGAGCCTGCAGTTTGAAACATGGTAACAAATATAGAAGCTAAACAAAACCCCAGAAACCTGCTTTCAGCGAGCCAGGATCTCAGAGCTGGAGTTATACATTGTTTCGATTATAGAATGCAAACAAACCAGATACCTGCTTTCAGCAGCGGAGGCCTAAGAGCTGGAGCCTCAGAGCTAAAGCTGGCCCAGAATAAAAAAAGAAAAAGAAAAAAAGGAGCGGTTGGGAGCTTCCGTCACCCACCAGCCTGAAAACAGCCCTCAGCCCCTCACGCAGGCTGGCCAGGCACCCCAGTGGGGATCCCCACCCTGAAGGGTGTGTGACCAGATGCAAACAGCCATCATCCCCTCACCGAGGCTGGCCAGGCACCCCAATGGGGACCCCCACCCTGATCCAGGACACCCTTCAGGGCAAACCAGCCGGCCCCCACACGTGCACCAGGCCTCTATCCTATATAGTAAAAGGGTAATATGCCTCCCAGAACCGGGATCAGCGGAGCCGCGAGGCCTCCCGGCAACGGGATCAACATGACAGGGGGCAGCGCCCCAACCCCCTGATCGCCCTGCGGCTCTGTGTGTGACAGGGGGCGGGGCCACAACCTCCCTATCGGCCCTGCTCTGTTTGTGACAGGGGAAGGCGCCCCAACCCCCTGATCAGCCCTGCTCTGTGCCTGAAAGTGGGGAGCTCCCCAACCCCCTGATCGCCCTGCGGCTCTGTGTGTGACAGGGGGCGTGGCCACAACCTCCCTATCGGCCCTGCTCTGTTCGTGACAGGGGAAGGAGCCCCAACCCCCTGATCAGCCCTGCTCTGTGCCTGATAGGGGGGAGCTCCCAACCCCCTGATCGCCCTGCGGCTCTGTGTGTCAGGGTGCGGCGCCCCAACCCCCTGATCCGCCCTGCTCTGTGTGTGACAGGGGGCGGTGCCCCAACTCCCCTATTGGCCCTACTCTGTGAGTGACAGGGAGAGCTCCCCAACCCCCTGATGGGCTCTGCTCTGTGCGTGACAGGGTACGGAGCCCCAACCCCCCTGATGGGCCCTGCTCTGTAAGTGACATGGGGCAGTGCCCCAAACCCCTGATTCGCCCTGCTCTGTGCGTGACGGGGGGTGGCGCCGCAACCTCCCCATCAACCCTGCCTTGAGTGTGACAGGGGGCGGTGCCCCAACCCCCAAATCGGCCCTACCCTGAATGTGACTGAGGGTGGCATTGCAACCTCCCGATCCGCCCTGCTCTGTGCATGACAGGGGCGGTGCCCCAACTCCCCAATCGGCCCTGTTCTGAGCCCGACCAGGGTCTGCACCTAGGGATTGGGCCTGCCCTCTGCCACCCGGGAGCAGACCTAAGCCAGCAGGTCGTTATCTCCCGAGGGGTCCCAGACTGCAAGAGGGCACAGGCCGGGCTGAGGCACCCCCCCTTCCCCCGAGTGCACAAATTTTTGTGCACCAGGCCTCTAGTGTGATAATAATGTTAACTCAAACATATAGTTTGCATTAGATAGTTTCTCAGGTGAGTTCCTGGTACTCTTGACTATGGCAGCATATTTTTAAATTGTTAATGCCTATATATATATATATATATATATATATATATATATATATATATATATATATAATTGATTCAGAGAGGAAGGGAGAGGGAGAGAGAAATAGAAACATCAATGGTGAGAATCATTGATCAGTTGCTTCCTGCATGCCCCCTACTGGAGATCGAGCCCTCACCCCATCATGTGCCCTGTCAGGGAATCAAACTGTGGCCTCCTGGTTCATAGGTTGATGCTCAACCACTGAGCCATGCTGGCCGGGCTCAATAATGTCTTTAAAGCAAATCCCAGACATACCATTTCACCCAGGCATCCTATGGGAGGGCTTCCTTAAATCAGGAATGAAATGAAAAAAAAAAAAAAAAATCACTGCTTTATGGAGGTTTCATTCTGTTACAGACAGTTGGGGGTGAACGACCAGTCAAGAAATCCTATCTAATAAAGAGAGAATATGCAAATTGACATCATACCATCACAAAGATGGTGGCACCCATAGCCACAAGATGGCGCCTAGTCCCCTCAGCCCCGCCAGGGGTGGCAGGCCCGAGGTGCGGCCAGACCCACCTGAGGGCAGGTTCGGCTGCTCCTTGCTCCTGCTGCTGCAGTTCCACAGTCCTATCAGCCCAGTTGGGGGGGCAGCAGGCGCACGGTGTGGTCAGACCCGCCCTTATCCCCCCAGCTCCCAGAGCTGGCCTGAGGTGCAGGCAAGCCTCAGATGGCAGCTTTCCAGCTGCCCAGGGTGGGACCAAGGCACAGGCAAGCCTCGGATGGCGGCTGCCCAGCCGCCCAGGGCCACCTGAGGCTCAGGTAACCAGGGCCAGCCGAGGCTTGCGTTGGCAGTAGTGGCAGCAGCAGAGGTGTGATGGGGGTATCACCCTCCCCTGATGGCCGGGTTGCCTCCTGCCCCTGAGGGCTCCCAGACTGTGAGAGGGGGCAGGCCAGGCTGAGGGACCCTCCCTCCAGTGCATGAATTTTCATGCACCGGGCCTCTAGTTAATAAATATTAACATATCCGATGGTGGTAAGTGCCAACAAGAATAATAAAGCAGGGTAAGAGAACAGGGAATGGGTGCAGTTTTAGATTGGGGTGAGGAATGCTTTCCTGAGGGAGTGATATGAGAGCAGAGACCTAAACGAGGGAGGAGACAGGCAACATTGATCCTGTGGGGAACAGCACTCTAAACACAGGGAACAGCAGTGGTGAACATACAGGTTGGAGAGGGAGTGGGGAGAGAATAAGGGCCAGGAGGACATGAAACAGTCAAATGTCATAGGGACTGACTGGGAATGGAGAGCAGTGTTGGACAGGGTGGCCAGGGAGGACCTCCCTGAGGAGGTGACTTAAGAGCTAAGACTTGCCCGGCCGGCGTGGCGCAGTGGTTGAGCATCGACTTATGAACCAGGAGGTCATGGTTCGATTCCCAGTCAGGGCACATGCCCAAGTTGCAGCCTCAATCCCAGTAGGGAGTGTGCAGGAGACAGTTGATCAATGATTCTTTCTCATCATTGATATTTCTATCTCTCTCTTCCTCTCCCTTCCTCTCTGAAATCAATAAAAAATATGTATGTATTTTAAAAAGAGCAGAGATCTGACAGATAAGAAGTTGCTATATGTAGAGCAAAGTAGCACTATTGATTCATTAACCAACCATAAGATAAAACAAAGCCCTCGATTTTGTACATGAGTTATTAAGCCTAATCTTCCTGTCCTTTCCTCAGCAAGAGATTTGTTCATTGTATTTATGTAATAACCACATTCTCTAGCGGTTCTATCTGATGCTTTGACATCTTGAGGCCTTGCTGGCTTAGGAGGGACAGCACATTTTGGGACTAACCAACCTCTGGAGATAGTAAACTAGCCTGCAAGCCCACCTTTCAGATGCAAACCTACCCAGAACCCACACTCCCAACCACCTCTTTCACTGTGAGTTTACACTCTGGAACAGTGGTCTCCATCCTTATCACCCCAGGGCCAGGTATCAGACAAGTAGGGACAGCCTCTGTACCCAAGTCCAAGTCCACTGGAATTATCCAAACCAGTTCATCCTGCCTTGCCTTGTCTTGTCTTTTCCAAGGAAACCTCAATCTGCATTTCCCCTGGCTCCCCCTACTTCCTGAATGACCCCTGTGCTTCCGGTGTGGCCCTGCATGGTGGCCCTGCCTGTTTCTAGAGGATTGTGAGTATAATAAAAACTCCTGCCTTAATGACAGTCATTTCCATTTCTGTGTGTCTTACCATCCCTAATTACAACAAATCCCAGCTACATTTTTATTTTATTTATTTATTTATCTTAATATATCTTTATTGATTTCAGAGAGGAAGGGAGAGGGAGTGAGAGAGAGAAACAACAATGATGAGAGAGAATCATTGATTGGCTGCCTCCTGCCCACCCCTTATTGGGGATCGAGCCCGCAACCCTAGCATGTGCCCTTGACTGGAATTGTACCCGGGACCCTCCAGTTTGCAGGCCGACGCTCTTTCCACTGAGCCAAACCAGCTAGGGTCCGGGTACATTTTTAAACAGTTTACATTTATCTTCATTACATTTCTTCCTGTGAGCCTTGGCCCAGTGTTCCAAGCTGTCACCATCATTGAAACTCTTCTATCACAATGCACATCCCTCCATCTTTGTTTTTGTGTCATCTGCAGACTTGCAAAATGTCTCCTGCATGCCCACTCCCATGCAATCTCACATCATATCACTAGGAGGTGTCAAGAGCCACACCCTGTGATATTCCCCTAGAAACTGGGGTCACCTTATTTTATTTTCTCTAAAATCTCCTTATTACAGACCTTACATCGCTCCACCTTATAACATGAAAGATGATGTTAATGGCCTGGTGAAATTAAGAACACTGAACTATAGCATCACAGTACTCTATCAAGCTAGAGTCAACTTCAAAAAAAACAAATGAGATAAATTTTATATGATATGCTTAGTTGATCCAGATGGTCTTCCAGTAATTATGTCATTTCTTAAATGCTTGCAAGAAATTTTTGCCAAACATATTAAGGTTATAGGTTCTGGAATTTCACCTTATACTACCAAATTCTCCTTTTCTTATATTTTATTATTATTATTTTAAAATTTGTTTTTATTGATTTCAGAGAGGAAGGGAGAGAGAGATAGAAACATGAATAATGAGAGAGAATCATTGATCAGCTGCCTCCTGCATGCCCCCAACTGGGGATCAAGCCCACAATCCAGGCATGTGCCCTTGACTGGAATCGAACCCGAGACCCTTCAATCCGCAGACCAACGCTCTATCCATTGAGCCAAACCAACTAGGGCCAAAGTTCTCCTCTTCAAAAACTGGGACTCCTCTTTGCTGAAACGAAGATTTGTCACTTGTTTGCTCCATACATTTTCATTTTACTGATAAAATGAAAGGGAATTTGGGAGTATAACATGGCAGTGACACTCATTCAGAACAAAGATGTAATTACTGGTGAGTCAGGACATAATATTCCCAACATGTTAAAATGAGTGGGTTCTCATTAATATCAAAACCATGAATACTGCCCATAGTTTAGAGAATCTGAAAGGAAGAAAACTTAAAACTGATAAATATAAAATTGTGCTGTTGTTTTTTAAGTTAATCTGTATTTTTTCCAGCCTCTACTCCCACTTCAAATATAGTGAAATGCTTTATTTAACATTTCCCAGGGACGGTTCTCCAATTAGAATATAGAAAGTGTTAAACCAATGCAGGTTTCTATTAAAGCAATGAATGCTGCTTTAAAAATAAAATTAGTCTCTACAAGGACTTGAAAGTTTATATTTCTTTTTAATTTAAAGGCTAGAAACTAGCAACTTTACTTCAATTAAAAAGAAATTATTATACTCTGCCTATTCTGTGTTTTATGTGGTTTTATTGAATGCAATGGCTTTTTTCTCAGCACAACAAAGAAAAGTTAAAAAGTATCTCAAAGTAACAACTTTTGCATTCTTTTCACTTAAAATTTTTTTTCAAATTTTGAATGCCCTTTCAAGATTTAGCCCTTCATCGGGAAAAAAAATTGTAAAACCTTTTTTCCTCCTCCAAATCATGTGCTCTTCTCCTCTTTATCCTAAAATGAGGGGGACAGCAGACTTGGGAGTGGGCTCCAGGTCCTACAAAGGGAGCCCAAGGAGCCATTGGTGTGGTTTCAGGGCCAATACTTCAGCAGGAGCCCTGCAGCTCAGCAAAAGGACAGAGAGCATCGGCCAAGACTAACTAGGCCAACGGCATGAGGAGCCCAAGAGAGAAAAATCAACCCCTGAAAGGTAAATGTTGACCTAATTTCAAGGCAGGTTGACAGTAAAAATGTTATATAACACCCAGGGAAAACAATATGTATATAAAGCAATATGTAGATAAGTGAGCCATGATGAAAACAGGGGATGTTTTTAAGGTCCCAGGAGAAAAATATTAAACACTATTTAAGGACCAGATGATATTTACCTGTGGATTGCTTCTGCCTCATGAAATGTATATTTAATTGCTTTTAAAGGTTGGTGTGATTGGAATCAATGCAGGTTTTTGTTCTATCTGATGTAGGAGAATTGAAAAATGAATGTCAAGGCTTTTGGCAGCGTCAGCCTCTTTGTGATATGGGAGAGGTTACTCAGCAAAAGAGCAAACAAACAATCTGGACTTTGAATAGGGAGGGGGTACAATCATCCCTGAAGGCTGTCACCTTGAGGGAGGGACAGCAGAATATTTGTTTGTTTGTTTGCTCATTCGTCCTTTTTTTTAAAAAATATATATATATATTATTGATTTTTTACAGAGAGGAAGGGAGAGGGATAGAGTTAGAAACATCGATGAGAGAGAAACATCGATCAGCTGCCTCCTGCACACCCCCTACTGGGGATGTGCCCGCAACCAAGGTAAATGACCTTGACCGGAATCTAACCTGGGACCCTCAGTCCACAGGCCAACGCTCTATCCATTGAGCCAAACCAGTTAGGGCTGCTCATTTGTCCTTTCATTCATCAATCATTTTTCCTCTTCTGATGAAAAATTTCAGACTTACACAAAAGTAGAAAGAATACTATAATAAACTTTCAATCGTCGACTTCAACATTTACCAACTCTTGGCCATCTACAACCCATTCAGGCCCCTCCCCATATACACACAATTGGGCATTATTTTGAAGTGAATTCTAGGTAGCATATAATTTAATCTGTAAATATTTTGGTGTGTGTATGGCTATTTTTTATATAATCACAGTACGATGACTTTCACTAAAAATATTCATATTGAAATTTCCCCAGTTGTCTCATAAATCCCATAGATAGATAGACAGATAGATGATAGATGGACAGATAGATGATAGGTAGATAGATAGATAGATAGATAGATAGATAGATAGATAGATAGATAGATTTCATAGAGGAAGGTAGAGGAAGAGAGAGCTAGAAACATCAATGATGAGAGAGAATCATTGATTGGCTGCCTCCTGCACACCCCACATTGGGGATGGAGCCCACAACCCAGGCATGTGCCCTGACCGGAAATCCAACTGTGACCTCCTGATTCATAGGTAGATGCTCAACCACTGAGCCATACTGATTGGGCTCATAAAACCCTTTAATGTATAAATTCCTCTTCCTGTTTGTTTGTTTTGTTTTGTGTGTGTGTGTGTGTGTGTGTGTGTGTGTGTGTGTGTGTGTTTTCTTGATTTTTTTTATTATTGAGGAAATCAGGTCATTTGCCTTGTAGTTTCCCAAATTTTGGAATCTGCAACGACACTCTTGTGGCCTTAATATGTTCCTCTGACTCCAGTATCTCCTGTAACTGGTAGTTAGATTTAAAGACCTGATTGGGTTCAGTTCAATTTTTGTTTTTTTGGCAGGAATACTTTATAAGTGGATATTGTAGACTCCCAACAGGAGGCAGATAATATCTGGTTGTCTCTTTTTATGTGGTTTATGCTCATTGACTATCCTTGCCTGAATGATTTCATTTGTGAACATTTGGACACTGGATATTTTTCAGTGTGGTCATTAAATCGTGGGTATGTGTTCAACAAAGAGTTCTTATTTTTTATAGGAACATACTAAGTATTTACAGATAATCTAATTCTACTGTCCTTCATTTATAGAAGCTGAGACTGAAACACTTCTAGAAAGAGAAACTTGTAGTGGAACACAGCTCATACTGGAAAGGCAGACCACAGGACTTATCCTTTCCTCTTAGTTACCAGTTAAGTTGGTTCTTTAGGAATCAGAGGATTGGTGAGTTATATTCTTAAACAGCTGTAATATGAACTCATGATTTTTAGCATATTTGATGTGTGACCTAGTCTCTTTTGTCCAAAAACTAGTTTAGACACAAGCGGTGGACCTTCCCCACACACCACGTGCATATATATATATATATATATATATATATATAATGTTTTCCCTAAGTGGCAGCCCTGACCAACTTTAGAATAATTTTTCGTGAGAATTTTCAGCTGAAAATATTCAAGAACACCCGAATTGTGAGTAATATATTAATTTTTATAATATTCATTGCAAATTGATTTTTTAAATTAAATTAAAAATATCATGGCGGGTGGGGATGGTTTTCATTTTGGATGCATGGCAGTTAACTGGTTAAAGATAGCATGCACATGCCCATATCCATAGCAGCATTATTCACAATAGCCAGAGATAGAAGCAACCCATGTACCCATCAACAGATAAATGGATAAGCAAAATGCAGTATCTATATATCTACATATATAAAAGCCTAAGTGACCGGCTGACCGGCCAACTGGCTGGTAGCTATGACACACACTGACCACCAGGGGGCAGACACTCAACGTAGGAGCTGCCAAGCGACAGCAAGTTTGCACAGAGTGCCCTCTTGCACTCCGGGACCCTTCAGGGGATGTCGGACTGCCGGTTTCGGCCTGATCCCTGCAGGCCAGGCCAAGGGACCCAATTGGTGCACAAATCCGTGCACCGGGGCTCTAGTAATGAAATATTATTCAACCTTGAAAAGGGAGGAAATCCTGTCACATGCTACAACACAGAAAAAACTTGAGGACATTATGCTCAGTGAAATAAGCCAGTCACTAAACGACAAATAATGTCTGGTTCCACTTATATGAGGTAGCTAAAGTAGTCAAACTCATAGAGATAGAAAGTAGAAGAGTGGTTGCCAGAGTCTGTGGTAGCGGGGAAGGGGAGTTATTATTGAACAGGTATAGTTTCAGTTTGGTAGGATAAAAAAGTTCTGGAGATTGGTTGCACAGCAATGTGAATATACTTAACACTGCTGAACTGTACATTTAAAAGTGGTTAGGATAGTAAGTTTTATGCCATCTTTTTTACTACAGTTAAAAAAATAATAATGTGCCCAATTAATACATCTGAGAGAGAAGAGAGAAGTTTAAATGATCATACTTTGAATGATCACAGTTAGCTGGAGTCATAAATGTTTTAACTGGTCTGTCACACCTACTATTGTTTATTATCAACTTTCCTACAGATCTGGAGATAGTATGGAGCTTACTGCACAACCACCATGTGCCAGACACTGTGCCGAGTGCTCTAATGCATTAACGTGTAAGCCATGCAGCAACACTTTACAGAGGCACAAAGCACATAAGCAGCCTGCCTAAACCACAGAACTGGGGAGGGCAGATCTGAACCCAGCTGTGTCTGGCTCCAGACCCCAGGCCCTTAACCAACGCATACATTGCCTCTCTCAAGATTAAGATGGCTCTTGCCTCAACATATTAGCTAATGAAACTCGTATATTTATACAATGTATAATTAAACAAATGTGTGCATGTCTCCCAAACTTTACTGGTAGGGTGGCTATCAGAAAAATTCAGAAACCAAATTTTGTATCTGGTGCCTACTTACACTGAGACCTTATTTAACTGGGAATTTTGTATTTTTATTTGCTATATCTAGCAATTTAACTGGGAGTCCTGTATTTTTATTTGCTATATCTAGCAATTCTATCTATACTAGATAGCAGGATTCTACCTTATTTGTCTTTGGATCCCATCATGTGGTACAATAGTTGGCACATAATAGGTCTTCAATAAAATTTTGCTGATTAAGATTGGCAAAATCTTGGTAACTATTGAATCTGGTTAGCATGGGGAGGCTGGACTAGCTATATTATTTGCAAAATAAAAATTTCTCTTGTTGAGAAATTACTAAGAATTTCAAGACCATGAAGCTTAGCATTAAAGCACAGCATGGAGTCCTTCCGAGGTGGAGCCCTGTACACACAGCTCATACACTCAAGAAGCTGACCCTGCTGGCGTGTGAATACCCAGAGATCCATTCTACTGTTCTCTCCACCTTGCTATGTTTTTTAAATATATATATTTTTTGAAATAATAACATGTTTTCAAAGTTTTTTGATTGACTAGATCGTCCTTCGTAGGCAATGGCATATCATGATAGTTCTCAAAGTGTAATCCCCAGACCAGCATTATCAGCATTACCAGCAATTGCTTTTTTAAAGCAATTTTTATAATCAGAGACTCTGAGGGTGTGGCCCTGCAGTCTGTTTTATGAAGTCATTTAGGGGATCGTGCAGCTTGAGAATCACTGTTACGTATGTTGCCTAAGGCCACACATACATTTAGTTATTAGAGAACCAGGGTCAGGCTGTGAGCCAAATCTCCCTGCATTACTCAGGCAACCACAAGACAAGGTGGGGCCAGAGAAGCATTTACTCAGCAAAAGTCCATGTACTGTGTACTGCCCTAATCTAGAATCCTCACTGAACAAAAAAGCTGAGCCCTACAACCCCAGAAGATCACTGCGCGAAAAGGTACAACCCTGGGGGGCCAGTCAGCACCACCAGTCAGAGCACTTCCTGAAGACATCACCAAACCACAACTCAGCACATCTATTGATGGTCCAAAGGATGGCTGGGTCATTCAACACAGCATTAATGCTTGCTAAAGTCAATTGGATGTGCTGAGGTCCTAACCCCAGGTACTTGGGAACGTGACCTTATTTGGAAATGAGGTATTTGCCGATGAGATCAAGTTGAGGTCATAGTAGAGAAGCCTGGGCGCTAATCCAATATGACTGGTGTCCTTTTAGAGGACTAGAGGCCCAATGCATGAGCAAGAGTTCATTGAAGGTACTTCAAGAAGAAAGGGGTTTAATATGAGGAATTCAGTGCTTACAAAACCTCTGGCAGGGCTGGAAGAGGGACAAAGAGCTGCCCCTGCAGTTACGGAATTTAAGGGCAGCCACCATGGCAGTGAACCAGAGTGCCACAGTCACCACACGGCCTCCCAGCCTCCTCAAGTGGCTTCTGACACTGGGACACGGGATGGAGCAGCTCGTGTCCCACCACCCTGCCTACCAACTGAAAACAGCAGCAGGAAGATGCCCGCTTCCCAAATCCAACCCTCACTTCTGCTTCCCAAATCCAACCAAGGAAATCACACTCTCAGAATCCTAGTTGGAAAGGAGACTGGGAATGTAGTATTTGTCTTTTCCAACCTCCTCATTGAAGACGGCACCTTAAAATGAGGGTGGGATGGAGATGGAGCAAACCATAATTCAATTCAGCACACCTTCCCACCATTGCCAATGACTTGGGGATCTTTCTAGAGATAGCCCATGAATAAATAAGTGTGATCATAGATCTACCTTTTCTTTTTTTTAAATACGTTTTTGATTTTTAGAGAGAAAGGAAAGGAGAGGGAAAGATAGAAACATCAATGAGAGAGAAACATCAACATTGATCGGCTGCCTCCTGCATGCCCCCTGCTGGGGATTGAGCCCTGACCAGGAATCGAACCAGTGATGCATAGGTTAATGCTCAACCACTGGGCCACAACAGCTGGCGATCTACTTTTCGTCACACAATGGTGCCATACTACTCACATTGCTCGGCACCTTGCTTTTTATTCACTGAATACATCATACGTCAAGAATACAGTTCTACATCATTCTGTGTAACATGAAAGTGCAATTTTGAAGACTTAAAAAATGTTTGCCACATACTTTAAGGGATTAGATGGCATTCCTGGTGATTTCACTTTTCATGTGATAGCTCTTTCCTACAGTAACACATTTTTAATGCAATAGTTTGAGTAGAACGGCCTTGACAGAACTCGCCTTCACACTCACGAGGGTTCTGCCAGGTGCCAAGAAACAAATGGTCTTTTGATGACAGTGTGCTCTCCTTCTTACCTCATAAGGTGCTCTTTAAAATATATACATATATATATATATATTTATGTATGTATGTATACACACACACACACACACACACATATGTTTTTATTGATTTCAGAGAAGGAGGGAGAGGGAGAGAGAGATAGAAACATCAATGATGAGAATCACGGATCAGCTGCCTCCTGCATGCCCTATACTGGGGATAGAGCCCACAACCTGGGCATGTGCCCTAACTGGGAATCAAACCGTGACCTTCTGGTTCATAGGTTGATGCTCAACCACTGAGCCACACTAGTTGGGCCATAAGGTGCTCTTTAAACAAATTATCTCTGTGTGCAACTGGGGCTCCAGCATGCTGGAGATGATGTAGAGTTTCACCTCAGTTATCCCATCCAAAGCCAGAAAGAGCCTCATAGTGAAGAGTTGCAGGTGCTGCTCTGTCCGGGTGGCTTAGCTGGGCAGAGCATCAGCCCGTACACCAAAAGGTTGCGGGTTCAATTACCGGCCAGGACATATACCCCAGTTGGGGCCCATGTGGGAGGCAACCCATCGATGGTTCTCTTTCTCTCTCTCTTTCTCCCTTCTCCTCTCTCTAAAATCAATAAACACATATCCTTGGGCCCTGGCCGGTTTGGCTTAGTGGATAGAGTGTCGGCCCTCGGACTGAAGGGTCCCGGGTTTGATTCCAGCCAAGGGCATGTACCTCAGTTGCAGCCCTGTTTGGGGCGTGTGTGGGGCAGCCAGTTGATGTGTCTCGCATTGATGTTTCTCTCTCTCTGTCTCTTCCCACTCCCTTCCACTCTCTCTCTGAAAAATCAATGGAAAAATATCCTCAGGTGAGGATTAACAAAAAATAAAACAAAACAAAAATATATCTGGGTGAGGATTAAAAAAAAAAAAAGAGTTGCAGGTGCTGACAGTTGCAAGTCGGGCTGGCATTCTCAAAAACGGTCCCTGCCAAGGAGATGTGGGCACGTCGCTGATGCTTCTTCCACAGCCTAAAATCTATTTTAGCCACAACCAAGGTGACTTTCAGCACATTCAGACAGAATGTGCAGTAGGGCAGGTCCCCCTTTGGTCTAGAACAGACAATATGACATGACTGGTGTCCTTATATGAAGAAGGAACTTGGACACAGACATGCATGGGCAAAGAAGAAAGACCATGTGAGGACACAGCAAGAAGGTGGCTGTCATGCAAGCCAGGGAGAGAGGCCTCAGAAGAAACCAAACCTGCTGACACCTTGAACTTGGGCTTCTAGCCAGAACGGAGAGGAAATGAACTTCTGTGTGTTGTACTTCGTTATGGCAGCCCTCAGGGACTAACACGGGAGCCTACAACTTCCAGGGACAGTCCCTTTCATTTTGGGGCTCTCCCAGTTGTTCAGAGGATTTTCTCTGTATGGAATAAAACCCTGCTCCCCATAACTACTTTTATTTCTGCCTTTAGAGCAACCCAGGAGGAATCAGTTCCCCTTCTTTTTGTGAAAATACTCAATTATTCATAGAACCAAACAACTTCAAAGCTAGAAAGTATCTGAAGAGGTCACCCGGGTAGCGTCGCCAAAGGTTTATATCCCACTGCTGGTCACAAAGGCTGTAGGGTGCTACAAAGACCCAAGTTTTTTCTATCAACTATCAAAGTATAAAAAGGAGGCTGCCAACATTTAAACATCCTCCTTAAAGAAATGGAATTTTGGTTTTATTCATGCTGTCACCTGGTTCTTTCATAATAATTGGAAGGATAAAATATTAATTGATTGATTGATTAAATATTGATCAAAGGACTACTGATCACATCCTTCATTTTGGGTTTTTCAAAAGCAGAAGCTGAGATGGAGTTAGAAGTGCAAGCAATTTATTGGCAGGTGGGGCGAGGTAATGCCTGTGAGAGGTGAAGGAGGACAAATGAGAATTAGGCAGAAAAGGGGTTCAGATTTGGTGTTAATCTGACACCTGGAAAGAGAGGAGGAAGGAAGCAGGATTGGGCAGAGAGCCTCAGCCTGGGTTGCAGGTCTCAGAGTCTTGCCTAACCCAACTAGGAGCTCAGAGATGGTCCATGACAGGAGTCCTGCTGGGCGGAGTGTGGCTTCAGTCTGAAAGCGGAGGTAGAGCCTAAAGGCTGCAGATGGATGGAAGCTGCTGGTTCCCTGCACCTCCCACTGCTCCACCACGAGCTCTTCTTGAAGCACGAGCCCAGGTGTATACCCCACGGCTGCCAATATACCCGCGCTCTGTGCTCTCGGGGTTCCTCTCAAAATAGGGCCTTTACATACAGCCCAGGTGTGATGAAAAGTAGAGTGAGCCGTTATCTCCCTCCCTGCTCTGTCCTCGTCTAGTGATCTAGCTGGAGTCTGCATGGGGTTCTCTAGCAGCCTATTACCCTGTTGGTTTATAATTAATCACAATCAGCCATGCTCCACTGACCTACGTCTCTATCCTCTGTTTTGTAATGTTGATTCAGTACCCAATATAGGCATTTCATAATGTGGCCAAGATTTCCAAGTTATATCTGACTAGCCACTGGTGCACCTGTCAAGATTCTTACTCAATTTTAAATCCTTGATTTTTATTTTTTAAAAACACAGAATTTTATGTCCTCGCCAGTTTGGCTCAATAGATAGAGTGTCAGCCTGAGGACTGAAAGATCCCGGGTTTGATTCTGGTCAAGGGCACATGCTGGATTGTGGGCTTGATCCCCAGTACAGGATGTGCAGAAGACAGCCAATCAATTATTCTCGCTCATCATTGATGTTTCTATCTCTCTCCCTCTCTGAAAATCAATAAAAATATATTTTAAAAAAACAACAACACAGAATTTGAAAACCATTTTGAACCAAGCAGTAAAACAAAACAACCCCCCTACCCCTAGAATTTTACAAGTAGTAGATGCTTTAGCTTTATTCCTAAGTTTAAGAGAACTAACAGATCTTTAGCTAAATAGAATAGATTAGTGAGGGCAGTAAATTATTACACACATGGCAGGTAAAATCAAGCCCTATTCTGATCATAGTTATAAACTTGACATAAACTATGAACTTGAAGAGTTTCATGTGACAAATATTTAAATTATAACTGAATATTCCCTAGAAGTTCTAAAATTTACCTCTTAATTTAAAAGAAAGCCCTTTGTCCTTCTTAACAAAGAATTTTTTAAAGTTACATAATAAATATATAGTTAACTTAAATTTTATGGTAATAGGTTTGTAAATATTTGGTAACTTTCCCCTATTTAAAAAGACTAATGGCTGGCTAAAAGCTTGTCTCTTAAAGAATCTGCATCCCCTTTTCTTTTCATTAAAAACACACACAAAAAAAAAACAGAAATGCCCTAGCTGGTTTGGCTCAGTGGATAGAGCCTCAGCCTGTAGACTGAAGGGTCCTGGGTTTGATTCTGGTCAAGAGCACATGCCGGGGTTGCAGCCTAGATCCCCAGTGCGGGGCATGAAGGAGGCAGCCGATCGGTGATTCTCTCTCATAATTGATGTTTCATTCTCCCTCTGAAATCAATAAAAATATATTTTAAAAAATTAAACTGCAACTAAGGCCTGAAGTGTCTGGCTTCAGTTACAATCTCTTGCCAAGTCTGAATGAAAGAATATGGGGCTTATAATGTTCTGTTCCCACATGACTAATTCTATTCAATTTCACCCCAGTGTTGAGCTGAATGATTTGAGTATCTTACCTAATAATATACAAACATGTAAATTGACCATCCCTCTGCTATGCTCACCAGCCAATCAGGAGAGTATGCAAATTAACACAACAAAGATGGCAATTAATTTGCATATGTAGGTGCAAAGCGGCAGAGTGAAGACTGAAGGCTCTGGCTGGAGCCGTGAAGACTGAAGGCTCTGGGTGCTGGAGGAAAACCGGTGCCGGCAGCCAGGGGAAAGGAAGGCCTATTGCATGAATCTCTTCATGCAACAGGCCTCTAGTCTATATATATAAAACCCTAATATGCAAATACACCAAACAGCAGAACAACAGAACAACCGGTCGCTATGACATGCATTGACCACCAGGGGCCACATGCAGAACATGGTGGGCATTGGCCACAGCAGAATGGTGGAGCAGGTGAGTGGGGGTGCCAGACCAAGGGGGGGGGGCGGCAGTTGCTGTCATCGGGGCCAGCCTTTGGTGGTTACTGAAAATTCTTTGCTCCCGTGCACCATGGTCCCACCTGGCACTTGCACCTGCTGCCAGCGCCGGCCCCACTCACACCCGCTGCCGGTACCGGAGTCGCTGCTCACACCCACTGCCAGCATCCAGTGCCAGCCCCAATCACTCAGCGTCATCAGTGGGTGCAAGCAGTGGCTGCTGGCCCCGATTGCCCCTCAGGGCTTGTCCACCTCCCCCTGCTCCTGAGGGGCGATCGGGGCCAGCAGCCACCTCTTGCACCCACTGCCAGCAATGGCCCCACTCACACCCACTACTGGTGCCGGCACCAATCACTCCACACCGTCAGCAGGTATGAACGGGGCTGGCACTGTCAGCATGTGGGAGTGGCAGCAGTGGGAGTGGGGCTGCCGGCAGACAGGGGACTGGGGGGGCTGCAGTGGGAGGGGCCAGGCGGGGGCGCAGAGGATGGGCTGAGACCCGCCCCTGTGCCCACTGCAGCCTCATGACCCACAGTTCCTTTCAAGGTGCACGAATTTGTGCAGTGGGCCCCAGGTCTTTATAATAATATGGTAAAAGTCTATGCATAGTCTCCCAGTCAACTGAATGATACTCGGGAGGCAGTAACTGTAGAATGGCACTTCCTCTCTTTGATATTACTCTCATTTATGGTAGATTTGACAAAAGCACACTTGGTTTTTTTATTTTTATCACAACCTCACTTATTAATTCAATTTCATACCCATACTTATCCTAACATGCCATTTATTTGTTGTTGTTTAAAGCCTCTCCTTTATTTGTTATAGATAGCTGTTTGTTTTTAAGAATCAAAGGACTAAGAATCAAACCAACCTGTTTGTTGGTTTTTAGAGAGAGAGGAAGGGAAAAGAGAGAAACATTGATGTGAGAACACAACATTGATCAGCTGCCTCCTGCACAACTCCTACTGGAGATCAAGCCCCAAGCCCAGGCGTGTGCAACCTTGCAGTGCAGGACGACACCCAACCAGGGCTCAATAGCTGTTTTTTCTTTCTTTTTAAAAATATATTTTTATTGATTTCAGAGAGGAAGGGAGAGGGGTAGAGAGAGAGAAACATCAATAATGAAAATCATTTATCAGCTGCCTCCTACACGCCCCCTACTGGGGATCAAGCCTACAACTTGACATGTGCCCTCACTGGGAATCAAAACTGTGACCTCCTGGTTCATAGGTCGACATTCCACCACTGAGCCACAACCAGTTGGGCTCAATAGCTGTTTTTAAAGCGAGTTCTCTCTGCTGTTTTATACTTTTTCGGGTTTGTTTTTTTTTTAAATATTACCAGAATCTTTTGGTCCTCAGTATTAAACATTTTTTCCAAATCCTCTTGGCAAGAATCAACGTTATAGACAACGCTATAATGTTAAATAAATACTTCTAGACAACATGAAATCTGGAGTCAGAAGATCTGGTTTTAAGTTTTCATTATTTTTCATCTGACCTGGGACAAGTAATTTAAACTCTCCAAACTTCAATTTTCATAGTCATAAAATTGAGATAATAATACCTTGTGAAGATCACATAAAATAACAGTTAATATCTTCCAAGTAATTACTACATACCAGACTCAGATCTAAGGGCTTAAAAGTATTAACTTATTTGAACTTTACAACCCCATGATAGTACTATTATTACCATAATTTTGTAGATGACAAAAATGAGGTACAGAGAAAATTTCAAGAAAATGAGTCTGCCCTGGCCAGTGTGGCTCGGTTAGAGTGTCATCCCGTACACCAAAAGTGGGGCAGGTACAGGGTGGAGGGGGTCAATGGGGAAAATAGGGGATATTCTATTTTGAACAATAAAGATAAAAAATTTTTTTAAAGTTGGAGTGTTTGATTTCCTGTCAGGGCACATACCCAGGTTGCAGGTTCAATTCCCAGTCAAGGCATGTACAGGAGGCAATCGATCCATCTCTAGCTCTCTCTCTCTCCTCTCAAATAAATAAATAAATAAATAAATAAGAAAAGAAAAAGAAAACAAGTCCGAATTCACATAGATAGGCAAATGTAGAACTGAGGTTTGAAGTGTTGGGAAGGAAAAACTTCTTCTCTACCCTCTTATGTTCATACACTGAAGGCCTGTGAACTAAACAAAAGACAGATGGACAGGAGAAAAGGTATACAATTAATAACATTAAGATGCATGCGAGTAATAAAGAATGAAATTCAAATGAAAATTTGACTCAGGGGCTTCTATATACCATTTTAACAAAGAAAACGGGGTTTGGGCTTTGACGGGTGATAAATCATAAATCATGGGGAAGTGACTAGGACATACATGGGAGAACTAATGGAAAGGAAACAAGGGTTATTTTTAATGAGGCCTGTTTATGCAAAGGCATCTCAGTGTTGAGTCCCTGTCTCCAGTGATGGAAGCTGCTCTGCTTTTGCTGGTATGGGGGACACATCTTCACAAAAGCAGACTCATGCCCTGCTTTTAGGCAGAGAAGAGGGGACAGAGAACTCTTCCTGCATCTGTTGACTCTCAGTTGCCTTCAGCTCAAGATAACGCTCATGCCAAAGTGGCCTATTAGGGGGTGGCACTTTCTGAGCTCCTTCAGAAGCGAAGAAGCCTGAGTTTAAAACCTATTGTTTGACCACAACACCTCTGTCACAGTCTCTGAAAATGCTTTGTTAACTATAACGTGCCGAGCATGTGTGTTCTACCATACATCTTGTTCTATGTATTATAACTGATATTGTCCACGCAAATGCAGCAGAGTGTACCTTTAAATACATCAGAGGGCATTTCATTATTCATTGACTTACCAGCTACTTCACTGAAGCACAATTAGATGAGTCAAAATGACATGGGAAATAGAGCAAAGTCAGCAAAACCAGTGACTCCCAACCTTGGCCGAGCATCAGAAATCAACTATGATGGATTGTAAACACTTGGGTCCCACCCCAGAGCTACTGAATTTTCAGGGGGGGGGGGCAGCAATCTGTAGAAAGAATAACAACAACAACAGCAGACCCCCCAGATGATTCTGGTGACCAGCCAGGTCTGGGAATGACCACACTGGCGGGTGTCTTGAGATCCCTTACTACAGTGTGATTCCATGAATCCCCAAGAAACTTTTCGGCTCGGCGGTCAATTTGAAACAATTTCCTACTGCCTGGCTTGTCACATATGTACTCAACTCACTTCATGAATAACTGGACATTCTCTAGGGACTGGGTAAGCCACATAATGAATTTCCCTAGAAATACTGGAGGCAGGACTGACTCATTGTGACTTGTCACAACCACAGCCCTGTGAATGAATTTTGAACTTTCCACTGGGTCACATCACAGAAAAAAAAAGCAATCTGTACACTTACGATGTGCAATGCCATGTACAAGTAAATAGCAAAACTCTTTTCTACGATTATAAGCTGGGTTAATAACTGGCTTGCAGAAGTATAATCACTATTAGAGAGGAATTATTTTATTTATCATATAAATGTTACAAAAGCTATTCCAATGCAGTAGTTTCAAAAATGTGTCACTAAATGCAGCTATATTAATATGAGAAGCTGTTTTTACAAGAATTCTTGTTTTTTTCACTAGGGACTTAAAGTCAATGGCTGGCTGACTAGGACTCTGGGGTAAAAATGAGGGACAAGAAAAATATTCCACATTAGGGGCCTGGTGCATGAAATTCGTGCATGGGGGGGGGGGCCTTGTAGCCCAGCCTGCGCCCTCTCGCAATCCGGGACCCCTCAGGGAATCCCTGGGGATTGGGCCTAAACCAGCAGTTGGACATCCCTCTTGCAATTGGGGACTGCTCACCCCTAACTGCTCACCTGCCTACCTGCTCAGTACGCGTCATAGGAACTGGTCGTCCACCATAATGGTTGCTTAGGCTTTTATATATATAAACTAGAGGCCCGGTGGACAAAAATTTGTGCACTTGGGGGGAAGGGGGGGTTCCTCAGCCTGGCCTGTGCCCTCTCACAGTCTGGGACCCCTCGGGAGATAATGCCCTGCTGGCTTAGGCCTGCTCCCGGGTGGCAGAGGGTAGGCCCAATCCCTAGGTGCAGCCCCTGGTCGGGCTCAGAGCAGGGCCGATTGGGGAGTTGGGGCGCCGCCCCCTGTCACACTCAAGGCAGGGTTGATGGGGAGGTTGCAGCGCCACCCCATGTCACTCACAGAGCAGGGCCAATCAGGGGGTTGGGGCGTCGCACTCTGTCACACACAGAGCAGGGTGGATAGGGAGGTTGTGGCCCTGCCCCCT
Source organism: Myotis myotis (assembly GCF_014108235.1). Classification (NCBI taxonomy): domain Eukaryota; kingdom Metazoa; phylum Chordata; class Mammalia; order Chiroptera; family Vespertilionidae; genus Myotis; species Myotis myotis. The sequence continues at coordinate 38,952,895 of NW_023416335.1, forward strand.
GTCACACACAGAGCCGCAGGGTGATCAGGGGGTTTGGGCGCTGCCCTCTGTCACGCTGATCCCAGTGCCGGGAGGCCTCTCGGCTCCGCTGATCCCGGTGCTGGGAGGCATATAACCCTTTTACTATATGGGATAGAGGCCTGGTGCATGGGTGGGCTGGCTGGTTTGCCCTGAAGGGTGTCCTGGATCAGGGTGGGGGTCCCCACTGGGGTGCCTGGCCAGTCTGGGTGAGGGGCTGAGGGCTGAAGCTCCCAACTGCTCATTTTTTTCTTTATTCTGGGCCAGCTTTAGCTCTGGCTCCAGCTCTGAGGCCTCTGCTGCTGAAAGCAGGTATCTGGTGTGTTTGGGTTCTATAATCGAAACAATGTATAACTCCAGCTCTGAGATCCCAGTGGGCTGAAAGCAGGTTTCTGGGGTTTTGTTTCGCTTCTATATCTGTTACAATGTTTCAAACTGCAGGCTCAGAGGCCGGCAAGGCAGGCGGGGAACGTTGGTTTCCTCCATCACTGAAGCAAGCAAGCCTCATGTTAGTTTCAAGCTGCCTGGCTGCCAGCCGCCATCTTGGCTGGCAGTTAATTTGCATATCACCCTGATTAGCCAATGGGAAGGGTAGCAGTCGTACACTAATTACCATGTTTCTCTTTTATTAGATAGGGCTAGTGGCGCCACCCACCCACCTGGGGCTCCTCAATGGATTGCCCCAAAGAGGTAGGCTGGAGCCAGGGGTTTTGCCTCCACGGCGGGCACAGGGCTACAGGAACCCCGGCGGAAGCCGCACAGAGCAGCTGCTGCAAACCGCCTCCTCCACGCAAGATAGCAGGGACTCTCCGCCGGGACCCGCCTCTTCCGCACTAGGTGGTGGAGACTCCGGGACCCGCTTCCTCTGTGCCACACAGAGCTGCAGGATCCCCAGGCCTCGCTGCGTGGAGCAGCTGTTGAGCCCCACCTCCTCTGCATGCGCAGCCATCTTGTGACGGCGTGAGGGCATCACAGCGTCAGGGCATAATGACCACCTAGGCTATTGTTAGTATAGGTAATAAAGTCATAGATGTGATATTTACTGCTCTTGTTTTGTCATTTTTCATACCTGTGACTTTTTAAAATGTACTAATATTTTTGTTATTTGAGAAAACGAATATGATAAATAGCAAATAGCACACAAGGTATTCAATAAAAAATACGTTGTTTTCACCTGAGAAACTTAGCCCTTAAAATCTTTCCTTCCCAGAGGCAACCACTGATACTTATCTTCTATGCACATATGAGTGTGTGTGTGTGGGTGTGTGCGTGCGTGCGCACACATGTGTGGGCACCCCTCCTTGGTGAATTGCAAGGTTCTGGGTTTGAACCCTGGCTCAGCTGTTAACTGTGCAACATGGACCAGGCTCAGTTTTCTCAGTTGTAAAAAAGAGGATAAGCCTTGGCCTGTGTGGCCCAGTTGGTTGAGCATCATCCCATGCACCAAAGGTCACTGGTTTGATTCCCAGTCAGGGCACATGGCCAGATTTCAGGTTCAGTCCCCCACCTGGATGTGTATGGGAGGCAGCCAATCAGTGTTTCTCTCTCTGTCCCTCTCCCTTCTTCTCTAAAATCAATAAAAACCTATTAAATAGGGGGGATAATAATATAATCTACCTCACGGTGCTGCTAGAGGATTAAGTAAGCTAATGCATATACAGTGCTTGGAACTGAGTGGGCATATTACAAATAATTGTAAACGCTAGCTATTTTTATCATTATGCATGAGTCGCTGTGCTGATATCAATAAGAACACATTTCAGCTTGCTTCACTGCGAGTCTTACAGACCTGCCTCCCATCTTCATGGTGGCACAATGGCCCTTGGCACGGATGGGCCCGTGTTATTCACCACTCCCTATGGTAGACGTCTGTTCCGTAGCTGAGGTTCTGCTTTTACTAACATCCCTGCACTAAACCTTCCTGCACGTGGGGCTTTCACTACATGTGCCAGTGTATCCAGAAGGCATATTCTCAAAGGATAGTTGCTGGGTATAGCACCCACCACTCAAATCAACATTAAAAGGGGCTACACACTAGGCAATACTTGTCAAGTGCTCCCTGGAAATGACGGTAAGACTCATGATCACAACCTTCTTTCTATGAAAAAGAATCACTGAAAAGATGGTGTGCAGACAGTATAAGTAGACCTGTGATGAAAGGGGGACTTCAAAATACTATTTAGGAAGCTTTCTTGATTCCTTGTGATAGTGTTTTCACTGCCTCACAGGCAACCACAAGCCCCCCACTCCCTCTCTGCCCCAGCCCCAGTCACTGCATCTGGCACATTAATCAGGCTCATGTCAAAAGGTGTCTTTCAGTCTGGGGCCAGGTGTGAAGAGCAAGATGTTAACAAGCCCGGGTCACATCAGCGGCGGGCCATTTAGCCACAGATAGGTTCATGGGTGGTTGCTCCTGGGGGAAACCTTAGTGATCATGAAAATTGCTTCCTTCGTTTGTCAGATTTCAGGGAGTAGGTGATTTGCTAAAAGCCTTGGAACACATTTCCTGCTTGCTGTTCTAGTGATGTTTCTGCCCTGCCCTCGTGCTCCCACCTTGTCTTAAAGGACACCCCTGAGTGAAGTACTGTAGCTGGGGAGGTGTGTGTGTCTGTCTGTCTATGTGTGTGTGCACACGTGCGCAGTAGGAAGTGACAGTGAAGTGAGCCTTGCCATGCAGAAAACGTACCTTGGAATGACTCACTATTTTTGGTCAGTGTGCGGAGCAACTACCTGAATAATTCCAGGCAGCTGTTCATGAGGCAGGACACCGGATGAGGCATTCTTATTTCCCTCCCTTGAACTTTCTTTTTTACTATCAAAAATGTTAAGCCTCTGTGAAGTAGGGAAAGTGCTTAATAAACTCTTCCATACCAGTCACCCATCTAACTTACTAATGCTCAAACACTCCTACTTCATCTATGTTGGGTGAAGCTTCATAAGACATTCCCAGGCCTACTTTTGAGGGGCTCTGCCCTCTCTAGCTGTTCCAGTTGATTCCTGCAGCGTCAGGTCCTTTGGGCGTTTTGTTGTTGCCTTAACTAAAATAAACACAATGTTGATGTGTAAGAACTGAATCTGCTGCAAAAATATTATCACTTCAGGAGCAATCCTGTTCTACGGCCCGCAGCTATGAGGGCATTAGGCCTTTTATAAGCACACGGGAAGACACACAATTCATTGTTCATTTCAAATGATACTGGGCATTTGTTACTACCCTTAGCTGCTTTCTGTAAATGATAAGACCATTCCTGACTGCTTGGCATCTTCTAAATGTACCGAGGACACGGCAACGTGCTCTTGCCTGAATATGGTGCAATATTTCTGGTTTGTCTCCAGGGCCAGCATCTTTGCTCTGATCTTCAGTGCAATAAGAACCAAGTATTACCTGAGGGGAAGGAAGAGGGGAAGAATAGGGAAGGGCCGTGAAATGGATGGTTGCTGTATTTTTTTTTTCTGGTTGTTTTTATCTCACACATTGGGCAGAGAATTGAATGAATTCTGACTTTCAAATAAGATGGCAGGTTGGTATCAAATAAGATACCCATTAGTCTCCCCAACTTCCTAAATCATCAGTAAAGAAACTGTTTTTTTAACAAAGGCATAAATAATTAGGACAAAAAGGATGAAAAAAGGAAACAAACAAACCAAATTTTGGAAGCTGGAAAGGATTAGATAAAGCAAATTGATTTGCTGGAACCAAGAATTTTGAATTACAGACCAGTAGTGGAGAAAGCTGAGAACAAACCAAAATACCCTCAGGGGCGCTGCCACCAAAGTATCGGATTCATCTGGAAGAGGTGAAGGAGGAGCTGAGTACAGGATTATTAGAAGACTGCTTCAAAAGCAGTGAAATTCCCAGTTCCCTTCTCTGTTTGCCTCTGGGCTGTGGAATACCAGACAGAGTTGAAGATAGAGTTGCCAGATTATAAACAGAGGATCACATGTGAAATGTTTCAACTTCCCCAGACATTTTCTGCTGAGCCTGGAATCTGATTCTCCAACCTGGCGTGTTTCTATCTTTCTTTCCCTCTCTCTACCTCTCTGAAATCAATAAAAATATATTTTTTAAAAAATCAGTAGTTACAAAGTAGTCATTGGGAGGTGAAGTACAGCATTGGGAATATAGTGCATAATATTATAACTACATAAGGTGTCAGATGGGTACTAGACTTAATGAGGGATCATGTAGTAAGCTATATAGATGTCTAATCACTATGTTGTACACCTGAGATTAATTAATCTCTATATATAAAAGCCCAGGGACCAGAACAGCGGAATGACCAGAAAGGCCAGATGACTGGTGACTATGACACACACTGTGGCAGCCAACCAGCCTGATCTGGGCCCTGATCGCCCCCCAACCCCAGCCAGCCCAGCCTCTGCTCAGCCCCCAACACCCCGATCGGGGGTGGGGCTGGCTGGCCAACTGCCTGTGGCTTCTCCCCCCCACTAGCCTGGCCTGATGGGCCCACATTAGGGCAGGCCAGCCAGACCCCACCCATGCATGAATTTGTGCACCGGTTCTCTAGTATTATAATATTGTATGTCAATTGTAGTTGAAAAGTAAAAAATGTTTAACAAATAAAAAAGAAAATAATTATCACAATTATATTGATAATTATAATTAATATATTCTATTTCATTATAAATTATTATTATCCTATATAATGAAAGCACAATATGCAAATTGACTGAACAGGGGGAATGACCGGTGGGTGGGGAGCGGGGCCAGTGAGCAAGTGGCGTCAGGCCAGTCAAGGTGTGTGCCAGAGAGCAGATGAAGGGGACGGTGATGGGGGGGCAGCAGCAACTAGCGGCAGCAGAGGAGCAATCAGGGGGCGGGCCTAAGCCATCAGCCAGACATCACCTGAGGGCTCCCGGACTGGGAGAGGGTGCAGGAATGGCTGAGGGACCCCCCGCCCCCGAGTGCACAAATTTTTGTGTACCAGGCCTCTAGTAATTTATAAATGATCATATTATAATAATTATAAATTATTATTAATAAATATTAATATATTAGCAAGCTAGTGTTATTCCTTCCAGATATTTTCTTAATCGAACTAAAGTAGCACAATTTGCATGGTTCTTTGTAATGGTGCCTTTTGGGATACATTTTGAGGTTCAGTTCTTAAAGTGTTTTTTTTTTTTTTTTTTGTTTGTTTTTTTTTTTTTAATATATTTTTTTGATTTTTTACAGAGAGGAAGGGAGAGAGATAGAGAGTTAGAAACATCGATGAGAGAGAAACATCGATCAGCTGCCTCCTGCACATCTCCCACTGGGGATGTGCCCGCAACCCAGGTACATGCCCTTGACCGGAATCGAACCCGGGACCTTTCAGTCCGCAGGCTGACGCTCTATCCACTGAGCCAAACCGGTTTCGGCACTTAAAGTGTTTTATTTCCCAATTCCAAAAGACATGAAATCTGACTATCTTGTATTACTAATCTGATGAATCACAGTAATGGTTGTTTTATAACAAAGATCTAACACCGGGCAGATCTTCAGTCATAAGACTTATGAATGACTGTAGTATAGTAATTTCTTGCAATAATTTATTCTTAACATCTTAAAACAATAATAATTTCAGAAGAAAACTCACAAAGCTAAGGTCTCTAGTTACAGTTAGCTGGCTGTTACACTGACTTATCTTTGAAATATACTCATTCTCTTCAGAAAATAGAAAAAAATAGATTTCTCTTTCTACTGGTACGATAATACTTCTTAGCCACTTAAAAACTATATTCTTTCCTACAGAGAACATAAGATTGTAGCCATGCTGTCAAGGATTCCAGCGCCTCTCTCTGTGGCGGGCTCTCGCCCCTTCCTTCACACCCCTTCTTCCTGAAGCCACAGGCTCCAGCCAGCCGGCAGTTCTCACTCAAGGCCATGGTGCTGAGGAATCTCTGAGCAACCCGCAGGGAGCCTGTCACCACACATTTTAATTTGCGTCTGTCTCTTGCTGCTCTGGGCATTTTTTCTCCTCTCTGTTCCAAGAAACATGATTCTGTCTTTCATTGCTTCAGGGATTCATTAATGGTTTGGGGGATGCTGAGCCCAAGCAGAAAGTCCAGGCATTGCCACAGAGAATCCCACCCCCTTTTTTGGTTGAGAAAGCCCTTGGCTTTGAGAGGAGATGAGCAAGCTGGAGAAGGATTTGGGAGGCAGAGGGAGGGAGGGGCACATGCCCAGTTGCAGGCTCAATCCCTGGTTGTTTGGGGGCAGTGTTTGGGGGGTGGGTGATGGGTGAAGCAGGCAGCTGATCGATGTTTCTCTCTCATTGATGTTTCTATCTCTCTCTCCCTCTCCCTTTCTCTCTCTCTAAAATCAAAAACATTTTTTAAAAAAAATTAATTGACCTCCTAAGTCTAAAGCAGTGGTTCTCAACCTTCTGGCCCTTTAAACACAGTTCCTCATGTTGTGACCTAACCATAAAATTATTTTTGTTTCTACTTCATAACTGTAATGTTGCTACTGTTATGAATAGTAATGTAAGTATCTGATATGCAGGATGGTCTTAGGCGACCCCTGTGAAAGGGTCGTTCGACCACCAAAGGGGTCGCGACCCACAAGTTGAGAACCGCTGGAAGCCTTACTCCTCAAAGTGGGATTCATCATCCAGTAGCAGCATCACCTGGGAGCCTGTCAGACTCTCAGAGCCCATCCCAGACTTACAGAATCTGCAGCTGAACAAGACGGCCAGGTGATTCTCATGCACTTAAAAGGCTGAGACCATGGTCTAATGAACATCTTAGCACTGCTGACTTTAATAAACTCAGCACATACCAAACTGAACTTACCATCTTCTTTCTCCTTAAAACCCCAGTCATCCAAGTCAAAAGCTTGGGGTCAGCCTTGCCTCCACCCCCACCCCACCTTTCAAGTCCAGTCCATAAACATGACCTGTTGACTCTCTTAATATAACCCATATCTGTCCCACTTTTCCTTCTCCCATCCGCTGTCTCCAGGTCCGAGTATTGTTCTTTCTGAATTACTGCATCATCTTCCTACTTGTCCTCCCAAACCTGCAGTTTGTCCTTCTCAAGGAGCCAGAGTAGTTCTTTAAAGCTGCATAACTGATCCTATCACTCCCCTTAAAATTCTTCAACACTCCCCACTGCCTTTAGAATCAGGTCCAAATTCTTCACACGGAATGCAAGAACCTTCTTATCCAAACCCGGCCTACCTGTGCAGCCACACCTTCCTCTGCCCTAAGCGGCAGCCACCCAGGCCTCCTTTCCTACGTCCCTGAATGCAGATTCTCTTCCCTCTGCCAGGAACTCCCTTCCCCTCTTCCTTTGCCTGGAAAACTCCTCTCCACCCCTGGAATTTAGGCTTTGGTGCCCCTCCCCTGAGAAGCATTGTCTTTCTTAGTCTGGGGTAGGTGCCCCTTCCGTGCCTCCTCATACAGCTGAGTGGAGGCCTGTGACACCAGGCACAACCCTGTTTGCTTGTCCATGTTCCCTGTAAGCAACTTGAGGGGCAGGACTGTAAACTTGACCTCTGAATGTCTGCTCTTAGAATGGATCTTGACTCATAGTAGGCACTCAGTAAATAACTGTTGAATAAATAAATGAATGGGACATTAATCTCACTATGGATCTTTAAACATGGTTTGCAATTTCTTTTGAGGGATAGTTGGTTTCATTGTTTTCTTTTGTTAAATCATGAATATGGTTGCTTTTATATCATTTTAGTTCCTTTTTAATACCTTGTTGTTATATATTGTATTTTCCATTAAGACCAAAGATAATAATTTGCATCATTAAACTTCCCCTACTAGTCCTACTGACAACTTTTTCTTTTCTCTGAGTCTACCTTTGAAATGCAAATTAAATTGTCCATTTTTAATGATCCTTGAAATGGATGGTTTTTAATGGTGGCCTGTTCTGTTCTGGAGGATTTACAAATTCAGCTCTTCTACTTTCCAAGCAGAACAGTTTGATAGAATAAATGACCCAGGATGGCAATGCCTAGTCCTCAATTGCTCCGTAAATGTCTTCCCTGGTTTTTCAGTTGTAAAATGGAGGCTTTCTTGTCTTCACATCTCTAAATGGCAGATGCCTTCTCCTGCTGCCTGTGTTAACTTTTCAAAAATATTGTGTAGTTACAGACAATGGTAGAGAAAACCCTATTACAATGGCACCAAATAAGATAAACCACTCAGGAATGAGTTTAACAAGATAGCGCATTGTAAGGCTTGAAATCCCACATGCTGCCTTGATATCTCTGAGCCTCACAGGGTCCCAAACACTTAGCCGTAGTTCTCCTGCTCTTGTCAGATATGCCGACCTCCCTGTGGGAAAGGATCCCTGTGTTTATTCAAACAAGCCAATCACATTCTCCTGCAGGAACCAGGGGGCTCCTCACCCTCTTGGTACCACAGTGTCTGCCTCCCACAGCTTCCGCTGGTTCACTCGGGTCCTGAGTGCAAGCCTGGGGCGGCCACGCAGCCTGTAGTGTCCTCCTGGGCTGTGAGCGTGTGTGACTAACACACTGCTGTCCATTTCACGTGTCCAGTGTTGGTGCTGTGTGTTCAGCTGTTGCACACTATTTAGGGTGGGGAAAGCCCTCCTTACGGTAGAATAGATAGGAGGTGATCAGAACAGGTATGTGCAAAGATTATATGAAGAAGAGTTGCAAAATATTATACAGGAAAGGGCTACTAATATCTAAAAAAAAAAAACTTCTAAAAGTACAATAGAAAAATGGGAATAAAATATGTACAAACAATTCACACAAAAATGATATAAAAATTGTTCTCAAACCTATAAAATAATGTCCAAACTCACTCAAAGTAAATAACACTAAGATACCATTTCTCTCCTATCTGACAGGCAAAGATTTAAAAGTATGACAACATATTCTCTTGTCAGGGTTGTGGGGAAACAGAAATTCATATATTGCTGGTGGGCATGCACATCAGCATAATCTTTCTGGAGAGAAACTTAGCAGAATCTAACAAAGCTATACTATATGCACTCTCACTTTTTGACCCAGCAATTCAGCAATTTGACTTCTAGGAATCGACACTGTGGATATGCCTCCAACAATGCATAAGATTATGCATGGCAGCATTGACTGTAATTGTAAAACATCAGAAATAACCCCAGTGCCCACAAGTAGTAGAGTGGCTGAATAAGCTGTAGTAATCCAAGTAATGGAGTGATACACAGCTGTAGAAAAAGAAAGGAATATCTGTATGAAGTGGTATGGAGTGACTTTGTGAAGTAAAAAAGCAAAGAGCAGGAGCTTATGTATAGTAAGCTAAGCTTCTTGTAAGAAAGAGGAGATTCTAAGGAAACACATCTGTATCTGCTTATTCGTCCAAAAGAAATAGAGGAGGGATAAATCAGGAACTAAGGAGATACCAATTATCTATAGTGGAAGGGATGAGAAAGGAATAAGAAAAGGGGGTGAATGAAATCAAGGTATGATGGCTATGGAGGGACTGACATTTCTCTGAGTATATCTTTGGTATAGCTCTGACCCTTAGAACTACAGTAATGGTTCATGCACCCTTCAAACACAAAAATAAAATATAAATGCCAACAGATCATCCTTAACTGTATCACAAACAAATCACCAACAGCACTGAAGGGGATGTTCAAGAAAAGTATTAATGTAGGTAGCTTTGGTAAATGATCCTTTACCGGACACCAACAGAACAGAACATCTATATATATAAAAGGCTAATATGCTAGGTGTCTTTCCCTGTGTCTGGGTAATGACATCACATAACAACACCCAACTTTCTCTCCCTAGTGACAACTAGCTTCCTTGCAGTTTCTTTCTTTTTTTAAAAAAAATATATATTTTATTGTTTTTTTACAGAGAGGAAGGGAGAGAGATAGAGAGTTAGAAACATAGATGGGAGAGAAACATCGCTCAGCTGCCTCCTGCACACCCCCTACTGGGGATGTGCCCACAACCAAGGTACATGCCCTTGACCAGAATCGAACCCGGGACCCCTCAGTCCGCACGCCGACACTCTATCCACTGAACCAAACCGGCCAGGGCCCTTGCAGTTCTTCAGCCTAGGAACACAACTTGCTTTATAGCCAGGTGGAAACACTTTGCACTGTAACCAAAAATCTGTGAAGTATTTTCCCGTGCCTCATCTCATTTGATCCTCACAGAAGTCCTGGAGTAGGTAGATAGGAGACTCGGTGGAATCCTATTTTCTTTTCATTAGCTGGAAAACGGAGATTTAGAAAGTTTAGAAACTTGACCCGACTGAAAAGAAGTAAGAAATGGTGGACCTTGAAAATGACTTCAGGTTTTCTCACTGCGCAGAATATAGTCAAACACTGCTGCAGTTAAATATTTTACCCTTTGTTCTCCCTGAGTGATATACAATAATAATCTGCTTCGTGTTGATATTTACTGTTGTGTTGCTGACAATTACCAGAAAGAGAAGTTGGGGTGCTTCACTGGGCTGGAAAAAGTTTAGCTAAATTAGAAAGCAGGTCTAATTAAGCAAGTTTATTCTATGTCTATAAAAGGCTAAATTGACTCATGCATGTGCAGTACATATAAAGCTCTCACTGGCACCAATCGCACATGCATGTGTCAATCTGTCATTGTTGATCGTGAATTTGGTTGACACTTCTACTAGTATTATAGAGAAAGGGTGAATAGCGATATTAAAATATTCATTCTAATTAATTTCCTTTTAATGTACATGAATTTGTGCACTTGTTAGTGTGTTTCTCACAGTGGTATGGCCTAATGATTCCAAAATTACTATAGATGTACTAGAATTGAGCAAATAAGTAAATACACTATCCTATTTAATAAAAGACTAATATGTAAATTGTCCCTACGGGCGGGAGCTCGACCAACCAGGAGTTAGACGTGCGCTGACCACCAGGGGGTGGCGCAAAACATGATGGGTGTCGGCAACACGGCACTGGCAGTGGGTGGCAGTGGAGGTGCTGCTGGCCCCAATGGTCCCGGATGAGAGTGGGACCGCAGCAGGATGGTGGAGCAGGTGAGCGGGCGGTGCCGAGGCAGGTGCAAAGGGAAGCCCTGGCCAGCGGCCGGCAGCTGTGAGGACCCTACCCATACACGAATTTTGTGCACTGGGCCTCTAGTCTATATCTATATCTATCTATCTATCTATCTATCTATCTATCTCTCTCTCTCTCTCTCTCTATATATATATATATATATATGCCTAAGCGGCCAAACGACCAGAACAACCGGAACAACTGGAACAACTGGTCGCTATGACGCTCACTGACCACCAGAGGGCAGTTGCTCAATGCAGAAGCTGCTCCTGGTGATCAGTGTGCTCTCACAGCGGAAGTGCTGCTAAGCTGAGGCCTGTCCCAGTGGCCCACCAGCCACTGGCAGATGCTCACTCCCTCAGTAGTCCTGCAGGTCCAATCTCCGGAGAACGGGGCAGGCACCCACAGACCAGAGCTGCCGGCATGATCCCAACAGTGCCGCCGGCCTCCTGGAAGTCGGGCACTGCAGCCGCTTCCCCTCCCTAGATGCTCTGCAAGGAAGAAACAATATAAAAGCAGCCGCCAGGTGGCTCCCTACAACCAGTGTGAATGTCAGTGGGACGGATACGAATTCCGGGCTGGAAAGGGTGTCCCACCGCCCATCCTGGCCTCCCCACCCTCCTGGGGACCCCACCCGTGCACAAATTCATACACTGGGCCTCTAGTAGATAATGAAAGCCAGATTTTTCATCACTGGAAAAAGAAAGTTCCAAAGAAAGGCTAAAATGGACCCTGTGATATTGGATTAGAATCAGAGATATTAGTATAAATTCATGGTTTTAAATTAAGACACAGACAGATATAGAAATATTCGTGTAGCTGTGTGTAAATATTGTGTATGTATGTGTGTGAATGTGTGGGTTGGTTTATATGTATACATCTCCTTCCTGGCTTTGTCTATTGAAAGGGCCTAGAAGCAGTGACCCTTCCACAACAGTGAGGACACCTGGCACTCCAATCATGGGTTCTCAACACCTTTCTCCAACAAAAGGAACCAGGGCTCCTGGAGAAGTGGTTGCTCCGTTCCAGAGCTGGTAGGGAAAACACAAGATGATCTTGGAACATCTTGTGGTGCCAGAGTAAGAAAGTGCTCAAAAAAGCTGGGGGGAGCTTGTTGAAAGAACACAGGACTCAAGCTGAAGGGGCTCCATGAGTCGCTGGAACAATTTGAATAATAAATAATGACAGTATTGGATTTCAGCCCATAGAATAAGTAATATCCATGATTCCACACTGATAGAAATGATCAAATATGTGGGAGAAGGTGCAGCTCTTCCTTATAGAAGAATTCCAATTAATAAAGTAGAAGAAAAGAGAGAATTAAAAGTTGCCACTAGGCTAACACATAATTGTGACAGACAAGATCCACTGACCTAATAGATGCTAAAATTAGCGGTGACGCTTTGAGAGGTAACAGGATGTTGGCCTAATCTGAAAGTATCTCCCACGGAAAAAGAAAGTAACTTTACAGTAGAGAAAGCCAACAGACGCCACCACAACCAAGCAATCAAGGGAAATTAACATCACCAATGATAAGGTATTTTGACATCAGGCACCATTGTGTCTACTGTACTGAAAAGGACATGATAGCTTTTCTGTGATATTCTTGCCAAAACCATAACATCATTCTAATCATGAGAAAACATTACACAAACCCAAATTGAGGGATATTCTACCAAATAATTGGCCGGTACTCTTTAAATGTGTCAAGAGCATGAAAGACAGGGAAAGACTGAGGAGCTATCACAGACTGGAGGAGACTATGAAAAATAACAATAAATGCAAATGTATAATCCTGGATAGGGTGCTGGAGCAGAGAAAGGATATTCATGGGAAAACTGGTGACATTTGAATGAGGTCCACAGTTTATATAATCATATTGTTCCAAACGGTCTGGTTTTGATCATTGTACCATGGTTATGCAAGATGTTACTATTAGGGGAAGTTGTGTGAGTAGTATATAGGAATTATGAACTATTTTTCCAACTTTTGTGTAAGTCTAAAATTAGTTCAAAATTAAAAGCTTAGCCCAGCTGGTGTTGCTCAGTGGTTGAGCATTGACCCAGGAACCAGGAGGTCACGGTTTGATTCCTGGTCAGGACACATGCCTGGGTTTCGTGCTCAGTCCCCAGTGGGGAGCATGCAGAGGCAGCCAGTGGATGATTCTTTCTCATCATTGATGTGTCTATCTCTCCCTCTCCCTTCCTCTCTCTGAAATCATTAAAAACATTTGAACAAAACAAAATTAAAAGCTTAAAAATATTTAGGAACTAGATAGATAGACACGCACAACTTTACTTGAGGGTCCTTATATTGCTGAGTATAAATTGCATTCTCTAGATCTTGATGCTGAAATGCTAGAGATTTAAAAAAAATAATTTTAAGAAATGAACAGTTGCAATGGAGAAATAGCAAAGGCCCTCAGAAGGGTACAGATTATCTTTCAGAGTGCCCACCTGAGTGGCAGGAGACAGGAGCATGTAGCTTTTGGCTCTTGTCCTCCTCCGGCTAAGACGGAGGGGAATTCACAGTCCCCCTAGTTCTGGGCTGTCCTGTGCTTCAGCCAAGTTTTTTATTTTATTGATTTTTCACAGAGAGGAAGGGAGAGGAATAGAGAGTTAGAAACTTCGACGAGAGAGAAACATCGATCAGCTGCCTCCTGCACACCCCCCACTCGGGATGTGCCCGCAACCAAGGTACATGCCCTTGACTGGAATCGAACCCAGGACCCTTCAGTCCGCAGGCCGACGCTCTATCCACTGAGCCAAACTGGTGCTGGCAAGCCAGCCAAGTTTTTTTTATTCACCCCTTGCCTCTCCAGCATTGAAAACAACTCACAGGCAGAACGTAGACAGAGCCTGAGGTAGGACACTGGCAACACAAGGCGACACTTACTTGAGAGGAATACACCGGCATGCTGCAGAAAGACCAGAGGTGTTGAGGGCTGTGATGCCAGGACCATGGGCATCACTGGAAAGAGGTTGAAATCTCTGTTCACAGAGCCTCTGTGGGAAGCAGGAATGACCCACACTGCGAGGAATCCGATTCTGCCAGCAACCACATGAACCTGAAGAGGAAGCTGGGCCTTAAATGAGGCCCCGGCAACCTCTGACACCTTCATAACAGCCTCTGGAGACCCCGACGTTAGGCTAATGGTTCCTGGGCTTGACGTGACAGACACCATCTTAGGAAGCATGTGTCTCTGTGACCACTGGTTTACCCGGGAGGGGAAGGCCTGTGTCACCTGAAAGGAATTTTCTTACATAGACAAGTAGGCTCGTTAAGTTGTTTACTGCTTTGGAGTCTAAAGCTCTTAACAGCAGGTGCTACTTGGCTATGAGCCACCTGTGTTCCCACAGGCTCTGTATATCAGCCCCCACCCCCTTTCAGCTTGGAGATCCACTCTTGCTGCCGCCTAAGCCTGAAGCTGTCTGGAATTTCTCTGAATAAGCTCTGTTTCATTCTGGAGTTGTCACCCTCTTTCTTTGGTCTCTTGGTCGGTCGGTTCCAGGACACCTCTGGAGATTTTCCCAAATTGCCCTGAGAAAGGACTCAGCTCAGCTGGGCCCAGACTCCTGACCCAAAGAAACTGCGAAATAACCAATGGGTGCTATTTTAAGCCTCTAAGTTTGTGCTCACTTGTTACATGACAATAGAAATGAAGACAGCCATCTCATAGAAATGTGACTGGTCCTTCAAAGCTTAAAAACCTGGTCTAAGTAGCTACTAAAGTGAAACATACACCTGTCCTATGATTCAGCAATTCCAAGGAAAATTAGTATGTTCACCAAAAGCCATGTACAAGAGTGTGCAAGGTCTCAGGCCTGTTGAAATAGCTGTTATCTAAAAAAGACAAGGTAAGTGTTGGGGAGGGTGTGGAGAGAAGGGAACGCCCGTGCATTGTTTGTGGGAATGTCCATTGGTGCAGCCACTGTGGAAAGCAAAGATAGGACCACCATATAATTCAGCAATCCTACTTCTGGGTACATATCCGAAAAGAAATGAAATCACTCTCTTGAAGCTATAGCTGCCCCTCCATGTTCATTGCAACATTATTCACAACAGCCAAGATGTGGAAACAATCTAAGTGTCCACCAATAGATGGACAAATAAAGAAATCGTGGTGTGTTTTACAAAGGAAGTTTCAGCGATAAAAAAGAAGGGAATCCTGCCTTTTGGGACAACATGGACGGACTTTGGGGGCATTATGCTAAGTAAAATAAGTCAGACAGGGAAAGACGAATACGGTACGATCACACTCACATATGAAATCTGAAATAAAATAGAAAAGACAAACTTATAGAAACAGAGGGTACAACTGTGGTTGCTGGGTCTGGGGGAAGGCAGGAGGGTAATGAGGAGATGTTGGTCAAAGAGCACAACCCTCCAGTTATAAGATGAATAAGTCCTGGGGGTGTCATGTACCGCATGGTGCCTATGGTTAACAATACTGTATTGCATACTTAAAAACTGCTAAGAGAGTAGATCTTAAATGGTCTCACCACATACCAAAAAGATTGTAATCGTGTGAGGTGGTGGGTGTGGAGGTGTTAAATAACCTTACTGTGGTAATCAATTTGCAATATATACATGTATGCATGAAATTTGTGCATGGGGGGAAGGGTCCCTCAGCCCGGCCTGCACCCTCTCGCAATCCAGGACCACTGGCCCCTAACCGCTCACCTGCCTGCCTGCCTGATCGCCCCTAACAACTGTGCCTGCTGGCCTGATCGCTCTTAACCGCCCTCCCCTGCCGTCCTGATCACCCCTAACCGCCTCTGCCTTGGCCCCCGCCACTGTGGCTTTGTCCGGAAGGAGGACTGGACAACCGGAAGATGTCTGGTCGACCCGGTCTAATTTAGCCTATTACCCTTTTATTAGTATAGATATCAGATCATCATGTTGTACATCTTAAATTTACACAATGTTATATGTCAGTTACATCTCAATAAAGCTGGGAGAATGGGGGAATGAAGCTAAAAAAAAGGAATGTGCAATGCAGCATTGTTCTTTTTCATTCCTTATTTATTGTGGCAAAACATACATAACAAAATCTGTTTAGTGGCACTTAGTACATTTATACTATTGTACAACCATCATGACCATTCATCTCCAGAATTGTCTTTTTCTTCCTAAACTAAAACTGTATGGTCATTAAACAATAACTCCCCATTCCTCTCTATCCCCAGCCCCTGGCAACCATCATTCTCTCTTCTATCTCTATGAATTTTACTACTTTGGCACCTCATATAAGTAGAATCATACAGTATTTATTCTTTTGTGACTGGTTTTTTCACTTAGCATAATGTTTTCAATGTTTATCCATGTTGTAGCAGGTGTTGTAATTTCCTTCCTTGTAAAAAATGAATAATATTCCATTGTACGTAGAAACCATATTTTGTTTATCCATTCATTCCCTGATGGACACCTGGGTTATTTCCATCTCCTAGCTACTGTGAATAATGCTGCATTGTTCTTAATAAAGAACCTAAATGTTCATTAACAGTTGAAGAGATAAACACATTTTGGTACATTCATTCAATAGAATACTATATGACAATAAAAAGAATGAATTACTCTCACATGCAACAACATGGATGGATTTCACAAACATAATGTGAAGTGAAGAAGGGAAAGCTAGGCACAAAGCATCTACATGCTATTATTCCATTTGCATAAAGACAAACAGGCAAAAGAAAACGGCAGTGTGAGAAGTCCAGACAGTGAGCACCACTGAGGAGGAGGAAGGAAGGTCTCCATGAAGGGGCCTCGAGGGAGTTCAACAGAAACGTAGGCTCATGGGTGTTCACTTTTATACAATACATTGATCTGTACCTATCTATGTTTTATGCTTTACTCTGAGAATGCTGCTTTAAGAGTTTTAAGAAATAGGTCTTCCTCTCACCAATATAATATTGTTTTCTTCAGTAAAATCTATAAATGAACCAACTTCTCCTAGAACTTGAGATTTTGTGTGATTCTCTTTCCCAAAATCAGAAATTCCAAAATTAGAGGGGGGAAAAAATAACATTGCATGACAATGGACAGTAAGTTCTTAAAGAACCTTTTTTAAAAAAAAAAATTGAGATATTATGGAAGAAAATACCTTGAAAAGAGTAATTCTATGAGAATTTATTTTTAAGCATAGTAAATTTGAGCCTTGGTCGTTATGAAGATACTATAGCTTATATAGAAACCCCCATCTATATATAGAAAACCCTAATATGCAAATAGGCTGAACAGCAGAACAACCAAACAACCAAACAACCGGTCGCTATGACGTGCGCTGACCACCAGGGGTCACACATAGAACATGGTGGGCGTTGGCAGCAAGCGCAGAGCATGGAATATGCAGGCATCGGGCACAGCGGGATGGTGGAACAGGTAAGTGGGGGTGCCAGATCAAGGTCATCGGGGTTGCTGTCATCGGGGTGAGCCTCTGGTGGTTACTGAAAATTCTTTGCTCCCACACGCTGTGGTCCTGCTGGGCACTCACACCTGCTGCCAGCGCCCACACCTGCTGCCATTGCCGGCCCCACTTGCACCCACTGCTGACGCCCGGCACTGACCCCAATTGCTTGGCGCTGTCAGCGGGTGTGAGCAGCAGCTGCCAGCCCTGATTGCCCCTCAGGGCTTCTCCACCTCCCCCTGCTCCTGAGAGGCGATTGGGGCTGTCAGCCGTCGCTCGCACCCACTGCCAGTGCCAGCTCCGGTCTCAACCGCAGCCGGTGCTGGAGCTGCCGCTCACATCCGCTGCTGGTGCCCAGTGCCGGTCCCGATCGCTTGGCGCTGTCAGCTGGTGTGAGCGGCAGCTGCTGGCCCCGATCACCCCTGAGGCTTCTCCACCTCCCCCTGCTCCTGAGGGGCAATTGGGGCAGCAGCCGCCACTCACACCCGCTAACAGCACCAGCTCCACTCGCACCCACTGCTGGTGCTGGCCCCAATTGCTCCGTGCCGTCAGCAGGTGTAAGTGGGGCTGAATCCCATCAGCGTGTGGGAACAGAGGTGGCGGGAGCAGGGCTGCCGGCAGACAGGGGACTGGGGGCTGTGGCGGGAGGTGCCAGGCGGGGGCGTGGAGGATGGGCGAGACCCACCCCTGTGCCCACTGCAACCTTGCGGCCCACAGTTCCTTTCAAGGTGCACAAATTTGTGCACTGGGCCCCTAGTAAGATTCCAAGAAAATAAAGTCAAAATACATATTTAACACTTTGTAAGCCCTAAACTATTGAGGGGAGGGGAAAAGATGACCAACTAAACCTTAAGAATATAGAACTCTGGAAAATTCCTGGATCAAAGGCATACAACTTAGATATATTTTTTAAAAGGAAAGGAAAAGTTCTGAATAACTGTAATCCCTTCCAAAAAGGAAATCTTAAATTAAGGGGAAAAGATTCCAATAGTGTAAACAAGTCTGGCTCAGTGAGAAAACTGACCAACATATCCAAGATTCTGTCCACAAAAGTAATGATACATTTTTAACAATAAAAAAAAAAGGCTATAAAAACAGTTCATTCTCTGAAATGGCTTTAGTAAAAGCTCTTTTGTGGGTACATAAAAAGATCCATGGGTTTGTTCACTTTCCAGCATTTCTCACTGACCAATTCCAAAGAAAAGGGGCCATTTAATACAGGGAACTGCCCACCGGCTGTTGCTGCGTAGAGGGTGTAGTGCTTCTCACTGGCTGTATCAAGGTTCACCTGGCTTTGTTCTTCTTTACTTTGAAGTTCTAAAGCTAACCTCACAGCCAGATACTTGGAAAATGATCAAGAGTAGCATTACATGAAGTCTTTATGTACCTTGTCTGTGTACTGTCATCTTTTCCCCTAAGTGTGGGATGAGGCCTAAATACTAACTCAATTTCCCCAGCACCATCCGTTACTGGATCAGTTGCCACTGTTGCACTGTTATCAAGCTCAAGCCCAGAGTCTGGTGTTTTGGTCCATTTGTTACTAGGTCCTGCTGGCTGTGTGTGGATGCATTGCTACAGTGAGAACTGCCGCCATTGTCTTC
The DNA here is from genome assembly GCF_014108235.1 of Myotis myotis. Lineage (NCBI taxonomy): Eukaryota > Metazoa > Chordata > Mammalia > Chiroptera > Vespertilionidae > Myotis > Myotis myotis. The sequence continues at coordinate 38,971,933 of NW_023416335.1, forward strand.
GGCTCCACCACCGTCTTCAATCTGTCACTTCCTGGCCCCCTGCCATCTGTTCATGGCCTGCACTTCAGTCCTTCCTCGATGCTGTGATCCAGCATTTGCTCTCTGTTGTGCTTGTTTCTCCTGGTTCATACTCTCTCTTGAGGAGTGTCACACTCATCCTGGATACATTTTGGTGATGAGTGCATCGAAGTTGGGGCCTTAGTGATCTTTTGGAAACTCGCTTTTTCCAACAGGTAGGACATTCTTTATTGCCACTGCTGAGAGCAGTGATAATGCAGTCTGGCAGAAACGGCGTAAACACTCCTTTGTAGTCATGGTGTTCTTCCACATACCCCAACAAGCTGGGCACATTAATTCACTGCGTAAACTTCCAGGTGAAGCCACAATTTCCAAGCCATCCGTTATTGCTTCCTGAGGTGTTCCTTGTAATTCATATAAACTGAGTTCCCATGTTTTGCTTAATGGTTTAGTTCCATTCTTCTGCACAGCCTGAGACATTGTGGCTCCCGCCCCAGCCGAGGACTCAGCTGGCAGGGCTGGAACCAGACTCAGATACAAGCACCCCCACCTTCCCACCTTTGGCAATGGAGCTCAGGAAATACAACAGGGGATGCTCAATATTCATGACAGACTGTGGGGGATGGGGGGGAGGAGGGGGGAGGAAGGAGCAGGCAGAGTGAGGAGAGGGTGGAACCGTGGGACAGGGACCTGCTGGGTGCATGACCTCGGCCAGGTGCTGGCTTGGAGGTCCCCCAGCTGCAGCCCAGTTCTGGCCACCTGGCCCCACCCCCAGCAGCCTCCCTCTTTCCTAGATTTTCTAATTTATCTTTGGTTATCTACAACTATAGTCTTCTGTGTGGGAGTAAGACTATACAGACAAAATGCATTCAAGCAGATAGCTTCTCTCAACTCCCTCTTGTATTCACAAATTGAAAATGAAGTGTAGCCCGGCCTGCATGACTCAGTGACTGAGTATCGACCTATGAACCAGGAGGTCACAGTTCAATTCTGGTCAGGGCACATGCCTGGGATGTGGGCTCGATCCCCAGCAGGGGTATATGCAGGAGTCAACTGATCAATGATTCTCTCTTCAGCATTGACGTTTCTATCTCTCTCCCTCTCCCTTCCTCTCTCTGAAATCAATAAAAATTATATTAAAAAAAAAAAGAAAGAAAATGAAGTGTCTTATTTTCTAGGCTACCCTAAATAAAGCCCTCCCCATGACAAATGTAAAAGTTTCTAGGAGAAAAATGATGATCTTTGTATTGGTAAGAACATATGGGTTATGTGACAGGACAACCAAAACATTTTGCAGAATGAAGAATGTAGTGTGTGAACACTCTTCTAGCTAGCCCAAATTCTCAGCTCCGCAGGATTAATCATTAATTCTTAAGAACTGAGAGCCTTAAAATGTGAATGCCTTGTTCAAGCCCCTACGATATCACTTCGTCAGCCTTAGGTTGAACATTATGGTGATGAAAAGCTCAGTTCTCCATACAGTACCTGTTCCTCTGTGGATCCGTTCTATTTACTGGTAACCTTTTCCTTTGATAGACCCAAACTAGGCTTGTACAGCTTTCACGCACTGGCTTGAGCCTTGCCATCAAGAACTAGTTAAAACAAGCCCAGTCCCTGTGGTGCACATAGGGACTCCCCTCCCCGGAACTTATTGCATCTTTCCGCGGCATGGCACCATCCGATTTTATTGATTCTGGTGGAGGTGGTCCCTACTTTTGCCCAGAGGTCAGTTCTCTGAGAGCCCACTGCACCCTCAGAACACCACCTTCTCCACAAATGTTTCTCAAGAATCAGCTGCAGTAAGAGGGAAGGATTCATGTTAAAATCCCAGAGGAATGGTAAAACCTTAATTCCAATTGTGAGATAAAATAATGTTACCTCTTATTAACAAAAATATCAAGTCTCAGCAGGCATAAGGACACAGCTTGTTTTTGCAGAGATGATAACGGGGAAGGAGAGGCTGTTGATAATTTGGGAGCAAAGAGCCATCCTGATTGTTCAGGAATCGTAGCCTTTGCTCGATAGAGACTCGTCATCGATAAGGTGGTCTTTCCTTTCCCTTAGCCTGACATTAAGCCCTTTACAGACAACGTAGGTACGTAAAGAATGTAGCCTTCTAAGCAGGACTGATCTGTTTAAATAGATGACAAATATTACTGAGGACCTACTGTGTGCCAGGCTTTCAGCCTCATGATAGTAAAATGGCATTAAAACCTACACAAACCTGTGGTTATATTTCTTTCTTTCTCATATTTTTCACTGTTGTTTATGATAAGAAAATATGTAATATATAGAAAATGCAAATAATACAAAAAGATATAAACAATAAAAAAGTGGTTACTTTTCTTACTATGCTGAAAGCATGGATGTAAGAAGACCAACCTCATGTAATTGTTGGGAGGGTGACATGAGAGAACACATGTGAAAATTTCTAGCACATAGTAGGTCCTCAAAAGCAGGGTGGACTTACTGGAGCAAATGGAGTATAAGCTCCGGGTTTTCTTATTAGTGTAAGCTCCTTCTGAGGCCACTAGCAATGGCCATCAGTTTTTGTAAAAGGTGCAAAAGTAATATATTTGTGTATTCTTTTTCTTAGAGAGCCCCACTTGAGTTGTATAACTTTCAAGTGCCACCAAATCTGGAACGTTTCTGCTATAAGATTGTAATTGCTTTCCTTCCTTTGATAAACAGCAAGATCATGTTTTGCATCTACTATGAGAGGCATATGGGACTATCTGAGGCCACTTTGACTTTGCAAGGCTCAGCCTACAACATCTCTCATTTTTATCTCACCCACAAGGATTACAGACTTACCCAGCCCATGGTTCAATCTTCATTAGTGAAGACCACTCATTCATTCATTCCGCGGAGCAATAACAATGGCTGGCACTTTCCTGGGATGAAGAACATTGGGAAGCACATTGCATTGGCAACCTGCTATGCTGGATACACTCCATAAATTTACGTGCCTTCTCCCTTGCCTACAAACAACAATTGAAAATTGCTTCAGATGTCAGCAAGTTGGATGAACAAAATAAGGGGTTATTTCTTCCCTTTTTTCACCTGTTCAATTAACCTCTGAAACTACTAACTCTTACTATTAAATCTTATTTTGGCCTGGCCAGTGTGGCGCAGTGGTCAAGTGTCGGTTTTATGAACCAGGAGGTCATGGTTCTATTCCAGGTCAGGGCACATGCCCAGTTGTGGGCTTGATCCACAGTGTGGAGCATGCAGAAGGCAGCTAATCAATGATTCTCTTGCATCATTGATGTTTCTCTATCGTTCTCCCTCTCCCTTCCTCTCTGCAATCAATAAAAAAAATATTTTAAGAAATCTTATTTTGGAGGAAGCTGAGAAAAACGATTCCATTTTAATGCAGAAAAACAATCTGAGCTTGTTTTATTTGCTTCAAAAGATTGTTCAGGTCATTAAGGACTCATGGGAAGAGAGTCTGTCTACACAGCTAATTATCTTCATCACTGGCTGTCTCCATGGTTCACGCATGGCAGTAATGAGGCCTAGGCTTTGAGCTCAGTACCAATGTGGACAAGTTAACTTTGCTCCTAACAGTTACAAACTGCTCCTCGACCTTCTTAAAAATGCACGTCACTGGTCCCAAGACCTCCTGGGTGAAATAGTATGGTTATGTCCATCAGCACATTTGGAAAGACAATTTAAAAGTACCTGACTCATTGGTCTGGGATTATCAGTAGATGAAGGACAGAATTAGAGGACTTTTAAGGAAATGAGAAGGGAGAACAAAATAATATATAGCAAACATTGTAGACTGAACTAAGGTCTTCTTTCAGTTTTTGCTAGAAAACCAAAACAGAGCCATTAAAAAGAAATAAATTAGAGTTATACCAGTACTTGGATCTATTTCAGTAGGAATTTCTGGTGAAAAAAAAAAAAAAGCAAGATCTAGAAGGCATGTATAGTATGATCCCATTTTATAAGACAACTAAAAACCCTTGTATATGTCTATGTATAAATGACATATATTTGTAGGGAAACACAGTGTTAACATGAGTTTCTCTGGGGAAGACATGATATGAAGATACAGGGAGGAGAGAGAAAAGAAGGGAAGCCAAGCTAAAATGGTTCTCTAGGGAAACAATCAATAGTGTATATGTGTGTGTATATCAAGACACACACACACACACACACACACACACACACACACACACACACACGAGAAAAACACAGGATTATGGAGACTGGAGCCACAATCTACCATCTGTGAACTGGAGAACCAGGAAAGCTGGTAATGGAATTCAATCTGAGTCCTAAGGCTCAGAACTAGGAGCACCAATGTCTCAGGGAAGGAGAAGATGGATGTCCCAGCTCAAGCAGGAAGCAAATTTGTCTTCCTTTGTTTTTTTTGTTCTATTCGGGCCCTCAGGAAATTGGATGATGCCCACCCTAATGGCTGAGGGCAATCTTGTTCACTCAGCCTATGGATTCAAATGCTAATCTTTTCCAGAAACACCCTCACAGAAACACCCAGAAGTAATGTTTTACTAGCTGTCTGGGCATCCCTTAGCCCAGTCTTGTAGATACATAAAATTAACCATCACAGTACACAATGACTTTATCCATTTCATACATTTCAGTACGATGATATGTATGTGTTCATGAGAATTTTAAAATTTTTATTCAGGTAAAGTTCACATAACATAAAATTAAAGAGAAAATTTGGTGGTATTTAGTGCATTGACAGTGCTATGCAACCATACCTCTACCTATTTCCCAAATATCTCCATCATTCGAAAATAAAACTCTGGATATTCTTCCTCTCCCTGCAACCCCTGGAAAACACCATTCTGCATTCTGTCTCTATGGATTTACCTATTCTAGATATTTCTTATAAATGGAATCATACAACATGTGAGCTTTTGTGTCTGAGTTCTTAGCATGTTTTTGAGGTTCATCCATATTGTAGCATGTATCAATACTTCATTCCTTATCATGGCTGAATAATATTCCATTGTATAGATACACCAAATTGGTTTATCCATTCATCTATTGAGGGACAGTTGGGGTGTTTCTATGACCATCCATATACTTGTATTTGTTTGAGTACCTTGCTTTCAATTCTTTTGGGTACATACCCAGGAGTGGAATTTCTGGGTCATATAGTAATTTTATGTTTTACTTTTTGTTTATAAACAACAAAAATTTATTTTTCACAGTTCTGGAGACTGGGTCTACATTTAATTTCTGAGGAACCAGCAAACTGTTTTTCCACAGTGGTAGAACCATTTTGCATTCCCACCAGTAATACGGATGTTCCAATAGGTTTTTTTTTCCATTAAAAAAATAAAAGGCACTTGGAGCTCCTCAAGGGCAGTGCTGACAGGGAACACAGGAGTATCAGTGGGATGAAAATTACCTTTGGCCTTGGGCCAATGCCTTACTTTCCTCAGTGTCCTCGTTGGGAAATACAGAAATCATGACATCATGAAATACTTGAGCATTATATGAAAGAACATGAGAAAGCATACTTGCTGGCATATGTTAGCTAAATCTCTAGTCTTTACTGACAGGAGCATCCATTGTAGTTGAAAAGGTGGTGGGAACCAAGTTAGACATGTAGATGATGATTCTCCCCAAAAGAGTGAATTTCCAAGACAAGGAAAAAGTTTCTCTAGGATACTTCATCAAGCTGAGGGCACCCTGTGCAGGAGGCAGTGTGTCTCATGGTGTAAAAAACACAGCCTTTCGAATCAAATAGTCCTGAGTCCACAAACTGAAGTAGTCAGACTTCCTTTCATTGAAAGCGATAGGCACCCAACCCAAACTGCTATAGAAGGAAGGGGGACTTGCTGGCTATGGCAGAGATTCCCAAACTGTGTACTGTGCATGGGTTACAGGTGTGTGGGATATTCCCTGTTGGGCTCTGGGGAAGGGATGGGATCAGCCAGGGCTAGCACCTCGAAGTAAGAACATGTAAGACTGATGAGTGACTCCTCTCCTTTGCATAGTTTCCTTGCATGTTTTTCCATTGCACACCTGCTGTATCATGTAGCCTCTTGGGCTCCTACTCTTCATCCCATATTTAGAGAAAAAAAGGGACTGGCTTCCTCCAGGGCACAGGTAGAAAAAGCCCACGGGTATTCTGATTGGCCGGCTTGCATCATGTGTCATGCTCCACCAATTCTCATGACCAGATGACTAGGTAGTGCAGTTGGCCAGGGTTGGGTCAGGTGTCCCATCCCTTCTATCCACAGAGATGGGATCATTTAAGAAAATGGCAGCTCCCTTATCTAGAGAGTGAGGTTCAAGAAAGAATGGCTCCTCAAAAGGAGAAGGGCACAAATATTTTGATGACATCCAACTTACTATAATTTTTGTTATGGTTTGTTTATGCTTTTGATGTCATGTCTAAGAACTCTTTGCCTAGCCCTAATCCTAAGGAGTTTTTCCTATGTTTTCTTCTACAAGGGTTACAGTTTTACTTTTTGTATTTAAATTCATATCCATTTTGAATGATTTTTGCACTGACCTATTTCTGGGCTCTCTTTTTTCTTCCATTCATCTATGTGTTTGTTCCTCTTCCAATACCAGCTGTCTTGATTGCTATAGCTAGATAGTAAGTCTTAACATCAGGCAGAGTATTTCCTTCCATTTAAATCTTCTTTGTCAAAATTATTTTGGCTGTTCTAGTTTGCAATTCTACTGCAAGTGATAGGAACCCAACATTTTAGAATTAGATTGTACATTTTTGAATCAGATTGTCTATATCTACAAAAAAAACTTGCTGAGATTTTGATAGGACCTGTATTGACTCTACATACCAATTTGGAGAAAATTGACATTTCACTATATTGAGTCTTCCAATCCATAAGTCCAGTATATCTCTCTATTTATTTAGATATTATCTGATTTATTCATCAACATGTTGTGATTTTTAGCATACAGATCCTGTCCTATTTTGTGCGGCAGAAGATACTCCTATTAGGATGAAAAGATAAGTTACTGACTGGGAACCATATTAGCAAATCATTCATCTGACAAAGATCTTATTCCTATCCTATATAATAAAAGGCTAATATGCAAATCGACTGAATGGCGGAACGACCAGTCGCTATGATGTGCACTGACCACCAGGGGGCAGATGCTCAACGGAGGAGCTTCCCCCTGGTGGTCAGTGTGCTCTCACGGGGGAGTACTGCTCAGCCAGAAGCCAGGCTCACAGGTGGCAAGCGCAGAGGCAGTGTTGGGAACCCTTCCCACCTCTGCGGCAGTGCTAAGGATGTCGGACTTCTGGCTTAGTCCCGCTTCCCACAGAGAGTGGGCCTAAGCCATCAGTTGGACATCCCCTGAGGGCTCCCGGACTGCGAGAGGGTGCAGGCTGGGCTGAGGGACCGCCCCCTGAAGTGTATGAATTTCGTGCACTGGGCATCTAGTAATATATAAAGAACTTTCCAAACTTGATAGCAAAAACCCCCAAACAGATTAGCAACAATCCAGTTGTAAAATAGGTCAAAGATATAACCAAATATTTCACCAAGCAGGAGATACACATGGCAAATAGCACATAACAACATGTTCAACATCTTTAGCCATATCATACTATAGTACACACAAGCTCTGATCATACACAGACATTAAGAAATTGAGTGTTCATGTTGACTGCTTAGTGTGGGAGGATTAAGACCATTTAAAAATCCAGTGTTTTGCCCAAATCATGTCTTTGTATCATATATAAAGGCTGTCATTTTCTTCACAGGCATATGCCAACTTTATAACACTGTAAAAAGTATTCACCATATGGTACACATATTTCCTTTCAGAAATGTAAGTACATAGAGATAGCTTAACCTGTATTTTAGGGTAACAAGTTGTTTTTTATATTTTCTAATATTTATCCTCACTTATTCTCTTATTCTTACTATGTTCTTATTTTGATAACAAAACTTTCATGGTTTCTCCACATTCTTCTTAGTCATTTGCTTACTTGGGATCTAAACATTGCCTTAAAAATAATGCTAGATTTAAAATAGCAATGAATTCTTTCTGACATTTATTGAAGGTCAAATAATTATTAGATACTGGATGTATAGAAAATATTTTTAGAATATTTTTTATTTTTTCAATTATAATTTACATCCAATATTATTTTGTATTAGTTTCAGGTGAACAGCATAAAGATTAGAAAATAAAATGCCTTGCAAAGTGTTTCCCCTCCCCCCATAACCTGGCACCATACATAGTTATTACAGTATTATTCCCTACATTCCCTATGCTTCACTTCACATCCCTGTGGCTAGTTTGTAACCACCAATTTGTACTTCTTAATCCCTCCCCCCTTTTCACCCTAAGCCCTCTGGCAACCATCAGTCTATTCTCTGCATCTATAAGTCTGTTTCTACTTTATTTATTTTGTTCTTTAGATTCCACATATAAGTTAAATCATATGGTATAAGTCTGTCTCTGACTGACTTACTTCTCACTTAGCATAATACTCTCTAGGTCCATTTGTGCTGTCCCAATGGTAAATTTCAATCTTTTTTTATTTTATGGCTGAGTAATATTCCGTCATATATATATTCCATGTCTTCTTTATCCACTTGTTTATAGATGGGCACCTGGGTTGCATCCATATCTTGGCTATTGTAAGTAATGCTGCAATGAACATAGGGGTACATATATTCTTTCATATTAGTGGTTTGGGTTTCTTCATATATATATAGCCATAAAGTGGAAGTGTTGGGTCATAAGGCAGTTCCATTTTTAATTTTTTAAAAAATAGATTTTTATTCATTTGAGAGAGAAAGGGAGAGGGAGAGAGAGAAACAGCAGTGATGAGAGAAAATCATCAATAGGCTGCCTCCTGCATACCCCCCACCGGGGATCAAGCCCGCAACCCAGCATGTGCCCTTGACCAGAATCAAACTCGGGACCCTTCAGTCTGCAGGCTGATGCTCTATCCACTGAGCCAAACCAGGCAGGGCAATTTTTAATTTTTTGAGGAACCTCCATACTGTTCTCCACAGTGGCTGCATTCCCACCAAGAGTACACGGAGGTTTCCTTTTCTCTACATTTTTTGCCAACACTTGTTGTTTGTATTTTTGATTAGTGACATTGAGCATCTTTTCATATGTCTATTGGCCACTTGTATGTCCTCTTTGGAGAAATATCTATAAAGATCCTCTGCCCATTTTTAAATTGGATTGTTTATTTTTGTGTGTGTTGAGTTTTATGAGTTCCTTACACATTTTGGATATTACCTCTTATTAAATGTATATCATTGGTGAATATCTTCTTCCATTCAGTAGGTTGTCTTTTCATTTTGTTGATGGTTTCCTTTGCTGTGTATAGAAAGGATGGGTTTTTAAGAAAATCCTCCAAAGTAAAAAATTTTCAAAGTAATTAAAAATTACTTTGAATTGTTTATTCTACATAAACAATAGCTCAGGCCTCAAGCCTTACTAACTTTATGTTGTTAATTAAATTATTTGTCCCAAAAATGGAGGCATGTCAGTAAAGAAAATACAAGCACATTAATAATTAACCCAGGAGAGAATCATTCCACTTGGGAATCATTTTCTATCTTTTTACCCCAACGTTTCTAATTATTCATTATAACCTGCATTTCTTGCCTATTTATGCTCTGAAAGTTGACCACAGGAGTATGAAAGAATAATCCTGACAAGCACCAGGGAATGGCAGCCACATTATATACCTGGCGACCATAGAGAAGGCCTCAGTGTTGAGGTATTTCTAAATAATTGGTATATTCTTTAGAAACACTTTCAGTATAGGTAAGTCCCCCAAATGATGCTCAGCCACTGTCCTTTTAACTCTTTAAGCTGTGACGTTCCTCTGCTGCCCCCTCAAGGTTCTCACACTTTTCTCCAGATACAACATTTTAAATAACTGAAAATACCACCCCAAATAAGCATAAAAACCTTACACAAGGTGCTCATAATGCAAACAAACGTCTGGTAGACTCAATTAGTAAAAAATGGTAATATAATCTTTCACATCCGCTTTTTGTGGGATGGCTATTACTCCTACTAGGAGCCCAGTGCACAAATTTGTGCACCTTGAAAGGAACTGTGGGCCGCAAGGCTGCAGTAGGCACAGGGGCAGGTCTCTGCCCATCCTCCACGCCCCTGCCCGACCCCTCCTGCTGCAGCCCCCGGCCCCCTGTCTGCCAGCAGCCCTGCTCCTGCCACCTTTGCTCCCACATGCTGATGGTGCCAGCACCACTCACACCTGCTGATGGTGTGGAGTGATTGGGGCCCGCGCCAGCAGTGAGTGTGAGCGGGGCTGGCGCCGTCAACGGGTGTGAGCAGCAGCTGCTGCCCCGATCAACCCTCAGGAGCAGGGGGAGGTGGAGAAGCCCTCAGGGGTGATTGGAGCCAGCAGCTGCCACTTGCACCTGCTGATGGCTCTGAGTGATCGGGACCGGCACCAGGCACCGGCAGCGGGTGCGAGTGGCGGCTCTGGTGCCAGCTGCAGGTGAAAGTGGAGCCGGTGCTGGCAGTGGGTGCAAGTAGCGGCTCCAATGCCGGCAGCAGGTGCGAGCACCAGGCGAGACCACGGTGCGTGGAAGCAAAGAATTTTCAGTAACCTCCAGAGGCTCGCACCAATGACAGCAACTGGCACCCCACCTTGATCTGGCACCCCCACTCATCTGCTCCACCATCCCACCATAGGCCAATGCCTGCCATGTTTCTCACATGCCCACTGGTGGTCAGCACATGTCATAGCAACCGGTTGTTCGGTTGTTTGGTTGTTCTGGTTGTTCTGCTGTTTGGTCTATTTGCATATTAGCTTTTTACTATACAGGATTAGCAAAGCTCAGGGGTGACGAATCTTTAAAATGTATAATTAAATGACATTTCACATACATTTTAAGGTAAAAGAGCAAAACCTTTTTTCAGCTGTCTAATGTTCTTAGACTTTAAGATATCCACAGCATACATTCGTAACAATAAAGTAATTTACTAGACATTGTTGAATGTCAACTCTCAGGTCTTGTAAACTATTTGTAAACAGTATTGTAAGCAGGCTCGCCGTGGTTCCATAAGGAATTAGCTGCCTCTGGGAAAGAGCCAGCCTTGCTGTGCACCTGTTGTTTCCCAGGCCTTCGCATTCCTGACCTCACTGAATTCTGAGCAACCCTGCAAAGTAGGCATTTCCCATTTCCCACTGAGGTGCAAAAACCACAATGCCAAGTACATTTTCCAATGCACACACTTAGTAAAGAGCACATGTGCAGTTCAAACCCAGGTGGGTCTGACTTCAAAGTCTATGCTTTTTCTAATACATGCTTCTCTCCATATGAAAAAACATGCACTTATTCATTTTTTTTTTTAATTCAGCCTTCTGTTTTTCCACTCTTCCTTCCACTCAGTCAACTTATCGAGCACCTGCTCCACATAGGCCCTGAAGATAGAGTTGAAACCCTTGTGTGGAAGGCAGCTCTAATCCAAGTACCCCAGGCTTAGATGTTGCTGCACAACAATGTGAATGTACGTCACACTACCAAACTGCGACCTTATGGTTAAGATGGTAGTTTTTTAAAAAATATATTCTTATTGATTTCAGAGCAGAAGTGAGAGGGGAAAAGGAGATAGAAACAGTGATGAGAGAGAATCATTGATCAGCTGCCTCCTGCATGCCCCCTACTGAGGATTGAGTTCGAAACCTGGGCATGTGCCCTTGACTGGAATTGAACCTGGGACCTTTCAGTCCACAGGCCTAACACTCTATCCACTGAGCCAAACCGGCTAAGGCAAGATGGTAAGTTTTAAAAAAAAAAATTGATTTTAGAGAGATAGGAAGGAAGGGGGGGAAAGAAACACTGATGAGAGAGAAACATCAACATGGATTGGCTGCCTCTTGCATGGCCCCTGCTAGGGATTGAGCCCAAAACCCTGGCAGGTGTCCTGACTCGGAATAGAACTGATGACCTCTTTGTGCATGGGTCGACGCTCAACCACTGAGCCACACTGATGGGGGCAAGATGGTAACTTATGTAATGTGTATTTACCACAATTTAAAAAATTCAATAAATAAAATAGGACACAGAGAAAGAAAAAAAGGTTGTATAGATGTTGGAAGGCTGAAAGAGTAAAAAACGAAATACTTAAGTCCTGGGCGGTATGCTCAAAGGTTAGAGTGTTGGCCCTTGCACCAAATGGTCTCGGGTTCGATTCCCAGTCAAGGGCAGGTACCAGGGTTGGAGGTTCGATCCCCGGCCTGGTTGGACACATGCGGAAGGCAACCAATTGATGTCTCTCTATCACATTGATGTTTCACTTTCTCTAAAAAAAAAAAATCAATGGAAAAAATATCCTCGGGTGAGACCTAAAGACGCTGGAGTTTAAAGGTGTAATTTTCTTCTGCTACCAGGAGCCAGAAACAAAGATGTCCCTTCTCTCCCCTTCATATCGCCCACTAGGGCCTCCCATAGGTGGGATCCACACAGAAGCCAACTGGCAAGAAAGTCCTAAAACTGTACCTAATAATTCCCAACCCCAGTCACAGAGCAGAGCAGAGAAAGGTGAGCTCGGAGCCGAGACAATAAGGAAATAACCAGCACAACTGGTTAAGTTTCAATATGGACATGATAATGTCATAATGGATGCTAAATTTCCCAACAGTGATTATACTGTAGATAGACAAGGAAATGTCTCTATTCTTAGGAGATATCCTGCAACTTGTTAAAGAAATCATTATTCACAACACTTGCTAAAGAAGGTAGGGCAGGTAGGGCAGACTCTATTTAAGGGACTGTTGTGGTAAGTAGGGGAATGCCACAATGGGGCTTTTCCGGGAGGGAGAGAGAAGGACAAGTGGGAATTTCTAGCCAAGGAGCAGGGTGGGTCTGCATGGGAAATGACTAAAGGTAATATCAGGGTGAGGGGGACTCTTGCTGAAGGCAGGTCAGGGTGATCAGACATCATCACCTGGGAGACGGTGGGGGCTGAGGAGTCCGATCAGATACCCAGGGTGGCTAAACTACTTAGCAAGATTCTTGCTAAAACTGGAAATGCAGAGGCAAACTTGGAAACCTGAAATTCAAAATGAAAAAAAGCTCAGGGATCCTCATCAGAACTTGGTCGAGGAGAGAATCTTTGTCACTCTCGAGTGATTTAGAAGATATGGGAAGCATCGCAATATATTCAAGGTGATGACTCTGAGTAAAGGATTTATGGGAGATCTTGCTACTGTTTTTATACATCCTTGTAAATTGGAAATTATTTTAAAGTAAAGAAGTTAAAATCCCCACAAACCTGTGCAGTGTCCGTGCCTCCAAGTGTTGACTTTGTTCAGCTAACCAGACAGAGCATTCATTGCATTGTATTTCTTGTAACGAGGTCAAACAAAACTCCTTGAAGCTATATGATGGCATTGCAAACCTGGGCCAAGGAAAGCATTTCGATCCTGAGTACCATCTGCATGATTTTTGCCACACCCCCAAAGCAATGGTGCCTGTTTACACTGTATTTTTAAAAATCACTTCACTGGCTTTTTAAAAAAGAGTGTTTTAAAAGGAATTTCAAATCATTACCACAAATGAAATACCAGTAGGCAATCACAAAAATAAATACTAAAACCAGAACGTTGATTTAAAAAAAATAATACGAAATAAATGCTAGTAAATATAATTATTATATGAAAACACATACTTTGTTGTAAATTGGAAATTACAAGAGTGGAAATTTTTAGGCTGACTAAGTAATAAAAGGATACTTAGCCTGGTGCCACTTAGTTTAAGATGAAATGAGGTGCTAAACCAATGTAATGACCTAGTTTTAACATTTTGATGGTAACCAGTACTGAGCATATCAATTTACGTATTGTCATTTAAAGGGCAAAAGATGTTCAACCTCTATCTTTAACAGAAGTTGAATATTGAGAATTAATTCCTAGCCAAAATGAAGTAATTTTTATTCCAAAAAGTCATTTAAATATTTATAATCCTGGAAGAATACATAAGAGTAGATAATCTTTCCTCTGGAAAGAATGTTTAAAAAAAATCCTTTTCAGACAATTTAGTTATGTTGGAATCTTATTATCAATGTACTGTAAAAATATAGGCCTTAAGCAGGCCAATTTCAACGATGTATTTGATAGAAGAGGCATTTAGAGGCAAAAAGTAAAATTACAGTAAGTAATCATTGACTTAGTTTTTTGTTTTTGTTTTTTAAAAAAGAATAACTGCCCAGCCAGTGTGGCTCAGTGGTTGAGCAACAACTTATGAACCAAGAGGTCATGGTTCAATTCCCAGTCAGGGCACATGTCCGGGGTTGCAGACTGGGTCCCCAGTAGGGGGCATGCAGGAGGCAGCAGGTCAATAATTCTCTCTCATCATTGATGTTTCTATCCCTCTCACCCTCTCCCTTCCTCTCTGAAATCAATTTTTTTTTTTTTAAAGAATAACCCAAATACCTGGCTAAAGAATTAAAGAATTCAAGCCGGGTTAACGAGGTGGATAGGTAGTTTCTCAGCTGTTTTTAACCTGACTCATATCTATCAGAAAGACGCGCAGGTATTTCATCAGGAATGCTAGCTTCCTTCCAGAAGGGGGTTATGAATTACATCTGGCAAAAAGCTTCTCTTGGGACTGAGTCTGTAAATTTTTCTTTCACAAGGGGAACTGAAGGTGTCTGTGGGACAGGTGTGGAAAGAGTTTGGTAATTTTTTCACTGAGTTTGATAAATTTTGAATTTTGAACCAGGTACAGGTGTAAAAATAAGTTAAATAATTAAAAATTAAAACTATCCAGAAATTGGGCCTCTCCGCAAAATGCCCTCCTATTTTGTAACATATGGAAACTAAAGGAAGAGAGCATTCCTTCCTTATCTGCTTACCTCTGCCATCTGACTTGGGGAAATATGTCAGTCTTTTCATAAATAATTAAAATATTTCCAGCAAAATGTTCAGATGAGTTTGGAAACAGGAAGCTCAGGTTATCAGTAGGTTCTCAATCTTGGTGGGTTTTGGAATGTTTGAGTGATTGGGGCTGGTCCCCAGGGCCTGGATGAGCTGCCACAGTAACACCTACCACCCATGTCTCCCCCCCCCCCCCCCGCAGGTCCCCCTCCCCAGCACTCTGGTTAAATTATTCATTGAGCTAGTACTCTCTACCACATACCAGTCAGAGGAAGCCTTTGGAACATGCAAAAGTCACTGCTTAGAAATAATGTAATCCACTCTCAATAGCTCAGATAAAGGCCAAAATAGGGTTGTTTGCAATGAAAACAGGTCCAGGTGTGAAGCAAACTCTCCTAGCACAATACAGGAGAAGCAGAGACAAAGAAAAGCAGTCCCTTACCTGCGAGTTGAGGCAACAGTTTTCAAAACAGCAGAAAGCCTGGGGGTCCAGGATCTCATCAGGTGGGGAGTGAGTTGGGGCTGTAAGGGATGGCGATTGGCGTCAAATGCCAGGAGGGAACAGGCGCTGCTGGCATCCCTCCGGCATTGCAGGCCTTGGGTGACTCGTTGGAGGTGCTCATTGCATTGGCATTGGGCGGTCTAGGGAAGCACTCCACTTTGGGGTGAGGGGGTCCCTGAAGGCCAGCACAGAGCCTCTGACTCAGTATCTCTGGTGACAGAGACCTGGGGGCTTCTTTTGCAGGCGGGGGGGGGGGGGGGGGGAAGAGGCGGTCCCTATTGTGAATCAGAAATTAGTGTTTTCAAATACAACCTTTGTTCCTCCTCAGAGTCCTTCACGATCCAGGCTAGTCATAGTTCTCCAGAGAAACAATTACTTATTACTTCAACCCATTATAATGTCTCCACATTTGTGTTCTATTTTATAACTCTACTTTCTTCCTGAAACACCAGCTACCATATGAGCTTAGTGACCATTTACAGTAGTAACCTCTTCCATGAGACCCAACTCAAGAGCCTAAAAACATTGATGGAGCTTATTTTTCTGAAACATAGAACTATCTTTTCTGACCCTTTAATAAACTTTAAATCTTCTTTAAATCAAAATGCAACAAGGTCATAACCCTCTATTCTTTCATTATCTTCTGCCCAAAGGGGGCTTTATTGCGATGGCTAAATGTTTAAAACTACATGAGAGGTGTCAGCTGAGGCCAGGAGGAGATGTGTGTGAGAAAATATGGGAGCCAGAATTTAAGTGGTTAAGCAGCAGCTGGGACAAACATCAACAAAGGCTACCTGCCCCACTAGGAGTTTTCCAGGTAAACCTTTAGGGGTTGGGGCCAAGCTTCTAAATGGGCTACACATGACTTGGCACATTTCTTCTTCACTGTCAACTTAATTGTGACTTAATAGCAGTATTCCCTCCTGTTACCCACTGGTCCCAAGAGCCCCATTCTAGGCCATCTGTCACACAGCCCAGGACAATCCCAACTGCTTGCCAAGGCTGGATAGAAAGTCTTACCCAGGGAGGGTTTTTCAATGACGAGGAGTGACATGTTGTCTCTGGTGCTTTGCTAGAAAGCCTACCCTGAAGCCACTGGGTGCTCACCCTATTTCATTATTTAATGAATCTTATTTCCCTGATTTCTTCCTACCATACTCTGCCCCCTGGACTTTTCCTTGCTACATGATTATGTGTTCCCTGACGGCAAACCGTGTGCTTTCCTCAGCACTTTCACTAAAGCCATTGTAGTTCTTTGTTACATGACAATAAAGTTCTTGACTGGATTCTTGATGGTTCATAAGTCCTGCATTTCCCATGGAATAAATATGACAAGTTAACTAGTTGTAAAAACACATGCTATCTAATTTAACTCTCTTCAAACGTGTACTCGTAACAGCAGACCTGTACTGTCAGACACTCTTAGGTGTTTCTATAGATTATTTGTATATAATGAAAGTGTAATATGCAAATCGACTGAACAGAAGAACAACCAGTTGGTGGGGGGTGGGGCTGGTGAGAGGTGATGCCAGGCCAGCCAAGGCACATGCCAGAGGGCAGAGGGAGGGAATGGTGATGGGGGGGTGGGGAGGGAGGGAGGACAGTGACCAGTGGTGTGGAGGAGTGATGGGGGGGGGGCGGCACCATCCCCTGATCAGCCCATCTCGTTGTCTCCTGCATAGGGAGGCTGGGTGGCAGCAGCAGGGTGATGGGTGTGGTGCCGTCTCCTGATAGGCCAGCCCGGTCACCTCCCACAGAGGAAGGCCAGACTGCGGCTTAGGCCTGTTCCCCGTAGGACCTCCCCTGAGGGCTCCTGGACTGTGAAAGGGTGCAGGTCAAGCTGAGGAACCCCTGCCCAGTGCATGAATTTTCATGCACCAGGCCTCTAGTGTATACATATTCCTCAAGCCTCCCAACCAACCCATGGGTGATACAGTTGAATTGTTTTAGTAGTGATACACAGCGAGCTTAATAAGCAGTTAGGGCCCTGGCTGGTTTGGCTCAGTGGTGAGACCATCGGCCCATGGACCGAAGAGTCCAGGGTTCAAATCCCGGTCACGGGCACATAGCTCAGTTGAGGTTCAATCCCTGGCCCCAGTTGGGATCCAAGTGGCAGGTAACCAATCTATGTGTCTCTCTTACATCGATGTTTCTCTCTCCTCTCCCCCGCTCCTGCCTCTCTCTGTCTAAAAAATCAATGGGGGAAAAAGCAGTTAGGGATATGTGAATAGGAACTAAGGCACAGGTGAATCTGTCCGAAGTGTCAATACATGTACAGTGAGATTTTTGAACCCAGTCAATGGTTTTTAATCAGGTTGTCAGGCAAACTATGGCCTGTTTTTGGAGTTTAATGAGAAATAGCTATACCCATTTGTTTAGCATTGTGCTAGGATGGCAGCGAAGTAGTTTTGACAGAGACCTTAGGGCAGTGATGGCGAACCTATGACACATGTGTCAGAAATGACACGCGAACTCATTTTTTTGGCTGATTTTTCTTTGTTAAATGGCATTTAAATACATAAAATAAATATTAAAAATATAAATCTTTGTTTTACTATGGTTGCAAATATCAAAAAATTTGTATATGTGACACGGCACCAGAGTTAAGTTAGGGTTTTTCAAAATGCTGACACGCTGAGCTCAAAAGGTTCGCCATCACTGCCTTAGGGCCCGCAATATCTATACAAGAAAAAATGTTTACTATTTAGTCCTTTAGTGACTTTATTGATTCCTAATCTTAACCATTTACACCATAATCTTTCAAGATACACCTTAAAACTGGGAACATTGTCAGGCTGTGATTCAAAACTTACATTTTCTACCCATCTGTCACAAAACTTACAGGGAAGTAGGGGAACTAATTGCTAAATAGCAAATGGCACTAGCTTGATTTCCATTAGATTTTGAATGCTAGTCAAGAAGACAAAAATGTCTAAATCAATCAAGAGGTAAGATCCAGAATTATCAAGGAACGTTCACAATTCTACTGTGTTGCCTCAACTGGGATTTTAAAACCATTTTTGTGATTTTATTTTTTAACCTACAAACAATATTGCACTGCTTTTGGTTTCCTTGCAGATAAAATCTTTTTCTAAAAAATAGTGATGCTCATGCTTTTAGGGCTGAGAAAATGAAAGATGGCAGGTTTTGGCTATTACTCGTTGTAGGCAGAGAGAGAGCAGTGATGTCTATTGAACAAGGCAAGAACCAGATCCTCTGATGCAATGTTCACAGATAGAATAAATTTAAGTAAAACATTAGTAAAACATTAAGTAATTTAATTTAAGTAAAACATTAGGCTAGCGCCTGGCCACGGTAGCTGTGATTGCGTGTCAACTTATGAACCAGGTTACAGTTCGACTTCTGGTCAGGGCACATGCCTGGGTTGCAAGCTCAATCCTCAGTAGGGGTGGTGCAGGAGGCAGGTGATCAATGATTCTCTCTCATCATTGATGTTTCTATCTCCCTCTCCCTCTTCCTTTCTCTTTGAAATAAAAACTATATTAAAACACACACACACACAAAACATTTAGCTAGCTCCTTAGCCTTTCAAATTGCTATAATGCCAAATAAGCAATCATTCGAGTTAATCATAAACAAGTATGGGCAGAGTCATAACGCTAACCTGAACCCTAACCCTAACCCTAACACCATCCTGGGCAGAGCCATAAACATACCCCTAACCCTAACCCTAACCCTAACCCTAACCCTAACACCATCCTGGGCAGAGCCATAAACATACCCCCTAACCCTAACCCTAACCCTAACCCTAACCCAAACCCTGTCCTAGGCAGAGCCATAACACTAAACCTAAACCTAACCCTTACCCTAATCCAGTGGTCAGCAAACTCATTAGTCAACAGAGCAAAATGTTATCAGTACTTCTTCAAAATGGACTCACCCAGGCCGAAAATCAACTTCGGCGCATAGGCCACAAAGTTTCAATTGCACTGTATGTGCACACACACACACGTGGTATTGGGGAAGAGCCACACACAAGGGGACAAGAGACACATGTGGTTCACAAATTGCAGTATGCCAGCCATGGCCCTAAGCTTATTATGGGCAGAGCCATAATCCCAACCCAAACCCTAACTCTACCCCTAAACCAATCCTGGGCAGAGCCATAACCCTAACACTAACCTAACCCTAACCCTAACCCTAACCCTAACCCTAACACTATTCTAGGCAGAGCCATAACCTAAACCTAACCGAATCCCTAACCCTAACCCTAACCCTAACCCTAACCCTAACCCTAACCCTAACACTGCCCTGGGCAGAGCCATAACCCTAACCCTAACCCTGACCCTAACCCTAACCATAACAACACTATCCTGGGCAGAGCCATAACGCTAACCCTAACCCTAACCCTAACCCTAACCCTAAACCTAACCCTAACACTATCCTGGACAGAGCCATAACACTAACCCTAACCCTAACGCTGACCCTAACCCAAACACTATCCTGGGCAGAGCCATAACCCTAATGCTAACCCTAACCCTAACATTATCCTGGACAGAGCCATAAACCTAACCCTAAGCCTAAACCTAGCCCTAACCCTAACTCTAACCCTAACACTATCCCGAGAAGAGCCATAACCATAACCCTAACCCTAACCCAAACCCTAACCGTAACCGTAACCCTAACCCTAACACTAACACTAACCCTAACGCTAACACCATCCTAGACAGAGCCATAACCCTAACCCAAACCTAACCCTAATTCTAACCCTAACCCTAACCCTAACACTAACACTATCCTGGACAGAGCCATAACACTAACCCTAACTCTAATCCTAACCCGAACCCTAACGCTAACACTACCTTGGGCAGAGCCATAACCCTAACTCTAAACCTAACCCTAACCCTAACACTATCCTGGACAGAGCCATAACACTATCCCTAACCCTAACGCTAACCCTAACCCTAACACTATCCTGGGCAGAGCCATAACCCTAACCCTAACCCTAACCCTAACCCTAACCCTATCCAAGGCAAAGCCATAACCCTAACCCTAACCCTAACCCTAACCCTAACCCTAACACAAACACTATCCTAGCCAGAGCCATAACCCTAACCCTAACCCTATCCTGGGCAGAGCCACAACACTAACCCTAACCCTAACCCTGACCCTAACACTATCCTAGGCAGAGCCATAACCCTAACCCTAATCTAACCCTAATCCTAACCCTAACACTATCCTGGACAGAGCCATAACACTAACGCTAACCCTAACCCTATCCTAGGCAGAATCATAACCCTAGCCCCCAACCCTAACCCTATCCTGGGCAGAGCCCTAACCCTAACCCTAACTGTAACCACACTATCCTGGGCAGAGCCATAACTCTAACCTAACCCTTACCCTAACCCTAACACTCCCGGGTAGAGCCATAACCCTAACCCCGTGATCGGTAAACTGTGGCTGGTGAGCCACATGCGGGTCTTTGGCTTCTTGAGTGTGGCTCTTCCACAAAATACCACGTGCGTGTGCGAGCGCGAGCACACGTACAGTGCAATTGAACCTTCGTGTCCCATGCGCAGAAGTGGTTTTCGAGCCTTTATTCTTAAACTCCAGAATTATAAAAAAAGTTGCCTCCTATTACAACACTGTCAAGTTAGTTTTGATTTCATTTTCAAATGTACAGCATTAAAATACACCAAATGAGTTATGCTAAAAATTTCTAATATTTGTGCACAGAACTTACTTAAATCCCGTTAGAAAATACCCAGAAAATGTAAGAGCCACACACGTCTTTTCCCCTCCAGAAATAGCTCAGGATCATAAATGTATCATTTCTGGCTGACATGCAAAGCCACTAAATTTGGTACAAAAGGTAAAATAAAATTTTCATCTTGTGTAGACAAAATGAGGTATTAAGTTTCCCCAGATAAATAATGGAATAACACTTTACAATTACTTATGAGCCCTAGATTGCAGGTTCTTGTCCCAGTAACAACTTAAATACCAACCTTCCCTGAATAATCTTGATTCATCTCCAATTGCTTTTTTAAAATACATTTTTATTGATTTCAGAGTGGGATAGAAACATCAATGATGAGAATTAGATTGGCTGCCTCCTGCACACCCCACACCGGGGATGGAGACTACAAACTGGGCATATACCCTGACCAGGAATCAAACCATGACCTTCTAGTTCATAGGTTGATTCTCAACCACTGAGCCACACCGGCTTGGCTCCAATTTTTTCTATTACGGATTGTCAGTCTGCAATTGACTTATGCCCATTTATTCCTTACCCCGTTTAGTGGTCCATCTTCTGACTTTCCCATTAATATTTAAACTCGCTGCTAAGAGGTTCTTAACCACAAGTGCTTTGCAAACACTAGATTCTCCAAAACAATGTAGCCATCTTCAGATCATGCTTCCATCTGAACTTGGGCAGGCATGCCACATTTCTAACATGTTTTAAGTGTAGCAACAATTAAAAACAACCCCAAATTGCTCCAGCTGATTGGCTTTTTAAACTCTATGTAAGAAAGCAGAAACGGGTTGTCTTGACACATTTACTCCAATAAGAATACAGGGTATATAGACAGACAACAGTATGGTGATTGCCACAGGGAAAAAGGGGGTGGGGGGAGTTAGATGAGGGTATAGGGGGGATAAATGATAATGGAAGACTTAGCTTGGGTAGTGAACACACAATACGATTATATAGACTTGTTCATCTGAAACCTATATATTTTTATTAACCAATCACCCCAATAAATGCAATAAAATTTTTTTAAACATAAAATAATTCAATAAGATGCTAATATGAAAACTGACTCAATGGCAGAACCGGTTGCTATGATGCACACTGACCACCAGGGGGCAGATGCTCACCATAGGACTGCCCCTTTGTGGTCAGTGTGATCCCACAGGGGGCATGCCACTCAGCCAGAAGCTGGGCTCATGGCTCGTGAGTGCAGCGGTGGTGGCGGAAGCCTCTCCCACCTCTGGCAGTGCTAAGAACCGCTCAGGGAATGTCCACCTGCCAGATTAGGCCTGCTCCCTGAGGGGTCCCAGATTGCGAGGGCACAGGCTGAGCTGAGGGACTACCCCAGTACATGAATGTTGTGCACTGGGCCTCTAGTATGGGGTATAAAGTAGCTCCAAATATTACCCCACACACATTATGAATGTCAAATAGGTACACACTAAAAGCAATGACTGTGATGGTGAAGTCATTCAACATGTTATTCTGCCAGACCCTGAAGCTTCTGGGCTAATAGTGTGCTGAAAACTGAAAATACATTTGGAAGGTATCTGCTACCAAGTGAACCATCTTAATATAATCCGCTGTACTTTCTATTCCATTTCAGATTTAGTTTTAATAAAGTAATGCAAATCATTTAAAGAAAAAACCTTTAATTCTGATCTAAGCATAAAATGCATTTATATATCACGGTTAAATTTAGTACAAACTATAAAAATGTTAACACTGATGTTTCAACAGAAATCTATTAAGATCCTTTAGAAAAACTAAAGAAACAAGTCATTTACTGCTGTGAGGTTAATACATAAAGGGAAAAAAACATTCACACATTTTACTGAATTTATCAGAAAATAATTTGTCATATTTCTCATAAAATTAAATTTAAAAGTTGTGTGTGGCTCTATAGCAATTACAATTTGCAATGAAAATACTAAGCCAAATCTTTTATCTAACCAGAACAATCCTAGTTTTAAAAAGTCACTAATTGTGAACAGAGCAGATGTAGCATAACTTAGCTTAAATTAAAGTGGAAGTTGATAAAAACTAAATGTTTTCAAGTTTGAATGGCACAAGGATAATATAAGGGGGAAAATAAACATTCAGAGCCATAGTTACTACTTTAAAAAAATATTATTCTTAATAAAAACAAATGAATCAAAGCCAGACCGTATGGAATTTTTACACAAACTTCTTTGTATTTCAATGTTGTTTATTGAGGAGTGAACGAGAGACTACTGCCAAGACATGCCAACGACACTTCACATTCAAGGGCTGGAAGCTGAAAAGCTTTTGGAACTGAGTCACATCAGCCTTTTGGGAAAAAGAACCCAGTGACATTAAATATGACATCTTCGTGCTTGTTGTCTTCAGCTTTTCCCTCAATTTTTGGATCTACTAGTTTGCCGGGTAGGCTTCTTTCTACCCTACAAAAAGACTCACACTCACTTAATAGAATTAACACTAGGTGTATAGCAATTTGTTTTAATACACATCTATGCTGAATAACGGATCTTAAAGCTGATGGTCTTAAATTTCCTTATGTCTAATGAGGAAATGAATTTAATTTCCCTCCCACCTTCAGATGGGTGGGCTATACCAATAGAAAAATATTCTTCAGTGCTACTGTAGGGCTTACGGGGACTTCTTCAGTGGTATGATAGAAAGCCATCTGAACACCATTCTGAAACCCAGTGCTTCTCTTCCTGCTGTTGTGGCTTTGCAGAAGAATGGCCAACACACAACTCTACTGCTCTCTTTTGCTCAAAAACAAAACAAAGAAACCTAAACAAAAGGGTAAACGTTTATTCAGAGTCAGTTTTCTGGTGGTGATCTTAAGGCCCTTCAAGCAGAATTCAGGAGCTCCTGTATGGCCGCCTGATGCTCAGGACTGAGGTGTGCTATGCATTCAGTCCACAATCCTCCAGAAGTCTAGGGGAAAAAATTTTCACAGATTTAGATCAAGTGCAATCAATGATCATTCAGAAATACTTTAATAATCACCATCTGGTAGATGGCAATAATGACAATGTTCTTTATTTACAAATAGATTAGTTTGATGAATATCATTGTAAAAGCAAGAAATCGGTTCATTTCTTTAAAGTTCAGTGTACCCACAGTAAATTTTCTTCATTTTTGCATGGGGAAAGCTATGCTAGGTAGGTGACCTAGTAAGTAACCAACACACATGAATTTATGGATTAAAAATGATTTAAAAATATAACGCTTTAAGCACTGTAAATATACACCCGCTGATTTATTAGGAGATCAGGTGAATCTTATTTTCTTCACAGATATGCAGACAAATCTATATATAATGAGAAAGTGCTAAGCACCAACTGAAAGGTTCAAGATGTTTCAAATGTAAGACATATTTTAGTTGAAATATACAATGAAAACATATAATCTATCTGAGGCTTGGAGACAAGAAAATATAAAAACAAAATTTTCTTAATTTATTAGATTATTTGCTTCTTGTAAGAATATGGATCCCTACCCCAAAAACCCAAAAAATTTCCTCCCTCCCCCAATTTAATCAAATCAACTTACCTGTACTTGGCGAACTACATTAGCCAGACGTTTGGCACAAGGATCTTCATGTTTAATTGCCTCATGCATTTCTCCTTCTGCAATTATACTGAATATTTTGGGCAGATTGGTATTGTTTGGGCCAAGAACAATTGGATGATTACTGACAAAAGAGAAGAAAATCATTATAAATAAAAACTACAAGGAGAAATCACTCATATATGAGCATACCTTCCCTCCAATAATAAATTTAGTAATGTTTTTTATAGAATGATTATGCATTTACTAAAATCAACTACCTTTTAAAATCCAGTAGGAGAAAAGCCAGCTAATTTTACTTATTAGCTCTTCAGTTTCTTTCCATGTAAATTAGAAAAAATATTGGCTTATCTCTCAGGGCTGTTTTAAGGGCCAAAAATGGACTGCTCTAAGTACTTTAAAAAAGTGACATTAATAAAAAACAACAACATCCAAAAACCAGATATTAACAAGAATAACAGCTTTTTTTCTTCCTTAAATTAATTTTTACTGATTGATTTTAGAGAGAGGGGAGCGTGTGAAAGAGAAACCCTGATTTGTTGTTCCACTCGTTTATGCATTCACTGGTTGATTACTATATGTGCCCTGACCAGTGATCACATTCACAACCATGGCACATCAGAATAATGCTCCAGCCAATCAAGCTAACCATGTCCTTTTTGTTTTTGTTAATCCTCACCCAAGGATATATTTCCCAATGATATTCAGAGAGAGTGGAAGGGAGGGGGAGAGACAGAGAAAGAAAGATCCATGTGAGAGACACACATCATTTGGTTGCCTCCAGAGATTGAGCCCAGAAACTGAGATACACACTCTTGACTGGAATCAAACCTGAGACCCTTAGGTCTGCATACTGTCACTCTATCCACTGAACAAAACCAGCCAGGGCAAGAATAACAGCTTCTTAACACAAATTTTATTTACGTACTACAAAATGGTTTCTAAACTAAATTTACAGTTCAAATCCTAGATAGGCATATCGAGAATAAACCAGGAAATAAACTGCAGGCAGGCTTACTGCAAAGAAATGCAACAGTGAACCGAACTAGAATTCCTGAGTAGTCATTTCCAAGGGAGATGATCAAATAGTATAGTGGAGAACTGGTCACTTCAGAGGCAGACGTAGGTAAGAAGTGTGTGGTCTCCAGAATGGCTGTTACATTCTTTAATGATGTTCTCAGCAGGAAGACTCAAACACAATTATTTGTGTGAATGTGAGCTTATAGACAAGGAAGAATATGCCTATTGGCTCAATTCTACAAACTTCCAAGATAAGTGTTTATAGTCCTTGAATTTATTCATGAGCTAAAAGCAGTAATTAATTGAGACAGAGCCCAGATCTGACATTCAGGAGAACTTGGACTTATAAAACAGACCACCAGAGAACATGCCTTTGATTTAATAGCCTCTGTAGCCTCCAGGTTGTTGTAACTCTTATATTTACTCATGGGCACAAAATAATATTAATAATGCCAAGACCCAGAACCAGATCTTGATTGCCAGTCTGGGATACTTGCTCATATCACTGATTCTTGAATCCAAAAAAAAAAAACACCTGAATTTCAGAGGGCAAAATAATGGTACTAACAATGTACCTCAATCTCATTCTACTAATAAATTATATGCCAATTATACCCCAATAAAAAGGAAATTTAAAAAAACATCTAAAGCCAAGTAAATAGATAGGGTGGGGTGGGAGAAAACTTTAGAAGGAAACCTTAAAACATCAACATTCTATAATGCCTCATCTGTTGAAATTAATTCCATAAATAACCCAAATCAGATTATGAGGCCATCTTAACGGTAATATACTTTGTTAATATTTATATATATAAAAATCTAAGTGATCATCCGACCATCTGGTAGGTATGATGAGCACTGACCACCAGGGGGCAGACGCTCAATGCAGGAGCTCCTGAGCTGTGCTGACTTGGCAGCGGAGGTTCTTGGGTGATGCACCTTGGAACCAGAGAAGAGGAGGGAGCCTGATTCCAGGGTGAGTCACCTGAGAACTACCCTCTTGCAATGCGGACCCCTTAGGGCAGTGGTTCTCAACCTGCCTAATGCTGTGACCCTTTAATATAGTTCCTCATGTTGTGGTGACCCTCAATTTCATTGTTACAAATTGAACATAATTAAAGCATAGTGATTAATCACAAAAACAGTATGTAATTATATATGTGTTTTTCGATGGTCTTAGGCGACCCCTGTGAAAGGGTCGTTCGACCCCCAAAGGGATCGAGACCCCACAGGTTGATAACCGCTGCCTTAGGGGATGTCAGCAAGCCAGTTTCAGCCTGATCCCTGCAGGCCAGCCCAAGGGACCCCACCTGCCAAAGGGACTCTGCTCACTCCGCAGATGCCCTTCGAGCCGCGGTGCCACCCCAGGTGTATCAGCCAGGGTGGGGGACTGTGGGAGGTTGGCTCCAGGGTGTGTCTGGCCTGTCTGGCCCAGTCCTGCCCTGCCAGCCACCTTCTAATTAATTTCCTTTCAATGTGCACAAATTCATGCACTGGGGCACTAGTGATTTTTGACAGCAAGCATTATTACAAACCTAAAGACCTGAGGGCTGTGCACAAGAAGCACTGTTTTATGTGAAGGGCAAATAAATTAGGTCTATCTGTCCTTACCTTTCAATCAGATCGCACAGATAACTGAAAGTTTGAACAGCTTCTTCTTTATCTTCATGTAGTGGAAGCCAAGACAACCAGTGCGGTAGGACTTCTTCAACGTTCACACAGTCAGGTTTGAACTTCATAATTTTCCCTACTGCTGAGATGCAGTTCTCTGTAGCATTGACATTTTCTTTGGTCTTAGAATCAACAGATTGAATAACTCTTACCAGCAGTGGAAGTGCTTCTAAAATAAGCATTTGAAAAAGGCCAGTTAAAATCTCACATTTTCTTGCAAATGAACATAAATATTTCTTTTATCTTTGGTCCAGTTATTGGTTATACTGAAGAAATGTTTAAATGTAAGGAATGTTTGTTATCTTGGCTACAAACATAGTAATGAAAGGAAGATCGCCCCAAAGGAATCAGGAACATTGGCATTCTGTTAACTAGACACACCAAGAAGTTAGTAGTCCCCCCAGGTTTATTATTCTCCTGGTCACCTCAGTGTTCTTAAGTTTTAAAAAGCTGCCCAGCTGTACTCATGTTAAACGTACAGGGACCAAGTCCTAAAAGTGATGTCAGAGGAATGGTAGCGTGATAGGTTCTCTTGGCGTCTCCCCCTGAAACTTTAGCAAGTTGATCGACTATAATAAAGGATTCTCTGCTCAATATAGAGGCACGCCTGAGAGCTGTGCATTGAAGCATCCAATGGTGGGCAAATATGAATGGGAGGTGAGAAGGAAAGCTCATCCTGGAGATGGCAGGAAGATGGTGGTAGCAGGCACTTCCTTTGGCCGGGAGTAACAGAGAGTCTCAGCGGGCATTCCATGAGCAGTGAGAACAGTGGCTGAACCAGCTGAGACTGCGGCAAGGACACTGTCCAGGGGTTCTGCTGCTGCCGAGCAATAGGTATTTCAGACAAAGGAACAGATCCACAAAGCCCTGCCACACCCGCTGGACTCCCAAAACTTGCCTCCCATCACCCATGGTCTTGGGTGGAGCATATTATCTGCAAACGGAGAGCTATTGCAGTAGAATCGCTGGCTCCCTTTTCCCTCTGTAAGGAGGTCTGGAATCACCATTACCAAGAGGCAAAAAAACACCCACACCCCCAAGCAGCAGGGCTGTACTGTCTGACAACAGCTGTGGAGGTCAGCTGAAGGATTTCACATAGGGAAAAATCTTATGATTCAGCACCACCTACTAGAAAATAGTAGAAGACCTCTTGCGAGAAAGCTGCTAGAGAAAGGTCAATAATACATAGATGCCTAGACAGAAGAGACCAGCAAGTACCATGAATAACCATGGTAGTGAGTAAGCTCAGAAATAAAAATGAAAATCCCCAGAAAGCAAACTGGAATACATGGAAATATGTGATAAATACAAGAAAATACTGACAGGCAATTCAATGCAATCAGAAAACAAATTAGTTAGTGTTATGTACTTTGAGACTAAAACTTTAAAAAAGGAACCAAACAAAAATCCTGGAAATGAAGCATTCAATTAAGGAGATTAGGAGTAAACTAGTGAGCACAGGAAACAGAGCAGACCAGATGGAGAAAAAAATTAGTGATGTTAAAGTAGGAATCTAGAAATAATGCAGAGGGAAGAAAAACGAGACCTGAATATAAGAAGGAAAGGGACAGGAAGAAAGGAAGAAAGAGCCTAGTAGGTGTGGCTCGGTGATCGTCAACCCCAAAACCAGGATATCATGGTTCGATTCCCAGTCAGGGCAAATGCCCAGGTTGTGGGTTCAATCCCCAGTGTGGGGTATGTAGCAGGCAGCTGCTCAATGATTCTCTCTCATCATTGATGTTTCTATCTCCCTCTCCCTCTCTGAAATCAATAAAAATATATTTTTTTAAAAAAAGAGCACTATAAAAACTGACTCCATCATAAAAAGCAATCGTATATAATAGAAGCCTAATATGCTAAGTGTCTGGTTGTCCATTCAACCAATCAAAGTGTAATATGCTAATGATATGCTAAGGCTGCTCAACTGCTCGCTATGACATGCACTGACCACCAGGGACCAGACAATTGACCGGTCGACCAGTTGCTGTGATGTGCACTGACCATCAGGGGGCAGACGCTCCAACTGGTAGATTAGCTTGCTGCTAGGATCTGGCCGATCGGGACTGAGTAAGATGGGCCAGACATGCCCTGGAGCCCTCCTGTGTCCCTCCCCAGCCCCAAATGTGCACCGGTGGGGTCCCTTGGCCTGACCTGCGCCCTCTTTCAATCCGGGCTGAGGGACCCCCCCCTCTGCCCCAGTGCATGGATTTTGTGCACCAGAACACTAATATAAGAATAATAGGCATATCAGAAGAGAGGGAAAAGGATCAAAGGGCCTATTCAAACAAATAGTGGATGAGAACTTCCCAAACCTATGGAAAGAACTAGATCCTTGAATCCAAGAAACAAACAGAACTCCTAGTTACCTCAATCCGAAGACGTCCTCTACAAGGCATATTGTATTAAAACTGTCAAAAATTAATAACAAAGAATAAATTCTCAAAGCGGCCAGTGAAAAGAAGGAAGTGAACTACAAAGGAAACTCATCAGGGTATCATCAGTCTTTTCAGCAGAAACTCTACAAGCCAGAAGAGAGTGGAACCAAATATACAAATGACTAAAAGAAAATACAGTCAAGAATAACATACTATAAAAGAGGCCCAGTGCATAAAGATTTGTGTACTGGGGGGGGGGGGGGGGGGGGGGGTTTCCCCTCAGCTTGGCCTGCACACACTTGCAGTCTGGGACCCCTTGGGGGATGTCTATCTGCCAGCTTAGGCCCACTCCCCGGGGGGAATGGGCCTAAGCTGGCAGTCAGACATCCCTCTGGCAGCCCGGGAGCCCTCGGGGGATGTCCAACTGATGGCTTAGGCCCGCACTCAGTGGGGAGCGGGCCTAAGCTTCAGTCAAACATCCTTAGTGCTGCTGAGGAGGCAGGAAAGGCTCCCGCCACCACCTATGCACTCGCAGCTGTCAGCCTGGCTTATGGCCAAGAGGAGCTCCCCTGTGGGAGTGCACTGACCACTGGGGGGCAGCTCCTGCATTGAGCGCCTGCCCCCTGGTGGTCAGTGCGTGTCATAGCGACCGGTTGTTCCGCTGTTAGGGTCAATTTGCATATTACCCTTTTATTATATAGGATAATATATCCAGCAGAGTTATCTTTTAAATATGAAGGAGAGATAAAGACTTTTCCAGACATACAGACGCTGAGGGAATTTATCACCAGAAAACTTCCATTGCAGGAAATACTCAAGGGGGTTATTCCACCTGAAACAAAGAGCATAAGGTCACAACACTATGTATGAGTAAGATCACCTTATAGCATAAACAGGGGTAATTTGTAACAACAAAAACATAAAAGGGGAGGGGGTAAAGGTCTGAACTGGCAAAGGAGGATGGAGATCAGATGCATATATACTGCTGTATATATGCAACTTTCTTTTTCATAAACCTAATGGTAACCACACACAATCTCCAAAACAGACACATAGCTTTAAAAAAGGAAACAGAAAAGAAGTATAAAATACCTCCAAACATAAACGACAGAAACACAAAGGAAAAAAACACATGGAGTCACAGAGCTACCAGAAAATAAAGAATAAAATGGCTATAAGAAATCCTCATACATCAATAATTACCCTAAATGTAAAAGGACTGAATTCACCAATAAAAAGGCACAGAGTAGCCTTTAAAAAAACAAACAAAACCCAACCATATGCTGCCTTCCAAAGACATATCTAAGCTGCAAAGGCAAAAATAAACTCAAAGGGTGAAACCTGGGCAGTGTGGTTCAGTGGACTGAGTGTTGTCCCATACACTAAGAGGTCCTGGTTTGACTGCTAGTCAGGGCACATGCCCTGGTTGCAGGCTTGATCCCCAGTAGGGGGTGTGCAGATGGCAGCTGATTGATGTTTCTCCCATCTCATCAATGTTTCTATCTATCTCTACAAAATCAGTAAAAACATAGTTAAAAAAAAAAGATGATTCTTCAAGCAAATAACATCCACAGAAAAACAGGTGCACCTCTGGCCAGTTTGCCTCAGTGGATAGAGCATCGGTCTTCAGATCTAAGGGCCATGGGTTGATTCCGGTAAAGGGCATGTACTGTGTTTGCAGGCTTGATCCCTGGCACTGGTAGGGGCACATGTGGGAGGCAACCAATGTGTCTCTCTTACATTGATGTTTCTATCTTCCCCTCCCTTCCACTCTCTCTAAAAATCAATGAAAAAATATTCTCGGGTGAGAATTAACAACAACAAAAAGAACAGCCATAATTACATCTAACAAAATAGATTTCAAGGTAACGAGACAATAATGGACATTTTATAATGCTAAAGGGGACACTACATCAAGAAGACTTAACTCTTCTTGAAAAATATCAGGAAGCACTGAAATACATAAAGCAGCTACTAACAGAAAAAAAGGAAGATCAAAACACAATCTTAGTTAGGGACCTTAATACTCTATTGACAGTGCTACATAGATCATCCAAACAGAAAATCAATAAAGAAATACTGGCCTTTAAATGACATACTAGACCAAGTGGACATACTTGACATTTACAGACCCCTTCATCCCAGAACATCAGATTATACCATTCTTCTCCAGTGTGCATGGAACATTCTCAAGGATAGACCATATATTGGGTCATAAAACTAGCTTCAACAAATGCAAGAACACTGAAATTATACCAAGTAAAATTTCTGACCACAATGCCTTGAAATTAGAAATGAATTGCAAAATGGAAGTAAAGAAACCCACAAATATGTGGAGATTAAATAACATACTACTACAAAATGACTGGGTCAAAGAAGAAATAAAAGGTGAGATCAAAAGATATATAGAGTCAAATGAGAATTTCAATCTGATATAACAAAACTTCGGGGATGCAGCAAAAGCAGTAATAAGAGAGAAGTTTATATCATTACTAGAGGCCTGGTGCGCAAAACTGGTGCAGGTGTAGGGTTCCTAGGCCTGGCCAGTGATCAGGGTCAATCTGTGGAGCGACTGGCAGGGTGATCAGCCCCCCTCCCACCCCCCGCTGGCACCCGCCTTGGCTGGCCTGGGGCCAGCGGGCAGCTCCTGCATTGAGTGTCTGCCCCTGGTGATCAGTGCACGTCATAGCGACTGGTTGTTCCACTGTTCAGCTGATTTGCATATTAGACTTTTATTATATAGGATGGACCTAACTCAAGAAACAACAGAAATCTGAAATAAACAACTTATTATCAGGAACATTACAAGGATGCCCACTCTTATTCAACATAGTACTAGCCAGAGTAATAAAGGCAAGAGAAAGAAATAAAAGGCATCCAAACAGGGAAGGAACTGTCACTTTTTACAGATGACAAAATTCTGTATATAGAAAACCCTAAAGACTCCACCAAAAACTATTTGAAACAATAAACAAATACAGTCAAGTGACAGGATACAAAATCAATGTGCAAAAATCCATTGCCTTCCAGTATACTAACAATGAGACCTTCAGGAAAGTAAATAGAAAAAAATTCCTTTTGCAATTGTGACCAAAAGAATAAAATACCTAGGAATAAACTTAACAAAGAATGTGAAAGACCTATATAGTGAAAATTACAAAGTATTATTAAAAGAGATTGAAAAAGACACAACAAAATGGAACAATATTCCATGTTCATGGATTGGAAGAATCAAAAAAATTAAAATGGCCATATTAACCACAGCAATATACAGATTTAATGCAATACCCATCAAAATCCCAATGTCATTTTTTAAAGAAAGTGAACAACAACAAAAAAGATTTGCATGGAATGACAAAAGACCCCGAATAGCCAAAGCAACCCTGAGAAAAAGAACAAAACTGGAGGTATCACATTACCAGACTCCAAATTATACTACAGAGCTATGATAATCAAAGCAGCATGATACTGGCAGAAAAACAGATACACAGATGGGCAGCTAATTTTTGAAAAAGGAGCCATAAATACACAATGGAGAAAAGAAAGCCTCTTCAATATATGGTACTGGGAAAATTGGAAAGCCACATGCAAAAGACTGAGATTAGATTAGTTTGTCCCCATGTAGAAACATTACTTCAAATGAATCAAAGACCTGAATATAAGATCTGAAACAGTAAGTAACACAGAAGAAAACATAGGTACTAAACTTAAGGACTTTGGTTGTGAGAACATTTTATGAACTTGACCTCAAAGGCAAGGGAAGTAAAGGCAAAAATAAATGGGACTGTATCAAACTTACTCTGCCCAGCAGAAGAAACAAAGAGGAAGCAGACCAAAGGGGTTATGATATTTGCAAACAATAGCTCTAACAAAGGTTCAATACCCAAAATATATACAGAACTCATAAAACTCAGTACCAAACAAATAACCCAATTAAAAAATGGGCAGAGGACCCGAACAGACACCTCCTCCTCAAAAGACATACAAATGGCCCACAGATAATATGAAAAGATGTTTAACCCCACTAGAAATTAGGAAAATGCAAATCAAAACTACAATGAGATACTATCTCACACCTGTTAGAATGGCTAATATCAGTAAGAGGAGCAATAACAAGTGTTGGAGAGGCTGTGGAGAAAAGGGAACTCTCATTTGCTGCTGGTGGGAATATAAATGGGTACAGTCACTATGGAAAACAATCTGGGGATTCCTTAAAATATTAAGAATAGAGTTACATATGACCCAGCAATCACTCTCCTGGGTATACAGTGGGGCCTTGACTTATGAGTGTCCCGACTAACAAGTTTTTTGAGATAACAGCTGTCTCTTGGCCAATTTTTTGCATTGAGTTGATAGAGTAATTGGAGTTAACGAGCTTGGTCTTGGAACGAATTAAAGTCGTAAGTCAAGGCCCCACTATATATCAGAAAAACTTGAAAACATGTATTTGTGAAGATATATACACCCCTATGTTCACTGCAGCTTTATTCACGGTGGCTAAGACATGGAGCCACCAAAGTGTCCTGTGATAGAGGATTGTATAAAGAAGATGTGGTATATATATATATATATGTATATAAAAGCACTGCAGTGGCCAACTGGCCCGATTGGCCCCCCCCACTGGCCCGATCGGCATCCCCAACCTCCTGTGGCCTCTCCCCTGGCTGGCCCGGCCCTCCCCACCCTGATCTGGAGTGGAGCCGGTTAACCAACCACTTACGATCCCTCCCCCGGGCTGATCAGGGGCGATGGCTAACCTCCTGCATCCCCTCCCTACTGCCGGCCCAGCCCCAATGGCCCCCATTGGGACGGGCTGGCTGGACCCCATCTGTGCATGAGTTAGTGCACCAGGCCTCTAGTCCTATATAATAAAAAGGTTATATGCAAATCAACCGAATGGTGGAATGACTGGTCACTATGAGACGCACTGACCACCAGGGGGCAGATGCTCAATGCAGGAGCTGCCCCCTGGTGGTCAGTGTGCTCTCACAGGGCCTCTGCGGCAGCACCAGGGATGTCCGACTGTGGCTCAGGCCATTCCCCGAGGGCTTCCGGATTGCTAAAGGGCGCAGGCCAGGTTGAGGGACCCCCCCACCGCCACCCCCCCCCGGCCGAGGCACGACTGTCGTGCACCGGGCCTCTAGTACATATGTAATGGAATATTACTCGGCCATTAAGAAAAGATGAAATACTTGCCATGGATGGACTTTAAGGATATTATGCTAAATGAAGTAAGTCAGTCAGAAAAAGCTAAGAACCATATGATTTCATTCAAATATGGGATATAAAACTGAAACGCATAGACAAAAACAGCAGTGTGGTCGCCAGAGGGAAAAGGATAGGAGGTGTGTGTGTGTGGGGGGGGGGAGCGGGGGCTGTTGAAGGGAGTCTAATAATATATGGTGAAAAAGATTGACTCTGGGTAGTGGGCACACAGTGCAATATATAGATCTTATGTCACAGAAATATACACTTGCCCTAGCTGGTTTGGCTCAGTGGATAGGAGTGCTGGCCTGCAAATCAAAGGGTACTGGGTTTGATTCCAGTCAAGGGCAAATACCTTGGTTGCAGGCTCCTCCCCAGCCCGGGCCCTGGTCAGGGCTTGTGCAGGAGGCAACCAATTGATGTGTTTCTCTCACACTGATGTTTCTCTCTGTCTTTCCCTCTCTCTTCCACTCTCCCTAAAAATCAATGGAATCCTCGGGTGAGGATTAACAGAAAGAAACAAACAAAAAAAGAAATGTACACTTGACACCTGTATGATGCTATTAACCAATGTCACTCCAATAAATTTAATAAAAACATTTAAAAAAATCCCATGTTAGGGTTGTGATATACCCCCCAAACCCAAAATAAAATCAAGGTGGAGAGGCTCTGATTTCACTCACATTTCATTTCCATTTCTATGAAAATAAAGACTGTAAATTCTTAAGGGTTACAAATGAAATTTTTGAAAAAGGAAAAGAGAATAAAACAGAAATAGGTAGAGAATGTTTGGGGGTAGAGAGGGAGCATGAGGTAAAAACAAAAGGGATGCCTGGAAGGACATGCGTGTAACCAAATAAACATCAGTACCTGTACAAAAAGGACGATAGTTATCTCCACCATACTGTGCCATGACTCCCAGGCCATACGCAGCTGCTTGCCTGACTTCTGGGCTGCTGTCACATACATATTGGAGCATTGGCCTTAAGAAATATTCTGCATATTTAAATGAGGCAGGACTACAGTGTTCTATAACATCGTCAAAGATGCATAATCCCCATTGTCTGTCTGGCCATGGTCTATGTGGACACTACAAAAAGAGATACTCTTTTAAGCTTTGAATACTGAAGTACATACAAATATAAATAGTCACTATAGACTATTGGCTTCCACAAATATTCCTGATACAGGCAAGAAAAAACAAAAATCACTTCTTGTGAGTAAAAATCCTCAAAGTATTAGACAGATTTAAATATGTAAAGGTTTAAAAGCCTTGTATAATTTGTTATGGGATTCCACAATGTGACACTACCATATACCAGGAAGAACCAACAGTGGCAACAATGTACATACATTTACTTTATATTTAAAAAAATGAAATATATGAGGTTATCACCCAGAATCTGATTAGTGGTGTCATAACTGAATTCTGTAGGGTCCACTGCAAAAAATGTTATCATTTTGTTTTCATTTATTAATTTAGTAAGGCACAGATCAGTGGTTCTCAACCTTCTGGCCCTTTAAATACAGTTCCTCATGTTGTGACCCAACCATAAAATTATTTCTGTTGCTACTTCATAACTGTAATGTTGCTAGTTATGAATTGTAATGTAAATATCTGATATGCAGGATGGTCTTAGGCGACCCCTGTGAAAGGGTCGTTTGACCGCCAAAGGGGTTGCGACCCATAGGTTGAGAACCGCTGGTATAGATAATCTGAAATATAAAGCATATGTATGTCTTTAGATTATAATTTAATTGAACTATGAAAAGACCAATTAGCAAACTTCAAGTACACAATGAGTGAGAAAATACCTAGGGGAATGCAATAATTTTGATAAAATTAAAGATGCACAATGGAAAACTGTGATTTCTAAGACCCATTTTAATTTCAAAGTATAAGTTTCCAAAAGCTGCAATGAAAGAATTCTAAATCAGCTCTCTAAAATAACTGTCAAGGAGAGGCAATACTTACAATTAGGTTGACAATTAATGGAAGCAGCTGTTCAAACCATGGTAACACCTTTTCCTTGTAGCTACTGAATATTGAGTGTAAAATGTCTGACACTTTGGTCAGAATATAAACATCATTATCATCCTAAAACAAAACACACCCATATGTATTAAAAAGTATCCCCACTATTATTAACAGTAACATTCTTTTTTTTTTTTAATCTAAGAAATGTAGAAAATTAAATTTCTTAGCACTTTCTTAAAAGCATAGCAAGAATCTGAGATTACCTCAATGATTGGGTGTCATGCTTCTTACCTATGGAAAGACAAATGTTTGGCAAGTATTGTACTGCACTTACTGCAGATTTTTCTTGGTACACAGTAAAATATATGTGATTGAAAATTATCCAAAATTTCAAAGTTCTGAAACAAAGGTGTTTTTAGTGTCCCCCCCCCCCCCCCCCCCGGAATGTTTCTAATTTTGGAGTGGGATGGCGGGTCAGTTACTTGTAACATCTCAGCGACTTGTGTACAGCAGCATGTGAGCACCCTGCAGAGAACTGGGACGATCTGGTCCACCAGGATGACAACATGCCACATATTCTGGATTTGAAATACACAGCTGAAATATGTTTAATGGTATCAACTGGTTTGATAAGGAGAGAACTGAGCCACAAGGTGAAGAATTCTATTACCAGTGCATGTACATTATTTACTAGAAGGAAATCTGCATTATCCTGTGGTCCATTAGAAAGACAGCTAATGTTACAAAAAAATCTGGCCTTAAGCCCTAGGTCTTCAACAGTGTGTAGATTTAGGCAGCTATTTATCATCTGAATTACATTCAAGTATCTTTAAGATAGTGAAAGCACCACCAAATACAAAAAGTTTTGATAAGGAGTATTTAAAATACTAAATAAACTCCCAAGTACTTTTTAAAAAAAATATTTTATTGATTTTTTACAGAGAGGAAGGGAGAGGGATAGAGAGGAGAAACATCGATGAGAGAGAAACATCAATGTGCTGCCTCCTGCACACCTCCTACTGGGGATGTGCCCGCAACCAAGGTACATGCCCTTGACCAGAATGGAACCTGGGACCCTTCGGTCCGCAGGCCGACGCTCTGTCCACTGAGCCAAACCAGTCAGGGCACTCCAAAGTACTTTTATGAAGTATTGCAATAAAATGCACACACAGCATTCAAAACACAAATCAGCTAATTTCAAATTACTTATTCTCTACACACATGAATGAAATATGTCAGAGTCTTCTGCTAAAGATTACTGATAATTACATCAGAATGATAAGTCAGATAAATTAGAAGCTTAAGCATTTAAAAATCTTCCAGATGCAAATGGTCATGTAAATAAATTTCTTAACATTTTACCTCATCTTGTAGTGACTCTTCCACCTGTTCATCATAGTCTTCATCTTGTCTTTTAACTAAAACACACCCAAATAAATGTCTTTTTAAATGGTCATCAAAATGGTCAAGTATTACATTAAATTATTAAAAGCATAAAAAACTTACCTTGCCGCAATTCTTGATTTTTAAAATGTTCTTCGAGTTTAGCTTTCAGTATACCTCCCAATTCTTCAAAGTGTTCATTATTAAGGCATCCATCTCCCATTACTTCAATGCACTAAAATGAGGTTGAGCAAAGAAAGCAACCCATGAGATTTATGTGTTTATAAGGGTCAAAAGTTAAACTTCATTAAGAATCACAGGGAATCTGAGAAAAATCAGCATAACTCAGTACCCTGGAAACGAATGATTAAGTGAGTAGATACACTTGTCTGAGCTTTTTTTTTTTTGGTCAACATGCCAGTATTTAAAAAAAAATTTTTTAAATATATCTTTTTAAAACTTGTCCTTGGCATATCTTAAGTGCCAGAATTATGCTAGTTGCTGAGGGTTCAAAGATGGAACAGACCAACTAGATTCTAGGACAGCCGTGGGCAAACTACGGCCCGTGGGCCGGATCCGGCCCGTTTGAAATGAATAAAACTAAAAAAAAAAAAAAAAAAAAGACCATACCCTTTTATGTAATGATGTTTACTTTGAATTTATATTAGTTCACACCAAAAATGAAAATACACACACACACACACACACACACACACACACACAATGACACTAAAATATTAAAAGAACCGAACATTTTTTACTTAAAATCCCCCAATCTATTTAGCAAGACTAATAAATGAACACCCAACCTTAAACATATTTTTAAGAGAACACTTACCTTTGCGAAAGAATGCATGATTTCTGAGAGGACATCTGAATCTGGTTCTGTACCGATTGCCTTGATCAGAGCATCGCACATGAAATGCCACATCTGCGTGAGATACTCAGGACCCCGCACTCGTGCACATTCCAGTAGCAGAGGCATGGACTCTGCCGCCGCCACTCGAACACGTTTCATTGTTAAGGAAATGTGACCACTGTCCTCAAAAGCCTGCTCTATCATTTTTGCTTACTTAAATGTTTAAGTGCTCACTGAGTTAACTGGAGTGCTTGGCAACTTCTATTTATCTAAGACTGCCATCCAAGAGCTTGTGTTAAATATAACATGTGCATAAAAATAGAAGTCTCCCTGCTCATAAGGCATACCTCCTGTCTTTTCTGTCACCTACAATATAGCAAGAATGAATCTCAAAAACATACCAGTGGGACCCTTGGATCTCTTCCTGTACTACTAGCCTTTTCAGTTTTCAATAATGATTAAGTGGCCTCTCCCTATTTAACACCATTTGTAAAATGCGGTCTCAAGACCTCCTCTTAAAAACAATGTTTTGTCCTTTTGCATTATGGGAAGTGTCTGCTGGGCAAAAGCCTCTTCTGTAAAGGACACTACATAGAACACTACATGAGGAACCACAACAAAAGGACTCCAGAGGCAGACAGATCTATGTTGGGATCTGGGCTCTACCCCTGTTCAGTTGTCCTTTTTTTTTTACCCATCTATGAAATTTTTTTGTGTGTGTAAAAGCATAGAAATGTACTTATACATATTAATTACTATCATTAGGTTGAGGAATGAAACATTTAATATGCAGATTTACCAAGAGATGTTTCTCCCCAAAGGTGCTATCTTCATTGAAATGTGGGATTCTGTGCTGCAGTAAGTTAAGGATTAGTGGGTTTCTAACTTATTAAGAAAGGTCTTACTTTTTTAACAATACCAAAAGACATTTAGGAAAAGTAGCAATTATATACAGTGTAAACATTTGCTAATAATAAAATACCAATCCTTAAAATCCTTCAGTGGCCATAGAAAACTGCCAACTAGAGGATAGTAACATTTTCTTTTCGTGTTTTTGGCACAAGTGAAACAAAGAACCAAGTTTATAACTGAAAGTACAGTTAGTACAAACACAAACAATAATGGTGATGTACCCTTTAGTTAACACAAAATTTAATAATATCTGAACAAGCTACAATTTAACTAAATTTAGACATGTTTTGCATTCAAATATTGTAGGATATCATCGTGGAAATAAAATTTCAGTAAAGGGACCATCAGTTTGACAACCTGTTCGGTATATTCCACAAAGCCTTCCTTTAACTCCTTAGCATAGCAAACCTGAAACCAAAGTATTGGAAAAGAAATCAAGATCCACATTAGTTTACAGGTATTTTTATTCACAAACAGCAAAACCTAAGGACCAGAGAATGTATCCTGACTAGAATTACATTTACTGCATGCATGACTATCAAATTAGTCTTGTAACATAAAAAACATAAAATG
The DNA here is from genome assembly GCF_014108235.1 of Myotis myotis. Taxonomy (NCBI): domain Eukaryota; kingdom Metazoa; phylum Chordata; class Mammalia; order Chiroptera; family Vespertilionidae; genus Myotis; species Myotis myotis. The sequence continues at coordinate 39,012,569 of NW_023416335.1, forward strand.
GAATGCGCCATGGAATGATTATTGTATATACAGTATATTGTCATTCAAAGTTGGGAATACTCCTTTTTTCTACTTCTTGTGTAAATTTATCAAGTTTCAGCACTCTTAATGAAAATACTCCCAACAAAATATATCACTTAAAAAAATTATTTAAAAAGATATAAACCCGAAAACTTAATTGTAGCATATCACTTACTTTGTAAATCTGTAGCAACAGGCCCATGCTATTTTGTAAAAATTCATTTAATAGTGAAATATATTAAACGTCACTGTCTATAACATGCTCATAAAGAAATAAAACAGAAGAACCCAAAGATTACTTAAACACACACTCCATAATACCAAAAGATAATCATCGTAAATATTTTAATTTGGCTACCATGTTTGTTTATACAACTGAAAATATACCAGTTTTATTTTTAACATCATGAGTACATTTCTGTTCATTTAAAAAATATTCCTTGGCTACCTCCTATACCCTAAGCACAAAACACAAAAATCCTTGCCTTCCGAGAAACCAAGATGGCAGCATAGGTAAACTCCTGAAATTGCTGTCTCGTACAACCACTTCAAAACTACAACTAAAAGACAAAACGGACATCACCCAGAAACACAGGAAGGCTGGCTGAGTGGAAATTCTACAACTAGAAGGAAAGAGAACAGCACACTGAGACTCAGAGGTGGTGCAGAAGTGCAGAGATGGGCCTCATCTGGGCACCTTTAAACCCCAAACAAGGAAGAGGAATCTGCAGATCTCTCCATAGCTCCTGCTGGGTAGTCTCAGGCAGAGGCTAAATTAGCACCTCCTTAGAGATCCAAGAGCCAGTTTACTCAGTGGTCAGAGTGGGACCATTCAGATTACAACTCCTCAGATCCATAAGGAGGCAGGCTCAGGGGGCAGACTCAGTAAGCATCAAAGCCCCAGTGAAGCAAGTTTTGCCCCAGAAGGGTGTCTCCAGCACAGAACTTCTCCAACCATAGACACAGCTGATTCTCACAGCCAATTGGCCTGGAGGTCAATTCCTCCCAGTGATACCTACACAATCAAGGCTTAACTACAACAAGACTGCACACAGCCCACAAAGGGGTCACCAAGAGTGTCCACCTCAGATAATTGGGGAGGCTGAGCCACTGGGCCCTATAGGACACCTAGCACACAAAGCCACTCTATCAACACAGGGAAGCAGCCGAAGTGCGGAGACAAAGAAACAGGTCACAAATGACAGAAATGGAGGAAAGCAAACTACTGGAGATAGAGTTCAAAACCATGGTTATAAGGTTTTCCAAGAATTTTCTAGAAAACACCAAAAAATTTAGTGAGACCCTTGAGGATATGAAAAAGGACCAACTAGAAATTAAGCATACACTGACTGAAATAAAGAATAATATACAGAGATCCAACAGCAGACAAGAGGATCCCAAGAATCAAGTCAAAGATTTGAAATACGAAGAAGCAAAAAAACACCCAACTGGAAAAGCAAAAAGCAAAAAGAATCCAAAAATATGAAGATAGTGTAAGGAGCCTCTGGGACAACTTCAAGCATACCAACATCCGAATAATAGGGGTGCCAGAAGAAGTGAGCAAGATACGGACAACCTATTTGAAGAAATAATGACAGAAAACTTCCCCTAACTGGTGAAAGAAATAGACTTACAAGTCCAGGAAGTGCAGAGAACCCCAAACAAAAGGAATCCAAAGAGGACCACACCAAGACACATCATAATTAAAATGCCAAGAGCAAAAGACAAAGAGAGACTCTTAAAAGCAGCAAGAGAGAAACAGTTAGTTACCTACAAGGGAGTACCCATACAATTGTCAGCTGATTTCTCAACAGAAACTATGCAGGCCAGAAGGGAGTGGCAAGAAATATTCAAAGTGATGAATAGCAAGAACCTACAACCAAGATTACTTTGCCCAGCAAAGCTATCATTCAGAATTCACCACCAAACCAGTATTACATTAAATGCAGAAAGGCATTCTTTAAGAAGAGGAAGAAGAAGAAAAGGGTAAAGATAAAAATATGAACAACAAATATATATCTATCAACAAGTGAATCTAAAAATCAAGTGAATAAAAAATCTGATGAACAGAGTAGAGTGGTGAATATAATAGAATCGGGGGGATAGAAAGGGAGTGGACTGACAATTTTCTGGGAGAAAAGGGTGTGGGGGGTGCGGGAAGAGACTGGACAAAAATTGTACATTTATAGATGAGGACAGTGGCGGGGGAGGTGGTAAGGACAGAGGGTGGGGTGGGAACCAGGCAGAGGGGAGCTATGGGGGGAAAATAGAGGAACAACTGTAATAATCTGAACAATAAAGATTAAAAGACAAAAAAAACACAAAAAAACAGCCAAGAATATATAATAAGGGAAAAAATAATCCTTGCCTTCCATGGCTTTGTAATACTCCAAAGTAGTGTAATTATCGATCACTTTCCTAATAACAGGCATTCAGGCTATTTGGTTTTTTGTTACTAGCAAAAGCACTGATAATGAAAGTTGAATCCACATGATTTCTTCAGGATGAACATCCAGAAGAAGAAATGTCGGGTCAAAAGGTTTCTACATTTTTCAGAGAATATATTCTTGCTCTTCAAAATAGTTTTGTTAGCATCTATGGGAAGCACTCCTATCATATATACACACACACACTCACACACTGAGTGGCCAGATTATTATGACCACCTGACATTTGTAGGCAAATTAGCTATAATTTTGCACTGAAGTTGCTAGAGGGCCAGACCATTATAAACATTTGAATAGCACAACATACCCAAGTATCATTGCTGATCAAATTCATCCTATCATGTTGATGGTATATCCCAATGGAGATGACTTCTTCCAACAAGACAATGCACCATGCCACGGTGCTCGTATTGTGCAGGAGTGGTTTCAAGAACACGAGGGAGAATTTACCTTGCTTAGGTGGCCCCACAATCACCAGATCTCAATCCAATTGAGCATTTGTGGGACGAAGTTAAAAGAACCATCAGGCCCTAAATGGTTTGGGTCAGTGGACAGAGTGTCGGCCTGCGAACTGAAAGGTCCCAGGTTCGATTCTGGTCAAGGGCATGTACCTTGGTTGCGGGCACATCCTAGTAGGAGGTGTGCAGGAGGCAGCTGATTGATGTTTCTCTCCCATAAATGTTTCTCACTCTCTATCCCTCTCCCTTCCTCTCTGTAAAAAATCAAATATATATGTATATGTATATGTATATGTATATGTATATACATATATACATCTCTCTCTCTCTCTCTCTCTCTCTCTCTCTCTCTCTCTCTTTCTATATATATATATATATATATATACATACATAAAAGAGCCATCAGGCAGCTGGTTCCACAACCATCAAATCTCACAGAACTGGACAGTGCTATTCATCAGGCATGGTGTCAGATTCCTCGCATCACCTTTCAACATCTCGTGGAGTCAATGCCAAGAAGAATCACTGCAGTACTGAAGGCAAAAGGTGGCCCAACGAAGTACTGATGGGGTGGTCATAATAATTTGGCCACTCAGTGTGTGTGTGTATGTGTGTGTATATATATATATATATATGTGTGTGTGTGTGTGTGTGTATCCTATCTAATAATAGAGAAACATGGTAATTAACCGTAACTTCGCTACCCTTCCCATGGGCTAATCAGCAAGATATGCAAATTAACTGTCAACCAAGATGGTGACCGGCAGCCAGGCAGCTGAAGCGAACAGGAGGCTTGCTTGCTCCAGTGATAGAGGAAGCCAAGGTTCCCCACCTGCCGCTGCTGGCCTCTGAGCTTGCACTCTAAGCAACTATGTTGCAATTATAGAAGTTAAACAAAACCCAGAAACCTGCTTTCAGCTAGCAGAGCTGGAGCAGCATGACCACAACAGTGTTACAATTATAGAACCCAAACAAACCCAGATACCTGCTTTCAGAAGCCGAAGTCTCAGAGCTAGAGCCAAGCCTCAGAGCTAAAGCCGGCTCTCAGCTCCAGTAACAGCCATAGAAGGTAAATAAATCCCAGAATAAAAAAAAAAAGAAAAAAAAGGAGAGGTTGGGAGCTTCAGTCACCCGCCAGCCTGAAAACGGCCCTCAGCCTCTCACCCAGACTGGCCAGGCAACCCAGTGGGGACCCCCAACCTGAAGGGGGTGTGACCAGCTGCAACAGCCATCATCCCCTCATCCAGGCTGGCCAGGCACCCAAGCAGGACCCTAACCCTGATCCAGGATACCCTTCAGGGTAAACCAGCCGGCCCGCACCCATCCACCAGGCCTCTATCCTATATAGTAAAAGGGTAATATGCAAACTGACCCTAACAGCAGAAGGACTGGGAATGACTGGTCACTATGACACACACTGACCACCAGGGGGCAGATGCTCAATGCAGGAGCTGCCCTCTGGTGGTCAGGGCGCTCTCACAGGGGAGGAGCTCTGCTCAGCCACAAGCCAGGCTGATGGCTGGCAGTGCAGCGGTGGTGGTGGGAGCCGCTCCTGCCTCCTCAGCAGTGCTCAGGATGTCCGACTGTAGTTTAGGCCTGCTCCCCGCTGGCAAGTGGACATCCCCCGAGGGCTGCCGGGCTGCCAGAGGGATGTCTGATTGCCATCTTAGGCCCAATCCCCTGGGAAGCGGGCCGAAGCCAGCAGGTGGTCATCCCGAGGGGTCCCAGACTGCTAGAGGGCATAGGCCGGGCTGAGGGACCTTCTCCTCCCCCGCGAGTGCACTAATTTTTGTGCACCGGGCCTCTAGTATATATATATGTATGTTTATATGAGAAGTTGTTAAATAATGTTTAAACATTATCACTTACCAGCATCTGACAAGCAGTTGATTTTTCTTCTAGTCCTGCAGTTTTAATACCAAAACTTTGCTGGTCTCCAAGGTTCACAAACTCCCAACCATCATCATCACTCATATTCTCCATGTCTTGGGCTATTACAGAGAAAAAAACAAATTCATGTTAAAATTAGTAACAAAGAGAAATTTTACAATTGCTGTCTTCATGAAGACACCTACTATCTAAAAGGGCTACTTCAGGTTTAATTGAAGCTGTCTTCATTAAAGGCCCCATAACCACTGGAAGGTATTGCTGAAATTCTTTTCCAAGGATTTTGCACATTCTGGCCCATGCTGAGATCATGTAAGAGATCTGGGGAGAAAGTGAAAAATTAAATTAATTTTAAAAACAATAGGTAAGTAAGACATGAAGTAATTTCCGATTTCATAGAAATAATATTTTATATTCATGGCTCTTTAAGCATTTTCTGAAAGTTTTTAATTTCCGGGAGAGAACCAAGATGGCGGCATAGGTAAACACTGGAGAATGCTGCCTCACACAACCACTTCAAACATACAACTAAAAGACAGAACGGACATCACCCAGAACCACAGGAAAGCTGGCTGAGGGGAAATTCTTCAACTAGAAGGAAAGAGAACAGCATACCGAGACTCAGAGGAGGCGCAGTGCGGAAAATACAAAGGTGTGGAGGTGCGCGCGGAGTGGGCTGGTGGCTGAGGGCGCGGTTGTCATTTTCAATCGGGAGGGAGGCTCAGGCCCTGAGCTCCAGTTCTGGGCGAATCTCTAGGGACCCAGACTCAAACGGGAGAAACTGGACTGTCTGGCATCGGTTGGAACGCGAGGGCAGCTTTCTCTCCGAGGTTTGCAGCAGTTGCAGGGACTCTGAGAGGCAGAGCCTCTGGGGACGGGACTGAGAGCAGCCATAACTGCTCCCTCCACCCCCTCTGTTGATCCCGTGCAATCCGCCCCGCCCAAGCCCTGCACAGAGCCATTTGCCGGATAGTCTCAGGCAAAGGCTAGATTAGCACCTCTGAGCATGGCATGTTCTAATATTTTTAGGTTTCTGCATTTCTTTTGACAGGGGAGGGGAATTCATGTGGCATTCAAAGGACCAGGAGACATCCAAATAGAGATGTCTAGTAAGTGTTTGGATAAATGAAGCCCAAATTCAAAGAAAGATCTGGAAGTCACAAGTATATATAGGAGAATTGAGGCCATGATTGTGAATGACACTGCTCGAGGGGAGTGAGGAGAAAAGAGGGCCTAGGACAGACCCTCAAGAGCATCAAAATATTGAGAGTCAAGAAGGAGGAGCAGCTACAGCAAATTGAGAAAAAGTAAAAATTCAATTCAAACTATTTAAGTGCCTATTTTATGTTAGGCATTGTGAATACTATTATGAGAAATTGAAGTCAAACCAGTGAAGAATGGCTCTGAAACCTGTGGTTAATATTGCTCAGGAAACCTATTATTCCATTATTTTTTTAAAAAAAGTACATTTAACCTTGCACTAGCTGAAACTCCTAGATGGATTAGGATGGAACATATTGAGGCTGCTTTACCTGAGGATCATCATCTTCCATATCACTGAAGTCTGTCTGGGTCTTCAGCAATAGCTGCATCACATCCGATGCATCTTGCATGAACTAGAAAAAAATATTTAAGAAAAACAACAACAATATGACTTGTATATCAAATCAGAGAGGCACTTAATGTTTCTTGTATAATAATAATACCTGCCCAAAAGATCTATTACATTTCCCATATCAGTTATAACCCCTCAGATAAAAGTATTATGTTGAAAATTTTTCACCATATTGCAAGCAAGACTTAGTGTTCTTTCTAGAAAAATATATTCTGCTAAAGTCAAAGTAAACCGGAGTATAAAAATATTTCTAATGGCATCAAATTTTGGTCTGTGGCTTATGCATTTCCAGCAGTAAAATGATAATCCAAATCCAGAAAGAAAATTTTGGATTGCTCCATAGACCTCTATGATTTTCATTTAACTGTGGTTCTGGCAATCTCTATTGTATAAACAGGCAGTGTTTCAAAAATACTTGAAAGCCAGATATATAGAGTATGTAACATAAAAATGTTTTACTGGTTAGCTTCTCGGTATCCTACAGAAAACAATTTATAAGGTAAGTTAATACTGATGCTGGTTTTAGAGACCACAGTGAGGGGTTCTATGTTGGTAGTTCTGAAAATCAGAACACGAAGGGTCAATGACAGAAGAATTTCTTTTGGATTAGCTTTGATAACTGAGCTGCTGGCTGGGAAGAAAAAACACAATGGCCAATGCTCCTTGGTAATTATATTCTGAAAAGCTATATATACAAAGATTTCTCTTTTAGGACACCTGATATATACACACACGATCAGCTTCCTCCTGCAAGCCTCCTACTGGGGATCGAGCCTGCCACCTGGGCATGTGCCCTTGACTGGAATCAACCTGGTACCCTTCAGTCTGCAGGCTGACGCCCTAACCACAGAGTCAAACAGGCTAGGGCTACCCGATATTTTTAAGTGAACAGGAAAGCAACTGGAATGTTTCCAAGCAAATATTTAAATGAGTGAAACTAAACATGGATCTGAACTCCATATGCTCCAAAGACATACACTGTACATGTGGTAAGAAAGGGGGAGGTCTTAAGAGCATAACTTGAATTAAGAACCTTAAATAGTAACAATGAAAAAACGAAGGCAACAACTTATTTATATATAAAATGAGAATAATGTGAGAGTAAGCTGATGGGAGAAAAAAAAAAGCACCCAGAAAACCACTTATCAGAAGGAAAAAACCCTCTTGCACCCTCAATGCCTCCACAGGCAAATTATAGTAAATTCAACATACTACATATTACTTACCTTTTCCTTCCCTACAGCCAGACCAATGAGACTGATGCATTCAATAGTTTTTCCTCTGAGAAGTCTAAGTTCCTTTTGAACTGCATTCTCAACAATGTGCTTTAATGATGGCATAAATAAGTCATAGTAGGGGACAAACTTTTCCTCTGCAGTATCTGCAACTGATGCGATAGATGTCACAACTTGTTCCAAAACTAGCTTGGTGCCTTTTTGAATCAACTAGGAGAAGGAAGATATACAAAATACATTACGTAAGTGAGAAATTGGAAGAAAAACTCCAAGTTTCCAAATGCTTTTCAGAAATAGCAAGATGAAACTACTCTTCAGCAGCCAGAGTGAAGGTAATGGGTTTTAGAGCAAATTTAAGAATCCCTGTTGAACTATTTATGTGGGATATCTCTCTCTTCAGTTACTATAGGCCTCCTTAATCATTTTTGCTTTATCTCACAGCACAGCAAGTCCTTGAGCACAAGTTTGCCATCAAGTGAATGCCTATCCTCATTCATTTTTCTTCATTTATTCCCACTTAGTATATATTTTGGGTTGTCCTACTACATCAAGGAGGAAATTCCCTTTTTGTTCTATACCTTTATCTTCTAATCGGATTCTTCTGAGAAGATACATTAATGATGCTACTGGTGCCCTCTTTTTCACTCACTTCTGTCTTCGATGTGATGATCATCCTTTCTCCTGCACCAGAGATCTACGGTATTCTCTGCCCTAGCCAGTAATGAATACTAAATGGGTATTTGTAGCTGGGCTCATGCCGTCACCTGGTAATATTATACTTCCTTGTGGATTCACATGAATACTTGCCCTAGTAACTACACCCCGATTTTCTTCTTTCTCCCCATCTACTACAACCACACTCTGAAAAAGTTCCTCACTTGCACTGAGTTCCAGCACAACTTTAAGAGGTTAATTTATTCCCTCCTCCTTCTGTATCTCAGCATCTGCTCCATATTTAATGTTTAAGAAGGAACATCCTTTTCCCTTGGTTACCCTCTTTTCATAAAACTCTTGCTCACATAATTTATCCTCCTCTCCTTTCTACCTTAGCAACGACTTCCTTCAATCTGTATCTTACACATTGCCCCTCTGCAGGAAGGGGAGGAAAATATACAGACGCTCTTGCTCTTCACACTTCAGCCTAAAATCACATTTAATTCATCTATTCCTGACTTAACCAGCCAAATAATCTGCCTTCAACCTGGGTCTACATCTTTGTCTTCAGATACACTCATGTTCCTACTCTGCTATCAAATGGATGTATCATATGGTATATCCTTTTTGTTGCAAATTGATTTCTTTGCCTTCTGAGACATTGTATCTCTTTTAAAAATTAAATGTATTGTGGTGACATTGGTTAATCAAGTCATGTAGACTTCAGGCATACAATTCACTAATACATCATCTGTGTATTTTAATTGTGTATTTACCACCCCAAGTCTAGTCTCCTTCCTTCACCATTTATCCCCCCCTTTCCCTCTGGTAATCACTATACTGTTGTTTGTGCCTGAGTTGTTGGTTTGGTTTCTGTTTGTTTGTTTTTTGCTTATCTTGTTCTTGTTCTTTAGCGTGTATTCTCCTGTTCTTCTTTAGACCAGTGCTATGCAGGAGTGTGGTTTGCGAACTTGTCTGTTAACTAGTTCATATTAAAGTACAGGAATTGAGTGTTAGAAACTTTTACAGCAATCTAACAGCAACTTTATATTTGTTAAATATAACAGTAAAAAAAGCTTTTATGTCCTTTTTATTTATTTCATTTTTATAGTAGCAATTTATTTTCACTATACTTGAAAACTGAGACTCAATTTTTGCCTCTCTCTCTTTTTGTTAATTCTCACCTGAGGATATATTTCCATTGATTTTTAGAGAGTGGAAGGGAGAGGGAGAGACAGAGAGAAACATCATTGGTTGCCTCTTGCATAATCCCTGACCAGGGCCGAGGAAGCTGCAACCAAGTACGTGCCCTTGACTGGAATTGAACCTGGGACCCTTCAGTCCGCAGGCTGATGCTCTATCCAATGACCCAAACTGGCTAGGCCAATCTTTGCTTCTCTTACTTGCATCTTTCCTCCCACACACTGCTGTACTAACACCATTTAATTGTTTGTAGGCTGCCTCTCTTACTTAACCTATAACTATAAATCATCTTCTTTTTGAAAGGCCAGGTCTTATTTTAAAAACAACATACTTAAAGCAAAAAAAAATTTCTTTTCCACATCTCTATTTCTGTGACCTGGTTTAGGAGATCAATTTTTTACGTCCTTCTCTTTCATCTTTTGAAATTCAAACTGGCAAAAAGAAACTGCATGCTTCCCGAGAAATGTCTTTTAGTCACCTCCCCCCTGCCCTCCAATTCCCATTGTTACCATCCATGCTCCCTGAACAATGATCATGATGCTCTTGCCTTAAATCATCTCCCTTTTTAGTCCCACAATGCTACTTTAATTTCATAAAATCATATCATGATTCCTTAGAGCAATTACAAACATAAATTGGTTCCTCCAAATTTACCTAAATTAGAGTTAAAAAAATAACTGCCTTGTTTTCAAGACAATTCATATAATGATTTTACCTAACCTTTAGGGCGTATCATCCCTAGTCCCAAAACTGGATCATTCTCTGGTCAGGCCTATAACATCCTTCTAACTTTCTATTCTTTTTTTAAAAATAACTTTAAAAAAATGTTTTGAAATTGATTTTTAGAGAGGGGAAGAAAGAGGGATAGAGGGACAGAAAAATCAATGAAAGAGAAACATCATCCATTGACTGCCTCCTGCACTCCCCCTAACTGGGAATTGAGCTTGCAACCCAGGCATGTGACCTCTTGGTTCCTGGGTCAATGCCCAACCACTGAGCCACACTGGCCAGGCCTTTCTATTCTTCTTTTTTTTTTTCTTTTAATATATTCTATTGATTTCTTACAGAGAGGAAGGGAGAAGGATGGAGAGTTAGAAACATCAATGAGAGAGAAACATTGATCAGCTGCCTCCTGCACACTCCCTACTGGGTATGTGCCCGCAACCAAAGTACATGCCCCTGACTAGAATCGAACCTGGGACCCTTGAGTCCACAGGCCGATGCTCTATCCACTGAGCCAAACCGGTTAGGGCTCACTTTCTATTCTTGATTGCCATGCTGAAGAGTCCCCCTGTTCAAATTAATCTAAATTAATATCTAAATAGGGGAGTTAAACATCTTAAAATTTACCTCCTGAAGTTTAAGTACCATGATGGAATGTAGATGTTTCACCAAATTATCCAAATATGGAATAAGCAGTGACTTGGGGCAGTCCTCAGTAAAGTTAATGAGAGCGGCAGCGGCATGGGCCTGCACTCGTTGATTGCCTTGGTCTTCCATGGTCTGTAGCAGAGCCGCAATCACCTGTGGAAGGAAATCACGTAAGCATATGTTTTGAAATGCCACCCTTCTTCTTAAAGTTTGAGTGTTTGAGGACTTGTTGCTTACCTTCTCATGGAATTTCTTTTGGAAACCAGGGGCAAAATCTGTAGCCATCTGTCCAACAGCATTACAGGCTGCATACCTCACTCTTGGATGCTGCAATATACTCCTTGGTATTAGTAAAGGCTTTCTATTTCCCATGTGAAACTACAGTAATAATTATGAACCAAACAGTTATTGGTACTTACAGGATCCTGAAGAAAAAGCAAAACAAAATTTACAATTTCATTTAGAATTCCTTCCATTTGCTGGTGGCATCCTTCACCAATGGCGGATAAAGCCATTAATCCTGCATGTCGATATTTCCAGTCAGCTACAGAGAAAGAATTGCAAATAAAAGAACAGCAATGAGACACTACAAACATGTCATTCTAGCAGAAGTATTAAAAGTTCTCCTTACTCTGAAAAAGAGTAATGAAATATTTTTATTCATTTATTAGTTTAAAAAATGGATAGAAAAAGTACCTGACTGGATTATTTCATTGTAATAGTGGTTAAGTCACACAAGCATTTCCATGCCAAAAGTTAGAAGGCAATATAGAAGCAAAGAGATTAGTATTTATAAACTACTTAAAATAAGAGACTTTTCCTCTGATATTATAAGCAATAAATGTCTGGATCTTCTGTCACACACTGCTGCTTACTTAATACAGATTAGATGATTTCCAAAAGAAAAAAAAACAAACCCAAAAAGAAAAACGTGCTACTTTTAAAGAATTTTATTTAGTAATATGGTAAATGAATATGGATGAGTCTTATTTGTATTCTAACATAATAATGTATATTTGCTTTTTTATTAACAGAACTAGTGGCCTGGTGCATGAAATTCGTGCACGGGTGGGTGGGGGTGCACCCTCTCCATCTGGGACATCCCTTTCACAATCCAGGACTGCTGGCTCCTAACCACTCACCTGACTGCCTGCCTGATCACCCCTAACCACTCCACCTGCTGGCCTGCTCGACCCAACTGTGCCCCCCACTGCCGGCCTGCTCGCCCCTAACTGCCTAGGCCCTGGCACCATGGCTTTGTCCAGAAGTTCTCCCAGTCTAATTAGCATATTACCCTTTTATTAATATAGATATGTGCTAAGCAATGTTTATTTTTTACTAGACTTCACATCCTCTTCTAGCATGTAATTTCCCTCTTATGTCTAAAATTCCTTCAAGAACAAAACAAGATACACATAAATATAAGGTAGAGCAAAAGTAGGTTTACAGTTGCAAATATGCATAACAGTGTATTCTTGTATTATTTACTAATTACTGTAGTTTGCCCATGAATTCAGCTAAGGCATCTAATAATACTTATAAAATAGCAAAAAAGACATTCTTTTAAGATTTTTTTGTTTTAGAGGAGTCATTCTTCACAAAAATGTTATTTCTAGTAATGTATAATGTGTTTATTTTTAAATAAAGATTTTTAATATTTGTTTTAATTTCTAATACAAATGGATAGAATCCACATAAAGAAAAGAGCTCTGGAAATCTCAGTAATTTTTAAGAGTGTGAAAGCATCCTGAGAAAAGAAAGTTTAAGAACTGCTGGCATAAGGGTTAAACCACATTGTAGAAAAATCCTAAAATATTTCATACTAAATTTTTCACTTTGGGGAGCCTGAAACCTATGTAAAGATGAACTCTGTTGTAACTAATTCTACTGTAAAAATTTTCTGAAAAATGCTAATGTTTATGTTAAGTATTAAAACTTTATCACTTATAAATTTGTATGTTATTAATGTGTTCAATTACTCAATATACCAGTAAACCAAAAATGAGTCAACTGAGGAATAATAATCCTAGGAAACCAATATATTAATATCGTATACTAATCTTTGCATACTGTACTTACTAATTAAAATTAAAGGAATGCAATAAATACTGATATAGAAATATATCTATACTTGATTCAGAGATGACACATTCTCAATGTGCAGTGTCTGGAAGAATGCTGAGCAAATGAGATGGCATGGTATGGGGATTTGGAAATGGTTTTCTTCTCTGAATTTTAAGATTTAAAAAATTTTGCAGTTCATTATTTAAAGCAAAGACAACAAAACTTTTGAAAAATAAAGTGGAGTATATGTTACTAAGAAATATATACCATTTGCCATTGTTAAAGCACTTTTCACATAAATACAGCTTTGGATTCTAACCGTAATCCTGGGTATAGGGCAAGCATCATTTTCCAGTTTTATACACAATAAAAGTGCAAAAGACTTGCTCAAAGTCATACATTCAGCAGTAACAAATCTTTATGTGTCCATTGCCATACAAATAAAGCCTTCTTTACTAACTACTAAGTTGTAGCAGGAAATTAAAGGTCAAATTCTTTAACTGCAAATCACAAATACTAGATAGTCTTGAAAATAAAAGATATTGGCTGAAGGGAGATTATATAAATCAAATATGTCTCATAAAATTTTATGAATCAAATGTTTCATAAATAGTCAAATAGTATCATTTTAGTTAAATTCAAATCTAGACGTTTCTGGCTCAAGAGAAAACTAAATTTTCCTTAGAATTTGTATTTTTTTTCCTATACAATTAGGCCAATTCTGAGGAGAATTGAGTATTTTTTAATTGTGAGGAAAAATATTCTTTGCCTTAAGACTGAATGGCCCCAAAGACAACTAAATAGAATTTTATCAACATAATGTAAAAATCAGGTTAAACACAGAATATAAAAAGGCAAAGATTAATTTTTAGACACAGTCTAAGCATTTGTTATAGTTTCTGACTTAGAAAGCAACTTTCCATTATTCTAGCATTTGAAAGAGAGAGCTTACGATTTTGAAGCATCTGCATAATGTGTTCCTTGATCATGGGCAAAACGAGCTTTCCTCCAAGTCCACAAGCCATTCGGTCCAAAGCACTCTCACCAGCAACTGCATTGCTGCACAAAACAGCATGTAATGTACTCAACATATTCAAAATACACAAGAGTAGCATACTATACAGACATATTTCTAAACTTGTATTGTTATTAAACTAGGATTGAAAAAGAATAAATCAAGCAGACTTCTGAATGTATATAGTAAGTTTGAGTTAAAAGCCCTAGAGTTAAAAAAGGGGAGGGAGGCAAATAAACTATGATTCACTGTAGTTTAAAAAGTCCTATGTCCAAATCTTATTTTTCAAGGCTTTCCCCTTTCTCTCTCTTTACATGCACACACCCCACACTGGCTAACACTTAGCTTCTGATACTTTAAGATGCAGAAGTGTGTGCAGAGCATTTAGGAGAACCTTGCATTTCTCATTTCCTGGACATATATCCTTCAAAATAATCAGTGAACAGAACATAGAAAACTGAAAGGGGGCTGAGACTGTACATGATTTTCTCCTCACTGTGAACTTATTTACCTTTAAAGGGGTGTAAATTGCATTGCCAAAAATTATGTGTAAGTGAAACTCCATTCCAGTGTTTTCACTGAAAACTGAAGAAACCAGGCATAAAAGCCTTTGTACTGTCTTATAACTCTAAGATCAGCAGTGAGTTTGTCATGTACATAATCTTTAGCTGTTCTGAAGATATGACATATAGGGGTGGGCAAAAGTAGCTTTACAGTTGTTTGTATGGAAAATACAGTAATTAATAAGTAATAATGTAGAATAAACTGTTTTGCATACTCAAAACTATAAACCTACTTTGGCCCCACATGTGTACAAAGAAAAGGCTACAAACTATCTTTAGAACATGTTCTTAGACTTAAACTGATATGGCCATTTATTCACAGGTAAGAAAAGCTTATTTACCTAGTCCAGAAAAAAACAGCTTCATAAACCATATAAATTCAAGGGCCTTTTACAGGGCAAATTCCAGGCCAGGTAGCAGCACATTAGAGTAACTTAAACCAGGGAAAGAAAACCTGATCTGAGCCCTATCTTTTCTTCAGCCCTGTTAGGTTATTTCCAGTGAAGGACTACTTTCATACACTCCAACACAGTCTTTAAGTCAGAAGTCAGTCATTTTTAATAATGGGAGTTAGCCTCAGAAACCACCATAATATTCTATAAGGCAAATGTCTTTCATTTCTAGTATTGTTATAGTAGCTTATACCGACTGCTAGCCTTTCTGGGAATAATTTCAGTTCTTTTAAAGAATCAGAGATAGTATGATACCCTGGGAAGACTAAGAGAAATGGTATTAAAGCCCAGTCTAACTGGCTATGCAATATTGAGCAAATCACTCAACCTTTTCTCTCTGTTCTGTAGCTGTAATATACCTTTAAGACTACTGAAAGAATCAAATTAACAGATCTCTGAAGTGCTGTTTCATGTACATGCAAGAGGCCATCATCAATATTGGGACAGTGAATATAGATTTCGGTTGACTTTTCCATAGGAATCTGTATTCAAGGGGGTCTCCTAAGTCACAGCACGTAAACAGCAATTCCAGCGTTATGTCACCTAGTGTACCGATTTCACCACCATCTCCTCTGTAGCCTCAAGTTAGATTGTAGATTAGGAAAATATGAAGCTTCACAGGGAACTGTGGTGAAATAACCATTCTAAATGAAGACTATGCCTATAAAGAAATTTATCACAATAAAGTTTCTTTGTACATATTTTAAAAACATATGCAAAATAAAAAATCTTGAAGAAATTTTAAAGACGGGGTTGAAAAGATAGCTACTTTATTTAAAATATTTACAAAATCGGATGCAGAAATGCATACAACAAGAAACCTAAGTGTCCCATATTCCAAACTTAAAAGTTTAACTTCAAATTATGGAATACAGTGGTAGAAAGGTGGGGGCCTCATAAGCCTAAAGCTCTCATTGTCAATTGATGTTGCTCTATCCTGCCAAGGAGGAACCTTTATACAGTATTTATTGTGTATGATTACCTGTCAAAATCATCATCATCTAGTTCATCCGCATTTGCCCAGTCCTCATCCTCTTCTAGATCAACCATCATTGCTAACATCTGAGGAACTAAAGGAAATAATTTCATATCTGAAGACCATGGCTTTTTAAATTATGTCAATATCATCATTTACAAACAAGAATCTCACTAAGTAAAAAATGAAGGATTTACTTTGCATCTAAAAGAGTGAGACAAAAAAATTACTTGCCTGTGCGCCTAAACACGTGTTTTTAATTTTAACCATTTGTGGGTTTTGTTGTTTTTTGGGGACCACATTTGCTTTACATCTTCTTAAGAAGTACATTAAGAATTAAAGTCAAATTTCACAAATCCTATTGCATTCTCTCCCTTCCTCACCACCAGAAGTGAGCTCCATAATAAAAAATCAAATGTTTCTATTCCCAATCTGTTTTTACACTTGAACGATAGGCTTCTGTATTTACATATAAAAGAGCACTATTTCAAGATTATACTTTTTTATAATATACAAGAGGCCCGGTGCACGAAATTCATGCACTGTGGAGTGGGGGGGGGCGGGGTGTCCCTCAGCCCAGCCTGCACCCTCTCGCAGTCCGGGAGCCCTCGGGGGATGTCTGACTGGTGGCTTAGGCCTGCTCCCCAGGCCTAAGTTAGATATCTTTAGGGCTGCTGCAGAGGTGGGAGAGGCTCCCGCCACCACTGCTGTGCTCGCCAGTGTAAGCCCGGCTTCTGGGTGAGCGGTGCTCCCCCGTGGGATTGGGCCAAAATTGGCTCTCCAACATCCCCCGAGGGATCCTGGATAGCGAGAGGTCGCAGGCCAGGCTGAGGAAGCCCACCAGTGCACAAGAGAGACGCAGGAGGTTGGCCAGCTGGGGAGGGACCATGGGAGGGCTCCAGGGCATGTCTGGCCCGTCTCACTCAGTCCTGATGGGTGGGCCCTAGCATCAAGCTAACCTACTGTTTAGAGCATCTGCCACCTGGTGGTCAGTGCACATCATAGCGACTGGTTGACCCATCGACTGTCTGCCCCCTGGTGATCAGTGCATGTCATATCGAGCAGTTGAGCAGCTGTAGCACATCATTAGCATATTACGCTTTGATTGGTGGAACGGCCAACCAGACACTTAGCATATTAGGCTTTTATTATATAAGATGGTATGCAAATTGTCCCCTCGACTGGGAGGTCGTCCGGGAGTTTGACTAGGGGGGTGGGGCCAGCCGGGGGAAGGGACGGAGGCCCTGGCTGGCAGCTGGTAGCCACTAGGGACCCTACCATTGCACAAATTGCATGCACTGGGCCTCTAGTCTACACTAATAAAAGACAAAGATGCTAACTGACCGTACCTTTGCTACGCCCCAAGCCAAGCCCACCAGCCAATCAGAGCGACTATATGCAAATTAACCCAACCAAGATGGCAGCCGGCAGCCACGGAGCTGGAGCAAACAGGAGGTTTGGCTGCCCGGACGATGGAGGAAGCCAAGCTTCCCACCTGCCCTGAGCCGGCTGTGGCCTCTGCTCATGGCAACAAAGTTTCAATTATAGACAAATAAATCCCAGATACCTGTTTCCAGCCAGCCTCCACTGGGAGCTTGGGTGGCTGGAGGCTGTGGCCAGCCTGCAAACAGCTATCAGCCCCTCACCCAGGCTGGCCACACCCTCGTGGGGTAAGGGTCCCCGCTGGGGGGCTTAGCCAGACTGAAAACGGCCCTCAGCCCCTCACCCAGGCACCCTAGTGGGAACCCCCACACTGAAGGGGCTGTGGCCAGCCTGTAAATAGCCATCAGCCACTCACCCAGGCTGGTCACACCCTCATGGGGTGAGGGTCCCTGCTGGGGGGCTTGGCCAGCCTGAAAACTGCCATCAGCTACTCACCCGGACTGCCCAAGCACCCCAGTGGGGATCCTGCACCCTGAAGGAGGTGTGGCCAGCCTGCAAACAGCCATCAGACCCTCACCCAGGCTGGCCAGGCACCCCAGGGGGAACCCCTACCCTGAAGGGGCTGTGGCCAGCTTGCAAACAGCCATCAGCCCCTCATCCAGGCTGGCCAGGCACTCCTATATAATAAAAGGGTAATATGCAAATTGACCCTAACAGCAGAACGACTTGGAATGACTGGTCACTACGACACACGCTGACCATCAGGGGGCAGATGCTCAATGCAGGAGCTGTCCCCTGGTGGTCAGTGCGCTCCCACAGGGGTAGCTCTGCTCAGCCACAAGCCAGGCTGACGGCTGCCAGTACAGCGGTGGTGGTGGGAGCCTCTCCTGCCTCCTCAGCAGCGCTAAGGATGTCCGACTGCAGCTTAGGCCTGCTCCCTGCTAACAAGTGGACATCCCCCGAGGGCTGCCGGGCTGCCAGAGGGATGACTGCCAGCTTAGGCCCAATCCCCCCAGGGAGCAGGCCTAAGCCAGTAGGTGGTCATCCCCTGAAGGGTCCCAGACTGCGAGAGGGCACAGGCCAGGCTGAAGGACCCCCCTCCCCCGAGTGCACAAATTTTTGTGCACCGCGCCTCTAGTCTCTCTCTTTAAAACCCTAATTGTAAATAAACCGAACAGCAGAACAACTGGTCACTATGATGTGCTCTGACCACCAGGGGGCGCGTGTGAAACATGGTGGGTGTTAGCAGAAGACGGTATAGAGTGCGGAATATGGTGGGCATCGGCCGCAGTGGGATAGTGGAGCAGGTGAGTAGGGGTGCCAGACCAAGGTGGGGCGCTGGTTGTTGTCATCATCGTGGCGAGCCTCTGGTGGTTACTGAAAATTCTTTGCTTCCACGCACCGCAGTCCTGCCCTATGCTCACACCTGCTACTGGCGCCAGCCCCTTTCACAGCCGCTGCTGGAGTGCCCGCTCACACCCACTGCAGGTGCCCGGCGCCAGTCCCAATTGCTCAGCACCCTCAGCAGGTGCAAGTGGTGGTTGCCAGCCCTGATTGCCCCTGAGGGCTTCTCCGCCTCCCCCTGCTCCTGAGGGATGATCAGGGCAGCAGCTGCTACTCAGATCCGCTTCTGGTGTGGGCCCCAATTGCTCCATGCCATAAGCGGGTGTGAGCAGGGCCTCAGCTGTCAGCAGGTGCGAGCGAGGCCTGTGCCAGCAGGGCTGCTGGTAGGCAGGGGACAGGGGGCCGCGGTAGGAGGGGCCAGGAGGATGGGCCAAGACCCCCCCCTGTGCTCACTGCAGCCTCTCAGCCCACAGTTCCTTTCAAGGTGCATGAATTCGTGCACTGGGACCCTAGTCATACTATATGTATCCTTTGGCAATTTTCTTTTTTCTCATAGCATTCCATTATATAAATACTATCCTGTTGATGGACAGTTTGGTTGTTTCCAATTACAAATTTTACTTTGATGAAATTCTTATACATCTTATACAAGGCTTGATCTCCTTGACAAGTGTGAGTTTAGGTACCTACAAGTATCTTCTTCAATAGCACTAAACTGCTCTCCATAGTGGTTTTATAATCTTGCTAAGGGAAGTTTAAAAGGCCTCTTATTTTTTTTTAAAAATTGTTTTATTGCTTAAAGTCTTACAAAGGGTATTACATATGTCTCCTTTTTCCCCCCGCCCTTGACAATCCCCTGGCCTCCCCTACCCCCCAGTGTCTTATGTCCATTGGTTATGCTTATATGCATGCATACAAGTCCTTTGGTTGATCTCTTACCTGCCCCCCCACCCCCAAAAGGCCTCTTATTTCACCACAATGTGTGAAGTGCCTTGCAACTGTAAAAATGTCTTCTCCTATCTACACGCTTCATCAACACTTGATGTTGTCAAAGTTTCTAATACGCTGTATTCCACAATTACACTTGTTTTTATTGAGACAGAGCAGTGTTCTTTAGCTATTTTAGATTCCTCTTTTGTGAATTTCCTGTTACTAACCTTTGTCTAATTTCTGGATAATAAAACTTTGTTGACGGTGAGCACTGCAACTATTTTCTCTAGTCTGTAGTGTCTCTTTTAATTTCATTTATGGTGTCCTTGGATGGTCAAAACATTATTTTCCTTTTTGCAAATTTAGCAATGGTTTTTAATTCAGCCTTTTAAAAAATCCTTCTCTACTATCTATCAAGCTTTCCTTGTAAAATGTGTCTATGGCCCAGCCGGCGTGGCTCAGTAGTTGAGCATAGACCTATGAACCAGGAGGTCATGGTTCAATTCCTAATCAGGGCACATGGCCAGGTTGTGGGCTTGATCCCTAGTGTGTGGCATGTGGAGGCAGTCAATCAATGATTCTCTCTCATCATTGATGTTTTTCTCTCTCTCCCTCTCCCCTCCTCTCTGAAATCAATAAAAACATATTTAAAAAAATAAAATGTGTCTGTATTAGCTTTTAATCAACCCCAAATTGGTTGTTATAGAATATTTAAGATTGTGGTACTTTTAAAAATAGAAATAACCAGTCCCCCCAATGACTTCTGATGAAGTCAGTTTTGCTTCCACCTGAGTGGTTCTGCTCCCACACCCTTTGGCTCCACCCAATCTATTTGTCTACACCTGCACCATCAACAAATTCTAAATCTTCACAGCTGAAAGGGCAAGACCTCTATTTGATTTAACAAAATTCTCTTTAACAAAATTTTACTCCAGAACCTATGATCTTCAACATAAGTTGGGATTCTGAGTGAAATTATATTGAATTTGAGGAGAATTGATATTTAGTTCTTTCAATGTTTCTTTTGGTCTTTCAATATCTTATACAATTTTCTCCATAAATTTTTGTGATTTCTAGGTATTACCAGTCATGCCTGCCATCAGTTAGGTTTCAGAGAGCTGCAGCAAAGCCAGCAAGTTGGGTACACATATGTGAGGATGTACAGAGATGCACATCCCCAGACATTAACAAACCTGTGAACTTATACAACTCTCAGCACATTTATTCAACAATTTTCCTACATTAACATAAACCATTTAAAGATCTTTGACTTACTAGTTTGTGCAACAATATTGGTATGTTTTCTTAACATAGCAGCTGCAGTCTCAGAGAGGGTCACAATTACTTCAAGGGCAAGCTGGCGTTGCATATTATTGAGGCTAGTGTCTCCACATAACTACAAGGAAGACATATTTGCATACATTTAGTAGATAATTCACTGAAAATAATAAACACAACATTTACTGAAGTATTTAATTTACCTTTAGACTTAGCTGTAAAGTAGCTTCCAAATGAGGACGCAAATACTTTGGAACAGTATCTGCAATCTCCACAAGGGATTTTAGGACCGAATCATCATTCTGATAGCACGAATCATTTACAGCCTAGAAAAGATGAAACAGAATGTAAAGTTTGGTAATAAAGTACTAAAATAGAATGGAACAGTTAGTGTTTTGTCATTGACCTAAACTCTCTTCAGTTTGATGACAATGAAAGAAAAATATCTACTAAATCCTCTGACCCATGCAGAATATTTCAGTTTTACCTCCTCTAACTCCTGTCTAACCCAGTTTGCGGTAGAGTTATTTCTCTTAGGAGGTGTGGTGTTTTCTTGGTTGTCACAACTAAAGATGGGCAAAAACCAGGAGTATTAGATATCCTCCATTTGTGACACAAATGCTTCCAAGGAATTAACAAGACCTTATCATGCATCTCACAAGATCATAAATATGAACTTACTTATAATTATCAGAACCTGGAACCCAACTCACAAATTATTTTGCACCATTTTAAAAATGTACTGTGAAAAATAACTGTACTGTGAGCCCCCCAATGTAAATATTGTATAAGTCAAGAATTAATACATAATTTGTTTCGTCCAGAACTTTACCACTTCTGGAAATCAAATCATTAACAGTAACAGCAATTTTGATGTTTGACTTGCCAATGAGACCTCTGTATTATCCATTTCTTAATCTATTGCGTTTGTAGAGGTCTCTTAAAAAAAATCACCTAATCTATGTCTTTTGTGGTAGTCATGCCTTGCCATTTATATGTAGAAAGCATGCCATTTTTATTATATGTTACTCTCTTTTTACTTTTTATATTCACTTAGAACCATGTATTGATATTTTAAAAACTTGTGCATGTAGTGAGTTATGTTACCTATGCATTTCATTTTAGGGCAGAACTAGAGGCCTGGTGCACAAAAATCTGTGCATTTTGGAGGGGTCCCTCAGTCCGGCCTGGGCCCTCTCACAGTCTGGGAGCCCTCGGGGGATGTCCAACTGATGGCTTAGGCCTGCTCCCTGTGTGGTGTAGGCCTAAGTCAGCAGTCGGACATCCTTAGTGCTGCCGTGAAGGTGTGAGAGGTTCCTGCCACCACTGCTGTGCTCGCCAGCCACAAGCTTGGCTTTTCTGGCTGAATGATGCTCCCCTTGTAGGAGTGCACTCACCACCAGGGGGCAGCTCCTGTGCTGAGTGTTCGCCCCCTGGTTGTCAGTGTGCGTCATAGGGAACGGTCTTTCTGCCGTTGGGCCAAAACGAGCTCTCTGACATCCCCTGAGAGGTCCTGGATTGTGAGAGGGCGCAGGCCAGGCCAAGGGACCTCACTGGCGCACAATTGAGGCAGGGGAAGGATGCAGGAGGTTGGCCAACTGGAGACGGACCACAGGAGGGCTCCAGGGCATGTCCAGCCCATCTTGCTCAGCCCCGATCTGCTATACCCTAGTAGCAAGCTAACCTATTGGTCAGAGCGTCTACCCTGGTGGTCAGTGCCCGTCATATCGAGTGGTAGAGCATGTATGTGAGTTATGTTACCTATTCATTTCATTTTAGGACAGAATATGGGAAGTTATAAAATATGTTATTAAAAAATGGGTTTAGGGTCTAACAAGATTAACTGCACCAATTTACTCAATCTTACTTTACCTTCTCATTTAGGCAGAAGGTGTCCTTAACATAATAACTTATCCTTGACATTCAATAATGGGAATTAACCATAAACTATAATACAAACTGCTATAAACCCTCTGGTTAAGAACTGCAGTCTGATTTGGGTTTGAATCATGCAGGATGTCTCCACTTCCCAACACTGTGACCTTGCCAACTTTCTTATCCCCTCCACCTTAGTTTTTCCTTATGTAAAATGGGCATTTAATTTCATAAATTATTTGGTTGATTCAATAGAAATAACCGATGTGATTACATACTCAATAAGCATAAGTTGCTTATATCATCTGTATTATAGAAAAACTCTGAAACTCTAACCTAAATATTTTAAAAGACTAAGAACCTATCAAAGTGAATTCAAAGCGGACAATTATTTGCATGCTTTGTTCACTGCTGTATCCCCAGTGCCTAGTACCAGCACATAGTACACAATGTATATTTACTGAATAAATGAATGTTAACTCTGATATGCATTTATTAAACTACAGAAACCAAGGAAGATATAATTATCACCTATTTTAAATGGTCTACTTACCTGTAAGAATCCAGGTAACAAGTCAGCAAAATGTTTGAACAGAGCAACATTATGCTCATTTGCAAGGATAAATGCAGCTGTAGCTCTAGCAGATAGTGTTCGGATCTAAAGGGATGAGAGTAAAAGATATCAAACATGAGACATTTTTAATGGATGCAAGTCCAAGTTTTGTTACTAAGGATGAAGTTTTCTCTTGATCAGTAAAACTATTTATATATAGACTAGTGTCCTGGTGCAGTTTCATGCACGCTGAAAGAAAATTAATTAGAAGAAGTATTTTAATATTGCTATTTGCCCTCTCTCTATAACAGAAGTGCCAACCAAATTCAAGATCGACAATGACAGATCGAAACACACGCATGTGATTGGCGCCAGCAAGAGCTTTATATGTATCATGCATGTGCAAGTCAACATTTATTTTTAAATTGCCAGTGGGTGTCATATGTACTGGCCGGTTGGTCAGACATACATACATACATACATACAGTCAGTCACTTAGTCTTTTATATATACAGATTTGGGGGTGGGGGGGTAAAGAATTATAAATTAGGTCATCTGGAAAACCAGATGGGCTGAGCTCCCAAATGGCGCCAGCCTAGTATTTATATTTTAAAGTATTAAAGACAATCTCCATATACATAAATTCTTTCACAAGTTAGATGTTATCTTAAATTAGGTGTTAATGTAAAGGAAGTTGAAATGATTTACCGCTGGATGTTCCTGATCTTGCATACATTGAACTAACATCCGTTTGATGACGTCTAAATAGTGCTGCTGTTGGTTCCCAAAAATTCCAGGGAAGTTCCTAAAAAATGATTCAAAGCGTTTTGTTTTTTTTTAAAAAAAACTACATTACATCTGCCCCGGCCAGATAGCTTAGTTGCTTAGAGTGTTGTCTTATTACCCCAAGGCTGCGGGTTAGACCTGCAGTCAGAATCAACCAATGAATATATAAATAAGTGGAAAACCAAATCAATGCTTCTCTCTCTCTCTATCTTTTCCTCTTTCTAAAGTCAATAAGAAACTACATTTCATCTTAGTAAAGTGATAACTAGAATATTTAATTAAATGTCTACCTGATTCAAAAGTATCAATCCTTAAGGTTGAAAAATACCCATCCCTCCAAGCAATCTCCTTTTGGGGTTGGGTGAATGGAAACACACATAGTGGAGGTGATTAGGCTGGGAGTAGGGGGGACCCAGGTGTACATGACTAAGCCACCCATCCCAGCCCAGTGCTTTCTTCTTATGCTCTGTCTCAGTGGGAAGCTAACCTGAAGTGCAGGAGGGGACAAGAGAAACCACTCAGTTGCACATAGTAGCGGCAGTAAACATGCGTTCTCACACAATCTGCTCCTAGTCTTGGTGATCCAGGGTAGTTTAAGTTCTGCTCTACTTTAAACTAGGTAAACAAACTAAATACTTTTACTTAATTCTCTACTCTGGATTATTGACATAAATAAATAAAATACATCTGACAAATTAAGGAGAAAATGGTGTTAATATCTCCCCTTATCCTCTTGAAGATGCTCAGGGTATACTTTATTGAAAATTATAAATCCAATTTTATTTTAAATACAATGAACTGTGTAACATGGCAGGGCAAAATTTTTCTTAATGCAGATAGTTACTGCATTCTAAACTGATCATCTGCTTATACACAGTAGTTTATTAAAATATTACATTTTTATAAAGCTTGACCACAGAAGACCCAGAAAACAATGGGATTCACGAGCCCTTTCTTTCTCTTCAAGATGCCATTACTAAAGCAGCTTTTTAAAAACTACATTTAGTACTGTGTACATTTCCAAATAAAGCTGAAGAAACCGTTCCAGAATTTTTTCAAATAATAAGAAAAGAAAAGAAAAAAATAAAGCTCCAGCCCGGCCGGTCATGGCTATGTTGAGCGTTGATGTATGAGCTAGGAGGTCATAGTTCAATTTCCGCTAAGGGCACATGCCTGGGTTGTGGGCTGGATCCCCAATGTGGAGCGTGCAGGAGGCAGCCAATCAATGATTCTCTCTCATCACTGATGTTCCTGTCTCTCTCTCCCTCTCCGTTCCTCTCTGAAATCTACTGTAAAAAAATATTAAAAAAATAAAGCTCCAGAGAACCCTCATATACAAATGAGGATCATAATATGAAATAAAAAGCTTTTGTTGTTGTTTTTTTTTTCAATTTTACTTCCAACACAAATATAAAGCTTATCTGAAGGCTTTTTCAGAATAAAAAGTTGTTAAACTAGAAAATAAAAATGTGCTTTGCGTATTCATGACATTAACATTTTCAAAAAATTAGATCAAGGTATATACCAGAAAATGTGAAGGGCAGCTTCCCGCAGTCCCATATTTTGAGAGCTGACTGAATCAAAAAGGAACTTCAAACCTTCAGGCCATTGGTTGTTACCATCCTCATCTAAAAGTAAAGAAATCCAGGCATAAAGTGTGTAAGTCAAAACTTCAAATCATTAGGGTGAATCCTTTCATTATAAGCCTCATTCAAAATATACAGCAGAAAATGTCATTTGCTCTATATTAAAAAAACTTCTAACACAATTAGGTTCTTTAACCTAAAAATGACATAATCCTATATAATAAAGAGCTAATACGCAAATGGTTGTCACTCTCATGCCTTAACGGCTCAGACACTCAACAATGGGGAGAGAGGAATGGGGACCAGCCATGCACAAATGAGCTCGTGAGAGAGGAATGGGGACAAGCCAGACTGCGGCCCAGCACCTGCAGCTGCAGCCCAGGCAAAGCCGGCCCAGGTACTGGGTGCCTGTGGTCTGCCAGAGGGAGGGAAGCCTGGGTCCCTGGTGCCTGCAACTGGTTGGAAGAGGGAATCCTGGGTCGAGGGTGCGGGGTGAGGCAGAGGCGGTTAGGGGCGATCAGGCCAGCCGGGGAGCAGCTAGGGGCGATCAGGCAGGCAGAGGTGGTCAGGGGCGATCAGGCCAGCAAGGGAGCAGTTAGGGCAATCAGGCTGGTAGGGGAGCAGTTAGGAGTGATCAAGTAGGCAGACAGAGGTGGTTAGGGGCAATCAGGCAGAGGGGTTAGGGGTGATCAGGCAGGTGAGTGGTTAGGAGCCAGGGGTCCCAGATTGCAAGAGGCAGTCAGACATCCCCCGAGGGACCCTGGATTGGAGAGGGTGCAGGCTGGGCTGAGGGACAACCCCTGGCCCCACCCCCATGCATGAATTTCGTGCACTGGACCTCTAGTAATCTTATAAAAAGCAATTGTTTATATTTAGGTTACATAGCACAAGTATTAAATGGGGGTCACTTCTAAGGAGTGGTATTTGGAGAAAAGGCATCACTGTGACTATTTGGTTAAATCTTTGTATATATACTATTGCTATTAAAGAGTTTAAAAAGTAGGCAAAGCTAATATATGGTAACAAGGTCTTGAAACCAAAATAATTATTACTTTCAAACTGTAGATGAAATGGGATTGGGAATCCCAGGACCCAGAGCAGGGTGCTCACGCTTTCCAGTTTTAAGTGATACCAGATTTTCTCAACGTATTTACTTTTAAACAAGATTTTAAAACACAAAATTTTTTAGCTACTTTGTAATAAAAATAAACAACCACAAAAATATACTGCATTAGTTAACTCACCATTTATACCCTTACAAAAAATGTAAAAAAGAGTTGTAGAAATTGCAATTGCACTTTTTCTTGTTAAAAATTTCCCACACTTTTTGATTTTCTGAAATGAGTGCTACTTAGTGAGATTAAGAAAAATACCCTTCACCTATCTTTTTAACATAAAAATGTTGCTTTGAGCAGTAATAAAATAGCTACTTTAAAGAAAAAATTTATGGCCCTGGCTGCATAGCTCAGTTGGTTAGAGCGTCATCCTGATACACCTAGGTTGCAGGTTCAGTCACTGGTCAGGCACATACAAGAATCAACCAATAAATGCATAAATAAGTGGAACAATAAACTTATTTCTTTCTCTCAAACTAATAAAAGAAAAACCTTTAAAATATATTTTTATTGATTTTTGAAAGGGAGAGCGAGAGAGAAATAGAAACATCAATAATGACAGAGAATCATTGATTGGCTGTCTCCTGTATTCCCCAGACTGGGGATCGAGCGTATAACCCAGGCATGTGCCCTGACCTGGAATCAAATGGTAACTTCTTGGTTCATAGGTCGACACTCAACCACTGAACCACACTGGCCTGTCAATAAATGAAAAATTTTTAAAATACTATGAAGAGCACACCTAGAAACATTTTTAAATGTTTCTATTATCAAGTGATTGAGTTAAAAAAAAATGTCACCTATAAAAACTCTTATCTGTACAGTTAAAAAATTTAAAAATACGCTCTAGCCGGTTGTGATCAGTGGTTAGTGTCCGTCCCCAGACTGAAGGGTCTCAGGATTTTGAAAGCTTTTTTAAAAATTCGAAATTAAGAGTTTCACCCTGATCAGCGTGGCTCAGTTGGGTTGGAGCGTTGTCCCATGCACTGAAAGGCTTCACGTTTAATTCCGGTAGGGCACACATGGGAGGCAACAGACTGATGTTTCTCTCTTTCCCTTCCTCTCTCTCTAAAATCAATAAAAATACATATTAAAAAAACTGTTTCAGCCCTAGTTGGTTTGGCTCAGTGGATAGAGCATCAGCCTGCATACTGAAGGGTCCTCGGTTCAATTTTATTCAAGAGCACATACCTTGGTTGCAGGCTCCTCCCTGGCCCGGGCACATGTAGGAGGCAACCAATCAATGTGTTTCTCTCACATTGATAGTTCTGTCTTTCCCTCTCTATAAAAATCAATGAAAAAATATCCTTGGGTGAGGATTAAAAAAAAAATTGTTTCAGTGGGTTTTGAATTATTTTGGTAGTTAAGATTACAGAATTGGTTATGTATTGTTTTTTTTTTTACTAGCACAACCAACAATGTTCTCCCACTTAGCCCTTATCTTAGTGAGGTATCCTTTCAACCTTTGAAAATGTCACTTAAGTGAATTAAGTTTAAAATTACATTTATGAATCTGTCAAAAAAAATAACAAAGAATATTCTATTACTTTATTCATATTTTTAGAATGACCAAAAAGTCTTGACTGTTGATAAAATGCAATTTTAGCAGTTTTCCTTTTATCTTATCCTTTAAAAATATTTTTGGATATTTTACATGTAAATAGTACTAATAGCACATAATTTAGAAATACACAAATATAATAGCAAAAGCACCTGGATTCCACTAATATCTTCTTATATTGGCAAGTCTATAAAGTAGGCTATAAATAAGACTATGCTTTCAAAACTGTACAATTTTCAAGCAAACTATAATACTAATTCTCACATGATAAACACCAATGGTATGACTGCATTTTATAAACATCTATCATTTGGACCTAAATGCAGAATCCATAATCACTCTCATTTTGAACAGAATAAGTGATACTCCGGTACTTGTGAAGTTTCCTCTACAGATTCCACTTTTAAAAAAAAGAATATACACTTGACCCTTGAACAATGGTGGTGGGGGGTGGTTTAGGGGTACCGATCCCAAACATAATAGAAAAATCACAATTAACGTTTGACTCCCCTAATTTGTCTCAGTGTCCGCTGGGGAATGATCCTAGGACCTGTGTCAGGTAACAAAATTCACAGATGCTCAAGTCCATTACATAAGATGGTGTAGAACAATGCATACAGTCAACCCTCCGTATCCATACTCCCAACAGAGAATTGCAAAAAAAAAAAAAAAAAAAAATCCCCATAATTAAGTGGACCCATGCAATTCAAACTCATGCTGTTCAATGTCAACTGTGTTTTTTCTTTTATAACATTATAATAATAAATGCATTTGCATACAAACCTATTAAATTTCTGGCCAACTCTGCAGCAATATCACAAATTTTCTTCCTCATGCTAGACTGTGTTTCCATTTGAATAATCATTAGTAGTTCACTCTTGATGGCAGTCTGGACATCAGAAGGAAGAGTTGGGTAGACTTCATCAAATGCAGAGGACAAAAGACGTCTTAGGAGAACAGCAGCCATCTGTCTAGCCTATAAATAGATAATATTGTTAATAACTTAGTGTCTTCCTAAAGAAAAAAATTTCCAACAAACTAGATTCCCTCTGCCATTTATGTATTTCACTACTCTATTTTAATCCTCACCCAAGGATATTTTTTCCATTGATATTTAAAGTAGAGTGGAAGGGAGGGAGGACTGGGAGAGAGAGATGGAAGGAAGGAGGGGAAGAGAGAAACATCCTTATGAGAGAGACACATTGATTGGTTGCCTCAGGGGGTGGGGGTCGGGATGGGATGTGTGTGCAACCAAGAATGTGCCCTTGACCAGGAATCGAACCCGTGACTCTTTGTTCCTGGGGCTGATGCTCGAACCACTAAGCAAAACTGGCCAGGGCGCCGAAACCGGTTTGGCTCAGTGGATAGAGCGTCGGCCTGCGGACTCAAGGGTCCCGGGTTGGATTCCGGTCAAGGGCATGTACCTGGGTTGCGGGCACATCCCCAGTAGGGAGTGTGCAGGAGGCAGCTGATCGATGTTTCTCTCTCATCGATGTTTCTAACTCTCTATCTCTCTCCCTTCCTCTCTGTAAAAAAATCAATAAAATATATTAAAAAAAAAAACAAAAAAACTGGCCAGGGCTCACAACTCTTTTTACAATTGATTCCAAAAGCATTTTATCAGATTTTGTAAAAAATACATAAAAGTATTTCTAATCACATTAGCCTACTATATAAGAAAATACCATCCAAAAGTAATTTTGTTTATAGCTGAGTAAAAGACCTGAACATATTACATCTCAAATAGGAACACATATCACAGCAGTGATAAACCTGTTTAAAATTCCTATTTTTTTTAAAAATATATTTTATTGATTTTTCACAGAGAGGAAGAGAGAGGGATAGAGAGTTAGAAACATCGATGAGAGAAACATCGATCAGCTGCCTCCTGCACACCTCCTACTGGGGATGTGCCCGCAACCAAGGTACATGCCCTTGGCCGGAATCAAACCCGGGACCCCTCAATCCGCAGGCCGACACTCTATCCACTGAGCCAAACCGGTCAGGGCTAAAATTCCTATTTTTAATACAATCTTTGAGAGTAAAACAGATCTTAATAAAAGCTGTAAATCCTATAATGACCTTTTCCTACTTCTCCATTTGGCGCTCACTCTAGTATCCGAAGTGCATTTTCCACATAATTGCATACTGCCAGCCTGGTCTATCTTGTTATATTACTGACTTTTCATTAACCTCTTTAGATAAAATGCTATCAAATCTATTTGTGTTTATGCTTCATTCATGCAAACAAATATTTTAAGTTCCCAACACCAAAAAAATGATAATCAATCTCAATGTGCATATTCTTATCCCATTTTTAAACCTGAAGAATTTATTTAAGTTTGGTGTTTTCTGTATATTCCTTTAGATCAGCGGTTCTCAACCTGTGGGTCGCGACCCCTTTGGCAGTCAAACGACCCTTTCACAGGGGTCGCCTAAGACCATCCTGCATATCAGATATTTACATTACAATTCATAACAGTAGCAACATTACAGTTATGAAGTAGCAACGAAAATAATTTTATGGTTGGGTCACAACATGAGGAACTGTATTTAAAGGGCCAGAAGGTTGAGAACCTCTGCTTTAGATTATCAAAAGTTGACACAAACACCATTCTAAAATTTGATCATATTAAACCCATTAGCCAAACTATACATATTTTTTCTTTTTTTGGGCTATAGCTATTCTTTATCAAATTACTTTGGGACTATGATCAACAAAAAGAGTTAAGTTATACAAATAAAATTTGCCAATTTTTTTCTCCATTTACTTTTCACTGAGAAATCTTTTCAACTGAACTACTTATAACAGACAGCAAACTTATTAAAAAATTTATACTCTAGCCCTAGGCTGGTTTGGCTCAGTTGATAGAGTGTCGGTCTACGGACTGAATGGTCCCGGGTTCGATTCCAGTCAAGGGCACATGCCCAGGTTGCAGGCTTGATCCCCACTGGGGGGGGCATGCAGGAGGCAGCCAATTGATGATCCTCTCTCATCACTGATGTTTCTATTTCTCTTTGTCCCTCTCCCTTCTTCTCTGAAATCAATAAAAATATTTAAAAAGAAAAAAATTGTTACACTCTACCATTAGATCATGATTTGAAAAAAATTATAATACTTTATATATTAGCTCTAGTTGGTTTGGGTCAGTGGATAGTCAGCCCTCAGACTGAAGGGTCCTGGGTTCGATTTCTGTCAAGGGCACATACTTCGGTTGCAGGCTCGATCCCTGGCCCTGGTTGGGGTGCTGCAGGAAGCACCTGTTCGATGTCTCTCTCTCACATGGATGTTTCTCTCTGTCTCTCTCTCTTCCTTACACACTTTCTAAAAATCAATGGAAATATAGCCTTGGGTAAGGATTAACAACAACAAAAAATTTAAACTCTAGATTCAAAGTGGTTAAAATTCCCATAAAAGTGGCTAAAATATTTCCATTCTCACACATATACTGAAAACTATGAAGCCACAATAAAAATGCCGAGGCCAGTTCACAATTATCTTATTCCTAAACCAAATTAAGATTTAAATGGGGTTCAATATAGGTATTTTTTAAAATCTTCACCTGAGGATTATGTTTCTATTGATTTTTAGAGAAAGAGGAAGGGAGAAACATGGATGTAAGAAACAGATCAGTTGGCTCCCACATGTGCCCAGACTGGGGATCAAACCCACAACCTTTTGGTGTAGGGAATGATGCTCCAATCAACTGTGCCACCTGGTCAAGACTCAATATGGGTTTTTAAAAGTAAAATTCAGTAATTTTTGTATTATTCTGTTTTAAAATTTGTTTTGTAGCTGTGCACCCTCCCTGTGGGAAGCATGCTCTGGCCTTTTCCCTCCCCTTCTTCTTCTTTCCAGGTGTCCTAACCTTTGCCTTTCTTTCCCCTAAGCTCCAAGGGCCCTTTTGTTCCTGTAATGTTCCCTGAGACTACACAGCCCACGTGGGTCACTTCTGCTATTTCTGTAACTTTTCAAATAAATCTTCTCTTATAATTTGAAAAAAAAAAAAAAATTGTCTTGTAGCTAACTTGCATCTATCTTCAAGCATTAAATTAGCCAACTTTTTAGAGATTTAAGTTTGTTGTTCATATTTGACATTCATTTTGAATTAAAGAATAGATATATTTTAAAAAGGTGAAGAAGTGTCTTTTGTCATCTACTTTAAGAAATCAGGGCATATTTATAGTCTTTTCTAAGTGTTATCAGAGAATATTAAATGGCCAATTTAAAGTCGGGTGTATTACTATATACAACTTTAGTGTGACTTCCTTTTCACCATGTGTTAATATAAGCATTTAACATTTAATGTGACCATTAATAAAGCAGTCTTACGTTACAAATTCTAAGAGCATGTCACAGATAGAGTAAGTTTTCTAGATTTGGGTATTTTGACGCTTTGTCCAAAATAAACAGTATATTCAATTCACATTCAATGTTATACACAGGTATTACTTTTGGGAAGAAAGAAATGAGCTAAAAATTCATAGAAAAGCAGTAAGAAACTATAAATTTGATTTGGTAACTAGGTAATTTGGTAAAAGCCATGATTTTAAAAGGACTCTACAAAATGTCCTTTATTCCCTAAACATCTTTATAGTATTCTTCTCCATTTAGAGATAGCTATAAGGATAACATTTTAAAAGATAGATAAAAAGTATTTTTTTTCAGAATCATTTAGCAACACATTAAAATACTGAAAGAATTAAATTCCTTCCTTCAGAATGAACTGTCTTGAGCTAGAAAATTTTGTATAGCCACGGAAATCAATTATATTTAATAATTTTAATGTAATTATTTTAAAAATACTAACTTTTAAATATCCTGGACACATCATCGTCATTTTTAATACGAGCACTTAAAAAACGTTTTAACTCCAAAACAGTTTCTAGCAAATAAGTTCAAAGTTCTGGTAATGTCTGCACAGTAACAGTAGTTTTCACTATCCACTTTGACCACCATCTAATACCCAACTTATAAGAATATATTCTCGCCCTGGCTGGTGTGGCTCAGTGGCTAGAACATTTGATTCTGGTCAAGGGCACATGCTTGGTTGGCAGGCTCAATCCCCAGTAGGGGGCATGCAGGAGGCGGCCAATCAGTGATTCTCTCTCATTATTGATGTATCTGTCTCTCCCTCTCCCTTTTTCTCTGAAATAATTAATAATAATAATAATAGTAATAATAATAAAAGAATATATTCTCAAATATTATAGTACCTCCTCAGCAGCTGTAGTATTTCTGATGGCCTGTAAGAGGAATGTGATCTTTGACTGGCCTGGGATATTCTCATAGGTTTCCTGCATGAAAAAGAAAAACATGAAAGGTTAGAATATAGTTAGAAAACATCATGAGTACACCAGTGAAAAGAAATGAAGGCTGGGGAAGATCCATGCATGGGAAGTCATATAATCTAGGCCTGGTGTTAAAATTTCCTCCTGTACCATAAAATATACTTCTGATAGGTTAGGGGAAAAAAGATGTTCAAGGAGTTATTTATTAAATTCCTTCCTACCATTATCCCTCAGATTTTTTTTGACGTGTACACATTTCCCCAACTTTTGATCCCCTGATTAACAAAACTCAAGGCCTATGAAGGTATTAAATGTGACTTGAGCTACCATGTTGCAAAGTACTCACTATCTCCTTAGATCATGGAAAACTGGTTACCTTGTCATCAACATTTTTAGATCAGAAGATATGGAACTGGTTCAAATGAGCGCTACTTACAACTATCAGATGAAGCAAGTCAGAGAAAGGGAAAGTGTTCAAATTCTTTATGCTACCTTTTTTTTCAAGAAAGGATTATACTAAAACCATATTATACACAAAAATACATGTATACAGTCAGAAAAAATTTGACCAGGAAACTTTATTAGATTTTGAAATCTAGGTTTTGAGACTTAGGACATTTCTCTCCTTTTCCATTAATAATGTCAAATGAGAGCAAACTGGTTAACAAAAACTAAGTTGACACCAAAAGACAGATGGTCAGAGTGGATCAAAATACAGGACCTAAGTATATGATGTCTACAAAATTAAGTGTAAGTATTATCCATATGCACGTATAAAAATTCTAACAATAGCAGTCTTTTACAATGGAAAAGAAATCATTAATTTAAGTACACTTTGAATTGTTTTCCCCAAGAAACCTCTTTAAACTGATTGACTAGAATTGGCAATAAGTAAGTATAGACAGTCCATTCTGATCTATCCACTTCAAGGGTATAATGTAGATAACATGCTAATTTTGTAGCAGTCTAAGTTCAAAGAGCTTGCCTGCTGTCTACTAGCTACCACCCCTAAAAATGTGAAAAGGACAAAAATGGGAAAACAGGGTGTCTCTGAATCCACATCTACGTTACACTTTTTATTAAGTGCTTGCTCCATGGCATCCTGGAGATAATGACATATCCTATACTAATAAAAGGGTAATATGCTAATTAGGGCAGATGTCTTTCAGACGACCATCCGGATGTCCTTCCAGACAAATCCTCAGCAGCTGTCTGAGGCGCAGGCAAGCCGTGGATGGCGGTTGCTGCTGCCCAGGGCCGGCCTGAGGCTCAGGCAGCCATGGTGGCTGCCAGTGGCAGCAGCAGTAGGATGATGGGGGTGGCACCTTCCCTTCATTGGCCAGGTAGCCTCTGGCAGAGGGAGGCCAGACTGCGGCTTAGGCTGGAGGCTGAGGCAGAGGCCGTGAGGGGCAATCAGTCAGGCAAGAGTGGTCAAGGGCGATCAGACAGGCAGGCAGAGTGGTTAGGGGCGATCAAGCAGGCAGGCAGGCGAGCAGTTAGGAGCCAGCGGTTCTGGAGCCCTCAGGGGATGTCTGACGGCCAGTTTAAGCCCAATCCCGCAATCAGTAGTTGGACATCCCCCGAGGGGTACCAGGTTGGAGAGGGTGCAGGTCAAGCTAAGGGACTCCCCCCTCCCTAGCCTCTAGTCCTATGTAATAAAAGGCTAATAAGCAAATTGGCCGAATGGTAGAATGACTGGTCACTATGATGTGCACTGACCACCATGGGGCAGACGCTCAATGCAGGAGCTGCCCCCTGGTAGTCAGAGTGCCGCTCAGCCAGAAGCCAGGCTCATGGAGGGCGAGCGCAGCGGGACTCTGCGGCAGCGCTAAGGATGTCCCTCGAGGGCTCCCAGAAGGCGAGAGGGCGCAGGCCAGGCTGAATGCACGAATCTTGTGCACTGAGCCTCTAGTAAGGAAATAAGGCTCAGAAATTATATGACTTGCCCAAGGTAGACCTTGATCTTCTGAGCCTAACTGCACTCAAAATCTCCTTGGCACTAAATGCTCTCCGAGTTTCACCCTTAGGGGATGACTCCACCAAACAACCAGTTCTATTTACACAGCACTACAAAGTTTTCAAATTTCTCAAACATTATCTCAATCTAGGGAAGAACAAATTTGGTAGAAAGAATTCAAAATCTTTTGATAACTGCACATTCCTCTCAAGTATACAAGCACACAGAACATAACAATGCTGAAAACTAGCACAAAGTAGTCAGAGCTGAGAGAAGATGGCTTGAATTTATTTATCCAGAAATGAGATAATTTATGTAAAAGTATTCAAAAGATTGCAAAAATAGATATACTTTGAGATTTTTCACTTAATCTTTATCAAAGCAACTCAAAAAACAATATAGCCTTTTCATTTATACACTAAAAATGTCTTTTTATTCCTTGTACCTTGGCTTAGCCCCTGGTGTACTATAGATGCTATAAATGTTAACCCTTAAATCTCCAATGGCTAAATCAAGTTTTGGCAAAAAAAAAGTCTTTATTAGTATATCACTCTCAGAAATTCTGTTATAAATTTTGATGATCTCTGACCTTGGCCACATTGAGACTATTAGTGCGAGTTAGCCTATGTTAATTCTAACAGAGACTTATAAAGATTAAGTCAAATATTAAACTCTATTTTATTATAAATTAGAAATCAAGGAGGAACAGTTCAGTATGAGTGACATCTGACTCCTGAGAGAGGTTTCTCCCATTTGATCTGTTCTACTATAACAATTCAGATATAGTATTACAAAACATGGATCAAGGATAATAGTTTGAAAAGAAAAGGATAATAGTTTGATAAAAAGAAAATAGCTTTAAAATCTGGTGTAACTTTTCACCTTGGTTGGGTGTCTCAGTTGGTTGGAGCATCATCCCGTACACCAAAATATGGTGGCTTGATTCCCAATCAAGGCATGTACCCAGGTTTCGGATTTGATCCCTGTTCAGGGTGCATTCAAGAGGCAACTGATTGATATTTCTGTCTCACATCAATGTCTGTCTGTCCGTCTCTCTCTTTCTCTTTCTCAAATAAAAACAATTTTTAAAAAGTGCCCTCAGGGGAGGGTTTAAAAATTATGTAAAAATCCTATATAATAAAAGGCTAATATGCAAACCAACCGAACAGCAGAACGACTGGTCACTATGATGCGCACTGACCACCAGGGGACAGACACTCAATGCAGGAGCTGCCTCCTGGTGGTCCAGTGTGCTTCCACAGGGGGGAGTGCTGCTCAGCCAGAAGCCAGGCTCACGGCTGGTGAGCACAGTGGCGGTGGTGGGAGCCACTCCTGTCTCCGCTGCAGGCGGGCGGTAAGGAGCGAGTGAGGGGTCCCAGACTGAGAGAGCCCCGGACTGCAGGCCGGGCTGAGGGACCATCCCCTCCCCCCCGCCACCCCAGTGCACAAATTTCGTGCACCAGGCCTCAATAAATAGATAAATAAATCAAGCAAGCAAGCTTTTTCTTAGTCTAAACAGGCTGAGCCCCACAAAGGCAGGTATGGTATCTTTTCCTCTTGTATTCCTAGAATCTAGCACATTAGAGTATGAAGAATATGTCTAAGCAAATATAAAGAAAACTTCTAAGACTATTCCTAGCACTAGCCCAGGCAAATTCAAAGTCACCAGTGTTGTGGCAAATGAAATTTCAACTCCATTTGTTCTACATGCACAATTGCACAATATAAGGAAATTTCACCTCCCACCTTTCCTGCCCACAAAGGAGAAATGCTAACAGACTTATCTCATCAAGAGAGAAAACTTTTACCCAGTAAACACCTGGGTTCCTCAAAATTCAGATGTAGTATTCAATGTTACCCTCCTTCAATTCAAATCAATATTACAATATTGCCCTCCTTCAATTCAAAGTTCTATATTAGAATCAATGAGGTATAAAGTCAATGGGAAAAGTTAATTAGCCCTGGCCAGGTAGCTCAGTTTGTTGGAGCATCGTCCTGCACACCAAAAGGTTGTGGGTTCAATTCCCAGTTGGGGTGCATACGGGAGGAAACCAATCAGTCTCTCTCTCTCTCTCTCTCTCTCTCTCTCTCTCTCTCTCTCTCTCTCTCGGTGCATATGGGAGGAAACCAATCAGTTTCTCTCTCTCTCTCTCTCTCTCTCTCTCTCTCTCTCTCTCTCTCAAAAATCAATTAAAAAAATATCCTCAGGTGAGAATTAAAATAAATTAATAAAAATATACAATCTATGCATATGATTGATAAAATACTTATTTCATAAAGAAATGTCATCATGGCCCTAGCTGGTTTGGCTCAGTGGATAGTGTTGGCCTGTGGACTGAAGGGTCCTGGGTTCAATTCTGGTCAAGGGCACATATCTTGGTGATAGGCTCAAACCCCACCCTGGCAAGTGTAGGAGGCAACCAATCGATGTTTCTCTCTCTCGCTACTCACTCCCCTCCACTCTCTGCAAAAATCAATGGAAAAAATGTCATCGGGTGAGGATTGATAACAACAAAAAAATGTCAACTCTGGATTACATGTCAATTATTTATTCAATTGTTCATTCATGTTATTATATTTTGAAACAAGGACATTTAAATCATTTCTTCAAATAGTGTAAACGTATTTTTGTAAAGTTAAAGGGAAAAATCCTTGAAGATTTTAAAATAGAAGATATAGAGCCTATCAAATGGTTTATACAATGGAAAAAACTTAAAACTTTTTAAAGTTTTGAAGCTCTTCAATGATTTAAATAATTATAATAAATGAATCTTTTATTGTACTTAACTTCCTATTTTAATATAAAAAAAGTCACCTTAGTCAACAGTTTGGTATTTATGTGTCAACTAAGTATTTTTATTTAGACTGAGTAAATTACAAAGATATTTCCTGAGCCCTGGCCAAGCCCTTAGTGTAAAAAAAAAAAATTCTGTATTTGTTATATCAGGCTGTGATAAGAGGCTCATTTTCATAATGCAA
This sequence comes from Myotis myotis, assembly GCF_014108235.1. Lineage (NCBI taxonomy): Eukaryota > Metazoa > Chordata > Mammalia > Chiroptera > Vespertilionidae > Myotis > Myotis myotis. Next base: position 39,051,169 of record NW_023416335.1, read on the forward strand.
AAAAAAAGGGTATTAGGTATCATTATGTACAGCCATTTCTTTTTTCAAATAATATTTTGCTTTCATTACAGATTAGCATATTACTAAATTATATGGTGCCAAGGAGCTTTCCCTCTAACACTTTTTTCTGTGTCAAATTAAGAAAATCCTGTATTATATTTCACATATTAATATATTCCAAGGATATACTAAAAAAGTAAAAATATATTTGAATGTTTTCACTAGGAATAAAGAGAGAATAACAGTACTTATTTTCAATTGTTCTATATGAGAAAATTTACTGAATGCTGCTATCCCCAAAGTGATGGAAGTGATAAAAAAATTTACAACAGGCACCAACTGGAATTCAAGCTGAACCAGACACATATTTTTGTTCTACAGAAGAGAGATTCCCCGCTAGGCTTGACAATAGAGACTTAAGCAACTAGAAGGAAGAGGCAGAATTAAATTAGCTCACTAATTACAATGCTGTTCTGCTTTGCAACACATGGAAATATCTATTATGGGTTGGGATTAAGAACTTATTTCTGTGAAAAATTACTTCTAGAGTTAGGAGAAAGCATTACAATGTTTTAATAGGCATCGTCACATCCCAATGACAGGAGTACAAATTGACGCAACTAATAAATGCAGATTACTTTTAAGGACAAATACTTTTAAGTATTCTACAAATAAACCTGGCAAAGTCTGAAAAGATAGGGATACATTTACTTCTATGTACAGCACTGCTTTCAAGAGCAGGACACTGGAAATCTCAATGTTTATTCATAGAGGACTGGTTGCATAAATAATACATCCATAGGATGGAATTCTACATAGCTGCTTTAACAAAATCTCTTATGTGACAATGTGAAAAATACTGAAATAGTCAAGCTGCAGAATAATGTGTATTAAAAGCCCTTTCATGCAAAAATGAATATATACATACTAGTAAGCTTTTTCAGGGGTGATTCACAAGACACTTAAAAGTGGTTACCTTTGCAGGGGTCCTCAAACTACGGCCTGCGGGCCACATGCAAATACAAATGTTGTATTTGTTCCCATTTTGTTTTTTTACTTCAAAATAAGATATGTGCAGTGTGCATAGGAATTTGTTCATAGTTTTTTTTTAAACTATAGTCTGGCCCTCCAACGGTCTGAGGGACAGTGAACTGGCCCCCTGTTTAAAAAGTTCGAGGACCCCTGCTTTAGAGAATGAGAAGAAACTATCTGCACCCCTTGAAATTTTACCCTGAACAGGTATTCAATGTATAATAAATAAATAAAAAGTCATTAGGATCAAGTTAGTAGTTTTAAAGAACTGAACTTTCAGTGTATTTACTTTGCTAATTATAAAAGCACAAAGTGGCCCGGCTGGGGTGGCTCAGTGGTTGAGCACCGACCTAGGAACCAGGAGGGTGAAGGTAGGACTGCGGTCAGGGCATATGCCGGGGTTGCAGGCTTGATTCCCAGTAGGGGGTGTGCAAGAGGCAACTGATTCATGATTCTCTGTCTGAAATCAATTAAAAAAAACACCACATTTAAAAACCACTAAGCGTAACCAGCATTCTTAAATCTATTCACAATCTATTAACAACACTGTGAGACAACTATAAATCTCGTGAGTCCACAGGACCTGTCCCCCGATTTCATTAGCTAGATGTAACAGAAAGGTCTATTTGCTCTGTAAAAAGATCTGGCTGAACATCCTTCACCGAACCATCGAAATCTTCCATCACAAGGTGGCAAAGAACCCCCGTCTGTAACCAAGTTTGGAGATCGCTCCCGATAACGCGCTTCAAAGAAAGTTTCTGCCCTTCCCTGGAGGCGTCTCAAGTCAACTGCGGTCTCCACACTGACAGGACACCCTCAGCCTCACACTGAACCAGGGGTGCCTCGCCGCTACTGTGTACATGAACGGGCAATACCACTGTCTTTTGAAACTATAGCACAGCTCCACATTTTGGAGGCCAGGAGCCGGAGGTGGTTAAAAAAAAAAAAAGAAAAAAAAAAGAATGATTCAGGTGCGATTTCATGAAAATGCAAGACTTAAACATATGGCACCGACCCAGGGGAACAACGGAAGCCCCAGGACACCCCATGTGCGTGATGAGACCACAAATCTCTAGAGATCAAAGATTTCTCCGAGGGCCGAGCAAAGGCAGGCGGACGCTGCTGGGCAAGAAACCCCAAAGGTAACTTCACCAGACCCTGGGAGAGGTGCGAAATCCAGCCTCCGACATGAGGGACGAGACAAGAGAGCGAGGGCTACGTGGAAACAAGTGGGAAGAAGGCGAAAGGGCTGGACATACATCCCAACAGCGGAGGTTGGGAGCCGAGGGGCAGAGGGTAGCTGGGAGCGAGGGGGCAGCAGAGCAGCGGAGGGGGTGGGCCAGGGAGCCGCCAGGGTTCGGGAGAGCGAGGAGGTCGGGCTGGGTGGATGCCGCGGAGAAGCGCGAGCAGGTTCCCACTGGGAGAGAGCGGGAAAGGGGTGAGGGGAACCCCGGGGCCCGCCCCACGCCCCACATCCCTCCCCGCCGCCCAGCTTCTCCATCTGGGCGGGGGCAGTATGTCAGGAGCGGCCGCACGTGTGTGCGAAGGGCGGCGGGAGGAAACCGGCGCCGGGCCCCGCGGCTGCAAGAGTCGGAAGGGCCGCGGGCACCGCCGGGAGCCGTGCGCCGCCTCACACGTGGGCTGAGCTGCCGCCGCCCGCCGGGCCCGGCCTGCGCCGCCGCGGCGGAGCGGCCGAGGCCCGGTGTGGCGGTGTCGCGGGGAGGATCGGCGCGCCGGCCGGGGCTAGGCGTCCGGGCGACGGGCTCGCTTACCTCTGCCTGTTTCCGGACCACATTGTCGGGGCTGAGCAGGTTTCCCAGGAGCAGGTAGAACTGTTGCTGCTCCGCCGCGGCCGCCGCCATTGCGCTAGGCGTGAGAGAGAGAAGGAGGGAGGGGAGACAGGAGCGGTGAGGCGCGCTGGCGGGCCGGCGGGAGGGGCGGGGGGCGGGCCCAGCGCGGGGACCGGCACCAGCTGTGCGCGCGGGACTAGCTGGGCCGGGCGGGAAAGGGCGGGGCAAAGGAGAAAGGGGAGGATGGGGCGGGGCCTGGCGACCCCTCACCCCGCCGCTGCCGCCGGCGTCGGCGCCTCATTGGCCCTGGGCGCGAGGGGCGGGGCCGAAGCCGCCTCCTCGGGAGCCGCGCGGATTGGCCACGCACCCTGCGGTGCCGTCACTGGCGGCGCGTGGCGTGCCGCTGGGTTAGGAGTGGGTCAGGCTGGTCGGGACTTAGCAACCTCCCTGGGGCCAGGCGGCGTCGCGGGGGAGGCGGGAGGAGCCACTGGCGGGCCTGGCTGCGGAGAGGGGCTCGAGGCCCGGCCGGGGAGGAGGGGCCAGCTCCGAGCGCGGGAGAATTCCGCGCCGCTGGCCGGCCGACCCCGTCCCGGCAGCCCCAGGAGCGCCCCCAGCTCTTGCGATCCCAAACCCCCACTCCCTGGGGAGAGAGCGCCTTTGAAACCGTTTCCCACTAAATGGCACATCCACTCTCCCCCGCCCCTCCATCTGTCAGACCCGCCTGGCCGCCCCTCAACGCCGCGCTCCTCGTGACTCACGCCCTGGGCCGGCCCGGAAGAGGGGTTACTCAGCGCTGGGCTCCCGCCAGGCCTCGGCCGCCCGCCTGGGTCCCGGCCCGCCTGTGCAGCGCACCCGCCTCCACTCCCCCCACCCCAGGATCCTGACTATTTCCTTCAATTCCGGGTTCCTGTTCTTTGGTTGCCAGCAGTTGAGAGAGACCACCCCCCCCCCCGCCCCCCCAAAGCAGCACTGGTTTATAGGGTTGATCTCTCCTGTTTGTTGACTCCCACAGGTACTGGGCGGCTCAGAGACCGTATTTAAGTGGAGCACACTAATGCATAGTCAGTGGTTCTCAACCTTCTGGCCCTTTAAATACAGTTCCTCATGTTGTGACCCAACCATAGAATTATTTTCGTTGCTACTTCATAACTGCAACGTTGCTACTGTTATGAATCGTCATGTAAATATCTGATATGCAGGATGGTCTTAGGCGACCCCTGTGAAAGGGTCGTTTGACCGCCGAAGGGGTCGCGACCCACAGGTTGAGAACCGCTGCATAGATAGTACACCCCATCTTCCTCTACTGCAGGACCTGCCACAGGCCGAGAGAGCAGTGTGCAATCAAAGACACTGCTGTTGATTGAGCCCCTCCTCTGCCCGCTGCATTGGGCTAAGGTGGCCCGGAGAACAGAACACTAGTCGTTTTTGCTTCAAAAGGACACCACCTTTCTAATGAGGAGATTACACATTGGGATGGTGGAGAGTACCCCACCTCTGGCCGGCCATAGTATTTAATGTAGGAAATTTAATTTCCTGTTGACTATTTTGCTGAAGTTCTCCTTGGAAGTCGACTTAAAACATGTGCCTTGCCCTGACCGGTTTGGCTCGGTGGATAGAGCATCGGCTTGCGGACGGAAGAGGGTCCCGGGTTCCATTCTGGTCCAGGGCACATGCCCCGGTTGTGGGCTCCATCCCCAGTAGGGCCTGAAGGAGGCAGCCAATCCATGATTCTCTCTTATCACTGATGTTTCTCTCTCTCTTTCCATCTCCCTTCCTCTCTAAAATCAATAAAGATGTATTTTTTAAAAAACAAAACAAAAAAAAATTGCCTTTTGGTGAATTATTTAAAACCTTGGCTGACATTAGAATCTGGGCCACTGTGTCCAGAATCTCTGGGCAGAGGCCCTGGGGTCCCCATGCATTTGTGATTGTCAGCCATGGTCTTTTAAAGGATTCTAATTGATTTGCGGAGAAAACTCCCTTAGAAAGTTTTAGCTGTGACAACGATAGGCTTCTCTATGAAAGGTTTACAGACCTATCTTTGTAGAATTGATGTTTCTTAGATGTGACAATTTGTCATAATACATTATTTCTTCGAAGATCATTATGTACATTAATTTGGGGTAGTTTTTTTAGTGTGTGTGTGTATGTGTGTGTGTGTCTGTGTGTGTGTGTGTTTTGTCAGCAGTGGTAAAGTCTGGATTCTAAGGAGGCTTTGTCTTCACCTATGGTTATTAAGATTTTGGGAATCACATACTATAAACCATTTTTAATTACAAGGTTACCAGTGAAATAAGATAAATTGTCGAGGCTTGCTCAAGAGTAGGCCTGATCTTCAGTTATTTTTTAACACCTGCTGTGGTAAGTGTTTTTATTGGCAGTGACTCTGGAGAGTACATATATTTGTTCAATAATTATTAAATAATAGAAATTCCAACATAAGTCTGCAGATTTCAAAATAGGGAGCTTATTTCCCAAGAATAGATGATCGAAGGTAATGAACGGTGAACTTGGGTCTTTAGTTTCTAAGTAGTTATGCGAACTTGGGTGAGCACATAATGTCTCTAAGCCTCAATTTCTCACCTATAAAATGTAATAACAATGGCTGTTATGATATTGTGTTATTAATCACAAAAGTCCTAACATTACATTATACTTGGAAATCAAATGGAGGGATAGAAAATTTGTCTTGCTTACTCCTGATTAGCTGCCACTGCTTTGGGCTGATTAACTGTGAATGGCTGGCTCCTGATGCCTTTCCCGTTAGCTTAACCACCTCTGTTACGTTTTGGAGCATATGTGCTTAGAGCGTTTAGAACCCCTTGTAAAAAAGGGTGAGGTTGGGAAAATGGAAGACTGAAAGTTTCTCTCAACTGTTTTATGAAACCTAGGTAAGTTAGGATGTTTGATGTTTGTCAAAAGTCTCTGACAGTCTGGTCCTAAATCCTTAGAGAGAGAACATTAGAATCTTCTCCAGCTATTGTTCTTGGTTGTATGGACTTCCATGTTGATGGGAGTTTCTAGACATGGGAGGTGGCTGGAGAAGTTAGGTTTGTAAAACCTTTGTGAAAGCTTCTTTCAACTGTGGTAGAATTTGGTCTCGCCTTAATAATACCATACCTTTACATTTCTGGTTTATTGGGTGCTGAATGTAAATAAAAGAAGATTCTATCAAATGAACAACCTGTAATTTGTTTAAAGTTGCCCCAGGACTCTAAAAGAACTGCAACTACTTGTCCTGATAGTTGTAAGTACCTGTGCTCTCTATATCACAACTTATTATGAGGGTCAGTTTAGATAATATAAATAAATGAACTATTACAGCCCTGGCCAGTGTGGTTCTGTTGGAGTATCATCCCATGCACAGAAGGTTCGTGGGTTCCGTCCCTGGTCAGGGCACATACCCAAGTTGTGGGTTTGATCCCTGGTCAGGGTGCATGTGTGTGTATGTGTGGTGTACAACTGATCAATGTTTCTCTTCAGTGACGTGGAGGTAGAAGTACCTTTCACATGCGTTAAAATACTTGGCATAGTGCCTGGTACAGAGTAAATAAATGCTTAAATGTTAGCTATCATTACTAATGCAGATTGAAACCTCTAAAACTTGTAAATTTAATTCTGATTGCACATTTACCTGTTAGATTATTACGTGTTTTTTTGTTTTTTTTTAGTTTTAAAAAATATTTTTATTGATTTCAGAGAGGAAGGAAGAGGAGGAGAGAGAGAAACATCAATGATGAGAGAGAATCGTTGATTGGCTGCCCCTTGCATGCCCTCCCCTGGGGATCTAGCCCGCAACCTAAGCATGTGCCATGATTGGGGATCAAACTATGATCTCCTGGTTCACAGGTCCACACTAAACTGGTGAGCCACACTGGCCAGTCTTATGTTTTGATAATCCTATTACATAAGTAGTCTTTGTTATGGCAATGCATAATAATTGTGGTTAAGAAAAATATTTCAGTTTGATATGATCATTATAGAGCATTTTAAAGCCAGTTTCAACATTAAATGCTATAGCTGCATTGTCCAATATAGTAACTACTAGCTATTATGGCTCTTGATTGCTTGAAATGTGTGCTTTTCTATTGAATTAAGATGTGCTTTAAATTAAAATACACACTACATTTCAAAGACTTAGTAGGAAATTAAGAATAACAATTTAACATTGATCACATGTAGAAATGATAATATACTGGTTAAATAAAATATGTTAATTATATTTATTAATAAACTATAATTATTAACTATATTAACAATTTTGCCTATTTTTTACTTTTAAAAAAATAACTACTAAAAACTTTAAAATTACATATGTAGTTTACATTTGTGAGTCACATTATATTTTTATTGGACAGTGCTTTACTGGAGAATAAAATAACCAGCTAGCTGTACATAGGTGTCCTCCATACTTTGTTCATTTAGATTTAGGAAGTGACTTGTCACAAAGTGAACATCACCTACCTTATAGTGCTTTCTGTTGCTTCCAGTTTTCCGACTTGATTCTCAGGAATTTGGAGACATGGTACAGTACTTTCTGAGCAATTCCTTGCTGAGGAATTTCTTTTCCCTGCTGGTTTGACATTAAACAGATTTGTGAACCTTTAGAAGGTAAGTGACTCCAGATTTGATCTTGTAGAATAAATATAATTTAAATCAAGGACTGAGGAAGAGTTGGGAGAAGGAAGAATACCTTTTATTTTTTTATGTTGATTATTTTCCCTTAAATGTGGTAAATGAATTTAAAAACCCTATTTGCTGCATTTTAACACCAACCTGAAATAAAAATATACTTAAAAGAATTTAAGTTTTTAAGTTCAATATTTTTCTTTAGAACACAGATAGTTTTAAAGAAAAAGGATGGAAAAAGATATACCATGAAAAATGTATCCAAAAGAGACCTGAAATGGTTATACTAATATCAGACAAAATAGATTTTATGATAAAATTGTTATCAGAGACAAAGGAGGACATTTTATTATGAAATTTAGGAAGATCTAAACAAATGAAAACTCATTGCATATGCATGGATTGAAAGACTTAATATCAAGATGGCAATACTCCCCCAAGTTGACATACAGATTTAAGGTAATAACTGTTAAAATTTCAACTGCTTTCCCCCTCCCCCAGAAATGGATAAGCTGATCTAAAATTCACATTAATTGCAAGAGACTACAAATAACCAAAACAATCTTGAACCCAACAGAAGTTGGAAGACTTACACCTTGATTTTAAAGCTTACTACGAAACTACAATAATGAAGACACTGTGGTACTGGCTTAAGGATAGACATATGGATCAATGGAATTAAATAGAGACTCCAGAAGTAAACCTTATATTTGTGGTCAATTGATTTTTTACAAGAATGCTGTGATGGTTAATGTTTCAACTTGGCTAGGCTATTACCAGTTGTTGGGCCAAACACTAGATTTATGGATATGATTAATATTTAAAATCAGTTGAGCCTTGGCCGGTTTTGTTCAGTGGTTAGAGTGTCGACCCTCAGACTGAAGGGCCGAAGGTTCTATTCCAGGCAGGGGCACATGCCCCAGTTTTGGGCTTGATCCCAGGTTCTGGTTGGACACATGCAGGAGGCAGCCAATTGGCATGTTTCTCTTACCTCAATGTTTGTCTCTCTCTGTCTCTGTCTCTGCCCTCCCTTCCACTCTCTCTGAGGAATTAGTGGAAAAAGTGTCCTGGGGTGAGGATTGAATGAATGAATGAATGAATGAATGAGTAATAAATAAATAAAATCAGTTGATTTTAAGTATAGCAGATTAGCCTCGACCAGGGGGGTGGGTCTCATCCAAGCAGTAAAGGCCTTGATGGAAAGCAGACTGAGTTTTCCGGAGAAGAAGCAATTCTGCTTCAAGTCTGCAACACAAACACCTGCTGGCTTGCTCTCCAAATTTCAGAATTGAACATCAACTTTTACATGAAATTTACTTGCTGGTCTGCCCCTATAGACTTCAGTCATACCAACCCCACAATAATGTAAGCTAATTTCTTAAAATAAATCTATCTATATTCTATTGACCTTATTTCTTTGGAGAACACTGATGGATACAGGTGCCAAGACCATTTAGTGTTGGAACAGACGTTCCAACAGATGTTATGGTACAACTGGAATCCACATGCACAAGAATGAAGCTGGACTACTACTTCACACATATATGAACCTCAAAACAGAGCCTAGACCTAAATGTAGGAGCTAAAACTATAAAATTCTTAGAGGGTAGCAGACCAAATCTTCATGGCCTTGGATTAAGCAATCATTTCTTAGATGTAACACCAAAATCACAAAAGACAAAAGGAAAAAATAGATAAATTAAACTTTATTGAAGTTAAAAACTTTTGTGCTTTAATGGGTTGTCTTTTCATCAAGAAAGTGAAAAGACAACCCATAGAATGGACAAAAATATTTGCAAATCATATATTTTATGGGACTTTTATCCAGAATATATAAAGAACTGTTATATCCAATAATAAAGAGACAACCCAATTCAAAAGTGGGTAAAACATTTGAATAGACATTTCCCCAAAGAAGATATAAGAATACAAGTGACTAATAAGTACAATAAAAGATGATCAACATCATTAGTCATTACAGACATGCAAATCAAAACCACAATGAAATATCACTTCATTTCCATTAGAATGGCTATACTAAAAAAGACAATAGCAAGTCTGGTAAGGATGTGGAGAAACTGAAACCCTCATACATTGCCTATGGGAATATGAAATGATGTATTCAATTTAGAAAACAATTTGGTAATTCTTTAAAAGTTACACAGAGTTACTATATGATGCAGCAATTCTACTCCTAAGTATATGCTCAAGAGAAATGCTAACATATGTCTACACAAAAAACTTGTACATGACTGTTCATAACATTATTCATAATAGCCACAAAGTGGAAACAAGCCAAATGTACATCAACTGATGAACAGGTAAAATGTGGTATAGCCATACAATGGTATATTATTTGGCAATAAAAAGAAATGAAGTACTGATATATACCAGAACATGGATCAACTTTAAAAACATGGTAAGTTATGCTTATCAGTAGAGCAGTGACCTTAGAATAGCCCTTATAATGGAACACAGAGATTAACCTAGACAAGATTAAAATCAACAGAACTAGATAGAGAGAGGATTTTTGGCAAAGGTCAGATAAGAAACTATGGAAATAAAACAAGGAACTGTAGAAGGTTACCCAAAACATGCCATGATGTGATTATAGAGGCATGCTTATAGGATCAAATGGTATAAATACAGATGTAACAGGACAATAAAGAGAGAACCTGGCTATGCTGATCAACTGGAAAAAAACAAAAAACAAAACAAAACATGGTAAGTTAAAGAAACCAGACATAAAAAGTGGTTCCATTTATATGAAATGTCTAGAATCAACAAGTCCATAGAGACAGAGAGTAGAATAGTGGTTGTCAGGAGCCTGGGGATGGGGACGGGGGTGGGGAGAAGTGGAGGGAGCAAGAGAGGAGGGAATGTGGAGTGACTGCTAATGGATATGGAGATTCTTTTTGAGGTGATAGAAATGTTCTGGAATCTGATAGTGGTGATGGATCACAACTCTAAATATATGAAACACTATTGTGTACTTTAAAAGGGTGAACTGTGTGGCTTGGAGCTTGAGGTGCCTTTCCCCACCTCCTTCTTTCCCCAGGACATTCCACCCCAAGCACACTGCTGGAACCTCTCTTTCCTCTTTTGTCTCTCAAGGAGTCTCTCTCTCTCTCTCTCTCTCTCTCTCTCTCTCTCTCTCTCTCTCTCCCTCTCTCCCTCCCTCCCTCCCTCCCTGTTCCTCCCCCTCCCCGCTAAGATCCAAGGGAACTTTTTAGCTGTAACTTGTTTCCTGAACCCATTTCTTCTATGGCTCACTTCTTCTACCTCTGTGACTTCCTAAATAAACTTTCTCTAAAAAAAAAAATAAAATAAAAGGTGAACTTTATGGAATGTGAATTATATCTCAAGAAAGCTATTATTTTTAAAGAATTTTTTCCCTTAGAGATCTGAAGGAAATGGATCCAGATCTCAATTACTGTTTTTCTATTTTCACAATATTTTTAACTCAGTTCAAAATACATGGATGATAACATTCATAACCCTCAAACCTTCTGGACATTCCTAAACCAGTATTGGGGGTGAGGGGGGATATGATTTAGTCTATAATTTTCCACTCCATCTATTGCTATTTATAGCAAGTATCTTACAGTTTAGACACAATGACATACATATTTTACCTCATGCATTATGATGGCATACATAGTGGAATATTAATTGTGACATCAATCCACATCTCAAATTAGCATCCCCTGGCAGGATAGATTTTCTAATGGTCTAAAGTTCATGAGGAAGAAACAAAAGGAACTTTATAATAGTTCATATGCTTCAGTTCTACCCACTCTGTGTAGTAGTATTTCATGCCACATTTTATTGTTAGTATTTATTCAACAAACAATTTTTTAGCAAATATTTATTGGGCACCTTCTCTGCAGTAGGCACTCATAGGCTGTTGTGATTCAGTAGTGAGCAAGTAGACTGGGTTCCCACCTCCATGGAGCTCATAATCTTTTCAAAGATATCAGGCAATGAACAAGTAAATTGGGTAGAAAAGATAATTTTATATAGTGACCACTGAAGAAAAGGAAAATGAGATCAAGAATGACTGGGACAGAGTTGGGTACTACTTTAGGGACATAGTCTTTTGAGGGGAGGTGGTATTTGAGCTAAGACTTGGAAGATGGGGAGACAAGAAATGAGGGAAATTCCCCCCAAACAAAGGAGACAGGGGTACAAAAACCCTTAGACAAAAATGAGTCTGGTGTATTCCAACAAAGAAAGACTATAGCGAGAGGGGAGTAAGCACTGAGGGAAGGGGCTGGCGGGTAGGCAGTGGCCAGATCACCTAGGACATTGTGATAGTTTAGTTGTATGACTTTCTAAGTGGAACGAGAAACCATTTGATGGTTAAGTAAGAGGTATGACCCGGAAATCAGCTTTAAAAGATCATTCTGGCTGCTACATAGGAAATGCACTGTAGGAGGGAGTGGGGAAGCTAAGAGAGTATTGGGAGGTCATTATAGGACTCCAGGTCAGAGAAGATCGTGGCCTGGACTACAGCCACCCACCATGTCCAAAGTGGTCAGATTTAGATACTTTTCTTTTGGAAATAGAGCCGGATGTAGGGTGCAGAGGCAGCTCCAAGTTTTGTGGGACCTGAAACATACATAATTTGAGGGCCCTCTATAAGAAAAATAAACTGAACACAAAATGAGGTGTCTTGGAAGGGTTCTGTACAAGTTGAAGGGCCTGCAGCTCAAACTTCATGAGCTTCGTGGGGGCTCCACCTCTGTCAGGGATGAGATGGATGTAGCAAGGATGCCTAGGTTTTGAGGCTTAGCAGTGGTGATGCCATTAAGATGAGACTGTGTTTGGGGTATGGCCTAGAAAGGAGAAAATAAGAGTCAGGTTTCCTTCATGGGAAGTTTGAGATGCCTCATAGACAAACAAGAGGTGATGTCCAGGAAGCAGTTGGACAGAAGAACCGGGAGCTCAGGAAGAGGGCAGAGTTGGAAATGTCAACTTAATGTGTCATATTTATGGCATCTAAAGCTCTGGAGGTAGATGACATCACCTGGGGAAGAGAAAAGAGCATGAAGGACTCAGCTCTCAGACATCACAACACTTAGAGGTCAGGCAGAGGAGGTTTTTAATTCATAATACAGATATCATAACAGGGAGCTAGTGGCAGTACATTGAATATGTCTCCTTAAATTCTAATTCCCTTTTGATCACTGATTGCAAGGATTTCTTTAACACCTAAGAGTCCACTAAAATGTAAAGATTGTTGGAATGCCAAGTCGGCACAAATGTTAAAGAAAAGTAAATTACACAACACTTTCTTTTAAGGGATTACTTTTATTGTTTGAAGCTTCAGGAGAAGCGGTATTTTCTTGGTGCTCCTCTAAGTTTTCTTCAACCATCTCATCTACTTCTCCACCTCTTATTTAGAAAGAATGCTTTACAAAGAAATTAGATCAAACTAATACTAAGATGTCAAATGCTGTCCTCCCACCTCAATCTAAGACATGGCTAATTAGTTTTATTTATGCTTAAGTTTGTGCTTGATTATCAGAAATAATATACCTGCTATTTTAGGTGCACCCTCTCTCCCAGGAGCATGCCTGCTTTCCCTGCCCCTTCTTCTTCCTCCACATGCGTGCATCTCTTAAACTCTAAGGGCCCCAGGAGACTTGTGGCCAGGGGAGTGGTGGCAGCAATAGCTCCTCCTCGGCTGACCCCCTGAACCTATCTCCAAGGCTCCCTTTCCTCTGACTTCTCAGTAAGCTCATTTCTGTTGCTGTGACTAATTTCTCAGTAAGCCAAAGCTCCCACCTAGGCTCTCTCCTCCAGTTTCTTCTGTCCTACACCCTTCCTTGTTTCACTGTTCGCAGCTTTAAACAACACACTCACAAGATACCTGCAAAGTGCATATATATATATATATATATATATATATATATATATATATATATATATAATTTTATTTATTTATTTAAATTTTTTTATTGATTTCAGAGAGGAAGGCAGAGGGAGAGAGATAGAAACATTAATGAGAGAGAATCATTGATGGGCTGCCTTCTGCACACCCCTTCCTGGGGATTGAGCCCACAACCCAGGCATGTGCCCTGACTGGGAATCGAGCCATGACCTCCTGGTACATACATCAACGCTCATCCACTGAGCCACACCTGGCTGGGCTATACCTAATATTATAAAGAATGCAAAAAAGGGATGGGAAAGGCAGGTATGTGCTTTAAGTTCTGTCTGCTATGTAAAATAAGAATAATCTTGGAGCCATGCTATAAAAATGCTTGCGTTGTAGGAATTCAGCGATACCACAGGCCAAATATTTTCTCTTAAAACATAACTACATGTAGAAAATATTGATAGAATGCAGCTTAAAAATGGAATATGCACCCTTATAGCTAAGCACCATCATTTTAAAGGGATCTCATTACACCATTAATCAGGCTGGTTAGACTCAGTTTTCAGACTCCTGCTCTTCCAGGGGCTCTGCCCTTCTGAATGGATCATTCCGTGGTTATGAGATTGAGAATAAGGGCTAAGTCTTTTCTAAGGAGAGAAGAGGACTATTCTATTTAAAAACTAGAAGGAAGTCATAATACTTAAGCTATTAACTTTAGAAGAAGCTTTATGGGTAAAATATATATGTATCCAATTTCATCTGTTGATAGGTTACAAAGCATGAAATCAATATAGAGAAGGTTAAAGAGGTACTTTTTTTAATGTATTGAATTTAGAGAGGGAGAAAGAAAGAAGAGAGAGAGAAAGAGAAACATCCATTGTTGTTCCATTTATTTATGCATTCATTGGTTGATTCTTCTATGTGCCCTGACTGGGGATTGAAACCCCACCTGTGAAGAAAAACCAAAAAAACAAAAAAAAAAAACCCACCTGTGTGTATGGGGACACTATTCTAGCCAACTGAGGTACTGGGCCAGGGCTAAGGGGTACTGTTTTTAATAGGGTAGTCAGGGGAAACCTTTCTGAAGAGGTGATATTTTAGCATCTGAGAATGGATTGCTTCTTGGAACTTAATTTTGTGGAAAAGCAAAGTTATTTAATAAATTAATATTAAAAATACTCAATCTTTTTTTTATATAGCAGGTTTTAATTCATAATAAAACCTAACAAGATTTTCATCATTTTCTGTAAGTGCTAACTTTCTATACTTTATCTCAATGAATCCTCACATTTAACCAACAAGGCTTCAACCATTTTGTCATGAAAACATTTATTTGGGTCAGGAGATCCTGGCTCGATTCGCAGCTTCACTACTAACTCACTCTGACCCTGAACTGTGCTCTCAATGCTCCCCTAGGCCTCCATTTCCTCATCGGTAAATTGGGAGAGCTGGACTAGATCCCCAGGGTATCTTTTTTCAGCTACAACATTTGAGCATCATTAAATCAATTATCTCACTGTGTTGAAATAGAGTGATGATTACAGAGGCCACTTAGCCCTGCTCTTCCAGAAACCAAATTGCTCTGGATCTCTGGGACCTGAGGTCTTATATCTCTGCTTGCATTTTGGAAGATTTTTCTCCCCCCATTTTCCCTGTCAGCCAGCTGCCACGTACTGTAGCTGACAACATAAAATGACAGCTGTCTCTGCTTGTCAGCTGGTCTCATCAACTGGTTTGCTATGTGCCTTGGAAACCAGGTACCTGAATGCATTAGATGGAATATGAAACAGGCACAAAGTAGAGAGCTGGGTCTATTTCACGTAGAGTACCATGCATGAGCTTGACAATTATTTGGCCACTCAGGTATTTTTCATTTTGGGGTTCATAACTTTGTTCTATAGGTGTAATTCTTCTAGGATGCTAACACAAACCTCTCACTACTGGTATTATGAATATATATATTTCATACACACAAACACAAACACAAAAGTGACAGGACAAGAGAGCAGAACTGCTTAGGGAGGTCTAAATTAAACTTCCTATATAATAAAAGGGTAATATGCAAATCGACTGAATGGCGGAATGACCAGCCGCTATGACGCACATTGACCACCAGGGGGCAGATGCAGGAGCTGACCCTTGGTGGTCAGTGTGCTCCCACAGGGAGAGCACTGCTCAGCCAGAAGCCCTGAGTTGGGCTCACTGCTGGTGAGCGCAGCAGCAGTGGCAGGAGCCTCTCCCACCTCTGCGACAGTGTTAAGGATGCCCGACTGATGGCTTAGGCCCGCTCCCCACAGGAGCCATCAGTCAAACATCCCCTGAGGGCTCCCAGACTGCGAGAGGGTGCAGGCTGGGCTGAGGGACCCCGAGTGCACGAATTTCGTGCACTTGGCCTCTAGTTATATAATAAAGACATTGCCACACTGGCCAGAGTGGCTCAGTGCTTGGGCATCCTCCCATCCACTGAAAGGTTGCCTGTTCAATTCCTAGTCAGGACAATGCCTGGGTTGGGGCTTGATCCCCATTAGGGGCCTGCAGGAGGCAGCTGATCGATGTTTCGCTCTCACATTGATGTTCCCCTCTCTCTCTCCCTCTCTCTTTAAAAAACAATAAAAAAATATTTATTTCAAAAAAGACATTGCCATTTGACAAGTCCTCTCTATCTAATTTTCTTTGTGAGCTGACATTTTGGCTTTGTTATACTTAGTTAGGTGATTACATTCTAGGAGAAGCAGTTAAATAAGGTAGTCCAGCCCTGGCCAGTGTGTCTCAGTGATTAGAGCACTGAAGGGTCACAGATTTGATTCCTGGTCAAGGGCACATACCTGGGTTGCATGTTCAATTCCTGGCCCTGGTCAAGGCGGAAGGCAACTGATCAACTGATGTCTCACTTGAGCACTTTCTCTCTTTCTCCCTCCCTCTCTCCCTCCCTCCCTCCCTCTCTCCCTCCTTTTCACTGTCTTTAAAAATCAATGGGAAAAATATCTTTAGGTGAGGATTAACATACATACATACATACATACATAAATAAATAAAATAAAGTAGTCTGTTAAGTAAGTAGTCTTTTGACTTCTTAGTGATTGATTTAATTTCTACAATGAAAATGAATTATGTTTTTTCTCATTTATGAGTACATTAAGATAAAATGTACTCAGCCTCTGAGAGGACAGAACCATAATGTATAGAGGCCCAAGATGGGTTCTCCAAACATTTTAAATAGAACTTACTTTGAAACACTTGAGAAATTTAAGCCCCTAAGTGTCAGACTGCTTGTAAGTACTTTTTTCTATAGGAAAGTTAGGTAAAATATCCTGGTGTATTGGATTTTGTTTAATTGGTGAATAGAAGGTACAATGATCAAGAAATAAATAACATGCTCTGGCTGTGTAGCTCAATTGATTAGAACATCATCCCAATATGCTATGGTTGCAGGTTTGATCCCCGGTCAGGGAACATATGAGAATCAACCAATTAATGCATAAATAAGTAGAACAACAAAAATCGATGTTTTTCTCTCACTCTCTTCCCCATCTCCCCCCCCCCCCATCAGTATATAAAAATTAATTGAAAAGAAGTAAATATCACAATTGTAGGAGAAAATAGTAAGAGCTTTCTGTTAGAAAGGAAATAAAGAACACAATTAGTAGTGGCCAGAGACAGAACAAAAATACATTTGATAATTACAGTCTTACTTGGGTGCTGCAAGGATCCTGATCAGGGAAAACAGCTCTGCCCATACATGGGTCCTGGAAAGGTTTCTCCCCGGAACCACCTAAATGAAATAAAAACTCATTTTTACTGTTTCAGGATGGTTACACAAGTAATTAGGACAATAGTTTATATTCTTCTGGGCAACTCTAATAAAAAAGTGCTACGTTCTTAAGTACATGGAGGTAGTCACCAGGCCATTTAAGACACAGTATCCAATAATAATGAGCAATCGTGAAATTCTCATTCTTTCATTCTTGGTTTCTGTCTAGTAAGTACTCAGAATCCTTTTTTCTGGCCTTGCCTTCTTCTTAGGTACCACTGTGGGGACTCCAGAGAGTGACAGGGTTGAAAGGGTCCCCTGGATCTCCCACAGAGAGACTTTCCTCCAGAATCACCCTCAATGATCCCACAGTGTGGATTAAGTTCTTAAACTTTTTCATCTGAATTTGAGGTTTGGGGAGGGCTTACAGTAGTCAAAGCTGTTCTTGGCACTATGGTCGCTCCAGTCGTGGCATGTCATGAAGCCCACTGTCCGACCTCCTGGCTCAGAGACGTCACCATGGAGACGTCTGACTGCAATTGTGACCCGCTGCAGGTGAGCAGTGCTGCACTGTTGGCACATTTCAGTTTGCCCACCAGACAACCTGTATGGGCCGTTCAGGCACTCAGATAGTATGGGCTAACCCAACTGTCCCCAAAGCCATGGGAGCGAAAGGGAGCTCTGGCCTTTGAGAACTCAAAACAAACCTCATGATGTTGAGGGCTGCTCAGATTGGAAACAAATATATCAACAACATCAGTTTGAAACAGTAGTTTCTTTACCTATGGATTTCAGTTCTGTTCTCCAATTCAATACTGAAAAGAGAAACTGATCTCTCACAGAGACAAAGAAAAATTTGTATGGGAGCAAAAGAAAATTCCCTATTAAATGAGTTTATGGCATTTTGTAGTTTAATTTTTATGTGACATATTACCTTAGCAGATTTGTCCTAGTTTGTCCTAGTCCTCGATAACCTAGTTTCACTACACGTAGAATTCCATTATTCTATTTATTAATTTTCGTAGATAATGAATTAAAACCAAACTTCTTGGTTTTTAGAATTATTTCAGAGGAATCATTTCAGAAACTCAGGAATCATTTCAGAATACTTCCTACCTATACCTACCAGGAGAAGTGTACTAACAAGTCAATACACAGGATCAGACACAAATTCAACTAACTATAGCCTTGAAAATTTTCAGATGGCGGCAGAGTAGGAGGATGCTGCATGGACATGCTCCCAGACACAAAATGGAATAATGACTGAAATATGGAAAGGCTTCCTGAATAATCAATGGAAAACTCACAGGAGAGAACCCCGATACCCAAGGACTGAAGATGGAGACCACATAGAGACTGGTAGGAGGGGCGGAGGCACCAAAGGGCTGGCCAGGCACCCACAGACAGCAACTGAAGTCCCGGAGAGATATCTCAGCTGTGGGGGGTGCCACTGAGAACTCTGGGATCTAATCCTGAAGCTGGGCTCCTCAGCAGAGAGCACCAAACTGAGGAGGGTACCCACATAACATCTAGCTGTGGAAAGCAGAGGAGTGCTGTCTGCCAGGGAGGGGCAGCTGAAAGTTTGGGCACCCTCTTAAAGGGCCAACACACAGAAATTCCCTGTGGAGCCACCCACCTTGTGTTCTGGCAGAGGGAGGGTGAAGTGGACTGGAGCTGTAAGAGCAGAACCCAGGACTGGGGACTTGGAGGATAGAGCTCAGAAGGCAGACATCCCAAGTTTCCTGCACTGAGTCATTCCCTCACACAGTGGAGGACATCTTTTCCACATAGACATCTGCCTTGCCTGGGGGGGAAGACAGTCAACACACCCTATTGAAAAATACCTTGCCCTGAGGCCACTGAAGAGATTAAAGGTAACAATTAGCCTCCAGGCAGAAGCAACTGCCCCACCCTATTGAAAAAACTCTCATCACACCTGAGGACGATTGCTTGGGGGAATCCTATTAGTCTGTAGACCAGTGGTTCTCAACCTTCCTAATGCTGTGACCCTTTAATACAGTTCCTCATGTTGTGGTGACCCCCAATTTCATTGTTACAAATTGAACATAATTAAAGCGTAGTGATTAATCACAAAAACAATATGTAGTTATATTTGTGTTTTCATTTATTTATTTATTTATTTATTTATTTATTTATTTATTGGAATTTTCTTTTCTTTTTTTTTTTTATTGCTTAAAGTATTACAAAGGGTATTACATATGTGTCCTTTTTCCCCCCCCACCCTTGACAGTCCCCTAGCCTCCCCTATCCCCCAGTGTCTTATGTCCATCGGTTATGCTTATATGCATGCATACAAGTCCTTTGGTTGATCTCTTACCCCCCTCCATCCTGCCCCCCAACCCTCCCCGGCCTTCCCACTGCAGTTTGACAATCTGTTTGAGGCAGCTCTGCCTCTGTATCTATTATTGTTCAAAAGTTTATAATGGTCTCTATTATCCATGAATGAGTGAGATCATGTGGTATTTTTCCTTCATTGACTGGCTTATTTCACTTAGCATAATGCTCTCCAGTTCCATCCATGCCGTTGCAAATGGTAAGAGTTCCTTCCTTTTTAGAGCAGCATAGTATTCCATCGTGTAGATGTACCACAGTTTTCTAATCCATTCATCTACTGATGGGCACTTAGGCTGTTTCCAGATCTTAGCTACGGTGAATTGTGCTGCTATGAACATAGGGGTGCATATATCCTTTCTGATTGGTGTTTCTGGTTTCTTGGGATATATTCCTAGAAGTGGGACCACTGGGTCATATGGGAGTTCCATTTTCAGTTTTTTAAGGAAACTCCATACTGTCTTCCATAGTGGCTGCACCAGTCTGCATTCCCACCAGCAGTGCAAGAAAAGAGGGTTCCTTTTTCTCCACATCCTCTCCAGCACCTGTCGTTTGTTGATTTGTTGATGATAGCCATTCTGACAGGTGTGAGATGGTACCTCATTGTTGTTTTGATTTGCATCTCTCGGATGATTAGTGACTTTGAGCATGTTTTCATATGTCTCTTGGCTTTCTGAATGTCCTCTTTTGAAAGGTGTCTATTTAGGTCCTTTGCCCATTTTTTGATTGGATTGTTTATCTTCCTTTTGTTAAGTTGTATGAGTTCCCTATAAATTTTGGAGATTAGGCCCTTATCAGATATGACATTGGCAAATATGTTTTCCCACACAGTGGGTTTTCTCGTTGTTTTGTTGATGGTTTCTTTTGCTGTGCAGAAGCTTTTTATTTTGATGTAGTCCCATTTGTTCATTTTCTCTTTAGTTTCAAGTGCCCTAGGAGCTGTATCAGTGAAGAAATTGCTTTGGCATATGTCTGAGATTTTGTTGCCTTTGGATTCTTCTAGAATTTTTATGGTTTCCTGTCGTACAGTTAAGTCCTTTATCCATTTTGAGTTTATTTTTGTGTATGGTGTAAGTTGGTGGTCTAGTTTCATTTTCTTGCATATATCTGTCCAATTTTCCCAACACCATTTATTGAAGAGACTATCTTGGCTCCATTGTATGTTCTTGCCTCCTTTGTCAAATATTAATTGAGCATATTGGTTCGGGCCGTATTTGTGTTTTCTGATGGTCTTAGGCAACCCCTGTGAAAGGGTCGTTCGACCCCCAAAGGGTTCGCGACCCACAGGTTGAGAACCGCTGCTGTAGACAGAGGCAGACTCTGGAGGCTTTGATTCTTTGCCTGATCCAATTAGTCAGAAACAGCCTTTAACACTGTCCTGCACTAGAGATAGAGAGGTATAAACTATAGAGGATCTACCTAAAACATAGTCACAAACCCAAACAGACAACAAAATGAGGAAACAAAGAAACCATTCCCAAATGAAAGAACTAGAGAATTTTCCAGAAGAGGAGATAAATGAAGCAGAAATTTATATGAAACAGAGAGTTCAGAGTAATGATGTTAAAAATGCTCAACAGTATGAAAAAAGATATAGTAACTATGAAAAAAGAACAGTCTGAGTATCTGAATGGATACAAAAACATGACCCAACTATATGCTGTCTACAAGAGACCCACCTCAAAACAAAAGACATATACAGGATGAAAGTGAAGGGATGGAAAAAAGTAAAGGGATGAGATAAAGAATGACATTACACAAATAAAGAACACATTGGAAGGAATACACAGCAGATTAGGGGAAGCTGAGGATTGAATCAGTGAATTAGAAGACAGTTGAAAATAACACTCAATTAGAGAACCAAAAAGAAAAAACAATTAAAAAACAGAGGACAGCTTAAGGGAGCTGTGGGACAATGTGAAATGTAACAATATTAGAATAGTAGGTGTGCCGGAAGAGGCAGAAAGGGATAAAGGAGTAGAGAAGGTATTTGAAGAAATAATGGTAGAAAACTTCCCTAACCTGATAAAGGAAAAAGTCACACAAGTTCAGGAGGCACAGGGGACCCCAAACAAGAAGAACCCAAACAGATCCATGCCCAGATACATCATAATTAAAATGCCAAAAATTAAAGACAAAGAGAGAACCTTAAAGGCAGCAAGAGAAAAGAAAACTGTCACCTACAAAGGAGATCCCATAAGACTGACACCTGATTTCACATCAGAAACTCTACAGGCCAGAAGGTTAATGTGTCTGTGGTGGTTACAGCACATCAATAAACTGACTTACCCCAACACTTATTTTATTACTCACAAGAAAGATGGTGAATTGTGTTGACTTACCCCCACCAAGTACCATTTGACTGGCTAAGGAAACTTCACTACATGTGTTAACTTTATGAACGTAGGTATTTGGTATTGGCAGTGGTGTGTGACAGGCAGAAGCGTGTCTTTAACACTGATGCCACGGTGGGCACAGCTGCGTGCAGGCTAACTGCAATTAACTGGTCCAAGGCACCAGGCACCAGCTCCCCTCAACGCCAGTGTGTCGAGTGGGCAAACTATCTGCCCAGTCCATTCCCTTTACCAAGCCTGTCAACAGTCCTGGGAGTTTCTCTGTAGGAATTTCTTTGATGACAGGAACCCTGGACTATGAAAAAAAAAAAAAAAAGTACTCAAAGTAATGGAAAGCAAGGATCTGAGACCAAGATTGCTATATCCAGCAAGGCTATCATTCAAAATAGATGGTCAAATAAAGAGCTTTTCAGACAAAAAAAAGGCTAAAGGAGTTCATCACCACCAAGCCAGCATTACAAGAAATGCTAAAGAGATTGATGTCAGGGATTGCTGAGAAAAAGAAACAGAGAGAGAAACCTAGCCATACAGAATTAAAATGGCTATAAATAAGTACCTCTCAATAATAACCCTAAATGTAAATGGATTAAATGCTCCAATCAAAAGGTGTAGGGCTGTGGTTGGCAAACAGCGGCTCGCAAGCCACCCACATGCGGCTCTTTGGCCCCTTGAGTGTGGCTCTTCCTAAGCCTTAGGAGTACCCTAATTAAGTTAATAACAATGTACCTACCTATATAGTTTAAGTTTAAAAAATTTGGCTCTCAAAAGATTTTTCAATTGTTGTACTGTTTGATATTTGGCTCTGTTGACTAATGAGTTTGCCGACCACTGGTGTAGGGTATCTGAATGGATACAAAAACATGACCCAACTATATGCTGTCTACAAGAGACCCACCTCAAAACAAAAGATATACACAGGATGAAAGTGAAGGGATTAGAAAAAATCTTCCATGCAAATAGAAAAGAAAAAAGAAAGCTGTAGTAGCAATACTGTACTCATAGCCAACAAAATAGACTTTAAAAGCATCATGCTAAGTAAAATAAGTAGGTCGGAGAAAGATAAATATCATATGATCTCACGCATTTGTGGAATATAATGAACAACATAAACTGATGAACAAAAATAGAGCCCGAGGGGGGTAAAATATTCTAGAAACTAATAGAGCTAATTCTGTTATTTGCAGATTTTTAATATTTCCTACAATTTTTGTGATATGATACTATGTTAGTACAGTTTTGGTAATATTATTATACTTTTTATTCTTGAAATATTAATGTATCTTGCATGCAATATTATTATATGTAAGATCATTTTTCTTGAATAATTGGTGTTTATTGCATGTAACATTATGTTATTTAAAATTTTTTTTCTTGAAATAAAAAAAGCTGAAAACAAAGAAAATTTTCAAACCAAAAAGTAAAAAAAAAAAAAAGAAAAGAAAAGAAAAAAGAATTGTTTCAGAAGACGTGTACAGACCCCTTTGGATGGGTCACATTTTTTTTTCTTGGTAAAATGCCTAGTCTAAGCACTTTCAGCATCAGTTTGAAAGCTCTTCCTTCAACACCATTCCTTGCTTCTTTATCCTCACTTCGGTGTAGTTTGTTCTGATGTTTTGGCTCATGGGCAGGGGTGATGGCAGTGAGGTGTCCTCGTGGCTCTTTGCTTAAGGGACCAAAGCCAGAAATTATGCAGGTTAAGAATCAGTGATTGAATGATTATAAGATGTATGAAGAACATATTAAAAGAATGGATCCTGGCTGGTGTGCCTCAGTGGTTGTGTTGATCCATGCATCAAGAGGTGGCAGCCATTCCCCAGTCAGCGGCATGCAGGAGGCAGCTGATTGATATTTTTCTCATCAGTGTTTTATCTCTTTCTCCCTCTCTCTAAAATCAATAAAAACATTAAAAAAATCCAATCCAATCAGTGAACACAGCATGAAGTGGACACAGCAAAAGGCTGAGGAGACTTGATTTCTCCTTTTATGACTCAAGGTGAGATTTTGGAGAAGTCACATGACCTTTCATGTGTACATCTTCATTGATGTAAAATGGACATCATATAATCTGCCTACCTTTCTCTAAAAAGTGCTTCCATTAAATGACTAGAGAAGAAAATATTGTAAAGCAAAGATTTTAACAATGGTTTACATATAATTCAAAATAAAAACTCTGTTGTTGAAAGGCTTCTTTTCTTAGAGAAGAAAACTCAAATCATCTAATTTCTTTTTTAGCCATTTCACTTTGGTCTTATCATCTCTTTAAAAATGAATATGAGCCCTAGCCGGTTTGGCTCAATGGATAGAACATCAGCCTGCGGACTGAAGGGTCCCAGGTTTGATTCTGGTCAAGGGCACATGCCTGGGGTTGCAGGCTTAATCCCCAGTAGGGGTCATGCAGGAGGCAGCCGGTCAATAATTCTCTCTCATCATTGATGTTTCTATCTCTCTCTCCCTCTTCCTTCCTCTTTAAAATCAATAAAAACATATTCTTTTAAAAAATGAATATGACAGTAAAGTTTAAAGCAAACATGAAAAGAAAAGCTTAATGAAATCATGATAAATGTGAACAAAGCTAAGAACATAAAAAATTAATAAAACTGCCCCAGCTGGTTTGGCTCAGTTGATGAAACATTGGCCTGAGGACTGAGGGTCCCAGGTTCAATTCCAGTCAAGGGCACATGCCTGGGTTGCAGGCTTGATCCCCAGTAGGGGGTGTGCAGGAGGCAGCCGATCAATGATTCTCTCTCATCATTGATGTTTCTATTTCTCTCTCCCTCTCCCTTCCTCTCTGAAATCAATAAAAAATATATTTAAAAAAATTAATAAAACAGATTTCTGCCCTAGCTGGTTTGGCTCAGTGGAGAGAGTGTTGGCCTACAGACTGAAGGGTCCTGGGTTTGATATGGTCAAGGGCACATGCCTGGGTTGCGGGCTCCATCCCCAGTGTGGGGCGTGCAGGAGGCAGCTGATCAATGATTCTCCCATCATTGATGTTTCTTTCTATCCTGCTCTCTTCCTCTCTGAAATCAATAAAAATATATTAAAAAATAGATTCCTTTCAAATTTGGCCTTGTAAAGCCTATGTTAATTGTAAAACTGTTAAGCATATTTCTATCTGATCCTTCCCTTACATTTTTACTGACTTCACTGTTAACTTGTCTTATCTTTCTGGTCAGCTCTCAGAAACCAGAAGTCAAGGGACCATATCCAATTCTCCTTTGTAATGCCTCAATGCCTATAACAATGAATGTACCTGGTATTACTCTGTAAACACTGATGTTACTTGTTGCCTGGTAATGGAAGAGGTTAAAGTGCTAAATGTAAACATGACAGTGAAAATTTTGCCATCCAGATAGATATTTTATATGGGCCTAATGATTCATGAGAACCATGAAACTAATTAAAAGCATCTTGGGCAAATATCTCATGATATTTATGAGGTCAATTACATAATATCACATGATGTTCATGAGGTCAAATACATAATAAGGAGATAGGAAACTGAACAACAGACATAAGAATTTACGCACGTAAATGAGTACTGATCATTCAAGTAGGGAGACTGCTTTTTCCAATGACAGCACCACACCACTGCTCAAAATGGTATGGAAATTCCTGTATTGGGAATTCCGTGGAAAGTCTGATTGTCACCTTTCTTTTTAAAAATATTTTTTTATTGATTTCAGAGAGGAAGGGAGAGGGAGAGAGAGATAGAAACATCAGTGATGAGAGAGAATCATTGATTGGCTGCCTCCTGCACTGAGGATTGAGCCCGCAACTCAGGCATGTGCCCTGACCAGGAATCAAACTGTGACCTCCTGGTTCATAGGTTGAGGCTCAACCACTGAGCCACATTGGCCAGGCCCAACTGTTATCTTTCAGGAGAATCAACCTCATTACTTACAGTCACACAATGTGGCTAATGGTGTCTCTTTTTTCTCTCTTGGGAGCTATTGAATTATCAGCCCATAGGATGTTTTGTGACTCCAGTACTGAGCCAATTACTGAAAATTGGAGTTAGAGATGGGCCTCCCTAAGAAGGAAAATGAACATCCATTGAACGGAGACTGACATTGTTCTGGATGCTTTCAGTGTGTTATTGCATCCTTAAAACAGCCCTGAGTGATAGGTGGTTCTTTGCTGAAGAATCAGGGTTGTTGATTCAGGAACATATACATGTGTCCTGGGCCCTGGACAACTTCCAGTGGGCTGTGCAAAGTCTGAAGCTGCTGACAGGTGTTCCTCCTGCTGGGGATCACTTGGCACATTGTTTGCTGTTACTGGGAGGCCCTCCGGGGACACAGCAACAGCTTCTTTCTTAACACAACAATTAGAACTGCTCACGAACAGTAGTGGTGGTTGCTAGCTTTGGCTCACTAAGGTGTCCACCTGGACAGGGGTCAGGCAGTTCTGAGGCTGACTTTGCTCCTAAAGTCTACCTTTTAAAACTCAAAAAGAGCAACAAGAACTCATACAGCTGATGAAAGTGAAGAGTGATACAACCCTTTGGAAAATAGTTTACCATTATCTTGCAAAGTTGAAAATAAACATACCCATGACCTAGAAGTTTCTTTCCTGTGTATATTCTCTAGAACAATGCATGCCCATGTGCTCCCAGGTACAGTAATGTTCATGACAGCCTTGCTCATATAGCCGCAAACTAGAAACAACCCAAAAAAGTCATCTGCAATAAAATGGACAAATAAATTGTGGCACATTTGTTTGATGAAGTACAGGAGTAGAGCCACACACATTATGGATGAAACTTAAAACTTGATGTTCAGTGAAAAAAGCCAGATTCAAAAGATGTCATATAATTGCTTCCATTTGCATAACATATAAGTTAGGTAAAAATGTACTATATTTTTAAGGAAGCATGTATAAATGGTAAATATATAAGGAAAAGCAAGAATTGACTACCATAAGATCAATGTGGATGTTATGAGTGGAGAAGAGTGTATGGGGTTGGGGGCTTCTGGAGTGGGAGCACTGTCCTATCTTATGATAGGTGATGAATACTTTAGAATTTAAAAGATTATTTCAAAATAATTATAGATTCACAGGAAATGCAAAGATAGTATGGAATGCAGAAGGTCCTGGATTCCCTTTACTATGTTTCTATTTAAAAAAAAATGTTTTTATTGATTTTTAGAGAAAGAGCTAGAAACATTGATGAGGGAGAAACATAAACATCGATAGGCTGCCTCCTGCTGGGGATCAAGCCTGCAACCTGGGCATGTGTCCTGTTCAGGATTGGAACTGATGGCCTCTTGGTGCATGGTTGATGCTCAACCACTGAGACACCATGACCGGGTTACCATGTTTCTCTTAACAGTTACATCTTCCATAATTATAGTAAATATTGAGTTGGTACACATATGTCTATAGTTCTCTGTCATTTTATCACATGTGTAGTTTGGCATATCCATCACTTACAACTTCACACAGAATGAAATCTATCACTACAAAGATCTCCTTTGTGGTACCCATTTGTAGTCACCACCTACATTCTCTTCTACCATCAAAACCTGGAAACCATAAATTTATTTTCCACCTCTATACTTTCATCATTTAAAAAATTCACATAAATGGAATTGTGCAATATGTGACATTTTGAGATCGGCTTTATTCAAGAATAATGCTCTTGAGATCTACTCAGGTTGTGCGTATCAATAGCTTGTTTGCCCTAGGCAGTGATTAGAGCATTGGCCCATGGACTAAAGGGTCTCGGGTTAGATATCTGGTCAAGGGCATGTACCTCGGTTGCAGGCTCAATCCCTGGCCCCGGTTGGGGCATGTGAGAGAGGCCGCCAATGGATGTATCTCTCTCTTTCTCCCTTCCCCCTCTACCCTATCCCTTCCACTCTCTAAAAATCAAAGGAAAAAGTATCTTCGGGTGAGGATTAAAAAAATATAGTTTGTGCCTTTTTATTGCTTAGTAGTATTTTACTTTAGGATGTACCACAGTTTGTTTGACCATTCACCTATTCAAGGACATTGTGTGTGTGTGTGTGTGTGTGTGTGTGTGTGTGTGTGTGTTTGTGCGCGTGCGCATGAGTTTTCACTTCTCTGTGATAATGCCTAGGAGTGTGATTGCTGGCTTGCATGGTAATTGTAGGTTCATGAGAAGCTACCAAGTATTTTCCAGAGTGGCTATACCATTTTACATTCCCACCAACAATGTGTGAGAATCCAGTTTCTCTGCATCCTTGCTGGCGTTTGGTATTGCCACTATTTTTAAGATGAACTGTTCTGACAGGTGTGCGATGTTAGATTGCCAGTGTCTTGATTTGCATTCCCTTAGTGGCTAGTGATAATGAACATCACTGACCGGGAGATGTTCTTTCGTCTGACTGAAGTATGGTACCTATTTGCTTTGTTTAACAATGGACAGGTTATTTTGATTTTCTGAATTGTATAAATCATCCCATTCGATTGAATGCCTTATTGATTGAATGACTATCCCATTGATTGTGATCTTACTGGTTATCGAAGCACATTCTTCTGTACCTGGGAAACAGGACAGCACAATTACCCTAAATTGTTTTAGTGGCCACAGGTGGTGCGTTCCAGCTGACTCAGTGGTCCCAAGACCAGAACAGCACAATTACTCTAAATTGTCCTGACAACTCAGTAGTTGGGAGACCCGAGGGCTCTAGATAATGTGTTTCTATCAACTCAGTGATCCAGAGACCCAAAACTGTAATTTAGATAACATGCCTAAGTTTAACCCAGGTTACCCAAGGACTCTAGATAATGTATTTCTGTCAATTCAGTGACCCCAAGACCCGAAACTGTAATTAACATGCTTAATTCTGCATCTGTAATCTGCTTTTTTTCGAGCCAGGTGCCTCATTCCAAACCCTGAGATGTAATCAATACCTTTGTGATTTTTGCCTATGTAAGTCTGGTTTTGCCACCATCTTATGGCTATGAGATTTGGGAATGGCCCCTCATAGTCCCTGATTGCAATAAATGTGACTCTTTAATTCAACTTCTTGAGGCGTCCTTCTGTGATTCGCGGGGTACATTACAACATGACTTAGGGAGTGGTTACTTTGGAATGGCATATATCCTTAATACCCAGCTCTGTGGTTGTTTCATATTTCACAACAATTAAGAAAAAAAGAAGAAAGGAGGAGCTGAGTTTAATATTTTAAGGTATTATTTTCCTTCACTCATTTTTTAAAAATAGGGCGACCAAGAGTAAGGCACTGAGGTAACCTGACCAGTGGTAGGCAAGATAGGGAACCAGGTGTTCCCAAGTGGAAATCCTGTGCTATTTTCAACTGACCTCTGTGTTAAACAGGCTTCCAAAAAACAAACTCCCTTCCAAAGCAGACTGACATGGAGTCGTTCAAACACAGGAAAAAATATTATGCATGTGCATGGCCCAGGTCCTAGGCCCTAGCAGTTTCATGTACTGCAAAGAGGAACATTCATATCAGAATAATTTGAGTAAAAAAAGAGAGACTAGCACCTCGTTTTCAGGTAGTTGGGAAGGGCTTTGAAGTGGAAATTAATGTCCTTTAAAAGGCTCTTTAGGGTGTGATTAGGAGAGGGGAGGGATGAGGCAGGAAGTTGTTATTTGTCATTATAAGCTCTTTGGTACTATGTCTTCCTTTGATCAGAAAAGGAAAGGACAGGAAAGAGAGGAAATTTGGCATAGCCTCTTGTATTCGTTTTCTAGAGCTGCTGTAACAACGTACCACAGACTGAACGGCTGATACAATGGAAATGTATTGACTCACAGTTCTGTAGGCTAGAAGTCCAAGATCAAAGAAATTAGATTTTTATATTTTAGAAAGATGTTAAAACAAACAAACAAAATGTTTTTGGAGTCAATTTATAATTACCCACAAACTCAGGCATTCAAGGTATGTTACTTCCTCATTCCAGTCTCCTGGAATTTTAAGAGTGAACTGAATATGGTCATTCTTTCTCCTGTAGTTTTTTAACAGTTTTTTCTTTATCCTCTTCACTCACCTACTGTCTTTGACCTAGATACTACCCATTGAAATTAAACAGCACTGTCATAAGCACTTTACATGGGTTAACCCTTTTAACTCAAATCACACAACAACCCAATGAAGTGGGAGCCAATTGTTATGCCCAGAATTCAAGATCCCCAAGAAACCATGCCAGGGAGTCAGTCCGATGCAAAAGCAGAAGGTCCTTTATTGAGTTAGCTAACCTGACCTGGGCCTCCAGTCGACGCAGCGACCGGAAACCGAGTGAGACCGGTGTGAAAATCAGGGCTTTAATAGTGAGGGGAGGGGAGCTGGCTGTGGCCCTGCCGATTGGCCAGGCGCAAGTCGGGTCTTGTTACACAGGATGTGGTCATCTCTATGGCGCGCACATCCCTTGCTTGTCATTGGTTAGTTCAAAGAAATCCTGGGCGTGGCCAGCAGGGGCCTGGGCTCGGGAAGAAGGCACTTTTCTGAGCACATGGCCTCTGCCCCAACATGGAGGATCCAGGGTAAGATGGAGGGCGTAGCCCTCGCCCTTTCACCAATATTCCCATTTTACGGATGAGGAACCAAGGCATGGAGAAGCTGAGTAACTTACCCCTCATTTTGTTGTAGGCGGTGAGAATAGCACCAAGTGTTAGACTGGTGGGGCCAGACCCGATCTGGGTTCAGCAACCTCAGTACTTGAGTTCTGGCTAGGAGAGAATTCAGAGCCAAGACTCAAACTATAAAAGAACATTTATTTGAAAAATCACAGAGATAGAAGAAAAGGGTTTAGGAAACAAGTTGTAGAGGTAAAGGAGGGGCCCTTGGAGCTTAGAAGTGAGGAAGGTAATGGTAAAACACCTGGGGGGATGGTGAGAGGAAGGGAGAAGGAAGGGAAAGTTGAGGGTTCCTGGAGGGAGAGGCACTGGGTCCTCTGTGCTAAGGGTTCTAAGGGTGGAGAGTTTAGGGCGGGGGGGGGGGGGGGGGGGGGGGGGGGGGGGGGGGGGGGGGGGGGGGGGGGTTCCAGGGGAAGATCTCAATATAATACTCAGTAACTTTCCAGGGTTGTTCTTTCAGGGTCTAGGTCTCCACTGATTGGCTGGCCAGCACCAGGGCAGGGAGTCATTATCCAAGGAACCTGGTCCTGAGGTCACATGTGACATCTGATTTTGCTACTTTTCTAGGCCTGGAGCTGAAACACAACTGAGGCCTTGATGTTATCTCTAGGGAGGAAAGGCCAGGGAGTCCAAACCACATGACCAGTGATATGCTAAGGGAGGAAAGATCATCTGTGGATGAGACTTTCCACCCTGGTGACCTTCTATACCTGGCCCATCGTCCTTGCTCTGCTTAGGTCTAACTGCCTACCACAGTTTCAGAGCTAATTACCAGCAAGCTAAGCTGTGAATCCAGGTGGTCTGGTTCCAGAGCCCGTGTTCTTAGGCACTAAATAGCACTTAGGTACTATTTCTTAGAAAATTAAAACAACAACAGTTATAATAATACTTCCCATAAATGTCAGCAAAGTACTTTTTACAGTTCTTTGGCATATGGCAGCGGCTGTAAGAATGTATTCTCCCCACTTCCAGTTTTATTGATGTATAATTGACAACATTGCATAAGTTTAAGGCGTGCAATGTGATGACTTGCTATATGTTTATAGTAAGAAATGATTATCACAATGAGGTCAGTTAACATGTCCATCACCTCACATGGTTAACATCTTTTTCTTTGGTGAGAACACTTAAGATCTATTCTCTTAGCAACTTTCAAGTAGACAATACAGAATTGTTAACTTTAATCATCAAGTTATACATTAGATTCCCAGAACTTATTCATCTTATAACTAGAGTTTGTAGCCTTTGATCGACATCTCCCCTTTACCCCAACCTCCCAAGCTCTTGGCACCATCAATTTACTCTGTTTCCAGGAATTCAAGTGTTTTAGATTCCACATATAATTGAGATCATACAGTATTTGTCTTACTTGTATGAGTGTTTTTTATCCTTTTTAAAAAAACCTCTTAACATTCCTGTTCTGCCTTTAACTTATTATTTTCCAAGACAAACATATTTGGGAATCACAGAGTTAAAGATTACTGTGTTTGTTTAGAAATTATGTAAACCATTGAAGTTGGCCAGTTGTTGAAATTTTTCTCTTGCTAGATTGATAAATGTCCCAAAGATAAAATTTTCTTAAAGAAAATACACAATTTTCGACAACGTTGCAATATTTCACTTGATCTGAGGGCAGACCAACTCTGGAGACTGCAGTAATATGAGCATAGGAATGTCAATAGGATTGCTTCAATTTCTGATATAGTTTTGAATTTTGGGGGGAAAAAAATTTGCCCCTCATCCCATTAATCTTTTGAAAGTGAGATTTTTTTTCCAGCTCATGGCAAGATTTTGTTCATTTTAATTGATGTTTTATTAAAAATTACACTGAGATTGCCTTCTGGAGATGGAGACTGCCAGATCTGGGATTTAATTTTTCCCGACTTACAAACTAATAAGTGAGCCTGTTAATGTTTCATGAGTGCTGGCAATAGGCAACGATTCCTGGGCTGAGATAAAGGACTCTGTTATTCATTGCAGAGCAAGCAGCATGAGCATCAGCATGTTTGCTTCAGTCTTCTTTGCCTGGAGTCCTGTTGGGATAATGCGATGTGGCCCAGTTGACTGCTATCCATGCAGTAGGTTTGAGACGCAGCTGAGAAACACTGAGCTTGGGGACTCCACCTCTTTTAGAGCAAGCAGTAAGCAAACCTGCTCCTTGTCCTCTAGGAGATATTACCTCATCTCCTAAGGTTACCAGCTGAGTAAACAACTCTGGCCCAGAAAAAGAGCAGATAGTGATGAGAAAACTTTTCGTAAAGTCTGGATTAGTGTCACACCAGCTGTGAGTGGAGATCTGGAAAAAGCAGTGAGGAAATGTGGGCAAATGGTGAGCAGCATTGGGTAGTGGCATAACAATTTGCAAAACTGTTTTCTAGGAAGGAAGGAAATGCTACTAATAAACTTTTGGATCTGGCTAAAGAAATCACCAGGCAGAATGTTCAAAGTGTCAGTTTGTTGGTCCCAAATGCGTATGATAAGGTATAGGAAGAGACAGATAAGGTCAAAATTCAACTGTTTAATGTGCAAGCAGTAGTTAGAGAAAACATAAAGGATCAAAGATGTGCTGGGCTGGAAAATAAAATTGTTCATTATCCCCAGTGTCCACAGCCAATAAAAGATTCTCAAAATGAAATGAGGCCAAGGGCCACAGTCCACATTAAGTGTATGGTTATCACATTATGCCTAAGTTCATTGAAAGATTTAAAGCAGTGCCACCTAGGCTCTCTCAGTAGACAAAATCGCACTGGCCCACTGCTGCCTGACTTATGACCCAAGATAGAAAGAGACCTTTCTCAAAAAAGAATTGTAAATGTAACTTTTGTCCCATTGAGTAGACCAGTACCAGAGTCATAGGAAATCCATACATTTTAAAGAAAGTGTTGCTGGGAAAAGCATTGCCAGCTCTGTATAGGTAGGAGCAAACTACACAGCTGCACAATGGGCCATTTCTGATGGAAAAGAAAGGTTGTCTCAGAGGCCTGAGCCAAGAACCCTGAGTGCAGAGCCAAGAGCCTCCTAGAGAAATTAATCTGGCTTAGCCAGGGAGCAGCAATGGACCCCAATCAAGAAACCTTCCCTGCTTCTGGTTTAGGGGGACATGGCAACATGAACCCAACTGCATTTCACAATAGCCATGGAACACTCAACCTCTATGTCACTCCCAACCTCTCCAGTGGAATAGGAGTATTTACTGTGGTTAACCTGCTTTACTAGTGTATTTCAGGTGTGTAAGGGGTGGAAAAGTTGCCTTTTTATTGTGTAGGTGTCCAAATTGAGAGGAATTGCACCGAAGGACAGGTACCCAGAGAGCCTCATTTGGACCTGCTACAGATGATGAGATCTTAGATTTTGAACATGATGCCATAAATGGATGAGACATGTGGGGTTTCTGGGATGGGCATGACCGTATTTTGCATGTGAGAGGAAAATAAATAATTGTGGGCAGGTGGAAGATAATGAATGAATGGTAGCGTGGAAAAAAAAAATGGGGATAATATTTTACTGGCTTTCCCATAAAGAAGTGGAATATATTGTTCCCCTCTTGAATGTAAACTGGCCTTGTGATTTGCTTGGCCTAAGACTCAGGCAGTATTACAGCTTCAGCTCTCATCCCTTTTCGAAAGCTGCCCTGTGTGAAAAGCCAAAATTGGCCTGCTGAGACATGTGTTTCAGGCAAGACATAAGTGAGGACATTTACCCCACTTGACCCTACTTGAGCTGCTAGGTAACTGCAGCCACCTGAGTGGCCCTCGCAGAAAACCTGATTGGCTTAGTCATCGAAAGTATTCGCCTACAGAATCATGAATAGCAACAGCAAAATAGTTGTTTTTAAACAGTTTTCATATGGGTTGTTATGGCTCCAAAAATAACATACATAGCTCTTTAAAAAAATGTATTGTGCCATGCCAGCATGGCCAAAGATGAACCTGAGTGGGGCCGGTGAAGGATTTAGAAAAGACAGACAAGAGAAGAAAGCTGGGTCTCGGTGGGACGCTGCCCTCTCTGATGGAGAGAGTGCCACAGCCTTCAAGCCGTGTCTTTACTCTATAGCCAGATTCCACAAGGCAAAGTAAGGGCGTGGTTACAACGTTCTTGTGGGTTTTGAATCTACTCAATTACATGCACCTGAACTCTATCAAGCCCACATCACTCAGGCACGTGGGGCCCCGTTTTGGGACCGTAGGTTTAAGTTTACAACTATAGCTGTTGGCTATAATTGTGCTGGGAGGGCTTTGTCCTCCAAGCTGGGACTTGCACGTGGCCATGAGAGGACTGTGCCCTCTCATTAGTCCGAGGATTGAACCTGTCCAAACACTGTAGCCGCTCTCCACAATATATATTTGTTTATATTTCAGAGAGGAAGGAAAAGGGAGAGAGAGATAGAAACAAAATAATGAGAGAGAATCATTGATTGGCTGCCTCCTGCCCCCTCCACACTGGGGACGGAACCCACAGCCTGGGCATATGCCCTGACTGGGAATCAAACCATGACCTCCTGGTTCATAGGTTGATGTTCAACCACTGAGCAACGCTGGCCGGGCATAATACATAGCTCTTGATGCAAGTCTACCACAGGCATGAAATCCTTCTAGCAGTATTGGAATAAATGCTCATACACAATTCAACCCTGTCTCTGCTTAATTGGCTCAAGTAGTGACAGGCAGCCTGGACCCACGTGTGGTCCTGTTTCATTTTCAAATGCTTAAAAGAAAATACAAATTGTTAGTCTCTGAAGCATTTATCTCAATCTGTTGAGATCTTACTTATACAGAGGTATAGCCTCTGTTTGGCTCAAATAAATTTTTGTAAACTAAAGGCAGCATAGACTAACACACTTTAGGGAAGAAGAGGCAACTGAATATTTACTATTATAGAAATAAAAGTCTTAATAAAAGTAGCTCAAAGGAGCATATGGATAACATTGAGAAAAGCAAATAAAATCCTATATAATAAAAGTGTAATATGGAAATCGACCGAACAGGGGAACGAGTGGTCGCTATGATGTGCACTGACCACCAGGGGGCAGATGCTCAATGCAGGAGCTGCCCCCTGGTGGTCAGTGTGCTCCTATGGGAGTGCCGCTTAGCCAGAAGCCAGGCTCATGGCTGGCGAGTACAGCGGCTCCTGTGGCAGGCAGCCCGAGGGGTCCGGGACTGCTAGAGGGTGCAAATATCATGCCCAGGGCTCTAGTGTAATATAAGTGAACAAATTTAAGAAGGATTAGTGAGAAATTGAGAGCTATGGAAGACAAAGGATAGTTAACATATGCATAACTGATTACATAAAAAAAGATAATTAAAATAATGGAACTGGAAAAATATTTAAAGATATATTTGAGAAACATTTTCATAATCTCCAACATTTATAGGAAACTCATACAACTTAACAAAAGGAAGATAAACAATCCAATCAAAAAATGGGCAAAAGACCTAAGTAGACACTTTTCAAAAGAGGACATTCAGAAAGCCAAGAGACATATGAAAACATGCTCAAAGTCACTCATCATCTGAGAGATGCAAATCAAAACAACAATGAGGTATCATCTCCCACCTGTCAGAATGGCTATCATCAACAAATCAACAAATGACAAGTGCTGGAGAGGATGTGGAGAAAAAGGAACCCTCCTGCACTGCTGGTGGGAATGCAGACTGGTGCAGCCACTATGGAAGACAGTATGGAGTTTCCTCAAAAAGTTAAAAATGGAACTCCCATATGACCCAGTGGTCCCACTTCTAGGAATATATCCCAAGAAACCAGAAACACCAATCAGAAAGGATATATGCACCCCTATGTTCATAGCAGCACAATTCACCATAGCTAAGATCTGGAAACAGCCTAAGTGCCCATCAGTAGATGAATGGATTAGAAAACCGTGGTACATCTACACGATGGAATACTATGCTGCTGTAAAAAAGAAGGAACTCTTACCATTTGTAACAGCATGGATGGAACTGGAGAGCATTATGCTAAGTGAAATGAGCCAGTCAATGAAAAAAAAGTACCACATGATCTCACTCATTTATGGATAATAAAGTATTATAAACTGATGAACAAAAATAGATACAGAGGCAGAGCAGCTTCGAACAGACTGTCAAACTACAGCAGGAAGGCCAGGGAGGGTTGTGGGGCTGGTGGGGGGGGGGGGGGAAGGGGCAGGTAAGAGATCAACTGAAGGACTTGTATGCATGCATATAAGCATAATCAATGGACACAAGACACTGGCCGGTAGGGGAGGCCGGGGGAATGTCAAGGGGAGAAAAAAAAAAAGGAGACATATGTAATACTCTTTGTAATACTTTAAGAAATAAAACAAAATTTTTAAAAAAGAAACATTTTCAGAAGTAAAGGCAGATTTGAAAGTTCAGTTGTCCTAGAAAAGGAGAAAAAAAAACATTCAGGGTATTTATTTATTTAGAAGTAGAAGTCTTGAATCTGCTGTTTAAAAGAACCCATTTATTTGACATAGACTAATCAATAGCAGTACACATCCTGTTAAAGTTACTGGTCTACAATGATGAAGCAAATGTAATGAACAAAATAAGTCCAGAGACATGAATGCATGGAACATACTGACAGATCTCCGAAGGGAGAGGGGTGAGGGGGGACAGAAAGAGATTAACTAAAGAACATGTATGCACACTAGTATACTAGTATGCATAGCCCATGGACATCCTGTATAATAAAAGCCTAATACGCTAAGTGTCCAGTTGTCCAGCCAGCTGTTCAACCAAAGTGTAATATGCTAACGATATGCTAAGGCCGCTCAACTGCTCGCTATGACATGCACTGACCACCAGGGGGCAGATAGCCGACCGGTTGACCAGTCGTTATGACGTGCATTGATCATCAGGAGGCAGATACTCCAACCAGTAGGTTAGCTTGCTGCTGGGGTCCGGCTGATCGGGACTGAGCGAGATGGGCCAGACATGCCCTGGAGCCCTCCTGTGGTCCCTCCTGGCTGGCCAACCTCCTGAGTCCCTCCCTGGCCCTGATGGTGAACTGGTGGGGTCCCTGGGTCTGGCTTGCACCCTCTTGTAATCCGGGACCCCTCGGGGAATGTCAGAGAGCCGTTTTTGGCCTATCCAACAGGCCAGGCTGAGGGACCCCACTGGTGCACGAATTTGTGATGAAGTCCTGGGGTGGGGCTGGGATTGGGTGGAAGGAAATAAAGGGAGGGAAAATGGAGGACATCTGTAATACTGTCAACAAGTAAAAAAACAAACAGAAAGAATCCTTGGTATTTTTTGGGTAAGGACGGGAGGACTTTAAGCCACTTATAGGAGAGAAAAGATAGGTTGGGCTCTGATTATTCCACAGAGAAATCTTAGAAGACAATGGAGCTTTGTTCACAAAGGCCCAGAGAAAGAAAGTGTGACTAAAGATTTTTTTACCTAGCTACAATTTTCAAATATAAAGGCAAACCGCAAATATTTTTGAATAATTAAGAATGCAGGGGGCGACTCTCCCTCCCAGGAGCACACCCGCACCTTCCCTCCCCTTCTTCCTTCACAGACATGCATCTCCTAAACTCTAAGGGACCCCATGAGGCTTGCAACCAGGGAGCAATGGGCAGCAACAGTTCGTCCCAGACAAACCCCCTGAACCGGTTCCCAAGTCCCCCTTTTCTCTGACTTCTTAGAGAGCCAAAGCTGTCCCACCTACGCTCATTTCCCACCTAGTCCTTCTCTGTCATCCTAGGGCCTAGGCACTTCCTTGTTTCACTGTCCCAAGCTTTAATAAGGGTCCTTAAAAAAAAAAAAAAGGCCAGTCAGAGAAAGATAAATACTACATGATCTCATTCATTTGTGGATTATAGAGAACAACATAGACTGATGAAAAGGGACAGACCCAAAGACTGAGAAACAGCAATCAGGCTATCAATCCCCAGAAGGAAAGTAGGGGAGGGCGGGGGTAAGGGGAAGAGATCAACCGAAGGACTTGTATACATGTATATAAGCCAAACCAATGGACATGGACAACAGGGGGATGGGAGCATGAGTGTGCGGGGCAGGGGGTGGGGGGGCTGGGGGGGAGGTT
Organism: Myotis myotis; assembly: GCF_014108235.1. NCBI lineage: Eukaryota > Metazoa > Chordata > Mammalia > Chiroptera > Vespertilionidae > Myotis > Myotis myotis. The sequence goes on from NW_023416335.1 coordinate 39,089,573, forward strand.
GGGGGTTAATGGGGGGGATGAGGACATATTTGTAATACCTTAACTAATAATAAAAACAAACAAACAAACAAAAAAAAAACCCACAAAAAAAATGTAGGAGTTGTAGTTTCAATGAGCCCTTCTTTTTTAAATTTTTTTAAAAATTGAATTTATTGGGGTGACATTGGTTAATAAAATTATATAGGTTTCAGGTGTATAATTCTACAATACATCATATGTATTTTATATTGTGTGTTCACCACCTCAAGTCATCTCCTTCATCTCACCATTTATCCCCCTTTGCCCTATCCTACCTTCCCCCGACCCCCAATGAGCTCTTCCTAAAGAAACTACTGTAGAACAAGCTTCAGCCAAATAAAGCTCAGTGTAAAAACTACCTTATGAATATGAATCCCACACATAGAGTTAAGACTAAAACTGATTTCATTTAATGGTTGAGGAATGAAAAATAAGAGCTATAAACTTTGACAATGTAGCTACCAAATTTTGGGAGGGTGAGATAGGGAGAAGGCATGAGGTGATGTAATTTCAACATTTAATGACGGAGGTACAAGACATCATTGAAATCTGGTATGTCAATGCATAGTTGTATAAATATACTTAAAGGATAAGGGTAAACACTAAGAAAAATATATGATTAACAAAAATAAAGTGATGGTGGGGATATGGTAAGAAAAAATATGTTAATTTTATTGTTGCTCATAAGAAGAGTAATTGGCACTGTCTAAAAACAGATGGTTAATTGTATAGAATTATAGCTATAAAAAATTTTAACAGGCTGGTCCGAGTGCAGTGGTGTCTTACAACTAATTGATCACAGCCAGTTACAGATTTCTTTGTTCCTTCTCCACTCCCACTGCTTCACTTGACTAGAAAAAAAAAAAAAAGAAAAAAAAAAAAAAAAATAAAAAAAAAAAAAAAAAAATAAAAAAAAAAAAAAAAAAAAAGAAATTTATTTTTTTAAACAATAATTGCCTTTAGGATGGAAAATGGGTACCCGGGTAGACAGGAGACATTTTTTATTGTATATTCTTTTATATCTTTTGAATTTTGTTTCAAGTTCATGTTAGCTACTAAAAAGTAGAAAGAATAGAAAAATACAGAATAATAAAAAAGCAAAGTTATAGTAATGAATGTGAGCATTAGAATAAAAACACCAGGTTTTCCAATTATTACCAAAAACACATATAATAAAAGTGTAAAATCTAATAATAGACAAATGACAGCCAGTTGGCCTGGAGGTCAAATCCCCCCCAGTATTACCTACAACAATCAAGGCTTAACTACAACAAGACAGCGCACAAAGACCACTAGGGGGTGCACCAAGAAGGCATAAAAAATGTGGAGACAAAGAAACAGGACAGAAATGGAGGAAGGCAAAATGCTGGGTATAGAGCTCAAAACCACACTTTTAAGGTCTCTCAAGAACTGTCTAGAAGCCGCCGATAAATTTAGTAAGGCCCTTGAAAAGACTGGTGAGACCGCCGATAAATATAGTGAGATCCTCAAGAAATCTAATGAGACCCTCGATGTTGTGATAAAGGACCAACTAGAAATTAAGCATACACTGACTGAAATAAAGAATATTGTACAGACTCCCAACAGCAGGCCAGAGGAGTGCAAGAATCAAATTAAAGATTTGAAATGCGAAGAAGCAAAAAACACCCAACCGGAAAAGCAAAATGAAAAAAAGAACCCAAAAATATGAAGATAGTGTAAGGAGCCTCTGGGACAGCTTCAAGCGTACCAACATCTGAATTATAGGGGTGCCAGAAGATGAGAGAGAGCAAGATATTGAAAACCTATTTGAAGAAATAATGACAGAAAACTTCCCCTACCTGGTGAAAGAAATAGACTTACAAGTCCAGGAAGCGCAGAGAACCCCAAACAAAAGGAATCCAAAGAGGACCACACCAAGACACATCATAATTAAAATGCCAAGAGCAAAAGACAAAGAGAGAATCTTAAAAGCAGCAAGAGAAAGAAACTCAGTTACCTACAAGGGAATACCCATACGACTGTCAGCTGATTTCTCAATAGAAACTTTGCAGGCCAGAAGGGAGTGGCAAGAAATATTCAAAGTGATGAATACCAAGAACCTACAACCAAGATTACTTTATCCAGCAAAGCTATCATTCAGAATTGAAGGTCAGATAAAGAGCTTCACAGATAAGGAAAAGCTAAAGGAGTTCATCACCACCAAACTAGTATTATATGAAATGCTGAAAGGTGTCCTTTAAGAAGAGGAAGAAGAAGAAAAAGGTAAAGATACAAATTATGAACAACAAATATGCATCTATCAACAAGTGAACCTAAGAATTAAGTGAATAAATAATCTGATGAACAGAAAAAAAAAGTGTAAAGAAATCACAACCCATAAAATAAGAATATTTTTAAAGACAACGCAAATGTTAATAATATATAGTAGACAGGCAGAATTAAGACCAAACATATCTCATGTCAATAAATATAGGTGGGTTAGTTTTAATAACAAGAAAATAAAGCAATTAATACACAAAACCCACTGTCTACTGTACACAAGAAACAGATCTAAAACAAAGTGAAGCAGAAATTTGGGGATATAAAAACGTGCAATTGCAACAACCTACTATCAACCAATAGAAGACTACATCCATGTAACAAAAATACATTTGCTACCATTTGTATCAAAAGGTAAGAAAATAATATCTACATAAATATTTGATATGCATAACTACCTGCCTTACATTTTGGATTTTTGTACTAGGTGCATGTATTACTCAGCCTAAAGAGCAAGCAAATAACTTATTTTAAAAAGAAGATAAACAGCCTGGCAGGTGTGGCTCAGTGGTTGAGCATCGACCTATGAACTAGGAGGTCATGGTTTGAGTCCCTGTCAGGACATATACCCAGGTTGTGGGCTCGGCTTGATCTCCAGTGTCAGGATGAGCAGGAGGCAGCCAGTCACTGATGTTTCTATTTCTCTCTCCCTCCCCCTTCCTCCCTGAAATCAATAAAAAATATATATATGTATTAAAAAAAGAAGATAATGTTGAGGACAATGTGGACTATGAATTTAAGGACATAAATGAGGCTTGAGACAAGATGACTAGGTATACCTAGTTAGAGCAGGCTAAATTTGAAAGGATCAAGCTGGAGGATGGGGGAAGTAGTAAGAATTGGATCTGACTCTAGTAAACTGTTAGATGTAACTTAATAATATGTTGTTATCTTATTTTAAACTTTATTTATTTTGTACTTTTGGATTAAGATAAGGGAGAATTTGACAAAAGTCTTAAAAAACACAAGATTCTTCTAAAAAAAGTTTTGCCTGGCCGGTATGGCCCAGTGGTTGGGAGTCGACCTATAAACCAGGAGGAGGTCACGGTTCAATTCAGGGCACATGCCTGGGTTGCAGGCTCCATCCCCAGTATGGGGCGTGCAGGAGGTAGTCAATCAATGATTCTTTCTCATCATTGATGGTTCTATCTCTCTTTTTCTCTTACTCTCTGAAATCAATGAAAATAAATTTAAAAAACAAGTTTTTCTGCTCTTCCATTATTAGGAAACAATTATTCATAGCTGAAAACTTGAAAAACATGCAAAATAAATAAATAAAAGAAAAATTTCTTAATTGTAATACTGTAAGCTAGCCAGGGTTACATTTTGTATATATCCCACCATTACGCTCTCTCCCTCACACACATGCATATTTTGTAGAAAGGTCATACTATATACAATTTTGTGCCTTGGAATTATTTTAAAGAATACTTTGTTGATTTTTTTAGAGAGAGAAAGGGAGAGGGAGAGAGAGAAATATCAATCTGCTGTCTCCTGCAGACCTTCTACTCGGGGGCCAAGCCTCAACTGAGGCATGTGCCCTGATAGGGAATCCAACCAGCAACCTTTTGGTGCATAGAACGATGCCCAACTAACCAAGTCACACCAGCCAGGGCTGTGGCTTGTATTTTTAACTTATTATGTTGTATATATGTATTTCCCAATGTGACAAGTAAATACTCTTCTAGAATATGATTTTTCAATGACTCCATATTATAATACTTTATTATTGTGCATTTAGACCAGGGGTGGGCCAACTTTTTGACTCGAAGACCACAATGGGTTCTTAAACTGGACCGGAGGGCCGGAACAAAAGCATGGATGGAGTGTTTGTGTGAACTAATATAAATTCAAAGTAAACATCATTACATAAAAGGGTATGGTCTTTTTTTTTTTTTTTAGTTTTATTCATTTCAAACGGGCCGGATCCGGCCTGCGGGCCGTAGTTTGCCCATGGCTGATTTAGACTGTTTATAATTTTTTCACATAAAAATAGTATTGCAATGAATAACTTTGTACATGCAAATATATTTACATATCTGATTATTTCCTTATTATATAGTTCTGGAAATGGAATTGCTGGGACAAAGTAGATGCATATTTTTAACTTTGATACCTACTGCCAAATTGCCTTCTAAAAAGTTTGTACCAATGCTATAGCTCAACTAGAAAAGCTATAGTTTTGAAAGTGGAAAAATATGAAGAAATACTTTCTCTATTTGAAACTTGTCTCACACAGTGTTACCATTCTTTGTCATCTTTGTAAATTTACTTAGTAAAAAAGGATGCTTTATTATTGATTAATTTGGATTTTCTCAATTACAAGAGACCTAGAAATTTTTTGTATACATATTGGTCATTTGTAAGTCTTGATTTGTTAGCTATTTATCCTCTTCAGCTAATTTTCTTCAATCTCTTATACTGTAAATATATATACATACATATATTCATCAATAAGCATTTCTTTTTTTTTTTTTTAACTGTTTTTCCGGGAACATGTATGATGTCAGAGAATTTAAGAGAAGTGTCGGGGGTTTTCACCAGGAAGAAAAGGTCCAGTCATGAGACTGCCTTCTGCCTAGGTGTACATTGGCTCCACAGATGGGCGTTTGGGTCCAGCTGCGGATGGACAAGCCTGAGGGCAGTGAGCCCGGCATGAAGGAGGTGGAGGGAGAGGCGGAGAGTCCAGTATCACCTGGGAACTTGTTAGAAATGCACAGCCTCAGGCTCCACGTCAGACGTACCGAAACCCTGGGGTGGGGCCCAGTGATCTGTTCTAACAAGCACCCGGCGTGCACGCTGGACTTGAGAATCACGGTCCTATGCCCAGCAAGGTTCTCCCCCACCCCACCCCCAAATGCTTCCTCAGCAAGGACGGGCAGCAACAGGGGAGCTGAGGGCTAACTCCTAGAAGGGCCTGTGGCCTCAGGGGGTCACTGATTGTGGGGGAAAGCTCTGGAGAAGGAGAAGTTGGAGTGGGGTGGTGGGTGCTCCTAAGGAAGAACATGGTTCAGACATGGGCTGGGGCCACAGTCGTGGGTGGAGAGGGGGGTACATTTGTGACAGGAGTGGACTCCTGTCCTCTCGGTGCTCATTCTACAGCACAGGGCACCTGCTTCCCAGGCCCCCACATTCACCCATTTACACTAAGGTGTTAGGAACCTAACGGGTTACCTCTCCCAGGGTCCTTTGCATTAAAAGGTGGCTTCCAGGAGAAAGCACTATTTGGAGAGTGGGACTGTAAGCTTTGGGGTTCCTGGACAGGAAGCTGCCTGGTCTTTAAGGTGCACTTCCTCAGCGACAGCCTGCGGGTCACCTGCAATCAGCTGGGCCTCCAACTTCCAGGTGAAGGCTGGCAGGGCCCCTCCTGGTGTGGGCCTGGCGCAAGCGCAGAGGAATTCCCCATCTGCTCCTCTGCTTCCTGGCATCTCCCACAGCCCGTTTCCGGTGGTCAGGAAGACACACTCGCTCTTGGCATGAGTATCTTCCATCGCCTCACCAGGGACTGGACTTCCTCTCCATCTGGACCTTCATCAATAAGCATTTCAAGCGTCAAAAAGAAATACTAGTAGCTAATTCTATTTAATTATAATCACAATTTTGGAGGGTATAGTATCCTAAAGGAAAGCTATACAAGCTTGCCATTCAAATGTTCTTTTCGAATGAGATTCTGAAAATAGCTAAGAGCAGATATGATTCCTTTCCATGGACCTAACGAGACATTCCACGTCATCTAGGAACATAAAAGTGACTATGGAGGAGTGGTGGGCTGCTCTGCACAATTTCTGGTATAAGAGTGAGGACCTGGATAACTAAATCCAGGCACACTATGAAAGCAAGAAGCAGGAGTAAGTAATGATAGAATAACCTTTTATGTTCCCCCATAATATATTTGTTGAGTGAATGAAGGCATAAGTACATGCCTCTTTCAAGGATGCAGAAAGCTTGCATTGCTGGCTTCCAGCTTAATAAAAGTAGAGTTGCTCAGCCAGAAATTACTTTCAGAGAAGAATGTCAATGGTAAGGAGCTTAACAGTGACTCACTGAATGGTCTCACGCTCTTAGCATCACTTATTTTTATTTATTACTATTACATTATTACATTTTGTTGCAGGTATTTAATAAACTCTTAATAAATACAGGTTGAACAAATGATAAAAATATATCATTTTTACTTTACAATTTTATAATGATATATTTGAAACTGTTCATTATTATTCTCACTTTACTCATAAGGAATGGTGGCTCTGAGGTGTCAAGAGTTGAAGACTATGTCAAGACTCATGCAGCTAACAAGCAGCAAAACCCGGCTTAGGAACTGTGAACGTCAAATGCAATGAATGCCCTTTTCTCAAGACTACACTCATAATTTCCACCAGATTACTTTCGCGCTCCCTATATTAATTATGTGAAACTCAAATTCCTCAGTTGTTATTAAAGGTTCTCTATTATCTGGCTTAACTCTTATACGCCAGTGTTATTCCCTACAGCTACCCCAGTGGATATTATGGTTATCTCTCCAAAACAAACTCCTCTTCTTTGAGTAGCAATAGTGCATTTGGGGAGATTACCCTTAGTTCAGAAGTGTGTGCCTAATTTCTATAAAAAGCAGCAAATCCTCCTGACCAGTGGACTGGTTTTTGTAAACAGAGTGGGAACAGTAAGAACACACTCTGGATGTGACTACTGCAGTCAGACATTTTTATCCACATCTTACAGACATGGTAATAAACTCAGGGACTTTTCATAACTTGTCCAAGGTCCTAGAGCTAGAAAGTGGAGGAGTTGAGATTTAAATGTGGGTTCAGTTCAGTGGTTCTTAATCCTGGCTGGGTGTTACTATCACCCGGGGGAGGTTTTTAAACGATACTGAAGTCTGAGTCCCATCCTCTGACATCCGGATGCAGTTGGTCTGGCTTGGGGCCCAGGCAGCATATTAAAGTCTTCCCAGGTGATTCCAATGTGCAGCCGGTGCTGGGAAACTGTGGTTTGGTTGAACTCCAACATCTGTGCTATTTCACTGTAATATGAGCTGCTATGGCACAGGGCTAATGACAAAGGAATCTCTCATCCAGGGAACCCACTGCCTAATGCTAAGCAAACCATCACAATACAGACAGAGGAGATGCGGGAGGCAGCTTGAAGGAGGGAGAGCAAACTCCTCAGAGGGGAGCAAGCTGGAGCTAAGCTGTTAGTATGGTTTTCCCAAGTGCCAGGCCATGGTTCCAAACACTTATTAGTACTAGCTAATTTAATGGGTATCACCATCTCATGACTAGGTGCTATGATTATTATTTATAATTGATTTGTCATTCTTAAGTAATGTTTTATTAATATACTAGGGGCCCGATGCATGAAATTCGTGCAAGGGGCTCAGTGCTCACAGCCGCGGCAGCTGCCTTTGGCCCTCGCAGCCCCGGCTTCGTCCAGAAGGTCGTCCGGCTGTCCAGTCTAATTAGCATATTATGCTTTTATTATTATAGATGATTATATCTCCATTTTACAGGTAAGGAGGCCAAGACAAAGAGAGATTAAGTGTCTTCTCAGGGTCCCACGTAGGTGTAGGTGGGCTTAAATCCAAGCAGTTTGACCCGAGAGCCCACCTGTGCTAATACCACATGACTTGGCAAAGGCAGGGCTAGGGGTAGAGAGAGAAGAGGGAAGCCAGAAGGAAGAGGAAGTGGTAATCCAGACAGAACTGTAGCGTGGGGAGGACAGGTGCTGTTTGTTAGGCAGCAGAGGTCACTTTGGAGGATCTTTGCTGGCTGGGCTTGGGCTGTGTTTGGGGAGGGAGAGGTAGGCATCACATACCACACTCACGGGGTGGGCTGCATCCTGCGTTTTATTCTAAAGGGAGAAAGCAGCCACCGGAGTGACTTGGTCAGATTGGCATCTTAGAGAGAGACAGAGAAAGGATGGATTCTATCCCAGCAGGAAATCCCTGCAGGTGAGGGCAGTGGGGAATGTGGCAGGAGACAGGTTTGGGCTGAGGTTAGAAGCAGGGCAAGGATGAAATCATATTGAAGCAAAAATGCGGTAGAATTGAGTTCTCAACTGCAGTGTGTCCATCAGACATGCCACAGACTGCTTACGTTTTCTATGAAGCGCTGACATTTGATAATAGTTTCCTTAATAATTATACAATCTACCCTATTCTAGGAGAGCCTCCTAACTGGGGCACCCTTATTTGTTAAGGAGGAGACACCTGGGATGATTGGGAAAGCTGGGAGTTGCTGCCATGAGAAGGAAAAAGGCAAGATAGATATAAACATGCTAGAATCAGAAAAATACATGACATCTTGTTAAAAAATTAGGTTTACTTATGCATACACTTTGAATACTTTATATCTGTTTAATTTACTACATTTTGTGTGGAAGTCTGGAAAAAAAGAGTCAAGAGATGTGAAAAATAAAATGCAGCTTTTGGGTGTGATTGGACCATCTGTGTTTATTTTACTTTTCCTTAGCCCCAAGGAGCATGAGACACAAAAGCTCTCTCCCTCCGCCTGAAAGGAATGGAGAGATGGAAGATGAGGAGGTTTTCTGGGGTGAGGCAGGAAGAAACTTTCCTCTACCCTCAAGGCTCTTTCGGCTGTTGTTCTAATAATCACATCAGCAGGCGACACTAACGAGAGAAAATCACCAAATCACCAAATCCACATCCGCATAAGAACCCCACATACGTGGGAAAGTCAGAGACCCCCCATACATGAGAGGTTCAGAGACAGAAAGGGAAAATAGGCGTATGACATTCTGAGCTAAGGATGAGGTGAGGTCATAAGAAGTTATTTCTGGTGATAACTCTTACTATGGGCAAGGCCCCCTAATTTAAATTCTTTGGGAGGTAAGAGTTTCTTCTGAGCCAGCAGGGTCCTAATTGCTTTCAACTCAAAATAATTCACAAGTTAAAGTGGCCCGTTTTGGAGAGGCCTGTCCTGAACCCCTCCACTGGCGCTAGGATTCTTACATAATTCCATGCAAAGTGGGCCAGATCCTCTTCTGACCAGGATCACCAGGCTTGTTTAGCGGGTGGGCTGGTGAGACTCAAAAGGACTCACCTGACTTAGAAAAAAGGAGAAATATCAAGTTTCTCATATTTGAGTGGAGAGGAGTAACTATCTCATTTGCCACAGAGAAGAGGAAGAAAACTTTTTTTTTTCTTTCTTAGACTAGAGGAAAGGGCTTAAGTGTGGGGGTGATGGAGATCAACTTGCCCATAGAGGGCAGGCCCGGTGGTTGAAACCTGAGCCTTGAGACGTGTAAGACCTGGTAGAAATGTGGCTGAGGTAAGCTAAACCGATTTTCCAAAATCTGGTAAGCCAGATTTTGTAACACCAGTGTAAGCTGAAGTTGTGAAAATGTTCAGGAGGCTCTACAAAAATGAACTCTAAGTTTTGCAAAAATACCTAGGAGGGCCCAGCCGACGTGACTCATTGGTTGAGCATTGACTTATGAACCAGGAGGTCACGGTTCGATTCCTGGTCGGAGAATGTACCTGGGTTGTGGGCTCAATCCCCAGTACGGGGAGTAGAGTACAGGACACAGCTGGTCAATGATTCTCACTCATCATTGATGTTTTTTTTATCTCCCTGTTCCTCTCTGAAATCCAATAAAAAATATATTTAAAAAAATACCGAGAAGGAAGAAATGGATCTCCCTTCCCTTCTCCCCATACCTCTCCCTTAGGCATCAGCAGAATGTACCTGATGGCTGCTTTGTGGTAAACATGTAATTCAATTTATGTATTACTAGTTTTCACAACCATTGAGACTATTTGTTTGTTTTTAATCCTCACCTGAGGATATTTGTCTTAGAGAGAGTGTAAGAGAGAGGGAAAGACAGAGAGAAATATTGATGTGAGAGAAACACATTGATTAGTTGCTTCCTGCACACACCCTGACCAGTGCCTGGGCTGGAGAGGAGCCTGCAACTTAATCGAGATATTTGCCCTTGACCGGATTCGAACCTGGGACCTTCAGTCTGCAGGCCGACACTCTATCCACTGAGCCAAACCAGCTAGGGCGAGACTGGTTTTGATCTACATCTCCTAGATGGATAAAATCAATGGATTAAAAGTTTAAATCTGTATTTTGGTTTAAACTTTCCCTGCCCATAGGATATCTCAGTCCTTGGACTTCATCTCAGGGTTGGAGAGATTTTGTGTGTTTTAAATTAATTGATTCAAGGTAGCTTAAGGATTGTGTGAACAGAGCTCTTCACATAAAATAATGAACGCAATATTGACCCTGGCTCTGAGGTTCTGAAGAGTGTTAACAGGAGACTTCAATGGCCCAAAGCCACAGAGGCTTCACATGAATAATAAGAGGCCTATTTTACTCGCACAAAGGCAGTAAAAACATTTTAATCTTCTTCTTGAGTCCAAAAAGGAGATCTGATGTTACCTCCTTGAGGCAAAATAATTTCATATGGTCATAAATATGCAAACTACTTTCCTTTTGCTCCAATTAATTGTTGTAGAATAGTTATTTCTTACATGCTAGAGAGGCAAAAAGAATAGTATAATATTATTAGAGTGTTATGGGGGCTTGGGGTGTCCCTTTCCTTACTGAGTGCTGCGGGTGGTGTCTGTAAGATATCTTGAGAAAAAGAATTTTCTGAGACTCGCACAGGGGGATGAGCGGTTTGTATTTGTGTGGAATTACATTCCTGGATCTCCAAAGTCCCATGTCCCTTAATCCAGTCCTGGAAGAAGCGCAGTTGAGGATTTAGTAGGGCTAAGAGTAAGGCCAGTGTCCGGAGTTTCCATTCCACGTTGGCATTGGCCCACTTTAGCATTAGGCTAGTCACAGTCCATTAGTCTATCATGTGAGTGAATGCAAGAGAGCAGGAGCATGAGAGTCCTGCAGGCCAGAAGTCAAGCTCAACACGCCAAGTGCCAAGAGCACAAGAGCGAACAAGAGAGCAACCTTCTTTGGGTAGGGGATTAAATGTCTCAAATCTTCCCGTGCTTTCAGTGGCCACTTCTACTCTGGCCAATGACCCATTCCCACGTGTGGCTGACAGACAAGTACCCTCTCTATGTCACCAGACTTTCCAGGTGATATAGAGAAGGTACTATGTCTATAGTATGCAGCTATTCTCCCCACTGTTCAGTCCTTTCCCCTAGCAATATGTCTTTGGGGAATAGACCCATGGCATCCTGGGGAGTGTTAAAATGCAGCTTCCTGGCAAAGTTGCACAAATGACATGCCTGTACTACTTGGATTTCCCTTTACTTCTTTCCTGTTATTAATAACTAGGTTAATTACAACAGTGTCAATCCTATCTAATAAAAGAGAAACATGGTAATTAGCCGTACATCCGCTACCCTTCCCATTGGCTAATCAGCAAGATATGCAAATTAACTGCCAGCCAAGATGGCGGTCAGCAGCCAGGCAACTGACACGAACAGGGAGGCTTGCTTGCTCCAGTGAGGGAGGAAGCTAAGGTTCCCTGTCTGCCTGCTGGGCTCTAGCTGCTCTGTAAGAAACATTGTTACAAATATAGAAGCTAAACAAAACCCCAGAAACCTGCTTTCAGCCAGCCGGGATCTCAGAGCTGGAGTTGAAACAGTGTTTCAAATACAAAAGGTAAACAAAGTCCAGAAACCTGCTTTCAGCAGCCGAGGTCTGAGCTAAAGTCGGCTCTCAGCTCCAGTGACAGCCATAGAAGTAAATAAATCCAAGAATAAAAAAAAAAAAGGAAAAAAGGAGCGGTTGGGAGCTTCAGGCACCTGCCAGCCTGAAAATGGCCCTCAGCCCCTCACCCAGACTGGCCAGGCACCCCAGTGGGGACCCCCACCCTGAAGTGTGTGTGACCAGCTGCAAACAGCCATCAGCCCCTCACCCAGGCTGGCCAGGCACCCCAGTGGGGACCCCCACCCTGATCCAGGACACCCTTCAGGGCAAACCAGCCGGCACCCACCCGTGCACCAGGCCTCTATCCTATATAGTAAAAGGGTAATATGCCTCCCAGCACTGGGATCAGCGGAGCCGCGAGGCCTCCTGGCCCCTGGAGCAGCGTGACAGGGGGCAGCGCCCAAACCCCCTGATCGCCCTGCGGCTCTGTGTGTGACAGGGGGCGGGGCCACAACCTCCCTATCTGCCCTGCTCTGTTCGTGACAGGGGAAGGCGCCCCAACCCCCTGATCAGCCCTGCTCTGTGCCTGATAGGGGGGAGCTCCCAAACCCCCTGATCGGCCCTGCTCTGTGTGTGACGGGGTGGAGCCACAACCTCTCCATTGACCCTGCCCTGAGTGTGACAGGGGGGAGTACCCCAACCCTCTGATTGGCCCTGCTCTGTGGGTGACAGGGGGTGGTGCCCCAACCTCCCCATCGACCCTGCCTTGAGTGTGACGGGGGCGGCGCCCCAACCCCCCAATCGGCCCTACCCTGAGCGTGACTGAGGGTGGCATCACAACCTCCTCATCGGCCCTGCTCTGTGCATGACACGGGGGAGCTCCCCAACCCCCTGATCGTCCCTGCTCTGTGTGTGACAGGGTACGGAGCCCCAACCCCCCTGATGGGCCCTGCTCTGTGTGTGACAGGGGGCAGTGCCCCAACCCCCTGATTGGCTGGCTCTGTATGTGACAGGGGTGGCACCACAACCCCCTGATCCGCCCTGCTCTGTGCGTGACAGGGGGTGGTGCTGCAACCTCCCCATCGACCCTGCCTTGAGTGTGACAGGGGGAGGCACCCCAACCCCCCAATCGGCCCTACCCTGAGTGTGACTGAGGGTGGCATCGCAACCTCCCAATCCGCCCTGCTCTGTGCATGACAGGGGGCGGCGCCCCAACTCCCCAATCGGCCCTGCTCTGAGCCCGATCAGGGGCTGTACCTAGGGATTGGGCCTGCCCTCTGCCACCCAGAAGCGGGCCTAAGCCAGCAGTTCATTATCTGCTGAGGGGTCCCAGACTGTGAGAGGGCACAAGTGGGGCTGAGGGACACCCCCCCCTCCCGAGTGCACAAATTTTTGTGCACTGGGCCTCTAGCAGAATTATAAATAACTAGAGGCTCAGTGCACAAAATTTGTGCACGGGTAGGGTCCCTAGGCCTGGCCGGCAGCAAAGGTGGAGGCCTCTCCCATCTCTGTGGCAGTTGAACATCCCCTGAGGGCTCCTGGATTGTGAGAGGGCTCAGGCCCCCCACCCACTGAGTGCAAGAATTTCGTGCACCAGGCCTCTAGTAATAATATAAAAAGTACTAGTTTTTTTTACCATATGCAATTAACATAAATATTTTTGTTATATTTGTTTTTTTGTTTTTGTAACAAAATGAAATATTACAGATAAACCTTAAATAGCATTTGACCTCATGTCCCATTCTTATTCCCACCACCAATATCAGAAGTTTTGTAGGTAACTGTTAAATTAATTCTTTATTTTATTTTTTTATATATTTATGTATCTAATACCAATCCTATATAATAAAAACCCAATGACCAAACAGTGGAATGATGTGCACTGACCACCAGGGGGCAGATGCTCAATGCAGGAGCTGCCCTCTGGTGGTCAGTGTGCTCCCACAGTGGGAACGCCACTCAGCTGACCGGGATGAGCTGCGCTCCCACAGTGGCTGATCCCCGCAGGCCACGCCCCCCACCAGTGCACAAATCCTGTGCACCAGGCCTCTAGTATATAATACTATTTTGTGAGTGGGTAATTGTTTTCAATTCATATACATAATGTCATACATATTGACCTACATGTTGATTTTTCTACTCAACCTTGTTTTCCAAACATATCCATGTTTACACAGGTAGATCTAGTTCATTCTTTTTTTTTTTTTTTTTAAATGATTTCTAGAGAAAGAGAAAGGTAGAAGGAGAAAGAGAAACATCGATGTGAGAGCAAAACATTGATCAGCTGCCTTCTGCACACTTCCTGGGTTGTGGATAGAGCCCACAACCCAGGCCAAGGAAGAGCCTCAGTGGTTAGAGCATCAGCCTGCCTACCAAAGGGTTGCAGGTTAGATCCCAGCCTTAGTCGGACAGGTGATGTTTCTCTCTCACATCCATCTCTCTCCCTGCTTCTCTCTATCTTTTTTTTTTCCTCTCTCGCCCTCCCTCCTTCCCTTCCACTCTCTCTAAAAAAAAAAAATCAGTGGAAAAATATCCTTGGGTGAGGATTAACAAACAAACAAACAAACAGGCCAAGGAAGAATATTACTTAACAATCATTGTGTAGCAAATTACCCCACAAATAGTCACTTCACACATATGGTCTCACAGATTCTGCGGGTCAGGAATCTGGAAAGGCATAGCCTGGTTCTCTGTCTCAGGACCTCTAACCCGCTGCAAGTCAAGTGTTGGTCGAGGCTGTGGTTATCTCAAGATCTACTGGAGAAAGATTCCCTTCTAAGCTCACTCACGTTGTTGTTGGCAGGATTCAGCTCCTAGGGCTTTTGGCCAGAGGCTGCCCTCAGTTCCTTGACACAGGGCCCTCTCCAACACAGCAACTTGCTTCGTTGAAATCAGCAAGCCAAGAAAGCAAGAAAGAGTATAAGCAAGATGGTGGACATGGGTTTTTATAATCTCAGTTTGTATGTGATATCCCATAACTTTTGCCATATTCTTCTCACTAGAAGCAAGTCACAAGTTTTACAAGGGGAAGGAATTGTACAAGGGAATGAATGCCAGCAGGCGGGGATATTGGGAAACATTTTGGAAGCTGCTGACCACAGAAGGAAAATAAGATAAGGAAATATATGGATAGAGAGAATGAAAGTGGCTGAGTCAGTGGCTGAGTTCATTTCTCTCCCCAGACTCTTTCATCACATCTTTTACTTATACCCTAGTGCAGTGGTCGGCAAACTCATTAGTCAACAGAGCCAAATATCAACAGTACAACGATTGAAATTTCTTTTGAGAGCCAAATGTTTTAAACTTAAACTATATAGGTAGGTACACTCAACTTTAAATTCAACTTAAAATTCACGGTTTTCGTCTTCTGTTTTTCTTTGCTTCTTCTTTGTAACCATCTCAAACAGAGCACCTAAAAAATGTTTCATTTTATAATAATAAAACCACCAACACAAAAGAATTACAATTCTTAAATTGATGACAAAAATACCTGTAGGATTTGCATGCAGCTGGAAAAATACAGGTAACTTTATGCTTCGAGTAGGTACTTTTGTCACCCGCGCGCGATTTGCGGACGCGACTAGCACTAACCACTGCACATGAGACTGCTCACTGACTGGCTCACTCAACTCGTGCACGAATCACGCACGCCACCCCCGCACTGTGTATCCCACGGCCCGCCCGACCGACACCCCCACGTCTTCTAACGCCACTTCTTCAAAATAGACTCGCCCAGGCCGAAAACCGACTTCTGCACATGGGCCACGAAGTTTCAATCGCACTGTACGTGCGCGCCCACACGTGGTATTTTGTGGAAGAGCCACACTCAAGGGGCCAAAGAGCTGCATGTGGCTCGTGAGCCGTGGTTTGCCGATCACTGCCCTAGTGTATAAAGAAACAGCAGTTAAAGAGGAGGCCATAGTATTCTTCCTATGCTCCCTCCTATATCTGAGCCTGCAGCACTTATAGGGACTCAGCAATGCCAGGGCCCGAGGCTTCACTGTACACTTAGGCCCAAAGTCCAATGGTAGTTGAGTGTGGCAAGTTGGCAAGTAGGCACCGAGGAATGAGCCGTTTAGGAAGTTCAAAGTGAAATGTGAGGCAGGGAGGACTCCACAGTCAATTGCTCTTTGAATTGGACTCCGCCATTAATCTGCCATGTTCCGTGTCCTGCTACACCATAGACATGAAAAATGATGCACACACAGCCTTACATTTGCTGAGATACCTCATACTCAGCTGAGCTCATTTCAGAGCATTCAGACTGTACCACAATTAGTTGCTGACACTATCCTAAAATAATATAAAGTCAGGCCAGTAATTATACACTGGAAGAAACTATGTATAGAAAAGCTCATTAATGTGTGGGGCTGTGCAAGCTTCTGAAGTGGGAACATTTCAAACAGGATGGAAGTGCTCATGTTGGTATGGGTGAAAATCCAACTGCAAATCCTTAGCGAAATATTAACAATATCTTGCTCCAAAAGCATCTAACAAGTCTTCGGGGGTTTATGTGTCAAGATTAAAAGGGTCAGGTCTTTCCCAAGTTTACCTGTAGGTGGCACTGTAAGAGTAATCAAGGGACATTGACGTAGCAGCCTTATGAAAGTGACCACAGTCATCCATCAGGATTACCATTGTCATTGTCATCATCATTGCTCCTGTGGTGTTTCTGCCGGGGAGGTCCTATAACACCCCCTGCTCTCCCCACTCCATCACACACATCTTGGTTTTAGGGGGTGTCCTGTGTGAATCACCACCACTCCATTCAGGTTCCTAAGATACAGCTCAGGCAGGGCTTCTGTCAACTACACAATCTTTGCCTAAATAAGGTTTGACCTACTTCCTTGCCACTTTCATATCCAAGTAAGGTCTTGGCATCTCCCTTCTAAAGTTGGAGTCTAAATTACATCTTAAGCAACTGTCTTCTGAGTTTCCTTTTGTTCACAACCAATACCTCACCCAACTCGCCATGTGCAAAGTAGCTCCTGACCACCTTTGCCCACTCTCTGGTCACCTACCCCTCCTCCGAGTGTTTTCCACTGCCCTCTCTTGACATTGCTTGAGAGCTCCTAGAATTCAGGGGCATTGTCCTATTTTTGTTATGTCCCCAAAGTGGGACACATACTAAGTTCTTAACAAATATTTGTTAAATGAATGAGTAAAATAAAAAGAAGTTTAATTTAAAAACCCCAAATGCACTTTCTTAAAGTCAGGGATGCAGAGAGGAAGAGAAATTTGCAATTTTTCTCTCACTAAAAAGTTTTGCCTTGCCCTGGCTGGGTGGCTCAGTTGGTTGGAGCGTCATGCCATATACCAAAAGTTGTGGATTCAGTTCCCCATCAGAAGACATACCTACATTGTGGGTTCATTCCCCAGTAGGAGTTTGTACAGGAGGCAATGGATCAATGCTTCTCTTCCCTCCCTCCCTCCCTCCCTCCCTCCCTCCCTCCCTCCCTCCCTCCCTCCCTTTTTTCCTCCCTCCGTTATGCTCTGCTCTCTAAATCAATAAACATATCCTTGGATTAAAAAAAAGTTGCCTTGACCTTGGGGATCTCTCCAACTTGGGGGAAAAAGAGAGAAGCTATAAGAAAGCCTCTTTTTTTGAGGAAAGAGTGTTATATTATGCTCTCTTGAGAATGGCATTTTGGTTATTACCAGAAATTCCCACCCTCACCCTGCCTGGTGTGGCTCAGTTGGTTGGGCATTGTCCCATGCACTGAAGGGTTGCCAGCTTAATTCTCAGTCAGGGCACATGCCCAGGTTCTGGGCTTGATCCCCAGTGGGGGGTGTGCAGGAGGCAGCTGATCAATGTTTTGCTCTCACATTGATGTTTTTCCCTCTCTCTCCTACTGTCTCTAAAAATCAATAAAAAATCTTGCCTGGCCAGCATTGCTCAGTGGTTGAGCATTGACCTCTGAACCAAGAGATCATGGTTCAATTCCCGGTCAAGACAAATGTCTAGGTTGCAGGCTCAATCCCCAGTGGGAGTGAGCAGGAGGCAACGGATCAATGATTCTCTGTCATTGATGTTTCTATCTCTCGCCTTCTCTGAAATCAATAAAAATGTTGTTAAAAAAACAATAAAAAATATTAAAAAAAGAAATTCCCACCCTCTTCTTTGTTGACAGAGCCCTGAATACGTGGTCCTCACCCAGTCCCAGAGGTAAATCATGATGAATTTAAGTGACAGTCTCAATTACATTGCTAAAATACCTTAGGCCAGAATTTTGGCTAATGAGATCTGAGCGTATCCTATTTGGAGACTTTGGAAAAGATTTTGCTCACTTTAACAAAGAAAACCATGGGGACAAAATCCTCTTATTCTTGACAAGATGCTGTTGGGTTGATGATCCAAACAGCAGTCACCAACCGGTGGTCCATGAGGTCTGAACGGTTGGCGACTGCTGAATTCCAAATCATATTTATGGAGAAATTTTGCAACCTCTTCTGCACCAAATGTGAAGTACACTCGTCTGTCATTTTCACCCCAGTCTAAGTCATCTTTGTCAGGGTCAGACCACAAAAAATCACAAAGAAGACCATGGTACATCAGTTGATTAATTCGCCGAATCTGCTCCATAAATTGAAGATCTGGTGATAAACCTCCATGACATCTAAATATCTTCTCATCCATGATGGTTGCTATCGGTAAACAGTTAAAGCAGTCTGTGAAAGTTTTCCAGTTTAATGTTATATCTTCTTTTACATTCATCATAAAATCCATAAATTCTATTGATGCCAGGAATATCGACAGCTGTCTTGTGGCTCAGAGATAAGACCTGTTGACATGCCAGTGAGGTGGACAGCCTCTGGCTATTGGGAACATGGTGGAATTGTTACCGGGAAACCCCCTGGGTGGGCTCAGGCTGCCTGTCACTGTGTCCAATAATGAAGGCAGGATTGAATCACATAAGGCATTTATTGAGAAGTCCAGCCAACCAAATCATGTATTATAGCAAGGTGCAAGGGACAGGATTATAAAGGGGAATGGGCTAGGGTGAGGCTGGGAAAGGAATGCAGCTATGTGCAGGCCCGGAGGTCTGCAGACATTAGCTATTGTCCTTAGTCATCAGGCGATGAGATGATGTTTTGACTCCATGGTCGGTCTGACCATGCTTATCGGTTCTGCTAGCTGGATTCACAGATGAGTCACCTCCTCAGTCGCTTTGCACAGGCCTTGAAAAAGAAACTTAAGAAAAACTTAACCCCCTATTCACATGAGTATATGTGTGCTAACATTTTAAATAATATGATTATTTTTCAGATTAATTCAGGTGCTCTATCTATCAGATTATAAGTCCTCCTATCAGC
Source organism: Myotis myotis (assembly GCF_014108235.1). NCBI lineage: Eukaryota > Metazoa > Chordata > Mammalia > Chiroptera > Vespertilionidae > Myotis > Myotis myotis. Next base: position 39,108,784 of record NW_023416335.1, read on the forward strand.
ACCATAGATTTACCTAGCTTTAAAAATGGACTTTCTTCTGGATTTACTGTAAAATAACAAATCCCTTATTTAAACTTCTATTAGTTGGGTCTACTCCTTGCAGCTAAACATACCACAATTGACACATCTCTTTCTGTAGTGTTTTTTATGTGGAATATGCTGGATAGCTTCCTTTACCCTTCTAGTTTCATCGTCCACTCTTTCCCATTCTGCTTTCTGCTCTGAAAGGCTGACCTATATCAACTATCTTTTTCAGTTTGCAAATTATGCCAACATTTTTTCCCTCCAAATATTCGAGGCTTCTTGCCAAATATCATGTTATCTGTAGTTTCCTTTTAAAATTTTTTTCCTGAATCCAAATTTGGTGACTTATAATTTGATTCCATGTATCAGTCAGGGTCCCAACAAGACACAGATGGTTTACTAAATTTTGAGTAATTCAGGGAAGTTTTCTTACAAAGGTGTGGGCAGTGTGGTGGCAATTACAAGGTTAGTCAGCAAGTTAGTCAACCAGATTCTCTGCCTGAATCCAACTCAAGCAGATTCAAATCCAAAACCAGGTAGGATCCTAGTTCTTCCTGGAGTGTTATTGGATCAAATGTTACCCACACCTCTTCTCAGCCAAGTTCTTCTCTTTCTTCTAGAAGGATTTCAAGTTATACTTTTTCTGGAAAGTTTCTCTGTTAACTAACCAGCACTTCCTAAGCCTTCACTTTGAGTTACACTATATTGCCATGAAGTCATGAATGTTCGGCATATATTAGAGTTCCTGGGAAGAGAGCACACACCTGGTACTTATACAACCTATCATTTAGCTGAGTAATACCATCATTATGACAAATATCATACTTTAGTATAATTACTATTATTGTGGCAAAATATAAAATTTATCGTTTTAACCATTTTAAGTGTGTAGTTCAGTGACATTAAGTACATTCATTCATATTGTTATGCAACCATCACTACCATCCATCTCCAGAACTTTGTCATCCTCCCAAACTGAAACTCTTTACCCATTAAACACTAACACCGCTTTTCCGGCTCCCTCTTGCTAGTAATTTACTACTATCTATTTTACTTTCTAACTCTATGAATTTGACTATGCTAAGTACCTCATATAAGTGGAATCAATATTTGTCCTCTTGTGTCTGTCTTATTTTACTTAGCATAATGTTGTCAAAGTTTATCCATCTTGTAGCATGTGTTAGAATTCCCCCCCCCCTCCGTTTTTTTAATTAATCTTCACTGGAGGATATTTTTCCATTGATTTTTAGGCAGAGTGGAAGACAGAGGGAAAGACAGAGAGAAACATCGATGGAAGAGAAACACATCAATTGGTTTCCTATTGCACAAGCCCCAACCAGGGCCCAGGCTGGGGAGGAACCTGCAACCGAGGTACATGCCCTTGACCAGAATCGAACCTGGACCCTTCGGTTCGCAAGCCAACACTCTATTCACTGAGCCAAACCGGCTAGGGCAGAATTTCCTTTTTCTTAAAGGCTGAGTGAAATTCCTTTGCATTGATATACCACCTTTTGTTTATCCATTCATCCACGGATGGACATTTTATTAAGATTATTTTTTAAGACTACCTTCCTTAAGTATAGCAAACAAATAGAAAAGTGTCCCAAAGTATGCAACTTGGTGAATTTTCATAAAGTAAACAAAACCATGTAATTACCACTCAGATTTGGAAACAGAACATTATCAGCAGCCTAGAAGCCCCCTTTGAGTCCCTCTCAATTACGACTGAGACCTAATCACTGCCCGACCTCTGTCTCCATCTATTACTTTCACCTGCTTTTGAATTTACAGTGTGAAGTCCCTTGTCTGATATCTCTCGCTCAGCATTACGTTTATCAGATGTAGCCATGTTGTGTGTGTAGCAGTAGTTTGTTTATTTATATCACTATTTCATTGCTGTATGCCAGGCGGCGCAGTGGCTCGAAGGGTGTCTGGGGAGTGAGCGGTGTCCCTCCGGCAGGTGGCATCCCTCAGCCTGACCTGCGGGGATCAGGCCAAAACCAGCTCTCCCACATGCCCTGAGGGGTCCCGAAGTGCGAGAGTTGCTATAGCTGGGCAGCTCCTTTGTTGAGACTCTGCCCCCTGGTGGTCAGTGTGCATCATACATATGGGCCGGTTGGCCAGTCAGCCAGTTGGACAGTTGCTTAGCCTTTTATATATATAGACTAGAGGCCCGGTGCACAAAAATTTGTGCACTCGGGGAGAAGGGGGGGTCCCTCAGCCTGGCCTGTGCCCTCTCGCAGTCTGGGATCCCTTGGGAGATAATGCCCTGCTGGCTTAGGCCTGCTCCCGGGTGGCAGAGGGCAGGCCCAATCCCTAGGTGCAGCCCCTGGTCGGGATCAGAGCAGGGCTGATTGGGAGGTTGCGATGTCACCCTCAGTCACGCTCAGGGTAGGGCCGATTGGGGGGTTGGGGCACCGCCCCCTGTCACACTCAAGGCAGAGTCGATGGGGAGGTTGCCGCGCCACCCCCTGTCACGCACAGAGCAGGGCCCATCAGGGGGTTGGGGAGCTCCCCCCTGTCACGCACAGAGCAGGGCCCATCAGGGGGTTGGGGAGCTCCCCCCTGTCACGCACAGAGTAGGGCCGATAGGGGAGTTGGGGCACCACCCCCTGTCACACACAGAGCAGGACGGATCAGGGGGTTGGGGCGCCACCCTCTATCACCCACAGAGCAGGGCCGATCAGGGGGTTGGGGTGCCGCCCTCTATCACCCACAGAGCAGGGCCGATCAGGGGGTTGGGGTGCCGCCCTCTATCACCCACAGAGCAGGGCCGATCAGGGGGTTGGGGCGGCGCCACTGTCACACTCAGGGCAGGGCCGATGGGGAGGTTATGGCTCTACCCCATCACACACAGAGCAGAGCCTGTGTGTGTGTGTGTGTGTGGGGGGGGGGGGGTTGGGGCGCTGCCCTCTATCACCCACAGAGCAGGGCCGATCAGGGGGTTGGGGCGCTGCCACTCTCACACTCAGGGCAGGGCTGATGGGGAGGTTATGGCTCTACCCTGCCACACACAGAGCAGGGCCCGTGGGGAGGCTGGGGGGGGGGGTTTGGGCCGCCACACCCTGTCACACACAGAGCCGCAGGGCGATCAGGGGGTTGGGGCCCCTTCCCCTGTCAGGAACAGAGCAGGGCGGATAGGGAGGTTGTGGCCCTGCCCCCTGTCACACACAGAGCTGCAGGGCGATCAGGGGGTTTGGGCGCTGCCCCCTGTCACGCTGATCCTGGTGCTGGGAGGCATATTACCCTTTTACTATATAGGATAGAGGCCTGGTGCACGGGTGGGGGCTAGCTGGTTTGCCCTGAAGGGTGTCCTGGGTCAGGGTGGGGGTCCCCACTGGGGTTCCTGGCCAGCCTGGGTGAGGGGCTGATGGCTGTTTGCAGCTGGTCACACACCCTTCAGGGTGGGCGTCCCCACTGGGGTGCCTGGCCAGTCTGGGTGAGTGGCTGAGGGCTGTTTTCAGGCTGGCGGGTACCTGAAGCTCCCAACTGCTCCTTTCTTTCTTTCTTTTTTTAAATTCTGGGCCAGCTTTAGCTCTGGCTCCAGCTCTGAGACCTCAGCTGCTGAAAGTAGGTATCTGGTTTGTTTAGGTTCTATAATCAAAACTCTGTATCAACTCCAGCTCTGAGATCCCAGCCAGCTGAAAGCTGGTTTCTGGGGTTTTGTTTAGCTTCTATATTTGTTACAATGTTTCTTAAACTGCAGGCTCAGAGGCCTGCAGTGGCAGGCGGGGAATGTTGGAGTCCTCCGTCACTGAAGCAAGCAAGCCTCATGTTAGTTTCAAGCTGCCTGGCTGCCGGCCGCCATCTTGGCTGGCAGTTAATTTGCATATCGCCCTGATTAGCCAATGGGAAGGGTAGCGGTCATACGCCAATACCATGTTTCTCTTTTATTAGATAGGATTCTACTGTTGGACTTTTGGGTTATTTCTAGTTGGTTTAGAATTCAGGGGTGGGCAAACTTTTTGACTCGAGGGCCACAATGGGTTCTTAAACTGGACCGGAGGGCTGGAACAAAAGCATGGATGGAGTGTTTGTGTGAACTAATATAAATTCAAAGTAAACATCATTACATAAAAGGGTACGGTCTTTTTATTTTTTTAGTTTTATTCATTTCAAACGGGCCGGATCCAGCCCGCGGGCCGTAGTTTGCCCACGGCTGGTTTAGATAGAATAATATGGTTATAAACACTTTGTACCTGGCTTTTGATGTACACCTGTTTGTATTTCTGTTGAGTATATACATATTAGCAATTCAGAACCACCCCTAGCCCCCACCCCGACAACACCAAACAAAGCAAAACCACTTAGGAGTAGAATTTCAGGATCCAGGGGGATGTTTAAGTTCAGGCTTAATGAATACTGACAAGGAGTTTCCATTTTGTACTTCCATCAGCAGCATACAGTATAAGAATTCTGGTTTCCCCATACATTCACCAACATTTAAAATTGATAGTCTTTTAAATTTTAATTATTTGGGTGAGCCATGTTTCATTGTGGTTTTATTTGCATTTCCTTGATGACTAACAATGTTGAATATCTTCTTATATCTTTATTGGCTATTTTAGATGTGTTTTTTTGTGATCTTCCTGTTAAAGTTATTTTAAAGCCATTTATTTAGTAGCAGTCAGTTAAAAATTTAATAGACTTTATTTTTAAAATGGTTTAGATTTACAGAAAAGTTGAGCAGATAGTACAGTTCCCTTCTCTCCCCGTCACCTTCTCCTGTTATTAACATCTTACATTTGTATGGCACATCCATTACAATTTATGAACAATGTTGATAAATTATAATGAACTAAATTTGTACTTTTTTCAGGTTTCCCCACTTTTTATCTATTGATCCTTTTCTGCCCCAGAATACACAGTACCATTTACTTGTCATGTCTTCTTAGGTGCCTCTTGGTTGTGGCAGTTTCTTAGACTTTTATTGCTCTTGATGACCTTGACAGTTTTGAAAAGGAATGATTTTTTTCTTTTTCTTTCTTTTTTTTTTTGAGTAATGATATTTTGTAGGATGCTTCTGTGGACAAAAAGGGACCATATGCTAACCTGACTAACTCAGGGAAGGCCTGCTTGGCAGCTTTGCAAACTCAAGAGATGTCAATTAACCACAAAGGGTGATCTGAAATTAAAGCCTTTAATTAAAAAGCAGTTTATAGTAGGTAGTCATGTCCTAGGCCAGTATCTTCCTAGACAAAGATCAACTTTGATCTTTACTGAGCCTATTGTCTTTTTGCATCTAAGATAACATACCTGTGAAATGTCAGGGTGCCTTGTAACTTCCCTTTTTCCAGATCCCTCGGGGCACAACCAGTGAGCAAGGCGCCAGGGGCACCAGGGCGGAGACCACAAATTCACTCATTGTTATTGTTATCTTTCTTTTTTTAAAATTAAATTTTATTTTTAAAATATATTTTTATTGATTTTACAGAGAGGAAGGGCGAAGGATAGAGAGCCAGAAACATCGATGAGAGAGAAATATCTATCAGCTCCTTCCTGCATGCCCCCTACTGGGGATTGAGAGCACAACCAAAGTACATGTCCTTGACAAGAATTGAACCCAGGAAGGGGTTAGGGTTTTGCTATCTTGATAATTGTTGACTGTTAACTATCCTGTTCCCACCTACATAAAAGAAGTATGGGTCTATCATTTTCATTTTTATCCAATCCCATACATTTCCCTGCTTTGCTTTCTCCCACCTCCCTAATCTATCACCAATGGATTTCATGTAACCCACTTACATCTCCTCCTTTGATTGTAATGTAAAACAAGGTGAAAAAATGACATTCTCTGCTGGAGCATTATCCCAATATGTTGATATTCTGCTTCCTGGCAATTTTTGACAGTATGGCTCAAATAAACTCACAGCCCGGCCAGCGTGGCTCAGTGGTTGAGTGCTGACCTATGAACTAGGAGGTCACAGTTCAATTCTGGGTCAGGGCACATGCCTGGGTTGTGGCTCAATCCCCTATGTAGATAAAAATATATTTAAAAAAATAAGCTCACAAAAATTCTTTACAGGTTTGAATGCTTTTATACATTAACACTTCTTTATTGGAATTTATCTGATATTTTCCTCATGATTATCAGTATAATCATGGTGTCTGGTGTCTTGGGGAGAAGATCAGAGATAATGCACCATTTTCATCACATCATATCAAGGGTACCTACTAATCAATATGATTTGTGACTATTTTTTTTAATTAAATCTTTATTGTTCAGATTATTACATTTGTTCCTCTTTTTCCCCCCCATAACTCCCCTCCTCCCAGTTCCCGCCCCACCCTCTGCCCTCACTCCCCACCCACTGTCCTCATCCATAGGTGCACGATTTTTGTCCAGTCTCTTCCCGCATCTCCCACACCCCTTTCCCCCCCAAGAATAGTCAGTCCATTCCCCTTCTATGTCCCTGATTCTATTATGATCACCAGATTATTTATTCACTTGATTCTTAGATTCACTTGTTGATAGATGCATGTTTGTTGTTCATAATTTGTATCTTTACCTTTTTCTTCTTCCTCCTCTTCTTAAAGGATACCTTTCAGCATTTCATATAATACTGGTTTGGTGGTGATGAACTCCTTTAGCTTTTCCTTATCTGTGAAGCTCTTTATCTGACCTTCAGTTCTGAATGATAGCTTTGCTGGATAAAGTAATCTTGGTTGTAGGTTTTTGGTATTCATCACTTTGAATATTTCTTGCCATTCCCTTCTGGCCTGCAAAGTTTCTGTTGAGAAATCAGCTGACAGTCATATGGGTATTCCCTTGTAGGTAACTGAGTTTCTTTCTCTTGCTGCTTTTAAGATTCTCTCTTTGTCTTTTGCTCTTGGCATTTTAATTATGATGTGTCTTGGTGTGGTCCTCTTTGGATTCCTTTTGTTTGGGGTTCTCTGCGCTTCCTGGACCTGTAAGTCTATTTCTTTCACCAGGTGGGGGAAGTTTTCTGTCATTATTTCTTCAAATAGGTTTTCAATATCTTGCTCTCTCTCATCTTCTGGCACCCCTATAATTCTGATGTTGGTACGCTTGAAGCTGTCCCAGAGGCTCCTTACACTATCTTCGTATTTTCGGATTCTTTTTTCATTTTGCTTTTCCAGTTGGGTGTTTTTTGCTTCTTCGCATTTCGAATCTTTGACTTGATTCTTGCGCTCCTCTGGTCTGCTGTTGGGTGTCTGTATAATATTCTTTATTTCAGTCAGTGTATGCTTAATTTCTAGTTGGTTCTTTATCACAACATCGAGGGTCTCATTAGATTTCTTGAGGATCTCACTACATTTATCGGCGGCTTCTAGACAGTTCTTGAGAGACCTTAAAAGTGTGGTTCTGAACTCTATATCCTCCATGGACAATTTTGTCCTGTTTCTTTGTCTCCGCATTTTTTATGCTTTCTTGGTACACCCCCTAGTGGTCTTTGTGCACAGTCTTGTTGTAGTTAAGCCTTGATTGTTGTCGGCAATAGTGGGGGTGATTTGACCTCCAGGCTAACTGGCTATGAGAGTCCGCTGTGTCTTCAGTGGGAGAGCTTCTGTGCTGGATCTCTAGGGTGGTGCTAATCTAGCATTTGCCTGAGGCTATTCGGCAAATGGCTCTGCACAGGGCTTGGGCAGGTCGGGTCCCAGGGGATCTACAGGGCAGGTGGAGCAAGCAGTTATGGCTGCTCTCAGTTCCGTCCCTAGGGGCTCTGCCTCACAGAGTCCCAGCAACTGCTGCAAACCTCGGAGAGAAAGCTGCCTTCGATTTCCTACCGAAGCCAGACAGTCCCGCTTCTCCCATTTGAGTCTGGGTCCCTAGAGACTCGCCCGGATCTGGAGCTCAGAGTCTGAAACTCCCTCCAGATTGAAAACAACAACTGCGCCCTCCGCTGCCAGCCCGCTTCGCGCGCACTCCGCACCTCAGTATTTCACTTCAGCACTGCGCCTCCTCTGAGTCTGGGTATGATATTCTCTTTCCTTCTAGTTGTAGAATTTCCACTCAGCCAGCCTTCCTGTGGTTCTGGATGATGTCCGTTCAGTCTTTAGTTGTTTTTTGAAGTGGTTGTTCTAGGCAGCAATCTTCGGCGTTAACCTATGCCACCATCTTGGTTTTCTGACTCCTCATGATTTGTGACTATTGATGCCGACCTTACTTACCTTGATGAAGGTTGTTTACTGTAAAGTTTCTCTTTTCTTTTTCCTTACTGTTCTTTTTGGAAGGAAGTTAAGGAACCGTGAGTATGAAGTTAATTAATTTATTTAAACATTTAAACTGCACCATGGTTTTTAAAAAATTCTTACCTGAGGGTATGTTCTTTTTAAAAAAGTGAATTTACTTATTTCAGAGAGAAAGGGAGAGGGAGACAGAGAAACATCAATGATGACAGAGAATCATTGATCAGCTGCCTCCTGCATGCCCCCTACTGGGGATTGAGCCTGCAACCTGGGCATGTGCCCTTGACCAGAATTAAACCCAGGACCCTTCAGTCCTTAGGCTGATGCTCTATCCACTGAGCCAAACCAACTAGGGCTGAAGTTAATTTTTAAATTATTGCAGGAGACACTTCTGTGGCATCTGACTAGCTCACATGATTGCCCATTCCCTGGAAAGCTCCTTCCTCAAAATCCAAAAGGGTAGCCTCCCCAACCCATCCTTTCAACCACCTTCTCCCTTACAGAGCCACATTTGTTCTATGAAATTCTCTCTTGGCCACAGATGTTTGGAGAAAGTTGAATAGGGTCCCTTCTCTAACTGCTTAGAACTTTAGGCCAGTGGTTCTCAACCTTCTGGCCCTTTAAATACAGTTCCTCATGTTGTGACCCAACCATAAAACAATTTTCATTGCTACTTCATAACTGTAATGTTGCTACTGTTATGAATCGTAATGTAAATATCTGATATACAGGATGGTCTTAGGTGACCCCTGTGAAAGGGTTGTTCGACTGCCAAAGAGGTCGCTACCCACAGGTTGAGAACCGCTGCTTTAGGCCAAGTCAGGCTCTCTGCATGCCCAAACCAAATTAATAACATTTAATAACACCCTTTGCTTGACAATCATTATGTAAAACAGACTAGCTCAAATGCTTCCAACATTGTCTACTGCCTATCTAACACCCATTCCTCTTTCCCTACTTTATCACATAAACCCAATTTTATTTTTATCTTTTATCACATGATCTCATTCATATGTGGAATCTAAAGAACAAAATAAATTGATGAACAAAATAGCTCCAGAGACATAGAAGCATGGAACAGACAGTCAAATCTCAGAGGGAAGGCGAGGGTGGGTGGGAAGAGATTAACCAAGGAATTTATATGCATAACCCATAGACACAGACAATAGTGTGGTGAATGCCTGGGGCAGGTGGGGCCTAGGAGGGGTTAATGGGGGAAAAAGGGAGACATCTGTAATACTTTCAACAATAAAGATAAATTAAACAAACAAACAAAAAAGAGGCTTTGTAGAACCTTCATCTCCTTTTCAATATCTGGAGCAGTAGTTGCAGTACTGAGTATACTGAGTAATGTCAATCTTTTATGATTACTTCTGTATCAATGCAAATCACATTTTTGTGAGTCTACTCTTTGGGTTTTTAAAATGCATAAACATGGGCCTCAGCAGATAACATGCTGAGGAGATCATATCCACAAGTATCTTGCCATAAGTATCAAACTTTTCAGAGCTGTGTCCTTTGTGAAGATTCATTTTAGTTAGCAAGACGTTTTTCTCTGTCGTTCATCCCCATGCCTGAGATTTGCACTGATGCAGGCCCAGTTTACCATCCCTGCCAAACACTCACAGAGGTTCCAACCTCCTGGTCAGGGCCAGGGGCAAAGGACTGATTCACATAAATAAACAACTGTTCCGAAGCCACAAGTTTAGGGAACTTTTTGATGAAGTCAATGAGTCCTTGAATGGTTCGGGTTCTCTCTACAGCCCACCTCTTCGTTTTCATCACAGGGTTGTCTCCCACGGCCTTTAGCAGGATATCAATTTTTTTCTTGGTGTCGCCGCCAGGTTCCTCTGTTCCCGGGGAGACTAAGGCGGAAGAGGGCTCCAGTGTGGCTGTTTCTGGGGATACGTCTGTAGGCCCTTCGCTGTCCACACGTGAAGGGGGTAGTGGCAGCACGGCCTCTGGCTCCTCAGCATCTTGTTAGGTCCCAATTTTATTTTTTTTTAATTTTTTTTTTTCGAATTAAACAATGATTTTATTGCTCGAGTACATAGATATTTTATGCAACCAGTGCAGAGGCTGTGGATGACTCGTATTTCCAATTGGGGGGCAGGACTCATTTGGTCTTATAATATCGAGCCAATCGGTGAATACGGCTCTCAATCAGAATCAGACGGAATTTAGCATCCTTATCCTTTCTGTTCCTCTCAAGATGCTTTCGAACTGCAACAGCTTTCTTAATTAAATGGTAGAGATCCTCAGGAAGGTCAGGAGCAAGCCCTTTAGACTTAAGAATTCTCAGGATCTTATTGCCCGTCACAAAACGTACTTGTGCAACGCCATGCGAATCTCTCAGGATCACACCAATTTGTGAGGGAGTCAGGCCATTCTTGGCCAGTTTGTAGATCTGCTCCTTCACGTCCTCAGACGTCAATTTCAGCCAGGTGGGGACGTTGCGGCGGTAGGGCAGAGCCGACTGGGACAGGCCCTTCCCGGGAGCGTGCATGCGACCCATGATGGCGGCGGACTGGCCCCCAATTTTATTTTTAACAGACTATTTCTGCTATGCAGCCCGTATGCCCCAAGGAATCCTTCCCTCAGCTCTCAGAGTGGGCCTAATTGCTCCATGCCTAATCCCTTCTTTCTCATCTGTGAAAGGCTCAGGAACGATGAGATGTGTGGAAAGTTGGCTAGGGCCTCCTGGAGAGTTCTTTGCTCTTTTTGGTATAGCTTTAGAGCAGCGGTTCTCAACCTGTGGGTTGTGACCCCTTTGGGGGTCGAATGACCCTTTCACAGGGGTCGCCTAAGATCGTCAGAAAACACATATATAATTACATATTGTTTTTGTGATTAATCACTGTGCTTTAATTATGTTCAATTTGTACAATGAAAATACATCCTGCATATCAGATATTTACATTATGATTCATAACAGTAGCAAAATTACAGTTATGAAGTAGCAGCGAAAATAATTTTATGGTTGGGGGTCACCACAACATGAGGAACTGTATTAAAGGGTCGCGGCATTAGGAAGGTTGAGAACCACTGCTTTAGAGGATGTTGTCATATATAGACTGGAACCATTGCACACATCTCCATTCCAGTCCATTGAGGCAGCTGCGATGTAGAGGAGGGCAACTTAGAGAATGTGGGAGATGGAGCAAGAATCATGCTGAGGCCCTCCTCTATCTTTCCACTAGCGCTGCTCAGAACGTAAGGTGAACTGTTTGCTACCATTCTGCAATGACATAAACACAGAAATTGAGAGTAAGTGTTAGAAAATTTCATAGTGATTTGACATTGCTGGGACATCTGAGTGTGTGACCAGTGGACTTGTGTTGAATAGGCTGTAGACCAGTTTGGATATTGCTCAGCAAAGGGATGAGTTGAAAGTGGTGGCAACTGTGTACAAGTCTTGTGCAGGAGGGCCGGGTAGCCATCTGAACTGGATTGAAAAAACAAGCACAATGAACAACAGCAACTGCCCTTTACCACAGTGGTCTGAGAAGCATTACTCGAAACTCAGTAATTACGTTGAGTCAATTAAGTTCCCTATTCTTTAAGACCATCTGGGCTCTATTTTTTCCAATTCACACCCAAAAGCATCTGAACTAATACAGTGATTGAATCCTATAAAAAGGCAAGAAACCACATGTCACTTTACTAGGGTAGACATGTTGTTAAATAAGTGTATTCGTGTGTGTGTGTGTGTGTGTGTGTGTGTACTGTGTGTATATGTTTTCACCTAGTTGTGATTTTAGGTGACCATTTCTCAATGTTAGTGACAGCAAAAATATTTCTTTTTGGTGTCTTTTGCCAGCTGCTGGCATTTCCCAGCTCTAGTTCTGTGATTTGAATGTGATAGCATCATAAAGCACATGGGAGAGATTGTAGAAGAATAAAAGTTCCATTTACACCTTCAGGGGGAAATAAAAAGAGGAAGGAGAGTTGACTACATGTTGTTTTGGGATTATGTTTTTATCTTTGTATTTTATTATTATTATTATTTATTTTAAAAATATATTCTTATTGATTTCAGAGAGGAAGTGAGAGGGAGAGATAGAAACATCAATGATGAGAGAGAGAATAATTGATTGGCTGCCCCCTGCACACCCCACACAGGGGATCAAGCCCACAAACCGGGCATGTGCCCTGACCAGGAATTGAACCATGACCTCCTGGTTCATAGGTCGACGCTCAACCACTGAGCACACTGGCTGGGCTACCTTTGAATTTTAAAACTTTTCTAATATTGGAAAAACATCAATGTAATTTTTAAAATAGTTTTTTTGGCCCTGGCCGGTTTCGCTCACTGGGTAGAACGTTGGCCTGGGGACTGAGGTCCCAGGTTCGATTCCGGTCAAGGGCATGTACCTTGGTTGCGGGCACATCCCCAAGTAGGGAGTGTGCAGAAGGCAGCTGGTCGATGCTTCTCTCTCATCGATGTTTCTAACTCTCTATCCCTCTCCCTTCCTCTCTCTAAAAAATCAATAAAAAATATATTTAAAAAAAAATAGTTTTTCCGTCACAGCCTTTAAGAAGTCATCCAACATCTTATACAAATATTACTTATAGAGCTTTGCTATTATATTTTTTCTAGTGAAGTGAAGTAAGGAAAGGGCTATAATGAAATGATTGTTGTATGTATATAAATAAGATAAATGCATTTGTTAATAGATATAAAACTTTTCTAACTATTTTTTCGATATTATTTTGATCCCAAAGGAATTTTTTTAGACAATCTGATTATTTTTCATATGGGAAATGACTATTTTCATCTACCATTTCGAGGATGATCTTTCTTTTTTCCCCCTTTTTATATTCTTGTTTAAAAAAATTAAATCTTTATTGTTGAAAGTATTACATATGTCCTCCCTTCCCCCTCATTGGCCTCTTCTACTCCCCACCCCAGGCCTTTACGACCTTATTGTCTGTGTCCATGGGTTATGCTTATATGCATTCAAGTTTTTGGTTGATCGCTCCCCCCCTCCCCACGCCCCCCCTCCACCTTCCCTCTGAGATTCCGTAGTTTGTTCCATGCTTCTATGTCTCTGGATCTATTTTGTTCATCAGTTTATTTTATTCATTAGATTCCACATATGAGTGAGATCATGTTCAAGGATGGTCTTTAAGCTAGTGATCTGGGAGAAATTTCTGTATAAAATTAAAATGTTTCAGTGTTGTTGCAATAGTGATGAAATGGGTCCATCTTTTCAGCTTTGATGAAAGGAAGCCACGTGACAATTGATTTATCATATGCGCTGCCATGGCCATTAAGAGCTCTGGAAGTACTTCTGGTGTTGAAGGATGAGGCAGATGGGGTGTTCTAAAGAACAACTAAAGAATTTATTTTGGCTTCAAAGCTGGTTACTATTATAAGAAAGAGAAAACTGGGCAAAAGCAAGCAGCAGCAGAAGGGATGGCCTCAACACATGAGTCTGATACATTATTTTAAGAACTTTTTTCCAAAGCCAAGTCCCCATTGCCTCTGTGTGAAGTAGAAAGCATTTTCTTTTTTAAAATATATTTTTATTGATTTCGGAGAGGAAGGGAGAAAGAGAGAGAGATCAAAATATCAATGATGAAAGAGAATCATTGATCAGCTGCCTCCTGACAAGGCCCCATTGGGGATTGAGCCCGCAACCCGGGCATGTGCCTTGACCAGGAACCTGCTGGTTCATAGGTCGACACTCAACTATTGAGCCATGCTGGCTGGCAGGCTGGGCAAAAGCACATTTTCTTTATAGGACTTCCTTCCTTGAAAATGGCAAAAATCACACTCTCCCTCTGGAGAGCACACTCCCATCTTTCTCCTCCCCTTCTTCTCTCTAGACAGTTACCTTTGCCTTTCTCTCTCCCGGGCTCCAAGGGTCCTTCTGCCTCTGTAACTTGTTTTCTGAGCCTACGAAGCCCAACTGGCTCACTTCTACTACCTCTAACTTTCTAAATAAACTATCTCATAATTAAAAAAAAAAGTGGAGGAGCTTTTGAGTCAATGATACAATAAAACATTACATGATTGTCATGTACCTTGTTGGTATAGCCATCTCTATACATAAGTGGCATTTCTTAGCTGGTCCTCTGGTTCCATTGTTTTAATTCAGTTGTGTGATAGAGAGCAATACTCACCAGATATTTCATGGGCTCCCCCAGTTCTCAGCCTCCCTTGTAAGTAAACTGGGGCCAAGTGTCTAGATTAGGCCACTGGACCATGAGTGAAACAGACTTTTGTCACATCTGTCTGCTTTAAGACCATTAAACAAGTCTAGGTTTAGACATATAAGAGATACTCAATATCACTAATTGTCAGGAAAATGCAAATTAAAACCACAATGAAATATCACCGCACACCAGTTGGAATAGCTCTTATAAAAAAGTCAACAAATAACAGGTATTGGCAAGGATGTGGAGAAAAGGGGACCCTTGTGTACTGTTGGTGGGATTGTAAATTGGTGCAGCCACTATGGAAAATAGTATGGAGATTCTCAAAAAAAAAGAAAAAAAAAAAAAAGAAGAACTACCATATGATCCAGCAATTTCCCTTCTGGCTATTTATCCAAAGAAAATAAAAACATGAATTCAAAAGAACCCCTGTGTTCATTGCAGCCAAGATATGAAAGCAACCTAAGTGTCCACTGATAAATGAATAAGTAAAGAAGATGTGATATATCTTACCTAATAGTAGACAAATATGTAAATTGACTGTCCCTCTGCTATGCTCACCAGCCAATCAGGAGAGTACGCAAATTGACCCCACAAAGATGGCGGTTAATTTGCATACGTAGGCGCCCAGTGGCCTGGGTCCTGGGAACATCATCGGTCACCCAGGTCACTCCAAGGTAGGCCCCGTGTGGGCCCTGAGCAGTGTAGGAAGGGCCTGAGCCAGGGGGCTCCTGGGCAGGGATGGAGCCAGCCACTGGAGCTGCAGGGGGAGCCCCTGCCCAAGCCTAAAGCCTCTGCCAGAGGAGTCAGGCTGGGAGAGGGGCCGAGCCGGCGATCAGAGGGTGATGGGGGTCCACGCCTCTGGCCAAGGCGTCAGGCCTGAGAGGAGGGCTGAGCCAGCGATCGGTGTGAACTACAGAGGAAACACCTTTTCTGACTGCTCATTGGCTAAGCTCCCTGTATGCCACTGGTAATATTCTTAGTAACTCCGGTAATAAGAATCCAAAAAGGTGACCTAGGGTTTTCCCACCACACTCCTGGAGAAAAAAAACGAAGGTCTGCTGCTGGAGGGCTAAGAAATGTCATATCCTGTCCTAGCCAATTTGGCTCAGTGGATAATGCCTTGGTCTTCCCACTGCAGGGTCTGGGTTCAATTCTGACCAAGGGCATGTACCTAGGTTGCAGGCTCCTCCCTGGCCTGGGTCCAGGTCAGGGCTCATGCAGGAGGCAACCAATCAAAGTGTTCCTCTCACTTTGATGTTTCTCTCTGTCTTTCCCTTTCTCTTCCACATTGTCTAAAAATCAATGGAAGCATATCCTCAGGTGAGGATAAAAAATAATAATAATAATAAAGAAATGTCATAGCCTATGAAAGATACATCTTGAAAATGCCTAAAGAAAGTTGTCATTTTTTCATGATGAAGGGACTGGAGTCCGTGTTGATGAAAAAACCTTAGTGGCTGCAGTGACTGGCAGTGGCTGCAGCAGCGGGGTGATGGGGGTGGCGTCTTCCCCTGATCAGCCCGGTAGCCTCCCATAAGGGAGGCCAAACTGCAGCTTAGGCCCACTCCCCAAAGGGAGCAGGGAGCAGGCCTAAGCCGTCACTAGGCCATCCTCTGAGGGCTCCCACTATGTGAGAGGGGGCAGGCTGGGCTGAGGGACCCCCTGCCAGTGCACAAATTTTGTGCACTGGGCCCCTAGTTCTATTATAATATACTAGAGGCCTGGTGCACGAATTCATGCATGGGTGGGGTCTGGCCAGCCCTCCCCCATTGGGCTGATCCGACTGGGCTGTCCGGGAAGAGGGGATATGGGAGGTTGGCCAGCCAGCCCCTCCCCCTGGTTGATCTCCCAGTAGAATTCCCAGTTGAGGGGACAATTTGCATATTAGCCTTTTATTATATAGGATATAATATATAGTGGAATATTACTCTTCAATAAGAATGAATAAAACGTTGCCATTTGTGACAACATGGATGAGCAAGAGGGTATTAGGCTAAGTGAAAGAAATGAGATGGAGAGACAAATACTGCATGATTTCACTTACATGTGGAACCTAAAAATACTAAACAAATGAACAAATAAAACAAAACAGAAACAGACTCATTCAAAGAACAAACTGATGGTTGTTAGAGGGGAGGGTTATGAGGAAATGGGTGTAAAAGGTGAAGGAGAATTAGAGGTACAAACTCCCAGTTACAAAATAGTCACGGGGATATAAAGTACAGCATAGGAATATAATCAATACTATTGTAATACCTATGTATGGGGCCAGTTGGGTATTGGAAATATCAGGGGGAACACTCTGTAAAGTATATCATTACCTCACCACTATGTTGTACACCTGAAACTAATACAAAATAATATTGAATGTAAACTGTAATTGAAAAAATAAAAATGAAGTGAAGACAGAAAAAAATAAAATAAATAAGCCACAAGGATGTACTGTACAGCACAGGAGAATATAGTAAATCATAATGCAATAAGTTTGCACAGTGACAAATGCTTACTAGACTTATTGTGGTAACCACATTATCTTATATAATAAAAGCATAATATGCAAATCACCCAACAGTGGAATGACCAGTCAGCAGGGCATGGGGCCGATGAGCAGGCAGTGCCAGGCTAGCCAAGGCATGTGCCAGTGGGCAGAGGGAGGGGACAGCAACGGGGGGGGGGGGTGGCAGCAACCAGCGGTAGCCGAGGGGCGATTGGGGGGGCAGGGACAGCTACTTGCCAGCCAGCGCTGTCCCCTGATTGGCCTGCCCAGTTGCCTCCTGCAGAGGGAGGCCACCAGTGGCAGCAGTGGTGGGACAATGGAAGGCGGGGTTGGCGCCATTCCCAGGTCACCTGCCAGGGTCGCCTCCCACAGAGGGCCTAAGCCATCAGTTGGACATCCCCTGAGGGCTCCCAAACTGTGAGAGGGTACAGGCCAGGCTGAGGGACAACCCCCCCCCTCCCCGAGTGCATGAATTTTTGTGCACCAGGCCTCTAGTCCTATCTAATAAAAGCCTAATATGCTAAAGTGTCTGTCCATTCAATCAATCAAAGTATAATATGCTAATGATATGCTAAGACTGCTCAACCACTCGCTATGACATGCACTGACCACCAAGGGGCAGAGAGTTGACCAGTCAACCGTCACTATGACATTCACTGACCAACAGGGGGCAGATGTTCTGACAGGTAGGTTAGCTTGCTGCTAGGGTCTGGCCGATTGGGACTGAGCGAGGCAGGCCAGACATGCCCTAGAGCCCTCCCGCGGTCCCTCCCTGGCTGGCCAACCTCCTGCATCCTTCCCCAGCCCCAGTTGTGCACCGGTGGGGTCCCTTGGCCTGGCCTGTGCCCTCTCGCAATCTGGAACCCCTCGGGGGATGCCAGAGAGCCGGTTTCGGCTCGATCCCGCAGGCCAGGCCTCTAGTAAGGTACAGTATATAAATGTTGAATCACTATGTTGTACACCTGAAACTAATGTAATATTGTACTCCAATTATACTTTAACAAAAAATTTAAAAATGAAGCCTAGCCCTGACCGGCTGGCTCAGTTGGTTGGAGTGTCACCTCATACCAAAAGAAGGCAGCCAAACAATGTTTCTCTCTCATCACTGATGTTTTTGCCTCTCTCTCTCTCTCTCTCTCTCTCTCTCTCTCTCTCTCTCTCTCTCTCTTCCTCTTTGAAATCAATGAAAATATACTAGTACATATATATAAAAAGAAAAGTTAGCATCACACTTTATATGAATTTGGTGGCAAGATCTTTAGCATTTGCTCTTCCAGCTGAGAGCCACAGATTTAAAAAAAAAATCTTTGATGTTGTCTCCCAGTGATGGTGAGTCTCATCATATCTCTAGTGTAACTGGTCTTGATAGCTTCCATCAGCTTAACTTCTTTGTCTTACAAGTTAACCTATGTGAAGACAAGGGTGGTGCAGGTCTTTCTGTGAACAAGAACATCTCAGTCTGGCCTTTCCCTTGATTATGAACTGGGGGACTCCCATTTTATAGTATAAGTTGGGCAGGCGGACAACTAGCTCAACGGGATGAGTATGTGTGTAATCACCACCAGCTGAGCCTGCTTGTTCTCCGCAGGTCATGACAGCACTAACACCTGCTCAAGGGACAGGTGGTCTCAGTGGGAACGTCCCCTTTGTTGACAGCTTCCTTCTATAGCCTGGGACAGCAGCTTCTGTTTATCTTGCTTTATCTCTGGGGTGCACTGTGGGCCAGCTTAAGCAGTTGAGTAGCTGTTTGACCTTTGATCCCTCCCCCCAAAGACCTGCGGAAAACTGGTTAACTGGGCACTTTCAGTCACTTACAGAGGAGAGCTGTTGCCACTGGCAAAGCAGATGACAGAGGTGGTTATGCATCCCATTTGGAGGACTATCTGGAAATGATAATTTGCTTTTGCTCTTTTTTTAAAAAAAAAATATTTTTATTGATTTTAGAGAGAGAGAGGAAGGATGAGGGAGAGAGGGAAACATTGATGTGAAAGAGAAACATCGGTTGGTTGCCTCCCACATGCACATTGACCTGGGTATATGCCCTGACTGCGGATTGAACCCCTGACCTTTTGGTGTATGGGATGACACTCCAACCAACTGAACCACACTGGCAGGGCTGATTTGAACATTTTAAAGCATTTCTATAGCATTTAAAATTTTGTCCAAATTATATAGGTACATGTTTAAAATCAACAGGCCTGTGTCAGGCCAGTTGCCATCCTAAATCCCATGATGGTTTATATACATAGAGGGGTTTTCTAGAGTATTCTCACAGAAGTAAATCTGACCACTAAAGGGCAGTCTAAATCTATACTCTAGAATTCAGCAAATGTAAATATGACTGCAATATTAAAATTTTCTCCCATAGTGGAAACATCTTTTTTTAATTAAAGAATTGTATAAAATCAATTTCTATCTCTTTTCTCTTTGTAAGAAGAAATGAATTTTTCATATCTATACAGATGGCACCAAATTTTTGTCCCCTCTTGAATAAAAGTATGATATTATCAATAGTATGAAATTTATTCTCAGGGTTCTATAAATAATTATACTAAAAGAACATGTCATCTTCGGTCTTCCTGTTTTAGCTGTTTTGATTTCTCTTACCTGACATTTTACTAATTTACTAATGAAGAGATCAAGTGGAATAAAAATTGGGGTAGTAGATTATCATCATACATAAATATTTCTAGAAAATTCTAAGCCTGATATAATTTTCATAAGAAACTATTACTCTAAGATAATTTTAAATGTCTTATTATATATAATATATCATCTGAAGCAAATGTTCTAGTTTTTATTCCATTTCTTCTGGGAAAGATAAACAAGGCAGTCTATAGTGGAATAAGAAACAGATTTGGCTTTTGGGAGTTGGGAAAGTTCTGGTGAAATGCCAAGTGCTGAACTGCAGGTTTTCAAAATTATTTTCAAGCCTACAGATGTTAGGATATCACATATGAGCCCATGTCATTGCTTCAAACGGTGAAATAGGACAGCTGCCCAGGTCTCTACAAAAAAGCCTGTGGAAATAGGTACTGTGTAAATCTCCTTTTCAGCCCAGATGCCTTTAGCTTTGTAAAAGCTTTGAATATCATCAATACTATTCCTTGATTATCCTCTCTTAGCTTGTGGTCTTTTAAGATTGTGGTCATAGTCATCAAAAGATCTGATTTTTTGTTTTTACTTTGGAAATTCTAAATTAATCCAGTAATGATATATCCATGGTAGCCTTGGGGACTATTTTGAACAAAGCAACTCTTGTTCCTAAGAGATGTAGGCCTAGATCCTTTTAATAGCAAATCAGTATGGAATTCTAAATGCCTTTATTTCATTCCAACTCTAGTTCATATGGTGAACTAACTGGATGCACATAATGTGGGAAGCAGGTAGTGAGCACAGAGAGATTTCTAGATGCCAGGTAGAAAAGTGTGGGAGGAAGGCTGGGGAGCATGAGCCCCCACCCCCAGAGGTGAAGAAAAAGCTCCCTTGGTCTTCTTTTTTCAAATGACGTTTTTTCTAACGTCATTGGAACTGGTAGTCGCTGGAGGCATCAGTGTCCTTAATTTCAACCATCCTCCAGGTAGGTATACCTCAGACATACTGCAGGTCGGTTCCAGACCACCGCAATAAAGCTAGTACCTCAATAAAGCAAGTCACACAAATTTCTTAGGGTTCCCAGTACATATAAAAGTCATGTTTGCACTATGCTGTAGTCTATTAGGTGTGCAGTAGAATTATGTTGAAAAGCATCATTACATACCTTAATTAAGAATAACTTGTTGCTAAAAAGTGCTATTATCTGAGCCTTCAGTGAATTGTAACCTTTTTGTTGGTGCAGGGCCTCGCCTCACTGTTGATGGCTGCTGACTGATCAGGATGGTAGCTGCTGAAGATTGGGTTGGCTGTGAAAATTTCTTAAATAAGACAGCAATGAGTCAATACCACATCTACTGACTCTTCCTCTCACAAACAATTTCTCTGTAGCATGTAGTGCTGTTGGATAGCATTTTGCCAACAACAGAACTTCTTTCAAAATTAGAGTCAATCCTCTCAAATCCTGCTGCGGTTTTATCAGCTAAGTTTACGTAGTATTCTAAGTCCTTTAACGTCATTTCAGCAATCACCACAGCGTCTTCATCAGGGGTAGATTCCCTCTGAGGAAACCACGTTCTTTTATCATCCATTAGAAGCAACTCCTCATCCATTAGTTTTATCATGAGGTGGTAGAAGTCAGTCACATTTTCAGGCTCCACTTCCGATTCTAGTTTTCTTGCTACTCCCACCTCATCTGCAGTTATGTTTTCCACGAAGGTCCTGAGACCCTCAAAGTCATCCATAGGGTTGGAATCAACTTCTTCCAAACTCCTGTTCATGTTGATATTTTGACCTCTTCCCATGAATCGTGAATGTTCTTAATGGCATCTAGAAGGTGAATACTTTCTAGAAGGTTTCAATTTACTTTGCCCAGGTCCATCAGAGGAATCACGACCTATCGCAGCTACAGCCTCAAAAGTATATTTTATAATGAGACTTGAAAGTTGAAATTATTCCTTCCTTTTTGGCCTGCAGAATGAATGTTCTGTTAGCAGGCATGAACACATTAATCTCATTGTACGTTCCACCAGAACTCTTACTGGTAGGTGACCAGGGGATTGTCAATGAGCAGTAATATTTTGAAAGGAACCTTTTTTTCTGAGCAGTGTGTCTCAACAGTGGGCTTAAAATATTCAGTAAAGCATGTTGTAAACAGATGTGCTGTCATCCAGGCTTTGTTGTTCCATTTATAGACACAGGCAGAGTAGATTTAGCCTAATTCTCAAGGGCTTTGAAGCCAGGCATTGACTTCTTCTCTCTAGCCGCGAAAGTTCTAGATGACATCATCTTCCAGTAGAAGGCTGTTTCATCTACACTGAGTATTTGTTGTTCAGTGCAGCCACCTTCATTCATTATCTTAGCTAGATCTTCTGGAAAACTTGTTGAAGATTCTACATCAGCACTTGCTGCTTCACCTTGCTTTTTTATGTTGTGGAGATGGCTTCTTTTCTTAAACCGCATGAACCAACCGCTAGCTTCAAGCTTTTCATCTTTCTCAGACTTCAAAGAATTGAAGAGATTTAGAACCTTGCTTTGGATTAGGCTTTGACTTAAGGCAGCGGTTCTCAACTTGTGGGTCTCGACCCCTTTGGCGGTTGAATGACCCTTTCACAGGGGTCGCCTAAGACCATCCTGCATATCAGATATTTACATTACGATTCATAACAGTAGCAACATTACAGTTATGAAGTAGCAACAAAAATAATTTTATGGTTGGGTCACAACATGAGGAACTGTATTTAAAGGGCCAGAAGGTTGAGAACCACTGACTTAAGGGAATGTTGTAACTGGTTTGATCTTCTATCCAGATCACAAAAACCTCTTCCATATCAGCAATGAGGCGGTTTCACTTTCTTATCATTTGTGTATTCTCTGGAGTAGCACTTTTAATTTCCTTCCAGAACTTTTCCTTTGCATTAACCACTTGGCCAGTGATGGCGAACCTTTTGAGCTCGGCGTGTCAGCATTTTGAAAAACCCTAACTTAACTCTGGTGCCGTGTCACATATAGAAATTTTTTGATATTTGCAACCATAGTAAAACAAAGGCTTATATTTTTGATATTTATTTTAATATTTAAATACCATTTAACAAAGAAAAATCAACCAAAAAAATGAGTTCACGTGTCACCTCTGACACGCGTGTCATAGGTTTGCCATCACTGCACTTGGCTAACTGGTGCAAGAGGCATAGTTTCCAGCCTATCTCAGCTTTCAGGATACCTGCCTCACAAAGTTTAGTCATTTCTAGATTTTGATTTAAAGTGTGAGACATGTGATTCTTCCTTTCACTTGAACACTTAAAGACTATTGTAGGGTTATTAATTAGCCTAATTTCAACATTTTGTGTCTCAGGGAAAGAGAAGGGCAAAGTTTGGTAGGTGAAGCAGTCAGAATAGAAAAGCAGTTATAATTTTTTGCCATCTTATATGGGCTGGGCTTATTGCACCCCAAAACAATTGCAATAGTAGCATCAAAGGTCACCATAACGAATCCTATATGACAAAAGGCTAATATGCAAATAGACTGAATAGCAGAACAACTGAACAGCTGGTCACTATGATGTGCCCTGACCATGAGGGGGCATGTGCGGAACATGGTTGGTGTCGGTGGTGGCGGGATGGTGGAGCAGGTGAGCTGGGGTGCCAGACCAAGGAGGAGCGCCAGTCGCTGTCATTGGGGCGGACCTCTGGTGGTTACTGAAAATTCTTTGCTCCCATGCACCGCAGTCCCTCCTGCCGCTCACACCTGCTGCCAGTGCCACAGCCACCACTTCCAACCGCTGCTGGTGCTGGGCACTGGCCCTGATTGCTCAGCACTTGCCCTGATTGCTCGGTGCCATCAGCAGGTGCGAGTGGCAGCTGTTGGCCCCGACTACCCCTCAGGGCTTCTCCACTTCCCCCTGCTCCTGAGGGGCAATCAGTAGCAGCTGCCGCTTGCGCCCACTGACGGCACCGGCCCTGCTCGAACCCACTGCTGGTGCCGGTCCCAATTGCTCCATGCTGTCAGCAGGAGCAATCGCCCCAATTGGAGGCCAGCATCATCAGTGCGCGGGAGTAGCGGCAGTGGGAGCGGGGCTGCCGGCAGACAGGGGACTGGGGGCCACAGTGGGAGCGGCCAGGCAGGAGTGTGGAGGATGGGCTGAGACCCGCCCCTGTGCCCACCACAGCCTAGCGGTCCACGGTTCCTTTCAAGGTGCATGAATTTGTGCACTGGGCCCCTAGTGTAATAATAATGAAAAAGTTTGAAATATTGTGAGAATTACCAAAATGTGATACAGAAACATGAAGTGAGCAAATGCTGTTAGAAAAATCGCACTGGTAGACTTGCTTTCAAGTCTTATAAAAAAATGCAACATCTATGAAGTGCAATAAAGCAAAGCACAATAAAACAAGGTATGTCTGTACAAAGCTACAGTAATAAAAAACAGACACATAAGTCAATGGGATAGATAGACAGCCAGAAACAAACCCAGGCATATATGATCAATTAATTTATGACAGCCCTGGTTGGTGTGGCTCAGTTTGTTGGAGCGTCATCTTGTGCACTGAAGATTCATGGGTTAAATTCCCGGTCAAGGGCACATACTCAAGTTGTGGGTTCGATTCCCTGTCGAGGTGCATATAGGAGGCAAATGATCGATGTTTCTCTCTCACATCCATGTTTCTTTCTTTCTGTCTCTCTGTCTGTCTATCTCTCTGTCTCTCTTTCTCTTTCCCTTTTTCTCTCTCTAAAATCAATAAAAACATCCTCGGGTGAGGATTAAAAAATTAAATTAATTTATGACAAAGGAGCAAGGAATATACAATGGAAAAATAATAGTCTCTTTAATAAATTATGTTGGGGAAACTGGACAACCACATGCAAAAGAATAAAACTGAGCCACTATTCAAAATGAATTAAAGCCCTAGCCGGTTTTGCTCAGTGAATAAAGCGATGGCCTGCAGACCGAAGAGTCCTGGGTTCAATTCTGGTCAAGGGCATGTACCTCAGTTGCAGGCCTCTCCCCAGCCCGGGCCCTGGTTGTGGCTCGTGCAAGAGGCAACCAACTGATGTATTTCTCTCTCATCAATATTTCCCTCTGTCTTTCCATCTCTCTTCCACTCTCTGTAAAAATCCATGGAAAAATATCCTCAGGTGAGGATTAAAAAAAGAAAAATAAAAAGATACAAAATGAATTAAAGACTTGAATGTTAGACCTGAAGCCCAGTGATCATGGAGCCTGAGGAGTCCCATGATCAGCTGTCTCCAACCTGGAGACCCAGGACAGCTGATGGTATAACTCAGTCCAAGTCCAAAGGCCTGAGAACCAGGGGAGTCCATGGTGTAAGTCCAAGTCCGAGGGCAGAAGAAGATATGTAATGTCCCAGCTCAAGCAGGTAATCAGAAAAAAAATTGGGGGTTGAGAATTTCTCCTTCCTCCACCTCTAATTCTATTCCGGCCCCCAGTGTATTAGATAATGCCCACCCACACTGAGGAGGGCAATCTACTTTACTGTGTCCACTGATTCAAATGCTAATCTCATCTGGAAGCACCCTCACAGGCACATCAGGAATTGTGTTTAATCCGGTCACGTTGGCATGAAATTAACCATCACAACCATGCTGTGCTTCCAGATATGCCTTGATGTATTTACTCCTCAGGCTAATGCAGGGCAGCCAGTGTGGTGGTCTCTTCTCAGGGTTCAAAATACAGAAAAGGAGCGACCCTATCACCTTCTGTGACCTCTAATGAAGTCCCTCAGGCCACGAGCACAGCTCAGTTAGTCACCTCTTGGTTGGTTAGGGGGGCGGGGGGAGGGACCCCATTCTCCCTGTGCTCCAGGGGAGGGGCATTGCAGCCCTAGTTATCAATTCTAGCCAAAGGCAACTGCACACTCCACTTAGCCCAGTGGTTCTCAACCTTCCTAATGCTGCGACCCTTTAATACAGTTCCTCATGTTGTGGTGACTCCCAATTTCATTGTTACAAATTGAACATAATTAAAGCATAGTGATTAATCACAAAAACAATATGTAATTATATATGTGTTTTCTGATGGTCTTAGGCGACCCCTGTGAAAAGGTTGTTCAACCCCCAAAGGGGTCACGACCCACAGGTTGAGAACCGCTGACTTAGGCCTTGGTTATAAGAGTCTTCTAACCCAATTTTCTCCAGAGAGCCTTGTCTTTGGAACATCGTTGGGCATTTTCCAAGCAATTCATAAAGCTGGTGCTTTGACTATTGGTTCTTTCTGTGATTTAGGTTGAATTACATGAAGACCAACATTTGACCATTTTTGACCTAAGAATAACAGCAATTCCATATGGTCCAATCCAAATGTTAAAGCAGGGGTCCTCAAACTACGGCCCGCGGGCCACATGCAAATACAAATATTGTATTTGTCCCCGTTTTGTTTTTTTACTTCAAAATAAGATATGTGCAGTGTGCATAGGAATTTGTTCATAGTTTTTTTTTTTTAAACTATAGTCCGGCCCTCCAACGGTCTGAGGGACAGTGAACTGGCCCCCTGTTTAAAAAGTTTGAGGACCCCTGTGTTAGAGGGTGGAACTCCCTGAAGGGAGGAAGGGTAAGTCTAAAGCCCCTTGCCCCTGACCCTGTCACACTTCACATTCACAAGGTCTGGGACACGGCTAGCAAAGAATGTGTTGCACAGGGCCTGGGGGAAATGAACCAAGCCAGAGTTGTCTGAATTGTTGATGCAGTCGGGCAGCGGCTATAGAGTTTATGCACTGACCATGTTACCCATGAGCTCCCCTCCACCAGGATTTATGATTCTGTGCGCCTGTGCTCCCTGGCCTGTGGACTTTCAGGGGGGAAAGAGCAGTTTGGCTTTTGCTTCAGTGGGCTGACACACTTAGGCTTTCCACGTTTGGAGGTGGTTGCAGATTGCACTGTGAAATGTGTCAGAGTGTGCATGTGAGTGTGCATGCATGTGTGTGCATGTGCATGTGAGGTGGATAGTGGTGTAGGCAGGTGTGAAAAACAAAAACTATGCATCTCTGTCCTTAGTCTCCAGGCTTCTGAGGACACATGGGCCTCAGTGCAGACCCAGTTTCAAAGATAGCTCAGGGCAGTCAGGGAGGGAAAGGTAGGTCAGGACAAATCTGTACTTGCACAACGAGCCAAAATAGTTCTCATTCCTGCACAGGGATGACGCAGAACAGACATCATAGCTGGTTTTTGTATTTTCTAAAATTGTTTTCAGATTTGGGAATTACAGTATCTGAAAGGAATAGAGTAGTGGCTCATTGCCATCTGATAAAGCCACTGAGGTGTTTTTATTCAGTCTTAAAATGTGCCTGATCTGCAGCTCACATTGTGGCAGCAGGCAGTCAAAGTCAGTTCAGACCAGCTGGAGGACGGCCAGTTCAACTTTGTGAAAATTCTGAATAATAGACAGTCTTAAAAGATGTGGCATTGTGTTTTATTTTTGTCACGTGTATATAGAGATTCAAGCTGTGTACAAAGTTGTGAGTAGAAGGCCTGTTATACCTTCTCCCCTCCTGTCCCCACCTCCCTCCTACTAAAACTGCTCTTTCACCTGATGCTGGATGTTCCCATTTACCTACTCTTCCCCCTTCCCCCCATGCCCTCCTTCCCAGGAGGCTGACCTCTGTGGATGACAGCTGGAATCCCTTGACTTCTGGCTTCTAGTGGAAGACAGTAAGGTCAGGGGAGAGGGTAGGGTAAGGTGAAAGATTGGGGTGGGGAGGGGAGAGGGAGTGTGGGAGGAGATGAAGGTTGAGGAGGATGGAGGGTGTGGAGGGTGGAGGGTGAGGAGATAGAAGTTGGAAGAAATGTAGGTTGAGGGAAATGGAGGGGGAATGTGGGGAGAAGAAGGGAGGGTGGGTAATGGAAGGTGGAGAGAAGGAAGGGTGGGGATACAGGGGAGGGTGGGGTAGATGGAGGGTGAGAGGGATGGAAGTGGAAGAGAGGAAGATGGAGGGGACATATAGAGAGAAGAGAGTAGGAGGGGAAATAAAGGATAGGGATGGAGGGTGGGGCATGGGGAAGAGGGGAGGGTGGGGGAGATGGAGATTGGGGTTATGGGGAGGGAAGGGGAGGGTGGGGGATATGGCAGTGGAGGAGATGGAGGGTAGGAGGAGTCAGAGGCACTGGTCCCTCCTCTGCCCCCCAGTCTCTGAAGGGTGGGGCTTGACAGTGACTTCCTCCTCTTCTGAGACTCCAGCTCTTGTTGGAAGGCTCTTTCTGCAATCACAGTTCACTGGGTTTTGGAGAATTTGTTCTCATTTCTCCTTTTTGTTTTTTAAATGTTTCATTTGTTTTTTTGTATATTTTTATTATTGATTTTTTTACAGAGAAAAAAGGACAGGGATAGAGTTAGAAACATCGATGAGAGAGAAACATCGATCAGTTGCCTCCTCCACACTCCCTACTGGGGATGTGCCGGCAACCAAGGTACATGCCCTTGACTGGAATCGAACCTGGGACCCTTGAGTCTGCAGGCCGACACTCTATCCATTGAGCCAAACTGGCCAGGGCTCTCATTTCTCCTTTAAGACTAAGGGATGTTAGTGGCTTCCTGCCATTTCCAACCCAGGGCCACTTCACTTTGGCCATTTTCCCATAAGTCTGCCCACAGCCTTGTAAACACTCTCATTAAACTCTTTGGAACTGCCATCTGTTTTCTGCTAGAACCCTGACCATGGTCCCCAAGGACCTCCTAATCCCCCAATTACCCTGACATATTTCCATTCTTATTTTCAGCATCCACTGTGGATACCTCTGCATTTATAAGTCTCTCCTCCCTGGCTTGCCCCTTTCCCTCTCTGGGTTGTCACCCACCTCCTAGCAGTTCCTATGGATAGTGGTCATGACATTGCCTGGTCTATCTGTCCTATGCAGGCTGTTCAGTCTGGGCCCTTCTCTTTTGACTCTTTATGCTGCCCCTGGATGATCTTAATCACACCATGGTTTTAATGTAGAGGAAGGAACTAGCCCATATACAGCACTCCTATGAGTGAATGAATACCAGGTGCTTTATTTCATTATTTATTGGAATTGTAAATGTTTATTGAGTGTCTCCCATATGGCAGGACTATTCTGGAGCTGGGAATATAGCGTTGATTCTTCACAGCAAAGTAGATACTATTGCCTCTCTTATAGGTGAGGATTCTGAGCCTCAGAGAAGTTAAATAATGCGCCCACCCACCTAAGTCAGCAATGGGACTGAGTCCACTTCCCTGCCTCCAAAGCCAGAGTTCTTCCTCTTATATAGCTATGACAATTGAGTGCCTGCGCACCTCTTCTTTTACATGGAATTTGAGTTGAAGTTAGCAGAACCTTACATATTCTAAAAATAGTAGAGTCTGACTTTGGGAGTTTGAACTGAACTGATTTTTTTTTTTTTTTTTTTTTTTTTGCTGATTCATTCATCAGAGGCATTTGTCTTACTCTGACTTTGAGCATGCTTGTTCTGTCATTCACTCTGATTCTAAAAATTACCCCTGGCTCTATTTTAGAATCTGGTATCCTGAGAATACAAGATTAATTTAAAGTCAGAGTGGTGAGATGTATTTGTGAAACCTCTGTGCATAATAGAAATTGCAGCCTCAGAAGCTCAATTATCATCATTATTATTATTAATTATTATTATTATTCAATTATCACAACCACATTAAAGGGAACAAAGGAGAGATGCCTAGAGTATGGAGCTTCCATGTGGATCAAGCTTGAGTTTCAGAATTTAATAAACCTGGTTTCAAAACCTATCTGGGTAATCTTGGGCAAGTTAGGTCAGTTCTCTGAATCTCAGTTTCCTCAGTTGTAACCTGGGAATAATAGAGATGAGCAAACAGGATGTGTATAGTTAGCAATGCCGGTGATTCAGGTCCTAAATCCTTGGCCAGCTTTTGGTGGAGGCTGCAAAGGTCCCTTTGAAGAACGCTTGAATTACTATGGGGGAAATCACTCCATCGGCCTCCCACCTCATACCCTTTAGAACGCAGGATGAGCCATCAGCAACTTGCATAAGGAGTACTGATCACTCTGAGATGGAAGGGTGTATAAGACCCTAACTCCTTGTCCCTAAGAATCAAAGTTCAGAACACTCTCCTGAAAGGTCCAGGAGGACTCTAGGCAGGCCAGAGTGATGAAGACACTGAAATAAAATTACCAATGAGATGGGAAGGAATGCGACCTGGGAACTGCCCTCAGCCTTGAGTTAGTGAAGAACGCAGAGTCCAGGTGGCTCTTGGTCCCTGAGGAGGCTGTCATACTTTCTGCCTGTCCCTACCCAGTCCTCCTGAGGGCAGAATTGACCTTAGAGAAAGCAGCTCATAGGAATAACTTATGGTCCTATTTGAGGTGAGGTTCTCTCTTTTTGTTTCTTAATTTAAGCCTTTTTTTATTTTTCAATTACAATTGACATACAATATTATATTAGATTCAGGTGTATACCCCAGTGATTAGACATTACATAACTTACTAAGTGATCATCCTGATAAGTCATGCATCCATATGACACCATACATAATTATTAGAATATTATTGACTATATTCCCTATGCTATATTTTACTTCCCCCTGACTGTTCTGTACCAATCAGTTTGTACTTTTTAATCCCTTCAACTTTTTCACTCAACCCCCATATGGCAACCATCAAAATGTTCTCTGTATCTATGAGTCTGTTTCTGTTCTGCTTGTTTATTTATTTTGTTTTTTAGATTCGATCATTGATAGATAAGTATTCATTGTCATTTTATTGTTCATATTTTTAATCTTTTTTTTCTTCTCCTTAAATAAGACCCTTTAATATTTCATGTAATACTAGTTTGGTGGTGATGAACTCCTTTAGCTATTTCTTGTCTGGGAAACTCTTTATCTGTTCTTCAATTCTGAAGGATAGCTTTCTTGGGTAGAGTAATCTTGGCTATAGGTCCTTGTTTTTTATCACTTTGAATATTTCTTGCCAGTCCCTTTTGGCCTGCAAAGTTTCTGCTGAGAAATCAGCTGAAAAGTCTTAAGAAAGTTCTCTTGTAGGTAACTTACTGCTTTTCTCTTGCTGCTTTTAATATTCTCTCTTTGTCTTTAACCTTTGGTACTTTAATTATGATGTGTCTTGGTGTGGGCCTCTTTTGGTTCTTCTTGTTTGGGAATCTCTGTGTTTCCTGGACTTGTACATCTATTTCTTTCACCAGGTTAGGGAAGTTTTCTGTCATTTTTTTTCAAATAGGCTTTCAATTTCTTGCTCTCTCTCTCTCTCTCTCCCCCTTCTGGCACCCCCATGATTTGAATGTTAGTATGTTTGAAATTGTCCCAGTGGCTCCTTACACTATCTTCCTTTTTTTTAAAAAAAATATTTTATTGATTTTTTTACAGAGAGGAAGGGAGAGAGATAGAGAGTTAGAAACATCAATGAGAGAGAAACATTGATCAGCTGCCTCCTGCACACCCTCTCACTGGGGATGTGCCTGCAACCAAGGTACATGCCCTTGACTGGAATCGAACCTGGGACCCTTGAGTCCGCAGGCTGACACTCTATCCACTGCGCCAAACCGGTTAGGGCATATCTTCCTTTTTTAAAATTTCTTTTTGCTATTCTGATTGGGTGGTTTTTGCTTCCTCAAATTCCAAATTGTAGATTTGATTCTGGACTTCATCTACTCTACTATTGAGTCCTTGTAAATTATTCTTCACTTCAGTTACTGTATCCTTCATATCTGACTGGTTCTTTTTTATGGTTTCCATGTCTTTTTTTTTTTTTATGCTGTTGAGGAAGGTTCTCACTAAGTTCATTGACCATCCTTATAGCCAATGTTTGAACTCTGCATCTAGTAGATTGCTTAGCTCCATTTTGTTTAGTTCTGTTCTGGAGTTTTCTCCTGTTGTTTCATTGGGACATATTTCTTAGTCTCCTCATTTTGGCAACCTCTCTGTGTTGTTTCCATGAATTAGGTAGAGCTGCTATGTCTCCTGGGCTTGGTAGAATGGCCTTAGGAAGTGTGCCCCCTTTACCACCCTGTGTGGGCTGTATTCACCTTCCTCTTATAGTTGAGCCTTGATTGCTATTGGCATAGAGATTTACCCCCTTGATTGGCTGCAAGGACTGGCTTTGACCACTGACCACCATGGAGAATTAGCTGTGCAGGGGTCCACCCCAGAGAGCAGGACTAAGTTTAGCAGTGCTCTGGTGCTTGCTGAGTCCACCCCTTGAGTGTGTCACTTGTAGAGGTGGTTGGGTAGTGGTGCTGTATCCTTCATATCTGACTGGTTCTTTTTTATGGTTTCCATGTCTTTTTTTTTTTTTATGCTGTTGAGGAAGGTTCTCACTAAGTTCATTGACCATCCTTATAACCAATGTTTTGAACTCTGCATCTAGTAGATTGCTTAGCTCCATGGTCTGAAGATGTCTACCAGGTGTTCTGGCTATGGGACCTTCCAGGAGGTGCAGGCTAAGGTCAGCTGCCACCTGTGTTCTGCTCAGGACCACCAGATGTGAGCTACAAAGTGATCTGTAGATGGCTGCTACTTGTGCTGGACTTGGAGGTGCTCAGGAGAGGCCAAGCTGTGGACCAAGGCTGGCTGCTGCTAGTGCTGGGCCTGGGGCCACTTAGCATGAGTTATTGGGTACAATGAAGCCAGATGCTGCTAGTTTGAGAGATTTTAAGAAAGTCTGGAGCATGAGCCAAGACAGGTCATTCATATGGAAAAGCTACTGGGAACAGCTTGGGAGGGCATGCAAGGTGGGTAAAGTGGGGTCTTAGGGAAACACCAGGGCAGGGCAAACAGTGTAGGCCAGTGACTCAGATATGGCACCTACCTGCCAGCTTTGTTGGGAGAGGGCTCCAAAAAGGAACAATAACCTCTACCAGCACTTTTGTCTGGCAGAACACTGCCCCCCAGCTATCACCCTGATGCCAGAGAATTCAGTTCCACCCTGTTTCATTACCAAGAAACTTGGTCAAGAGAGGTTAGGTATTGCCCAACTCCCAAAATGTAATATACTTAGAGTCTTAGAATCTTGGAAGTAACCTAGAAGCCATCTACAGTGGTTATTAAACATTTTCAAGCAGTAAAGACTTTTTTCCTTCTTGAACAATTTTTTTATGACATCCTAATATGTAAAACAAATAAAGCAGAATTTTCTTATAATACATCTTTTTAATTTGAAATATATTCTGTGACTTATGTTAGCATCAGTCAGTGAGAACAGTACAGCTATTTAAAAAAAATACAAAAACCCATAATTGGGGCTGTGGTATCTGGTTTCAATCTTCTATCGGATTTAGTAAGCATCCATAAAATTCAAATCAAAATGCAAATTGAATCTCAGAAGTACCCCATGATATTCAGCATACCTCTAATCTAGCTCATCGCATTAGTCATGGACCCAGCAGGAAACAATTTGCACTCTCAAATTAGGGTGCTTTCAGGATAGTCTAAACTTATTAAAGCATTTTGAAAAGCTGGTATAATATCTCAGGGCAGGTAACAGTGAAGTTGTTACCACCAGTAGACCTGAGGGTGGAGGAGTGGGAGCAGTTACCAGAGGATGGGAGGATATGACTGCGTAGAGGGCTGCTTTTTGTGTATTTTGTTTTAATCCTTATCTAAGGATATTTTTTCCAGAGTGGAAGGGAGGGAAGCGGGGGAAAGAAAGAGA
This sequence comes from Myotis myotis, assembly GCF_014108235.1. Classification (NCBI taxonomy): domain Eukaryota; kingdom Metazoa; phylum Chordata; class Mammalia; order Chiroptera; family Vespertilionidae; genus Myotis; species Myotis myotis. The sequence continues at coordinate 39,141,840 of NW_023416335.1, forward strand.
GAAACATTGATGTGAGAGAGATGTATCAATTGGTTGCCTTCTGTATGAGCTCCAACTGAGGCTGGGGATCGGATCTGCCAACCGATCCGATCCCTTGACTAGGATTTGAACCCATGACCCTTGGGTCTGAGGGCTGACACTTTAACCACTGAGCCAAACAGGCCAGGGCTACAGGGCTGCTTTGGAGAGCAGAAGGATCTTGCTGCTCCCAGTAGACCCTGCAGGAAAAGAGCAGGGCGGTAAGTATCCAGTCACACTCTGCTTCCTCCTAACCTCTTCCTGGGGCTACTCATTGGCAAACTCCAACCAGAAACCAGAGGGCAAAAGAGACTTTGATGCAATTCCTGCATGTCAGCCTCCCAAGACCAAGAGCAGGTTAGAGAGGGTGGAGAATGAGGATAGAGGGACCCGTGGACATTACTCATTACCTCTTTTTTAAAGATAGCAAGAATGAAGGCTCAGAGAATTGAGATGACTTGCCCAAGATTAGGGACAATGATAAGAATCTAAGTCTTCCAATCCCCAGTTCAACCCTCTTTCCACCATTCTTTTTCATCCCTCTAGTCTGAGGACAATTCTAGATTCAGAAATGTCATCCATTGGATGTTTCGATCTGGAATTAAAGGGACAGGCTTAGCATAGTCTAGTAATTTCCTATATTAGGGTCAACTGGGATCCAATGCTGTTATGTACTCTTTGCAAGTCTAAGGACAAACCACAGTTATTTAGGGAAATATGGCATGGAGCTCTTTGGAACTTCTATCCCACACTCACAGGTCAGCCACTTTCTCATAAAGGTCAGGAAGAATGTCAGCCAAACAATGTCAGGGAGTACGCGGAACATGGGTGCTAATTCTGCCCCAGAAATATCCAAGAGGCTCTGTGTCTATAAAAGCCTAGCAGCTGCAGAGAGCTCTTGATCCCTGGTGACATTTGTACTATATTCAGCCTGCCTCCCAAAGGTTCTACTCTTGGCCTGCTTCTTATAGAACATTTGCCTTTAGAAAGAACTCTTCTAAAAGAACATTCTCATCAACATGGTGGATAACGACTATAGCCTAGTACTTGTCGCTATAATTTGGGAGAATGAGTCGTGAAGATCCCTTGACCATGAACTCCAAGACATTTGCAGTTTGAAATATGTTATGTGTAGTTGGTGTCTTATAATTTCTTTGACTTAGTTGGACACTAAGGATGAGCAAGCTTTGTGGTTAGGTGAAGGCTATTTATTTATTAATGGTGGGGAACCTTTTCTCTGCCAAGGGCCATTTGGATATTTATAACATCATTCTCAGGCCATACCAAATCATCAACTTAAAAATTAGCCTGCTACTGGTATATTTGGTCAAACATTTAATTAACTCACCCCTAATGTTTTGGCAGGGCCAGACCAAATGATTTCTTGGGGCCTTATATGGCCTGCGGGCCAGAAGTTCCCCACACCCGGTTTAGGGACAAAGCAGTCAACTCACAAAGAAACCACACAAGCCAGAGTCTTTGCAAACCCTAAGCATCCTGGGTATCCCCTCACCATAGGTAACCATCACGTGGCTGCTCCTAGCTAACCTCACCTAACTTCCCCAGGATGCATTCTCATCTTGTGGACCAATTGTATCCTTTCTCCATGGCTGCCTCTTTCAGTTTACTGATGTCCTGCCTGGCTTTTGACAGGCTATTTACTCAGTCATGGTTGACTGGGGTATGTAGACATAAACGCTGTGCGTTTTTCTTTCATGGAGTGTTTAGGGCACTTGGGTAACCTTGGTATCCCAAGCAATTGAAGGGTCATTGTGACCTTCTCTCCTTCATTTCTCTTTTTTAAGGGTAGTTCAGCTTCCTTTTAGTTGTTCAGATTAAACAGCACTGATTTGTTGTGCCTTGGGCAGGGCTGGTTCTTGTCTGTGCCGTTAACACAATTCATCTGCAGCTGTGCACTGTTCTAATGGGGGCAGTACTACCCAGGGACCTTGTTTTAACCTAGAACACTTTGTAACTTCCCTCATTGTTTAGGATTATAATGTACTGCAGTAAAACTACTTATATTTAAATGGACGTGACCACTAGACTATTCTCTGTAGAAAACAGTTTGGCACTATAAGAGAAGGTATTTTGGATATAATCTTTATAAGATCTTCTTATAAAAAGAGTCACCATAAATTACTCCTGAAGGGTGAACCTGCATGAACAATATCACCCCAGTGCTGCAGTCCCGTCCTTGATCTAGTATATAATGAAGTCACATAGTGCAGTGGTAAAAGGCCAGTCAGTGTTTCAGAGTCACAGCAGCAATATCAGGAGAATCAGGTTTTCTGTAGGCCCAAGTAGGCTATTTGACCTTTACAGGTGCCAGGGGAGGAAAAGGGTAACGAAGTCTGGGTCCCTGCTGTAAATACACATGCATTTTCTCACTTGATTTAAATGTAATGAAAAAACCCCACACAGCAACCTTTAATAATACAATTAGCTTGGGTTCCTCTTGCTGATTCATTAATCACTCTTCATTTCTATCTGCAATATCTAAAATCTCGTGTGATTCTAATGAATGAACTACTCTATAATTACATCTATTTTAAATAGCTTTTACTTATTTTCTTCTATAATGTCTCATTTACACTTAAAAGCACACATTTTATTTCTCATCCTTTCGGAATTGGCAAATGTTATATAGCACATGGTTAATACTAGTAGTAGGTTTGACCTATCTATTCAGTCAAGTTATAATTTTAACAGGATTAAGATTTAGAAATAGATTTTTAATTGTTTGGTGTATATTAATAGTTCAGGTTTTTTTGGTGTTTTTTTTTTTTTTATCCTCACCCGCAGATATTTTCCCATTTATTTTTAGTGGAGTGGAAGAGAGAGGGAAAGACAGAGAGAAAGATCAATAGGAGAGAAACACATCAATTGGTTGCCTCTTGCATGAGTCCTGACCAGGGCCCGGGCTGGGGAGGAGCCTGCAACCAAGGTATGTGCCCTTGACTGGAATCAAACTCGGCACACTTTGGTTCGCAGGCCAGTGCTCTATCCACTGAGCCAAACCGTGGTCTGCAAACTGCGGCTCGCGAGCCACATGCGGCTCTTTGGCCCCTTGAGTGTGGCTCTTCCTAAGCCTTAGGAGTACCCTAATTAAGTTAATAACAATGTACCTACCTATACAGTTTAAGTTTAAAAAATTTGGCTCTCAAAATAAATTTCAATCGTTGTACTGTTGATATTTGGCTCTGTTGACTAATGAGTTTGCCAACCACTGGCTAGGGCAAGCCTTCCATTTTAGATTTATAGAAATCTAGAAATCTGTGCACTTAGGCCCCCACCCTTAGAATTAGTGCTTACCAATCATCAGTTTTGCTTTTTTTTTTGTACATGTTTATGCCAGATATATTTGTTATTGTAATTAAGTACTTTATTGAAATATATAAACTGAAAAAATATAAAGGTGAAATGAAAGAGAGTTGTCTTTAATATATATATCAGCACAACGAAGTGAATTAGTTATGCAAATAATAATAATAAAACCTTGAGAGTATTTGCTTAGGAAGTTTTCAATATTCAGTATTTTTGGAAGTGTCAATGAAGTACTGATGGTGTGGTCATAATAATCTGGCCACTCAGTGTATATATTGATTTCAGAGAAGAAGGGAGAGGGAGAGAGAAATAGAAACACATTGATTGGCTGCCTCCTGCACGCCCCACACTGGGGATTGAGCCTGCAACCCAGGTATGTGCCCTGACCGGAAATCAAACCGTGATGTCCTGGTTGATAGGTTGATGCTGGCCAGGGCAAGAGTTGTCTTTTTTAAAATGAAAACTTAATAGAATGGATTGAGAAAGACTTAAAGGCAAGTGACTAAAAAGGGCTGTTGAATTAGGTATAGGTGAGGCAACTACTAATGACTGGGGAACAATTCTTAAAGTTAGTCAGAATAGCAAACATAGGTGATGATCAGAGATTTGGTTTGAAATCAAGAGCGATGATGGGAAATCAAGTCACAGGCTCTAAACTAAAAAAAGTGGCTTTGATCTGAACTGCATCATTTGCATGAAGTGCCACGAGTTTTACAGTAAGTAAAACATGGCGTGGGTGTTGGAGAAATGAGATGGCATCTAAATTTTGTGCATTATTCATGTGGAGAGATTATCTACTAATCAACTGCCTGCTCAAAAATTACATTTGAAATCAAAGTGAAAATTATGTAGTATTCTTTTTAAAATAAAATTTTCACCTTTAAAAAAAATTCACCAAGCAACTACCGGTCTTGATTGTGTTGAAAAGTGGGATTTTTACAGTAAATGTATTTTAAAATCTTTAAGTAGGGTTATGGAGTAGGCATAGCAATGTGATGGAAAATTTAAAATGCCAGTACATCAAGACCAGAGTTATAGATGAAATCTGTCCAATTAAAAACTCTAATGTGCTCAGAGACCTAGAGCATCATTTTTTCACTATTTGTATGTAAGACTCTGTAATAGAAACAAATGTCGTGTGTTCAAATCCAAGCTTGTCTCGTTGGAGTAGCGAGTTCGTGAGGCCCCTGTGCAGGAACACAGCCTACCGGAGAGGGCTTACCGACTTTGGGCTGTAATTTGATTTTTGGTCTCCCAGATACCAAGACCACATTGGGAAAGATGGCACAGCAGTTATTAGTCATTTCACTATAAAATCTACTAGAAATAACAGTAATAATCTAACTTGACTTCTGTAATTTTTGTATTTTTTACCTTTCTATATTTTCAAAATTTTGATTTTAGTAGTCAGAAAATAAGTTATTAAAATAATAAATGATTTGCAGATTTAGAAATGCTTAACTGTTTGAAAAATGTTTTTAATCCTTACCTGAGGACATGTTTATTGATTTTAAAGACGAGAGAGAGAGAGAGAGAGAGAGAGAGAGAGAGAGAGAGAGAGAGAAGAAACATCAATAGGTTGCCTCCTGCACGAGCTCTGACTGGGATCTAACCCACATACTAGGTGTGTGCCCTGACTGGGAATCAAACCTGTGACCCTTCAGTGTACTAGTATTGGATCAAGCTCTAACCAACTGAGCCACACTGGCCAGGGCTACAACTTGTCTTTTGATCTCTTCCCCTCTATTGCACCACCACACAGTCATACATTTTCTTTTATTTCAATAACTTCCAGACTCTTGCTCCTGGCTTTTAAATCAGTGTATCATAACTCACCTGTCTTAATTTTCTTCCCCAAATAGCTACACCACCACTATGGCTGTTGACAAATGACTACAAATTTAGTGGCATAAAACAACACAATTTATTATCTTACAGTTGTGTATATCAGAAGTCTGACACGGGTCTCTTGGGGCTAAAATTGAAGCATTGACAGGGCTGTGTCCCTTTTTAGAGGCTCTAAGGGTGAAAGAAATTTTCTTGCCTTTCCTGGCTTCTATAGGCAATATGCGTTTTTTGACTTGTGGCCTTCATCGACCATCTTCAAAACCAGCAACATAGCATTTCTCCATGCCTTTCTTTCATAGTCACATCTTCCTCTGACAGACTTCTGCTCTTCTCTTCCACTTTTTCTTTTAATCCTCACCTTAAGATATGCTTTTTTTAAAAAAATATATTTTATTGATTTTTTACAGAGGAAAGGAGAGGGATAGAGAGTTAGAAACATTGGTCAGCTGCCTCCTACACACACCCTACTGGGGATGTGCCCGAAACCAAGGTACATGCCCTTGACTGGAATAGAACCTGGGACCCTTCAGTCCACAGACCGACGCTCTATCTACTGAGCCAAACTGGTTAGGGCAGGATATGCTTTTTTAAATTAATTTTTGAGAGAAAGAGGGAAGGAGGGAAGAAGGAAGAGAGAGAGAGAGAGAGAGAGAGAGAGAGAGAGAGAGAGAGAGAGAGAGAAGAAACATTGATGTGAGAGAGAAACATTGATCTGTTGCCTCCCATATGTGGCTAGACCAGGGATAGAACCCACAACCAAGGTATGTGCCCTGACCGGGAATTGAACCCACAACATTTTGGTGTGTGATGATGCTCCAACTTACTGAGCTACCTGGCCAGGGCTCTCTTCCACTTTTCACATCCCTTGTGATTACAATGGATCTACTTGAATAATCCAGGTTGATCTCCTTATTTAAGGGATGGGAGATTTGAAACATTAACTCCATTTGTAACCTTAATTCTCCTTTGCCATGTAACTTACATTCACAGGTCTTGAAAAATAGGACATGGATATCTTTAGGGGGCCACTGTTGGCCTACCACAATCAGTATGAGTTTCTCTTTGCTAGTATTCGTATAGTATATCTCTTTACTTTTAATCACTTTTTAAAAATATATTTTTAGTTATTTCAGAGAGGAAGAGAGGAGGAGAGATAGAAACATCAATGATGAGAGACAATCATTGATCAACTGTGTCCTGCATGCCCTTCACTGGGGATTGAGCCCACAACTTCGACATGTCCTGACCAGGAATTGAACCGTGACTCCAGATTCAGAAGTCGATGCTCAACCACTGAGCCATGCTGGCCGGGCTACTTTTAATCATTTTGAGTCCTTGTGTCGTAGGTGTGTTTCTAGAAAACAGCATATAACTTGAGTCCTTCCTCCCCTCTCTTTTCCTCTTCCTTTCCCTTCCCTTCCCTTCCCTTCCCTTCCCTTCCCTTCCCTTCCCTTCCCTTCCCTTCCCTTTCCTCCCCTTCCCTTTCCTCTCCTTGCCTCCACTCCTCTCTCCTCTCCCTTTCATCCATGGACAGGAAACTTTTTTTAATGCAAAGTTTAGTCATTTTATATGTATTCTAATTACTGATTAATTATAGGTATATTTCTATCATCTATCTTTTTTTGTGTGTGTGTACTTGTTCTTTGCCTCTCTCTGGCCTTTCTGCTGGCTTAGAAGCTACACATTTTATTTCTATTCTTTTGGTGACTACTCTTAAGATTTAACATACATACTTGATATTAAAAAGACCAAAGTTAATCATTCTCTTTACCTTCGTCCTACATATTCAAGAACATTTTACCTTTAATCTCTCCCCTGCCCTCCCATTTGAAATGCAATAGCTCTCCAGCATCAATTGCAGTCCCTGTATTAATTTCCTAGGGCTGCCATAACAAAGTACAATCACCTGGGTGGCTAAAACAACAAAGTTTATTGTCTCACAGTTGTGGAGGCTAAAAGTCCAAGATCAAGGTAGGATTCTGAGAACTGGAGGGAAAATCTCTTCCATGTTCTTGCCAGTTTCTGGCAATGTTTGGCATGCCTTGGCTTGTGGGAAACATCACCCCGACCTCTGCCTTTATCTCACAGAGTGTCCTCTGTCTGTGTCCACATTTTTCTCTTTTATAAGGACACCAGTTTGGATTAGGACCCACCTGAATGACCTCATTTAACCTAACGAATCACATCTGTAATGACCCTGTTTTCAAATAAGGCCACATTTTCAGGTACTGAAGCTGAGGACTTCAACATATGAAAATTTGGGAGATACAAGTCAACCCATAATGTCTTCTTCTCTTGTTGTTACATACTTTAATTATTCATTATGTTTAGATTTACTTAATATTTACCCAATATTATATACTCCTTTGCTTCTTATAGGTTACTCTTTACTTCTGGGTTTAGATTTCTTCTTCCTCAAGTACACCTCATATAGTCTTGATTTGAAAATGTCTTTATTATGTCCTCACTCTTGAGTGGTACAGTGGGGCCTTGACTTACGAGTTTAATTCGTTCTGAGACCAAGCTCGTTAAAGAGCTCGTTAACTCAAATTACTCTATCAACTCAATGCAAAAAATCCGCCGAGAGACAGCTGGTATCTCAAAAAACTCGTTAGTCGGGACACTCATAAGTTAAGGCCCCACTGTATTTCAGTTGGGTCTAGAATTCCAGGCTGACAGTTATTTTCTTTCAGCTCTTTGAAGATATTATTTCAGTGTTTAAAATTTATTTTGTTACCATTGTAGTCTGCAATCGATCTCATTACGGTTGCTTGCTGAGGCTTTACTACACTATGATTAGGAGAGGATTTATTTTTACTTATTCTGCTCAGAACTTACTGTTGTTTTGAATCTGCAGATTCATGCCTTTTGTCATTTCCAAAAAATAGACTTTATAGCTTAGAATGTTGCTTTTGCCCCATTTTCTCTATTCTCTCTATCTTAACCATTTTTTCTAAAATTATAATTTTTTTAATCAGATATCTTTTTAAAAAATATATATTTTTAATTGATTTCAGAGAGGAAGGGAGAGGGAGAGGGAGAGAGAGAGCTAGAACATCAATGATGAGGGAAAATCGTTGATCAGCTGCCCTCCACACGCCCCACACTGGGGATGAAGCCCACAACTTGGGCATATGCCCTTGACTGGAATTGAACCCAGGACCCTTCAGTCCGAAGGCCAGCACTCTACCCACTGAGCCAAACCAGCTAGGGCTAACAATGTAAACTTTTATTTAAGAATAATATACATAGAAACATGCACAAAGCTTAAGTGTTCAGTTTGATGAATACTAAAATGTTTGAACACCCATTTTTAACCAGCACCCTGACTAAGAAACAGAACAATTCCAGCTCTTTCTGGTCACATAGACCTCTCCCATTAAAGGTAAGCATGTCTTGACTTCAATCACTATAGATTAGTTTTACCTGTTTTTGAGCTTAAAAAAAAAGAAATCATGTGGTATGTATACTTTTGTTTCTCTTTCACTCAACATTATGAAATTATCCATACTGTTGTTTGAAGCTATAATTTATTCATACTTGTTGCAGTGTGGTATTTTATTGTATGAGTTCCATCTAGAACTTTTATTAGAAACAGGTTAGACCATTTATTTTCATTCTTTATATCTCACCTCTCCTTTATATTTTCCATCTTTCTAACTCTCTGTTGCATGCTCTGTAAATTCCTCATATCTTTATGTTCACTAACGTCTACTCAGCTACATTGAATTTGCTGCTTAACTGAACAATTTAATTTTGAATTTCAATGATAGTCTTTTCCATAATTTAAAAAGCTCTGTTTGGCCCTGGCTTTCCCCCCTAGAGTGTCTATGTATTTAGTCTTTTCTTCTATGTTTTTATTACTCTTAAACATACTTCCTTAAACTCAGATGACTCTTTTAAATGAAATTTTAGAGGATCTAAAATTGATATTTGTTGTGTATGTTGACTTTTGTTCTTGGTGCAATTTTTTTCTCATCAATTTTATAATTTTGAAGTGAGAGCTGATTGTTCAGGAAGTTTTTACATTTGGGGCGGTAGTACAGTTTTGTTGGAGGATTTATCATCACATATGCTTCTGCCTAGTCTCAGATTCACTTGTGTTATAAAGTTGGGGCTAGCTTTCAGATTAGTTTCTTGGCTTGGAGGTTTCTGTATTATAAAGGTAATATATATATATTATTAGAGGCCTGGTGCACAAAATTCGTGCACTTGGGGGGTCCCTCAGCCTGACCTGTTCCCTCTTGCAGTCCAGGAGCCCTTGGACATCCTTAGCACTGCTGCAGAGGTGGGAGAGGCTCCCACCACGGCTGCTGCACTTGCCAGCTGTGAACCTGGCTTCTGGCTGAGTGGTGCTCTGTCTGTGGGAGCACAATGACCACTAGGGGGCAGTTCCTACTTTGTGCATCTGTCCCTTGGTGTGCGCCATAGCGACCAGTCACTCCGTCGGGCTGAAACCGGCTGCCCCACATCCCCTGAAGGATCCCGGATTGAGAGAGGGTGCAGGCCAGGCCAAGGGACCCCACCGGTGCACATTTGGGGCTGGGGAGGGACACAGGAGGTTGGTCAGGCGGGGAGGGACTGCAGGAGGGCTCCAGAGTGTGTCCAGCCCATCTCACTCAGTCCTGATCAGCCAGACCCCCCGCAGCAAGCTAACCTACTGGTTGGAGTGTTTGCCCCCTGGTGGTCAGTGCACATCATAGCAAGCAGTTGAGCGGCCTTAGCATATCATTAGCATATTATGCTTTGATTGGTTGAAGGGCTGACCAGACCACCGGACACTTAGCATATTAGGCTTTTATTATATAGGATATATACGTTGGACTTGAATAAGGTCCAAGCTGTGGTTCTGAATTCTCACAGGAGATTTTTTTTTCCTTCTGCTCAGAGTCCAAAATCAGACAACAACCTTTGCCTAATAAACTATTTGTGATTTCAGAGAATGTTAAAAAATAACACGGTCAACAATGTGACTTCAACAATGGGGCATCTGACTCCATGACATAACAAGTGGACACTGGAATTTGAGAATGAGTCTCAGGACTGGGACTTCAGTGAATTCTTTTGGAAGAATGTGGAAATTAAGCAAGGAGTGGTAACGGGATATCAGAGAGGCAGAACAACATATGAGCAGGTGAAATGAGTGGGGTGGTCCTAGGGCTAATTTTCAGCACTCTGAGCATTTGTCTCAGTATCACATTTAAACTATCTTTATGCTTAGCTTGAGCTCTTTGCTGAACTGAGGCAGATTCTTAATGACACAGAACCTGGCCAATGTCGCTTTCAAAATTCTGAATTATGAGAAGTTGTCTGTAGTAGTGTCCTGGTGTCCTTTCTGACTTGCCCCATCCTACTTGCTACAGCCACTGTCTTTCCCCCTCTCAATTCAATGCCTCTAGGACAGGGGTGGGCAAACTTTTTGACTCGAGGGCCACAATGGGTTCTTAAACTGGACCGGAGGGCCGGAACAAAAGCATGGATGGAGTGTTTGTGTGAACTAATATAAATTCAAAGTAAACATCATTACATAAAAGGGTACGGTCCTTTTTTTTTTTTTTTTTTTAGTTTTATTCATTTCAAACGGGCTGGATCCGGCCCGCGGGCCGTAGTTTGCCCACGGCTGCTCTAGGATAAGGTTCTAAACCTCAAATGCCTGTGTGGAGTGGATAATGAGGCAGCTAAGTTAAATTAATTAAATGAGATGGAATGGTGACTCAGAGGCATGGCGATCCAAGGGCATATGACTCTCAGTCACAGCTTATTGTTATTACATGGAAATGCACAGTCTGGGCTGGAAATTTGGATTTTTTTAAAGAAAGAAAATATCTAAAAATGTTGGCAACTCGTTCAGTTATAAAAATGTGCTGTGCTAACCAAAATACATCTGTGGGCCACATATGGCCTGCAGGCCACTGGTTTGCAACTATTACTCTACGATGCCTCCCACAACCTTCCAGGAGCCCAGGTTTCCTCATGCCGTGGCAGCTCCTATTCTCCCTCTGGCTACCTGTCACATAATATGTCTTGCTTTCCAAATTACTTGCATTCTCAAGCCTCCACCAAATACCACATTCCTTGAATGGCCATATTTGAACAAATCTTCACTAATGTGTGAATGATGGAGAGTTCCTCCTGTGGAGAAAGGGAAAAACTCCCTCTTCCCTCCTCTGGCTCTTTTTTCTTGTTGAATAATCACGTCGACATGAGAAAGATTGATAAGAGAAAATCACATTGAATTTTGTGCACACAGGAACCCTGCAGGAGAGAGTCAGAAACCTCAATACGTGAGAGGTTCAGAGACTGAAAGAGGATGAGGAATATATGACTTTCTGAGCTAAGGAGGAGGTAAGGCACTTTGGGACTTTAGAGAATCATTGCAGGGCGATAAGAAGAGAAGATGTTTAGTTCAACATAACTTTGTTCTGCAGTAGAGATAGCTCCTTTCTGGGGCCACCCCTTCTCTCTGATAATCTCTCACAATGAGCAAGGTCCTAATTAAAATTCTTCTAGGTAGTTAAAGGTGGGCTGGGGGTGGGCAGAAGTTTCTGTTGAGCCCACAGAGACTTGATTGTCTTTAGCTCAAAATCCACGTATCACAAAGGCACATCTTGGGGTGACTGAGCCCCCACACTCCCAGGATGCAGTATGTTGGACTGAATTACAGTGGGCAATTCTGGCCCTGGAGCTCAAGGAGCAGCTGTCTTGTGCGCATGATTAATGCAGGCAGCCCGGAGCATCTGTGAGCGTGGGCTTCGGAGCCAGATGATAATGCCTCCTGGCTTCCCACTTCTGAGGGGAGTGAGCCTGTCCAAGAGGCCTCATCCCTCTAGATAAGGTTATCGGAAATGTACAACCATGATAATAATTCCTGGCAGATCTGCTGTGAGGCGGCTTTAATTTCTGATATGTCCATAAAGCTTATTTTTGTTGAGATGATGGGAGGTCTGCAGAGGGGAAAGCTCTTAGAAATCATCTAAGTCAAGCCTCTCACTGGGCGCATTTTGTAGACAAGGAAGATTTTGGTTCAAGGAATTTGTCCAAGGCCTCGGCTAGCCAAATGGGTAATTCATTTGAGAAATTTATTTTTAATGATAGATTTATGGTGGAATCGACTATAATATCTCATAGCTCATCTGTGAGGCAACATGAAATAATTATTAAAGCAGGACAATTGCTCCAAAATCTATCAGGTTAGAGTATTGGGGAAAAGACCTGGGTCCCTTCATTTGTCATCTGTGTAATAGTTGCTTAACCTCTTTAAGTTTGCCTTAAAGAAGTATAAACATGGTTTCATCTCTTTAAAGAACTAAAACTAACCCAAGATGGTATGTTCCTGACTAGCAGAAAAATGGGTGTCTCCTTCCTGGGGCCACCCCTTCTCCAGCTATTCAAGAACCCAAGGTTTAGAGCGCCCTAAGGGGAGGGGTAGGTGGTTGGTGGCCAAGCCAAAGTCGATCAGTTTGCTGTTGCCCCTGCCCCTCCTTGTCACACACTGTCCCTGTCAGAGCCACGTCTGAGCCCTGCGGAGGCTTTCTACAATTAAGAAAAGGCTGCCCCTCTGAGCAGACACAACCCGGTGGACTGAAACCTGGGCTAGATTTCAGCCCCCATTTGCTGCTTTGAGCTGTATGTCCCTTACCTACCTCCACAAAGTGGCCTGGATCAGCGAGGACGCTGATGGTCTGACAGAAGGATGCTGGTGGGATGCGGAGTGAGGTCTGTGCTGGTCTCGGTGGACCTCTGAGGGCGGGCTGGCCCCAGGCCCCTTTGGGCTCACAGGGACACAGCTCTGACAGTTCCGCGATTTCAACTCACTCATCTGCCATTCTAGGAGGCGAGCGGCACCTGGGGACACTCGAATGGTCTCCTTCTCCTCCAGGGACAGGCACACACTTTGCCCCCAGAATACAGAGGGTCTGAGTCAGCCCCTTTCATGGACTCCAGCTCCACCTCCCCCCTCCCCTCCTTATATTTTAGAGACCCACTGGAGAGTTACCCTCCTAAAGAGGACACCGATGACTTCTAGAACATGCCATGGCTGAGCAAAACATAAAACCAATGCAAGTTACATTTCCCTCGAGATAGCTTCATACATGTAAGTATTGTATTGTCTTATGGCCTTTAATTTGCAGTTTATGCTGTAAATCAGATTGATTGTGAAAAAAAAAAAATAATAAGCTGGGTGTCATAATCTTCAGCAGGAGCCTCCAAGGATCTGGGCCTTTCAGGAAACTCAACAAGCCTTTTTTTGGGGGGGTGGGAGTGGGGGGGTAGGAGGGGGGGTTGTGCATTGGCTGTGGCTGTCATTTGCACATGAAATTGTGGTGCCAACTCACCCTCCCCGTCTCCTCTGACATGGGATCTGTGTGAACAGATGCTGAGGTTTAGGGGCCCAGTCTGTGGTCATCGCCGAGCGTTGCTTTACCTGGGGGTTAGCTGCCTGTCCACAGGGCTTTTCCTCATAAGCCTTGCTGCTTTCCCCCCCTTCTCAACCCTTCAGCCACTCCTTAACTCCCCCCCCCCCCCACTTCCAGCCAGTTCTGTTAGAATCCACAGAATCACCGGACCCACGGTAGTTAATGATAAACAAGGAGGCTTATTTTCCTTTGTTTAGAATTCTAGCAAGACTAACCAATTAAAAACAACAACGAAACTGCCGAAGCTCAGTTAAATCAAACCAAGGATTTCGTGAAAACACCAGCCAACAAAATCAATAAATCATTAACTTGAACGGACCTTGGAGGCCCGTTGCCGGGCTTCCTTTGCCACGAGACAGAAGGTTCAGTGCCTTCTGACGCAGAAGGAAAGTTGGTCATGATTTCCCTCTGGGCGCGAATTCACGTCTTTTTCCTGGGCAGACAGTGAAGGGACGAAGGTGGTGCTCTATCACCACCTAGTGGCAAGCGCATGTACATCGGCTACAATGCACAGATGGCCTCTAGGATGATGGTGACACCCTCCAGAGAAAATCATGCTCTTTGATGTCACCGAAGGGCAGCAAAGAAAATGTGACAGACACCGAAGTAGAACTATTACAGGACTTTCCCTGCCTCTGACACCGACGTCTTGGCAGTGCTGACGGGGGAAAGAAGTGGAGAGAAGATCTGGAAAACTTGTAAATTATTTGTGAAGTTGGAATTTAATGGCAAGTGAAACGGCAGGAAGTGAGCAAGAGGAGAGAAGTGACAGGAGGGGCAGGAGCCAGCTCAGAAAGCTCTGCCCTTGTTTTCTTTTTGGAAACAGGGAACAATTAGGAGCTTTGGGGAGATGAAGTCTAGGTTTTTAGAATATTTTGCTATCTGGTTTTCAATGCTTTTTGTCACTTGATTTGCAGTGGGTCACAGGAATGCGCTAGACCTTAGACCCAAGAAGGCGATGTTTTATTTATCTTACACACAAAAACATGACGACTCATAGTGGCATTTTAATATTTTGGGCAGCTGGGTGCATGAAAAGCGAGAGGGGATAAACTTGTTGGAAGGATGGTGGGATGCCAGTGGCAAACATCTGCTAGGTCTTCCCTGTGAGCAGGCACCTTCCCAACCGTGCTCTGATGGAAGAGAAAACAGCAACATTGTGGAAGTCTGGGGGGAAGAGGGAGTGAAATGAGGTGGAAAGGAAGGTGAGCTGAGGCCACAAAGCCCCTGAAGGAGCCTCTGAAGGAAGCAGAAACGTAATGAGTCAGGAGCTTTTGTACTGGCTCCTGGCCAGTGTCTGCTTCATCCCTTCCCCTGGGGCAGGCACCGCTTGGTGTCAGCAACCCCGAAGGGCAGGAGCGGCTTTTGTAAAGCAGTGTGAAGTTCTCTTCATGTAACTCAAATAAGCTGGTATTGGTATTTTTCTTCATAGAATTAAGTTGTTAATAACAACTTATGCCTACAGGGGTGCATCAGTCAATGATGGGATACTCCTGAGAAGTGGGTCATTATGCAAACATCACACAAACTTACATGGTATTGCCTACTACACACCTAGGCCAGTGGTCGGTAAACTGCGGCTCGGCACACCGCAGCTCGCAAGCCACATGCGGCTCTTTGGCCCCTTGAGTGTGGCTCTTCCACAAAATACCGGCTCTCCCACAAAATACCAACTTCTGTGCGTGGGCCACGAAGTTTTAATCGCACTGTACGTGCGCGCCCGCACGTGGTATTTTGTGGAAGAGCCACACTCAAGGGGCCAAAGAGCCACATGTGGCTCGCGAGCCATGGTTTGCCGACCACGGACCTAGGCTATATGGTATAGCTTATAGCTTATAGCAACAAGGAGGCTGCAAACCTGCACAGCATGTTACTGTACTGAATGCTGTAGGCAACTGTACACAGTGGTATTTGTGTATCTAAACAGAAAAGTTACAGTAAAAATATGATGTACTGTACTTTTATAGGACTGGCAGTGCTGTAGGTTTACACAGGCATCACCACAAACAGGTAAGTAACACCATTGTGCTATGATGCTAGGATGTCTATGATGTTAGGTCACTGGGCAATAGGATTTTTTCAGCTCTTTTATAATCTTACTAGAGGCCCGGTGCATGAAATTTGTGCACTGGGGGGGGGCGGTGTCCCTCAGCCCAGCCTGCCCCCTCTCACAGTCCGGGAGTCCTCAGGGGATGTCCTACTGATGGCTTATAGTCTGGCCTCCTTCTGCAGGAGGCAACCGGGCTGATCAGGGGAAGGTGCCACCCCCATCACCCCGCTGCTGCTGCCACTGCCGGCCACTGCAGTCACCAAGGTGTTTTTATCAACACGGACTTCAGTCCCTTCACCACGAGAAAATGACAACTTTCTTTAGGCGTTTTAAAGATGCCTCTTTCATAGGATATGACATTTCTTTCTTTCTTTCTTTTTAAATCCTCACATGAGGATATTTTCCCACTGATTCTTAGAGAGCATGGAAGAGAGAGGGAAAGACAGAGAGAAACATCAATGTGAGAGGCACACTTCGATTGGTTGCCTCCTGCATGAGCCCTGACCTGGGCCCTGGCCAGGGAGGATCCTGCAACCTAGGTACATGCCCTTGATCAGAATTGAACCTGGCCCCCCTGCAGATTTATGTCTCTGCTCTGGCCCCAGAAGTCCAGTGCCATGGCCATGGGGCTGGGGCTGGTGGCCGGCCTCCCTGAGGGTTGTTCTCTCTGGCTCCGGGGCTGGGCGTGGGCCGTCCTGTCTGTTGTTCTGTCAGGCTCTGAGCCCACGCCAGGCCCCTCCTCCTGAGCTGGTCATGACCGTTATGGCATCCCGGCCTAACTTGCATATTACCTCTTTATATATATAGATGGGACCACCATTGCATATGTGGTCCATCGTTGACTGAAACATTGTTATGGGACACATGACTGTATTATGTACCTTTGTAACAACGTTCTTGGACTTTAGCAGGCTCTGAATGCCCACCATCCCTCCTTCTGATCCATCCATCCACCCATCCACCCATTCATCCATTCTTCACATATTCTGATCTGACTCAGACAGTATGCTAAGTATTGAATACTCATTGGTGCTCAGTGCTCCAGGGAATTCATCCAGCACCAACCACATTCTTCTAGACTCCAGAGAAGATGTTTCCATCTTCAATGAGGAGATGTCCTATTCTTGTAAAGTGTTGCCTGCTCAGCCAATTGGTGGCCCATGTCACTCATGGAAAGAGCAGATGGCACCTCTCATTATCTCTCCCTTGTGTCTATTGCCTATTACCCCTGGGATTTCTCTGTTATGTGTGAGGCTTCAGGAAATTTTTGGCACTTTTGTATGTGCACTGGCTTGCCCAGCCCAGTCTGAGGTATCAGCTGTAACAGGAAAATCAAACTGATAGGAAGTGCCAGCAGCTCATGCTGCCACTGCTGCTGTGGGAGCTGGCTTCTCAGTGGCTCCCTGGAGGTGATACAACCCAAGGTGTGGCGTTTAATGTCCCAGGAGATTGGCAGGAGCTGGTTGAAGAGTAATTCACTGTCTCCTCCCCGATGGACTGCTGAGACAGAGTTCACACTGTTTCTCTGGAGATGTCCTTCATGACAACTGGAGTTTTGGTGGCACCGTAGCCATCTCAGTAATGCACAACCGTATTTTTTCTTTCCTTCCTTTCCAGTCTTATTACTCTCCTCCCCCCTATTTTCTCCTCTTGAGTCCTTAGGGCAATGATGGCATTTAAATATATAAAATAAGTATCAAAAATATAAATCTTTGTTTTACTATGGTTGCAAATATCAAAAAATTTCTATATGTGACACGGCACCAGAGTTAAGTTAGGGAGTGTCAAAATGCTGGCACTCCAAGCTCAAAAGGTTCGCCATCACTGCCTTAGGGTTACACTCTCAACAATGTGTTGACATTTCAGTTTTGCCACAAGCTCTGTTTTGTAGGGACCTTGAGCTAAGGCAATTCACATGCCCATTTGGAACCAATTACTGGCTGTAGGGTATTCAGATGCCCTCTCCTGTGGTGGGGAGGAGTGAGGCTCCGTGATTGGATTTCCCACCAGGATCAGGTGTATGGGGGAGGAGTTCCCCACAGGACGAGAAGAAGGCTAGGAAAGGGTGCTGAGCTGACCCAAGTACACTTGCAGCAATCCACTGCACCATCCTCTCTACATGAAGTGACCAAGAATTCATCAGTATCAAAGACTTTGAGGCCATGTTGAAAAACCACAATAAAGGGCATATGATGTTTGAGAGTCAGGGATGTAATGGGAGAGTTGGGCCATCCCAGTGAGGGCCTAAAACAGCGTTTTTAACCTATTTTTTTTTTAGGGGGATAAGTTTGGGCACCCTTTTAAATTCTTTAGAAAAGTGTCAAAATACAAATGCAAGTGTGCACACACACATAATTATGTGTATAAATCCAGGAGATCCACGGATCCTTTGGAACCAACCCATCTATGGACTCTAACTTGAGAAGGGGACCTATGTCAGGTGGGTATGTCAGGTTATTTTAAAGAATTTCTGGCTTATAGCTTTGGCTGGTGTGTGGGGTTGCCCACCGAGGTCCAGAACATAAAAGGAGGAAAAGGTGTGAATTTTTTGGGGTGTGTGTGTGTGGTGTGAGGGCTGTGCTCCCTTGAGGGACCTGAGAATCATTCAGATGGGTTTGTAGGGGGTAAATTAATGGACTCTGTGTGTTAAACCTTAGGCTGAGAATGTTTCAGGGAGGGAATCACTCTTGAAGACCCTTGTGGCTGGGGTCTGGTCCAGGGAGTTGTAGTAAATGGTGAGGAAATGGGCCCAGAGCAGTCAACAACTTTCTCAAAGTCTTTTCTTGAAGTAATGGCAGACCTGGGATGAGAACCCGCATCCGCACACAGAGAGCCACTTGCTCTTTTTGCTTTTGGGGAAGCTTTTTTGTCTGTCATTTTGTACCAACTTGGGGCTCACTGAAGGTTTCAAGGGACGTAGGGCCAGCTCCCTCTTAGTCTTTTTAGACAGCCATCCACAGAAAGCAGAGTGTTAGCTGTTCTGGTCTGCCCAGCACCATTCCGCTTTCTTCTGGGCTAGCACTCAGATTTCCCGATAGGGAAATAACCCTTCCATTCTTAGTTCCGGGTTCAAGAGCGACCGACCCCATCTGCTGAAACCAGAGGTGGGCCTGTCACCTGATCCTGGTCAGTGAGAGTGTCCCTTCTATCCCCAGACACTGTACTTGACTGAAAAAATGGGCATATGTGTGTCCTGCCCAGGAATTCGGAAACAGACACTCTTTCTGTTGGGATTGCTAACTGGCTGATGTAAGTCTGAAACTGTGTAGGTTCATACTGCGGACAAAGGCTGCCTGAAGAGAAGTCAGACCAGAGAAAATGAGCTCAGACATAGCGTGTGAGGCTCCAGGCCCTGAAGTTCTGTTCTGAGCTATCGAATTTAGTTGTATTTGAAGCCAGCCATGCCCCTGGTCTTGATAGTTATTCCAAGAGCCAGTGAATTCTCTGTTTTGAGAAGCCAGGTTAATTGGGTATTTGTCATGACCCCTGAGGGAGTACTGCCCAAAATAGAAAGTGTCTCAGTTTGAAAACTCAGGTTATTAACATTGTACTAATGTGACCTCAATTACTAATTTAGTTCCTACATGGTCCAGTTAGCATTGCTGAGAGAAAGCTACACTCTCTGAGCATCTAAAAAAAAAAAACCAAAAAGATTTTGGGAAAGCAAAAATGCTGAACTAGCCTAGCTGGTGTGGCTCAGTGTTTGAGTGTCGACCTATGAACCGGGAGGTCATGGTTTGATTCCTGGTCAGAGCACATGCCCGGGTTTTGGGCTTGATCCCCAGTGGGGGGTGCACAGAAGGTAGCCGATCAATGATTCTCTCTCATCACTGATGTTTCTATCGCTCTCTCCCTCTCCCTTCTTTTCTGAAATCAATGAAAATATATTTTAAACATTTTTTTGAACTATAGACCCTTCTTCACAATAAGCAGAACAATTCCTACTGATAATGGATTAGCATTGCTATCTCTATATACAGAGAATAGAATGTTCTGGAAAGAATGTAGCTGTATAGTGTTTTTATTTATATTTTCTAAAGAAAACTATTTCAACACTTTAGACAACATATATCCTGAATTGTATTGAAATAATTGTCATAATAAAACATTTGTAATACTCATTGTAATACTTTAAGCAGTAAAACAAAATTTAAAAAAAAACCCAAAACAAAACATTTGTGAATACTGAAAGGATGATCCAATGATAAAAGTCAAATGGATTATGGACCAAATGCATTTTGTTAAATCATATAAAGTTTTAAAGAGGGGTGGAATTAAAATCATTCAAAAGGAAGTAACTTTAACACTGAAAAGTAGTATGGTAGGAATTTATTTTCCTATAAATAACTATAACAATTAATGAAAATCTTTCATCAACATTTTTCAGTATCAACAGTTCCTCAGTACTAATTTGATTTCATAATTTTGTTATTTTTAAGCAATTTATAACAGAACCAATTTCAGTTATGCATTTTGATACAGTATGTTGTAGGAAGAAAATTAAACTTATGACACAGAGGAGGTGTGAAATGTGTTCTATGAATAAATTGGAAACTTGTCTGCTTGATCTGAAGACAGATTGAGACATCTATCAATAACCCTAGAGAAAAATGTCTCCCTGGTCTTATAATCAAATAAAAAATTTCAGTTTATATCTCTACGATGTGGAGGCTGCCAATTCTGACAGATTTTTAAAAGTCAATATTTCATATAGAGTTTGAATTGAGGTACTGAATATATTTCCAACTTTTGAGAGCCATTATGATTGTGATAGCATTAATAATAGGACGCAACCCTGGCAGTGTTGTTCAGTGGTTAGAGTGTAGGCCTGCACACTAAGGGTCTTGGGTTCGATTCCCCATCAAGGGCACATATCTGGGTTGTGGGTTCAATCCCAGGGCCTGGTCAGGGTGAGTTCAGGAGGCAACCAATCAGTGTGTCTCTCATCTACCTCTTTCTCTCTCTACCCCTCCCTCTGTCCCTCCCTTCCACTCTCTCTAAATATAAATGAAAAAAATATCCTTGATTGAGGATTAACAACAATAATAAAAAGGATGCAATATAACATGGGTTTAAGGGTGATTGAATTAGCATGTAAAACATTCTCAGCAGTGCTTTAGAGTCTTTCCACCAGCTATGTTCCCAAGGGTATAGTACTGTATTTTTCCATGTATAAGGCACCCCCAGGTATAAGATGCCCCCCACTTTTCCAACCCAAAATCAAGAAATCAATATTTTAAACATAAAACAGAACACATTTTTAATTAGTAACTAGAGGCCCAGTGAATGGAAATTTGTGCACTCGGGGGGCGGGGAGGCGGGGAATGGGTGGGGAGTCCCTCAGCCTGGCCTGCACCCTCTCGCAGTCCAGGACCCCTGAGGGGATGTCCACCTGCCAGCTTTGGCCCGCTTACTGGGGGATCAGGCCTAAGCTGGCAGTCAGACATCCCTCTGGCAGCCCAGGAGCCCTCTGGAGATGTCTGACTGATGGCTTAGGAGAGGGCCTAAGCCATCAGTCAGACATCCTTAGTGCTGCTGAGGAGGCAGGAAAGGCTCCCGCCACTGCCACTGTGCTCGCAGCCATCAGCCCGGCTTGTGGCTGAGTGGCACTCCCCCTGTGGGAGTGCACTGACTGCCAGGGGGCAGCTCCTGCATTGAGCGTCTGCCCCCTGGTGGTCAGTGCACATCATAGTGACCGGTCGTTATGCTGTTAAGGTCAATTTGCATATTACCCTTTTATTATATAGGATTACCACAGGTAATGTTTACATACCAGTACTATGATATTATGCAGCACATCACTTTATTCAGCTTCTGTTGCATCACTGCTCTTTTCATCACTATTAGCTCCAGACATATCAATTTCTTCAACCTTTATTGTAGCACTGCTGTCTTCTGAGTCACTGTCTATATACGTGAGATCATCCTCATAAACTGGTGGCATTTTCTGAGCTAACTTTGTTCATGTTCTCATGGCCAATCCTTCTCTCCTCATGAAATTAAAGCACCATTTTGCTTTTTCTGTAAAATCAACAATGTTCATTTTGCTTGCAAACATTCTTGCCTGACTTGAATAAGCTTGGCCGACACACATAAGCCACTCTGGTGCTGCTCCATAATCCAATTCTTAAGCCTCTGCTCCAAGTTTGCCCATTTTGCTGGTTTTCCTCTTAAGGCCTTCTTCTTTTTTGGCATCTTCAGGAGTTGTTCTTCCTGTTTTCTCCACTGTCTGCTCATACCCTCAGTGGGAGGAGGTCCAAATTGTCTCTCTGAAGCTCTATGTCCATGCTCTTTTGCATAGCTGATTACATTCAGTTTGAATTTTGCAGAGTAAGACAATTGCTTACCGGTATTTATCTTTTTATTTTTTGACATCTTTATGGGCTCAGAACGCTCTGGTCCCAGTTGTATCTGCACGCTCTCCATCTCTCCCTCCCTCTCCCCCTCCCCCTCCCCCTCCAATTCCACCTCCAATTACGGCATCAGCTGACATCAGTAACAATAAGGCTCTAGATTAGAGGAAGCTTGTTTGGCAAAGTATGGGCAGCTATGCACCTGCATGGCTCCCTCCTCAGCTGACTTTTGTGTGTGTAGAAGATGCCCCTTGATTTTCAGTCTAATGATTTTAGAAAAAAATAGCCTCTTATACATGGAAAAATATGGCAATTCCCCTTAATTCAGAGTAAAATCTTGCTGTCATGTTTAAACTCCTCAAAAAAAAAATAAAAAATTCTCAAAGACCCAAGAATCTTTGAATCATGGTGCATACATTACCTAGATGTCACATCAACAGCTTTATTTATTTTATTAAAATACTAGAGGCCTGGTGCACAGAATTTGTGTATGGGTAGGGTCCATTCCCATGGTTGGCTGGCCAGGCCCCACCCCCTGGTCGAACTCCTGGTTGAACTCCTGATGGAGGGGACAATTTGCATATTAGGCTTTTATTATATAGGACTAGAGGCCCGGTGCACAAAAATTTGTGCACTCGGGGGGGGGGGGGGTTCCTCAGCCCGGCCTGTGCCCTCTCGCAGTCTGGGACCCCTCGGGAGATAACGACCTGCTGGCTTAGGCCTGCTCCTGGGTGGCAGAGGGCAGGCCCAATCCCTAGGTGCAGCCCCTGGTCGGGCTCAGAGCAGGGCCGATTGGGGAGTTGGGGCGCTGGCCCCTGTCATGCACAGAGCAGGGCGGATTGGGAGGTTGCGATGCCACCCTCAGTCACACTCAGGGTAGGGCTGATTGGGGGATTGGGGCGCCGCCCCTGTCACACTCAAGGCAGGGTCGATGGGGAGGTTGCAGCGCCACCCCCTGTCATGCACAGAGCAGGGCCAATCAGGGGGTTGGGGCACTGCCCCCTGTCACTCACAGGGCAGGGCCCATCAGGGGGGTTGGGGCTCTGTACCCTGTCACGCACAGAGCAGGGCCCATCAGGGGGGTTGGGGCTCTGTACCCTGTCACGCACAGAGCAGGGCCCATCAGGGGGGTTGGGGCTCTGTACCCTGTCATGCACAGAGCAGGGCCCATCAGGGGGGTTGGGGCTCTGTACCCTGTCACTCACAGAGTAGGGCCGATAGGGGAGTTTGGGCACCGCCCACTGTCACACACAGAGCAGGGTGGATCAGGGGGTTGGGGCGCCGCACCCTGTCACACTCAGGGCAAGGCCAATGGGGAGGTTATGGCTCTACCCTGTCACACACAGAGCAGGGCCCGTGGGGTGGGGGGGGGGGGGTTGGGGCGCCACACCCTGTCACACACAGAGCAGAGCCAATCAGGGGGTTGGGACGCCGCACCCTGTCACACACAGAGCCGCAGGGTGATCAGGGGGTTGGGGAGCTCCCCCCTATCAGGCACAGAGCAGGGCTGATCAGGGGATTGGGGCACTGCCCCTTGTCACGCTGATCCCGATGCTGGGAGGCCTCATGGCTCCACTGATCCTGGTGCTGGGAGGCATATTACCCTTTTACTATATAGGATAGAGGCCTGGTGCACGGGTGGGGGCTGCTGGTTTGCCCTGAAGGGTGTCCTGGATCAGGGTGGGGGTCCCGCTTGGGTGCCTGGCCAGCCTGGGTGAGAGGCTGATGGCTGTTTGCAGCTGGTCACACCCCTTTCAGGGTGGGGGTCCCCACTGGGGTGCCTGGCCAGTCTGGTTGAGGGGCTGAGGGCTGTTTTCAGGCTGGTGGGTGCCTGAAGCTCCCAACCTCTCCTTTTTTTCTTTTCCTTTTTTTTATTCTGGGCCAGCTTTAGCTCTGAGGCTTGGTTTGTTTGGGTTCTATAATCGAAAGACTGTTTCAACTCCAGCTCTGAGATCCCGGCTGGCTGAAAGCAGGTTTCTGGAGTTTGTTTAGATTCTATATTTGTAACAGTGTTTCAAACTGCAAGCTCAGAGGCCGGCAGCGGCAGGCAGGGAACGTTGGAATCCTCTGTCACTGAAGCAAGCAAGCCTCATGTTCACTTCAAGCTGCTTGGCTGCCGGCTGCCATCTTGGCTGGCAGTTAATTTGCATATCGCTCTGATTAGCCAATGGGGAGGGTAGCGGAGGTACGGCTAATTACTATGTTTCTCTTTTATTAGATAGGATATTTTTATTGACTTGAGAGAGGAATGGAGAGGGAGAGAGAGATGGAAATATCAATGATGAGAGAGAATCATCAATCAGCTGCCTCCTGCATGCTCCCCACTGAATGCCCGCAACCAGGGCATGTGCCCTGACTGGGAATTGAACCATGACCTCTTGGTTCATAGGTTGATGCTCAACCACTGAGTCATGCCGACGGGGCATATCAGCAGCTTTTAAAAAATAATTTCCAACAACTGCAAAATAACTCATTACTTTCTTTAATATCATGTAATTATTATGGAGTGGAACATAGTTAAACTAGTAGCTCCTTAAGGACTTTGATGACAGGTATATGTAAAGTTTGTGAGCTAGAAGTCACATTTTGAAGCGTGTTAATGGCAGTGTTTGAAAAGAAGCACCCAGACAGCAAAACACCATGTGGTCTGACTTTGCTGTGGAGTGCCTTAAAAGAAAACTTTTGTTGTAGTTTTATCCCATTAATCATAGTTAGCTTAGGCTGACATAGACACAATGATCATTTTCCTTCAAATTCTTGTAGGATGGATGCTGAACTTCTTCATGGTCTCAGTGTATTTCAGACATCAACTACATTTCTCCAACTATTGGATAAGTTGAGAAGATCATTGTTTTCACTCCTCTGTAACCTCACAAGTACAGTAAAACAGTCAAGGTATAATTTCATTCACTTATCTGATAAACATTTATTGGGCACTCATGAAGCAGAATACTATCTGGGATCTCAAGGAGCTCATAATTTCATGAAAAGACAGATAAATGAACTTCCAATGATAGCCCAGTGTCACGAGTGCTCCATTGCACAGGGAAGCTATATTGATAAGTAGCTAATGTCTGGGTTCAAGGCTCAAAAACCTCCCCAAACATTAGTTTTCCCATCTGTAACATAGGAATAATAACCCCTTCATAGAATTGTGGCACAGTGAACTGTAGAATATGATTGTCCACTCTTTCTTTTCTTTCTTTCTTTCTTTCTTTCTTTCTTTCTTTCTTTCTTTCTTTCTTTCTTTCTTTCTTTCTTTCTTTCTTTCTTTCTTTCTTTCTTCCTTCCTTCCTTCCTTCCTTCCTTCCTTCCTTCCTTCCTTCCTTTCTTTCTTTATTTCTTTCTTCCTTTTTTTTTAAAATATATTTTTATTGATTTCAGAGAGGAAGGGAGATGGAGAGAGAGATTGAAACATCGATGATAGGAATCATTGATCGGCTGCCTCCTGTACGCCCCCTACTGGGGATTGAGCCCACAACTGGGGCATGTGCCTTTGATTGGAATCTAACCTGGGACCCTTCAGTCTGCAGGCCATGGATTTATACACTGAGCCAAACTGGCTAGGGCTCTTTCTTGTGTGTGTGCGTGCTTGCGTGTGTGTGTGTGTGCGCACGCGTGCGTGCGTGCGCACGTGTGTGTGTATGTGTGTGTGTGTGTATGTGTTAAACCTCACCCAAGGATATTTTTCCATTTATATTTAGAGAGAGTGGAAGGGAGGGGGAGAGACACAGACAGAGAAACATTTTTGTGAGAGAGACTCATTGATTGGTTGCCTCCTGCATCAGCTGATGGTCTGTTCACTGAGCCAAACCAGCTAGGGCTGTCCACTGTTTCTGAATTTATCTCATAGTTTAGTTACATGAAAACACTGACTCAATCAACCAATTGCTACCTATTACTCTTTCTGCTAATTTTGAATTCTTGAAGAAATTTGATTAGCTCAATTTGAATCAGGTGGCTACTCCTCGTCCAGCAAGCTGTGGCTATTTCTGTGTACACCATGGCGGCCAGAAGCCCACCCCTATGAACTGGGAGATTAAAGAGAGTCATTGTGAAATAACAAATCCAGACCTTTTCTGCTCTACTTACATGTAGGTTTTGTTTTGATTAATACAATGCCAACCAATCAATCTAAATATTATATTGAGTTAACAATTTATTTCCACAGCTATCAGCAGCATGGCTATTATCCTGTAGCGTTCTATGAACTTTTTTTTAATATTAAGAAGATGTTTTGAACTTTAGAAGTCTTACAAAAGTATTTATAGTGCTCCAGGTTTACTACAAAAGTGAGAAAACACAAGAGTTCTGGAGATTAGTCGCGCAACAATGTGAAGGTACTTAACATTACTGAACTGTACATTTAAAAATAATTAAGATGGTAAATTTTATGTTATTCTACAGATTGACAAAATGGGAACAGGCACACACCCTGTGGGTAACATTAAAGAAAAATTCCCCCAGAGACACTCAAAGTGTAGAGTATAACAATTTATTCATTATCGCTGGTGGAACATCTCCACCTAGGGATGTGTTTTCGAATACTCCTTCATTTTGTAATTAGAGACAGAGGCCTAATACTTGCCAGGCACTGGGCTCAGTGTCAGGAATAGCAGTCAATAAGACTATCAGAGTCTCTACCACCTTTGAGCTTATGCTACAGCAAGGAGACCATTAGATAAGAAGTGGCCAGTGAGTGTAATAAGTGTTCTGGTGGCTATAAGTACACATAGGAGAGACTCTTTACCTGGTGTGGGATTTGTTGGAGGAAGTGACTTGTAAGTCCAAGGATGAAGAACAGGTAAGAATTAGACAAAAACAGTAGAGAAAAGAATGATTCAGGCAGAGGTAATGTAGGGTGAATTCAGTGAATTGAAGGAAATCCAGAATGATTGGAGAGTGGGCTTAACATTGTAGATGTTTCCGGGATTAAGATTTGCTGGTTGTTTGATGTAAAACAATCAGCAAAAAATTTAGGAGGTTGGCAAGGGATTATTTGAAGTGAAGAACCATGAAATGGAAGTTGAATTGGAGAGTGAAAGAAGACCCCAGGAGCACAGGAGCCTAAGAACTGACCAGTAACGAAGGATTCATAGAAAAAATGGGAAATGAAGAGCAGATCCTGAAGACATAAAGCTTCAAAATGGGAAGCAGTCTAGTATGTTAGTTAAAGTAATGGGATCTGAAAGCCAACAGACCTGGTTTGAGCCCTGCTCTTTATCGTAAATTCATCTTTGGGTGTACCACTCAACTTCTCTAAACTTCATTTTTTTTATTTGATAGTGTCTGCTCATAGGGGTGTTATAAAGTAAACATTTTTGATTGCATAAAACCAACTTTATTTTTTAAACATAAAATTTTATCGATTTCAGAGAGGAAGGAAGAGGGAGAGAGATAGAAACATCAATGATGAGAGAGAATAATTGATTGGCTGCCTCTTGCACACCTCACACTGGGGATTGAGACTGCAACCAGGTGCTCGACCACAGAGCCATGCTGGCTGGGCTGCATGTAACCAACTTTATAAACCATTTACCTTTAGGAGCCCTCAATGCATATTAAATAGCTACTACCATCTACTCAGCTCTGTAAGGGGTTTGTCAGTCCGGGACACATGGGAGAATGCTCTTGTAGATTGCTGGAAGAAAAGGAAGCTCTAAGTCTGCCTTTTCATTGTTAGTCACAGCAATTAGATAGTGCCTGCATATAGTAGATGGTCAACTAAAATTTGTTAAATGAACTAATGATTGAATAACAAATAAGTGGTTGAAGTCAGTGCAGTCTTTTGGAGAATATTTTGGAAACCCATAGCTTAGAAGTGTTGATACTTTTTGTCCTGTGATTTATTTATGGGATCCTAAATAAACACCTCTAAATATATAAAAAGCTTAATGCACAAAGATGTTCATTGCAATGCTAATGACAACAGTGAAAAACTGGAAATAACCTTAATGCTCAATGATAGAGAACTGGTGAAATAAGCTTTGGTATATGCATTTGAAAAAATATAAAATATACACAATAAATTTATTTGTGATATATGTATGTTACTATGGAAAATGCTCAATGAATAGTGTACATTAAAAAAGGCAGATTTAAACTGTGGTATTATCACATAATGGAAATATATCATATTTCTTGGGAAAATCAAAGCTATGTATGGAAAAATGTTAGAAAATATACCTAAATGTTGGTGGTAGGATTCTGGGTGATTCCCCCACCCCCTTTTCTCCTTTGTTCTTCCTTCTTTCTTTTTTTTTTCTTCAAAATTATACAAATTCTATGTGCAAAATTGTATAGTTAACTTCATATAAACGAGAAACATGCCCATCAAATGAGAAAGGGAATCTGGGTAAAAGGCTTCATCTACCATGGGGGCTACTGTCTTTTCAGTCCTGCATGTCAGCAGCAGTGGGAAGTGTTGCTGAAAAAAGGGAGAAGAAAGGGAAAAGAAAACCAGAATGGAAAAGGAAGAGGAGAAGAAAAAAAGGGGTACATAGGATAG
Organism: Myotis myotis; assembly: GCF_014108235.1. Lineage (NCBI taxonomy): Eukaryota > Metazoa > Chordata > Mammalia > Chiroptera > Vespertilionidae > Myotis > Myotis myotis. The sequence continues at coordinate 39,170,361 of NW_023416335.1, forward strand.
TAGTGGGGACAAGTGATGCTCTTGCTTTCCAACTCTGGTGATGAATTCCTGATATGTCTTTTAATACAACCAGAAGGATAGTTATATGGAAAGATCATACTGTCCCAGGAAATGTCCAGAACACTATTAATTGCATTTCCTTGTCAAGAGCACGATTGGTCATGACCAACGTGACCATCCTCACAAGAAGGTGACAGTCTCCCCTTTCTGGCTAACTCCTCCAATAGAAGCGGAATTGATCATTTTTAAATGTCCTGTGTATTTTGCGTTTTGTAAATACAAAGATCACACGTAATGGGTTTTTAGTTTTGAGAGAGCGTGGGGGAGTTAAGGGATCATTTTAATCCAAACTCTACAAGTCACTGATGAGGAAGTTTGAGAGTTGGAGAGGGAACATGACTGCACAGGTGACAGAATGTTAGCAGCAATCTGGGTTGATTCTCCATGGACAGTCTTGGCAGGCTGGTTGTGCTCTGTTCTGTTCTTGGAGACCTACTAGCTGGCTTCTTAAGGTTACTCAAAGACTGTCTCTTCTGGGGGACCCCGAATTTGTACCTTACACCTGGGAGTGGTCAGAGTGGAAGCTGAGTGGGAGAGCAATGCAGAAAAGGTTAAGGATTTCTCTCTTTTACACCATTCCAGGGGAGTACATGTTTTTCACTTAATCACAATGATGATGGTAATGATGATGATAATGATGATGATGATTATGATGATGATTATGGCTAATCCTTATGCAGAACTTAGTAAGTGCCAGGGCTTATTTCAAATATTTTATATATTAACTTACTTCATCTTCTTAACATCCCTATGAGGTATGAATAATTATTATCTTTGCATCTGAGAAAACTGAGGCACAGAGAAGTAGACAATTTGAGGCCAAAGTCACTCTACTAAAAAGTGACAAAATAAGGATTTGAACTTCAAGTTGGTCAAGAGTCCATGCTCTTAATCACTATTCTATTTCAAAAAGAGGAGGAGTCCTAGCTGGTTTGGCTCAGTGAATAGAGCGTTAGCCTGTGGATTGAGAGGTCCTGGGTTCAATTCTAATCAAGGGCACATGCCCAGATTGCTGGCTAGATCCCAGTAGGGGGCTTGCAGGAGGCAGTGGATCAATTATTCTCTCTCCTCATTGATGCTTCTAGCTCTCTCCCTCTCCCTTCCTCTCTGAAATCAATAAAAATATATTTAAAAAAAAGAGTAGGAAAAAGAGAGAAACCAAGAGGGACAGTGATGATAGTGAGAAAGAAAAGTAGAAGGAAAGATAATAGGGAGTGAGAAGGAAGGAGGGAAAGGGAGATTGAAGCTTATTAGAGATATGTTCTCTAGAAATACATGTCTGTTTACAGAAATGAGCTTATCTAAAGAAAACTTATTTAATTGCTTTTTGGCAAACACATGTTTGTAGAAAAACATTCCCAAGATTTTCTACTTACAGTGGCTCCTTTATGCCCCAAATTCTTAGTAATGTGTTACAACATCAAGATTTAGGAACACTAATCCTTAAGCCTGGAACCTAAGGCTACTGGAAATATTGCCAAGATCTTAGAATTGGTGTGTTTCCAATCTCTCCCTATTCTTTGTGTTCAAGTCCAGGCAGATGGAAGAGTGGGAGTGGATATAAAGGCTGGTAAGAGGGAGGGATGCTTTATAATTATTGAGTCTCTTTGCAATTTTTTTAAAAATATATTTTTATTGATTTTAGATAGAGGAAGGGAGAGGGATAGAGAGATAGAAACATGGATGAGAGGGAAACATCTCAGCTTCCTTTTGCACATCCCCCTTCCCACGCCACCCCCGGGATTGAGCCTGCAATCTGGATGGTAACTGAACTATGACCTCCTGGTTCATAGGTCCACATTCAACAACTGAGCCACAAAAGCCAGGCGTCTTTGCAAATTTTCATGCTTTATAACCAAAAGAGTTTATTTCAGTATTTTTTTATGAACAAATATTCCAGTTTATAGGATGATGTTTGGCAAAATTTCCTTTACTTTTAAGTTTGTTGTATTTCTATTATAAATTTGGTCTGGTCTCTGAGAAAGTAATAGGCCTATATGACACTAAAAATAAGATCTATAAAAATGAAAAAAGGATACACAGTCAGTTAACTTTTGTTTAGCCAATGTGGTAACAAAAATGGCTTGACTGCCTTTTGGAATCAGCTGATTTTAAAACTAACTAGTTATACTTATAATAAAGTATGATCTGATAGTCTCTTCACCTTGACTAATTCTTGTGGCTTTTATACTGTCCAGCATTTTAAATCTGGAGAGTCTGGTAGGAAAACAAATGGGAAATCTTAAACCATCAACTTTTGTCTATGATTGCCTTCTCAAAAGTTTAAAACAAGTAAAATCTCTTTCATCCTGTTTATGGTGTTGTTTACTCACCTGGAACTGTCAAACTTTCTTCCCATCCCCATTTTTCATCAAATCCTCTTCATCTACTTCATTCACACTTCCATGAATATGAAATTAGAGGGTATTTGAATAGTGAAAAGAATCATAGCCTTAATCTAAAGGGATAGAACATATGCAAAGTAAAATGTGTGACAAAAATAGCAGAAAAGCTGGGAGGGGAAAAAAAGTATGCTGTTGTAAGGTTCTTACACTTCAAGTAAAGTGATATAATGTTACTTGAAGGTAGACTGTGATAAGTCCGAGATGCATAGTGTAAACCCTAAGGCAATCAATAAGAAAACAAAATTAAGACATATAACTAATGAGGAATTACAAAGATAAAGTAAATTAATAAAAACACATTTATTCAAAAAGACTAAAAAAGAAGAAAAATGGAGCAAAGAACAGATGTGACAAATAGAAGACAAATATTAAGATGGTAGATTTAAACCCTACCATACCAACAATCACATTAAATATAAATTGTCTTAACACCCCAATTAAAAGGCAAGGATTGTCAAATTGATTAAAAATAAAATAAGAGCGTAAGATCCAACTGTATAGATAAGTTAAAAGAAAAACGATGGAAAAAGATACACCAGGCTGACATTAATAGAAAGCTGAAGTGGGTATGTGTATATCAGATAAGAATATTTCAGAATCAGAAATATGGAAAAGGAGGTTCATTTAATGATAATAAAGAGGACATAATAATTGTACATAATAATAATTTGTGAACATAATAATAGGGCTTCAAAATATGTGAAGCAGAAACTGGCAGAACTGAATAGAGAGATTGACAACTCAACAATTATAGTTGGAGATTTTAACACCTCTTTGTCAATACAAATATTGAGACAAGTAGAAAATTAGTAAGGATATAGAATACTTGAAAAACACCATCAACCAACTAGATCTAATTAATATTTATCTATAATTGTCTTAACACTTTACCCAACACTAAGACAACACACATTCTTTTCAGGTTTACATAAAACATTGAAAAATATAGACCACATTCTGGACTACAAAATAAATTTTAACAAATTTAAAAGAATTGAAATTATACAGTGTGTTTATAGATCATAATGGAACTAAACTATAAATTAGTATCAGAAAAATATCTCAAAACTCTAATATTTGGAATCAAAATCACATATTACTTCGGAATAACCTTTGGGTCAAAGAACAGATCACAAGGAAAATAAAATTTTTTGAACTGAATGAAAATGAAAACATGACATTATTTGCAGGATTCAGCTAAAGGAGTGTTAGAGGGAAATTTATAGCATTAGATACATTAGAAAAGTAGAAAAGCCTAAAATCAATATTGTAAGCTTCTATATCACGAAAACAGAAAATTAAATGAGAAGTAAGCAGAATAAAGGAAATAATGAAATCAAGAGCAGAAATAGGTAAGACATAAAAAGAATAGTGAAAATCAGTAAAACTAAAACTGGTTCTTTGAGATCAATAAAATCAACAAATTTCTAGACAAAATAATTGGAGGGAAAAAGAGAGAAAACACAAATCATCACTATCAGGAATAAGAGGCAAAAAAGGATTAGACATTAAAAAGATGAAAAGGGGATATTATTAACAACTCCATGCCAATAAATTCGACAAGCTATATGAAATAGATAAATTCTTTGTAAAGCAACAACTACCAAACCTCACTCAAGAAGTAATAGATAAGCTGAATAGCCCTACATTTATTACATAAATTAAATTATAGCTAAAAATCTTTCTAAAAAAAATTCCATGACTTGGTGGTTTTGCTGGCGATTTCTACCAAACATGTAAGGAAAAAATAATGCATATTTAAAACAAACTCTTCCAGAAAATAGAAAAGGAAGAACTTCTTCCTGACTCTGTCTTTGAGTATAGAATTACTCTGAAACAGAAACCAAAGGTGTTACAAGAAAAGAAACTACCAACCAATATTTCTTATAAATTTAGATTTTAAAAATCTGAATAAAAGTTTTAGCAAGTCGAATCCACTAATATATTAAAGATATACTACATCATGATCATGGGGGGTTTATCCCAGGAGTATAAGACTGATTTAACATTTGAAAATCAATTTACCATATTAACAGAATGAAAAGAATATGGGAAATCTGCATCTTCTACTCAGTTTTGCTGTGAACCTAAAACTGCTCTAAAAATAGTCTATTAAAAAAAGACAGAAATCATCTGGTTACGGTTATAGGTAGAGAAAAACACGTGACAAAATCCAATATTTATTAATAATAAAAACTCTCAGAAACTAGGAATTGAAGGGAATCTTTTCATCTCTCTAAGATCAGGAACAAAATAAGGATGTCCTGTCTCACCATCTTTATTCAATAAAGTAAATCTGGTCGCCCCTAACTGCCTTCCCCTGCTGGCCTGGTGCATGAAATTCACTCATGGGTGTGTGTGTGTGTGTGTGTGTGTGTGTGTGTCCCGCAGCCCAGCCTGCACTCTCTCCAATCTGGGACCCCTCAAGGGTTGTCCGAATGCCCATTTAGGCCAGGATCGGGCCTAAAAGGCAGTCAGACATCCCTGTCACAATCCAGGACTGCTGGCTCCCACCCGCTCTCCTGCCTGCCTGCCTGATTGCCCCTAACCGCTTCTGCCTGCCAGCCTGATCACCCCTAGCCCCTCCCCTGCCAGCCTGATCAACGCCTAACTGCTCCCCTACCAGCCTGATTGCCTCTAACTGCCCTCCCCTGCTGGCCTGGTCACCCCTAACTGCCCTCCCCTGTCAGCCCAGTCACCCCTAACTGCCCTCCCCTGTCAGCCCAGTCACCCCTAACTGCCCTACCCTGCTGGCCTGGTTGCCCCAAACTGCCCTCTCCTGCAGGCATTGTCACCCCTAACTGCCCTCCCCTGCCATCCTGGTTGCCCCCAACTGCTCTCCCCTGCTTGCCTGGTCACCCCTAACTGCCCTCCCCTGCAGGCCTGATCCCCTCCAACTGACATTCCCTGCAGGCCTGGGTTACCCCTAACTTCCCACCCCTGCAGGCCTGGGTCCCCCACACCAACTGCCCTCCCCTGCAGGCCTGATTACCCCCAACTGCCCTCCCTTGCAGGCCTGGTTTCTCCTAACTGCCCTCCCCTGCTGGCCATCTTGTGGTGGTCATCTTGTGTCCACATGGGGGTGGCCATCTTTGACCACATGGGGCAGCCTTCTTGTGTTGGAGTGACAGTCAATTTGCATATTACCTCTTTATTACATAGGGTTGTATAGGATGTTATAGCCAGTGCAACAAGGCAAAAAAAAAAAAAAAAAAAAAAAAAAAAAAAAATTAAAAAAAAAGGCAATAGAAAAGGAAGAGATTAAAAAATATTTTACCAAACACTGAAAATATCAGTGTTGGTGAAGATTTGGAACAACCGAAGCTCTCATACACTATTGGTGGGATGCAAAATTTTACCACTATTTGGAAAATAGGCATTTTCTTAAAATCTTAAAAATATAACAACCATATAACCCATTAATTCCACTCCTAGGAATTTACCTAAATGAAATAAAAATAAGTGTCTATACAAATATTATGCATGTATATTTGTAGCAGCTTTATTTGTAATAGCCAAATGCTAAAACAACCCAATATCTATTAGGAGATTAATGGATCATCAAATTATGACATATTCTACAATGGAAAACTACTTATCAATAAAGAGCAACAAAACTTTGAGACATGTAACAACATGGAGGAATTTAAAAAATTGATTCTTGAGAGAGAGAGAGAGAGAGAGAGAGAGAGAGAGAGAGAGAGATTTGTTGTCCCACTTATTTATGTATTCATTGATTGTCTCTTGTATGTGTCCTGAGCAAGGATTGAACCCACATATCAGGATGATGCTGAAACCAACTGAGCTACCCAACCAGGGCAGCATGGTGGAATCTCGAAATCACCATGCTGAGAGAAGGAAGTCAGACAAGAGCACATACTATATGATTTCAGTTTTATAAAATTCTAGAAAATGCAAACTAATCTATCTATATTGGTAGAAAGCAGAGTAGTGGTTACCTAGAGCTGGGAGGGGGAGGAGAAGATGGGAGATTTCGAAGGGGCATGACAAACTTTTGGGAGTAATGAAATGTTCATTATCTTGACCAGGGGTCCTCAAACTTTTTAAACAGGGGGCCAGTTCACTGTCCCTCAGACCGTTGGAGGGCCGGACTATAGTTAAAAAAACACACAACTATGAACAAATTCCTGTGCACACTGCACATATCTTATTTTGAAGTAAAAAAACAAAACGGGAACAAACACAATATTTGTATTTGCATGTGGCCCGTGGGCTGTAGTTTGAGGACCCCTGATCTTGACTGTGGTGATAGTTTTGTGTGTGCATATGCTGAAACTCTTGAAATTGTACAGCTTATTAAATATATGCAGTTTATGCTACAGCAATTATATCTCAAAAAAGCTGTTATAAAATTATCCAGCATAAAGCAGAAGGTAGAGGAAAATGTTTTGGTGCCTTCTCTGATGCTCCTGAAATTTCATCAAGGGGATTGTTACCTACACTGCCTATATCCAAATTTGGCTGTATTTTGGTATAGAAAAATAGCTAATTTTAATTCAGATTTCCTGTTTGAGAGGCTTCTGAACATACAATGTATTTATTTCAAATGGACCAACTGTTTCTGAGTTACCTTCCTGTAGCCAATCCCTAAGAAAGAACTGGCAGTAACCGTGGAGTCAGGTTCCTTGTTCCAAATACCAGGGAGTCAGGTGTGAGGCAGCTTAAAAAGCTTTTATTTTTAATCTTATTTCTTTCCAAAATGCAATATATACCCTGTGTTGATGCTTTGGAACACTGAGAATGAACACAGATGGTAAATCAAATTTAGGGAGGAGGGATGTTCTATATAATTTCTAAATGCCAACTTCAAAACACTAGATGGCTCCCCTAATGTATTTTAGATTGGAGTTAAAAATAGGACTCCTCATCACAATTATTGAGAAAGATGACAATCATTTTCCAAGCAACGGGTGCATCCATATGGGCTCCAGCTGATGATGAAAAGAAACATGCAGTGCAGGCTGAATGAAACACTTTTAGAGATTAGAACTTTGGCTGTCTCTTTCTCCATAAAGGCTGGTACACACCGTGTAGAGCCCAATGACTTGGTTGCTATTGAAGGATTCAGGAATTGGTGTCAAAAATGGGCATGTATTACTTCATGGAAGAATAATTGTTTTAAAAAATTTTTAAATATATATTTTTATTGATTTCAGAGAGGAAGGGAAAGGGAGAAAGAGAGTTAGAAACATCAATGATGAGAGAGAATCATGGATCAGTTGGCTGCCTCCTGCATGCCCCCTCCTGGGGATCGAGCCAGAAACCAGGGCATGCATCCTGACTGGGAATCCAAAAGGTGACCTCCTGGTCCATGGGACAACGCTCAAACAACTGAGCCAAACAGGCTGGGCCACTTCTTATTTTATTTCTTAGTGTGTCTATGTAGTATTTTGTTTCAAGAAAAAGTGTGTTCCTTTTTCAAAAGTTTATAAATCACTCATAAATATGAAAATGTTTTGTAAATGTTTTGTTTCATGTAAGGTACCGTGAAAATATAGATGCAGATTTTTTCTACTATATACACCCAAAGAGAATAAAGTCCGTTCCCTAGTGGGGATAGGCAAACTAACATTTATTGAATGTCCATTCTACAAATGAGAAAAGTGAAATAAATTTACACATCTAGCAATATTTGAGAATGACTAATTCCAAAATTTGTGCTGTTCTTTTTTACAGTGTCTCTAATCTTTCAGCCATGGCGTGTGTCAAGAACCACACAAAATTCAGCACCACAGTTCTGGTTCTAAAACATCTTCAGGGTCTCAGCAGGGTTAAGATTGGCCATTTTGGCTTATATTTGTATTAATAGCATCACGCTGTAAGGGAGGAAAAATAAGTGTTTCCTACCCTTCTGAGTTCTTACCTGAGACCCCATAATAAAAGGCAGACTAACTGTTAGGTCGCCGAAGGAGGAACACATGAGGCCAAAAGTGGTAAAGAATTATACATTTATTAGGTCATCTGGATACCAGATGGGCTGAACCCAAAATGGCACCAGCACCCAGGGACGGGGGAGTTAGAAATTTTAAAGGACTGTAGGTGAGCTTTTTCTGGGTAGAGAATTCTCTGGGCAGGTCTGGGATCCTGGGAAGGTCCGAAGGGCAAAGATAATTGTCTTAGCAAGAGGAATGTGGTCTAAGCAAAAGGGAATGTCGGTTGTGAAGTGCTCAGTTCCCAGGGGAGAGGGAATCGATTTAATTATTTGATCAGAGCTAACACTAACAAGAGAAAAACAAACAGAAGTTATTAACATAACAGACACAAAAAATAGAAGTTTATTAACATGTATATCTCATGTATACATGGGGGATGAATGAGTAACAACTCTCTGAGGTGACTTAGAGTTCAGGGTTAAATACCATCTTAATAGGGAAAGGGAAGGGGAAATATGTGTTGTTTTTTTTAAGGACAGTAAATAATTTTTAGGAAAGATGAATGGCAACCAATTTATTGGGCTCTACAAAAACAGATGGAGGTATGGGAGTTTGTGAAGAAGTTTGTCTGGGTGTGGGTCAACTTCTAGTCACCTCTGCTGTGACAAGAGTTAATCTTCCTCGTTGATGAAACTCCTTGGGAGGGATCAAAGACAATTGAATTCTTATTGGAGGATCTGTCTATAGGCAGATACGAAAGTTCTGAGAAAGCCTCTTCCTCCATTTGCTGCTTTTCAAGTGCCAAGGGTTCAAAATAATTAATATACAAAGTGGCATATTTTGTGGAGGCATATCCTAAACTCCTACAGTGATATTTTGTCATAGCAGATCCTGCAACTCTCAACACCAACTGTCAAATACATGTTTTTAAACGATTATCAGAAACCAATTATTGCCTGGCCGGCCTGGCTCAGTGGTTGAGCATCAACCTTGAGCATCAACGGATTGATGTTTCTCTCATTGATGTTTCTATTTCTTTCTCCTTCTCCCTTCTTCTCTATGAACTTGATAAAAATATATTTAAAAAAATAGGATACTATCTCTAGTTTAAAAAATAATCAAAAGTGGATTTGCTCTGGTTTAACAAGGGATGGAATTATCTTTCCAATGCCCTTCTTCCCCTCAATGTGTCCCTTTTCCTAGGGAGCAGTTTGAAAGCCTGTGCTAGCCATTCTATCACTTGACCAAATACAGGACTTACATGGACATTTACATGATAGAGAATATTAGAGGCCAAACAATCGTGTCTATGCCAGGATCACATTTATATTTCTTTGGAGGCTTTATTCTAAGAGACAATATGGTCCGATTGCAAAGAGATTCCCCTCCCCCTCCCCCCGCCCCGCTCCCCCCCCAAGGTGGTCTGTGAGTTCACTGAGAAGATCACTTCTCTATCTCCATTTCCCTGCCTTTAAAATGGCTATATGAATAATAACAACCTCTCTTTTGTTTTCAAGGATACCAGGAAAGAATTCAAGTTCACAGGCTCAATCATTATGCAAAGCCAGAGAGAAATAATGAATCTAATTTGAAAATGGATGTGAGTAAAAAAATTTTTTTAAAATCTTAGACAAGCCAACATTTTCCTTGATGTAAATGTTTATAATTTGCTTTGGCTTATTGACTACTAATGGAGCTGTCCCCATTTTTGGATTGGAAAAAAAGAAATTGCTGGTGAAGTGACTCATAGGAGGTTCTAAAGCAAACGAGGCCTTGTCTTCCAGTTAAGGGTGATCTTGCGGGATGGTCTTCCTGGAAAATGGTCTCAGCTCAAGCTTCTTTAAGCTCCACAGGGATGGGCAGATCTGGTGCAAGCTTGTGGTCTTTGAAGCCACACTAAGCCGACAGGCTGCAATGCTATGAGAAGCAGGTCATTCAGATTGTGGGCCTTCGGTGCTTTGGCTCCTGACACCTGCTCCCAGGAATGAGAAGAATTGATTTGGGATTTCAGCCCTGGTGTGTTAGGTTCTGATTGGGCACTGAATGTCACTGTGGGATGACATGTGCCCTGACTGGGAATCGCACCGTGACCTTCAAAGGTGGACGATCAACCACTGAGCCATGCTGGCTGGGCTGGCATGAGAGAAACCTAGTTTTCAAGGATCTGATTATGCAGTAGATGGATGAGTCAGTCATTTGGGTCTCGATCTCTTCCATTCTGTTGCCTGATTTTAATCATCAGGGAAAGGAAGGGAAGAAGAAACACAGAAACGGCTGTCTGGGTTGACAGCTCCAGCAGAAGGTTTGGCACAAGAGGGAGGTGGTGGAACCTTTTGGTTAGGTGGTGATTTCAAATATCTGTGTTTTTTTTTTTTTTCTAAATATATTTCAGATACATAGAGGAAGAGAAGTAATCAGTTATTCCTCTAAGATAATGAATCCCATACTTTTTTAGGCTCAGGAAATTTATTGAAAGACAGACAATAAAAAACAAGCAATAATATAATAAGTGAATTATTTGATAGGTTTTTAAAATGATAAGTCTATGAATAAAGCAAAAAGTAGGAGAAAGGAAAGGGGTGTGACAATTCAGACTAGCAACATTTCAAGTGCTCAGTAGTCACATGTGGACACTGCAGATCTGAGAAATCATTGCTCATGTTGATTCTCAATTATTTTAATCTCGAATGAAAGCTAACTTTCCAAGATAGCTTTATGGCAAATGATATTGACAACACAGAACAGCTTAGCCTTATACTTTCTTTTTAAGGAAGATAGATACCAGCTAGGACAGGAAATAAAGGCCAGAGGTAGAACTCTATTAAATAACTCGAGAGAAAGCCATCCTTTTGTTTCCATTGTTTCTACAGAGAAGTCCACTGGGAGACTTCTGGTGGCTTCTCATGATGGCATGAGAATATTTCTCTCTCTCTCTCTTGCTCTATTTTTAAAATATTTTTATCGATTTCAGAGAGAAAGGGAGAGTGAGAGATAGAAACATCAATGATAAGAGAGAATTATTGATCGGCTGCCTCCTGCATGCTCCATATCAGGGATTGAGCCCGAAACCCGGGCCTGTGCCCTGACTGGGAATCGAACAGTGACCTTCAAAGGTGGATGCTTATCCACTGAGCCATGCTGGCCAGGCTGGCATGAGAATCTCTTGATGGCAGGGAATTTGCCTTTGTTTATTTTGCCAGCAGTTTTTAAGGTTTTTGTATTTGATTGGTTTTCTTCAGTTTCACAATTATATCTATAGCTATATCTATATCTATATCTATATCTATATCTATATCTATATCTATATCTATATCTATATCTATATCTATATCTATATCTATATCTATATCTATCTATCTATCTATCTATCTATCTATCTATCTATCTATCTATATGTGTGTGTGTGTTTATTTTGTTTTGTTTTTTCAAATGCATTTATCTTGGGATTCCTTAGAATTCTGAAATATGTGGCTGGTGTTTTAGCCAGTTCTGAAAATTTCTCAGCCTTTGTCTCTTCAAATATTTCTTCTATCCCACCTTCCTTATGAATCCACTCATACAAAAGTTCTAATTTGACTGGACTGGCAAATACTTGTAGAGCAAAAGTGGCTTCCACATTAAGTTTAGTTCTCTGGGTTTGCAATTCTCATTTGCCTTTAACTTAGTAATTCCTTTCTAGCTGCTGCTCTTTGATGCAGTTGAGAAGATATCTTAAAATATTTTACTCAATATTTTTAGTTTTTTCCATGGGAGAGTTTGCCTAACCAAATTTGCCATTACCAGAAAGTAAAACTTCAAAAGCGTTTAAATCCCACCCCATCTGAAATCAATTTTGGGGTACAGAGTGAAGAAGTGGAAATCTAACGTTTCCCTTAAATACATGGTAAATTTCTTCATTCTACTTTGCAGAGTACCTAATTTTCCAATCGACCTAATATGCCACCTTTTTTGTATAACAAAATAGCAATTATACTTCGTTGGTTTCTGAACTCTTAATGCCGGAAGCCGGTCCATCCTTGCTGCTTGACACAGTCGCTGCAGGAAAGAAACATCTGCACAGCATATGTTTCAAGGGACCTGGCTTATATGGCATACTGTTCTTAATATTTGCTCACCTTCTTGGCACTATGTGTTTTAACCAAGGTCTCCTCTCTGAGAAAGGTTGTTTCCCCAGGTAGGGATTTTCCCCTGAAGTTAAGGTGGGAATAAAACCTCTTAACTAGTGCCAGGTGGGTAATTAATCACTTTAACTAGGAACAATCATGCTTAAGCTACATAATCTTTACTCCCTGGAATGAAGATAAGAAACGCCCTAACCTTTGTAATAGAGATTGATAGGATTGAATCAACTGGTATAAATACAGATGCAATAAGACAGCAAGAGACAGAACTTAGAATACGGAACCAAGAGAGACGTAGCCTAGGCACAGAACCTACACAGAACGTTCTCTAGAGACAGAAGAACTTCTCAGGAGAGAACATGGCAAAAGTTCCTGGACAGAAACTGGCCTCAGAACCTAGAGACAGAACCTAGCGAGAGAACATGGCAAAAGATCCTGGACTGAACCTGACTACAGAAATGGGCAAGAGAACCTGACTAGAACCTGGTAACAGAACCTGGCTGGAGAACCTAGCGAGGGAACATGGCTACAGAACCTGGCTGGAGAACCTGGAGAACCTAGCAAGAGAACATGGACACAGAACATGGCTGGAGATCCTAAGCAGAACCTCTCTGGAGATCCAGACCAGAACTTGGCTGGAGATCCTGGATGGGCTGCTGATCAACTGAACGCTGTCTCTGTGTCATTCCTTCTTCGCCGACTCCATCTACACCTTTGGGGACCCCTGGACCTGCTGGGGTTGGACCCCGGCATCTTAAATCCATATGATTGACTTAATTTAATTAAGCCAATACCATCTTATGTAGTCACTATAGCTTCATACTATGCTTACATATCTTCTAGGACAAACCTGTCCTTATTTCCTTCTTTAAGTGTGTAGGTATATAGTGAGTAGTTACTATCTTAGCACACTTTACTCTAGCTATGACATTGATGTTCATTCTAGTCATGTCTGTATGATAGTTATTACTTATTTTGCTAGGTGCTGGGGATATACAAGTTTAACACAAGATATCAGTTCTGGTGAACTTCACATTCCTGAGTAAAGAAGATACTTTGTCAAGAAAACTAAAGAACTACATGAGTTAAATAACAAAGCCAAATAATAGAGAAGTCATCTCATAAGGCAATGTCTGCTTATAGTTCCAGTATCTCAAAGCAGGGCAAAGGAAGGTGGGTTTGGAGCTGAAGGGTAATAAATTAGCAACTGGCACAACTGGCACAACTTCCATTATATAAAACTAGAGGCCTGGTCCCTAGTCCTGGCCAGTGATCAGGGCTGATCGGGACCTTCCGGCTGCCGGCTGGGGCCTTCCTTTGTTCAGCGCCACCCCCTGGTGGTCAGTGTACATCACAGTGAGCGATCAAACTCCTGGTCTCCTGGTCGAATCCCGAGGGGACACTTTGCATGTTAGCCTTTTATATATATATAGATTTTACTAAGAAAATAGTAGACCACAGAGAATACAAGGTATTTCTTAGCTCATATGTCCTGCTTTTCACTAACAAGAAGTGACAATATTACACCAAGCTAAAATCCATAGTTTAACATACCTTTAGGGACAGAGAATAGATAATAAACATATGCTAACTCTACCAAAGCAGAATTGGAGCCTGAAGAAGGCAGGATGGCTAGAAGCAGAGCACTTTGTGACTCACTGGGAAAGCTGGAAAGAGCTCGCTGTATAAAGCATCTTTCATTAATTTCTACATTACGTATGTTGTTTGTGTGGCAGGAGGAGAAAAGATTGTGATTTGATTTAATGTTTCTAAAGAAGAAAAAAGCTGCAATGCTGGTTTTTGTTCTATGTGTTAGGGACTATTAGGAATCCCAGGTCAGACTAACAATATTTCAAGTGCTCAATAGCCACGTGAAAGCAGCTCCTCTCACCCTTGGCCACCTTTCAACTTACTGAAGACCTCTGTCTCTTCAAGTCTCCTCTTCTCTAAGTCAAATATTCCAACTTTTGTTAATACTAATGGCACATGCAGAAGACGTGGGCCCTGACTCTGCTATGTGTGGCCTCAGTCAAAACTGTTCACTTTGAAACACAGGTTCCACATTTGCAAAATGAAACATTTGAACCAGTGATTTCTAAGATTCTCTTGTGTTTGTAAAAGTTTTAAACAAAAATTCCTTTCCTTTCTTGTAGTCCTTTCTTCTTCATGAATGGACTTCATTCTGCATACATCTGTGTCACAGTATGATTTCTGGAACTGAACTCATTAATATGGGGTCATAGTGAGACATGCCTGAAACTCCACAAGTAAGATATAGTTCCATGAACTTATTAGGAAACACAGCCCATTTTCTGAGCATGTTGGGTTCAGCTCTGTTTAGCTCATTTTTGCTACAATATGTACAGTAAAGAAGAACAAATGGTACAATGCAGAATTGGAGATGGAGATGTCTGTCTCCATCATGAGTGTAAACTTAGAAGGTGGAGCCTAGATAATTTTCATTTTTTAATTTGGAAAGGCATCCAGCTCAGCCATGTGGCCATCTGTGTATTCTGAAGATGCTGGTTGAAGTGAGTGGATTATGTATGTTCCCATTTTTGGTAATTACATTGTATTTTTTCAAAGACTAATTCAATCTAGAAAAGTTAGAAGATGTTTTGGCTTGAGCCTCATAACTTTTGTAGCTTGATGGAAGTCACAATAAACTAGATAATATCTGTTAATTTTCAGATTTGTAACTTCTGTTTTTCTCCATATGTCTAAAAGGAGTAAGGATTTGATTCACACTAACAAGCTTCACAAGAAATTTATGAATAATGCAGAGTGCCAATCTGTAAATCACAGGAAGGGAAGTATCAGACAGGCAAGTCTCAGTGTCTACCATGTGCACAGCCTCTTTTGGAGGGACTTGCTCTGCTCACATTTATTAAGAAAAGGGGAGGCCAATGGGCATGGCATGATCCCATCCCTAGCATGGGAATTTGACCCAAGGACTCAATTTTATAGGCAGTCTTTCCCTCCCCTGATCCCAGCTTGGCTAATCAGTTTCTCTATTTTGAAAATTTGGATTTAAAGCATAGAGAAAATTTGCTAATTTGCTAAAACTCTAAGGTTATTATGGAAAAATGGGTGGGAGAAACTTTTGATGGGCTGTGTTCAAGCTGAAGTTAAGAGGAAATAGTAGAAACGACAAGTCAACAGGAGTTGAGTGATAAGAGAAAGGCTATACAGAGTAAATAGAAAGAACCAGAGTAAATAGAAAGAACCAATGGCCAGAGGGATTGGGGTAACAGATATGTAGAGAGTTATTTGGAAACAAGTAGAGGCCCCAAGAATCAGTGCATACCCCCAAACTGAGTGCCTGATGATAGAGGTGTGTGTTACATCTACTGTAAACACTCTACCAGCATGTACTTGGCAGAACTCCAATGTCAAATCTTGGTAAATTGCTAATACTTATGGTAACCAGATAAATGTGATGTCTGTTTTTTTTTCTCTCTCTCCTTCAGTCCTAGCTGTAAATTTAATATGTTCTGACTTTAAAAAAAATCATAATAATAAATATTATTATTACTTTCCCTAAGTAGCTTCTCTCTCATTCTCGACAACTATTCCAGTTCCTTGACCATTTGATGCTTTTTTCCATTCCAACAGACAGCCTCACCTCCATTGTTGGGAAAGAGAAGGCCAGCAGTACTCTATTCCTGAATCTTGTCATGTCCGGGACTATATTTTCCTCCTTCTGTTCAGTCCCTGAGATGCTGCTTCTCTTTCTGTTGAAAGCCACTGCCATCTACCTGTGCTTTGGTCCTAGCTTCCCTATGTCCTCTGTCTTGCTCTGAATGTTATCACCTTTTTTATATGCTTATATCTCTCTATTGTATTTTTCTCCTCAAACTGTAAGCATATTAACAGGAAACCCTAAAGTACCCGACCCCCTGCTCTATCAGCTGGCTTATGAAGATAATGTTTTAAAAAATTTTGGGTAGATACCCAGGAGGGGGGTTGCTGGGTCATCTGGTAACCCTATTCTTAATTTTTTGAGTTACTGCTATACTGTTTTCCAGTGTGGCTGTACCAGTCTACATTCCCACCAGCAGTGAATGAGTGTTCCCTTTTTTCCACAACCTCTCCAACACTTGTTATTGCTTGTCTTGTTAACAATAACCATTCTAACAGGTGTATGGTAGTATCTCACTGTAGTTTTGATTTGCATTCCCCTAATAGCTAGTGAAGTTGAGCATCTTTTCATATGTCTCTTGGCCATTTGTATGTCTTCCTGAGAGAAGTGTCTGTTTAGGCTCTCTGCCTCGCCCCTCCTTTTCCCATTGGATTGCTTGTTTGTTTGGTGTTGAGTTGTATGATTTTTTAATATATTTTTTATATTAAGCCCTCGTCAAAGCTGTTGTTTGCAAATATCTTCTCCCATTTGGATGGTTGCTTTTTTGTCGGAAACAACTGAAGTGCCCTTTGATAGCTGATTGGATAAAGATGTGACAATGGAATACTACTCAGCCATAAGAAAAGATAAAGTACTTCTATTTGCAACGACATGAATGGGTCTTGAGAATATCATGTTAAGTGAAATAAGTCAGACAGAAAAGGTCAAAACCATATGATTTCACTCATATGTGGGATATAAAACTGGAAGTAAAAATGAACAAACAAGACAAACAAGAACTCACAGACACAGACAACAGTATGGTGGTTACTAGAAGGAAGTGGATTTAGGGGGTAATAAAGGGTAAAGAGGGCCAAATATATGGTGACAGAAGAATATTTGACTTTGGGTAGTGGGCACACAATGCAATATACAGATGATATATCATAGAATTGTACAATTGAAACCTATAAATTTTATTAACCAATGTTGCCGGGGTTCAAGTCCCAGCATCAGGAAGGGTTCAGGAATCTGGAAAAGGGGCTGCACATAGATGACATAGAAGTTCAGAGACTAATAAAGAGTCCGGAGATGAGATATAATTTTGAAAGGCATTGGGGGTCAGAGGACCTTCAGCTAAAGGAACTGAAGAGTGTCTCCTTGTCTAGGACCCTTGCTTTTATTAACACAATTTGTCCTAAGGCAAGGTGGAGATGATACTTTTCAATGGGTAAGGTATCAAAGGGTACAGAGTCCATTGTCAGAATGGGGGAATAGCCTACGGCTGTTCAGGTGTTTGGCCAGTAGGAGGCAATAACATGTAGATTAAGATGCCCTTTAACTGTCTGGCAGCCACAATCAGTTTCCTATTCAGGTTTGGGGAAATGCCTTTATCCATTTCCAACAGGTGACTACATGTGTGACTCAACCCTGTTGAGTCCCCAAGTTTCATCAACCTTTTGATGAAACTCTTGAAATTATGACATGCTGGAATTTGTTCCCGGCACAATGTCATCCCAATAAATTTATTTTTTAAAAATGAAATAAAGATGTGCATGTATTTTCCCCATGCTCCTCAAACTTACTGCAATTCAACTTCTACTCTTCAACTTACCAATGAAATTGTATTCACTAAGGCTGACAAATAGCAATTTGGCTACAAAATCAAATAGACATATTTTGTTTTAAAAATCAGATTGCCCTATCTCATTGGGTACTTTTTACCACTCAATCCTTAAATTATCCAGGCTTTGGATATTATTCTTTTTTTCCCTTTAAATATCTCTATTTCTTTTTTGTTTGTGGAATTGGCTTCCTTTTTTCATAGTGCTTATGTATATTAAAATCATCTTTCTATGGATCTATTTTTTTTTATTAGATTGTGAGCAATTTCAAAATAGAGATGGTGTCTTTTATATTCCCAGTAACTGTTTTAGTCTTTTCTTTTTCTCTCTTGTGTGTGTGTGTGTGTGTGTGTGTGTGTGTGTGTGTGTGTGACAGAACTGCCCTATTGAATTATCCCTTGTTACAGTGGTAAATAATAAATATGTTGTCAGTTAGGATTACTTTTGATGGGTAGTAAAGACAGTGTCTAACACAAGTAAGGGATTTATTTTTCTCTTATGACAAAAGGACAGAGCCAAGCTCCAAGGAACCAGAGCCCCTCTTTCTTCTTCAACATTCTTATATGGTCTTCATTCTCATTGAGAGACGGCTGCCATAGTTACCTTCAGGCATTATGTCTTCATTCCAGGGAGGAAGAAGGGGTATGAGGTTGAAGCACGAGGAGGCAAAGCCTTCTTCTTGTGAGGCTGTATCTTTGTATCCTGGAAGCCTTCAGGGATTTCAGCCTACATCTTATTTAGCCACCTGTAGCAGCAAGGAAGTTGGAATCAAAATATTGTAGCAGGGCAAAAGGCTATTGCTGCACTGAATACCAATGGAGTTCAGCTAGGAAGGAATTGGGGGGATGCATAGTAGTAAGACAATTAGCAACTTCCTTTTTTCATAATTTCTTATTAGTGACCCTAAACTTCTATTACTTCTAAGTTACTTCATGATGAGCAAGTCACAACTGATTACTTCCATTTATCTTATTTAATTCAATTTTAGATTGTTTTATTTCTGATCAGACCTTAGAACATGTGCTGGCCTCAACACATTTGGCATAGACCTCTGAAGTAAGCTTTCAGGGAAGATGTCCATACATAGCTAATCTCCTCTATATTAGGCTGATTCTTACACATTTCAAAGTCTAGAGCTATGTTTTCTGACCCTGTCCCTAGATGATGGAGAGTATGTCTTATTTGAGACTCACTTTACTTTTCCCAAAGTAGCTCCTTTCTATCCCATTCTCAGCAATTTCCCAATCCCTTGACTAACTGCCACCTTTTTTTTTTTTAAATCTTAGAAGATAACCTCATCTTTGTTGAGAAAATAAAGGCAGTTAGTACTTTATTCCTGTCTATCTTTTTGATAGAATAATATATTCTCAACAGCTATATAATAAGTTAAATGTATACATATTTTGACATTATAAAACTCAATAATTTATAATATACACATATCACATATACTACAATATGCAATTATTATTGTTATATAATCATGTGACTAAGGTATATGACCTGTCTACTTTGTTATACTATATTCTTTTGAAATGTTACTCTTTTTTTCCAGTTGTTCTTTTTTTTAATATAAATCTTTATTGTTGAAAGTATTACATATGTCCCATTTTTCCCCCCATTAACCCCCTCCAACCTGCCCCTATCCCCACCCCAGGCCTTCTCCACCCGATTGTCTGTGTCCATGGGCTATGCATACATGCATACAAGGTCTTTGGTTGATTACCTCCCACTCACCCACTCTCCCCGCCTTTCCTCTGAGATTCCACACTCTGTTCCATGCTTCCATGTCTCTGGATCTATTCCTTTCATCAGTTTATTTTTTTAATTAGATTCTAATATGAGTGAGATCATGTGATACTTGTCGTGGAAATTCTTTTTTACTGCTGCATAGTATCCCATGGTATAAATGTTCCACAGCTTTTTCATCCACTAATCTACTGATGGGCACTTCGGCTATTTCCAAATCTTATCTTAGCTATTGTAAATTGTGCTGCTATGAACATAGGGGTGCACACATTCTTTCTAATTGGTGTTTCAGGTTTCTTAGGATATATTCCTAGAAGTGGGATCACTGGGTCAAATGGCAATTCCATATTTAAGTTTTTGAGGAAACTCCATTGAAACGTTATTCTTTATATGATGTTTAATATATAGTGAACTGTGTAAAGCACTGTTTCCCTAGGGCAAGAGAGAGGGGCGGGAAAGAAGCTGGGGGGAGAAGTCTAGCTATTCAGACAATAGGAAATATACACCAAATGTAAAATGAAGAGACAGTGATTAACATTCTAAAAGCAATAATAGCCCAGTAAATTGCTTGGTGAATATTTTCATTTTGTCTCCTGAATAAACATCAAATCCACCAGATGGGGCTCTAGTATTCCTTTGGTTTTGTGGCTGAAAACTTTAAGAGAATTTGCCTGAAATAGGAATATGCCTTAAGAAGCAAACAAACATGATCATTGTTTAATATCCTTTAATACTACAAGGTGGTTTATATAGAAAGTGGCCAATTTGCTGAAAATTGAGGCATCCAAAAAATTATTCAATTAAATCAGTTCAACTAGTTTTGAACTGAATTCTTTTATGAGCTTTTATTTTTTATTTTTTATTTTTTATTTTTAAAGAAAACAAAGACACACCAATACACAAATGAGTGCTGGTTGCTATAGTTCTGTTCTGTCTTTGGAGTTACTGACATATCTTAAAATGAGAATTGTTAAAAATTATGTTATATCATTGTGAAATTTATCATAGCTGCAATATACTTAGCCTTATCTAGCTATGTGTTTTGATAGGTTATGCTTTGAGTGTTGAAATTTGAGGTTTTTGTTTTTTTATTTTTCTCAGAGCAGGGATGTGGGTTCTACAAAGAAAATGTTTTGCTGTTGTTTTCCTGAGGTTTAGATTCCTGAGCCTCTTCTTGGCCTTCTTTCTCCATGACTCATAAGTTTAGCTCGACCTGGAAAGAATGCCAACTTGGGAAGATAGATCTGTATTTTGATTTACAGTTTGGGTAGATCAAAACCATAGACTGGAGGCTGAGACCCAGGTTAAACATAATGTCATCCAGTGGAACCGTCTTGAGTTAGGACCAGGAGCCGTAGCTCAATGTCCCAGGCCAGCCAGTCACGAAGCACCAGCACCATCATGAACAAAGATAATTGCTGACACTCACCAAACGTTTCTACATGCTGTCTATTTTTCCTCTCACTGACCACCTGGGCCTGACGGAGGCCTCCTTTGGTGAGGACAGTTCTCCGGAGAAGGTAGCAGCTGACACAGCAGCTGGGGACCAGGGCACAGCCTGTCCTTCTCTGTGCCTAGGGTCACCCGGCTGCACAGCTCCTGGAGCGAGACCTGGAGCTGTGCAACACCGCAGCCCTATTAATACTAACTAATCTTTCCAAAGAGGAAATGTGTTCTAATGGTAACAATTAGTCAACTTTTAGTTCTAGTATTTGAATTCGAGGAAAACTGTAAGTACACAAACAGTCTAAATTGGCCCCTGTGGAACTAATGCCCCCCCCCCCCCCTTTTTCACATTTGTATCTAAAACATTAAAATAATTGTTTTAAAAATCAGATGTTTTTGTCATATCTGGTGCCATGGTCGACAATGAGAAAGATTTCTGAGGAGACAGAAAGGAATAAGAACCTGTCCCCCTTCGCTTTTGGAGTGGGGCTGGCTCAAACAACTGCTGGTGAGACACCTGCCCTGAAGGTAAAAATCAGTTCCGAAGAAATGATAGAAACTAGTGTCAAGTGCCCCTTAGGGGCTGGGAGGCTCTGGGAGAAATGCCTTTCAGGGATTCTCTCTTCTGTGTCCACCATTAGAGAAAGCAGGCAGCATCATCAAACTCAGTTTACAGGTGAGAACATGGCAGTGACAATGGACAGGTATTCAGCACTGCAGAGCCTGTTTTGGAAAATGAGAGATTCCTCGTAGGAAATGAGAAAGTTGGGAGCAGACGGCACTCAGAGATCTGCCAGGTAGGCAGACAACCCCAGGGAACTCTATCAAGGTGGCGAGAGAGAGAAAGGAATTGCATTCAGTGAACACTTACTATGTACCAGACTCTGACACACGTAGAGACAGCTCGTGGGTAGTGAGAAGGCTCTGGGATCTGATCCCTGGAGATCACACCCTGATTCTGTCATTACTCGGGCTGACAGTTCTGAGCAGGCTATGGAATCCTCTCTAAAGCTCAAACTTCAGTTTCTAAGCTTTAAGATGGAAACAATTGTCCCTATTTCACGGAGCATTTCAAAGGATTAATTGGGATGACTTGCATAAGGTGCTTATTTTACAGGTGGAAGGAAACCATTTCCCCAAGTCACAGAGCTAGTGAGAGAGGTGCAGAAGGAATTCTGACACAGGTCTCTGATTCCAAAGCCCTGGCTTTTGTGGTTGCAGTGCCTAGTAGAGATGAACCAGAGATGAGACTAGGTAGAAGGGCTAGGCTATGTGTCACCTTTCTGGTATCACCTCCCACTGTTCTCCTCCCCTTATTAACTTCTTGAACTACCAGGCTGGCTCCACCCCAATGGGAATTCCATTGCCCCAGCTACCACTTAACTCCCCCCTCACTCCCTTCAAGTGTTTGCTGAAATTTCACTTTCTCCTTGAGGCTTCTTCTCACCACCTGACCACCAGAGGAATTGTTAAAGAACAGAGAGTTCATCCGCCTGGTGCTAACAGTAGACACCGAGAATTGCAGTGGAGAGAGATTAGCTATTTTTATTATGAATGTGTGTAGGTTACAGATCCTATAGGGCAAAGTCACAAGACACTGGGTCGTGCTGGGAGCTGATTGGTCTGAGGTGCGTTAATGGTAATGAATCATTTCTTCAGGTCTTGAGGACAGTTCTGAGCTTTTCCTCAGTGTCCTTTCTGTCCAGTCTCATGGGACAGTAGCCAAGGGGTTGCTTCACCTTAGGGCTCAGGGCCTGAAACATAACTTAGGCCAATGTATTATCTTTAGCCTGCCAGAGGTTTAGAACATGTGGCAATTCTTCTGGTGCAGGCTACTGCCTTCTGTTGCATTGGGGGAAGTCTAGGGCTCTGAGTAGTAAAAATAGGTAGATAGATAGACAGATATAGAGATAGATAATAGATATATATATAAAGGGATATGAGGACTCACAATATACTCAAATAAGGAATTTCCAATATACTTTTTTCTTTTCTTTTTAAAAGCTCCACCAAGGCAAGGATCCTTGTTTGTTTGCCCCCTCCATTGATTATATTCCACGTGCTTAGAATGGTGCCTGAGACTCAATAACCATTTAATAAATATCTGAAAAATAAATGTAAGATGAAAGAGTAAATGGAGGAAGGGCTGAAGGAAGGTAAGAGAAAGATAAGCCCTAAAAGTAGAAAGATTTTTGAATACTGAGTTTTAAGCTTAAAGGTGTTAGGATAATATAAAGCACAGTAACTTAAACTGCAGAACAAGGTCAGATTTGACCACAGGCAAGCTTGAATTTCTGCTGAGTTGCATAACATTAAACTAGAACTTCTTACACCCTGAATGAGAGTCAGGGCTAACCCTAGGTTTCAAACATTGGCCTGCATCTTTTCATTTATCCAATCAGTCAACAAATATTTATCGATACTGCTGTGCTCCAGCACTGGGCTGAGTAAATAAAGATGAATACTGGAGCTCACAGGTTACTGGAAGAAATAGATAATAATAGGTCATTAGTTTATTTTATTTATTATTGTTGTTATTATTATTTAACTAGAGGCCCAGTGCATGAATTTGTGCATGGGTGGGGCCAAGCCTGTCGGGAGGAGGAGATGGTAGGAGGTTGGCTGGCCACCCCTCCTCAATTGGGGCCCGATTAGGGCCGGGCCAGCTGTGGGGAGGGGCTGGCAGGCAATTGGCTGGCAGGCCCTACTCCTGATTGGGGTGGGGGGGTGGTCTATTGTGGGTGGGGCTGTCTGTGGGGAGGGGCTGTGAGTGGTGGGCTGGCTGGCCCCACCCCTGAATGGGTTAGGGGGTACCAATGGGGGGGGGGGCAGGGGCCTGGGGGAGGGGCTGCATGTGGCTGGCCCCGCCCCCTATTGGGGCGGGGGAGTGATCAGAGGAGGGGCTGGCTAGGGGAAGGAGCAGCAAGAGGTTGGCCTGCCGGCCTCACCCCCCCAATCAGGCCGTTTTGTTGGCTGCAGTGGACGTCATAGTGACCAGTTGTTCTGGTTGTTATGGCGTTATGGTTGCTGGCTTTTTATATATATAGATATATTGTTATTGACTTCAGAAAGGAAGGGAGAGGGAGAGAGAAGTAGAAACATCAATGATGAGAGAGAATCATCAATTGGCTGTCTCCTGCATGCCCCCTACTGGGGATTGAGTCCGCAATTTCCGGCATGTGTCCTGACTGGGAATCAAACTGTGACCTCCTGGTTCATAGGTTGGCACTCAACCACTGAGCCATGCCAGCTGGGCTACAGGTCATTATTTTAAAAAATTAATAAACTTGAGTGTGGTGACAACTTGCACAAGGATTGGAGGTGTCCTATGACCACCAGCTTACTGAGGCAGGCAGATGGATCAGGCAGACAAAAAGTTGGTGCTCTGAGGAGGCCAAAAATGTGGCTTTCTTTCACATTGATAGTCTTTAAATGTTTTCTCAACTGTGTTTCAGTGAAGCCCCAGAGAAACAGTTTTTGTCTTAATGAAGTTGTACACAAAATCAGATTGATATACCAATTGACCTCTATTGGCTGTGGAGGAAAATGTTTCAAACCTTTTCAGTAAGTTTATCAAGTTGGCACCATTTGTCCTTTTTTCCAGAGTTGTGTCGGTAGGCTGTATTGGTTAGGCCTTGGGTAACAACCTGCTGATCCCCCTTAGTTGGAATCTTTCCATATTTGTGAAGTTATACATTATTTGTCTTTCTGTGACTACCTTATTTCACTTAGCATAATGTCCTCAAGTTTCATTCATGTTGTAGCATACAAAGCATTTCCTTCCTTTGTAAGGCTTCATCATATGTATGTACCAGATTTTATTTCTATATTCATCTGTTGGTGGACTTGGGTGATGTGTACCTCTTGGCTATTGTGAACAGTGCTGCAATGAACATGAGTATACAAATGCTTCTTCAAGACCCTGCTTTCAATTCCTTTGGGCATATACCCAGAAGTGGGATTTCTGGACCATATAGTAATTATATTTTTAATTTTTTTTTTTGAGAAACTGCCATACTGTTTTCCACTGTGTTTACATCATTTTACATTCCTACCAATGCTGCATAGGGGGTCCAATTTCTCCTCATCCTCTCCAACATTTATTTTCTTTTTTTTCAGTAGTAGTTTTTAAGTTTGTGTCAGTTTTAGAAATCATGCTGATAAGAGTTATTAATGTGAGACATAGAATTATAAAAAGAGTGTGAATGTTTATATAAACTTATTTTAGAAATATAAATGTAAAAAATATATTTATATAAACTGTGGTAAATAACAGGATGTGTGTTAAAGCAAACCTGGCATGGGTGGCCATAGTGAGCATATTTTCAACATCATCAACTTATGTGAATTGAGTTCTTGTTTGTAAGATAAACTATTATGTTGCATTGTAATCATAACAAATTTAAAAATTATACAAAAATCCCATGTACATGTAAAAGACATTAAATCAATTCAGAATTATATCAAGTAAAAAACAAAAGTCTTCAAGACTTTTAGGAATAAGCAATATACTTATTCCTGTCTCCTGCCACCCTTTCAAATCTTCACTTTCTGATAGTAGCCAATGAACAAAACTTTGCTATATCCTTTTAGATATCGCCTATGTATATATCTGTAACTATATTTCTACTTTGCAGTTAGATTTTACTTATAAATATTGTTCATGAAGAATTTTATTTACTTATTTAGAATATTTTCCCAACTTTACTGATATATAATTGATATATAGCATTGTGTAAGTTTAAAGTATATAATGTAGTGATTTTGTATATGTTCATATTGTGAAATGATTACCATGCAAAACAAATTAACACATCCATCACCTCACATACTTACCATTCTGTGCATGTGTGTGTGTAAGAAGCAAATTTCAAGTATACATATACACTATTGCTAACTATAGACACAATACTACACATTATATCCCCAGAACTTGGTCATCTTACAACTGGAAGTTTGTGCCTTTGATAAGCATCTCCACATTTCCTCCATCTCTCAGCCCTGGCAACCATCATTCTACTCTTTGTTTCTATGAGTTTGGTTTTTTTAGATTCCACATATCAGTGTGTGGGAGCAAGCTCCTCCTTGATCCTGCTCGACTATGCCAACTGAGGGAGCACAGGTCCCCAGATGCGGGGTATTAGACGGAGAAGACATGAGAAGTCATAGGCATAGAAGACAGACTTTATTGTAGACCAAGTAGCCGTTGCTAACAAGGAGCCATCAGACAAAACAGTTCTTCAAAGGAGCCCCACAAAGCAGCCACACGAAGCAGCCACACAAAAGCAGCCCCGAGTAGACTGGCCAGTAACACATCTTTATACCAACTCAGACAAAAGAGGCTTCTTGCTAAATAGTGACGTCAGTATTTGGGTTATAGAAAGGTATGCCTGCGCAGGGTGTACAGTAAAACTGCTGTGTCATTGCCTTTGCACACATGTATGGCAAATTGGCCTTGAACATCCGGCGTACTCTGATTAGGGTTCCCACAAAGTGAGATCATTAAATATTTGTCTTTTTCTGTCTGATTTATTCATTAAGTATTTTTAAATGTGGGAAAATTACTTCTGCAACAATCTGCTTACATAACATCAAATGTGGTAGACGGAGAAAGAATTAAGAAAAATTAAATAAGTTTTTTTAACCTCCCTTCCAAAAAATTTTTAAAAATGTGAATATTTTATTCAAGTGAAATGACTTTTGATAACCACAATAGTTATCTATGCTCTGTCTGACTAGAAATTATTGTTGCCAATGTGATTATTCATGTTAGCATTTGACCTTATATGATGGCTGAAATCTAGCACAGGGATCAGTCCTGCCTGGAGAAGTCATGAGTCATGGCTGCTTGCCCTTGATAATCCAGCCCAGCCAAGCAGAATGGCCCTCTAAGAGTCAGTTCTAGCATCTTTTTATTATGTGAAGTAGTTAGGATAGGTTCTTTCCTGGCCAAGGGTTCAGTTCTTATTTTAGCGAGTATAATGGTTAAGGGTTTATAAGTTTTAATATAAAAAAGAGATATGGGTTCAAGTCCTGGCTCTCTTTAATCTCTTTGGATCACATATTCATTCATTCATTCATTCATTCATTCATTCAAGTGCCTGCTACCAGACACCATTTTTTTAAAGCCATAAAGCACCATTTGAGTGTTAATCTTTATGTTTCATTATTGCTTTGTTGGTGGCTGCTGCTTCCTGGTACAGCACAAAAATAATATTCCCCATATACCCTTGATTCATCTCTTGGTTTAGCAATGCCTTAGCCTCATCACACTGTGACTAAACCAACATCTGCTTTAGTTGACTATGGTAAAAATAATTGTATTACAATTTGGTTTTCTGGTATTATTAGAAATTGATCATAAAACATCAGATTTGGGACATATAGAATTCTATGAATTCTATAACATTTAACTGGGTTTTTAAAGAAATATGTAGTAAGATAATAACAAATAAAATGCATTTTTATAGGAACAATTGATTGAGTCTCCCTGATTATTTAAATCAGACTTACTGCAAAACCCCCCACAAAAACCATGATAATTCCTTGATTAAAAAAAAAGTAAAATGTAATACTCAAATACAAAACATTGTGAAGAATTGTAGTAAAGAATCTGACTCTATTTCTTGATATTTGACTGCTGGTAGCTTGTAAGCCTCACCCTCCTTCTTCCCCTTGTGCCTCATATCCAGGAAGGCTGATAACAAAGCCAGGATACTCCCTTCTTTGGTGTCGATGGGAGGGTCAAATCAGTATGGGGTTACCCTCACCCAGCCCCACCTCCTTACCACAATGAAACCCAGTTTCCAGCCCGGGGCGGCTGGTGTAATTCAGTGGTTGAGCATCGAGCTATGAACCAGGAGGTCACAATTCAATTCCTGGTCAGGGCACAGTCTGGGTTGTAGGCTTGATCCCTAGTAGGGGACATGCAGAAGGCAGCCGATCAATGATTCTCTGTCCAATGATTCTTTCTCTCCCTCTCTCTTCCTCTCTGAAATCAATAAAAATATATTTAAAAGCAAGTAAACAAACAAACAACCAGCCTCCTTGCCCTGCTCTCTCAGGCATGTTTGGACCAGCTTGGGAGTCTGAATCTGCTCTCCCCAGAAAGCCTCATAATGTGAGTAATAAACCCTTTTATACTCTATTAGGGTGTGTGTGTGTGTGTGTGTGTGTGTGTGGCATCAGCAGTCTTAACATTGAACCACATTTTGAGTGAGAGTCCATCTGATTCTACAGAGTGGCCTCAGCAAAAATAGCTTTCTAGAAAACTTCAGATAACCCCCCTCCCACTGTTTACAGCTTCTAAACTGCATAAATATTTTGCTAAGTTGGTTTATTTACAACAACCTAGCGGAACAATGATCATCAGCAACATCCAGGTTGTCTGTCAGCACTTGCCTTCCCAGCACCTCCCAGTTCTGAACCAGCCCTGCACTTCCAGGGATCAGGATTGAGATATGTCCCAGTACCCACTGTGTGGTTAAGCCATTGACACATGTCTATCTATTGAGGCCCAGCATTCCCTTTAGTTCTGTTGAGACAATCCAATCCATACAGTGCCTCAATTTCTCTCCTGACCTAGGAGTCTTGACCTAAACCCCACTTCTATTGAAGAAGGGGTCTTTAATATTTTCCCTGGCTGTGTTCTGTTCTCTATTGTTCCAACCACTAACTGCAGTTGAAACTGAAGAAAACATTCTCCTTATTTCATGGAGGTAAAACTGAGGCCCAGAGAGGAGAAAGCAGCTTGTTCAAGGACTCTTAGCCTTCAGTAGCCTCGTTGGAATTTGAACCCTTAGCTCCTTGGCCATTTTCCCTTTCATTATATAAGCACTTAACTTTTCATTAGAATCACTTGAAAAATGGCTTATCCGATTTTAGGCAAATGGAAAGGATTAGGCATACCTTACTACTTCTCAAATTTGAACAAATGTATAATAAAATTTTTAAGATTAAAATTTTTGACTTAAATAATTTTTATATTGTTTTACCTAAATGCATATAAGCACACAACTAAGATAAAAATTATGTTTAGAGCTCTTGTAAAATGACTCAGTTTTAAAAACTAAGTTGATAACACTAGTTGGATGTGAAATATGCTGTTATTCCTTGAGTTTAACTAAAACTAAACTGCTACCCACAATCTAAATATGGTAATAAGTTTGCTGAGCCTATACCCCCATAGGCTGTGTGGTTAGTCAATTTCCCACCACTTTTTATTATATTTAAACTGTGGCAAACCTTCATTTGTATATAGCTCATTTTAGCATTAATTTGTTCTCAGTGATAATGCTCCACTTATGGATTAATCTCACTTCTTTATTCATTAGCCTCAATGGTTCTAATGTCTCCAACATACAATAAACATAAATTCAAACATGAGCAATGAAATCTGGGGAGATAATTAGTTATAAGGCGATTACCCAGAGGTTATATTTATATTAATACTATGGGCCTGGTGCACAAATTCATGCATGGATGGGGTCCCAAGGGGGTGGGGGTGGGCAGGGACACAGTTGGCCCTCTGGGTGGGCAGTGGGATGCCCTTGCTGGCCTGGGATCTGGATCCGTCTGTTGACGTTCACACTGGTTGTTGGGAGCCACCTGGTAGCCGCTTTTATATCCTTTCTTCCTTGCGGAGCATCTAGGGAGGAGAAGTGGCTGCTGTGCCAGGGGCCAACTTCTAGGAGGCTGGTGGTGCTGTTGGGATTGTGCAGGTTGTGCTGGTCCCTCGGTGCCTGGCCTCTTCTCCAGAGATTGGATCTGCAGGACTACTGATGGAGTGGCTGCTGCTGGTCGGTGGGCCACTGGGACAGGTCTGCCAGCTGAGCAGCGCTCCCACTGTGGGAGCGCACTGACCACCAGGGGGCAGCTCCTGTGTTGAGCATCTGCCCCCTGGTGGTCAGTGTGCGTATTAGCGATCGGTTGTTCTGGTCATTCGGTTGTTTAGTATATATATACTAAAAAAAAACCAGAGAACTTGCAGCTCCCTGAAAATATGCCCACAAACCCTTGGGTGTGACACCTCACACTGAAATTAGAAGAGACATTGCATAATGCATTATTTTTTAGTCCTGGTAGTATGTTCTAGGCATGATCTTGTTATCAAGAGTTACCTTGATTTAAAACAAAACAAGGGCCATTAACATTTGTTCAATTGTCAACGACAATGTCCTAATTGCAGAGCTGGCTAAAGAATGTCCAGAGAACTTGGGCATCAGTTTGCCTTTCCTTGTGTGATCCAGAGGAAAGGTAGGTGCTGAGGAAAGGGCGGACGTTAGAGCAGAGGCTGGGTCTCCTGGAAAGCACAATGGCAGGCTCCTTGCTTTGACCTTGCTGGGAAACTGATTAGGGAGTAAGGCAGGACTAAAACCAGAGGCTGTGTGTGACCTGGGCTTCAGGCGCAAGGAGCTGCAGTTAATAAGAAAGAAAATGCTATCTTTTGGACTAACCTAAGAGTGTCTGCCTGAACAGTCTCACAAAACTTATTTCACGTAAGCGTATTTTTGGTTTCAAAACCTCAGACTGCGGCAGCCCTATTTCATGAGACTGCCCAGCAGCGTTCCACATCGGGCCACATGTCAAGAGCGGAGTTTGTGACTAACCCTCTCCATGTCGCCCTTCTTTTCGCAGGCTTTCCACTTCTCTGAGCCAGTGGGAGGAAGCAGGAACACACTGTTCCAGTTTCACTGTAACTTAAACAGAGAGAAAAGAGGCAAATGAGGGGTTTAGGCTGAATTAATTAAACCCAACACATTTCAGTGGAAAATTTAAAGGTGTGAATATTTGAGAAGTTTAGATGAACATTATATATTAACATGCTAACTCCACCTGTTGAAATATTTGTTTTTCTTTTAAACTCATCTCCAAAGCTACTTTTTCCTGAAGATTTTCTAGATTCCCATCAGATGGGATTCACCACCTTTAGGCCCCATGACCATTTATGGGGGCACCTCACTTAAATCACTACTTTTTCCAGGGCTCTACATTTCTTTCAAGACAAGTTTATCCTTAGAGTTCTTTGTGGATGATATGAACTCATTGGAACTGGTTAGGTCACAGAAAAGCCAAATAACAATGAAACATTTACAATATAACGGTTTCAGCCAGGATGACTTTCATTTTGTTGTTTTGTGTGTTTTTTTTTTTAAGATTTTTTAAATTGATTTTTAGTGTGAGGAAGAGGATGAGGGAGAGAAATATCAACGTGAGTGGGAAACACTGATTGGCTGCCTCCTGCATGCCCCCTACCAGGGATCAAGCCCGAAACCTGGACATATGCCCTGACGGGGAGATTGAACCGGCAACCTTTTGGTGCATGGGAAGATGCCCAACTAACTGAGCCACACTGGCCAGGGAGACTGTTTTTTTTTAGTGAGGTTCAAAAGTAAATCATCCCAGATAGTGGTGGGCTCATAGAGGAGGCAAAAGAGGGAATGGAGAGCTTTAGTCTCGGCCTCATCTTCAAGATGGCATCCAGGCAGCTGTCGCCAAGAATAATCAAAATCCTGCTAAGGAAGCTGAAAGCAAGTGCTTTGATTTGGGGGGAGGGGTAAGTGTGCGCTGGTAAGTGGTGGACCCTCATCTCCTCTCTTTCATCACTGAGGTGTTTAACTGAGGACTCCCTTGGCCTGACCAGGTACACTCCTGGCTTGGATCCTCTCTTGGCAGTAGCTTCTCTCCTGGGAACAGTGGTTGGTAGTGGGGCTCCCAGCAGAAAAGTCTCTGAGAGGAAAGGCACATGGCAGGAGAGTGACAATCCTGGTGTGTAATCACTTAAGGCAGTGGTTCTCAACCTTCCTAATGCCGCGGCCCTTTAATACAGTTCCTCATGTTGTGGTGACCTCCAATTTCATTGTTACAAATTGAACATAATTAAAGCATAGCGATTAATCACCAAAACAATATGTAATTATATATGTGTTTTCCGATGGTCTTAGGCGATCCCTGTGAAAGGATCGTTCAACCCCCAAAGGTTGAGAACCGCTGACTTAGGGGCTAAGGAGAAATAGTTGTTCAGGATAAGTTGTGGAACTGTAAATGATCTGCACCCTCTTATTTCTCTACTCTTTCCGCTGCATCGTTTTTGACCTTGCAGGACCGTGAATGGACTTAATCAAGGCTCTTGATTGCAGGAGAAGGCTAAGATTAAAATTGAATTGTCAATCATTGCTACAGTACTCCTTGCCAGTAGATGCTGGGCTGGCCAAGATTAGCTTGATGTGTGGTGCTTGTCTGAGACATGTGATAAAGGACACACATTTCCTTCCAGGAGTTATGGGAAGTGAAAATTGGATAAGTGATTTTCTTGGGTTGGGGTGAGGAGTGGGAGGAGGGAGAAGAAGGAAGTCCCCATAAATAGGCTTGCCAATATTTTATTTTAGCACAGTTGGGGACCTTAGAGCTCATAGAGTTCAACCTCCTATCTGGTTGACTGATTCATTCAACTAATATTTACTAAGTGTTTATCATGTGCTAGGTTCTGGGGTACAATAGTGAACAGATCAGATACGAAACCCTGCCCTCTTGGGGCTTACCTGCTAGTAGTATAGGAAGACTGATAATAAACATATGCACAATTAAATTATGTAATACAGTAAAAAGTGATATGTGCTGTGGAAAAAAAATGAAATAGGGTAGGAAGCTAGGGGTAGTCTGGTGGATGTGGTGAGGGTTGTCATTTTCAATAGAGTGGTCCTCCTTTACAAAGGATAATATTTGTTTTGTCACTACCTCATAAGGAAGCCTCTTGCATTTCGGGGAATGGTTTCCTAGAAGTTTTTTTTAAAAAATATATTAAATTAAATATGCTTTTTTTGTAATGGGAATCCATTGGTTTCAAGGTAATTAAATAATGTAGCATAGGGGCAGCGGAGCAACCTGGGTAAGATCACAAGTGCTACAACCACACTACCTGGATCGATTCCAGTTTTGCCACCCACCAACTTGAACAAGTTGTAAGTCCTTCATGACTCAGTTTCCCTGTAATAAAATGAGCATAATAATGATGATAATACTACCTACTTTGTGGGATGAGCCTCATGTATTTGGTACATACCATGCACGATAAAGCATTTCTTATTATCATTCAGAGAGTGTTGTGAAAATGACAGAAGTATATGACGGTGCCTATGTTAGAAAGCACTCAGTAGATATTATTCTCTTTCTGGGATCCTTTATCCCTTCCTCTCTCCCTAATCACACCACCTCTTCTCTTTCTTTTCTCTACAAAACCTTAGCTACCATCTCAGAGGTTCTATCAAGAGGCGGGAATTCTGTAGATACTTTTAGATCTATCCGGAAGCTATTGAACAGAACTTCTAAGGTCCTCACTTGCCCAGCCCCTTCCAAGAGAGGAGCCCTAGCAATGTGTTCACATGGTCCTGTTTTTGAAAATTTTGCAAAAGTAAGGTGTTCTTGGTGTGTTTTCTCTCTTAAAGGGAGCTACCCAGATTATTTAAATGTCACCCCTATTGAATCTGGACCTATTCCTATTATTAGGTAATTAATTTTGTTTATTCTTTTTTGTAAAATATAATTTTTTATTGATTTCTGAGAGGAAGGAAGAGGAAGAGAGAGATAGAAACATCAATGATGAGAGAGAATCATTGATCAGCTGCCTCCTGCATGCCCCACACTGGGGATCGAGTCCGAAACCCGGGCATGTGCTCTGACCTGGAATTGAACCATGACCTCCTGGTTCACAGGTCGACGTTCAGCCACTGAATCACACCAGCCAGGCCAATTTGTTTATTCTTTATTTACATTTAGAAAAGAAATAGGGAGAAAACAGAAGTGGCCCATTACTCTATTTTTTCAGAAAACCACCATTAACATTAAAAAGAAAAACAAAAAATAAAGTAGAAGGAATATCATGCACATGGTAAGATGATGCAAACACTCAGTGAAAACACAGAGTAAAAATTTTTAACCCTGCTCTGAATCCCTAAAGGTCCTATCCTTAAAAGTAACTACTATATATATTTTTCATTAAAAAAGAAAACATGTACACACAAGTACAATATGTATTATGTCTTAAAACGCTTTACATTTTACCTATTTTAATTTTATTTATTTATTATTGATTTCAGAGGGGAAGGGAGAGGGAGAGAGATAGAAATATCAATTATGAGAGAGAGCTATTGATTAGCTGCCTCCTGCATGCCCCACACTGGGGATCGAGCCTGCAACCCAGGCATGTGCCCTGACTGGGAATTGAATCGTGACCTCCTGGTTCCTAGGTCGTCGCTTAAGCACTGAGCCATGCTGGCTGGGCGAAACTCTTTACATTTTAATTGCCCACTGTTTGAATCTTGCCTTCTTGTAATCAATATTTAGGTGAGATCTCCGTAGTTGCAAACAGAAAGCCACCTCAATCTCATTTTCTAATAGTTCATTATATCAATATTTCACTTTTATAACGATTGAATCCATTGTTTGATATATGTTGTTTCCATTTTAACTGCTATTAATAATAATTCAGTGATGTCCTTTTTTACATATGTGAGATTAAATTGTAAATGTATAAGGCAAACAAGCAAGACAATAGTACTCATAATGAGGAGAAAAATCAATTAATTGAAACGAAGTCAGAATTAACATATATGTTAAATTTAGCAGTCAAGAACTTGAAATAGCTGGAACTGTATTCCATATGTTGAAATAGATAAAGGAAAGACTGAACATGTAAAATATTAGAAAGATCCAAATTTGCAGAGCTAAAAACTACAGTCTTTGAAATGAAAAAATACATGAATGAGATTAACATCCTCATCATACAGGTGGAGCAAAAGTAGGTTTACGGTTGTTTATCCTTGTGAATTACAATGGATCTTAAAAACAATTTATTAGTTCATGCCTTTGTTTTTATTATTTTCTGTCTTCTACTTTGCCTTGGCTTGCTTTGTTAATTTTTCTAACTTCTTGAGTCAAATCCTTAATTCATTTATATTCATTTTTGTTTAGTAGGGATGTATGTCAAATGTCAGCAAGTGCTGAAGCAAGAAATAATTTCTCAGGGAAATTCTGATTTGTCAAAAGTGGCATTCAAATTTGTCACAACTAAAATGCATACATATGATTTGTTTCTCCATGGTTTCCAAAATTAAAGAATCTGTAAACAAATTTATAATGCATAAAATTTTAATTGATAATATATGTAAAGTGACATTTGTTATTGTAAAAATTAAGATAAGTTATGCCATTATTTCTTTATATAAAAGAACCTTTGGTTACCTTAGAGGAGAATTACTTTTTTCTAAAAACAGCTTATTGAGGTACAATTGATAAAAAAACAACAACCCTGCATGTTGAATGTATTCAATTTGATGAGTCTGAACATATGCATACAACTGTGATATTGTTACCACAATCAGAATAATAAATCATATCCATCATCTCCAAAAATTTCCTTGTGTCCTCCCCTTGTAGTAAGAACATTTAATATGAGATCCACTTTTCCAACAAGTTTTAAATGCACAGATCTGTATTGTTAACCACAGACACTGTGTTGGACAGCAGATCCCTAGAACTTATTCATCATGCAAAACTGAGACTTCATATCCTTTGAACATCTCCCATTTTCTCTCTGCCCAGTCCCTGGCAACTGCCTGTCTATTGTCTGCTTCTCTGAGTTTGATTATTTTAGAGACTGCAGGTAAGTGGCATCATACAGTATTTGTCCTTTTGAGACTGACTTATTTCACTTAGCAAATGTCTTCCAGGTACATCAGAAATTGTTTAAAAATATATTTTTTATTTCGGAGAGGAAGGGAGAGGGAAAGAGAGAACCATCAATGATGATAGAGGATCATTGATTGGCTGTCTCCCACATGCCTCACACTGGGGATCTAGCCCACAACCCATGCATGTTCCCTGACCGGAATCAAACCATGACTTGGTTCATAGGTTGACGCTCAACCACTGAGCAACACTGGCTGGGCTATCAGAATTTTTTTTAATAGGAAAAGGAACTTATGTGAGTGGCTAGTCCATAACCTTTGACCTGAGGAAATTGTTCGACAGGGCCTTTTATTTTACATTGCTTAGCAAACCAAAGAGCTGGAGAAAGGACTACAGCAATTTGTATAGAGAAATCAAGATTTCTCTAGGTGTTAAGTAACTGGGCCCCCTAACACCTTTTTCCTATGGTTTAGTTTGCTAGGGCTGCTGTAACCAAGTACCACAAACTGGGTGTCTGAAACAACAGAAATTTATTGTCTCATTTCTAGAGGCCAGAAGTTTGCTGTCAATTGTCAGCAGGCCATGCTGTCTCTGAAGGCACTAGCCCATTGTAAGCCATAAGCATCTGTAGACACAAGCAGTGGACCTTCTTCACAAGCCATGTGTGTCTATAAAAAAAAAAGTTTTCCCTAAGTGGCAGCCCTGACCAACTTTAAAATCATTTTTTTCTGGGAATTTTCAGCTGAAAATATTCAAGAACACCCGAATTGTGAGTAATATATTTATTTTTATAATATACATTGCAAATTGATTTTTTATATTAAATTCAAAATATTGTGGCGTGTGGGGATGGTTTCCGTTTTGGACGCGTGGGTTACTGGGGAAGGATCCGTGCCATGTCTCTCCCTGAGCTTCTCATTGTTGGCCGGTCTTTGGTGTTCCTTACGTATGGGCACTTCCCCTTGATCTCTGACCTCATCTTCACATGCCATTCTTCCTGTGTGTGGCTGTGTCCAAATTTCCCCCTTTATGAGGACATCAGGCATATTGGATTAGGGTCTCACTTTAGTATGACCTCATCTTAGCTAATTACATGTGCAAGCAAGAACCTATTTCCAACTAAGGCCACTTTCTGAGGCTCTGGGGGTTAGGACTTCAACATATGAATTTTGGGTGTACACCATTTAACTCAAAACACCCCGAGACCCACGGTTAAGAGAAAGATATTGTGGTAGGCCAGAGTGGCTCTGTTCAAGGCCATTTTCAGACCAGGCCATGGAAATAAAGTTACTATAGGTAAGAAAATTGACAGGTCTAATGGGATGAAGACAGTCCAGGGTGAGGAAGGGAGAAAGGGGATAGTGTCCTGAGTTTGCAGGCATACACAGTGACATAGGCTCTGTGAAGGAAAACTTGTACCCAAAGCATATTGTGACTTGAAAAAGCTGCCACCTTATTAGAAAGCCCTGGCTAATTTGGTATTTGGGCTTTTGCATTGCTCCTGTGGTTGCAGTTAGAGGCGAGTAGCATGCGTTGGGTAATGTTACGGGAGTAAAAGGGTACCTAGAACATTGTCTTGTTATAACTTGGTATCAGTTACTGCTACATAACAAATCACCCCAAAACTTATTTCTTGATTCTATGGATTGCCAATTTGGTCTGGGCTCAACTGGATGTTTCATCTATTGGTCTTTATATGACCTCACTCATATGGCTGCACAGGTGGGTCACCTGAGGACAAGGCACCTGGGGGCTGTGGGTTCCAGATAGCCTCGCTCACATGTCTGGTGGTTGGCTCTGGTAATGCGGGCCACTGGGTCATGTTTGTTCAGTATCTAGAAGGCAACCCCAGGCTTCTGCACTCGGGGAAAGTGTCCCAGAAGCAGCAAGAGAAGACAAACCCAAATGAGCAAACACTATTCGAGTTTCTACTTGTGCTCCATTAGCCAATGCAAGTCACAAGACAAGGCCAGATTCAAAGGATGGAGAAGTACAGACCTCACCTCTTTATGAGAAGAGATGCAAAGAATTTAACCTAAGGTTGTTTAGCAGAACCGTACTACTGGGGAGTGAAACCTGGACCAGTGCAGGTTTAGAGTTCTCACAACTGAGGATAACGTTGGGAATGAGGCTGGAATTGCAATATTAATTGTTGATGACCAAAGCAGTTCATATGAAATTGTTTGGGGAAACCTGAGACCGCCTCTCCAGCATCCTTCTGATCTGCCCATACTCTTGGGTTTCTGTGAACATTTGGTACATTCTTCTCTGCCACTTATAGGATCACCACAATCCCCTCCCTTCTGACAACTTAGGGGAACCTCTTCTTCCATCTCCCCAGTGCAGGCCACTCCGGTTTTCGTGCTCTCTGTGGCTACAGCTCTTTTAATGGATGGGTGCTCAGCTGCTTTGATTGTTGGCTTCAAAAACAGACACTGATAATCGCAGAGGCAAAGGCGTCTGCATTGAGACCATGGCCACCTTCTTGCCCGGGAGGAGGACAGTTTCTTTCCATCTTTCCAGGTTCCTATAGGAGCAAGAACAAATAATCACAAATTAATATCTCAATAAATTATCCTGCCACATTTGTTTACCCACTAAGTGTTGGAACTGTTTATCTTCCTTTTAAATTACTCCTGAGCTCTGTAGAGCTGAGTATTTTGTCTTAAAAAATTTATCATTGTGAAATTACTTGTCTCTGCTCCTCCGGAAATGTCAGGTTTTTGAATTAGTGAAATGGAGCACCACAATAGAACAACTTTTTTTATGTGACATGTAGAACTCCGTCATTTGGATTAAGTAGAAATATCCATTAACATACACAGGTGCCTAGACAGATACTTAAAACATTAACAAAAAATTCTGTTAACACTTGGAATCTTCACATGGGTATTTTGAAAGAAAAAAAAAATACAAAGGGCTATCCAGCTTCTACCCCTCCTATTTTCCCCTGTAAATTAACAGATAATGTTTCCAGAGATGCTACCATACATATCTCTTAAAAATCCAGAATAAACCCCAACTCCTCTTCCCTTGGGTTCTAGATATGTGGTGTCTATACAATGAACAGGGTCTCCATGAATAGTTGTGTAGACTCCCTGGGCCTGTGGGGTTTGTCTACCCAGAGGGAATGACACCCTTTTCTAATTCTCCAGTAATAAGAAGTGGAAATTGGGATGGAAAAGTGACAGTATTTGATTGGGTATGAATTTATATGGTCAATACAACTGCTATTTTTTTTAAGTTTGTTATCAATGTCCACTTCTCTATCCCTTCAGAGGGTGAACTTTGTGGGAGTTGGAACAGTGTGTCACTGAGCACAGTGCCTGGAGGGTGCTCAGTTAATGAACCACCATTCAGAACATCACACTGGGCCCTGTGTGGGACTGGGGGATGGGTGTAGTGTGAATAGAGCAGCTGTCACCAACAGGCCAACGACAATCTATTGATTGATGTCAAAATCATAGCTGGCCACACATCATCCTCATCTTCAACTTGTGCCTTCAGCCTCCTTGACCAAGACCTTCTCTCTCCTTCCCTTTCCCCCCACTTTGTCTTCCCTTTCCCTGCAAGGGCAACATCAAAGCAGATCCTTTTGAGGAAAATATTGGAGCCGCCTCTATTCTACTAACACAGCCTTTAATTTGTTAAATCCAATAGGTATTTTTTCATTCAACAACATTTGTTACTGTTGATTATATCATCCATTATAGAAACTTTCTCCCTCAATTTCTATGTCACAACTCTTCCAGGTTTTTCACCTGCCTCTTAAGCTGCTCCCATTCAGGGTCTTTCATCACTTAGCCTATTCTAGCTGCATTGTAAATATTATAATTTAAAGGCCGTTCTCTTCTCAGTCTGCAATGGCTTTCTTTTGTTTAAGGATACAAATTTTATTTAATTTTTTTTATTTTTCAATTACAGTTGACATTTAATATTATATTAGTTTTAGGTGTACAGCATAGTAGTCAGACATTTATATAATTTATGAAGTGATTCCCCTGATAAGTCTAGCCCTCAACTGACAACATACATAGTTATTACAATATTATTGACTATATTTCCTATGCTGCCCATTGGTTTTCTAGTTGACATGACCAAAGCACCAATTACTTTTAACATACCTATGAAATATAAATTTATATCTCCAGAACCAGACCCCTATATCCAACCGCTTACAGATATCTTTTATTTAGTATCTTACGTGCAATTCAAATTCAGTATTCCAAAACCAAACCCATAACTCTCTCCTGAAATTTATCCTGTCTCCATTTTTCTCTTTCCTAAAGAGCCCCTACTGGATAGTCAGTGCTCTTGTTGAGAAACTCTGAGATATTCATGCTGCCTCATCTTGCTCTTCCATGTTGTCAATCCATTGCCAAGTTAATTTTTCTCCTAATCGTCTCTCAAGTGCAGCTTTATATCTCCACCTGCACTTTTTATGCTATCACAACACTTTGACTCACCTGCTGATACAGTTGCCTAACAGGTCTCCCATTATCCAATCACTATTTTACACTGCAGTAGAAGTAATGTAAAAAAAAGGTGACCCTTTTTATGTGACACCCTTACTTAAATGAAGCCATGTGCCAATGGTTTTCCATTAAAATCCTTATGCAACCTAAGTTTGGACTTTCAAATGTTCTTCACTTGTTAGCTATGTGAGCTATGAAGAAAAACTAAAACAGGACACAGAGCTAGAGAG
The DNA here is from genome assembly GCF_014108235.1 of Myotis myotis. Classification (NCBI taxonomy): domain Eukaryota; kingdom Metazoa; phylum Chordata; class Mammalia; order Chiroptera; family Vespertilionidae; genus Myotis; species Myotis myotis. Next base: position 39,210,892 of record NW_023416335.1, read on the forward strand.
TGATGAGAGTGCTATTTTAGATCAAGTCAGAGAGGGTTTCTCTGGGGAGAGAACATTTGAGCAGAAATTGGGATGTGGCAGGGGAGGGAGTCATGCAGAAATGTAGGAGAGGATGGTTCCAAATGGAAAGAAACAGAAAATGCAATGGACATAGATGGAAATGATCTTGGTGGGCTCAAGGGATATGGAGGCGGCCAGTGTGACTTGGGCCGAATAAGGTGAGGTCAGAGAGCTAGGCTGGGCTCATATCATGCAGTACTGGTAGACCTCCTAAGAACTCTGGATTATACACTAAGCATAATGGGAGGGTTTTGAACAGAGGAGGGAAATGCTATGACTTAGGAATGAACAAGATCCACCTGGTTGCCTTGTAGGGCATGGACTGAAGGCACGAGAGGACATCTAGGATGGTACTATTTTACTGGTCCAAGTTGAGGGATGATGGCTGCATAAGTTACAGTTGTAGTGGTAAAGGCAGTATAAAATCATGGGATATGGGAGATAGTTTAAAAAATACAGGATTCACTTGTATTTTTGATTATGTATTTTGCCTTTTTTTTTTTTTTTTACATAACTATATAAAATAAACCACTTTGATCATCCATAACCATGGAAAACAAAAAATGCAAAAAATAAAAACCTATTGGAAAATTAAATTTCCTGGACATTGTCCTTGAAGACTATTAACACTGAGCCAGACAAATTTCTACACATTAATAATATTAACTAACACCTATTTGGTGCTTATCATGTACCATTAGCTACTGAATGAGCTTTAAACATGATTTATTATCTTGTTTAATTATCAGAACCCTATGTGTTAGCTGGCCTTAATATCACCATTTTGCAGAATTGTAATAGAATTGCAGGAGCTTGCCCAAGGCCCTACGGCTAGGAAGTGGCAGAGGAAAGATTGGAACTCAAATCTCCCAAGCATGAGCTCTGGAGACAGCCCCAAATTAAGTCACTGTATGGGTTAGTTCATCTAGCCCTTCCATAAACCAAGAGCAGGTTTCCAAATGGACTGATGTTTCACTCCTAGGAGATTCAGTGCCACACTGGAGCTCATGATACAGTTCTCGTTCTTGAATTTTAATGTATGTGCTTTTATGAAAAGTACTTGTTAGAATCAGGTCGGTATATAATATTAAAAAATCAAACACACACGCACGCATGTTATATCTTCTTTTCTTCATCTGACTGTGTTGTATTGAGGTACCAGGCCCTTCCAAGGGACAGGTAAGAAAAGCTCCTCGAGATGTAAATAACACAGATAAGGACCTTGTGAATAAATGAGAATGAACCAGAGCAAACTCAGATTTGGAGATTGCCCAGAGATTTTGAAAACATTCTAAGCACTTGTAAATCAAACGCCATGGGAATGAGAGCTGGAGCGTTTATCTGCAGCTGAAGGTCAGCTAAGCTGCCTTTTCCCCAGAGTGGCTGGGTCTGATATTCGTGCAAATATTTGCAGTGAGCATTGCGAAATAATTATGGAACCAACAATTTCTAAGTAACGTGGGAGTGGGATAATCTTCTGGGCGGCATCCTCCCTGAGAGCATGTCCCTCCCTGCACAAACCTCTCCAGGGGGAGGAACTGGCAAAGCAGGGAGTGCCAGAGAGCAGTGCCAGGGGCAGGAGAAATCGGTACCCCCAGTTGTGCAAAGACAACAAGAACAAAAGTAGCACCAGGAAGCACTCCGCATTTACCAAATGGCTCTGACTCAGTGAAAGCATTGAGTGGAAAGAGAAAGGCCCTTTCTATTGGGGTGGGGAAGACAGAGGCTTCAGAAGAAGACCCCTCTTGGTGATACCACCAGCAAGAAAAAAAGGAAAAGAAAGATCTGATTCAGAGCTGGCAAAACCTTTACGAACATACAATTGAGGAAGGATTGGTGGTTAAACCATACTTATTATACCTGTGTATTGTGCTTGTAATGTGCTGTGTGTGTATAATCTTGTACTCAGGAAGAAACACAAAAACACATGTTTAAGTCGACTCTGGAGTGAATCTACACATAGTTCGTTCATAATGCTTTGGCTCTTCTCAGCGGCCCTATTCACTCGTTCAGCCGTTCACTCATTTGCTTTCAATGTTGTGCCAGACACTCTGCTGGGCACTGGATGTATAAAGACCACATTACACTGTACCTTTTGCAAAGATGTTCACAGTCCAGTAAAGAAATTGTCCTCTTGTTACCAGAAGAATCAAACTCCTCTGTCACTTGTAAGAGTGAGGCTTTTGGGGCACTGCTGAAATAAGAATTTTCAGAAGCCCCCATGGGAGAATGAGATGTGTTAAAAGGCTTTATTTTCATGAAGTTACACGCCTCGGGTTCCAAAGTCCTTGGCTCCTTAAACCAGTCCTGAGAGAGGTACAGCTGGGGATCCAGTAGGCCAAAAACAAGGCCAGTGTCTAGACGCAGGGGTCCTCAAACTACGGCCCGCGGGCCACATGCAAATACAAATATTGTATTTGTTCCCGTTTTGTTTTTTTACTTCAAAATAAGATATGTGCAGTGTGCATAGGAATTTGTTCATAGTTTTTTTTTTTAAACTATAGTCCGGCCCTCCAACGGTCTGAGGGACAGTGAACTGGCCCCCTGTTTAAAAAGTTTGAGGACCCCTGGTCTAGAGCTTCCCTTTTGTGTTGCAACCAGGTGTAGTTAAGCATCCAAACAAATTAAAGTCCATTGGTCCATGGTGTGGAGTCCCAAATGGCAGTGAGCCACGTGGGCCCAGAGGAGCACGCCCCTGCAACAGGAGAGCCAGGAACTCGGCATGCCAGAGAGAGAGAGTAAAAACCAAGAGTGAGTGCTCCTTTTTTAGAAGTTCAAATATTCAGGTTTCGCATGCTTTCACTGGCCAGAGCCATCCTGGCCACTGATTTGTTCCCAGGTGTGACTGATGGGAAGGCACCTTCCCACATCAATCAGACCTTACCGGGCACGCGTCTAACAGTGGGACAGACTTGAAAAGTGCCAAATGCAGCTGTTTGGCAAAGCTGTACAAATGGCCTGCCGGTATTACCTAGTCTCCCCTTTAATCCTTTCCTGTTAAATAATAGCCAGGTTATTACAACGGCATTGGTTTGAATGGACAATTTTAAAGCAGTGAGTAAGATATATCAAGGGCTTTATGGAAACACAGATGGGCCTATTATGGGTTAAATCATGTCTTGTTCCCCCTCCACCCAAATTCATATGTTGAATCTCTAATGCCCGATACCTCAGAAGGTGAGGTATATTTGGAGATATGGTCGTTAGTGAGGTAATTAAGTTAAAATGAAGTTATTAGGGCGGGCTCTAATCTGACTGGTGTCCTTGTAAAAAGTAGAACTTTGGACACAGACATGCGCATAGGGAAAATATCATGTGAAGATGTAGGCAGAGATTGGTGCAACAAACACCAAAGATTGCCAGAAAACCACAGTAGCTAGAAGAGAGGCAGAGAACAGGTTCTCCCTCACAGCCTTCAGAAGGACCCTCCACTCAGCTTCGGGGAGGAGGGCTGGAAGGCTTCCTGGAGGCGATGACGGAGCTGAATTTTAAGAATTGAACAGCAAGTTGATGGGTAAAGGAGGCTGGGGTGTGGTGTCAAATGGTATTCCAGTCCATGGAGGAAGCAGAGGGAAAAGTATTGGGATGAGAAGCCATGAGGGAGTGAGCATGGGGGGGTGTGAGAGCAATGTTGGAAGCAGGAAGTAGGAAGAGGGAGATCAATGAGGATAGGCAAGCACAGGGCTGGGGGTGCACCAACACATACAGACAAACCAGGCACACGCTTCCTGGCTCCGTGGAGGGTGCGAACACAGTTCCAAGCTGGGAACCCCTGTGGAGAAACCAAGCTCATGTCACCCCCCATCCTGTTCCCAATCACAGCTGAGCCTTGGTGGTTAGACCAGTTAGTGTCACAAGATCGGTGCCTGGAGGGGGACAAATCCTTGCTCAGTCATGAGAGCAGTAGGATGTTTCTGGTTGGCTCAAGTCTCATTCTTGTGTCCTGGAGGATCTGCCTCTGGCCTGTTTGAGATTTCTCTCATTCAGAGACAGTGGTTTCCTGTCCTTCACCAAGAAGGAAAAGCTCCCAGGCGATGCTAATTGTAGCACATGTTTAAGCATCATCTCAGGTCGTAGAAATGTCCTGATTCCTGATCATTTTTGGGCCTTTGATTTTCCTCACAATAGGACTGCTGCTAATGAAAAGGCTTTCCCTCAGCCACTACGTTTGAGAAAGTCTGGCTTAATAGGTAGAAAGCAGTTCCTGTAAAGGCCGCCTGATGTTCTGTGCTCTGTCCTCCTCACAGGACTCCGTGTGGTTTTGTCTGTATTTTCCACCTCTCTAGATATTTCAAAGGACTCTTGTGAAAAGAGATGCTGCTCTGGGAGCATGCAGCTAGAAATGCACAAAGGTTTATTCTGGCTAATTAAGAAGATTTTTGTTTTAATGTCAACCCACTACCTTTTAGATAATCTTTAAAAAGTCTGGTGCTCTGGACCAGCGATCAGGCCATTGACCCCAGGAGGAGCTTTAAATTGAGGACATTTGTAGCCTTTTCCTTTTAACTTTATTTAAAATTAAACCTAAAGTAAAATATAGTGGCTGGCTGACACTAACACATAATGGTTCTTGCCTTTACATAATTGACTTAAAATCATATTTGAATCATACATTAAGTATCCTAGTTATGAGTCATATATATATATATTTTAGAATGAAAACATGATCTTATAATCCAGGTAGTTTTCTCTTTAATTATTTTAAAAATTAGCATTATTATATACTTAAAAGGAATGAATTATGTTCAAAGTCTAATACTCTGTTTTCAGAAGAATTAAATGGCCCACAAGAATACATAATTAAAATTATTTACCATTTGCTCTGACATTTCTGCAGCACACGGCACTTCCATTTTCATTTATCAAATACTTAGAACTGGTGGAGTTCGGGTGCTCAGCACCAAAGGAGAGTTTGTCACCACTTATGAGGAACCACAAGTCTAATAGAGACTTATGTGCAAATATGGCAAGTGCTGTAACAGGAGTCTGTGACAGCTAAGCAAAGGGCATGGGGACCACATTTAAGCTGGGACTTGAAGGATAGGTATGGACACACCAAGTAAAGAAGGAAGGGAGGCACTTCTCAAGTAGAGGAAAATCCTGAATAAAGGAAAGAAGGAAGCAGATGTGAAGGTGGGCAGCACATCCTAGGACGTCTAGGAGCCCAGTGTGACCAGGACATGATGCCGGAGAACAATGACTGAAAATGAGACCAGAGCTGTTAGGTGAGGTTTAGATGGGGGGACTGTGCCATGAATAGTTTATGGTGTCAGCATGGACATCCTGATCAGATTTGTTATTTTCGATGCTGATTGGCAGCACTTTTAGTGGAAAGACGATGAAGAGAGAGAGAGCAGCAGGAAAACCAAAGGAAGTGGTACAGGTGAGGCATGAGAGGGCCTGAACTGAAAGTGCAAAGGTAAGGGTGGGAGGATTGAATGGGCTAAAGAGAAATTTAGGGCCAAGAACCCATGCATTAGGATGTCTATCTAGATGCGGGGAAGAGGCGTCAAGGATGGGAACTAGCTTGAGACATGGTGCCTGCTATGGACTCAATTGTGACCTCCCCATTCATATGTTGAGGCTCTATCCTCAATGTGTCTGCATTTGGAAAGAGGGCCTTGAGAAGATGATGAAAGTTAAATGAGGTCATAAAGGTGGGGCCCTGCTCTAATAGGATTTGTGTCTTTATAATAAGTGACACCAGATAGCTCTCTCATTCTCTCTTGCATGTGAGCACATAATGAGAAGGTGGCCAACTGCCAGCCAGGCAGGGACTGATCTTGGACTTCCTGCCCAGCCTCCATAACCATGAGAAATAAATGTGATACTTTGTTATGGCAGCTGAGCAGATTAAACCAATGCCATTAACTCATATAAAGGAAGAAATAGGGGACAGAAATTTTAATTGTTGTTTTATTTACTCATTTTTATTTAGGTTTTGGACATGTCAAGTATAAGATACTAATAAGGCAGACAGAAAGAAGGTGTCTAGTGGGCAGCTGGAGATACAGAAGAGGAACAATGGGGAGCAGTGAGGTCTGGAGATAGTGTGGAGAGTTCTCAGTGTAGTAGAGGAAGCAGAAGCCAGGGCTGTGGAGAAGATTGCTCAAGGAAAGAATCTATACTAATAAAAGGGTAAGATGATAATTAGACTAGACATCTCCCAGACGTCCTTCTGGACAAAGCCACAGTGGCAGAGGCCGAAGTAGAGGCAGTTAGGCGTGATCAAGCCGGCAGGCAGAGGTAGTTAGGGGCAATCAGGAAGGCAGGTAGAGGCAGTTAGGGGCGATCAGGCTGGCAGGTAGGTGAGTGGTTAGGAGCCAGTGGTCTCGGATTGCAAGAGGGATGTCTGACTGCTGGTTTAGGCCGAATCCTGCAGGGATCGGGCCTAAACCAGCAGTCAGACATCCCCCGAGGGGTCCCAGATTGAAGAGGGTGCAGGCCGGGCTAAGGGACTCCCCCTCCCCTGTGCACAAATTTCATGCACCAGGCCTCTAGTGTAGAATAAGTAAGAGAAGAAGGTAGGAAAGAAGCTGGGGAATGCAGACAATTAAGGACAAGTAGGAGAAGCAGCCAGAGCCACAAGAGAGAGGTATTCTAGAAGCAAAGGGGGTTTTAAGGCCATTTGTTAATAGTGTCATGTGCTGTAGAGAGCTGAACTAGGCTGAAGACCAAAAAATCAAGCACTGGGCTGGTAATTAGGAGAGATAATTATTAGGAGCCAAGTCAGTGCAGTGCAATGGAAGGAAGCCAATGGGTTGAGAATGAATGGGAGTAAAGAAAGAGAAATGAGGATAGATTGTAATTTTAAGATATCTGCTTATGTAAAGCACGAGAGAGAGATGGAGGTAGCTTGACAGAGAGGCAAATGTGAGACACAGTTATATTCTGAACTTTTATGTTTCTGAAACTCCATATTTATTTCCATTTTTATGGTGAGGAACCATGGACAGTTACAAAAATTTATTCTGCTTTTATGCAAATCAACTCCTTTTATTATTTGGGAGTTTTAGATGTCTGTTTTTGCCCATCAGGGGCAAATCGCCAGTCCCTGACCCTATAAATTCTTTTTTTCCCCTATAAATTCTTTATCTCATTGGTTCATTTCTACTAACCTTCTGATGACCATCATGTTTTAATTGGGTGTAAATGTGTGTATGAGTGACTGTGTGTGTGTGTATGTCAGGGACAGGATCTGAACATACAATATGATGCCAGAGGTCTATATCCTATGAAGAAGATCAGATGCTGTTAATGGAAAATTTTTTGTTATATATATGTTATCACCACATCCACCACCACAACAAAATTATAAAAGAAAAAAAATATTGTGGCCACTTTTCTTTCAACTTCAGGTTACAGTTAGAATTAAAATGCTAAAGAAAATACTTGTTTTCTTTTTCCCCCCTCTATGTATCCCATATTTATAGACAGCTACTTAGATATACTGCATGAACCTATCTATCTTGAAGATTGGCAGCCCGGTGGGATGTGGTATAAGCCTCTATTTTAAATTGCTTAATAGTTGAAGCTAAAAGAAAATATGTGTTAGAACATTTTTCCTGGAATATCAAAATAATGCATTAATTTAGGAAAAAAAGTGAATCATATGTGACCTTGTGAAATGTTTGACTTTTTAAATGCCACACATAACACTTATCTGGTTTTAGCCTTGTGGGAAATGGCTGTATCCAGCAGGGATGAAAGGCTTCCAGCTGGGATAACTAGCCTATAATTAGGGATGCATTTTTTAAAAGGAACACCAGAAATTATTGGAGACAGTTGATGTAAAAATGTCTACATTTCTAAAGTATGGGTGTTCACAGCTTGACAGTTTTAGGCCTATGGATGCAATGTTACACACACACACACACACACACACACACACACACACACACACACCAGTTTCTTTGGCTAGGGTATTTGATGAAATCAGTTTTCCTCTTATTGATTTTAATAGAATACCCTAGAAATGAAATTTGAGTCTTGTGTATTTGTGTGATTATTGTAATATAATATAATCTATAATAATAAAGGCATAATATGCTAATTAGACCGAACAGCCAAACCACCTTCTGGACGTCATTCCAGATGTCCTTCTGGATGAAGCTGCGGTGGTGGGGGCTGAGGCAGAGGTGGTTAGGGGCAATCAGGCAGGCAGGCAGAGGCGGTTAGGGGTGATCAGGCAGACAGGTGAGCAGTTAGGGGTGATCAGGGAGGCAGGCAGGTGAGCAGTTAGAGGCAATCAGGCAGGCAGGCAGAGTGGTTAGGGATGATCAGGCAGGCAGGTGAGTGGTTAGGGGCAATCAGGCAGGCAGGGAGGCGAGCAGATAGGGGCGATCAGGCAGGCAGGCAGAGTGGTTAGGGGTGATCAGGCAGGCAGGCAGGCGAGCAGTTAGGAGCCAGCGGTCCCAGATTGTGAGAGGGATGTCCGACTGCCGGTTTAGGCCCTAAACCGGCAGTCGGACATCCCCTGAGAGGTCCCAGATTGCGAGAGGGTGCAGGCCAAGCTGAGGGGCCCCCTGTGTATGAATTTCATGCACCAGGCCTCTAGTATAATATAATATAACGCTAGAGGCCTGGTGCACAACATTCATGCACTCGGTTGCGGGGGGAGTGGGGGGGTGGGAGGGTTACCTCAGCCCGGCCTGCACCCTTTAGCAGCCCAGCAGCCCTCAGAGGATGTCTGACTGATGGCTTAGGCCCACTTCCCATAGGACATCCTTAGCACTGCCGTGCATTGAGCATCTGCACTCTGGTCAGTGCGTGTCATAGCGACCAGTTGTTCTGCTGTTTGGTCGATTTACATATTACCCTTTTATTATATATAATATAGTATAATATAATATAATATAATATAATATAATATAATATAATATAATCCTATATAATAACTGGCTAATATGCAAATCTACCGAACAGTGGAATGATGGGTCGCTATGACATGCACTGACCACCAGGGGGCAGACACTCAACGCAGGAGCTGCCCTGGTGGTCAGTGCGCTCCCACAGGGGTAGCTCTGCTCAGCCAGAAGCCAGGCTCAGCAGCAGCAGCAGAGCTAAGGATTCCTCAGGATGTCCGAATTCTTAACTCTGTAGTGATAGCACCTATCAAGTCTTTACCAAGATACAAGATTCATTTATATAAGTAACTGAAATAGGACTGTATGTAGAGCACTTACAGAATAGTTTCATCTGAAATACCTAAGCCAACAGTCGGACATCCCCTGAGGGGTCCCAGACTGTGAGAGGGCATAGGCCGGGACCTCCCCCACTCTCACCCCTCAGTGCATGAATGTCATGCACTTGGCCTCTAGTATAATATAATATGATATAATATAATATATACTAGAAGCCCGTTGCATGAAGATTCGCTCAATAGGCCTTCCTTGCCCTGGCTGCAGGCACCGGTTTTCCTCCGGCACCCAGCACCTGGGATCCAGGCCTTTGGTCTGGCCGCAGCGGCTTCTTCCCTCTGGCTGCAGCAAGGTTTGGCTTCTTTGCTGAGGCCGCAACAAGGCTGCAGTAGAGAAGCCAAGCCTCTTCAGTCTTCAGTCTTCAGTCTTCACTTCGGCCGGAGCCTTCAGTCTTTGCTCTGTGCCTGCATATGCAAATTAACTGCCATCTTTGTTGGGTTAATTTGCATACTGATCTGATTGGCTGGTGGGCATAGCGGAGTGACACCAGTTTGCATGTTTCTCTTTTATTAGTGTAGATATTTAGTCTTTGTCCCCAGTTCCTGGCAGAGCTCCTAAAACTTGTGGTTTTCTGAGTGATAGGAGCATTGTTTGTTATAATATTTGGTTTTTGTTCCTGGTTCCTAACACAGGAACTTCTAATACTTTTGGAATTTTCTGAGTAAAAGGGGTGAGAGGATCATCTTTTTTTATTCATAATAAGCCTCTTCCAACCATACCAGAGCTTATGTTAATGAGGTGATTCTTGGTGGATCCTTAGATAGCTTTGGGATGGGGTCTGGTTGCCAGAGGAACCAACCATATGATTAGAGGGTTGGAAATTTAATCTCCCACCCTCCCCAAGCACTGGGTATTACTGGAGGTTGAGTGAAGCTTCAGTGGCCAATGATTTAATCAGTTATGCCTGTGTCATGAAACTTCTATACAAATCTCTAAATGACAGGTTTTGGAGAACCTCTGGATTGGTGAACACCTCTGGATGAGGTTCCAGAAGGAGAGTGCCATAGCAAGACCCCTAGGAGGGGAGAATGCGTGTCCCTCCATTACCCAGGCAGCAGTTTTTAAAAGGAGGCTCTTGCATTCTGGAAATTCACATCTTTCAGTTTTGGTTATTTTCTTGCATTATTTCATTGATGATTTTTCTCCTCATTCATTTTCTTTACTCTCTGTTTCTAAAGTTTGTTTTTTGGACATGTCTTGTAATTTCCCCTACTTTCCTTTTATATTTTCTACATCACTATCTTTTCAGGAAACTTCCTCAACTGTATTTTTCAACACTTTAATTGAAAATATTAAGTATACTTTTTATTTTTAAAATATGTTTTTACTCATTTCACAGAGAGGAAGGGAAAGGGAGAGAGAAATATCAATGATGAGAGAGAATCATTGATTGGCTGCCTCCTGAACGGTTCCTACTGAGGATCAAGCCTGCAACTCAGGCATGTGCCCTGACTGGGAATCAAACCATTCGTGACCTCCTGGTTCATGGGTTGAATTTCAACCACTGAGCCACACTGGCTGGGTTTTAACTAACTTTTTAATTTGTGCTATCATGCTGTGAATTTCCAGGAGCCATTTTTTTTGTTTCTTCAATGTCCATTCATTTCTTTGTTTATAAATAGCACCCTGTTTCATGGATACAACACTTCTCTTATCTCTCTTAGGTAATTAAAGCTATTGTAAAATTCTTTTTTCTCTCTGAATAATGTCTAGAAGTCTCATAGTCAATAATTTTTTAAATAGGGATTTAAATTCAGGCAGTGTGACCTCAGAGCCTGCTTTCTTGACCATTGACCCAAAATGCCTTCATCTTAATAAACATTGAATTCTGGCCAGACTTAGAAGGCAGATTGAACACAAACATTAATTTTTTTCCCCTCCAGTAATCCCACTAAAAAAATAAAGATGAAAAGCAACCTTATAAGGACAGGTTGAAGAACATAGCTGATAACAACAATAAAATATTGAAAACTGGATTTTTGTGAGAAACTCATGAGATAATTCATGGAAAAGGCTTAACACAGTGCCTGGCACCCAGTTAATGCATCATAAACATTCGATTTTATTAGTATAAGATAATACCACTCTTTAAAAAAAGAAGAATCTTTTTTCTCCCCAAAACCCAAATATGTTGTATATGATTTAAGAGTTTCCTTATACTCTTACTTTAAAATGTGAATGTTAAAGAAGGAAAAAATACTTTAGCATGCTTTAGTATAATTTAGTAAAATACTTTAGTATAATTTTTTGGACTGAATTAATTTATTCTATGGGGAAAATATCTGATGCATAATGTATATATATGAAAGGCTAATATGCGAAGTGTCCCTTGGGAGTTCAACTGGGAGAATGGGAGTTTGATTGCTCACTATGATGTGAGCTGACCACCAGGGGGCGGTGTGGAAAGGAGGAAGGCCCTGGCCAGCAGCCAGAAGGTCCCAATTGGCCCTGATCACCGGCCAGGCCTAGAAACCCTACCTGTGCAGGAATTTCGTGCACTGGGCCTCTAGTGTATATAGAAAAAGACATTATCAATAATAAAAATATTGTGTATTTTAATGGTATATTTGAACTTTACATATCTTAAATTCAGCTGGAGACTCTCATAGACAATTCTACACTAATATGAAAACAGCATATGAATTATTATATGGAAGTATAGTCTCTTTATCATGGCAAAAATAAATAATTCAACAAATGTTTATTGAAGACTGACAATATATTTTTAAAAAACAAGGTGCTGATTCTTGGGAGAACAAAAAATAAAGTATTGATCTGTGCCTTCAAGATATTTATTAGGGGAGATAGATATTTACTAGTTAACTATAAATCAAAGCAGAATTAAGTAATGTTTTATATTATTTTATTTTTTTACTTCAAATAGTTTTTTATTTTCAATTACAGTTGACATACAATATTATATTAGTTTTAGGTGAACACCCCAGTAATTAGACATTATATAACTTTCTAAGTTATCACTCCAATAAATCTAGTACCCATCTGACACTATACATATTATTACAATATTATTGACTATATTTCCTATACTGTCCTTTACATCACCATGACTATTCTGTAACTATGAATTTGTACTTAATCCCTTTACTTTTTTCACCCATTCCCCCCAACCACCCTCCCATCTTAAAGATCTTCTAACATTTCTTGCAATATTGGTTTGGTGGTGATGAATTCCTTTAGCTTTTCACTGTCTGGGAAAATCTTTATCTGTCCTTCAATTCTAAATCATAGCTTTTCTGGGTACAGTAATCTTGGTTGTAGGTCCTTGCTTTTCATCACTGAATATTTCTTGCCAGTCCCTTCTTGCCTAATAAGTTTCTGTTGAGAAATCAGCTGACAGTCTTATGAAAGCTCCTTTGTGGGTAAGTAATTGCTTTTCTCTTGTTGCTTTTAAGATTCTCTTTTTGTCTTTAACCTCTGTTATTTAAATTATGATGTGTCTTGGTGTGGGCCTCTTTGGGTTCACCTTGTTTTGGACTCTCTTAGCTTCCTGAACTTATATATCTATTTCCTTCACCAGGTTAGGGAAGTTTTCTGACATTGTTTTTCCTTATAGGTTTTCAATTCCGTGCTCTCTGTCTTTACCTTCTGGTAACCCCATGATGTGAATGTTGGCATGCTTGAAGTTGTCCCAGAGATTTCTTATACTATCCTCAATTTTTTGGATTATTTTTTTCTTTTTGCTGTCCTGATTGGGTATTTTTGCTTCCTTATCTTCCAAAATTCTGATTTAATCCTCTGCTTTAACTACTCCACTGTTGATTCCTTATAATGTATTCTTCATTTTAGTCAATCTATTTTTCATTTCTGACTGGTTCCTTTTTATATTTTCTAGTTTCATTTTTATGTTTCCTATCCCTTTGTTGATGTTCTCACGAAGTTAATCTACTCCTCCCCTAAGTTCATTGAGCATCCTTATAACCAGTGTTTTGAACTCTAGATCTGGTAAATTGCTTGCATCCATTTTGTTTAGTTCTTTTTCTGGGGTTTTGTTCTGTCCTTTCATTTGAGACATGTTTCTTTGTCTCCTCATTTTGGTGTCTCACTGTGTTAGTTTATATGTATTTAGGTAGAGCTGGTAAGAGTCATGGACTTGCCTGACCAGCATGGCTCAGTGGTTGAGGGCTGACCTATGAAGCAGGAGATTACAGTTCAATTCCCAGTCAGGGCACATGATCAGGTTGTAAGCTTGATATTCCATAGGGGCCATACAGGAAGCAGCCAAACAATTCTCTCTCATTGTTGATGTTTCCATCTCTCTCTCTCTCTCTCTCTCTCTCTCTCTCTCTCTCTCTCTCTCTCTCTCTCCCTCTCTGAAATCAATAAAAATATATTAAAAAAAAAAAGAATCCTGGGCTTGGTAGACTGGCCTAATGTAGTAGGTGTCCTGTAGCATCCAGTGGGCATTCCAGGTGTGCCACTCCTCCACCCCATGTGGGCTGTATACTTCCTTTTGTTGTAGTTGAGCCTTGATTGCTTTTGGCATGTCAACGGGAGGGATTTACTCCCCAATTGGCTGCAAGGACTAACTGCCTGCCTCCACAATGATCAGCTGTGTAAGGGTTCACCCCGCTTGAGCAGGACTTACCTCAGCAGGACTCTGAGTTCACCCCTTAAATGTGTTGCTAGTGAAGGTGGCTCTGGGGCTTCCCAGGAGGTGCAGGTGTCTTGCCTGGGGCCACCTGGCATGAGCTATAAAGAGGTCTGCAAATGGCTGCTACTTGTGCTGGGCTTGGATGTTCCCAAGAGAGGCCAAGCTGTAAACCGGGCCAGCTGCCACTAGTGTGGGCCTGGGGCCACTTAGGGAGAGGTATGGGGCACACAGAAGCCAGATGCTTATTGTTTGAGAGATTTTAGGAAAGTCTGAAGCATGATCCAAGACAGGCTGTTCATATAGAAAAGTCACTGAAAACAGCTTGAAAGACATGAAAGATGGGTGGGGCATGGTCTCAGGAAACCACCAGAGCAGGGCCAACAGTGTTAGCCATGGTGATGGAGACTCAGGATGTCTCCCACCTGGGGGCTCCATAGGGGAAAGGCTCATCAAAGGAACAATGGCCTCTGCCAGCACTTCTGATTTTAACAGAAATATAAGCAAAATGCTATGTAAGAGTTTGACAAAAGGAACAATTAATACCAATCAAGGGGACTGACAGAAGCTTCACTGAGGAGGGGACATTTGATCTTGATTTTGAGGTTGTGCCAGGCCTCCTTTTGGTTGAGGGAATCACAGAACAAAACCCTGAAATGGGGAGATGCAATGCCTTTTCCAAGTCCTGTCTGCCTTTCAATGTGCTGTCCATTCTCAGCTCTTATTATAGCTAACACAATTTAATGTGAAATGTTCTCAAATGAGTTCATTAGCTAGTTTTGTTTCTCAAGTAGACTGTAATCTTATTAGGAACAAATAATTATTTTTTAAAAAAATTATATTAGAGTACATCATATAATTCTCTTATATTTCCCTCCAAATGAATCTTATAGTGTTGGCACATGGCAACTTCTCTGTAAGTACCTGTTGATTGATACAGGAACTTTTTGCTACTTAAACAATATATTTTAATGTAGGAAAATTTGGACCATAATAAGAAAGTAGTATATAAGGAAAGTGCTAGGACTCTAGGATTTCCATCATTTCAAAATATTTTTGAATTTTGCTGTATTTCTTTATCATTTTGAGTCTAGAAACTAATCACAAAAGAGGCACAAAGCCTAGAGTCTTCAAAAAGGAATTTATTCGTACTGACAGCCATTGCAAAAAAGAAGCATTAAAAAATGATTTCCTGCTGCTGAACGTGCTCACACTGAAATATTTAGAACTTAGGAGTTTCAAGAAAGAATACCCGTAGAGCTAGGTAATGTTGGAAACCATGATTTGATTCTAGGATTTCAAAAACAAACATATTGTTACAACAACATATTGTCCGTTGTTCTTTGAGTAACATTTATTTCAGTCATTTCTATTCTGTGACTGGTTGGACTACTAGAACCATCAAAGCCATCCACTCAACTGTCTCAGAAGATTCCTGCCCTCAGAATTGGGCTCGCTTCAATAGAACAAACTTTCTATTTACTGGTTTAATAGCTTGGAAGTAAAAGCTCACATCCAACAATGAAATCGCTTTATAATATAATAGAGGCCCGGTGCACAAAAATTTGTGCACTCGGGGGGAAGGGGGGGTACCTCAGCCTGGCCTGTGCCCTCTCGCAGTCTGGGACCCCTCGGGAGATAACGACCTGCTGGCTTAGGCCTGCTCCCGGGTGGCAGAGGGCAGGCCCAATCCCTAGGTGCAGCCCCTGGTCGGGCTCAGAGCAGGGCCGATTGGGGGGTTGGGGAACCGCCCCCTGTCACACTCAAGGCAGGGTTGATGGGGAGGTTTCAGCGCCACCCCCTGTCATGCACAGAGCAGGGCCTATCAGGGGGGTTGGGGCTCCTTACCCTGTCACGCACAGAGCAGGGCCCATCAGGGGGTTGGGGAGCACCCCCTGTCACACACAGAGCAGGGCCCATCAGGGGGTTGAGGAGCTCCCCCCTGTCACTCACAGAGTAGGGCCAACAGGGGAGTTGGGGCACCGCCCCCTGTCACACACAGAGCAGGGTGGATCAGGGGGTTGGGGCACCGCCCTCTATCACCCACAGAGCAGGGCCGATCAAGGGGTTGAGGTGCCACCACTTTCACACTCAGGGCAGGGCCAATGGGGAGGTTATGGCTCTACCCTGTCACACACAGAGCAGGGCAGATAGCGAAGTTGTGGCCCTGCCCCCTGTCACACACAGAGCCGCAGGGCAATCAGGGGATTTGGGCACTGCCCCCTGTCATGCTGATCCCAGTGCCAGGAGGCCTCTCAGCTCCGCTGATCCCGGTGCTGGGAGGCATATTATCCTTTTACTATATAGGATAGAGTCCTGGTGCATGGGTGGGGGCTGGCTGGTTTGCCCTGAAGGGTGTCCTGGATCAGGGTGGGGGTCCCCACTGGGGTGCCTGGCCAGCCTGGGTGAGGGGATGATGGCTGTTTACAGCTGGTCACACACCCTTCAGGGTGGGGGGTCCCCACTGGGGTGCCTGGCCAGTCTGGGTGAGGGGCTGAGGGCTGAAGCTCCCAACTGCTCCTTTTTTTCCTTTTTTAATTCTGGGCCAGCTTTAGCTCTGGTTCCAGCTCTGAGGCCTCTGCTGCTGCTGAAAGCAGGTATCTGGTTTGTTTGAGTTCTATAATCGAAACAATGTATAACTCCAGCTCTGAGATCCCGGCTTGCTGAAAGCAGGTTTCTGGGGATTTGTTTAGCTTCTATATTTGTTACAATGTTTCAAACTGCAGGCTCAGAGGACGGCAAGGCAGGCGGGGAACGTTGGTTTCCTCCATCACTGAAGCAAGCAAGCCTCATGTTAGTTTCAAGCTGCCTGGCTGCCGGCCGCCATCTTGGCTGGCAGTTAATTTGCATATTGCCCTGATTAGCCAATGGGAAGGGTAACGGTCGTACGCTAATTACCATGTTTCTCTTTTATTAGATAGGACTAGAGGCTCAGTGCACGAATTTGTGCATGGGTGGGGTCTGACTGGCCCAGCCCCAGTTGGGGCAGATTGGGGCTGGGGCATTTTGGGAGGAGGAGTAGGAGGGAGGTTGGCTGGCCGGCTCGCCCTGATTAGGGCCCCAATCAGGCCTGGGCTGGCTGTGTGGAGGGGCTGAGGGTGATTGGCTGGCGGGCCCCGCCTCCGGTTGGCGTGTGGGGGGCTAATTGGGGGCAGAGTTGGCTGAGGGTAGGGGCTGCAGGCTGATAGGGGTGGTGGGAGTTGATCAGGGGTGGGGCCAGTGGTGGGGAGGGGCTGTGGGTGGTGGGTCAGCAGGCCCCATCCCTGAATGGGGTGGGGGGGCCAATCAGGGGCCAGTGAACTGGGGGAGGGGCCATGGGTGGTTGGCCGGCGGCCCTGCCCTTATCAGAGTGGGGGGGCTGATCAGGGGCAGAGCTGACTGGGGGGGTGCATGGGATGATCAGGGTGGTGGGGGCCCATTGGGGGCAGGCCGGGCAGTGGGAGGGGCTGCAGGAGGTTGGCTGGCCGGCCCTGACCCTATTGGGGTAAGGGGGGGGATCAGGGGCGGGGCTTGCTGGGGAAGGGGCTGCAGGCCGATCCGGGGTGGGGCCGGCTAAGGGGGAGGTTCATGGGGGGGTTGGCCGGCTGGCCCCACCCCTGATCTGGCTGGTTCGCTGGCTGCAGTGGGCTTCATAACGACTGGTTGTTCTGGTTGTTATGGAGTTCTGGTCGCTGGCTTTTTATATATAGAGAGAGAGAACGGATGCCATTACTCATGATTTCCACTGATCACCATTCTGTGTAATGCATGCAGTCTCTTCATGCCTTGAGCTTATTCTGCACTATCAGTCATACACCAAAACTTTTTTTTTTTTTTTTTTTGCAAGATTGCAGTATAGATATGAAGATCTGAAAAGATGCACTTTCTATACTTGAGGAAATGTTGAAGAAAATTGTATGTGTCTGAAAGCCCTTTGAGAAGAACAGATTCCAGGGCAATAATGTGAGCCTTCATAAAGTCTAAATCCTGGCGGGCCAATTTAATTTTTTTCAGGAACATTGTGGCAAGCCAGATCGATGGAGAGAAAGTCAAGGATGTAATCTGCCTTGACTTAGCAAAGATCTTAGCTCCACGCTTATAAGAACACTCATCAGGAAATGGGAAATAAGTTGCTTCAGTGCCACATAAGTTTGGGCGGTCCTAAGATAAGGACACAGCTCCTCTTTGGGCCCTGGGATGTCTAACTCACTTCCATGACATGTGGGGAGGTGAAGAGAAAGGATATGCAGCACACGTTGCTGGGGTGCCCAGGGTGTCTTCTTCCCACAAGGAATAGGAAGGAAGTAGGACACAACAACAGTATCTAGTGTTTGTGCATTGCCGTTGAAGTTTACAAAGCACATTGCAAGAAAAATGATAGTGGGAGTGTGTGGGCAGGTGGGGAGAGCAGAAGTAGCACTGACCTATGAATAACTTGCCTTTCAATCCTTCTATCTTTATTTTTTTTAAAATATATTTTATTGATTTTTTACAGAGAGGAAGGGAGTGGGATAGAGAGTTAGAAACATCGATGAGAGAGAAATACCGATCAGCTGCCTCCTGCACACTCCCCACTGGGGACGTGCCCACAACCAAGGCACATGCCCTTGACCGGAATCGAACTCGAACTCTTGAGTCTGCAGGCCGACACTCTATCCACTGAGCCAAACTGGTCAGGGCCCTTCTATCTTTAATGAGCAAGTTTTCTGAGCCCAGAAACACCCTATGTTAAGAATACTGGACTAAGAAAAGAAGTCCAAGCTTCTTGAGATTGGCCTGAAGGAGATTATAGTAACTGGACTTGCTTGGAGGAAGGTTTTTGCATCATAGCGGGTTATGCTTGCACCAGATTTAATTGAGATGAACTGAAGAAACTTGCCTCTTTGTCACTTATGTAGTGCCCACCCCAGAAAAGGCAAGAGTCCAGGCGTTTAATCTGTTAACCTCAGTGGGATTTATAATTTGACATGTTGGTTGTCTAATGTGGATGGTAAGCCCCTTAGGACAGAGGCAATAGTTTTTTTTTTCGTTTTTTTTTTCTGTCTTGGTGCTTCTGTTGCTTACCAGCACGGTGCCTAACAAATAGCATTGACTCAGGAAATGTTTTAGGGGAGGGGAGACAGAAGGCAGGGAGGCAGGGAGTATGTGATTGTCTAACCCAGCCGTGGGCAAACTACGGCCCGCGGGCCAGATCTGGCCCGTTTGAAATGAATAAAAAAAAAAAAAAAAAAAAAAAAAAAACGACCATACCCTTTTATGTAATGATGTTTACTTTGAATTTATATTAGTTCACACAAACACTCCATCCATGCTTTTGTTCTGGCCCTCCGGTCCAGTTTAAGAACCCATTGTGGCCCTTGAGCCAAAAAGTTTGCCCACCCCTGGTCTAACCACTATGCTGTACACCTGAAACTAATCCAAAATAATATTGAATGTAAATTGTAATTGAAAAAAATAAAAAGAGAAAAAAATAGGCAGGGAGGGAATGTATGTGCTGAGGCCAAGAAGCTAATGTGGCCAGCAAGTCCCAGAAGCTATATGTGATTGAGGGAGAGGAAATCAGAGAAGGTAGGAATAGGGTGTTGGCAATCAAACAGGAGAATTCCATGCCCTAGACCTGTGGTCTG
The DNA here is from genome assembly GCF_014108235.1 of Myotis myotis. Classification (NCBI taxonomy): domain Eukaryota; kingdom Metazoa; phylum Chordata; class Mammalia; order Chiroptera; family Vespertilionidae; genus Myotis; species Myotis myotis. The sequence continues at coordinate 39,230,367 of NW_023416335.1, forward strand.
CAAACTGCGGCTCGCGAGCCACATGCAGCTCTTTGGCCCCTTGAGTGTGGCTCTTCCTAAGCCTTAGGAGTACCCTAATTAAGTTGATAACAATGTACCTACCTATATAATTTAAGTTTAAAAAATTTGGCTCTCAAAAGGAATTTCAATCATTGTACTGTTGATATTTGGCTCTGTTGACTAATGAGTTTGCCAACCACTGCTAGACAATTTGGCTCAGTGGGTAGAGTGTCCGCTTGTGGACTGAAGAGTCCTGGATTCGATTCTGGTCAAGGGCACGTACCTTGGTTGCAGGCTCCTCACTGGCCTGGGCCCTGGTCAGGGTGCAAGCAGGAGGCAACGAATCGATGTGTTTCTCTCACATCGATGTTTCTCTTTGTCTTTTCCTCTCTCTTCCACGTTCTCTAAAACTCAGTAGAAAAATATCCCTGGGTGAGGATTAAAAAAAAACCCAAACAACAACACAAAAAACCAGGATAATCCCACAAGGATGAGGGTAAGTAGACTAAAAACCCAATCCCAGAAAACATTCTGAGATCAGGCCTGGGAAAGATCAACAGAGTTCATGCTAGGAAGTTGGGATAAGCAAGTCCCAGTGCCTCAGTCCCTACTCCTGGTCAACAAGAGGGCCATTGGGAATCCAGTGTTTGATAACACTACATGGCTCAAGACCATCTGTAATATTATCTTCTGCCTTCCTTTCCCTGGCCTCCTTACCTCTTGTAATATTTTCATAAAGATAAAATTGGGTGAAATGAATAACTCAGGCTGCTTTCTTTTGTGCTAGTCTTATTTCTTCAAGAATCATTATGCTTCTTCTTTGTTCTTCATAGGTCCAAACGGTGTCTTACACATAGTAGGTGCTTCAGAAACTTTAGACTGAGAAACTTTGTATCCCGGGTGGAAATGCTACAGTGACCAACCGACTTTCTGATTCCTTTCAGGTCAGTGGCATCTGCAGGGCAGCTGTACTTTGGAAGATACTCTTAACATGCATTTCCATTCTCTTTGCTGCCAGGGAAGTTGCCTCTTGTTTGGAGCTGGGACATGTAGCAAAAATGAGTTCTAAGGATATTGGTAAGCTCCGTTCTGGGACTTGGGTCTAAAATAGATGTTGGGCAAGAGACACAGATGAGTATCAGGGCCGGAAGATGACACCAAGCTTAAAAATGGGGGTGGGAGATAGGAGAACCTGGGCAAAGGAATGCAAGAGGCTGTGTAACTCAGTGGGCCAGTGGAAGGTACTCTAGACTGCTCCAGAGATGTGGTCTCTCGGCTGATTGCTAGCTTTGCTCTGGTTCACGTTTGAGTGAGGGATTGCATCTAAAGAGGCCAGTGAGGAGGCAGAGCATCCATTTCTCAACTTCCTGACACCTAGAAAAGAATGGTCTCGCACTGAAAGGGTCCCAGCTCACCGAATCCCCTCTTGTCTTTGGGAGAGGAGAATAGGTTTGCATGACTTTGCAAAAATCTCTACATCTATTTTGATTACTAGCAAAAGATGCCATCTAACCTGTTTGTGCAGAGAAAAATGACTATTTCAGAACAGGAAATGTCATCCTGTGTATGGAGGTAGTAATTTGGAACCCTGAAGTGCTTGAGGCAATGTAGGTTGTTTTCAGGAAAAAGTCAATTTGGTGTTTATTGACGTCACAACAGAATATATGCCTTTGGCTAAGGACTCATTGACTCTTGTCCATAAAGATGGACAGAATGCTTTTGAAGGGAAGGAAAGAGCATTGTGTTAATGTTTTTAAACATTTTGTTGTTTTTAAAAATTCTATAACATGTTAACTTAACCTGGGTGTGAGGTATAAGGTTCCTGTTTGCTTAGTGGCTGCAGTGCATGCACAGAAGATGGAAACACTTCCTTTTTTATAAAAAAAAAATATATTTTTATTGATATCAGAGAGGAAGGGAGAGAGAGAGAGAGAGAGAGAGAGACATTAATGATGAAATGATGAGAGAGAATCATTGATTGGCTGCTTCCTGCATGTCCCACACTGGGGATCGAGCCTGCAACCCAGGCATATGCCCTGACCGGGAATTGAACTGGGACCTCCTGCTTTATAGGTCAACACTCAATCACTGAGCCATGCTGGCTGGGTTGAAACACTTCCTTTTGAGCATTTAACTTCTTAACTGGGCTACAGGGACTAGGAGCAATTGTATCAATTGAGGAATATGTACAGATTGGGCAGAAAGGGACCATCAGGGACAATTCCAAACATCTGTCTCGCCAGCTGGGGATCGGCCTCTCTGGTCTTATAGTGAAGGCTGAACACTGGGGCTTCTTTCCTTTTGACTATGTCCTCTCTAATTCTGGGCAGCAATCTGCCAGTCCACACTCTCTCTCTGTTTTCGTTTTCAGCTGGCTCGTCCCCTTGCTTAATGACTTGGCCTGGTGTGCCTACACTGACTCCTCTGATTATAAAATAGGGTCCTGGACTATTCAGAAGACTTGGGTTCTAATCCTCACTCTGCCATTAACTTGCTGACTTAATTTGAGCAATTGCTTGACCCATCAGTTAGGATAGGTAAACTGTGCTGCAGGAACAAATAAATCTTGGATTCTCCTTGTCTTTATACCACAAAGCTTCATTTCTTGCTTATGTGAAGTCTGAAGAGTGTTGGGCAACTCTCCAGGGCAACTTTCTCCCATGGGATAATTTATAGATCCAGGCAGCTTTCAGAATGAGGTTCTACGATCAACATGGGAGACACCAGGGGAAAGGGAGGTAGGGAGACACATTAGCTCTTTCCTATTTTAGCCAGGAATTGACACGTCATTTCTGCTCATAGTACATGGGCCAGAGCTGCTGACATGGCCACAACCTAACTTCAGGAGAACTGGGAAATGTAGGAAAATACCTGCAATGTTTTGTAAGCAGCAGTTGTCTTTGCCACTCTTGGCATCTTTGAGCCTCAGTCTGGTCATCTGCAAAATGGCAGATAATTCCTCAGTGCCCTTTTGTAGGCGTAGAGATCTAGGAGGCTATGACTAACCACACTGCCATGATTCCAGACTAAGTATTCCAACTTCTCCTCTAAGCATAGTTCTATTTTTAAAAGGGATAGGTTAGCATTACCTGAACCCAATCACATTAGTGTTCTACATTGAATAGTCTCACTTCTTTTACCATAAAACTATTTATTTTTAGAAAAATCAGAAAAATGAATAAGAAGTATTTTTATAGGCTAAACCTCTTTTGAAATAAATTCTTCAGTTGGAATAATTTAAGAAAATTTTAATCATTTATTGTCCTAACTACTTCTCAAGTGATGAAAAATAAAAACTACAGTACATACAAACAACTCATTTTTCACTGAGGAAAATATTTGTTTGACTTTCTATATTAAAAGGATTATAAAATTACCTCTAAATTGGTGCCGAATTTCTCAGAGAAGTAGCAATTTTTTTTTAAAGTTTCTTTTTTTAAAAAATATATTTTATTGATTTTTTACAGAGAGAAAGGGAGAGAGATAGAGAGCTAGAAACATCGATGAGAGAGAAACATCGATCAGCTGCCTCCTGCACATCTCCCACTGGGGATATGCCCGCAACCCAGGTACATGCCCTTGACCGGAATCGAACCTGGGACCCTTCAGTCTGCAGGCTGATGCTCTATCCACTGAGCCAAACCGGTTTCAGCAAGAAGTAGCAATTTTAAGTGAAGAAAGACATAAGAGAAGAAAAATTTAAGTATACTTAAAAAAAAAAGATATGCCTATGAAAATCTACTGGCATATCCTTATTCTTTGAGAAGTGATATTAATGGCAGCTTGTTAAAAACAGTGACCATCTCCCCTTTGATGATAGCCAGTCACTGGCATTGATAGTGGTTGAGCCTATGATCCACATGTCACTCAGTCCTATGCAATGTCTTTAGTCCTTTGAGTTCTACGGACAAGAAGAAACATTTCTGATATTCCTTTTTTTAATGGGGGGCGGGTGGTCATTATTTAATGAGTCCATCAAATCAAATGCCTTACAGACCTATCCTTCCATTTTGTATTTTTAGTAGATTTGGTTTTGATTTAGCATATTTTCTGCAGTTTAAAAAATTCCATAAATCCCCATGTGGGATAGGGCATTTCTCATTGCTAGTTATTCTAATTGCTGGTTTTAACACATGGAGGAACATTGTTTGGCTCTCTTCCCATCAAGACTTAGGGTATATACCTCTACTTCTTGAATCTGGTCAGAGTTATGTTGCTTTGTTCAATAGAGTATGGCAAAAATGATGCAGGGCCAGTTCTAATGTTTGATCACAGAAGGCCATGCTACTTTTGCCTTGCTCATGGGAGCACATGGTCTTAGAGTCCTGCGCTGTGATGTGAGAAATTTGACTGCTGAGAAGCCCCATCTCTGTGGAGCTGCCGGGTACAGGGGATCTGGCCAATGATCTTGGTTTAGTCCAGTCTTTGAATCACGTTAGCTCGGGTACTGGACATGTGAATGAAGACCCTGTCCCTCAGTCCTTCAAACCTTCTTGGTAAAGGCTGTAGACTTTGTGGAGCAGTTACAAACATTCCCAATTTGCCCTGTCTGAATTCCTGGCCCACAGAATCTGTGGCTATAATAAAATAGTGGTTTCCAGGACAGTTGCCATCCTTGTTGGCTTAGAATTTGGAGTATGCAGTATCATGCTTTTTATCCACTTACTAGAGGCCCGGTGCACAAAAATTTGTGCACTGGGGGGCGGGGTCCCTCAGCCCGGCCTGTGCCCTCTTGCAGTCTGGTACCTCTTGGGAGATAACGACCTGCTGGCTTAGGCCTGCTCCTGGGTGGCAGAGGGCAGGCCCAATCCCTAGGTGCAGCCCCTGGTCGGGCTCAGAGCAGGGCCGATTGGGGAGTTGGGGTGCTGCCCCCTGTCATGCACAGAGCAGGGCGGATTGGGAGGTTGCGATGCCACCCTCAGTCACGCTCAGAGTAGGGCCGATTGGGGGGTTGGGGCACCACTCCCTGTCACACTCAAGGCAGGGTCGATGGGGAGGTTGTGGTGCCACCCCCTGTCACGCACAGAGCAGGGCCGATCAGGGGGTTGGGGAGCTCCCCCTGTCACTCACAGAGTAGGGCCGATATGGGAGTTGGCGCACCACCCCCTGTCACACACAGAGCAGGGCGGATCAGGGGGTTGGGGTGCTGCCCTCTATCACCCACAGAGCAGGGCCGATCAGGGGGTTGGGGCACCGCCACTGTCACACTCAGGGCAGGGCCGATGGGGAGGTTATGGCTCTACCCCGTCACACACAGAGCAGGGCCCGTGGGGTGAGGGGGTTGGGGCGCCGCACCCTGTCACACACAGAGCCGCAGGGCGATCAGGGGGTCTGGGCGCTGCCCCCTGTCACACTGATCCCGGTGCTGGGAGGCCTCTCAGCTCCACTGATCCCAGTGCTGGGAGGCATATTACCCTTTAACTATATAGAATAGAGGCCTGGTGCATGGGTGGGGGCTGGCTGGTTTGCCCTGAAGGGTGTCCTGGATCAGGGTGGGGGTCCCCACTGGGGTGCCTGGCCAGCCTGGGTGAGGGGATGATGGCTGTTTGCAGCTGGTCACACACCCTTCAGGGTGGGGGTCCCCACTGGGTGCCTGGCCAGTCTGGGTGAGGGGCTGAGGGCTATTTTCAGGGTGGGACTGAAGCTCCAAACTGCTTCTTTTTTTCTTTTTTATTTTTTTATTCTGGGCCAGCTTTAGCTCTGAGGCTCCAGCTCTCAGGCCTCTGTTCCTGAAAGCAGGTATCTGGTTTGTTTCGGTTCTATAATCGAAACTCTGTATCAACTCCAGCTCTGAGATCCCAGCCGGCTGAAAGCTGGTTTCTGGAGTTTTGTTTAGCGTCTATATTTGTTACAATGTTTGAAACTGCAGGCTCAGAGGCCGGCAAGGCAGGCAGGGAACGTTGGTTTCCTCCATCACTGAAGCAAGCAAGCCTCATGTTAGCTTCAAGCTGCCTGGCTGCTGGCCGCCATCTTGGCTGGCAGTTAATTTGCATATCTCGCTGATTAGCCAATGGGAAGGGTAGCGGTCGTACGCCAATTACCATGTTTCTCTTTTATTAGATAGGATAAGTGAAAAATCGCAATATACTTAGCAGCAAAATCTATACATTTAAGTGGGCATTTTCTTCAATAAGGCCACATTCAAACAAATATAATTTCATTTGATTTCTTGATTCTAATACTTGATTCTTTATTGCATGAAATTCTAATACTAATAAAGATGAATTGGATCTTTTCATCTTTGTACGCCCAGAGTGGCACGTAGGAGGCATTTAATACATGTTAATTGAATGGGAAAGGACAGCTATTGACACCAACATTGACGGATGCCTTAAGTTGCTAAGAGATGTTGATATTAGCCAGAATGGCTAAGAATTTTAATTAGGAGGTTAAAGAATCTTTGCCAATCATCAGTTACCATGGGTTGGCAAATGATGGCCCCTGGGTCATATCTACTCCACTGTCTAATTTTATAAAGACGTTTTATTAGAACACAGTCATACCCATTCATTTATGTATTGCCTGTAACTGCTTTTGTGCTGCAGTGGCAGAGTTAAATAGCTGCATTTAGTATCAGGTCCTCTCCAGAAAAACTTTGCCAATCCCTGGGTTAGACAACCTGAATGTTAACCTCGTAGCTTATAGAAGCCTTTGGTGTTGGTATAGACTCCAACAGTGGTTCTCAAACTTGAGTGAGCATGGAAATTACCTGGAAGGCTTGTTAAAGCAGAGTGCCTGGCCTCACCCCTACAGTGTCTGATTCAGTAGGTCTAGGGTGGGGTCTGAGAATTTGCATTTGAACAAGTTCCCAGGGGGTGTGGAAGTTGCTGGTCTGGGAACCACACCTTGAGAAGCACTGAAGTATTAAAACAGGAATAAAGAGAGGCACTTACAGCTCTATCCCTGGCTCTTCGTGACTCTCCAGCTGGGTGATCTTGAGAGAGGATCTGCTTTTTCTCACCTGTAAAGTTAGGAGACTGGCCTAAAGCAGGCCTTACAACTAGGGTCTCAAGATATTGCCTTTATTTATTCCAGAATGCTTTACAAACATTGTCATTTTTCACGTGTACTATGACTCACACAAGACTCGCAAATGTTGGACCAGAGGACTTTTGAGTTCTGAAATATTATGTGTTTAGATGTTTTGATTGATAAACAGCTCTACATCAAATACGTACTGATTATTGTCCACTGAACATGGCAGTTAGCCCACACCATTCGTACATATGTGGTCCTTGATGTGTTTGCTTTTCTTTCCTTTTTTTTTCTTAAAGAAAAAGCTAGATTTCTTTCTTTCTTTTTTTTAAAAGCCTCATCCTCTTTTAGAGAGAGGAAGGGAGGGAGAAAAAGAGAGAGAAAAAGAGAGAGAGAGATACTGATCAATTGCCTCCTGTATGCTCCCCGATCAGGATCAAACCTGCAACCTAAGTATGTGCCCTGACCAGGAATCAAACCTGCCACCATATGGTGTATGGGATGATGCTCCAATCAGCTGAGCCACCGGCCTGGGCTGCATTTCTTTTTTATAAATCGGATTCTATAGATGCGTTCCTACCTAGTTGTTTATTGTTTCTCAGACTGAATTAGGTGTCTGAGAGCCTATTCTAAAGCCCATGGATTTGATGTTCATTCGGTCATTCAGCACGTCCTTGGCACTTCCTCAGAGCAGGGAGCTGCCTGGTGCTTCTTCCATCTGCCCTTTAATAACACCGTCTATATTCTGCAGCAGTGATGCAGCGAGAAAGCAAGGCTGTGCTGCCTTTCCCCGTCCTCCTCCTCTTCTCTGTTCTAACAGAGAGAAAAATCAGGCAGCTATATAGAGATTAGAAATCTCCTTTTCTTCCCATCTTAAGAATCCTCCCTGGCATTTTGTAACTTAATACATGTTGATTGATTAAATGAATAAACCAGGAGTCCTCAAACTACGGCCCGCGGGCCACATGCAAATACAAATATTGTATTTGTTCCCATTTTGTTTTTTTAATCCAAAATAAAATATGTGCAGTGTGCATAAGAATTTGTTCATAGTTTTTTTTTTAAAACTATAGTCCAGCCCTCCAACGGTCTGAGGGACAGTGAACTGGCCCCCTGTTTAAAAAGTTTGAGGACCCCTGGAATAAACAGATGGTATAGTGTGGTGTCTATAGGGGAATGAATGATCAAGCATCACTACTTAGTATGTTATATTGCAGGCTCTCTCTCTTTATATATAATTTTTGTGTGTATGTCTGTGTGTACGTGTGTATGTATATATGTATGAACACACATATATGTACACATACACATATACACAGAGATACATAAAGAGTGGGCAAAATATGTTTACAGTTATTTGTATGAAAATTGATATAATAATTAATAACTAATAATGCAAGAATAAACTGTATTTTGCACACTCACAACTGAATATCTATGAAGCTCAAGTTTGTTAAGATGTTGTATAATGGAAAGTTAGACACAGCTATTATTTTCAGTGAGCTTACAATTTTACCCTGTAATTATTCTTTGGAAAACTAGCTGAGAGAAGAGGTGGGCGAAAACTCTTTGCTGAGAAACCATCTTTTGTTGTAGGATTGGTTTATAGTCTTTCTGTCTACTGCCTCCAAATGATATCGAAATGAAAATAATTTGTTACATGGTGAGCGTGAGTCATCGTCTAGTGAAGCAGGCGCCCTGAATTTCAGAGGCAGCGCAGCTAGAACAAATTTATGAAAGTTAAAAAGCCAAGGTTGGAAGGAAGCCTGCCCCAGAATAAGCTGAATGATCAAAGGCACACAGTGTACCTTTCTGCTGAAAAGCTCTCTGGTGGTGTTGTTTATATGGATTTAAAAGGCCAATTCTAACTTTTGTCATTACATGTTCATTTTGGTAGGGATTTGCACATTTGCTGTCTGGGATATTTGCACAAATGTCTGATTTGCTACCCAATCTTAACCATAATTGGCATTGTATGATTGATCGGGCAAATATTTACTGAATGCCTACTACTATATGAGAGATGCTATTGTAGCTACAATGATGAATAAGATATAATTCCCATCTTAGGCTGGTGGAAGAGAAAAAGTACCATAAACACTGGGACAAGATAAATCCTGAGAAAAAGTAGAAGAAAGAACTAAGTGTTTCGGCAGCCAGGGAAAAATTCGTGGGGGAAAAATACATTTTAGACTTGACATCTAAAAAGTTTTAATATATTTTACCATTAGAATGGCCATTAATTAATGGTCCATTAGAATGGCCTTTAATACCATTAGTGAATTTTTGGATTTAGATAAAAGCCTGGAAAATAGGATGGTAAGCAGAAATTGCTTTTTATTAAAATGACTATATGTTAAGGGGGTTAATCTTTTACACTGTGAAAGAAATGCATTGAGTATCTTCCTAAGCTCAGAGAGTCCCAAATAAGATGAGCCCAAAGAGGCCCACACCAAGACACATCAGAATTTAAATAACAGAGATTAAAGACAAAAAGAGAATCTTAAAAGCAGTCAGAGAAAAGCTGTTAGTTACCTACAAAGGAGCTTTCATAAGACTGTCAGCTGATTTCTCAACAGAAACTTATTAGGCAAGAAGGGACTGGCAAGAAATATTCAAAGTGATGAAAAGCAAGGACCTACTCCCAAGATTACTGTACCCAGCAAGTCTATTATTTAGAATTGAAGGACAGATAAAGATTTTCCCAGACAGTGAAAAGGTAAAGGAGTTCATCACCACCAAACCAATGTTGCAAGAATAGTCAGAGGAGCTTCTTTAAGATAGGAGGACAGTTGGGGGGTGGGGGAAGGGTGAATAGAGTAAAGGAATTAAGAAGCACAAATTCGTAGTTACAGAATAGTCATGCGGATGTAAAGGACAGTATAGGGAATATAGTCAATAATATTGTAATAACTAGTATAAAGTCAGATGGGTACTAGATTTATCAGAGTGATAACTTAGTAAGTTACATAATATCTAAGATGGGTCTAAAGCAGCATCTGCTTTAGAGGAGAAGAGGAGAAATGTAATTGTTCTGCCTCATATGGGGAGGAGAACTGGGAGCGGAGGGATTAATGGGAAAGAGGGATGAGAGGGATAAGAGGAAGTGAGGAGCCAGTTATGTCATGGAGTCTGGATCTTTTAGAGGCTGAAGGTGGTCAGGTACAAAGATTCCCTAGTAGTGAAGTGGTGTAATGATGTAAGGACAGGTTGTCTTATATTCTACTTTGAGTTGCCTGCATAGTTGAGATGTAACACTGAGTCTAAAGCTTCATTAAACTTAACACACACATACAACTGCTTTGTATGGGTGATGACTTTGTTGAAAACTAAAAGCTGCATATCCTATGGCTGGTACTTTGTGGTGCAGGAGAGGGGGAGAGGGAGAGAGAGAGAGAGAGAGAGAGAGAGAGAGAGAGAGAGAGAGAGAGAGAATAAGCTAGAGATCAAGACATGCCAAAGTGAAACTAATTCACAGTGAAGTGTTCTCAGACCAGAGGTGGAGCTGAGCATCTGAGCTCTCCTGAAATCTGCTATAACCTTGGCAAGAGCATTTGACTTAAACCAGAAATGAGGGTTCATGGCCATTTTATCCAGATATTGGAGGGGGAGTGGTGGTTACCACAGCCAATATTTAGGCCTCATTAGAAATACCGAATTTGCTGCACAGTACAATCTTTTCTTTATTGGTGACTTATGCAATAATAATTACTTAATGGTATTGTATGGAATAAATAAAAGCCATAACACAAAACTTTTAGGTTCTCTGAAGCTGAAATATCAAATATTTTTGGAACATGTGAATTTTTTGTATCATTTTTTGGCTTTATTCTGCTTGTACATATCTTGGAATGAAGTAAGGTATAAATAAATGAATAAACAAAGAAATAGAGTAGTTACAGATTTGCTTTTCTTGAGATATTTATTTTGGCAGCATTGGTTAATTGTATGGGTTAGGATGTGAATTCCTCTGATCCTTGGCCAGACACACTGATTTTGTCACACATGATTTATTATAGCTTTTAGATTAGTAAATATCTTTCACATTGGAAATTGCTGTGTTGGGCAATGAGCTGCTTAAATATAAATTGGGAATTTGTTTTTATCAACTTGATCAAGTCCCATAATTTGTCTTCTGAAAGCAACACAAAATGCTTGTCTCTATGAATCTTTCAATAGAATATTTATTGAGGACTTATTATGTACAAAGAACTACTCCAAGGGCTGAGGAGAGAAATAGGGGTGCTGGTTCTTTTTATGAGTTGGTAACTTAGAAATGTACTCAATAAATGATAATCAGTGACACAATAAATGTAGAGTCAAGTGAATAGAAGCACTAAGTGTTTATGAGTCTCAAGGGAGATAAGCAAAATGGTGACTTAGGGTCAGAGATACCTCTTAGGGGATTTGAGTAATGAACTGCATTGTGAAAACACTTCTTATTTTTAAAAGCTTTATTGAGTTAGAATTAGCACCAATAAACTATATACACTAATAGTGTAAAATTTGATATATTTTGGCATATGTATACACCCATAAAACCATCATCAAAGTCAAGATAATGAATATATCCCAAAAGTTTTCAAAGCCCTTTTATAATTCCCCCTCTCACTCCTTTCTATCTCCAGGCAGTCATTGGTCTGCTTCTCTCACTAGAGCTTGCATTTGCTAGAAATTTTTATCTGGGTTCTTTTAAGTAGTACAATTATTGTGAAATTCCTCCAAAATATAGCATGTATCAATGATTCATTCTTTATCATTGAGTTGTAACCTATTATATGGATACTAGAGGCCCAATGCATGAAATTCGTGCAATAGTAGGCCTTCCTTCCCCCAGCTGCCGGGACTGGCTTCTCTCTGGCACCCGGGACCCAGGCTCCCCTCCACTGCTGGCAGGCACCTGGGACCTGGGCTTCCCTCGAAGTCCCAGCTTCCTCTGGAAGAATGTCCAGTCTAATTAGCATATTATGCTTTTGTTATTGTAGGTACCACCATTTGTTTATCCACCTGTTTTTTTGATGGGCATTTGGATTGTGTCCAATTTTTGATTGCTACAAATGAAAATGCTATAAACATTCATATACAAGTCTTGGATAGACATATGCTTTTATTTCCCTTAGGTAACTAACTAGCAATTCGCTTTTATATAGTTGTGTCAATACTTGATTAAACTCTCTTCCCCTAGTAGACCATAAACTTCTTTCCCTCCCCCTACCCCAATATATTTTTACTGATTTCAGAGAGGAAGAGAGAGGGAGAAGAAGAGAGATTAAGACATCAATGATGTGAGAGAATAATTGATCAGCTGCCTCCTGCTTGACCCCTACTGGGGATCAAGTCTGCAATGCACTGGGCATATGCCCTGACCAGAATCAAACCTTGACCTCCTGGTTCACAGACTGACACTCAGCCACTGAGCCACACTGGCTGGGCAACCACAAGCTTTTTGAGGATAGGATCCATGTCTTCTTTCTTTATAAATGAATCTCTACTGACTAGCACCATGCCTGGCACATACTAGATGCTCCATAAATATTAGTTGAAGGAAGTAAGCAAATAAAAACGACTGGAGAAAGGAAGAAAGGATTTTACATAACTCTGGGAATTAGAGTCAGATTGTGGAGAATCTATAATGTCCTGCCGAAGACCTTGGGTTTTGTTCTTGGCAATGGGGTTCTATTTAAAGTGTTTGAACAGGGCAAAATGACATAAATAAAGCTACATTGCAGAATTGTGTTGGTGTGTATTGGATGCATTAGAGTAAGAAGAAAATAAAAAACACACACATACAGTTGGGGGAGCAGGAGGAGAAATGAATAGATGCATGAGACAGCTATTATATAAGAAATAACCTATAGAATATGTCAACGGATGGGAACGGAAAGAGTAATGGGAATAGAGCCAAAGTTACCTTAGGATAGGAACCCAGACAGATTGGAATGAGATTGTCACATTGGTTGTAATAAATATATTGAGAAGAAGAGACAATTTAACAGAGAAGATATGGAAAAACTATTTTAGTGACCTTAGTTTTAAAATACTTGTTTGTATTTTAAACTTTACTTATTTTTTATGAATTTTATGTCTCTATATATGTATTTTTTAAAAAAATATGTTGTTGATTTCAGAAAGAGGAAGGGAGATAGGAACATCAATGATGAGAGAGAATCATTGATCGGCTGCCTCTTGCATGCCCCCTACTGAGGATCGAGCCCACAACCCAGGCATGTGCCCTGACTGGGAATTGAGCCGTGACCTGCTGGTTTATAGGTTAATACTCAACCACCGGGCCACGCCAGCCAGGCTATGTCTGTATATTTTTATAGACCCTCTAAAAAACACATTTTGGGGAAAACATTGTACATTTCTTACCAGTAACAAAATAAGTATGCAAAATTGCCTAGAACAGTGATTTATGGGTCCTATAAAATCTTATTTTTTATTATCCTGTTTGTTTTGTTGAACTAAACAATGGGACATAGATTTCATTCCAGGCCTTTTTATCTCTGGAGTCTGACTTCTTTCCTTAGCACCTAAAAGCTGTCTCAGAGCTATGATTCTGGAGGCTGCTGTGTGTCCTGGGAGGATCTGTTTGCTGCCCTCTGTGCTCCTTGGGAGTGGGGATGGGCTGCTTCATAACAATTGCTAGACTTTCAACTTTTCTACTAAACTGGAAGGAAGTGCTGCCTGTTGGGGGAGTTTTGTGGCTTTGAATAAAATTCATCTGTAAAATCAGGAGGATAATAATATAGACTTAAAATAAGATAGTACATGCTGGTACTAGTGTCTAATTAATGTTATTTTTTTGGATTAAAATAACTGCAGCCTACAGTAAAAATTAAGAAGTTTGACAATACCAAATGTATGTGAGAATGTGGGTCAACAAGATCTCCCATACACTGCTGGTGGGAGAGTATAATGTGGTGTAAACTCTCTGGAAAACTATTTTTCATTGTCTTATAAAATTGAAACTTCATGTACTCTGGTCTAGAAATTCTACTTGTAGGTCTGTACCTAAGTGCAACCAGCTCATGTTCATGCCCACTATGAGATGTGTACAGGGATGTTCACAGACGTCCTCATTGTAAGAAACAAACAAGCAGAAAGACAATGATAATGCACATCTTAGTCTTATTCCTGACTTTAAGAATATTTCTTTATTAAGCATGAGACTAGGTCTAGATTGTGACAGATTTATTTTATCATGTTAAAGGAATATCCATCTATTTCTATTTGACTAAGAACCTTGACTTAAATAATGTATATTGAATTTATCAAATACATTATCAGCATCACTTATGGAAATATATTTATTCTTGGAATATAATATGGTGAAACATATTTATAAAGTTTTTTTAGTTATTGATACATTTTAAATTTCTGGAATAAACTTCATTAGGTCAGATGTGTTACCCTATGATAGCTGAATATTATTTTCTAATATTTTATTAAATATATTTCTATTAATATTCATGTCAGCTTGATCTGTACTTGATTTTTCCTGTAAAATCTTTGCTGAATTTTTGTATCAATATTACCTTGTTAAAAAGCATTTAGAATTTTTCCTTTCCTTTTCATGCTCTAGGACAGTTCAGGTAATGTTGGAAGTATGTGTCATTTAAAGATTTCATAGAATTCCCTGTGAAACCATCTGAGCCCATTACTTTTTAAATGGGAAGTTGGTGAGAGAGAGCTCTGATAATTTCTCCTCTTTCTTCTATAGAAACTGGTCTATTAAGACTTACTATATTATGTTGTACTCTTCTAGAAAATTATGCATATAATTTTATCTAACATTTCAAAGTCATTTGCACATAGTCAGACAAAGAAGTCTATACAATTATTATAATTTTCTATAGTTTCAGTTATTTCTTATTATTTTAAAAATGTTTTATGTATTTATGGTTTGTTCTACTTTTTCCTGTGGGTTGTTGCTTTATAACAAACCACTCCAAATCTCAGTGGCTTAAAACAACAAACATTTATTTCTTCCTTGAGGATGTACAAGTGAGCTGCAACTCAACTAAGCTAGGTTGGATCTTAGCTTTCAGGTTCCAGGTTCTAGGCTCAAGAGTGCAGCTCTGGTTCAGGTCTGCTTCATGTGTCTCTCATGCTCTCTGGTCCCAGTGGCTTCCTAGGTCATGTTGCACTAGAGGAATGAATGGCAGGAGCACAAGAGGACAAATGGAAACACATGATGCCTTTTGAGCCATTCATTGTGGGACTTGCATGCTATCATGTATACATTACACTGAACAGTGCAAGTCACATGGCCAAACCCAGCGTCAATAATGTGGGAAAATGTACTCTGTCTATTATAGTTGGTGTTACTATAAAGTCACCTGGGAAAGGAAATGGCTATATAAATCTAATACTGGGTGGGCATGAAAAATGAGAATGACAATTTATTATACTACAGTCCACTCCTTTGTCTATTTTTTTATATCCCTCTCACATGCAAAATAAACTCTTGCACATGACATGGCAAAGTTTCATCCATTTATGACATCTGAGACCTCATACTAAGTTTGAATTTGGTTCCTTTGGACTGGGGATTTGTGAATTTAAAAACAGATTATTTCCCCTTAATCATCTGGCATGCAGTGACAGAGCAGGGACAGGGTAACCGCTACAAACACACTTATTCAAAAAGGGGACGAAGAGAAGGTACATGGTTGTTGCTGGTTTATAGCAATATTCACATCCTATGCCCAAGTATTGCCTGGCCCCTTTCCCGGGAGTAGAGCATTTTCCATTATTAGCCTGAACTTTACTCCCTGGGAACAGGTCCCATTTTATTGTCCTCTATGGCTCTTGACTCTGCTCCCTGGAAGGTTCTTTATCATCACAGTCCTTAGCCATTTCTGAAGCAGGCATTAAAGAATATACTCTCTAAGCCTGCTTCCTGCCAGGAAAAGTTGGAGGAACAAAGGCCTTATATCTTAAACAATTACAGTCTTGATCCTGGCTAGCAGCACTTTTGACAATTTAGTTCAATAAATTCTAAAAAGAAGACAGAATACAGAAACGGACACGTATCACAATGTAATGAGGCCAGTACATAATTAAAACAAAGACTGAAAATTTTAAAAGTCTCTATCAATTGAGAATTTTAAAATTTCCTCTTAAAACACTTTAGGCTCAAACATTTGAAATCAAAACCAAATTTTTGAATATCTGAAAAAATGATAATAGATCAGAACCCATAGATTTCATTTAAAGGATCCTCAGTAGATCCTTTCATCTGCATAAAATGGCTCCTAAAAAGTCTATGGATGTGGTCTTTTGATTTTCCCAGAGTACATAACATTAATTCTAGAGAGAGAAGCATATCTGTAAAGAGGATTGAGTGTGGTTATCAGCACAACAGGATCAAATATTTAGAAAACCCATGAAGTTTTTGAGAGACTTGGATTATGGTTAATGTTCTATGAATATTTGTTCTGTGTTTTTTTGGTGTATAAATATTAAAAACGATTGTATCTTCTTTCCAGATTGCCTCAGTTAGTGCTCCTCGCTCCCAAATCCAATCTTGTTTTAAACCTGTACAAAATTGCAATTGTGACCCTCTCTTTCTTTTCTGGACTTTTGCATGTTCTTGGTCTTTTGTTTATACTTGGACACCTTAGTTCTGCTTTAGGCAGTCTTTTTATCTATTCGGTGTGTGGGGTTTTCTCTTGCCTAGTTTCACCACGATGGGGTTTGCATTTTTTATTTCTTATTCTCTTTGTGGCTTTCAGGGGATTCCTAAGTAGATAAGGGGATATTCTGATTTAAACCACCATCTTTAAACTAGAAGTTCCACTTAGGAATCACAAAGACAATTGGGCTTCATGACAACATATTGCAACATGTCTACGCTAGTTTTGATAGCAAAGATAATTCAAGGGCAGCATAATGACCAATATTTTGATCTTACTTAGAAAAAAGAGGCCATCAGAACAACCTTTCTAATGTATCTTCCAACAAACTACCAAAAAATTTAAAAATAGCTTATGGAATATCCCCAAAGAAAATTTTCTAATATCCTTAACCACGCTTCAAGTGTTCATTCCTGTTGTGATTATAAAAATAAATCTAAAAAGAAAATCGTATGAATAATATGTAGAAGAACTTCCATGCTACTAAAGTAAATTGAAGCCAATTTAATGGGAATGGGTACTGGTTTGCCTTATTTAATCAACCTACATGGAGCTCAAAAGTTTTAAACATGAATGACAATTTATACCATGAATGCTAGTTGATTAAGTGAGAAGTTTGTGGTAATTTTTTATAAAAGGTCAGGCATTTGGTTTTCATCAAGAATTACCTCCTTGATTGAACTATTGTTATCAGGTAGAAATAAGATTGGACCTGAATCATTTTGAATACAGAAATGTAATTTTATATAAACATTAGCAGTTTTTAAAAATGGATGCTGTTTGTTAAAATATCACTTTTTGTATTGAAAAAAGAGAACAATAAAAGAATGTTTATTTTAAAATGTTTGGATTCTTACCTAGAAATTTGGAGGGCAGATTTTTAGAAGTTTCTCTGTTTTTCACTATTCAAAGAAGAAAAATCTTTTGTTTCTGTGGCTGAAAATAACGGGTATCTTTATATTTTATTAAAATAATTCTCCATAATTGACATCTCTAATTGTTTCATTCGAAGATATTTCTGCTTACTTTGAGCATAGGTGCAAAACAAACAAACAAACACATAAAACAACAATTACCATGTCCTAGCTGATTTGGCTCAGTGGATAGAACATCAGCCCTTGGACTGATGGGTTGTGAGTTCGATTCCAGTCAAGGGCACGTACCTGGGTTGCAGGCTTGATCCCAGCCCTAGTCAGGGTGTGTGTGTGGGAGACAACCAATCAATGTGTCTCTCTCACATCAATGTTTCTCTCTCTATATCTCTCCCCCTCCCTTCCACTTTCTCTAAAATTCAATGGGAAAATATCCTTGGGTGAGATTAACTTTAAAAAAAAAAATTAAGCTTACAATATATTAAAACTCCTGGAGTATTAAAAAAACAACAACAAAACAACAAACAAACAAACAACAACTTCCGTACCAAATTTAAATGTGGTGGTTTAAAATATGTACACAGATTCTTTGATACTCCTACTTCAAGGGATAGAGTTTCATGTCTTTCCTCGTTTGTGTGGGCTAAACTTAGTTACTTGCTTCTGATGAATACAGTAAGGTATAAGTGATAGTGTTTGGATTCCAAGACTAGGTAAAAAAAATCACTGTGGCTTTTTCCTTGATCTCTTTTTCGGATCCTTCACTCTGAGGGGAAGCCAGCCAATGGACTGAAGACAGTCCTATAGAGCGTTTGTGTGGCAAGGAACTGAGGCTACCTTCCAACAGCCACGAGAGTGCAACATCTCAGGAGCAGATTCTCCAGACCCTGTTGAATGTTGAGATGACTTCAACCCTAGCCAATATCTTGACTGCAACCTCATGAGAGACCTTGAGCCAGAACCATCCAGCTAGGCCACAACTAAATTCCTGTTCACAGAAATGGTGAGATAAGAAATACTTGTTGTTTTAAGCTAAGTTTTTGGAGAACTGTTCCACAGCGATAGATAGTTCCAATACTCGGTGTGACCAATTTCACGTCCTCTCTGAGGACTCACCAACATGGGCCTTGTATCTATATTCCACAGAGTGTAAAGCAACCAGCGTAACATCTGTCACTTATTTGCTTCCATTTCAACTTCCTGGGTCTATTTTCCAAGATCTTGATATCCCTATAGCTTCTTAAGAGTTGAATCAATATTAAAGAAAAATATGAAAACGTTAACATTTTTTGGATTTAATGGAAGAAAAAAATGATTTTTTCCCCCCCTAATTGAAGTGAGCCTCTTTTCCAAATAGGGAATATTAGAGGCCAAAATAGCTTTTGGCAAGAATTTACAGGAAAGAGGTTATTGAAATGGGGCATTCTCAGTTCCTAAAAATGCTACCAATAAATAGAAACCACCACTACCAACGAATTCTGCTGACTTCTCTCATGAAATCCACTATAACAGGAGAGGGACTGAGGTAACAGCTGTAACTTGATATAGCAGACCAAGGGCTGCCTCAGGATTTGAGATAGTGGGCATGAAAAATGAAAAATAAATGACACCCTAAGGGTACAGTGGATTAGTGGTTACCCTATCCGGTGTCAGGAGGCAAGGCAGGTCATTATATCTGGAGCTTCATTGGATTTATAGACAAACTGAAATCTAAAGCCATTTTCTGTCAGAAGGAGGTAGATTTTAGTTGATGAATGTTCAGTGATCAAACAATTCCTTTCACCTCATCTCCACCTTGAGACTGATTGATTACTTTCAGAGACCTTATTAGGAGCTAAAAAAGTCCTCCGCTCCCCAAATATCTCCTTTACTTGAAACATTCTTCAACTGTCACTAGAGAGGAGGCCTGGTCCAACAAGATTTATACAGTTACTGGTAAGTGAAATTGGTTTATTTTGATGGAAGAGCAGAATTTATCATTTAAGAACAGTTTATGTCTTCAGAAAATTTATTGTTCCACTTCTCCTCGTAAAACTGTTGTGAGGAAAAAATTAGTACATGTAATTAGTTTATGGAACAAGCTGCCTGTAGTGGAAGTAAATCATGAAGAAGCTTTATTTTTTCCTCTTACTACTCTCTTTCAACCGCTCTATGTTTCTTCACGCTTTAGGTGGATCCTATTGCTTTTCTAGTCACAGTTTTTATTTGCATATATTAATATTTCAGGTTTCTGTTAATCACAATTTTATTATTTTAGTAAGGCTACATTTCAGTTTAAAAATTTTAATTTTGGTAAAATATACATAATATGAAATTTACCATCTTGGCCACATTTAAGTGAATGGTGTAGTGGTATTAAGTACATTCATATTGTTGTGCAACCAACACCACCATCCATCTCTGGAAGTGTTTTCATCTTGCAAAATAGAAACTCTGTACTTGTTAAACAACAGCTCCCCATGGCCCTGGCAACCACCATTTCATTTTCTGTCTTTACTAATTTGACTACTCCAGGTATCTCATATAAGTGGAATCATACAGTATTTATCTTTTTGTAATTGACTCATTTTACTTATCATAATGTCCTCAAGGTTAATCCATGTTGTGACATGTATCAGAATTTCCCTCCCTTTTAAGGCTGCATAATATTCCATTGTATGCTTATTTTGTATTTTGTTTACTTATTCATCTGTTGTTGGACCTTTGGGTTGCTTCCAATTTTTGGCTATTGTGAATGATGTTGCTATGAATATGAATGTGCAAATACCTCTTCAGGACCATGCTTTCAATTTTGAGGGAGTATATATTCCCAGAAGTGGAATTGCTAAATCATATGATAATTTCATTTTAGCTTTATTTTTTTGGAACTGCCATACTGTTTTCTATAATGACAGCACCATTTTACATTTCCACCAACATTGTACAATTCCTCTATATCTTCATCAATGCTTGTTCTTTTTTTAAAAAAAAATTATTGAATTTATCGGGGGTGATGTTGGCTAATAAAATTATATAAGTTTCAGGTGTACAATTCTATAATACATCATCAGAATATTATATTATATGTTCACCACCCAAAGTCAAGTCTCCTTCCATCATCATTTGTCCCCTCTTTACCTTCTTCTACTTCCCCCTCTGCCCCTTCCTGTCCCCCCAACCCCCTTTCTTTCCCTTGGTAATCACCACACTCTTGTCTGTGTTATGAGGTTTTACTTTTTTTGCTTAATCCCTTCACCTTTTTCAGCCCCCTTTTTTTATAGTAGTTCTCCAAATGGGTATGGTATGAGGTGGTATTTCTTTGCGGTTCCATTTTATTTTAACATATTCCATGCACTAATTTAATACAAGTGTCACTCTCTTAGTCTTGACACATGCTTAGAAATCTATTATGGGGAAGATGGAAACAAGGGAACATTTGATTCTTTTTCTTCTCTCTTCTTTCCATTTTCTCCCACAATTTCAGCACTCTTTTTGGCACCTCCAGGATTGAATAGAGAGAAGGGAGGATTAGTGGAGGGCAGCAAAAATGAAAAATAAATGACACCATAAGGGCACAGTGGATTAGTGGTTACCCTATCCGGTGTCAGGAGCCAAGGCGGGTCATTATATCAGAGCTGCTCCTGATGGCTGAGCAGGGTGCAAAGGTTCCATTGAAGCAAGGCAGGTTCAACCAATGGTGGGAAATGAGAAGGTATTTCCCATGGGCTAGAGTGGGCCCCAAAACAGTTATCAGGTTTGGGTCACCTTGAAAGGACTCTGCCTCTAGAGATCTGCTGGCAGAGCTAGGTGCCCCTAATGGAGAGAATCATGTGGGCTATTCTGTTATAAATGGGTGATAAGGAGGAATGCCAAGAGCTAAGTCAGAGGGCCAGTGCCAATACCGATCAACTGTAAGTCCACAGTGAGGGGACCCCCCAAAGTGCTCCATAAGAGCAAGCATTTGGACATATGCCACTCGCAGAGGAGAGCAACATCATAGTCCATCAACACTAGTCAGGTAAGACCTTACCTGTTCTTTCTCTTTCCTTCCTCCAACCAAGACAGGCAGGTGGTGAATGAAGAAGAAAAAGGTGGAAATACAGCACAGAAGAGGGTCATGCCCTGCTCTCCTCTTGCCAATTGCAGATCTCTTCACTCTGAGTTAAGCCTGAGCTGCAGTAGGAGGAGAAGCTTCAAACTGGTTGAGAGACTGGAGATTTGATATGGTTTTACTGGGCTTAATACATCAAGTTAGTGATGTTTGTTTATACCTGAGTGTGACTTAAAATATGGTATCTGGCCCAGCTGGAGTGTCAACCTATGAACCGGGAGGTCACGGTTCAATTCCTGGTCAGGGCACGTGCCTGGGTTGTGGGCTTGATCCCTACTGTGGGGCATGTAGGAGGCAGCCAATCAATGACTCTCTCTCATCATTGATGTTCCTCTCTCTCTCCCCCTCTCTGAAATCAATAAAAATGTTATCTGACTTATATATTGTCTTGGGATGAGACAGAATAGCATAACTAAAAGTCACGGGCAAGAGGATAATAAAGTTGTTTTAGCTTCTTGTAGTTTTCTGAATCCAACTTATTCTTATTAAAAAAACAAAAAATAAGCAGAACAGTATCTGCACATAGTGAGTGCTCAATAACTGTTATGTATTATCATGTTATCTTTAATATTGTTAGTATCGTGCCTAATTCTTTCATGCTCAGATCCTATGGTGAAAAATCAGTCACGGAAAAGGCAGGATTAGCGGGGGGAGTTTTGAGATCCAGAGAGGCTGTTTTGCATAGTTGTTAGAGTTATTTTATTAGGGTGCAGATAAGTACCTGCTAATTCCCATTTTTCGGTTTAATAAAATATACCCAATTAAGAATTAATGTGGTTTCAGGACTAATTTCCTCTTGGCTACACTGAAATAATGAGATGGTTCAGTTATATTACTAAATCAAACTCTAGAGGCGTGGGGGAAGAGGGGCAGAGAAATGGCTTGTTGAAGTGTCTGCTGTATTTTGGACCTCATGGCATGATTGCAATGTTAGATATAAAGCACAGCAGGGGTCGGAATGAACTTTCTCACCCTCCAGAAACGCTAGTGAAGCTATAACATCCAGAGCAGATAAGCGTATTCTTGCCTTTATGAAACACACTTGTTCCAACCTAGATATGACTCCCACAAAGAATTTCAGCCCAATGTGAAAAAGAAATCAGATTAGAAGCTAATTAATCATCCTTCCTAGACATTACTTAGCACTGATGATTAGCTTTTTGTTGTTGTTGCTAATAAGCTTTTTATTTTAGGACAGTTGTAGAGTTACAGAATTATTGAATGGATAGCACAGAGCTCCCACATACCTTATACCCACTTTCCTCTATCATTAGCATCTTACAGTATATGTACACTTGTTACAAATGAGCCAATATTGATATGTGATTATTAACTAAAGTCATACCTTATCCATATTTCCTCACTTGTTCCTGAATGTCTTTTTCCTGTTTCAGGATCACATTCCTGATACTGCATTACATTTAGTCATCATCTTTCCTCAGGCTCCTATTGGCTGTGACCATTTCTCAGAATTTCCTTATTTTTGATGACCTTGACAGTTTTCAGAATTAGACAGGGATTATGTTTTGTTTGTTTTTTTAAACCACAGATGTAAAGTGCCATTCTCATGACATATCAAGGATGCATAGGATCAACAGGATGTAACTGAGGTTTTGATCACCTGGCTGAGGTGGTGTTTATTAGGTTTCTCTACTGTAAGTTTTCATTTTTTTCTTCCCTTTTGCTTACTGTACTCTTTGGAAGAAAGTTACTTTGTGTAGTCTCCACTCAGTCGGGGGGAGTTAAGCTACATGTCCTTGGAGCTGAGTGTCTACATAAATAGTTTGAAATTCTTCTGCATGGGAGATTTGTCTCTTAGGCTACATTTATTTATTTACTTATTCAATTGCTTATTTATATTATAATATAAAAAATTATTTTATAATAATTGGATTAACACCATATTGGGTTAGAATTCAATACTATGTTATTTTGTTGCTCTAACTGTCCCAGCTTGGAGCACTGGGAACTCTTTTAGCTGGCTCCTGTGTCCCTTTGACATTCACCATCATTGTGGAGGTTGTTTGTTTGCTTTCCTACTTTCTGGCACAACAAATTGCCTCAGGCTCATCTTGTGGATTTCCTGCCCCAGTTCTAGAATAAGCTATTTCTCCAGGAGCTCTGATTCCTTTAATTGGAGATGGTATTAGATACAAAGAACGAAATGCCAGGTTTGCTTGTTGCTACTGCATACATGTCTTTGCTTCTAGGTCCTCTTATCTGAAGGAGCAAGGAGATATATTTGTGCATCCTAACCTATAAATAAATACATATCCACAAATATTTCTGTATGTGCCCATCCGTATCCAGATTAAACTATGCATGAGTTTATGCTGATGTCTCCAACTCTAACCCACAGCACACAGATCATTCTAGGCTCCTTTACTTGCCTGTTTGTAATCTGTCACTCCAACAGTGAGAAACTTTACTTCCTCCCGCCCCATCCATTTACTTGAGTGTCCCATTATTGTGTCCTTGTATAGTGGTTCCAGAGTTGTTAATCCACACTCTTTTGAAGAACAACTTCATCAACTAGATTACTGTGCTTATGTGCAGTTTCTTTAGCCTCATTTCCAAACTTAATTAGGTCAGCACCTTATTCCTTCACCCTCATTCCATCCCTTCAGTGAGGTTGTTTCAAACATTTGTAATACAGCCAGATTTTTAAACAATTTACTGGGGTGACATTGGTTAACAAAACTGTGGTAGAATAGTAAGAAGCTAGGAAAATTTCTGGGCAAGTAGAATAGGGAAACTGAGACAAGAGAATTAAAGGCCAAACAGTGTGGGTAGTTTGCAGCCAGCTTGTGAATCGCAAGACCTTATCTACCTCAACCAAGGATACTTAAGAGCAAATGGTTTATAGCTCTCCCCGCCAACCAGAAAATACATAGCTTAAATCACCCTGGTCATGGAGAGAGAGAACAGAGACCCAATTAATGGCATTTGTGCCGGCCAAACCCAAGGACAGATGGAGTAGGGGAACAAATAACAAGACCCCCATTAAAGCCAGACAGACCTAAGATAAAAATGAAACAGTAAAACAGAACAAAGATTAACCCAAAACTCCCTTATATGCTCATTTTGATGCATCAGCATATTAAAAATGCACTTGGAAAGCTGATGAATATTCTGCTGAAATCCTCCCCTAAGATTCTCGCCTGCAGAAAAAAAGGGGGGAATAAAAAGCCCTCAAGACATAGCGTCAATGTGGCCCCCTCTAGAGCAAGCCCATGCCGCTGGCTGGACATGAACTTTTTATTTCTGCCTAAATTCTAAGGGTCGACATGAGACTAGCATCTAGGGGAGCAATGGGCATCACCACCCAAACTTACCCCCAACCTTGTCTCCAAGGCCCCCTTTTTCTCTCACTTCCCAATGAGCTAAAGCAGCCCAGCTCTGACTCACTTCTTTCCTGTAACATTTCTAGAGAGCCAAGCAGAGCACCGCCTAGGCTTTCTACCATAGTTTTGTCTACCATAGTCCTTTCCTTGTTTCACTGCCCCCAGCTTTAATAAACGTACTCTCAAAATCACCTGGACTTGTGTTGTGAAATCTTTCCTGCAGGAAGTCGAGAACCCACACACCATGGGCTAGCCTTAGGCAGGCCCACTCCAGTCTCTTTTCATTCCCATTTATCCCCTTCTTTCACCTCTCTCTATGCCCCTTCCCCTCTGGCTATCACCTATTGTTGTCTATGTCTATGTGTTTTATATATATATAATTTGCTTAATCCCTTCATCTTTTTTACCCAGCTTTTAACCCCCTTCCCTCTGAGAGCTATCAGTCTGTTCCATGTATCTATGACTCTGTTTGTTAAATTATGTTGTTCATTAGATTCCACATACTAGTATAAGTGAGATTATATGGTATATGTCTTTTTCTGACTGGCTTATTTCACTTAGCATAATACTCTCCAGGTCCATCCATGCAGTCACCAAAGGTAAGATTTCCTTCTTTTTTACAGCTGAGTAGAATTCCATGGTGTAAACACACCACAGCTCTTTTAAACACTCATCTACTGATGGACGCTTGGGCTGTTTTCAGAGCTTGGCTACTGTAAATAATGCTGTACTGAACATAGGAGTTCATATCTTCTTTCGAATTAGTGTTTCACATTTCTTTGGATATATTCCCAGAAGTGGAACTCCTGGGTCAAAAGGCAGTCCAATTTTTAATTTTTTGAGAAACTCCATATTGTTTTCCACAGTGGCTGCACCAATAGTGTACGAGGGTTCCCTTTTCTCCACATCCTCCCCAGCACTTGTTTGTTGATTTATTGATGATAACCATTCTGACAGCTGTGAAGTGGTATCTCACTGTAGTTTTAATTTGCATCTCTCTGGTGATTAGTGATGTTGAGCATCTTTTCACATGTCTACTAGCCACCTGTATGTCCTTTTTGGAGAGTGTCTATACAAGTCCTTTGCCCATTTTTTAGTGGATTGTTTGTTTTCTTGATGTTGAGTTGCAGCTAGATTCTTTTGCTACAGTCTCCATTCCATCCCATCACAGAGTAGTAAAAGCACAATCAAAGGCAGATATTGTTAACGTATTTTTATTGGTTGCCCAATATTCATGGTGCCACAGACTATAATTTACTTAGATAAATGCCTATTGATAAACATTTAACCAATTATCTTTTTTTGAAAAATTGCCTGTTCTTGGGCTGTTATAAATACATCGGTAACATTCTTACATGTTAATTTTTGCACATTATTTCATGATGTGAAATTTCTATAGATGATTAAATCACTGAATTAAAGTGTGAGCATTTTGAAGTCCTGTAATATTTCTAATTACAGTCTAAAAATGTAAACTTCTATCAAAACTAAATGAGAAGGCTGGAAAGATAAAGAATTATAATTTAAAAGTGTCTTTTTTTTCCTATTTGACATACCCAAAAATATATCTTTTATGATATTATATGAGTCTGAGCATTTTCACCATTTATACTTAATCATTTTTTTGTTATCTGTTATGCCTCTTACCCATTATTCTTTTGAGTGTGAGTTTTGTTTCTCATATGCTTTTAGTCATGTGGATGTTCAGCTAAACTTGGGGCCTGATGCTTCATTTGTAGAAAGTCACTGACCTCCTCCATGTCATGAGTAACACCGGGCACTCTGCTTTATGGGACTTCCCGAAGATCCCATTTTTGGAAAGCAGGCAATGCAGAAGAGACTGTCTTCCTCCCCCTGTTGTTCTCTGAGAGCCCAGCCTAAAGACTCTTCTCTATCTGCTACAGTCACAGGATTTAATTCCTCAGTAACTGTAACTAGCAAGGGTTTATAGTAGTGGTCTTTATATATCTCTTCAAAGTGCTGTTACTATTTGAAGATTCTTCTTATGTGAGCATTTCCTAGAATATAGTTTCAGAACTCCTCAGAAGAAGTGAAGATTTCATATGATTTGTAACCAGTACTGCACCTATGTGCGTGGAAGAAGTTTCTTCTCTGTCAGCCTCAAAAAGACTGCATCCTCAAAGAGACTGACCACAAGAAATGTTTCCACACCTGAGACTTTATGATGGATCTTTCACAAAAAATGTCTGTCTTGGGTTGAGTCAAGAGCCTTTTTTTTTTCCTCAGTCAAATCATAGAGTCTCCAGTTCTTGGGGTTCGTATGGTTTTATCTTCATGGCTTTGGTTTTTCAACCTGGAGCCATGCCAGAGTGGAGAGACCACCAGGGCATGGTTGGTGGTAATAGTCTGCTGCTATCCGGCAGGACAATCTTGAATAGTTAGCTAACCTTTCTGAGCTTCAATCAAGATGGTTGAGGGTGGGTAGGGAGTTGGGCAAGGTAGTTCCCTAAACCCGAAGGACTCCTCTGGCTCCACATCTAATTTGAGTTAGTCTATAATCACGTATCATAGAGTTGAATGGTAAGCCTAGTTTAAAGGCTACAATTATATTGCCAAACTTCTTTAAGAAAGGTCAAATCCATCCCTCATACTCCTCCCTTTTCATATATAGAACCAGAGGCAAGGGACCAGGGTTATTCTTGTAGCTGCAGTCGACTTTCCTCTTCAACCCCTCACATTCTTTCCTGTTAAATTTAGCAATCCTTTCTTTTTTCCTGAAAAGAAGCTATAAAAATCACTCTTGTCCTCAAACTCAAATTATGCCTTGACCAAGTAGGTGTTCAGAATTTGGAAATGCAATGATTTTCAAGGATTTAAATGCAAAACGGAGTCACCTTAAGGCTACCTCATCATATTTTAATTCAGTTTCACTTAGTACTAATTTAAAACAGAAACCTGTGGAGAACAGAGGGGATGGCTATAGAGCCAGGAGGTAAAAGTCTGGGAAAGCAGATAACCTCCCTGTCCTTCTTCCCTTAAGCACCCCTCTCACTGCCCCCCCCCCCCCCCCCCAAGCTTCCACTCCCAACTGCAGCTCACTCCTGCCCAGGCCCAGGTTTCTTAGCATTTGTTTTAATAATTGCAGAGGATTCACTGGTCTAAATTCACCATCTCTTCCCGTGTAAAGCACGCCACCTCTCATGATGATACTCCCTTTACAACAGAGCACATGCGGCCCGTCTGCTCCACAAATTCAATCAAACGCCCCAGCAGGACGCAGCCTCTGCAGGAGTAGGTGAGGGTGATAGCCGAGGGTGTCAGAGAGAGAGAGATTTATCAGCATCCTCAAGCACATGCTCTGCGCTTGCCTCATGGACTGCCAGCGCTTTTTATTTTCTGTTTGCTCCCTCCTCTGCAGAAGCTCCAAGAACACTGCAGCTTCTTGGGCGTTTCAGGCGTAACTGAGAACTTCTTGGCATGAATCCGAGAACTGGTGAGACAGACGTGCGCTGGGCTCTGTGTGGCTGCTCTTGCGGGCACTCCAGGGCTGCTGCTGTAAGACTTGATACAAACAGATGATTTCTCTCAAGAATCCAGAGAGGTGCGGATCATACCAGGCTGAGCCTGTGGTTCAACTGTCCAATGTGATGCCCCGGGGTCCTTCCAGACAGCTTTTAACTAACATGTAGAGCACAAGGCTGGTGACAACTTTAATTTAATTTTGTGTGATGTTTTCAAAATGGGAAGCAGAAAGGCAGGAGGGGACCCAACCTGCCTGGCCAACAATGAGTGGGAAAACATCACCAGCTTGACCTAAATGGAATAAGCCTGTGTCCTTGCTTTTCTAGTACTCTCATTGCTCAGAATGGTGTGATTACTGGTAAAGAGATTTCAAGTTTCTTGAGCTCTGTGTAATTTATAGATTTTCCCTACACAGAGATGATTGAAAATGTCAGGATAACAGAAACCTTTCCTCCCCTCAGTCCTAATTGAGGGGGTGAGGTGGGGTTGGGAAGTAAATGGAATGCAATGCTTCATTTCACCAGCATTGGAGGATTGATCGCTAAAGACCTGGGTCTACCAGATGCATGGGGATCTTGATGACTGCGTTAGGGCCCAATAAGATCTTTGGGGTAACAAAATACGGTGCCCTGGGAACGCAGGAGCTCTGGAATCTCACTGACCTTTGCCACAAACAAGCCACGTGACCCTGAAAAAGCCCCATCTCCTCCCTGGACCCCGGAGTGCTCATCTGTAAAATGTAAACTCTGAATTCTGAATTTTGAGGGGATTATTTTAGAGGGTAAAATAAGGCTGCTTTAAACGGGTGTGAGTGGTCACAGGAGGCAAAGGCAAACTGGATCTGTGCTCCTTTGCAGTCGAGCCTGCAAAGCAGCACATTTTATATTTGGCTTCTTTGAACCAGAGCTTTCACCTGCAGATAAAAACAGTAAATATCTTTTAGGACTGTGGTGAATAGTGCAACTTGGAAACCATAAATTTGTATTCAAGGGTGAAGGGGAGATAAACCTTGGGAGGAGCAGTGTTGTCATCGTAGTGAATAAAGCACTCTTTGGAGAAGTGCCCATTTTTGTAAATTCAGTTGTTTGGTTTTTTTGGTGTTTAGTTGTGCAAGTTCTTTATAAATTTTGGATATTAACCCCTGTCAGATGTATCATTAGTGAATATCTTCTCCATTCAATGGGTTGTCTTTTTATTTTGTCGATGGCTTTCTTTGCTATGCAAAAACATTTTTAGTTTGATATAGTCCCATTTGTTTATTTTTCTTTTGTTTCCCTTACCCAAGGAGATATATCAGAAAAATGTTGCTACAAGAAATGCCCCAAAATTTACTGCCTATATTTTCTTATAGGGTTTTTGTGATATGGAGTGTTACACTTAAGTCTTTATTCTATTTTGAATTTATTCTTGTGTATAGTGTAAGAAGGTGGTCTGGTTTCTTTCTTTCTTTCTTTCTTTCTTTCTTTCTTTCTTCTTTCTTTCTTCTCTTTCCCTTCTCCCTATCTTTCTCTTATCTCTCTCTTCTCTCTCTCCTCTCTCCCTCTATCCTCCCTCCCCCTTTCCCTTTCTCCTTTCCTTCTCTTTTCTTTCTTTCTTTCTTTCTTTCTTTTCCTTCCTCCTTCCTCCTTCCTTTCCTTCTTCCTTCCTTTTTCCTTCCCTTTTTTCTTTCTTTCTTTCTTTCTTTCTTTCTTTCTTTCTTTCTTTCTTTCTCTCTTCTTCCCCTTCTCCTCCTCCTCCTCCTCCTCCTCCCATGTATCTGTCCAATTTTCCCAACACTATTTGTTGAATAGACCGTTGTATTTAGCCCATTGTATGTTCTTGGCCCTTTGTCAAATATTAATTGACCATGAAGGTGTGGGCTTATTTCTGGGCTTTCTATTCTGTTTCATTGATTTGTGTCTGTTTTTATGCAAGTCTGATGTGTTTTGATTAGTGTGGTCTTGTAGTATAGTATAGTCTACTATCAGGTGGCATAATTCCTCCAACTTTGTTCTTCTTTCTCAAAATTGCTGTGGCTATTTGGAGTCTTTAATTGTTCCATATAAATATTTGAAATATTTGCTCTAGTTCTGTGAAATATGCCATTGTATAATGATAGGAATTGTGTTGAATCTATAGATTGCTTTGGATAATATGGACATTTTACTGATGTTAATTCTGCCTATCCATGAACATGGTATATGCTTCCACTTATTGTATCTTCTTCAATTTCTCTCTTGAGTGTCTTATAATTTTCCAAGTACCGGTCTTTTACATCCTTGATTAAACTTATTCCTAGGTATTTTTTATGCAATTGCAAATGGGATTGTTTTATTTTTTTATTAGAAATCTGCCATCAGTATCTTCGTTTATCTGCACTAAACATGTCTTTTGTTTCTCTGAAATATTTTTGACTCAGCATTTCAGTGTAATGAATATGTTCTACAGAATCTCCAACATTCCACTTCCTTAGCAAGGAGCTCCTGGTGGGAACAGAGTGTGGACAGCTACAAGTGCCATATGGAGCTATTTGCTGCAGCCACTGATTCTTAGACACCTCAACCCTGGTCATTTTCTTGTAGACTTAATAAAACAATCTGCTTTACATGACAGATCTTCCAAACCAGCATACATATTTAGACACACAAGCATGGTGGTATCTTGTCAGATTATCACCCCCTCTGCCTGTCATTCTTGAAGAACCAAAATAGGGAGAAAGTGGAAAGAGAGATTACTGGTGCATATGCAACTGTCCAAAATCTAAATATAGGTCATATGAGTGACTAAAAATTACCTCCACAGATCCCATCCTTTTCTCACTACATTTTCTCATATCTGCATCTCTAATCTGCTCTTTGCTTTTCTTTAGTTTCTTTTCACTTTTCTACCTTTCTGACTGCCTCCTCCCAGCAAAAATATTTAGAACTTTTTGAAGGGTCACAGGAATGCTTACAAATATTTTGATTTTTATTCCTTCATGCACATGGTGGGATTGAACTCAGGCATGTCCCATTGACATGCGTTGGCCAATGAAATATCAACAAAAGTTTAAAGAATTAGAGTATTATTTGGCATAGAGCAGGACAACATTCTAAATGGGTGACTGGTTCATCAGCTTGGGTCCTAGTGGGAAGATGACTTGGAATAGGACCCTCCAACACAATGAAGAACATGTCTGGCAAGTGAGAAATCTGTTGTTTAAAGCCACTGGGATTTGGAAGATGTTACTATAGTGCAGCCTAACCTAACCTGACTGCTACATAGTATTAAGGCTATTTTCAAAACAAAAGAATGGGTCATGTAGTTTGTGAATCATGTGAGTGTGTGTATACCTGGAACATGTTATCTCTATCATCTCCCAAGAAACGGGATGAGGTAGAGTGACCCAGGAAGATGGAGGATGGCCTCCTCATTCCCCATCCAATTAGTGGAGCAGCAGAGAGCTCCCAGGCCAACAATGACGGGGTAGCAGAAATAAATATTTCAAGGCAGCACTGTTTTTGTATGAATGCAAAATCCCATAGATGCTTTTCTTAGTATAACTGGCTAGGAAGAAAATCATAGCCTTGTTTCCTGTGGCTCAACATTCAGTTCAGCATTTATGACAGACACTGGGGGCGACTATACCAGGATGTAAAGACCAGTTCATGTTCTGGTTTCCAAGGATCTTGCAATTTTATGCACTTCCCCAGCAGGTGTTCCATGAAAACAGAAAAAGAAAAAAAAAATCCAAGCAGATTCTTAATCAATGGTAAACATTAGCACTTCTATATTTTATCTCAGGTCAAAAGCATGGATCAGCATATTTAATATTGGCTTTTATAATATGGGGGTCTTTTCTATTCTGCAACTGTTGTCTGCAGTATTATAGCCAGTAATCTTATTAGGTAAATTCTTCAGCTCAGCTGGTTGTATGGGTGGTGGTTTCTTATTTTAATTAGTTATTTCAGGGTTTGGGTTTTTTTCCTAATCTGGATTTGAAAAGATTTCACTGGGCCTCATTGATCCTAGAGATCATATTCTAAGACTTTTGGCAGGTTTCTGCTATCACCCCTAGTATAACTGTGGCTAAACTTCATAGATGGGCACTAATTGGGTGGAAGGTCAGTGGAAATTAGTTACCAGAATGAATTTGTGTCTGCTTTAAAAAAAGAAAAGTATTTTAAATGCAAATAGCAACTCAAAAAATTCTCACAAAGTTCTGACAGAAGACTTCCAAGTGGGAATCCTGCTGAGCTGCTGCACTGAGTAGATAAAACTCATTTATAATTAGTGTCACTATTTGCATACAAACAGTTGATGGGCTAAAGTATTTAAAAACTACTTGCTCTCTTACAGAGATTATATGTGTTCCTGCAGCCACATTCAGCCTAATCAGCTGCTTGCCAGAACCCCTCTTCAGAGGCCACTCCGGACCCCAGTCTAACCTACATTGAAATATAACAAAGACTGAATTAGTATACTCCCCCCAAATAAAATGTTATTGAATGTAGCTGGATGTTTCTGAAATATTAGCTGAAAAGAAATTTAATCTCCTGACTGCTCCATTTTATCTTAGGGACAGAGGAAGAGCAGAAATCTCAAACTGATTAAGAAGTTTCTGTCACCTATGCAATGGGTCATTTGAAATAATAGAAATCGAATTGTAGAAAATTTAGAAAATAGCATTTCATATGCACCCACTTTTGGATGTGGACTAAATCCAGTCCTACAATTAAGACCTTATTACATAACTCTAGATGCCTTCCACATAGAATATGGTCTGAATTAAGGTCCCATGGAACTAAGCCACTATAGCTATAAAGCTATTGGAATGAAATCTTTACTTGCCTGTGGCTATTGATGTGAGAACATGTGTTGCTCTTCTTTTTTTATTTGACAGGATTACACTCATCCTTCAAGACTGATGAAATATTATGTCTTTTGACTCTTCCTGATTCTCGCTCTTGGTAGTAGTCATGGTTTCAGGAGGAAATAGGTATGCACTCAAATTGGGTAATTTCAGGAGAGTTCATAAAGGGCTATTTATGGGTCAGGTAGCTATTTAAGGAAGCTACAAGGGAAAGAATGCAGGACACTGAAGTTTGTAACATCAGGGCCTGATTGGGCAAGGGAACAGAAAGGATTATCAGGAAAACCAAGGTTTGTATATCGCTTTCCAGCTACCAGGGTCTTCACACATGTCATTTCAGTGAATTGTTATCTCATTGTATCTGGAGGTGACTTTTTCTGAAAAAGACATATTTGCAGATTAAGAAACAGATTCTGAGGCTAAGGGACATGACCATGATCACAGGGCCCCACACAGCTTCCTAACTCTGAATTCCAAATTCCACACCAGTCTGCCTTCAGCCTCTTCTAGAAACCCTGGCTTTTTTTGAGGGAGGCAGTCTGTTTAGGAATTGGGGTGAAGTGGGGAGGTACCTCTGCTACTCCCAACCCTGGAAAATGTATGTCCCTCCTGCTGAACCACACAGGTTGTCTTCTTTTTTTTTTTTTTGTAATTTATAAATTTACTAGAGGCCCAGTGCACAAAAATTTGTGCATTCGGGGGGTCCCTCAGCCTGGCCTGTGCCCTCTCGCAGTCAGGGACCCCTCGGGGAATGACCACCTGCTGGCTTAGGCCCACTCCCTGAGGGATCGGGCCTAAGCTGGCAGTAAGATATCCCTCTGGCATCCTGGGAGCTCTCGGGAGATGTCCACTTGCCAGCAGGGAGCAGGCCTAAGCTGTAGTTGGACACCCTTAGTGCTGCTGAGGAGGTGGGAGAGGCTCCCGCCACCACCGCTGTGCTGGCAGCCGTCAGCCTGGCTTGTGGCTGAGCAGAGCTCCCCTGTGGGAGCGCACTGACCACCAGGGGGCAGCTCCTGCATTGAGCATCTGCCCCCTGGTGGTCAGTGTGTGTCATAGTGACCAGTCATTCCCAGTCGTTTTGCTGTTAGGGTCAATTTGCATGTTACCCTTTTATTATATAGGATAGAGGCCTTGTGCATGGGTGGGGGCTGGCTGGTTTGCCCTGAAGGGTATCCCGGATCAGGGTGGGGGTCCCGCTGGAGTGCCTGGCCAGCCTGGGTGAGGGGCTGATGGCTGTTTTCAGGCTGGTCAAGCCCCCCAGTGGGGACCCTCACCCCGTGGGGGTGTGGCCAGCCTGGGTGAGGGGCTGATGGCCGTTTTCAGGCTGTCCACGCCCCCTGGCTACCCAAGCTCCCAGCCTCTCCTTTTTTTCTTTTTCTTTTTTCCCCTGGGATTTATTTATCTTCTATAATTGAAACTTTGTAGCCTTGAGTGGAGCCCAGTGCTGGCCAGGGCAGGTGGGAAGCTTGGCTTCCTCCATTGCTGGGGGCAATGCAAGCCTTCTGCTCACTCCAGCTCCATGGCTGTTGCCATCTTTGTGACAGACTGACGGAGTGATGGTTAATTTGCATATTACTCTTTCATTAGATAGGATAGGAAGTGGCAAACAACACACAAAGGTCCCAGTTTCTCTCAGTTGGTGCCATCCTATATAATAAAAGCCTAATATGCTAAGTGTCCGGTCGTCTGGTCGGCCGTTCAACCAATCAAATGCTAATGATAGGCTAAGGCTGCTCATCCGCTCACTATGATGTGCACTGACCACCAGGGGGCAGACACTCTGACTGGTAGGTTAGCTTGCTGCTGATTTCTGGCCGATCAGGACTGAACGAGATGGGCCAGACATGCCCTGGAGCCCTCCCACAGTCCCTCCCTGGCTGGCCAACCTCCCATATCTCTCCCTGGCCCTGATCATGCACTGGTGGGGTCCCTCAGCCTGGCCTGCACCCTCTTGCAATCCAGGACCCCCTTGGGGCATGTTGGAGAGCCAGTTTCAGCCTGACAATGGGCAGATGACAATGGGCAGAGCTGCCCCCTGGTGGTCAGTGCGCTCCCACAGGGGGAGTGCTGCTCAGCCAGAAGCTGGGCTCACGGCTAGCAAGCTCAGCAGCAGTGGTGGCAACCTTTCCTGCCTTTGCTGCAGTTGGACATCCCCCGAGGATTCCCGAACTGCGAGAGGTCACAAGCTGGGCTGAGG
The DNA here is from genome assembly GCF_014108235.1 of Myotis myotis. Taxonomy (NCBI): domain Eukaryota; kingdom Metazoa; phylum Chordata; class Mammalia; order Chiroptera; family Vespertilionidae; genus Myotis; species Myotis myotis. The sequence continues at coordinate 39,265,800 of NW_023416335.1, forward strand.
GACCCCCCCAGGAGGTTTCTCACATAAAAGTCCTCCAAATCTCTGAACACAGGGATTTAAGAAATCTGATTGTTGCTAACCTTTTCATTATCAATTAATTTGGTGAGTGCCCTTAATGTTCCAGAACAATAGACAACATGAGATGTCACTGCTAGGAAAGATATTCTAGAGTTCCCCCCAGCAGACCAGCCCCCAAGACTTGCATCAAGGTCTTCCCACCTCACATTTGCCTTATGTCTCCTCTGTGGGAAAGACAGCTGAGCCTTTTGGAGACAGTTTACCAGAAGACAAATTCTGAGGTTAGTGGATGGAGCAAACTTGACAGACCTTTCTGGAAATGTCTATGTAATAAAGAGAACAGGGTTTAGAGCTAGTCACATCTGAGTTTGAATCCTTATGATCAGTCGTACACCAGTCATGACATTTCTTGTAGTATTGTCCTAAATAGTTAAATGAAATTATAAACAGTTTCTTGTAATTTAACTTTTATCGTACATCTGTCTTATTGTACCAAGTAGATGATAAACTCCTAAATCATGGTGCTCTGTACTTTTTTGTGTTTATCACTATGGTTTGATTATTAGATCTGGAAATACTGTCAAGGTTGTGAAAACACAGGTAGTCTGGCTTCAAAACACTGAAATTCAATAACTATGCAAGGCATAATCTGCCAATTTGTATCTATTAAAGAAATGAAACTTACTGGTAAGCAAAAGCAGGTGTGTCATCTTAGAAGAGGAATGTGAATGTTAATTTTGAGTTTGGTAATCAGTGTTATATTGTCCATCCTGAAACCATTCACTTATTTAGGTTTGAATATTAAGAACCTGCAACATGAATGCCTTTAAAAATCTCAGATCCTCTGTGTGTGGTGGGTTTCAGAGACTTCTCAGAATTATCATCTATCCCTAACATAAGCATAGCTTTCACAGTTATTATGTGCTACATGAAAGAGTCAAAAACAACTGCTGTCTACCAACCTTGAAAAAATATGCTGGTGTTTGTTTGTTTGTTTGTTTTTAAGGGGAAAAATGACCTAGGTCCAGTGCTCCAAATAGAGACAGGGATTGTTGAATGCAAATCTATCCATATTTGTTTAATGGGATATAGGCTATACAGAGGTGAATCATGTTTATGCAGGTTGCTTGCTTTGTTCACTTAATATTATACTATAAGAATATCTTTATTTTACAACTAGAGGCCTGGTGCATGAAATTCATGCAAGGGGAGGGTCCCTCAGCCCAGCCTGCACCCTCTCCAATCCGGGAGCCCTCAGGGCATGTCCAACTGCCTCTTGCAATCCAGGACCACTGGCTCTTAACCGCTCACCTGCCTGCCTGCCTGATCACCCCTAACCCCTCTGCTTGCCTGCCTGATCACCCCTAACCACCTCTGCCTGCCTGCCTGATTGCCCCTAACTGCTCCCCTACCAGCCTGATTGCCCCTAACTGCTCCCCTGCTGGCCTGATTGCCCCTAACTGCCTCTGCCTCACCCTGTACCAGAGACCCAGGATTTCCTCCTCCAGCCAGTCACAGGCACCTGGGACCCGGGCTTCCCTCCCTCTGGCCAGCTGCAGGCACCCAGGACTCGGGCCAGCGTCACCTGGGGCGGCCGCAACCACAGGTTACCGTGGGCAGGCAGCTTTGCCCAGGCCGCAGCTGCAGGTGCCTGGCACCATGGGGTGGGCGGCTTGTCCCTCTCCTGGGCCGCAGGCTGGCTGGTCCCCATTCCTCTCTCACAAGCTCATTTGTGCCTGGATTTGTGCCTGGCTGGTCCCCATTCCTCTCTCCCCAGTATTAAGTGTCTGAGCAGTTCTGGCACAAGGGCGTGAGGGTGTGATGACTATTTGCATATTAGCTCTTTATTATATAGGATGCTGTACATGGAAACAACAGTGCCAGGCAGAGGGTGGTAGGTATGCAATGAATACATTGGTTATGGAAAATATGTTGAAGGCAGATATTTAAATCAAAACCAAGCCATTGATGTTTGGGTTTTGCGGTGACCTTTAGTCCTTCACAAATGGCTTTGGGTTCAGAAAGCACAGAGAAAACATCTGTGAATCTGTAGCCAGAAACTGTAGGCACAGCTCTTCAATCACAATTAATGTCCATTTTACATACAATTTATGGAGAGCGTTATTGTAACCTGCTTCCGTGCTGTCATCCCTGCCTTTTTTTCCTTTACAGCAGGGTAGAGTTAGTAGAGGTATGTATCAGCAGCCCAGGGTTGCATGGTATTATGTCTGTGCTGGCCTCCTTTGTGCTGTAATTACTTGATTGTCTCAACGAACAATGTGATTTCCAATGTGAAAAAAAATCATTTGTAGAAAGAAGTAATCATGATATTGAGGTCTCAGATTCCTATCTTTTCAACACTAATGATCCCTGAGCAATTTCAAAAGAGATCACTTTGCTGGTTATAAAAATAATGGTGCTGAGTATGGATTATGACTCTCCCACGTGTGACTTAAGAGATCTTTACACATGTGATCCCTGTGAGATCTTCATTAAACAGGGTAACTGCCTAAAATAATTTGGTGTCTTCCAAGTGACTTTTAAATTGAGTGACTTGGGATTTTATTTATTTACTAGAAGCCTGGTGCACAAATTTGTGCAAGGGTGGGGTCCAGCTGGCCTGCCCCAATGGGGGCCGTTTGGGCCTGGCTGGCAGGGGGGAGGGGCCATGTGAGGTTGGCCAGCTGGCCCTGCCCCTAGTTGGGGGGGGGGGAGACTGAGGGCGGGGCCGGCTGGGGGAGGGGCCATGGGCAGTTGGCTGGCTGGCCCCGCCCCCGATCAGGGTGTTGGGGCTGATTGGGGGCCGGGCCAGCTTGGGGGGAGGGGGCAGCAATTGGGGCCTGGATCAGGCCGGCTTGCTGTCTCAGTGTGCATCATAGCCACCAGTCGTTCCGGTCGTTCTAGTTGTTCCAGTCATTCCACCGTTCTGGTCACTGGGCTTTTATATATATAAATTTGCTTGTTTGTTAGAAGGTAGGAAGGAGATGTCATAGGCCACATGGTTCTTGAGAGTGAGAACTGGATCTCAACATGTAAGGAGTTTGTTCTCTTTGCTGAGTGGCATCATTGTGACTTTCAAGAAGTGAAATACCTTGACCTTGGTGGTCCTGCTGCCAAGTTCAGCTAAGCAGTGGTTATTGCTCTCTGATGTACCCTGAAAACACTGTCATAATCAGGTCAGCCTGTTAGCAATCTGGCCTCACCAGACTAGTTGTAGGTTGGCTGGGCTGATGTGAAGATGATGGTCCCCTTGCACTCACACTGCTGAGTTGTACTTAACGAAAGCAAAGTTCGGTTTCATTTTCCTGTCCCTCTGTGAAGCATTATTCTATCAACATGCATTATGCATCCAGAGAATAATATAAAATGGAGTCTGATTTCCTTTGGATTTGGCTCAATTTGCTTCCATATAGTCCTTGAGTGCTTGAAACAGAAGCATGAAGAAATTGCTTCTCTTTTAGTGTGGTGTAACCATTTGGTGCCCCAGAAGTTATCTCCAAATATATTTCAAAATGTCAGGCAGAGGTGTCTGGCCTAGAGTTATTACGTGTCCTGCATTTCTTAAGGTAGCATCAACTACATGCCACCTGATGATCCTAGGTATTCACTGCACAATGATAACCGGAAAAGACTTACAGAGGCTAAACATGCTGGTGTGTAATTGGGCATCTTTTGGGTCCTTCCTTCTTTTCATCAGATAATCTGTAGAGCCGTTAAGATAAACTAAGACTCACCTTCTACCATTTTTCTGTTAAAGGCTCATTTGCCATGATGGAGTCTGTTATAACTCTTTTGTTATAATCAAAAGGATCCCAGAACGAAGTCCCCCCTTTAGGTTCCGGATCAGTTCTCTCCTGTGCATCAGTAAGAAATCACAGTGAGATCATATAACCTCAAGGGCATTAGCTCAGTGGGCTTCATGGCATCGAGGGGAACTTAGGGTTTTGCTTTGCTGTCTTGTTTTTTAGCTTGTGTGTTACTGAAAATTCAGAGAAAAGCCATTTTGGAGTAGGGATCTAGAAAGCTAGTCACCAGATCACACATTGATTTTGGGGATTGCTGGGTTCCAGTTTGCCTGATTCTTTGTCTCAGGCCTTGCCCTAGAGCAGTGATGGCGAACCTATGACATCAGAGGTGACAGGCAAACTCATTTTTTGGTTGATCTTTCTTTGTTAAATGGCATTTAAATATATATATATATATATATATATATATATATATATACATACATATATATATATATAATAAATATCAAAAGTATAAGTCTTTGTTTTACTATGGTTGCAAATATCAAAAAATGTCTATATGTGACATGGCACCAGAGTTAAGTTAGGGTTTTTCAAAATGCTGACACGCCGAGCTCAAAAGGTTCGCCATCACTTCCCTAGAGCTACATGCACAGAGTCCCAGTTAATGTGGAACATCATGTGTCTGTTCTGAAGGTGCATTCCTGCTGCGACTCTACTTTCTGCCAAGACTACAATGTAGATTCTACGATGTCACACAGTTTGGGTTATACTGTAGGCTTTGCTGGGGAAGTGAAAGACTACACAGGCCAAGGTCATTGAGAGAAGAGAAGGCACCGTTGTCTCCTGATTCTCTCATCATCCCAGATAAGTGTGCTGGGCGAGGGCACTAGGAAACCCTCAGCATGAGTCTCCATTCCAGTGGTTTGTCCCCACCACACTATGGGACTCTTTACTACCAGGCAGTTAAGAGAAAATACCCAGGTCAGTGGGGTACACACAGGTAGCTTGGCAGCAGGCAGTCTGGACTTGGACTGCCAACTATGTAGGAGCTGGCTGGGACCATCAGCTGAGCAGCATGGGGAGATGGAGTCTGTAGGGTGTTACATACCCTCTTTCTAGAGGAGGGAATGACTAGTTTCTGGGGAAGCTGAGCTCAGGCGCAGCCCTTCTTTTGGATCTAGCTAACTTATAGCCCAGCCCATCCAGTGAGGGTTCCCAGAGTCACATTCAGACAATTCTGCTCGTTGCCCCACCATCTAAAAGCAGCTATGCTTTAACAACTACAGGTAGGTCAGAACCACAAGAATGACTGTGGTCCCAGTTAATTTCTGTTTAGTTTCATGTCATTTTGTCCATAAATTGAGCATAAAAGGGGCAATGAAGGAAACAAAAATTATGAACCCTAAGAAGAGTTATGATCACCTGGAACACTATGTAAGAGTTTTAGGTCTGCCACTGTACAACATAGCCCCTGATTTTAAGGGGTCACAGTCCAGAGTACCCCAAAGGAATATAATAAATATTCATGACTGATGATGGATGATGCTGAATCCCATGCAGTTGTGGTGGTAGAAAAAAAGATAGAAATATTGCATTAGGTGCAACTATTTCCTCTTCAGGCTATAGCTTGGAAACTGCTTGTATTTACATAATGGGGAAGTCAGAATGTTAGTAATGGCCACATGCAGGGGTATGCTGGAGCCAGCTTGCATTAGCCCATGAGAGCAGAATATTTTCAGGAATTTTGAGAGCTGATTGTTAAAAACAGCCATTATAAAAATTTAAATGATATAAACTTATAGTTAAATAAATTGTACCAAAAACAAAGACAATAATACTTAAAATTGATTACTTTCTAATTTTAAGTACATTTTATCTATATCTTCAGGTTATTTACAGCTAGTGCCTCTGCATGGTGTAAACTCTCTATAATGATACACTACTGCACAAGCCTTCCTAACTCTGCATTCCTTGATGTCACATGATGACCATTGTAGCTTGAAATTAGCCACTGGCCCATCTCTACACCATAGATATTAGCAGACCCTGGAAGTTAGGGCTTGATTTACTGCTGAAGCTAAAAAAAATTTCAGCATAATGAATATAATTAATACAAGGATGAGAAGTAGTTGAACAGAAAGTCACATGTCAGTTTTAATGATGATACATTTATTGGGAACAGAGTTAGTGAACTGGAAAACAACGTTGTCAGTCATGGCTGAATTGCAATGATAGGTTGGCTATGGATGTAAGACTGTGGCAAAAAGCAATGAAAGCATTCCAGGAGAATAAGTTGGCTAGACATTTACAACTAAGAGCATTATTATTTGTAAACGTTATGCTACATATACACACTATTAAAATTTATGATAAGCATATATATACACATTATTCTTTTCTGAAGAGCCAGTGTACTGCACATGTATTTACTATACATTTGCTACCACACCACTGACTATATGCCAAGACTCTTACTGAAGGTGTCAGCAGGAGAGGCGCTGTTAATAAAGTTGGCTTTCTCTGGGTCGATGGAGGAAAAGAGATGGGCACTGCTAGCATCACAAAGAGCCACTCCTGGTTTTGGAGAGCTGAGATCTCCCGGAGGAGGTTTGCCCTGCCTCCGTTGACTGTGCCATGAGGGACCTGCCAAGCTTTTGGCTTTCATTTTTTATCATGATGAGAATCCAAAGAACCAAAGGTCATGACAAGCTCACTGTATCATCGATATACTTTGGTCTTCATGGCAGTTCTGTGAGGAGGGCAAGGCGGGGGTTTTATCCCCATTTACACATCAGAAAATGGAGGCTCAGAAAAGTGGTGTGAAGCTCTGCTGCTCTCCTCCCCTATTTTGGCATCTACTTTCATTCTTATCTGTATTTTCTCTCCAGACAGATTCCCAGAATTTCAGCAAGAGTTTGAAAGCCAAGTATCAGAGGAACTAGGTCCTCTGCTCAGGAGGGAAACGAGCCCGATTTATTTTTGGTTTGACATTCTCTAGCTTGCCGTTTCCTCTTGACTGGCTTTGTTTGTGGCCGGGGCCCCAGCTTTCAGCATGCTGGTCTGTGGCTGTGCTTTAAGATTGACCCAGAGTAAGGACATTTTTGTGTTGACATTTCCTGTCTCAATTTCCTTCCCTGCTTCCTTATGATTAATGGGCAGCCTTCCTCCCACCTGCGTTTCTGCCTTCCAGCAAGAGATGCGCCATCCGCCAGGAACTGTTTTCCTGCAGTTTTGTAACTGAAAATAACAATAATAAAAGTCTTCAATTAATCTCCTGCCTCCCCAACCTGCTTTGCAACAGCTCTCTTATTTGTGCTCACGTGTTAGGTCGGGCAAGCATCTGGCCAATGGAAAAATCTTAAGCTGCCAAGGAAGGCTCTGCGGGATCGCAAGCAGGTGATCACCCCCAGGGTCAGAACAGGCAACAGACAGAACCTTAGGCCTGTTTTAGTTTTTAAAAAACTTCTAATTACTGAAGCTGTATTGTGTGCCAAGCACTGTGATAAGCATGCTATATACATCATGTCATTTAGCCCCCGTGTTATCCCAATGAGAGAGATCACGTCATCTTCATTTGAAAGATTATAAACTGAAACTCAGAGAGGTTACGTACCCTGTCCAAAGTCCACAGCTATCAGAGACAGGATTTAAACTCAGGGTTACCTTGGCTGATTTTTGTGAGCATCTGATTTGGTTTTCAATTTTATTATGATTGTTGACATTGTAATTTAACAATTTAATACTCGTTCAACAAGCTGTTGCTCACCAGGGTTAGTAGGCACCAGGAAAGATGTCAGTCCTAGGAATAAAGAAATGTAAGTATGATGTAATGCCTGCCTTCAAGGTGTTTTCAGTTAAATGGTACGAGGCTGCTCTCTCTCATTTCTTATCCTGAAGAAACAGGAGGAGTTGTTTGGTGAAATGAAGTCATATTTATCTCACTCAATTTCAACATGCCAAACTTCCTCTTCTATTTTTGACCCATCAGCAGATATTGTGTATCTCTGTATATATATATATATATATATATATATATATATATATATATATTTACACAGAATACTTTTTTCAAATACACACACACACACACACACACACACACACCCAGGTCTCAAATCAATGACTCCTTCATTTCTATTGTGTTTTTATAAAGCAGCAGGCAGGGTTTGGCGGACCACTTTTAGTCAACAGTACCTTTATTATAGTGATGCCAGGCCACCCCTTCTGCATGTCAGCAGGTGGCAGTCTGGCTTTGCATTCACCATGTGCCTGGGATCAAGTGGGATTCTGAAATCCATGTGCAGTGGAAGTTCCCATCATCAGTCTTTCCAGAACTTTCTGGACCCAAAAGCAATGCATTCTCCAAACCTAAAAACATAAAGGATGTGAGTGAGTCATTTCAACTAACGCCTAGTTTGTCCTAATTAAATTTGGGAAGCATCTTTTTTTTTTTTTAATATACTTTATTAATTTTTTTACAGAGAGGAAAGGAGAGGGATAGAGAGTTAGAAACATTGATGAGCGAGAAACATTGATCAGCTGCCTCCTGCACACCCCCCACTGGGGATGTGCCTGCAACCAAGGTACATGCCCTTGACTGGAATCGAACCTGGGACTCCTCAGTCTGCAGGCAGACGCTCTATCCACTGAGCCAAACCAGTCAGGGCGGGAAGCATCTTGTGGGGACACTGTAGCTGTTGTGCTGTGCAGTCAGCTCCACCTTCTGTGGATACATGCCCGCCTGATGCTGTCTCAGATCTGCCCCGCCTGAACCAGTCCCTGAAACAGGCTTCTTCTTACTCGAATGGCAGCCTTTTCCTACTGCTTGCTCATACCAGGTCATTCAAATAGCTATGTCCCGCTCCAGTAGTCCTCAATCTCCCTGAGAGGTCCTCAGTTGTGATTAAATGATCCCTTGACTTCCATATAACCTCATCAATTGAGACACCAATTACATAGCATTTGTGATAATCATGGCTGACAAATTTACCTGTGAATTGTTTATGAAAAATGTGTTTGCTAAGAAAACAACCCTAACAATGAAGTTATGGGAATCCTATTGCGTTTAAGGGAACTAAAAATCATATTCCAATCACAGACTGCATGTATCATACCACTGTCTAGATCCAGTAGTAGCATAGAACATTCTATTCATTGAGTCAGGTTCTGCACAATCTCCTTGGAAATTCTGAGTTAGTGGTAATCTCAAGTTGCTCTACTTACTAGAAAGAATAAGCTTTTATTTGGGCATTTATATCATACTAGAGGCCCAGTGCACTGATTCATGCACCGGTGGGGTCCCTCAGCCTGGCCTGTGGGGATCAGGTTGAAACCAAAACTAGTTCTCCGACATCCCCTGAAGGGTCCCAGATTGCAAGAGGGTGGTTCTTGGGTGACACACCCCAGTATCGGGCTCCCTCCTCTCTGGTTCGGGGTGCATCACCAGAGAATTGCAGCTGCCTAGTCACTGAAGCTCAGCAGCTCCTGCATTGAGCCTCTTCCCCCTGCTGGTCAGTGTGCATCATAGCTACCGGTTGAGCGTCTGTCCCCTGGTGGTCATTGCACATCATAGCTACCGGACGGTCAGCCGCTTGGCCAGTAAGCCCGTTGGCCAGTTGCTTAGGCATATATATATATATGACTTTTAACTTGCAGTATCCCAATTTCAAAAATCAGTAGGCTAAATTGATTTTACTCTATTTGGAGATCTAACTAATTTGTTTAGTTTGTCTAAATGAGTTTCATCCTTTGTTTGAGTTTCAAATAGAAGTAAGGAATTGATATAATTATCTAATTACTTTCTTCATCACAAGATGTTGGGTCAATTTCCTCTTTTTCCTTTTCAGGAAGTCACTAATTGGTGAGTGACAAATAAGGCTCTGGAGGAAACATCAGAAGCTCTTTAAAATAAGCCATTGGAAGCCACTCTTCACTTCTCCGCTGTCAGAGATGAGTGCCTACATCCCGGAATTAAACTTGAACTAGAAGGAGTCTGTCCCAGTGGCTGGTGTTATAGGAGGAATTCCAGGAGGATATCTGCCTTGAAATCCCTCCTCCTTGATGCCAGGCATCTGAAATTTGGCCTTTGGAGATGGTCCTGACACAATCTCAGTCTTTACAATTTCATTCATATCATGCAGATATTTTTGTGGGCCAGAAATTAAAGTCTGAGGGCAGTTACCACTCACTTTCCAATTGAGAACACCATTCAGGGGCTCTGTCAAGAATGTGCCCAGGCAGACACTTTCAGAGAGAAGGAAAGTGGAAGAAGCTGAGAGGGAGATAATGATAATTAAAGTCCTTCCATGGCCCCTAGGTCTCCTGGGACCTGGCCCTGCCAACATCTCCAACCTCTTCCAACATTATGCTTCTCTTGGCCTTTGGCCCTTCTTTTCCTGAACACATCATTCTCCTTCCCACCTCAGGGCATTCACAGGAGCTATTTTTGGAATAGTCTTCCCTAAGACTTTCTTATGGCTCGTTTACCTTGTCATAAATATCTCAGCTCCAGTTCTACTGCCTCTGAAAGGCCTTGCTTGATCACCAACCATCCCTCCTTCCGTGTCTACTCCAGTCACTCTCTGGAATTATTTTCTCTCTGGCACTTACACTCTTGGAAATGAACTTGTTTTGCTCATTTGATTCCTTGTTTATTTTCTGTCTTCCCTCACTACACTTTATTCTTTTATGAGGCTTTTTTTTTTTTTTATTATGAGACTTTGTTTTGCTTAAGGCTGGATCCCCTTATTCCAATGCTTGGAAATTTCCCAGCATTGATTAGTCACTCAATAAATGCTTATGTATTAAATGAATACATTTTAAAAAACAAATAAAGTATAAAATTAATTACCTTAAGACATGGGCTTGCCAGTTGGGATCAGTAACATGAGACTGCCAAGAACAGAGAAGGGGCAGAGATTTTACTCTACTTACAAATATACCCAGGTAGCCTGCTGTAATTTCATGTATACTGGCAGAAGACATGAAACTCCTGAGTCTGAGGGAAGGGATAGTTTATTATTCATAGTGACAGAAGTAACAAGAGTCTCAGCATTTGCTGCAATTTTCCAAGCATTTGTTTTCACAGGGGAACATAAAGATGGCAAGGTGGCATATGTACATGCAGTGGGGTACATTATAGGAGAGGAACCCTGAGTTTAGAAACCCCAAATCTTTAATAAAGGACTGTGAGCACACCTGACCATTGATTGGAGGGAGGAATTATCTTTATTATGTGGACAGTAAACAAAATTGTTCTTTGTTCAAAGGAAACACTTTTTTTTTTTATATTCAAGCATATTTTTTTCAAGGATCTTTGGTTGTATACAAACTTCTTTGAAAATATAGTCATGATCAAAGACAGCCAGTGCCTCTGCTTACATGTATAGAACTGGCTCCTATCTTTTACTAACAATTCCTTTATCCCATCTTTCCTTCCCATCTCAGAAAACCTTCAGATAATATTTGTTTAGCACACATCTTATTTCATGAACACCTCTTTCTTTAGTGGAATAGCCTATCAATAAATCAACCTATTCTTGCTGATTAATGGCCATGTGATAGCCCTGTTTCTGTGCAGTTTTTCTCAAACTGGGGTACCATCTGTCAGTGGGTTTCTGGGGGACTGCCAAAGGGCAACCATGGGGTAAAAATAGAACACTTTTGGGGATCACAATTTTTACTAGAAGAAATGGAAAAAGGCCTGTTAGCTTTCTATTGAAACACAGGTCTATTAGTGGAGCACAACATTCTCAAGGGCTTTAAAGATGAAGCAAAGATTTCTTTGGGCAGTACTGCTACCCCTCCTCTGCCCCAGGGACAGATGAACTTTTTTCTGCTGCTTTAATGGGAAAAAATTTAAAGCCCTTTTATAGAACAGCAGTTAGCAAACTATGGGCCATAACCTATTAATAATAGGTTGTGAAATCAATCAGTTGGGTCTTGACCAACAATTAATAATAATAAAAAATACCAAAGAATGGACAATATCAGGGTGCATCATAAAATAAGTATTATTTTATTAAATGTTTATATCAGTTGTGTGTGTGTGTGTGTGTGTGTGTGAATGCAGCTGGGTTGCAATGTCAAATATATTTCTCATGATGGGTTTCAGTTACAAAAGTTTAAAAGCTACTACTGTGGAGGATATTATAAAGCATAGAAAGTTTTCTTTTACCCAGAAACATTTTAAAATCCATTAAGAGATGAGATACATGAACAAAATCAGTGCCAAATAATGATGGAGACTTGGGAAGCACACTGTCAAATGTGCAGGTGACAAAGCCAAAAAGAACAGCAAATATCATAGATGATAGAACAAAATCTTCATATAATCTTGAAGGATTAAATTAAACTAGAGAGCTGTGAATGGAAATCTAAGTAATCAATTTGAAGTTCTGATTTTATAGTTGAAAAAAACCACCCAGTTTGGAAAACTACTGTTACCAGGTGAAGGTAGGCCATGGCTCTTCCGTACTCATTGTATATTTAGTCACATTGGCAGAGCTCTCCTCAGTTTGGGAGTTGGCTCGTTTGGAGAGAGACGCTTAGAATCCTGGTAGAAAGCATTTGGAAGAAGATGACCTGCAATGGGGGACTTCTGCTTGGACAAGAGAGCAGCAGGGGAATGGAGAAAATAACACTTATTGAAGCTGTATTCTATTTTAGGTGGTTCACATAGCTGTTTTCATATATTTGGAAGGTACCATTTGAAGAGAGGAGTGGAGACCCTGAGTGGCTTCAGACAGCTGTCAAGGTTGCTAAGAGCTGCCATCCATTGGGTGCCTACAGGGCACCAGCCATTGTAATAAATGCATTACAACATTTCTTCCAACAATGTAACAACCACCACCACTGATCAAGCCCTGACTATGTGTCAGACAGGGTACAAAGCCTTTTATTTGAACTATCATATTCAGTGCTCCCAATGATCTTTTGAGGAAGGTATTAATTTTATTCCCATTGGCAAATGAGGAAAGCGGGTTTCAGAAAGGTAGTCACTTGCCTGGCATCACAGTTATTAAATGATGGATTTTGGTTCAGTTGGAACCCTTTAACTATTAAAATGGCCTTACAATTGAGTGGGTTACTGCTTGAAGAAATGAGGTTATTGCCCTTGGAACTAACCAACTAGGAAATGCCTCCTATTGGTCAGAATCTTTCACTGGAAGATGAAGTTCAGGAAGATGGGATTTATCCTGGTCCTTGGAGGAAGAGTAAGGAAGTGGAGAAGAAGGGATGGGCCTTTAAAGAAGGAAACTTTACAGTAGTAAAACCAGGAATGTGCGACATATATAGCACCCAAGGGAGAATGAGGAGATCTGTTTGGCTGGTTTCCTCCTCCACCAACCCCTTCTTTGTCTTGTTTCACCTCCCTCTTGTGCCCCTGACCTCAGCAGCCTACCTGAACCTCCACTGTCAAACTCAGTGCCAGGCTGGAGATCAGGGTGTGCAAAAGCCAATTCTGCATCTCATCTCTTGGGCAGTTTTCTTTTACCCTCAACTAAATCCCACCTACGTGGGGTTGCATAGGTGAAATTCTAATATTACCTTTTCGTCTCCTAGTTTTTAGTCCGTCCCCTGCCCTCAGTTGCCTTTCACTTCTTTCCCTGAAAGGTCTGCTCAGCTCCAGTGACTGCATTTCTGACTTGCCCAGGTCTCCTTTGTAAGGAGGCTGTTGGGTAAGTCTCTTTGGGCATCACCGCATGCCGGGGACCAGCTCGAGCCTCCAGAGCTTTTTTGACTCATCTTGCACTTGTCTCTGTCACTTGGTGTATTAGTTTTCTATTGTTGCATAACGAATTACTACAAACTTAGAGACAACATCACCCACTTATGAGCATACAGCTCTGTGGGTTAGAAGTCTGGATGAGCTTATATGCTTATATGGGTTCTCTGCTTCTGTTCTCACAAGACCCAAATCAACGTGTTGGCTGGGCTGAATTCTTGTCTGGAGACTGGAGAAGAATCTGGTTCTGTGATCATTTGGACTGAGGGCAGATTTCAGTTCCTCATGATTATAGGATAGACGTCCCCATTTCCTTGCTGGCTGTCAGCTGGGGATCATGCTGAGCTCTTAGAGCAGCGGTTCTCAACCTATGGGTCGCAACCCCTTTGGCGGTCGAACGACCCTTTCACAGGGGTCGCCTAAGACCATCCTGCATATCAGATATTTACATTACGATTCATAACAGTAGCAACATTACAGTGATGAAGTAGCAACAAAAACAATTTTATGGTTGGGTCACAACATGAGGAACTGTATTTAAAGAGCCAGAAGGTTGAGAACCACTGTCTTAGAGGGTCACCTCTTCATCTTCAAAAGGTCTCCATTACCGTCAGTATCTTTCTGACTTCCCTTCTGCCATGAGAAAAATCTCTGCCTTTAAAGGTTCCTGTAATTAGATCAGGTCCACCTGAGTCATCTCTTTTGCTCAACTCAAAGTCAACAGAGAAAATCCCTTTAAGTATAACCTTAATCACATAATCACAGTGGAGGTATCTCCGCCTATGACAGGTCCCACCCATTCTCAAAGGAGAAGGGATTGTAAGAAGGTGAAAGTCACTTCAGGTCATCCTAGGCTTCTACCCACCACAGCTAGCAAATACATCACTTGCCTTCTCATCTCACTGCCTGAGCGGTAGTTAACATGGGCGAGGACTGCTCCCTGACCTACTTCCCTCCTTAGCGTTCTTTTTATTATTGATTATCTTATTTGATTTTTATGCTAGTGAATCTCCTACTTGGGTTGTGCAGTGCCCGGTTCATAGAAAATACCTGGTAGGATTTCATAAGTATCCCTTGGGCCATCTGCTGGATCCCCAAATATCACCAATACAACCTCCTGTTAAGACAAAGCTGAATTCATTGCTCATGGCTGTGGGGAGAGCACCACCTGCACAGAGCTTTGATAGTATCTCAGAGGAGGAGGACAAGGTCAGAATTTATTGAAAATTGGAGATTTGGTTTAAGGCAGGTTGTTCTTTCTTTCTTTTTTTTTTTTTTTTAAAAAATATATTTTATTGATTTTTTACAGAGAGGAAGGGAGAGGGATAGAGAGTTAGAAACATTGATGACAGAGAAACATCGATCAGCTGCCTCCTGCACACCCCCTACTGGGGATGTGCCCACAACCAAGGTACATGCCTTTGGCCGGAATTGAGCCTGGGACCCTTGAGTCCACAGGCCGATGCTCTATCCACTGAGCCAAACCAGTTAGGGCTAAGGCAGGTCTTTCCATTGTGCATATCTGTGGAGGAATGTGGTTAATTAAGACTGGATAAGGATCATGATACAATAGTTCTGGACCATGGGGAACAGGTGAAGATTTTTGAGGCAAGGGATTCAAATAAGCTGAGGGTGCAAATAATCAATGCCTTTTTATGGAAGAGTTTAGAAAAATTCCTGCAATGAACAACCAAGGCATTTGCCTGGGCAAGAGTGCTCTAGAATAGCCATATCATGTTAATATATAGTAGGTTTTGTGTGTATGAGGCTAGTTATAGGCATCAGTCTCTATGCTCTGTATGGGAGTGGGTAACTGTGGCTCTCTTTTGAAAATTTATATGGCTATATTATGTTAAACTTTTTTCCAGTTATAAAAATGTAATTCCAGACATAGAAATTTTTAAGAAATGAAAATAAAATAAGTAAATCACCCAGATAATATTCTCCTCATTATCTAAGCATTTTCTTATGTCATTAAATGTTCCTTAAATACAATCTTAATCAGTATGTAATATTCTGTTTTATGAATGTGACATAGTGTTTTTACACTCTTCCTTATAATTGGACATTGTTTTTTTTTTCTTCCTAATCCTCATGATATTTTTCCCATTGATTATTTTAGAGAGAATAGAAGGGAGGGAGCGGGGGAGAGAGAGAGAGAAATATTGATGTGAGAGAGACACATCAATTGGTTGCCTCTCACATGTGTCCTAACCAGTGCTGGGGATTGAACCTACCACCCAGGTAGTGCCCTTGACTGGCATCGAACCCTCAACCTTTTAGCCTCAGGGTGCAGGCCAATACTCTAACCACTGGATACACCAGCCAGGACTCATTGGACATTTAAGTAATAATTTTAGACAATGTTGCAAAATAGATCTTTGTACTATCATAAATCTCTAGATGTTGAATTTTTGTGTTAGAGAATATGAGAAAAAATGCAAGGCTTTTTGTATGTATTACCAAATTTATCTCTAGGGACATTATATTAATATAATTAATTCCAAAAATTTTTTGTTACCTCCAAGAGAGTCTGAGCAATCTTATCTCACTACAACTTTTTCTACCATTAACCATTTAACATCTTTTGGTCATTTTGATGGGGTTGACTATCTGAACTTGCTCATATTTGACTGTTTTTGACCCACAAAAATGGCAATTTTATTTAATTCAACCTAAAAATTATGAACAATAAATATTAAGACATCAGCATCATTTACTGAGCCCTTGTGCTTCTGCTGGGGTGTGTGGCTGAGGAGTGGTAGAGAGTGACTGCTCTTCCCTTTCTTGTCCTATCTCTCCAGGAACCTGATTTGGTTCTAAATAGTCTCCAGGTACGGTTGGTGCCTTTGCAAATTAGGCTATGATTTGAAGTTATGCCTCCAAGGTAACATTTTTTTTTTGAAGCAGGAAAGCAATTCATTTAAAAATTCTATCCAGGTAAGAGAGGTTAACCCTTTGATATCATTGTCTTTTCAATGTAGGAGACAAGTGGGGATTTTTCATTGTCAATAAATAGAGAAGGAAATAGTTATAAACTGCAGCTTGAATATTTCAAGATAATTAAATTTTTTTCCAATTATAGTTGACCTTCAATATTATATTATTTCAGGTGTACAGCATAGTGATTAGAGATTTATATAACTTATGAAGTGACCACCCTGATGCCCTAGTACCTCCCTGACACCTTCACAGGTGTTACAATATTGTTGCTGTATTTCCTATGCTGTACCTCACCTTCCTGTGAGTAATTTGTACCTGCCAATTTGTACTTCTTAATCCCTTCGCCTTTTCCACCCAGCCTCTGATCCCCTCCCCACTGGCAACTGTCAGCTTGTTCTCTATATCTATGAGGTTTCTATTTTGTTTGTTCATTTATTTTGTGTGTGTTTTTAGATTCTACTTATAAGTGGAATCGTATGGTATTTGTCTTTCCCTGTCTGACATTTCACTTAGCATAACACCCTCTAGGTTCATTCATGTTGTCAAGATCATTTCTTAATTTACCCAGATGTGGTTACAGGCTAATTGTGGCATTTTTTTTCCACGTGGAGCCTGAGGTTCTGCGGGTCCCTGGGAATGAGTGTGGAAGGCATTGCAGGAGTGAGCAGTGGCTGTTTCTGCCAGTCGATTGGCTTTCCCTGAAATGAATTTTTCTTGCCGCAATGGTCTCTCCCAGCTCTCATCAGCTCTCAGTGCCCTTGAGCACTTTTGGCTTTTTATCAGGCTTATTCTTCAAGCACGGAGCACAGTTCTCTAATTTCATAATCATCTCCCGAAGCTGAGGTGGTACTTGGTGATGGCTTCTGTCTTAGTCTGTTTGGGCTGCTATGACAAAATGCCACACACTGGGTGGCTTAGAAACAGCAGACATTTGCTGCTCACAGTTCTGGAGGCCGGAAGTCTAAAATCACAGTGCCTGCATTGTCGAGTGAGAGCCATCTTCGCGTTGCAGATTTCTCGCTGTGTCCTCACATGGCAGAAGGGGCCTGGGAGCTCTGTGGGGGCCTCTTTTAGTAAGAGCACTGTTTCTATTCAGGAGGGCTCCCCACTTGAGGACCTAAACACTCCCAAAGGCCTCGCCTCCTTATACCATCACCTTGGGAACTAGGCTTCAACATATGAATTTGGGGGGCACATAAACATTCAGACCATAGAAGCTTCCAGCAGTTAAAAGTTTATTCTACATTTTTTTAGTGGTCTGTGGTTCAGGCCACCACAAACCCAGGGCCGTCTTAAGCTTTTTCTTTTAACTGGAGCATAGCTGGGGCCTTGCAGCTTAACGATTGCGGTGAAAGTGACAATAGATATGGGGCTCCTTCGGTGGACTGGGGTGAGAAAACCCTGTGCCCTTCTAGAGGATCACAGGCTGACCCAGGAGCAGCCCCTGGATATTTATTCACCGTTCTGTGAGCCTAGGCTGCTGTGTCAGGGACACGTGCTAGGTCATGGGCACTTGCCAGTCACAGACGGCTTCTGCTGACCCCATCTGCCTCAGGCTATTTTAAAACTTGGTCCTGTCAGGAATTCCTTCCACTTAAACAAATGCTTTGTTTTTTCTTCCTCTTCAGTCATCTGGCCCCATGTAGTAAAGTCCTGACCTGGCAACTTTGAGGTAAGTTTAGTCATCTTTCTTTTATGTGATACAGTAATACTTGTTTATTTAAATCTCTCAGGCTTTTCTCCCCCCTTTCAGCTAAAATGGGGTTGGCAGTGGAAGGGAGTGAGTAGTCAGTACTGTGTATATCGGTGCTTCCCAAATTTTGTTTCTTACAAACCACTCGAGGATTTTGTTTAAAACGAAAATTCTGACCCAGTAGGTCTGGGTTAGGGCCCGGTTCTCTGGTTCTCAGAAGTTCCCAGGGGATGCTGATGCTGTTGGTGCCGGGTCCACGCTGTGTGGACTTTAACTTTTCCTGAACATTAGAATCATCCCGGGAAATTAAAAACACCACTACGCCCTGGCCGGTGTGGCTCAGTTGGTTGGAGAGCCGTCCGGTGCACCAAAGCGTCCATGTTCTGTTCTGATCAGGGCACAGACCCAGGCTGCCGGTTTGATCCCCTGGTCGGTTGCATACTGGAGGCAACGGATCAATGTTTCTCTCACATCGATGTTTCACTCTCTCCCTCTCCTCCTTTTCTCTCTCTCTAGCATCAATAAAGGCATATCCTTGAGTGAGGATTAAAAATAAGAAATAAAAAAATAAAAATAAAAACACCAATGCATCAGCTCCATCCCAGACCAGGCAACTGAGAATTGATGGGAATGGACACAGATGGATTGTTTTCTTTTATTTATGGTGTTTTTTGTTGTTGTTGTTTTTGGGGGGTAACATTCATTAGGTGACTTTATTTTGTACCCAGTGTTGACAACTACTGGATTTGAGTTAGAGCAGAAAAGTATTAAATTCAGAGGCAGAAGCCATTTTCATCCCAAAGATACTACTTCCTCAACATGTGATTAATCAGAAAGATGCACTTAATCACTCTACTGTAACATGTTATAGTCAGTAGACTTGTCGCCACTCATCCAGTTTTGTTTTAGCCATTTTACAAAACAATCTGTGATGACTCTCTGTTTCATGTCACATAGACTCTCAACTGGCATTAGAAACCCTCCGTATTTTGCCATCCATGGCCGTTTCCTACTACACATCTTGTCCCTGGACACACTATGGGTTTTCTAACCCATCTGCTATTGCTTAAGCTATTCCCTCTGCTGTGAAATTTCCTGATCCTCCACTCTCCTCTATCAGACTCCCCATATCATATGGGTACAGCCATAGCTATCCTTCAAGGCCTACTTGAAATTTCAATTTCTCTAAGAAACCTTCCCTTTCTCCCTCTGCAGTCAGTATAAATCTATGTCTTATTGCACTTTCACTCCCTCCTGTGTAATTTATTAGTCTGTTTTGTGTCCTTTTCTTCCTCCAGAGTGTGAACTCCTGGAGGGCAAAGACCATGTCTTATTTATCTTTCTATCCTTCCTGGACTAAAGTATATAGTGTGCTTTCACTTAGGGGAATTCAATACGTGTTCACTGAAGTTGGAAACATGGCCTCTGAGGCTATGCTGAGAATAGTACCTGCACAAAGTAGATGATGCCCAGTGCTTTGGATTCAGAGTCCTGTCCGTACTAATAAAAGTCTAAGTGATCCTCACACCCTCATGCCCTCACGCTGTCACAAAATGGCTACGTGCACAGCAGGCACGCAAAGGTGGGCAGGGCTGGGCTTGACGCTGTGTGTGCTGCACAGAGCCTGCCTGGTGGTCTGCCTCCTCCTGGCTCCCCTGACTCCGTGAGGCGAGGTCTACCTGGGGGTCCTGGGTGTCCCGCCTTCACACGGGGAGGCCTGCCTGGGGGTCCCGCCTCCTGGCTCCGCATGGCGCAGAGGTGGGACCCCCAGTTCTGGCCTACCTCTTTGGGGTAATCCATCGAGGAGCCCCGGATGGGTGGGTGGGGCCTAACTCTTTGGGGTGATCTATCGCTGGGCTCCCGCACTGTGACAGGGCACAGGCCAGGCTGGGGGACCACCCCCCTTCAAGTGCACAAATTTTGTGCACCAGGCATCCAGTTCAATTATAACCAGTTTTGGTGGGTCCAGCATGGAATAACTCATTAAACTGAAGTCATTTCATAATGTTCCAGACAATCCAACTATGGTTCAAAGGTGAGCTATCTATGTCTGACACTTAGGACAGAAGGACCTTGGGTTAACCTTCACCATGGAAGGTTCACCTCAAACCAGGGATTCTTTAAGTGGGGATGACTCGAGGTGGGGTGGCAGTTCTTGAGGATGCTTGGTACTGGAAGGAGGGGAAAGGAGCCAATGTGTTGACCACTAACCAGCTATTAGGCTAAATGTTTTATCCATATGATCTCACATACTTTATAACTCTGTGAGGTGGGTATTATTCTTCCTCTTAAAAAGGTAAAGAAAGTGAAGATCCACTAAATTAGTTATCAGCCCAAGGCCAGACAGTACCACACAGCCGACCCAAGTTTGCACCAAACTCTGACTCTAAAACCATAGTACTTTTCAAAGTAGAGAATCTATACCTGGTTGTTTTCCAATCTCTAGCTGAAGATAAAAGATGATCCAGATTGTTTGCTCCTAATCTTCTCACCCAACAAGACTGGGTTGGCCTCCTTGAAAGCATGCTCCCTCCTCCTATTCATTTTAGATTGTAAGCTCAGTGAGGGTAAGAATGGAATATTTTACTACAGTATTTTGCTCTCTAGTAGGAATCAGAGTAGAGAAAAGGTTAAGATCAGAGACTTTGTGATACAGCTGCTAGGGCAGTGGTTCTCAACCTTGGCTGCACATTAGAATCACCTGGGAATCTTTTTAAAACCCTGATTTCTGGGTCTCATCCTCCGGAAATTCTGTTTCTTTGTTATGGGGTGGGGCCATAACATTAGTAACAAAGAAACAGAATTTTCGGAGGATGAGGCCCAGAAATGAGGGTTTTAAAAAGATTACCAGGTGATTCTAATATGCAGCCAAGGTTGAGAACCACTGTGTAAGGGGTTAATTTCCAAACATAAAAAATGTAATACAACTCAACACCAGGAAGACAAATAATCCAATTAAAAAATGGCAAAAGAACCTAAATAGACACTTCTCCAAAGAGGACATACAGATGGCCAATAGACACATGAAAAAATGCTCAATGTCATTAATCATCAGAGAGATGCAAATTAAAACTACAATGAGCTATCACCTCATGACTGCCAGAATGGCTACCATCAATAAATCAATAAACAGCAAGTGCTGGCAAGGATGTGGAGGAAAGGAAACCCTACTACACTGCTGGTAGGAATACAGACTGGTGCAGCCACAGTAGAAAACAGTATGGAGTTTCTTCAGAAAATTAAAAATGGAACTGCCTTATGACCCAGCAATTCCACTTCTAGGAATATATTCTAAGAATCCTGAAACACCAATCAGAAATAACATATGCACCCCTATGTTCCTAGCAGCATTATTTACAGTAGCTAAGATCTGGAAACAGCACAGTGCCCATCAGTAGATGAGTGGATAAAAAAGCTGTGGTACATTTATACACTGGAATACTATGCAGCTATAAAAAAGAAGGATCTCTTACCCTTTGCGACAGTATGGATGGACCTGGAGATTATTATGCTAAGGGAAATAAGCCAGTTAAAGAAAGACAAATATCACATGATTTCACTTATATGTGGAATCTAATGAACAAAATTAACTGAGGAACAAAACGGGTCCAGAGGCATGGATGCATGAAACAGAATGATAGATCTCAGAGGGGAGGAGTGTGAGGGGATAGGAAGAGATTAACCAAAGAACATTTTATGCATATACGCTTAGTTCATGGACACAGACAATAGAGTGGGTTAGGTCTGGGATGGAGCAGGGGCTGGGTGGAGGGGGGCAAAGGAGGAGAAAATGGGGGACATCTGTAATGATGTCAACAATAACAAAAATAATAAAATTAATTAAAAAATGGATCAGACTTTGTTAACTGACAATGATTGGAATTCTTGATTTCTGATGTTATAGGTTGTTAACACTAAGTAGAGGAAGGTGCTTAGCTTAGTACCTGACACATAATAAATATACATTTTTGATAAACCAAACTTTCCCAATTAGCCTATAGCAGGGGTGACTCTGGACCAAAATGTGCACAAACACATTTTGTACTTTTCTATAATTCAACTTAATTTAATGTAGATCCTATTCTTCGGAGATGAGGGGGAATACTCAACTTGAGTCTCTCCTTCCCTTTGCAGATGGGGATATATTTAAGTGTCGGGAGTGCCAAGGCAAGGTGGACATGGGGAATGGTGGATCATTTCTGCAATCTGTCCATAGAGACATCCATTGTTCATTGGATTGTTGGCATTGCTTCATGTGTAGATAAATTCCTCCTCACGGGTCTTATTTCTTTTTGGGGGTTCTATCTAGACCAGTGATGGCGAACCTATGACACATGTGTCAGAGGTGACACACGAACTCATTTTTTTGGTTGATTTTTCTTTGTTAAACGGCATTTAAATATATAAAATAAATATCAAAAGTATAAGTCTTTGTTTTACTATGGTTGCAAATATCCAAAAATTTCTATATGTGACACGGCACCAGAATTAAGTTAGGGTTTTTCAAAATGCTGACACGCTGAGCTCAAAAGGTTCGCCATCACTGATCTAGACCAAGAATGCAAGGTCCTTCTACCTTTGGGTTTCATCAATGCTCTGATAAGGTTTTGCTGCCTCCCTGAAACCTTAATCAGGAGCAAAGCACAAGACCCTGTCATCTGGGACCCGCTAATATTACCTTCCTGTTGTTGACTGACTCCCAACACAGAGACGCTGACACATGCACTCACCATCTGTCTCTCTCTTTATGTTCCACAAGTTCTTGGAATCTTTATAGTTTGAAAAGTAAAAAAATGTCCTCTCTTACCCCTCACAGGCATTTTGTCCAAGCTTTTCTATTTCTCTAAGGGCATCGCCTTTGGAACACGAAAGGATTTTTGGTTATTCCCTCTTTCCACAAAGTCACACCTTTCCTCCGAGTCAAGGAGCACAAAATACTGCAGCTTAATTGGGATGTGGATGGGAGGAGTGGGGGGAAACCACAGGAGGAATCAACTGCAGGGGAAACATGGGCTGGTATTTGGGAATATCATCCCATCACAGCTTCGCTCGGCTTCATTCTCTCCAGCAATTCAAGTAAGGCTCTGCCTTTGTCCTTAATCTTGCTTGTGTTCTTAATCTTTAGACTTTGTTCTTTCTGTGAGTACTCTGATTTCTGTGTGATTAATACTTTGTATGCAATTGTTCCTGTTAGTTTTTCTTTTTGGATTAGATAGCAAACTCATTAGTAATTTCCTACAGAGCCTATCTGTGTTCTCAGGCAGTGAATGTTAACAAAAAATGTTGGAAGACTCAGTCACAGAGGTGCAGACGTGCATACCCCTATCTGTCTTAATTTTCTTCTTTTTTGCTCTCATTAATAAAAAAGCCTCTGATAAATATTCTTGCGATCGCATAAAGTCTTTGTCACTTGAAACCATCCTATGTAAATTATTACCTCAAACTATTTGAATGGCATCTTATAAAAATTTACATTAAAAATGTAGCTTTATTAAATATGAACCTTGAGTGACTGTATATATAAATGTCAGATAGCCTGTTTTGAATTATATCAACTACAAGATCTTTTGTCCTGAGTCGTGTGGTATTTATCCTCTATGGAGCCCATGTGGGATTGTACCGAAGCATTGTGGGGCCTCAGGGGAGGGAAAGCATTTGCCATGTTGCATGGAGTTCAGGCAAAATTGGACTTCTGGTTTCTGGTCCAGCATGTTAGGAACTTGGGGCAAGAAAAAAACTCAACAAACTGAAAATCAACATTTTTCTTACACCCATCAGAGAAGTAAAGTTATAGGAAAAACCACTATTCTTAAAATTGAAGAGAGAGGCAGATAGAATCAAAACTTATTAGATCAGAAGCTGAGGAACACAAAACTCTGCAGGAACCAGAGCCTGTGCAGGAAAACCTAATTTTAATTGATGAATTTCTGAAGACTGTATGGGCAAATCTGAGAGTTAAAAACTCCAGGGGCCAAAACCGGTTTGGCTCAGTGGATAGAGCGTCGGCCTGCGGACTGAGGGGTCCCGGGTTCGATTCCGGTCAAGGGCATGTACCTGGGTTGCGGGCACATTCCTAGTAGGAGATGTGCCGGAGGCAGCTGATTGATGTTTCTCTCTCATCGATGTTTCTAACTCTCTATCTCTCTCCCTTCCTCTCTGTAAAAAATCAATAAAATATATTTAAAAAAACAAAACAAAACAAAACTCCAGGGGATCCAGTCTTGGTAGAGTAAGGAGTCCTACATGTTCATGAGTTTTATCTCCAGGAGCCCTATAGCATTTTCATCATGAAGATCAGAGAAAAAAAAACCCACAAAAAACCATTGTGCTTCCAGAAGAGGAAAGAGGGAAAGAAACATTTTTAAATATACCCAGAAAAGTCTATTCTTATTAACAAGGCTTGTTCTCAAGAAGAATGATTTTACCAGAGTCTGACCTACTGGGATTTTGCAAAAGAGTAATCAACACGGGGAAGTGAAATACCCAACTTCAGCCCCCTCTAGCCTTCCTGTCTCAACTAAGGGGAAGGGGGAAACAAAATTGAGAACCCTTTTGAAGGTCACAGACCAGGGGCACAGGCTCCCCCAAAAGGCTGAGACCTAATCACAGAAGTATAGAATGCTCCTCTCTACATACACACCTCACCCCCACATCCATTGAAAAGCTCTTTTATACTAACAATGGGAAAACAAAGGATTACAATGGAAAGAACTGTGAGTCTCAGGCATTATTTAAGAAGAATGTGGTCAAAAGTGGTACAGATACGAGCCTAATACCAGAAAGGGCACCTGGTTGCTGGGACACAAAACATGAAGTGCACAAGATGAGTCTGGCATGGGCCCAGCAGTAATGTACCAAATTTTGAACTAAGCAAGAAAACTAGCAGTTTCTGACATCAGGCAGATATTCTTCCAATAATCACACACATTCATGTAAAATTTTACCTATGACAAGAGATCTGAGGGAGAGTTACATCATGTTATGAGAACCTATAACTGGAGAAGTAGGTCTAATCATTGAGATGATAGAAGGCATTCCTTCAGAGGAGGTACCTAAGTAAGATCTAAAAGTTGAGTGATTCTCAACTAAGTGAGGTTGCTTTCTAGGAAGAAGGAGCAGAATGTTCAGAGACTCAGATAGGAACAACATGGTGAGTATAAGCAGTTGCAAAAAGCCTGGAGCCCAGCAATCTTGGGTCTGCGGGAGTGACTGTCAAGAGTCTGGATGGAGTTCATTGGAAGGTTTGAAGGAACTGCTGGTGAACACAAACTAGGCAGTGTGTGTGTTGCAGACATTTTCTTTAAATCCCTATGTAGTTTTAGAAAAAGGTAGATACCACATATGAATGATATCCAACGTAAAAACAGTATGATAACAAAGTAGGATGATAGTATGGGGTTGGGTATACCAGTTGTCCAAATCATTACACAATCCACAGGAAACTGAATCTGGAGTACAGGAACTTGATGCAAAGGTTTAAAAAAAGATAAGGTGGGAGGTTGGTCTGAATGGAAAGAGCTATGGCCTGAAAGTTGGGTGACCTAAGTCAAGGCCCAGTCTCTTATCATGGGCTTCTCTGGCTGTATGCCAGTTTTCATATATCCAAAACAGAAACAACATTTCCTGATTTTTCCAGCTCTTGGCATGGTTTAAACATGGAAAAGACTGTCACTTCATTCATTTATGGTACTCGTTTCACTGGAGACATCCTATTGAGTGATCACGAGAAGCACAGTGAATGGTACGACAGGCACGCTCCTACACTCGAAGGGTTTGCCTATTCCCTCTGACAATGTCACTTACTGCAGCATCAATGGCTCTGTACAATCAAGTGCTCAGACTAAACATAATAAAACCGAGTTTTTCTTCTTTCATGCATCTCAGAGTTCAGCGAGAATGAAATTTAATAAATTCTGGAGGGTTCCATGAAATTGAAGTGAAGAAGAGGTGGGGAGGGTAGCAATTAAACTAAACTAGTGGGAACCCAGATGGGGTTGGTGGTGATCAGGAAGCTTCCTCAGAAGAGCTGAGATTTGAAAGGAGGGGCGAGTGATTATAAAATGATGTAATTAATAAGTTTTTTTTAAAAATATATTTTATTGATTTTTTACAGAGAGGAAGGGAGAGAGATAGAGAGTTAGAAACATCAATGAGAGAGAAACATCGATCAGCTGCCTCCTGCACATCTCCTACTGGGGATGTGCCCGCAACCCAGGTACATGCCCTT
This sequence comes from Myotis myotis, assembly GCF_014108235.1. Taxonomy (NCBI): domain Eukaryota; kingdom Metazoa; phylum Chordata; class Mammalia; order Chiroptera; family Vespertilionidae; genus Myotis; species Myotis myotis. The sequence goes on from NW_023416335.1 coordinate 39,292,157, forward strand.
GACCTGAATCGAACCTGGGACCTTTCAGTCCGCAAGCCGACGCTCGATCCACTGAGCCAAACCAGTTTCGGCAAGTTTTTTATTTATATAAAATATTTTTGTAAAGGAACTTTGATAATAATTCCAGGTGCATGTTCCTGAAAATCCTGTCTTCTGTGAAATTGTGGATTTAAAACAACAGAATTTATGGGGAAAACAGGATTAAATAGATCCCTTAAAATCAATAGCATTTTATAACCAGGGACAGATAAAGTGATAATAAGCCAATAAACCACTGGCCTGGTAAAACTGGGTGTTGGTCTGTGGGCCCTATGTCAGTCCTCTGCCATCTAACACCCTGGAATTCATGCACAGTTCATTTCTAATAGTGGCCAGTCTCATTAACATCTACACTAATAAAAGAGAAACATGGTAATTGGCGTACGACCGCTACCCTTTTCATTGGCTAATCAGCGAGATATGCAAATTAACTGTCAGCCAAGATGGCAGCTGGCAGCCAGGCAGCTTGAAACTAACATGAGGCTTGCTTGCCTCAGTGACGGAGGATCGTTGGAGGAAACCAACGTTCCCTGCCTGTGGCTGCAGGCCTCTGAGCGGGCAGTTTAAGAAACATTGTAACAAATACCGCCGGACTTCAGCCAGCAGATTCGCAACATTGTAAGCAAAGGCCAGAAACCTACTTTCAGCCGCGGAGGCCTAAGAGCTGGAGCCAAGCCTCAAAGTAAAGCTGGCCCAGAATAAAAAAAAGAAAAAAAAAAGAAAAAAAGGAGCGGTTGGAAACTTCAGTCACTCCCAGCCTAAAAACAGCCCTCAGCCCCTCACCCAGACTGGCCAGGAACCCCAGTGGGGACCCCCACCCTGATCCAGGACACCCTTCAGGGCAAACCAGCCAGCCCCACCCATGCACCAGGCCTCTACCCTATAAAGTAAAAGGGTAATATGCCTCCCGGCACCGGGATCAGCATGACAGGGGGCGGGGCCCAAACCCCCTGAGCAGCCCTGCTCTGTGCCTGATAGGGGGGAGCTCCCCAACCCCCCCCCCCCCACGGGCCCTGCTCTGTGTGTGATGGGGTAGAGCCATAATCTCCCCATCGGCCCTGCCCTGAGTGTGAGAGTGGCGGCACCCCAACCCCCTGATTGGCCCTCTCTGTGCGTGACAGGGGGTGGCACCACAACCTCCCCATCGACCCTGCCTTGAGTGTGACAGGGGACGGTGCCCCAACCCCCCAATCGGCCCTACCCTGAGCATGACTGAGGGTGGCATCACAACCTCCCAATCTGCCTTGCTCTGTGCATGACAGGGGGTGGCGCCCCAACTCCCCAATCGGCCCTGCTCTGAGCCCGACCAGGGGCTGCACCTAGGGATTGGGCCTGCCCTCTGCTACCCGGGAGCAGGCCTAAGCCAGCAGGTCGTTATCTCCCGAGGGGTCTTAGACTGCGAGAGGGCACAGGCCGGGCTGAGGGACCCCCCCTCCCTGCCGAGTGCACAAATTTTTGTGCACCGGGCCTCTAGTACAATATATAATCTAAGGTAAACTTTCCTTCTTCATTGTTTTTCTTAACTTAGGAAATGTCTTTCAAGCTTTTGCATCTGCAATTGTAGCTTCCCCAAATAGGCTTAAAATAAATGTTGTGGTTTATGAAATCATGAAACCAGCCTGTAATTGCACTACAGTCACTTCTATGGGATTTTAAACTTTGGTCTTAAGATCTTCTTAAGCTCTAAGACATTTTTCTTAATGCTGAGAAAGTTTGTTTTTGATTGTTTTGGCGGAAAATCTTGGACTCAGAAAAGCAATCCAACTTCTGGATTATACAAACATCATTGTCCTGTTTCTCAATCAGATATGAGTTACTTTGTGTTAGAATAGGCATTTTAGAAGAATAGATTGTAAATCACTTTATAAAACAAAGACATTAGACTTTTTTTTGTGTGTAATCTTCACAGTAGGAAACTGGGCAGACAATATGCTTTATGGTAAGCAAAGCTCAAAACTTTTGAAAACTCTTTACTTCAAAATGCTTTGGTCTGAATTGTGTCTCTCCAAAATTTTGTATGTTAAATCTGTAAGCCCTGATGTGACTGTAGTTGGAGAACAGGACTTTATGAGATAATTAAGGTTAAATCAAGTCATAAGGGTTGGGTGGGGCCCAGATCTGATAGGATTAGTGTCCTTCTAAGAAGACAAACCAGAGCGCTTGATCTTTTTCTGCCATGTGAAAACACAGTGAGAAGGTGGCTGTCTGCAAGCCAGGAAGAAAGTTCTCATCAGAAATCAACCATACTGGCACCCTGGTCTCAGGCTTCTAGCCTCCAGAAATGTGAGAAAATGAATTTCTATCGTTTAAGCCAATGAGTCTATGATGTGTTTTTATGGCAGCCTGTACTGACAAATATGGACCCTTAACACAATCTTTCAGTGTACTCTGGACTACAAACCTTGGTGTTCAGAAGGCATGTTTTACTTTTAGAATCAAACAAATGTTTGAAGCCAAGGTTACTGAATAAAAATGGATGACTGAACAGAATAGGAACATTTTCTAAAATAAGAAAAAAATGAGATTTTAGTTATAAAGTAAAAAATATTCTTTTTGAATTGCAGCCATAGACTGAATTTTGGGATAATTACAAAAGTGAGCAAGGGCAACATCATTGCAATAATTTTGTGGATTATCAGGGAGTTATTTTGAAGGATAATAGTCATTTATAAAATTATTTTTTTCTTAATTACAAAACCAAGACATCAATATTTAGAAATTACAAAATTTTAGAAAATCATAAATAAATTAAAAATAGAAATTTGCTCTCACACCATCCCTAGAGATAACCATTGTGAAACTTTTGTGGATTTTATTATAGAAACTCCAGCCAAATATCTATCTACACATGCATATACACAAGCTCATATACTTGAGTTTATATTGAATATGGTGTTTATATTCTGTCTTATTTCTATTTAACATTATGTTATAAGCATTTCATAAACAATTCAATAGACTTGAAAAACATGATTAAAAATATTTATATAATATTATATGATTATCCCAATCATCTTTAAAAATGATTGTAGGACATTAAAACTTTTCATTTATTATTGAAATCTTACAAATAACAATATTTAAAACTCTAAGTTGTTCTATGAATTTGTCCAAGTGGATTTGAAATTTAAATGAGGTCTTGAATTTTACTTTAGTTACAGAAAGCTAAGTGTGCCTCTCTGGGCAAATTTTTTAAATAAATGAAGAGTATAGTAGGGCCTGGGCCAAGAGTTTTAAAGGAATCACCAGATAGCCATATTTTAGGTGGAATTACATCACCACAGTAGACCCTTAATCCTATAATTGGCCTAAGTATTCCCAATGTACCACAAATTTAATCAGACTGATCTCATGTCTCAGATCAATGTTTCTTTTTGTAGTAAGCCACTTAATGCAAAATCCATAGCTCTATAAAACCTAATTATGACATTTTTCTCTCTTTTTAATCAGCTAATTACAAAGCTATCTTATATCTATATTTCAGCAAAAGAAAGAAAAATGATATGCACCCTAGGATTTTCTAACGCAGCTGAGACCTTGTTATTATCAAAGGAGCAACCAGAGTGTAGGCCACAGGTCACATGCAGAGGCTGTGATCAATTGAAAGAAAACCAGCCAGCCAACCAAAACACCGTTTAGTCACGAAATCATTGCTCTGTATGGATGAAACTCCTCACAAAAGCTTTACGTTGTTTTTCTTATCCTGTACAATTTTCTGCTTCTGTGCTTTGGCAGAACGAAAGGAGGGTGTTTCTAGAACCACATTGCATTCTTGGATCAATTTTAATGTTCCTTGATTGATGTGACCATGGGCATGGGGACCCCAAACCCAAGAGCTGGATCTTCTGCCTGGTTTGTCTTAGAGGATCTACCACCATCCTCAGCAGTGGAAAGCCCTTCCTGGAGGTCACACTGCCTCAGCAGATACTCTAGTCAAGAACTGAGGTCACAACAATCCCCACACTTCCTTCTTCCCCATTTCCTGTCCCACTTAAAAAAATATATATATATATTTATTGATTTCAAAGAGGAAGGGAGAGGGAGAGAGAACTAGAAACATCTAATTCTTCTGCCTCCTGCACATCCTTTACTGGGGATTGAACCTGCAACCCTGGCATGTGCCCTTGATCAGAATCAAACCCAGGACCCTTCAGTCCACAGGCCCATACTCTATCCACTGAGCCAAACCAGCTAGGGCTCCTGTCCCAGTTTTTGGGAAGCAGGTCAGATGTGGTTTTTATTGACTGTGTATGGACTGTACTGAAGGAGTAATACCACATACTTTGAAGAGCAGGAATCAGAGATATAGACTACTACCACTTTTCCCCTCTTTTTCTCACCTTTAGCGCCACAGCGCATGCATTCTTTCCAGGACTATTTTAATAGTCTCCTACAATAGTCTCAGGAAGTTGGCTTCCTGACTCAACTTTTGACCATAGCTATCAGATCTGTCTTTTCAAAACTTTACATGTTTGGTTCTTTACAACCTGCAAGATTAAAATCCAACCTCCTAGCATGACATTCAAGGCACTTTGAGATCTGGCCCTTCCTGCTCGCAGCCTCTTCTCAGGCCCTATGTTTATCAGACTCCATACTACAGCAATATCAACATATAATAGTTACCTGAATGAATCTTGTTATTTAAGGTACTACAATTATGACTCTGGGCAAGTTTCCTAGCGTCTCTCTGTGTTTTGGCTCATTCAAACATGGGGACAGATGTAAGGATTGTTGTAAGGGTTAAATGCGATAATATGCAGAAGAATTTTAGAGTAGAGCCTGGCACATAGAAAATGCTCAATAAATTCCATTATTGTTATATCCTCTTCCTGGACTCTGTTATCTTCTTCTTTGATCTGCCTGATTCCTACTTACCCTTTAAGATGCAGATCAAGTGTCTCTTTCTCTGTTCAGAGTTTACTTGCCTCTGCTAAGTAGAGATCATTGCTTCTGTTGACCCCTCTGTACTTAGCACCTACCACTCACATCATCAGTTATATCCCCTTGCAGGCCTTTGCTTCCATGTTTCTCTATCATGAGACTGGAAGCTTATTGAGGTCAGGGTGCATATCTTAGTCATCTTGGTAGCCCTTACTTAGCACAATCCTTGGCACACAGTAAACACTCACTTGACTTGTATTGAATGGTTTAGGGTTAGGGTTCCACAGCTGCTTAATCCCTTCCCAGCCTGGTAGTCATGTGTGAGGGTGGGTGCTAAGCTCAGCCGGGTTTCAGGCACACAGTCCTGTGAGGTGGCCTCTGAGTGTCTGGCCACAGAAAGGCCTTACGAATGCCTGTGGCTGACTTCCCATCCCCAGAAAGCGTGTCTCAGCAAATCTCTGCGTGCTGGATTCAGCATAAGAGCCACGCCGCAGAGTGCAAAGGAAAGCAGATTCTGAGCCTGTACCTTTCCCCTGACAGATGCTGATTTACTGTCTGCCACACACTAAAGTTGCTCCTGCACCAGTAAGAATATTTTCACTGAACTTTGAGGTGAAGCTTATAAGACAGACCTAGCTATTGGGGTGGGAAGAAACATTTACTTCATTTTCAAGTATTGCAGTTGCTTCTTATTACCAAGCAAAGTTGTCCATGCAGCAGTACCAGCCCTTCATAAATCTCCCTAATAGTTCTTGTTTAAAATCTGACATAATTCCAAAATGTCCATAAAGATGATTGGAATACAGCACAAGAATACCTTGCCACAGAGAAACCTATTTAAAATCAGTTCAAGGCTGATTTTGAAAAATTGCAAGAAAGGAAAATATGTAAAGTAGGAAAAATGTGCTATAAGGAAAAAATGTGTGGGAAACTCTGAGAGTTGTAATCAGTTTCCACAGCTCTGTTGAAAGGACAATATTGGCATTTTTCAAAGTCTTTAAAGATGTTATTGAGTTATGAGGCTTAAGAACAAAGTGCCAGGTAGATGATAAAGATTATTATGGGGTCAAAAAATAAAAAAAATGTCCAATATTGGAAACCTTAAGAATATTATATTACCGCATCAGTACTATAAAGTTATTAAAATAGTATTAACAAATAGTTATAATAACCTGGGAAATACTAAGATTCGTGATAACTGTGAGCCAAAAAATAAAGGCAATTACACAATTGTATATACAGAATTATCTCAAGTATGGAAAATGCATAGTAAGAAATAGAGACTGTTATTCCATCATGGCTGTTGCCTCTGAGTAAGTAGCAGAATAATAGTGCCCTCTTCCTTCTCCTGGCTTCTATAGACTTATTAAATTAAACTAAAACATTGTTTTCTTATTTATTTAGGCAAAATAATCTTTGATTTACATTTGTAATTGAATATTTTCCAGTGAACTAGTGGCTCTTCTGGAGTATCTTTTGTTTTTTTGAGGGGAAGTAGAAGCCTTAGACAAACTCTCAGAAATAAAGTATCAGGCAGTTTAGCCCTGGTAGAGGAATGTATTGGTAGCATTTCAGATAAATGCTTGTTGGGACTTGGGAGCAGAGGTGGGAGAATTTTAGTTTTCTGCTTCATGTGGGCACCTATTTTAGCTTCATATTAACTTCCATACCTGCTATGAGAGATCCTTAAGTTTCAGGTCAGCTATTGACAACAAGGGGAGAAGGTGGGCATGCTGTCACTGGAGAGGAGGCAGTCCAAGGAGGGCAGAGTGTAGGGCAAGATGGGAGCCATCTGGCCAATAGAGAGTCAACTGAGAGAAAATGGATTTGGGAGCTGATGAAAATTCACGATGGCTTCATTTGGCCTGGACTGGAGGTAGAATGAAGGATGGTGTTCTTTGAAAATTACTCTGAGATTTCTGGCTTGGAAGTAGGTTTTTGTTTTTGCCTTTTCAGAAAATGAGATGAACTTCCTTGTTAGTATGATTTGGGGGGAAATAGCCAGATTTGAGAACGTTGATGACAGCATTGATCTCTGAGGCCATATTGTAAAGAAAATTTAGCTGGATTTATACATTATCTAGTCCATATCAAGTCCCTGGAAAATTCCCTTCAAATTTTAAGGAAGAAATAACACCAACACTACACAAACTCTTTCAAAAAAAGAAAAAAAGAAGAATCCTTTCCCAGCTCATTTTATGAGGCCAACATAACTTTAATCCAAAGACATGACAAGGACTTTACAAGAAAGGAAAATCTTGGGGCAAAGCTTCTCATAAACACAGATGTAAGATCTGGGGAAAAAAGCAAATCAAACTGGGCAATAAAAAAAAAAAAATCCCATGAACAATCAGCTTTGTTTAAGAATACAAAGTTGGTTTAATATTCCAAGTCAATCAATGCATGTCTTTATGTATTTCAGAAGAGAAAAAAAAATCACCATCTCACAGATGCAGAAAAACATTTGATAAAATGTAATATCACTTAAAAATTTTAAATTTGTTTATTTATTTTTATTGTGGTAAAATACACATAACATATCATTTAACAATACTACTTTCTTGAGTGCATGAATTCATTTCATCTTCACAAGAGACACAGAGATAGGGACTATTATTTTCTTAATTTTATGGATGTGGAAACTGGGTCACAGAGAGATTAAGAAATGGCTAAATTCATACAGTTGGTCAGAGGCAGAGCCGTCATTCAAACACAGGCCATCTCAGTCTAGAGCCTGAGTTTTGGTCACTAAGCTCTGTTTACTACAATTTACTAAGATAACCTTCCCAGATGGGAAAATAAGAATGGGCACAGGAAGGCAGAGTTCCTCCTCTGGAGAGTGTCACACATACTATAGCTTCAGCTTGAACAGGATGTGGGGATTGGAGAAGGGCTGAGAGAGGGAAGAAATAATAGCTTTCCCAAGCGCCAATGAATATGAAACTTGATAAATTTGCCTTCATGCTCAATAGGAAGAGCTTAACCTAGGCAGCATAAAGGGTCCTTTAAGATTTGGAACAACTAGGATTTTGGTGGTGGGAAGCATTACCTAGGGTAGTGACATTTAGAGGCACCAAACTCACCTGTTGAGGGCATTAAATTAGAAGAGACTCAGAGAATAGCCTCTGGTGGCCTAATGGGGAGTTGGCTGCTCATTCATCTACTTTGCATCCAACAAACATCAATGCAACACCCCCACCACCCTCTTAGATGAGTGAAAGTAGGTTGGAGGCTTTCCAAATTAATTAAGAAACTGATGAATAGTTAAACACACAATTCCTTCATATGCTCAGGAAATGAGAAGGAATAGAGTCCAAGACAGGTTTTTGATCCTAATGTCACCTGAGGTTTACTCAGAGATGAGCTTGGCTGGTACAGCTGAAGGGAAGCCAGCTCATGGTTATTTTCCATGCCTTACTTCCGTGCATGGAAGTCTTTCTCAAAGACTCTCTTTTAGGACTCTTCTTCCCACTCATAGTCACATCTCACTCCCACTTTCCCTTAAGGGATAGGGCTGAAGAGAAAGGTCTGTGATGAGGGAAGAACAATAGACAGTGACTTTGTTAATAGACAACTCCCAGTTGTAAGGACAAGCCTTTCTAGACTTGTAACTACACCTTCTCTTGGGGGGTCACAGAAGAGGCCAATATATTCTAGAACAGGGTATGGTCTCTTTTGAAGGACTCAGAGTTCATTCTTTTGGAAACCGTGAGCAACATGCCTTAGAGATGCTATTGGATTAGGAGTGGGCACAGGGGTCCAGAAAAGAAAGAGGCAGGGCATGATTCTTTGACATGGAACCCAGATCCATAGACAGGACACCCACATCCAGTAGATAGTACAAATAATTGATATCTGGTTGGGAGAGGCACTAACCAATTAGAATGGACACAGGAGACAGTCAATAACTGGTAGGGCTATGGTATTGTGTCCCAGATGACTATCAGCCAGCTTACTACTGAGGGGTATAATGTATTCACACCTAGTTGCCCAGCCAGGCAGCTCGGAGATGTTCATGCACACCCAGAACTGAGAGCATGCTGGAGAGACAACAGTATCTGTCCCAGCCAGGCTGCCTTTTCCTGCTTCTATTGCTGCTATTGCTTCTCTGCCTATGCAGCCTGTATACACCCTGATGACTTCCTATCTCCCAGACCTTTGGTTTCTTTCAGACCTCCAGTTCTGCTGAGGCATTAGTCCCTAGCTGTCTGATTTCATCCCTTAACACTCACCACTTCCCTTCTCATTGCTCTGGGAGTGACCACACTGAGCAGTGCGCACAACTCCAGGAGTGAATTCACACAGTATTCTTGGGAAAGGCATCCTTAGCTGGTCTCTACACAGAATACAGTGTGAATGCTGCACTCTGGATTTGGGCAACCCTGCACCATTACAGTCATTGTACTTAAAAATGGGAAATTCTGTGAAGCCTGAGTGCTACCCAGTTGAGAGATTTTCCCCCTCTACATTTCTGGCTTGGTTTATTCAGTGTGACTACCACCTAACCCTTATTCTTGTAATAGCTCTCATTCTTGTCTTTCTGGGTCTGTTAATGATAGTACCAACTCCTCGGACCAGAGTGGTAGGCACCTGACTTGCTTGGTCACTGATAGTTTCCACTGGAGATAGACATGTGACTCAGGACAGACCAATCAGAGTCCTTCCCTGGGATTTTCTATGCACACACTGGCATAAAGGTGCTCTCTTTTGCTATGGCATTGCTAATCTGGGGCTCTAAGCCTAGAAGGGCCTATAGCCAACTCCTGAACTTATACAGACCATAAAGAATAGGAGGGCATTAGGCCAAGTGAGTGAGTGAGAGAGAATAGAACCATTTTATTTGAATCCCCAGTTTTATAAGCCTTTACATTCCCAGGTTTGCTTAACATACTTTTAGTTGTGTGTCCATCTCTCCCAGAACACTTCTGAAAGCAATGAAGTCTTTTTCTTTTTACACAAGGCTACATTAGTAACTCCAAAATGCACATTATTTTATAAGCCCATCCAATGTGGGGCTACACATCTGGGGGAAGATCAATGACAAGTGATTTAAATTAAGTTAAAGCGACATATGTGAAACAACAGCAGCCAGCATACACACCCAGCCAGCCCCTGCCCAGAGTGCCAGTAGGAGGCAGCCTCTGCAGATGGACTAAAAGCCTTGGAGCCAATTTGGGTTGCAACTTCCATCCTAACTTTCCCAGGGTAGAAATACAAGCATCCTTTCTACCCTGGAACTTGCCAAACATTTTCTGAGAGGACAAGGTAGGACAAAACGCCTCTCGTTTTCGTTGCCAACTAAAATGAATGGAGAGCTGACTATTCCCACACTGCAGAGGGTACCCGGGCTGACGCACTGGTTGCCATGGTGCCCCAGTGCACTCTGCCTCTGCTGAAATGTCTGCACCTGTACCTGCAAAATGCCACTGAAGGGGAGCTTATTTTCATGATTAAGGTAGTTAGTCATGCATTAACAGCACAGGAGAGCATTCTTGCTGACCGGGAATGTCTCCGTAGGTCAAATAGGAACACTTTACTGATGCATTGGAACGGGTAGTTCAATGTCATTTAAAAGCATTTACTGAGAAGCAGTGGGCGTCAGATCCCTGCAGGAGCACAGAAAATGTGGGGATTGTGCCCTTAGGACAGGGAGGCCAGACAGCAGTAGCTGAAGGGTTGGCATGGAAATACAGTGAATCATAAAGAGCACAGCTTTGCTGGTGTTTGAGAGCCACCAGTGGAGAGAGAAAATGACTTGCAGAAATGTCAGTGTTTGTCATTGTGTGGAATGCCAGGGTGGCGAGGGTGGTGCCCATCTGAGTCTCCTCCTTCCCTTCCCTGTCTGGTCACCCTGGTCCAGGCCCTTATTACCACTGTGTCCTGGACGATTGCAGTTGATTTGAACTCTTCTCTCTGGAGCCAAGTGTCCCTTGAACTATAGTCCCCCTAGAGGGGAGGTGATCATTCTATGACATGCGTGTCAGAGGTGACACGCAAACTCATTTTTTTGATTGATTTTTCTTTGTTAAATGGCATTTAAATATATAAAATAAATATCAAAAATATGTCTTTGTTTTACTATGGTTGCAAATATCAAAAAATTTCTATATGTGATACGGCACCAGAGTTAAGGTTTTTCAAAATGCTAACACGCCGAGCTCAAAAGGTTCGCCATCACTGTTCTATGGCTTGACCAGGATGCTCCCTTGCTCAGGAACCTTCAGTGGCTCCCTTCTGCCTTCAGCATGGTATTCAAGGTTCTTCGTGATCAGACCTGACTTTCCTTTCAGCTTTGTCTCCTACCCCTCTTCTTCAGACATTTAGGTTCAGCCAGATGGAACCAGACACTTACCCACAATATTTTCCCTGTATCTTTGAAAGCTGAAATTCTCCAAGCACAAATGATTACAAATTTCTTTCATGGATCCTTCCATTTTTCCCTGAGAAAACATAATACTCTCCTTTTTTGCATGACATTTGTCTGTGACTTTCAATGATAATTATTTCATAATTCTTTGTGAGCATATTGAAGGCAAGGCCATGCTTATTCATCTTTGTATCATGCATACATTTTAACATAGTTTCTTATTTGGAGAGCTCAATTAGTATTTGGATGAATAAATGAATGAATGCATATTTAGGAATAATTGTTATAGGATTATTTTAATTTTTTTATTTTTTTATAACTTTTTAAAATCCTCATTCAAGGATTTGTTAATCCTCATCTGATGACATTTTCCCATTGATTTTTAGAGAGAGTGGAAGAAAGCGGAAGAGACACAGAGAGAGAAACTTCTATTGGTTGCCTCCTGCACACACTGGGGATCAAGCCTACAAATGAGGTATACACCCTTGACAGTAAACAAACCCACCACCTTCAATCCGCAGGCTGACACTCTATCCACTGAGCCAAACCAGCAAGGGCTTGAGGATATGTTTTTCACTGATTTATGAGAGAGAGAGAGAGAGAGAGAGAGAGAGAGAGAGAGAGAGAGAGAAAAATCAATGTGGGAGAGAAACATTGATTGGTTGCAGCTTGTACACACCTTGACTGGGAATCAAACCCAAACCTAGGAATGTTCTCTGACCAGGAATGGAACTGGAAACCTTTTGGTGTATGGGACGAGGCTCCAAACAACTGAGCCACCTGCCCAGGGCTGTTAACTAATTAAAAAACCAGTAAGATGGTACACCTGATTCTAAGATATATATATATATATATATATATATATATATATATATATATATATATATAGAGAGAGAGAGAGAGAGAGAGAGAGAGAGAGAGAGAGAGAGTCAGAAAATAGTGCTGAAATAAATTTACAAATATATGTAAAGCTGGCTTATTGTGGGTATGAGAGAAGAGAAAATCAATGGCACTTTCATGGGAAACAAAATTTATTTGCATGTGTCTATGGACAAGAAATATTTGTAAAATATTTTACACACTATAGAATTTGCAAAATAACTCAAAGACAATAAAAGGTGCAGAGATCCCATAGAATTAGATAACCCAGAGGGTGTACTTAAGCAAGGTCTAGTTTTCTGTTGAAGACCTCCAGCAGTCTTTTTGGTCCATTTCATTTAAAAGTTTAAATATTCCGCCTCCCCCCACCCCCAATATATTTTGTCTGTGAAGGGCCCAGCTGTGTGTTACAAATTTGAGGTAGTGTTAATGCCCTGCTAGCCTACAGTGCACCTCATCCCCCTCTGGCTTTCTTATTCTTAAATATTTTTGTTTCTTGACCTTACATTGACATTTATTACGATATTGGAGGGTGGTCGTGGTGATGATGATGATGATGATATTTAATACTATGTGCCAACCACTAGTCTAAGTGTTTCACTTACTTATTTCATCTCCACAATAACCCTATGAAGAAGGTGCTAATATTCTCTCCATTTAAAGATGAGGACACTGAGACACAGTGATAAAATAACGTTTCCCAAGTTACACAACCAGTAAGTGATGGAGCTAGAATTCAAACCCAGAATATTTGACTCCAGACTCTCATCATTAAGTGCTTTGCTGGTAAGATCATCTATAGACCCGAGGGAGAGGATAATAGCTTATTCCAATTTTGGGGCGGGGGGTGGGGTCAAGTTTAGGCTATTTCTTAAGTAAATCTTATGTATTCTCCAATTCTAATGCATATTGTTTAATTATTTCAGGAATACCAGACAAATAGTTTTGGTTTTAAGGCTCCTCTACAGAAAGGATTTCCCCAATCAAAACATATTTAACATAAAAACATCAAATTGCAGAATTGCCACACACAGCCCTATGGTTCCTATACCATTTTTCCAGGTTCTTCCTCACCCCAGCAGGACAGTATTACTTGGTGGTGTTAGAACAAAATGAGGGCATGAGTAAATTATTCTCATAAAGTTAAATGCACTTGTTTATTTATTTCATTTATCAAACACATTTGGAACATCTGCTCCATGACCCCTCTAGTATGAGTTGTAAATGCTGTATCTATTTACACTAAAACCAAAGGGTTTTAACGATAGTCTTTATCATCAATATCTCTTTCCGTTTATGACAGCAGGTGCTTTGAGACTGTAATTTGATGAGGACTTTGGAAGCAAGGACCTTGACATGGCTCTAGGTAACATTTTGAGAGTGTCCGAGAGGATCATGAATCAGCAATGCAGGGCTCTGGGTAAAGGTTACCTACCTAAGCAGTGAGCTCCCGTCTCAGGTACATTATATGAAGCCTGGACCTTTCTGTCTTGCTCTGGCTTCCACGCTTTCACAGTGATATAAAAAGCTTAGAGGAGACTCAGGGAACAGAGCCACAAACCTTCATCAGAGCTTGCAAGTGTTAAGGTTTAAAAGCAAAGCTAAAAGATTATTCATGAATGAAGATAAGTTTTGTGGCTGCCTTCAAATCTAGGAAAAGTAATTATGAAAAAGGATGCTGACCAACTTTTTCTTAGTGCACATGGTATATGGAAGAAATTGGTATAGACACAAAAAATTGCTCAGTTTGAGTGCTCTTAAATATTGGAATTGATTAATGAGAGAAATTACAGAATGTCTTTGGATGGTCTTTAGAAAAGCAGATTGACCGTCTACAAAGCACATGTGTGAGGTTCTGCCCAAAGTTCAGGAACTAATAAAGTTATTTCCTAAATTTCTATGAATCTTGCTGAGAATAGTTCCGTGAGATTACAGTTTGCTCCAGGCAGCTGTGGACCCCAACACTAATATGAGGAAGATGTTAGCTGGGCTTGTTTTTGATGTTCCTGCAGCTGCTTTCTCCAAAATCCATCTGAAGCTATACTTCTGATATTTGCTTAGTATTGCTTTTGTATGATGGTATCAGGCAAAGCCCTGGTTCATAGAATCAGACAGGTTTTCATCTGTGTCCTCTCTTGCTTCCGTGCCTTCTCTTTACAGCAAGTTACTCATCTCTTCTGGGTCTCAGTTTCTTATCAGTAAAATGAAAAGATACCCCAAGGGTTTTTGTGTGAAAATAAAATCTAATAGTATGTGTGAAGCACTTTGTAGTTCCCTGCTCATTGTAATAAATAGCAAAAGGTTGCCAAATACTACTGTTGGTTTTACCTAATAATAATTGAAATATATTATTTCAAAAGTAACAATGCTCCATTTACATGTAAATGATCACACTATAATTTATGCAATCCAATATAATAAGAGAGAAATATGCAAATTAGGCCAGGACATCACGACCAGCTCAGGAGGCTGCATCACGACCAGCTCAAAGCATGCCCCCAGCCCCAGCTGACACACACCACACACCAGGGCTGGGGGCAGGCTCCAAGTGGCCATGGCATGGCTCAGAGCCCACCCCCAGCCTCGGTGCCGCCCAGTTCTGAGGCCACTCCTGCCGGAGGTTCTTGGGCAGGCACACCACACCGCCAGCCCTGGGAACAAGGCCACCAGCAGACCCATGGAACCACCCAGGTGGGTGTGCTCCAAGCCGCACGCAGTGGCGGGGACCAACGCCCCTAGTGGACACTTGGACCCATCCAGGGGGGCGTGCTCCGAGTTGCTGCGGCCAGACTGTGGCTTAGCCATCAGTAGGACATCCCCTGAGGGCTCCCAAACTGTGAGAGGGGGCAGGCTGGGCTGAGGGACACCCACCCAGTGCACACATTTCATGCACTGGGCCTCTATTATTAAATATTATTCCAGTTAGCCCTGGCTTTAGTCGGCCGTGCACCAAGAAGTTGCTGATTTGATTCCCAGTCAGGGCATGTGCTGGGGTTGTGGGCTGGATCCGTGGTAGGGGGCATTTAAGAGGCAACCTATCAAAATTTTGCTCTCACATCAATATTTCTCTCTCTCCCCCTCTCCCTTCCTCTTTCTCTAAAAAAAAAAATTAATAAACTACTCTAAAACAAACAAACAAAATCCCACAGACTCAAAGACACAGTTTCTGCCCTGAAGGATTCTTTTTACCATATAGGTGCAGCAGACACACACACACACACACACACACACACACACACACACACACACACTCACGGCATATTCTTATCAAACTTATGCATGAAGTCCTTTTGGTAGCAAGCAATTATATGACTAATTTATTTTGCTAGTTCAGGGTGGGCTTCCTGATTTCCCCTTCAGCCATCACTATACTCACTGTCACTGCAGCAAAACCAGAAAATGGAATGTTTGGAAAGTCATTAAAAAGGGAGGGCACAATGAGAAAAGACAATGTGAAGCCATGCCACCGCCTTCTCCATCCCTTATAACCTTCTCTATGTCTGTACCTGAAGGTGGGGTAGTCCGCAGAAAAAAAAAGCAAAAGACAAAGGACCTTCATCTCACGCTTTACATTTCCACATAAGCAGTGAAAAGAAAAAAAAAAAATAGGCATATGGTGAACATCCTTGTTGCCTGGTGTGGAAATGTGAGGAGCAGGAGCAGAAGACAGACAGAGACTCACAGAGAGAGACAGGGAAGGGATGGGTTATGAGCCAAAATTTTTCTTTGCTTCCTGGGCCACCAGATGTTGGATGCATAGAGAAGAGCAGGCGACAGCTGGAGACCCTGGCTTTGGAGTAACTTTCTGGCTTGAGTAACACTAAAGTAACTTTGCTTTTATAATTCTGCTCTCTAAGGGAACCAAGATATCAGCTATTAGAATTTTAAAAAATATATTTTTATTTATTTCAGAAGAGGAAGAGAGAGATAGAAACATCAATGATGAGAAACATTGATGGCTGCCTCCTGCATGACCCCCACTGGGGATGAGTCTGTAACCCAGGCATGTGCCCTTGACTGGAATCGAACCTGGGACCTTTCAGTCTATGGGCCAATGCTCTATCCACTGAGTAACACCAGCTAGGGCCAACTATTAGATTTTTAGAATGAATGGCACAGCCTGAGGTCTATGACAGTATATTAAAGGACACCTTTGGAACCTGATTGTGGAGAGGTCTCAACTCATTAGGGAATGCACATGAAACTTCCTTTCTCAGTTCAGTTCTTTTTATTGATTTGAGAGAGAGAGAGAGAGAGAGAGAGAGAGAGAGAGAGAGAGGGAGAGAGATCATTGTGAGAGAGAAACATTAAAGGGCTGCCTCAGGCACATGCCCCGACCAGAGACTGAACCTGAAACCTGGGTATGTGTCCTGACCAGGAATAGAACCTGTCACCTTTTGGTATATGGGATGATGCTCCAACCAACTGAGCCACACCAGCCAGGGCCTCAGTTTAATTTTTACCAATAACTTCGGCCCAAAGATACTATTCCATTGGGTAATGAGCCCTGTGATATCTTCACCAGATTTCATAACTTTCCATCCTCTAGAGCACACACTGGGTAATGAGTGCTGTGATAAAACCTTAGCCATATTCTGTAACTCTGTCCACAAGAGTTTCCTAGGAACTGTTTAATTCTGGGACTTAAATGTCCAACCTCAAAGCTGCTTTCTTTCTTCATCTTCGTAGGGGCGGTCTGCCTGTGGCACTAACAAAAGAGAGGGATTCCAGCCCTGGCTGCAAATGGGAGCTTTTGATTTTCTTGTGCGCTGAGCGATCCCGGGCTGGGGACTGAACAGTAATATTTGTTTCCTAACTGCCCAGGTGATTCTAATGGGCCGTCCAGACTGAGAACAGCTGATGGGCAGGAGCTTGGGGTGGGTGGGAAGATACTTAGTGCTGATCCACACAACTTACCCTTAACTCCTCCAGGGTATATAGCAAGAAGGAGGAGGGGGAATGGGCCAGTGGACCTTATTCAACCAGAAGTGCTGGTGGTCCTCTTTCTCATCAGTTGCTACTGTTTCCTCAGCTCACAGTGCCTGGTCCTCTGTCCGGCAAGCTCTGTCCTGTGTGGGGCTGGGCAAGATTGTGGAAGCCCAGGTACCTTCTAGAACACCTGCTTCAGTAAAGGAAAACTCCCATAACATTTTCCTGCCACAAAGAAGGTGGGAGTGCAGAAGGTACCTCAATGATTGTTCCCTCCACAGCCCACATATCTGCCCCTCTAATTCTCCTTTCCTCTGCTCAGGTGTCAGACCAACATTTGTGCTGGCTGAACAGATTTCTGTATTAGTCAGGGTTCATTTAGAGAAACGGAACCAATAGGAGATATATATGGAGAGAGAGAGAGAGAGAAAGAGAGAGAGAGGAATTTATTTTAAGGAATTGACTTACATGACTTTTGGAGGCTGGCATTCATGACTTTATTTTCCTTGATAAATAAGGCTTTTACTGTCTTATTAGAAAAACATTTTTTTTTATTCCTCCTTAATCCCTCCACTGCCATCTCATAACTCCTGAACTTCAGTTGGCAGATGTTAATACATCCTTATTAAAAACAAGTGTTTTGGAACAATTCATACATCCTTCCATATAGTAATGGAAAGTTTTAATTGCTTAGAGTGAGCTATTTGATCAGTCTGCTGATCAAATTTCTTTCAGAGGATAAAAGAATATTTGTTAGACTCCAAATACAAGGGAAAATGCAAAGCCCACATTTAATATCCATTGGGTAAAAGTTATATCTTTCTATCTAATAAAGAGGTAATATGCAAATTGACCATCACTCCAACACACAAGATGGCTCCCCCATGTGGTCAAAGATGGCCAGCAGGAGAGGGCAGTTGTGGGCGATCAGGCCTGCAGGGGAGGGCAGTTGGGGGTGACCAGGCCTGCAGGGGAGGGCAGTTGGGGGTGAACAGGCCTGCAGGGGAGTATAGTTAGGGGTGACCGGGCCAGCGGGGGAGGGTAGTTAGGGGGAATCGGGCAGGCAGGGGAGCAGTTAGGCATTGATCAGGCTGGTAGGGGAGTGGTTAGGGGGTGATCAGGTTGGCAGGCAGAAGCGGTTAGGGGCAATCAGGCAGGCAGGCAGGCTAGTGGTTTGGAGCCAGCAGTCCTGAATTGTGAGAGGGATGTCCGACTGCCTGCTAAACGGGCAGTCGGACATCCCTCGAAGGGTCCCAGATTGGAGAGGATGGGCTGAGGGACACACACCCCCCTGCATGAATTTCATGCACCGGGCCTCTAGTATATAATAAAACCCTAAAATGCTAATCAACCGAACAGCAGAATAACCAGTTGCTATGATGCTCACTGACCACCAGGGTCAGACACTCAACGCAGGAGCTGTCCCTGGTCAGCAGCTCCTGCATTGAGCATCTTCCTCCCCCCGCCCCCAGAGGGAGGCAACCAGCGGTGGCAGGAGACAGGGCTGGTGAGTGAGCAACCTCAGGCCGCCAGCCAAGGCAGGTGCCAGTGGGGGCGGGAGGGCCTAATCACCTCACCTGCTGGTCGCCTCACACATGGGCCTGATTGTCAGCCAGGCCTAGGGACCCTACCCTATATATTGGGAACAGTCTCTCAGATTTAAAAATTAGAACCTGAGAAGGCTATTCTAACACTGAAAAAACGGGACGATGCAGCAATGACATGCATGGACTCTGGCTTGCACATTTTGTGGTCAGCCATGATTCTGACCCTTAAAATTGTGTGACAAAGCCAATTACTTACCCTCTCTGCTTCAGTTTTTACACCCATAAGATGGGGAAAATGGTACTACTGCCTCAGGAGGATCATGATATATACTACTTTTTATAATCAGGGCAAAAAAAAGTAGCTGCCCATACAACAGCAAGATGCCTTTCACCTGAATGAAAAGTATGGTCACTGGTGCATGCAGCATCCTGGATTGCAAGAGGGTTGTCCAACTGCTGGTTTAGGCCCAATATCTCCCAAGGAGTCCCGGATTGCTAAAGGGCACAGGCTGGGCTGAGGGACCCCTCTCCTGCCGCCCCCCCCCCCCCATGGATATCATGCACTGGGCCTCTAGTTTTAAATATCTTAATTGTAGCCTTTCCAAATCATTATTTTTTAATGTAGTTAAATATAATTCCTTAGCATGGCGCTGAAAATAGCAATGACATTTACATCACTGTAGTTGGGCTGTAATCAGCAGACTGGGAACTCACTGATATTTCTGTGGCTTGGGTCAGTAAGACCACAGGACGGCCATTTGCAGGGGAGAGCTTGTGGGTTCTGCAGGGGGATAATGGTGGTCTTCTCATGACTGGAGCCAGGTTGCCTACCTGCGCACCCATGGGACCTATGGTGCAGCCGTCAGTTCTCCCCAGTGTTAAATCTCTGAGAAGGCTCAGGGGGCATTTTGGGGTTCATGACATTTTCTTGCTTTTTACTTACCTTTGTTTATAGGATTTTGATCATCTGCAGAAAATAGAAACAACTGTTAAGAAAACAAAATTGCTAGAGCTATACTTCTGCCACATTTCAATGTTCCAGACTTGCCTTTGTGAATAATGATGCAGAATAAGAGATTTGAGAGGAAGATGCACGGCACAGGGCGAAGGAACAGAGACTCCTAATTTTCCAGCATCCTTTCCACTTCCCCTCTCCTCTAAACCCCAGACTTAGTCTCTCTCTTTCTCTCTCCTTTTTGAATTTGCTCCCCATTTGTCCTTGTGCTTCTTCTCCCTGTCTCCCATCAGAGTTTTCTTTTTCTTCCATGCCTCCCTCCTATACTCATCTCTTCTTTCTTGCTGCTGCTGCTCATCCATCAGTATTCATGTTCCTCAAACTAAAACCCCACTGGGGATCCCTTTGTGTTCCTCCTGTGTGCAAACGCACACAACCATTGAGTCCCAGACGCACACAACCATTGAGTCCCAGACGCAGAGGTTACACTGCCAGGGGCTCCACAGTGGCCACAGGCAGTCCGGGTGGGGGCGGGGGCAGTCAGGATGTGCTAACAATGTCGGCCTGCCTGGGAGGTGCACAGAACCACAGCGGGCATCTCCCCACCACGGCTCCCTCTTCCCCAAGCTTCTGCTCGCTGCCATCCAGCCTGAGCCTTCCCTTTTCTCTCAGGCATCTGCAACTCCTCAGCGTGTACGGGAGGTATACGTGTCTTCATTTTCCCTAAACCCACCTCCACATTCACATCTTGGGGAAAGCTCCGCTGCTTTCAGAAAACAGGAGGGGAGAGCACCTTTTATTGAGCATGCTCCTTCCCACTGTCTTTTGTTCTTAGTTATTTTCTTCATCCCAAAAGGAAGTGGAGAACTTAGCACTTTGACTTTAGACATTTCTTTTGGAGGAAACCCTGCGATTTGAGGAAAACCTCAGGAGAGAGGAAGACATATCTCATCCTCCCAACCTTTAGAGCTCCTAGGGGGTGGGGCTCGTTTACTAAATCACCAATTACTTGAGTTACTTTAAAGAGGAGAGACACAGGGTGTTAGGGACATAGGACTAATGTGCATGTCCTACTGCACTAGGTTCATTCCTGAAATCATTATTATTATTATTATTAATTATTATATACAGCCAGGGAAAAGTGTGATACTGGGTCAAGGTGTGGAAGAAGATCCTAAAAATTTTCATCTGCTCTTTCTGTTCTTCCTTTTTTTTTGGTCTTAATCTTTATTGTATTTGTCAATTTCTGCAGGTACTCATTTACTTAACTTTATAACAATAAATAAACCTAATTATAAAATTTAAAACTTATAAGTTTGAGTTTTGTGTGTTCAACACCATGCCTGAGTTCTAGGTACATAATAAATAGCAGCTGTTAATTTTGCTGCTTTCAAAAATACCTCCATTAACTTTTTAAACTCTTTTTCCATACCAATAATTAACTAGTTATCTTCCTCCCCTCTTCCCTGACTGGTCTTTACTTATAAAAATGGAGTAAAAAAGAGAAAATGTCTCCAATTCCCAATTCTATGCTTTCCTTTGTTCTCCTCTAAGCAATTTTTCCCAAAATACCCATGATGAAGATGATGATGATGACGATAATCCAGTCTGCTTTCTTTACTCTGATCTCTCATTGGCTAGTTTTAAAAATAATAAATGTCATCTCAACCTAGTTTTTGGAATATAATTCTTCTTACAAGAAGTAATGTTTTTGAAGATGTAAAATACAGGAATTTTTATTTGAATTAGAATTTATGCAAGATCTAGAAGCTAACCACATTTACTAGTCAAGAAGTGAACACAGTGTCCTAATAGGCAGAAATTTAAGTGGGACCCAGCTAACAGAAGAGCATTTTCTTTTCTAAAAAGGTTTCTCTATTTAACAACTAATAAATGAACTCATAAGTGAAAAAGGTAGCAGGAAGGTGGATATCTCTGGTGAGCTGAGCTAAGGAATAAATCACTCAATCAGTTACCACCTTCTCCTTAAGTGTATTGTGTGCAAAGAACTGCATGTTCTGTACATGCTGATGAGAATGACTCAGTAACCAACAATAGTCAACAAAATGTTTATAAACTATACTAGAGGCCCGATGCAACAAATTTGTGAAACAGTAGGCCTTCCTTCCCCTGGCTGTCAGCACCGGCTTCCCTCTGGCACCAGGGACTCAGGCTTCCCTCATAGCCCCAGCTTCATCTGGAAGGTCATCTGAAAGGATGTCCAGTCTAATTAGCATATTACGCTTTTATTATTATAGATGATAACAGGCACTACGCTAGAGTTCTATTTCTCCATCTACCCTCTGAGCTCCAGAGCAACATTGACAAATGCTGTGAAAATATTCCCTTAGATACTGTTTACAGACTCTTAATTCAGTATGCCTAAGACTGAGCTCTTGCCTCTCTGCCATTCATCTCTCCCCATAAATCATGCTTCATTAAATTCTGCTGAGTCTTCCCCCTAAATAACAGGAGAAGCTGTCTCCTCCCCTATCCTGCTGCTGTTACCATTGACCGAGCCCCTGTATTTTCTCACTTATGCTCTTGCAATGACTCCATTGTTTGTGTAAAGTTCTTACCATCTTTTCTGTATGGCCCTGGCTAGAGTGGCCCAACTGTCCCAGTCTGAGAGAACTGAGGAAACACAGAAATAGCCCTTCTGGTTATGTCAGTGGAAGTGTGAGCCACTTTTTGTTATGAACATTTCTCTGGGTCAGTATTTTCCAATATAATTTCTTCAAATCTTTCTCGAAGGTATCAATGGTAGAATAGGAAAAATGAGTAAAAAGAGAGTAAAGACTAGAAAAACCATTTTATTCTCTTTTCCCTACTAACTCTTTAGATCTGGCATTTGGATGATCAATATGGTAATTAAAATGCCAGGAAGATCTATCACTAAGACCACATATCAGGCCTCTGACAGAAATGCCACAAAGCAAGACATGGTCTCTGACTTTGATGAAATAAATGAACAAGACACATACAAACAGAGGACAAAAGTGGGTAGCTATCTAGCTAGCTAAATGATAGTGTAGTGTTTACTCAAATTCACTTTTTAAAATTAAACAATCGAAATAATATTTAGGAGACAGAGAGGTGATATGGCATGGTGGCATAGGTAAAGCTTTGGGAATTGTCAGTCGCTTGTTCGCACTCTGACTATGAATAAATTAGTTCATTTATTTGAGCTTCACTCTCCACTAAGAGTGGGCTAATATTATCCATTTCCTATGATTGTTATGAAAGTTAGAAAAAGAACATGTAGATTCCTATTGCAGTAGCTATTACCTTCTTTCAGATTTATGCACTAATCCACATGGAGTTTTGTGTATAGGAGGAGGTAGATATCTAATTTTATGTTTTCTTTGTGGGTACCCTACTGTCTCTGTATCATTTGTCAAAGCAAAACTTGCTTTGGGTCTGCAATGCCAGATCTGTCATATATCAAGCTTCCATATACGCACGAGTTTGTGTCTAGGCTTTTTTCCTCTTTGATTGTCTTGTTGGCCTATCCATGTACTCACTGTCTTGTGTCTGTTTAAAATTATGTCTTTAAATCTGCAACGGCAGTCATGCCATCTCATTCTTCCTCGTAATTGTCTTAGCTACTTATACTGTTCATCTAAATTTCAGAATCAAGACCCATAAAAGACACTGTCAAGATTTTGATCAGAATTGCACTAATTATATAGGTGACTTTGGGGGAGTATTGAAGGCTTTAAGGTACTAAAAGGTGGGTAAGACATGATAGGCAGAGAGTAATGATGGGCAAGGAGAGAGTCAGAGCAGAAGGAATGGTGTGAAGCGGGGAGACGCAGAGTGCGTTCGATAAAAGGGTTTGACTGGTGAGTGATGGATACCAGAAGGTAGATGTAGACAGAGACCTGGAAGCTACCTTAGCTGCAAGTATAAAGTGAATGCACAGAAAAAAGCTTGTGACAACTCCTGAGCCTGGCAAGTCCTGTGACATGCCGCTAATGGAAACCAACTTCCCATCCAACTTTGTGAAGCAGTAATGCAATGGAGATTCATGTAAGAAAAGT
Source organism: Myotis myotis (assembly GCF_014108235.1). Classification (NCBI taxonomy): domain Eukaryota; kingdom Metazoa; phylum Chordata; class Mammalia; order Chiroptera; family Vespertilionidae; genus Myotis; species Myotis myotis. The sequence continues at coordinate 39,315,797 of NW_023416335.1, forward strand.
TAGAGAGACAGAGGAAATGTAGCCAGATGTTAATCAGGCGCTAAGCTGTGAAAACTGTCTTCTCTGTTTTACATGAAATGTTATTTTACCTGTGGCTACTAATTCTATCTGTAAATGCTGTGTGGGAATATGAGCTAAGCAATGTACATTTTCTGATAATTTTCCCACCAAAAACATGCTCACCCAGAGGCACTCATTAACTTTAAAAAATGGAACCCATTCACCCTGCCTGAACCTGCTGGGGTGCACCAGTTGACTCAACATGCATTGCACATTCAGGAATGATCTCCTGTGGGCTTCTGAACTGGAGCTCTTCCCTTAACTGTGACTCCTGCCATTTTATCCTCTCTGTGTTGTGGTGACGCCACAAATGTTGACTGATGAGACCACCACGGTCCCCAACTGACTTCTTGTTGGTGCCTGCCCAAGACATTACAGCTGCTGCCCAAAGTGTCAGCCCTTGAACTGATGTTGTTTCTGTTTGGACCAAGGGTGATAGTACTGTCTGAGGTCAACTTGGTTACAAGCACTGTCCCATCTCCCCTTCCAACACTGGGATCCTAGCATGAGTTTCTGAGTGGGGCTGGAGAAAAAGCTGAATGACAGAGATCATGCTGTATCCAAAATTGCACTTCTCCTCAACCTTGGATCATTGTCACCAGCCTTACCTGTGTGCTGTGACTTTTTTGTCCTTGAGGATGAGATTTCCACTAAGACCTTCTCTAGATAGACTTTTTTTGTTTTGTTAATCCTCACCCAAATATATTTTTCCATTTATTTTTAGAGAGAGTGGAAAGGAGGGGAAGATACACACAGAGAGAGAAACATTGACATGAAAGAGACACATTAATTGGTTGCCTCCCACACATGCCCTGACCAGTGCCAGGGATTGTGCCTGCATGTACATGCCCCTGACTGAATTGAACCTGTGACCCTTTTTTCTTCAGGCAAATTCTCTAACCATTGAGAAAACTGGCTAGTGCTAGATAGATTTTTTTTTTTTTATGGACCTATCCAACCAGCCTTCCAAAGATGCTAGAATCCATGGTAGACATAGATTAAACTTGTTAAAACTCCAACAAAATTTTACTCTAAAGAGGGTCTATAAATAGTAGGGTGTCTATAGAACATAGTCTGAAAACAGTAGAGCAGTTAAGAGTATAAATTCTGACAATAGACTGTATTCAATTTATGGCTCCCCTGCTTGTAGCTATGTGTGACCTTTGGCAATTTATTAAACTGCTTTGAGTCTCTGTAGGCCTTGAGGACAGTTGTAATTATCAAATGAGATAATTCATATAAGGCACTTAGCACAATACTTGTGATCTAACCAGAGTTAAAAAACTGTTGAATGAATAAGTCAGACATCTGGGATCAAAGGCATTGAAAAAATAAACTATTCTAGATGTTGTTCAATTCAGAGACTCGTGGAACATGAAACATGGAACACAAAAATTTGCTTAGCAGGTTCATTCTTATTCACCCAATTACTCCTTTATTCATTAAACATATGAGATCTGGATCTATTATATGCTAACCACTGAGTTAGGCAGTGGTCACACCACCATAAATAAATTATTTGTGGAGTTTAAAATCTAATGAGGGATAAAGACAATTTAGTGTGACAAGTTTCATGATAAGGGAGAGAAGATATTACCAGATTTTATTGAATCTAAGAAGCCATCATTTGTAAGACCTATTCTTTTTATGTATCTCCAAGAAAAAAAGTTGGAAATTTTAATTTTAATTGATTCTAAGACATCAGTTTTAATGAATTGATTGATAATTTTCATTGACTATAAGGCACAGCATTTTCAGAAATGTTAAAATGCAAAATAAATGTTTCTTAGAAAAATAAATGAAATAGATGGTCAAGAAAGAAGAGTTTGAATCCTTATCAGAGAGTCACTGTGGACCATAAAAGGAGAGAACAGATTAAGATCAGACTTGATGATTAAAACATAATACACAGTCAGTCACTGTGGTGGACATTTGCCATTGCTTCACTACCCAGCATCTAACGCTCTGTCCTGTTTGCGGAGAGGCCCCTTTGTAAGAGTTGGCCTTGCCTCCCATTATGAAAACCGAAGGAAAGCAGATATATTCCCACTTGGCAGCTGGTATATAATCGCACGACCTAGTCTTGGCCAATTCTTTGTTCTTCTCTGTGACTTTAACCTTAGAACTAGTAACACAAAGAAGGAAGAGCAGTTTACAATTTATTCATAATAAAGGCAGCCAGCAATTGAGTTAGTGTTGCCTATGGCAGTGGTATAGGTGTTCTAAAAAGGCAACCGTGTCTGAGAGTGGGAGAGAGAAAGATGCCATTGCTGGCATTCTAACCATACTTCTGCTGGATCATGAGCTAGTGGAAATCTCTGCTCTACCTCATAGGGGTCTGGGTATTTTTGTATTATAAATGTTTGTGATCTTCCATTCTTTGAAGCAGTTAAGTAATTTGGAAAACAGTTTGTTCTTTTTGGGTTTTGCCTTTTAAATATTCTTTAGCCTTGATCAGAGTCTAAAACTAATCATTACTTACTACTGAGACATGACCTTCCAGGTACTTCACCCAATGCTCCATGAATTATGACCCCAACTGGTAGGAATAGGCACCCCGTCCTTTCCAATGGCTTATTCCTCAGCCATGGGTAGGGTTTTATTTATTTATTTATTTATTTATTTATTTATTTATTTATTTAATTATTTTTATATGTGTGCACTTATCTGTACTCAGCTGAATTCCTGTGGGGATCCTCTGCAGATACTCCAAATTTTCTCTGCGTAGTATTTTCCTCTCCAAATTCTGAACTGAAAATTCTGGTCACTTTGCTCTCCCTGAACTTTTAGTTTTATTTCCTCAATCCAGGGAGTCCTCTGGGTTCAGCCTGAATTTCCTTTCTTATGCTGTAGTCTCAATCTCTTCAAGGCAGTTGACTGGGGCAATATAAAGGGGCACCTTGTTGTTTCCTGTCCCTTAGGGATTGTTTTCTTTCGTTTCCTGATGTCTTTAAAGACTTGTCCAATATATCTTGTTTAGTTATTAGGAAGAAAAGTACTAAGTTCCTGGTCATCCATCTTAGCCAGAAGTAGAAGTTTCCATTAATTTTGTTTTAACTTGACACATACAGGTTTGGATTCTTTCCCAATCTCTTGATGTAGGACCATGAATCTTTCTTTTAGTTTGATTCTGTATATTGGAGTTTCCTGTTGTAAATTAAATTCATCTTGCATTGCCTATATTTTCCAGCTCGGTTTCTTTGAAGTAGAAGTGAGAGGTGAAAAATAGTTAGAAATCAATCTGAGTACATTAATCTTCTGGAGTCAGAGATTACTCTTCATCCACTGCTCTTGTTTCACTCATGCCAGATTCAATAGTCATCTTCTTTTCAACTCATATCTGCTCTACAGCATTCAACTAAGAGTTCATAGAAACAACAATTCACTTTTTATGTACCTTTTCTTGGCTTTTATAATATTTAATTTCATATAATTGCAATAGTAAAAAAGGCTCCATAAAAAAGGATGAGGAATAAGAATAAAGATGTAATTAGCTGGTGAGAGCAGAAGGGTTTATACATTCCAGAGAATGGCACAGTAGATGTGAACTTTGAAGGTCTGCTGAATTCTGAGAGTGTTGGTTAAGTGAAGATCCATGAAGAGAGAATCCATACTGACTCTTGCACTTTGCCTTGATGCTAAGTAGAGAGCAAGATGAGTGAGTGGTTGGGACCTTAATGGGTGATTTTGAGAGGTAAATTATAAGGTAAAATTAATAGGATTTGGGATGGTGCCTGGCACATCATGGGCATTCAATAGCTATTTGGAAAATGAATAAATAATTATATTTCATAGTGCACGTGTGTGTGTGTGTGTGTGTGTGTGTTTGTGTGTGTACATGTGTGTTTAATCCTCAGTTACATGTAAATTCTTGGGTTTTGGTAAGCAGCTTCTGTGTATTTTTGATACTTTCCAGAATCAACAAGCACAATGTCCAGGACTACTAGTATATAAATGTGGTCCATTTGTTAACTTTCCCACCTGCACTGCAGGAACAGCTGGTCTGAGGTCTGACCTCTGCTAAAATGAAAGGCATATGGGCTGAACAGGATATTTCTGCCTCTGATATGCCTTCTTCAGGGATGACTTCTGGAAGCTGCCAGGGCTAATCAGCTCCCCCGGCTCTTGCCTGATATAAAAACACAATACGTGCAGGTGATTGAAGCTGAGAAATGATGTCTCTGGCTCTCGTTAGTTTGTTGTTATTTTTTCCTCTCTGGAAGGAACGTGCCCAGGAGTTGCTGTGTGAAGCAGAGGTTCAAGATATTTAAAAACAAATAAGGATTCCTAACTGGTTTGGCTCAGTGGATAAAGCATGGGCCTGCGGACTGAAGGGTCCCAGGCTCGATTCCATGTACCTTGGTTGCAGGCACATCCCCAGTAGGGAGTGTGCAGGAGGCAGCTGATCGATGTTTCTCTCTCGTCGATGTTTCTAACTCTCTATCCCTCTCCATCTTCCTTCCTCTCTGTAAAAAAAATCAATAAAAAATATATTTTATTAAAAAAAAACAAAAACAAAAAACCCCCCACACTCAAACAACAAATAAGGAAATTGAGGACCTACCAACTGCATCGTTATGGGGTATTTGAATAAGAGTCATTCATCATAAAGTGTTTCCTCATCATGTAGCAAAGGACTGTGCTAATGCAGTTTTGCAGGCAGGGACAGTGAAGGGGAAGTGAGCAGTTTTTCTTTGCTTCAGGTCCGCTAATCTGGGCAGCTGAGGGGTTCTATCTCTTTCAAGCTTAATTTTCACTCATATCTACTGCTCTTCTCAGGGGACCCAATGCTTTAGTTAAATCAATTGGCCCTGGAATAGGTCTTTCTTCCTATCTTGCCCTGCCCAATTTTGGGAGACGTTCATTCTGTTAGTGTCTTGGGCAAATTTAGTGGCCCACCCCACTCCATTTCAGGGAGCCCATGGAAGCTGCAACGATGGGAAAGGAGAGACTGCATTTTAAAAATGCCTTGAGCATTCGCGGTTTGTGTGTGAAATGTACAACCATGCAAACGGTTTTTTCCTCCCTAACTAGCACACAAGTAATGTTGGCAGTTTCAGATAATAGAGGCTGAAAATGGACCCCCGTGTAATTTATTCAATGTCTACAAGTTGCCCACGGGGTTTTTAATGTGAAAGAGAGTTTTGCCTTAAGTAATTGACTGAGATGAGAGAAATGAGGGCACTCCTCAGCAAGCAGCTATCCAGAGTCATTTCTGGGACCATTACCTGGTTACTGTTATGAAGTCAAGCTCAGAACAATGACCTCTCAGACTTTATTGCAGTCACAGACTGATTTTTTTTTTTAACCTGAGAGGACGAGATGAGGGCAAGTTGAAGAGGTTTGGTGCGAATTGAGTCCTCTTCATGCCTTTTTATTTTCAAAATATTGAAGGGGCAATTTCCAGCCTGGTGTGTGGGCACTTAACCACATGCCTCCCATCACCATTGATTAGAGTCATGCAGCTTGGTCCCTGCACTTCTATTTACCTTTAATATAATAAGTTCTGTCATGAAGCTATTAACAGTTGTTTTCTAAGAAAAACAGTCAATACGATGGAAACACCCTCTTGAATTTTTCTGTATTTGCGATGACCTGCCCATCCAGAAACGCCTCTTCTTTTGACACCAAATGCTGTGCAAGAGACTGAATATATGGATGGCATGACCAGACCATCCTATATAATCAAAGGCTAATCTGCAAATGGACGGAATGGCGGAAAGACCGGTCGCTATGACGCACTGATCACCAGGGGGCAGACGCTCAATGCAGGAGCTGCCCCCTGGTGGTCGGTGCACTCCCACGGGGGAGCGCCACTCAGCCAGAAGCCCTGAACTGGGCTCATGGTTGACGAGCACAGGGGTGGTGGTGGGAGCCTTTTCTGCCCCCGCAGCAGCACTAAGAATGTCCAACCTGCAAGATGGCACAGGCCAGGCTGAGGGACCCCTTTAAGGTGCACGATCTCGTGCACCGGGCCTCTAGTGTATATACAACTAGGACTCTAACAAATGACCTGCAGCAGCCTTCCCAGGAAACCAATCTCCTGTCTTTAATAAACAGCCCTGAACGCCAGCCTGGCATCAGCCAGACTTGTAGGAAGTCAGACCACTATCTCTAGCAACAATCCAGGAAGCAAACAATAATCCCTGCAACAACCGGCCAAAACGGTCAGGACTTGATAAATAACTGACAGCTTCCCTAATTCTTGTCCTCACTTACAACTTGGGACCAGTCAGAGAATGCCAAGCGTGCACCACTAACCAATGTCATAGTTAGCCACCCCAGCTTCCCCAGGCCAGCAGCCTCCAATCAGGGCACATGGGGAGCCTTCCCTCTTTCCACTAGGAAGCTCTTCCTCTCCTCTGCCTGCTTTGAGTTTCTGACAAATGCATGAAGTGACGACTGCCTCCCTGCCACAGCAAGCTCTGAGTAAGCAGCCTTTGCCCTTTCTCATTTGGTTGATCTGTGTTTATTTTCACATGTATCCACATGTCTCAGTATTTGGGAGGGTTTTTCATTAATTGGGTGTGACTGTGACTTTTCTAGAGTTTTCTTTTTCACCCAGTCATCCTCCTAGCTCCAAAAGGAATAGAACAGATGGAAGGGAGATAATACACAAGCCCGGCCATAGAAATGACCTGCTTCGGGGCCACAGTGGTTTGTAGGCCATGCCTTCCTGCTCCCCGCTAAGTCCAGGAGAGCAGCATTTCCAGCCAGACCTGGGAGTTCCTTTAAGGCGGGCCCTTCAGACATGACTGGTGTGTAAGGAAAGTTAAGGAATGGGCAGGTGGGATTATCTCAATTGGAAACATTTGTTTCTTCATTCTTCCTTTCATTCAGGCATTCAATACACACTTACCATGTGCTGAATATAGGGTTTTAATGAATTACTTTTTATTTTTAAATCTTTATTGTTGAAAGTATTACATAGGTCCTCCTTTTTCCCTCATTAACCTCCTCCAACCCACTCTCAGGTCCCCCACCTGCACCCCCCGGACCTCACCACCCCTCGGACCTCACCACGGGTCATGCATATACGCAGACAAGTTCATTGGTTGATCTCTTCCCACCCACCCTCCCCTGCCTTCCTTCTGAGGTTCAACAGTCTGTGCATGCTTCTGTATCTCATCAGTTTATTTGGTTCATTAGATTCCACATTAATTAATTACTTTTTATTTTGAAAGCCATATTTGAGCACATCCTTTTGACTCTGGAGAAACTGAAGTTCCCCCATGCATCTCCTTGGAGGTAGCTGCAGTCACAAAGGTTAAACTCATTCTTTAATATCTCACACCAGGAGGTTTTATTTTTACCCTGATTTTTCACACTTTTCACCAGTTTTCTGATGCTAAGTTTTTCTGCTGTTGTTTCTTGGCTTGTTTTAAAAATTATCTGTGTAATTCAGAAGTACTCTTGGGATGCATTCATTGTTTAATGCTTAGACCTTAAACCCAAGCACTCAAATATGCATTCACTTACTTATTTGGCTAGTGTTTATTAAGGCTCTAAGAGTCATGGTTAGCAAGAAGCTAAAGACCCTTAAGCTGTGGGGCCCCTCATTGCCTATCTCCTTCCAAGTCCCTGGGAGAGGTCCTGGCAACATGTTCACATTCTCACATGATTTTGTAAAATTTATAGAAGTAACATATTATAATCACTACTAGAGGCCAATGCATGAATTCATGCACTGGTGGGGTCCCTTGGGGTGGCCTGCGGGGATTGGGCCAAAACCTACAGTCCAATGCAGCCTGCAGCTTCTACCTGCTGCTCCTGCTCATCCAGGCCCCACTGCGCCTGCCCCAGGCTCACGCCCAATCAGTCCCGATTGGGATAGGCTCGTGCCACTGCAGCAGCGCTCACCAGCCGTAAGCCCTGCGTTTGGTGCCCTCCCAAGGGGTGTGGCCTGTGGAATCAGCTGAAATTGGGTCTCTGACAAGGGACCCCACCAGTGCACGATCGGGCCGGAAAGGGACCTCAGAAGGGCTCCAGGGAGTGTCCAGCCCACATTGCTCAGTCCCGATTGGCTGGACCCCAGCAGCAAGCTAAACTACCGATTGGAGTGTCTGCCCCCTAGTGGTCAGTGCACATAGCGACTGGTCAACTGGTTAATTGACTGCCCCCTGGTGGTCAGTGCATGCCATAGTGAGTGGTTGAGTGGCCTTAACATATCATTAGCATTTTATGCTTCGATTGGTTGAACAGTCAACAGGTCACTGGACGACTAGACACTTAGCATATTAGGCTTTTATTATATAGGATTGGTTAAGATGCCTGTTGCTTTCTATTCTGACCTCCCCTTCTGCCACACTACTCCCTCTTGTGCTGGATGAGGTTGGAAGAACTTGGGAAGAATTTTGAGACCTGCCTAAGAGGAATTGAGTTGGGGGACACACTTTGAGTGTAGTGGGATCTGTTTCTTTGTGTATAAGTTATTGTTATCACAACACGTTTCACAATGGGTCAAGTGGCAAAGCTTGAGGTTCAACACGATTGAAACTGGACCCTATGGCAATGCATATGCTTGTCTATGAAATGGACTTGCTCAATCCTATCCACACAGTTCTTATTAATATCTTGCTCATTTGACTTGAAATATTAACATAATGGAGATAACATAAAGTCCATACTACTCGTCCCGTGAGAACATCAATGACAAATTGATTAAGAGTATATAAAGTTATCACTATACAAGAACTTGATAGTTTAACAAATTTGACAAAAATCCTAAGCATTTACATGACATGAACAAAAACGAGTTTCAAAGTTGAAAGAAATCTTTCTAAACTAAATTCAATCAACAATGGTAGATGGAAAATTGATAGTTTTGTGTTCTCTACACAGAAAGTGGTACTACAAAGGATTATTATGTGAAGAGGTGGTCAAAATTTATGTAGACAAAAATGTAAGGGAATGTATTAAAGAGGCTTGCCAGGGAGTCCATTAATAGAGATATTTTTGTGGATGTGGTGATGCATGTGGCATTTATCAAGTTTTTATTATTTTAATGTGTTTTGATATCTTCTCTCATTCTAAACAAGTATTCACTTACATATCTAATTTTAATTAAAATTTTATTTTGAAATCATTGTAGAGTCATATGCAGTTTTAGGAGATACAGCAGAGAGATTCTACATTTCCTTTATCCTGTTTCCTCTATGGTAATATTCTGAAAAACTATAGTACAATATAAAAACCAGAATGTTGACATTGATATGGTCCATATTAATTTTTATATTCACAGCTTTGTGCCTTTTTTTCCTAAAGAGCTCCCCTCCCCCCAAGTATGATAAACTTCAGGTCCTACAAAGCTGGATTTGTCCCCATATTTACCATATGCTGAACATTCTTGGTGCTGGGGATGGAGCAATGAACAAGGAGACAGTCCCTGGCCTCAGGGAGCTTATATTCTAGTGAGGAAGAGAGAAAATAAAACATACGCCCGGCTGGCGTGGCTCAGTGGTTGAGCATGGACCTATGAGCCAGGAGGTCACAGTTCGATTCCGGTCAGGCCACATGCTGGGTTGCTGGCTGGATATCCAGTGTGGGGCGGGGCGTGTAAGAGGCAGCCAATCAATTATTCTCTCTCATCATTGACATTTCTCTCTCTCCCTCTCCCTTAAACAAACAAAAATATACAGTATGTGAGATGGTGATGAGGTCTATGGAGAAAAATAAAGCAGGGCAAGGGGATCGGGAATTGGTAGACTGGAGATGCTATCTTGAGATGGGTGGCTGAGGAAGAAAGGACCCAGAGTAGAGGACATTTGGGCAGAGACATATGGGAAATGAAGGAGCAAGCCAAGAGGATGTTGCTGGGAGAAGGAAGGGCAAAGTCCCTGAGGAGGGAGCACATCTGGGTGTGTTTGAGGAGCAGCAGGGAGGAGACTGAGCTAGGTGGGGAGCAGTGGGACTGGGGAGATGATGGGGGTGAGGATGGAGCAGAACCTAATGAGCCACAGAAAGAAGCTGACCTTTACTCTAAGTTGTGAACGTATTGAAGGGTTTTGAGCAGATGAATGACAAAGTATGACTTACATTTAGAAGAACCACTCTGGCTGAGCATTTCTAAAGTATGGGGCAAAGAAAGAAGCAGGAAGCAGGACCAGCGAAATAATTTGTAGGGCCCATGTAAAATGCAAATGCAAATTATTTATTCAAAGATCAGGAGAAAAGCTTTTTCTTTCTTCTGGGGTCTTCCTCTAGAGTTGTCCCTGTGCTGTGTAGTGTTCCACTGGACCCATGGATACTCTGGGGAGGGTACAGACAATCACAGTTGTCTGGGTCCCCACTGGGGGTGAAGGGTGGCAGTGTGGCTGGGGGGATGGGTGAAGACAGTGGGTAGCCAAGAACCTGTCCTATAAGGCAGCAATAGAAGGGACCACCCGTGAGGCTCCAAACCCCAGGCACATGTTGGTTTGCCCCATTGGACTTCACTTAGGAAACACAAATTTGAGATAAATGTAGTAAGAATTTCAAGGCCACTCCGCAGAGCAGCAACCTCCAGGCATGGAGCCCCCCTACCTGCCTTGTAACTGCACTGGTCACACACTGGTAGGAAGAGCAGGCAGGAGGCAGTTGCAGTAATCTGGGGAGAGAAGGTGGTGACTGGACCAGGGTGATAGCAGGGGATGTGGGAAGAAGGGGAGAGGCTGGGATATACTTGAAGGTAGAATCAATCTATCAAGTTGAGTTTGCATCATCCGAGGCTTTTGGCTTGAGCATCTGGAAGGGAGAAGGTGCCATTTTCAGAGAGGGGAAGACTGAGGCAAGCTGACTTTGAGAAGAAAGACTATTAGTTTGGTTTTGAACGTTTTGAGTGTGATATCCTTTTGGACATCACAGTGGATAGTTGCAAATATGAGGCTGGCAGGTAGAGGAGGGGGCTAGAGATATAAATTATGAGTCATTTGTATAAAGATGATATTTAAAGCCATGAGACTGATCATGATCTCCTGGGAAGTGAATGTGGTTAAAAAAGAGAAATCTGAGCCATGGGGCCCTTTAGGGTTTAGGGATACTAAAACAAAAATGATCCAAATAGGTTGGAATTAAATACAGTGCAATTAATTGACATTACAAATTCAAGCATGGCACAGTCACACTCTCCTCTGAAGTGGACGACTTACTGGAAATTAGGTGAAGTACAGCTTTTAGTGAGTCCTTACACGTGCAGGGGCATCTGTCACATTCATGGCTGTCCTTCATCATTGGACAAGCCCTGCTTTGGGGTGGAAACTGCCAAGCTTAGAAACCAGAGCTCCAGTTCTTAGCCTGCTTTGCTGCTGGGACACAAGCATGTGACCAGGAGCTGCCACTCAGACATGCCTGCTTGATACTCTGGGCAGGGAGCCATGTCAGGAACAGGCCCTGCAGGGAGATCTTTGTGTTCCGCACTCACCCCCTGCAAAGAGGTAGCTGCAGTGTGGCAGTGCTGGTTTTCTAGTAGCTGCAAGACCCATCTCCTGATGCAAGTGAGATCCTGGTGGACCGGGCTGTGGATTCGAGGACATGAAAGGGGCAGCATCAATGGTGGTGATCTCGCATCGGGCCAGTTTCTGGTATGGCTTTGGGCACTTCCCAGGATGCTTACCGGTAACCTTTAGTTCAGCTCTCCAGTCCTCCCAACACAGCTGGGAACACTCAATATTTCTTTAATAAGCTCTTTTATTGCAGGATTACCTTTGTTGCTTGCTACTAAGAACACTGACTGAGATAATGTCTCTAAACTGGAATTCTAATGACATAAATCACTTAATATTTGTAAAGCACATTGTACCTGCCAAATAAGCACTATGTGAGTGTTTTGCCTTTCCATCAATAAATCTCACTTTGGATCTCAAACTCCATCCTAAGACTCTTAGATCATGCTTACATTATACAAGCTTCTCCATCTCTAAGATATGTTTTGGTTTAACACAGGGACAGTATTAGCATCACCAGAAGAATGCTTCTGTCCTACAGAAAATGTAACTAAAGTTGGGTCTGTGCCCAAGGCTACACCATTAAAGAGTTCTAATAGGAAGATGTGTTATTAATAAGTAATTTAATTTTAAGTACTGCTAACTTTGTCCAAACTACACTGTCTTGAGAGCCAATGATCCTGTCATGTGAAAAAAATGAAGTGTCGAATTCAGTACTAATCATATTAAGTCAAAGATAAAAGTCAGAGAAGTCAGTGGGCAGCTATAGAAAAGGAAGGCAGTAAGGAGCTTCTGAAGAATAAATCATTTTCAGCCCAGAGAGGAGACTTCCATGGATGTTGAGTTGAAGCAAGTTGCAGCAGATAGAGCTCTACAGATGAGGTTACATCCTGCCCCTGGCATTTGCCGTGTGATTTGGTGAAGACACTTAACTTCTTGAGATGATCAGAGCAGATGACATATTTAATCTCCTTTTGTGATGATGCAGTTTCTCTCTAGATGTTTGTTTCCTTTTTCTCACTCTCATTCCATCAGCTGTAATGCTGGGACTGACCAGCAGACCCTGAGTGACAGATGAATGGATTACTCTGACACATGTTTCTGTGAAAGAGAGGGCTAAGGGACTGCTTGGCTATAGGCACCAAACAGGCCCATTTGCCTGCCTCCTTAGGCTTTTATTGTAACAACAGCTTGAACTAAAATGAACCTCTAGATACAATCAGCAGGGTAAGTATCCTTGAGAAAGCACATGCTTCTACAACAGCCATAAGCAAACTACGGCTCTGGCCTGTTTGAAATGAATAAAACTATTGAAAAAAAAAGACCGTACCCTTTTATGTAATGACGTTTACTTTGAATTTATATTAGTTCACACAAACACTCCATCCATGCTTTTGTTCCAGCCCTCCAGTCCAGTTTAAGAACCCATTGTGGCCCTCGAGTCAAAAAGTTTGCCCACCCCTGTCAAGGTTGTGTCTAAAGACTAAACATAGAGATTCCAGTAAAACACCTGGTGGCTCAGACTTGTTTAGAAAAGTCAAGGCAGGGGGCCTCTAGGGGGACCCTCCTTCAGCAAGGTCCCCCTAGGGGCCCCCAACCTTTCAAAGAATCCTCCTTACAGACTTTCCAACCAAGTCCCGTACTTCCCCACACTGTAAGACCAAGATAATCATCATAATATATGCATATCAAGGACACAACACTGTTATTAGAGTAATGAAATAATGTTTAAACAATCTTGTAAACTAGAAGGTATTTATTCTTTTCCCCCCTTTATTTTACTTTATTATTTTCCCCCAACACCACTTATCTCCCATATAGCTTCTTCCATCTCCCCTTTTCTCCCCACCCCCAGTCACATACTATTGTCCATGCCCGTGAGTTCTTTTTCCTTCCTTCCGTCCTTCCTTCCTTCCTTCCTTCCTTCCTTCCTTCCTTTCTTTCCTCAATCCCTTCGCAAACTTCCAATTATTTTGGTCAGTGGAGTAGTTATATGGATTAATGTTGAATGGAAGTCTGAAGGGTGAATGCTCCATGTTTGTTAAATTTTATTGAATTAATTATAAGTGAATAGCCAAGTATGAAGAAGTAGAATACTGTGTGTAGCCTAACAGAAGGTATGGCAAACTGAGTGAGAGAATTATTGCTGCCTTAAATTCCAGAACATCATATTTAATTGCTCTTTGAATATTGGAAAATATGAATTCTCCAAGAGTAGCTCTTCCTCTTCAACTTCTTTTGGGACCCTGAAATATTATCAGGGTCTCTGTAAAGACAGCTTAAATGGAGCATCAGCTTTTAGCTGTAACATTTCTCTGAAAGCCTCTAAGAGATGTTCAGTAAAGCAACATATCAGTTCCTTACTGATCAAGACACTGACTTACCAAAAAATGGCTGGGTGTGAGGGTGATTGATGGGAAAGAACTTGATGATAGCTGAATTTGTGAATTTGGGGGAAAATAACCTTGAGGAAATTATCCTGAATGTATCATATGTATAAAGAGGTGAAAGATTTAGGTGAGAGGTAAAGAGATGAGAAAGATCAACATATGTCTTTGTAGTAGTTCTGGAGAAGAGAAAAGAAAGAATGAAGTAAAGGCTATAATAAAAGGAATATTGATGATAATTTTCTAGAGTTAATTAAAGATATGATTTCTTAAGATTTCTTAGATTTAGGCAGTAAAGATCCTAGTAAGCATGATGAAGTAAAGTATGTCAATAATTGGGGAATGTCGCCCTAGCCAGTTTGGCTCAGTGAGTAAAGCATTGGCCTGCGGACTGAAGGGTCCAGGGTTTGATTCCAGTCAAGGGCACATGTCCGGGTTGAGGGGTTGGCTCCAGATAGGGGGTGTGCAGGAAGCAGCCAATCAATGATTCTCTCTCATCATTGATGTTTTTGGGTTGTTTTTTTCTCTCTCTCCCTTTCTCTCTGAAATAAAACAAGAAAAACCTGGCAATGTCAAACCCCGCAGAGACTAAAGGGAAAGAAATATTAAAATTATTCAGAGAAAAATCAGGGTATTGTCAAAGTAATAATATACAACAGACTTCTCAACAGCAAAAAATGGAAGCCATGAAGACAGTGAAATAAATCACAGTAAGCCTTTACACCCAGCTAATATGAATCATGGCCATCAGGGGGAAGATGCTCAATGCAGGAGCTGCCCCCTGGTGGTCAGTGCACTCCACAGCCAACCTCCTGCGCTCTCCCCCCAGTGGCCAACCTCCCGTGGTCCCTCCCCCTGGCCAGCTGGCCCCAATCAAGACTGTGTGACAAGGCCCCAATCGCCTTCCAGGCCAAGGGACCCCACCTGTACACGAATTCATGTATCGGGCCTCTAGTAGTATTATAAAATTAAAACACATGTGTGATTGGTGCCAGCGAGAGCTTTATATGTATCATGCATGCACAAGTCAACATTTATTTTTAAATTGCCAGTGTGCATCATATATACTAGCTGTTTGGTCAGATGTTGATGAATAAATTGTGATGTGGTTCATGTTAAATGTCAACAAAAACAACCAAATTCACGATCGACAATGACAGATTGAAACACATGTATGCAATTGGCACTAGCAAGAGCTTTACATGTATCATGCATGCGTGAATCAACATTTATTTTTAAATTGCCAGTGCACATCATACGTACCGGCTGGTCGGTTGGTCAGACAAATGTACGGTCAGTCACTTAGCCTTTTATATATATAAATTATAAGTACCTTTATGCTAAGAAGGTATGATGACTATTTACCAGAAATATGCACTAATTATCTTACATAGAAAGAGCAGGAGCCTTCCTATTGCAGTCAGGACCAAGACATGGATGCTAGCTGTCACCATTCTGAATTACACTGTAATAGAGGGAAGTCCCAACCAGTGTAACTAGACAATCTCTCTATATAAAAAGCTAATATGCAAAGTGTCCCTGCGGGAGTTTGACTGGGAGATCTGGAGTTCTATTGCTTGCTATGATGTGCGCTAACTACCTGGGGGCAGCACAGAATGAAGGGAGGCCCCAGCTGGCAGCTGGAAGGCCCCAATCAGCCTTGATCACTGGCCAGGCCTAGGGACCCTACCTGTGCATGAATTTTGTGCACTGAGCCTCTAGTAAAAGAAATAAATATGTAAACATTGGAAAGATAAAGCTAGGTCATTACTATTAGAGGAGTAGTATGCATTACTTTGCATATTAGCTTATAATTTTCTATCTAGAAAAGCCAAAAGAATCAAAACCAATGAGAGTTAAGGTGTATGGATAAAAGGTTATATGATTTTTGTTATCATTTAATGAAAACTCTATTCTAGAGTCTGTGCTAAAGATGTGATGTTATTAACTTATTTAATCCTCACAACAAACTTGCCATGCCCATTTCACAGGTGAAGAAACATGCTCAGAGAGGAATTAACTTCCCAAAGTGTACAGAGCCAGAGTGAAGACCTGGGGTTTGAATCCGGGGAACTGAGTCCAAAGTCCTTAGCTTTTACCACTGGGCTCTACTGCCTACAAACAGTCTCTCACACTAGAAACTGAAGTGGAAAAGATGCTCTTCATAATGGTAAGAGGAATCAAAATTCCCCAGAATATACCAAACAAGCTACGTCTGAGACCTGAAAAATCTAAATATAGATAAAATCATACCAGTCCTGGGTGTGGGCATGATTATTAGTGTGAAGAGGTCACTTCTCTTTAATCTATAAATTCAATGCCATCTCAATCAGCAGATCAAAAGAATTTACTTAAAGGGAATTTGTTAAGCTGGTTCTAAAGTTCATTTGAAAGAAAAATCCAGAAGCCATAAAAAATGATTTACAGGCCTGATTACATAAAAATAAAGATGGCCAAACATCATACACAGAGTGAAAAGAAAAGAAAAGAGACAATCATTTAGGGAAAGTTATTTGTATACATAAGAAAGACAAAGGGTTATATCCTTAACAAACTCAGTGTCTACACACTGATATAGAAAAAACAAACAACCTGATAGATTAGATAAAGCTATGAATAGGCAATTCACAGAAAAGGAAATATAAACGGTCAATAAAATATGAAAAGATGCTGAAACTCCTGAGTAGTCAGGTAAATGGAAATCAAATGATAAAGATTTCAATTTCTGCCTATCAGATTGGCCAATATTAAGAAGATTTATAGCATCCAGTGTTGGCTAGGGCAGTGGCAAATGGCATGTTCCTCATTGCTGAAGGAGATTTAAATTGTTATAATCTTCTTGGAAAGTAATCTAGGAGCAATTTCATTTTGGGGGGAATCTAGTCTTCAGAGATTAAATCACCTGTAAGTAAGGATATATATATATATATATATATATGTTATTCCAGTGTGGTTTGTAATGAAAAAATAATTATCTGGAAAATATCTAAATGGGTGAATGAATGATGGCTCATTCTTACTGTCAATGATTATGCAGCTGTTTAAAAATATTGCATTACATCTATAGGGAAATCCATAATATTATTAAATGAAATAAGATTCTAAGTAATGATTACAGTAGTTTTATTAAAGCAAAATCCTATCATCTATATACCATAATATTATATTTCTACTAGAGGCCCAGTGCACAGATTCATCCAGGGTGTGTCTGGTCCATCTTGCCCAGTCCCAATAGGCCGGACCCCAGTAGCAAGCTAACCTACTGGTTGGAGCATCTGCCCCCTGGTGGTCAGTACATGTCATAGTGACTGGTCGAATGGTTGAACAAATGGTCAGACACTTAGTAAATTAGGCTTTTATTATATAGGATAATATATTTACATATGTGTATACATAAACAAAGAAAACTGTGGGAGGATACTTATAAATCTGTTAATATTGGTTATATCAGGATGCTGGGATTAGAAGAGAAAGATTAACTTTTATATGGCTCCATTGTCCTTGACTTCTCATAAGAATGTATTGCTTTTATACATAAAGAACTCAGTAAAATAAATGAAAGAAAAAGAATTTGCTACTTTCTCAAACTTTTGTAGACTTTAAAAACATATTTGAGCCTGGCCGGTGCGGCTAAAAGGTTGAGCGGTGACCTACGAACCAGAAGGTTACAGTTTGATTCCCAGTCAGGGCACATGCCTGGGTTGCAGGCTCCATCCCCAGTAGGAGGCATGTAGGAAGCATCCAATCAATGATTATCTCTTATCATTAATGTTTCTATCTCCCTCTCCCTTCCTTTCTAAAATCAATACAAATATATTTTAAAAATATGATACCATTTTTATTCTTTTCTCCTTCTTAATCCCCTATCTGCTTCGCAGTTTTTATATTGACCGTGGCCGATTGGCCAATCATGGTTGTTTCCAGGATGAAAACACCCAGAGTTGGTGAGGGACCAACATTTATAACGAATCATAATACGTACAAGACTTGGTATATATTATGTGTAAAAGTATCCCATATTCCTCTAATTAATAGCTTAGTAGTGTCAGAACAGTAAGTCTCCAATAAACCCTGGAATTAATGTCATTCCTTTCATGTAGTGATTAACCAATTCCAGATGAATCCTTAATGTAGCCTTTTGTTCATGTTATACAGTACTAACCTTTTTTAGCCAAGGAAACATTTATTATGTGCTGCAGATATGGATACTATCAGTAGACCATTTAGTTAAGAGATAAGAGGAGGGATTCTTAATGTGGTAGATGGGCTAGTTGAAAAAGAAATCAGAGACATTCCCAGTAAAAATTACTTTGAAGAATGCTGGCTGGCATCTTTCTAACATTTTTTCCTCAGAAATGCTTTGCCTTACTCAGAACTCTTGGAATTAGTAATGGGAACTCTCGGGTCAAGTTTAGTTCTTGCTAAGATTTTTTTCCCACTGAATCTGAGCAAATGCAGTCCCTAGGCTGTGAGAATATTAGTTGTGATTTCAATCTTTATTCTTTTCTTTCTTTTTTAAAATTTCTTTCTTTTTTCCTTCCCTCCTTTCCTCACTCTCTCCATCCCTCCCTTTCTTCCTTCTTTCTTGAAGTTGCCTACTATATTACTGACTGCTAAAAAAAAAACCCAAATGAGGTATTTATTTTTTAATTAATTTTTTTAAGAGCTAGAGAAAAACTTTGATTAATTGCCTCCCACATGCCCAACGTGGGTATGTGCCCTGATGGGGAATCAAACCCACCAACTGAGCCACACCAGCCAGGGCAAAAACACAAATGATTTAGTTATCATCATTGCCCTAGTAGTTATCAAAATGGGGACACAGCTATAACGCAAGGTAAAACGGGTTCATTTAACAATACGTTAACGTAACAAAGAAAGATACATAACCATAAGTTGACCTTATTTTAGGGTAAATTGAAAAAAATTCTCTTGCAGAACTCTTCAGGGTCTATTATTTTTAAAAATGTATCTTGCAAAAACTCCCTCTTGCTCATAGAAGATTAAAGAAGGCTAAGAACATGGTATTTGGTCATTTCGAAATGATATTTGCTTGTTTTAGGCTGTCAGTTCTACATCTTACAGAAAACAGACCCTCTTCCATGGGTTTTACACAATATCTGTGGTTTGCATTTTTTGTCATTAAAAGCATAAAAGAGAGAGGCACTGAGCCCTGCACTAATGCTCTAGTCTCAGATTGGCAGACATTTCAATATTCAGCAGAGCTAGCATAGCCACAGGACTATGAGACTTAATTCTTGAGGTCTGAGTACTTAGTGAAAACTTGGGTCAAATCTTTCTCCTTGTACTTGTGCACAGCATTGGACCTCATTTTACCTTTATCAGTTCTTTGCTTAGTTCTCTTAGGTTCTGTTAGACTGGGCCCCTCAGGCCTTACTTCTGAGTTGATAAATGGGCAAATCTGACCTTAAAATGGATAACAGGGCAGGAATGTGGGGACCAACTTTTGTCACACTGTGAATTTTATGTTTTATCAATAGCCCTGTTATGGTGTGCAGGCTATTGGGTTTCCTGAGGAATGGAGCCATTTTGTAAACAAAACGCTGTCATTTCAAGCCATTAGAATGCATTATATGAAGCATAATGGCCCAAGGAAGGTGATCGGGGAGTCAGACGAGAGGGAGAGTGAAATCTTTGGCTCTCTGGCTGCCTTGGGATTTGACTGCTGTAATGAACCCAGTCTTCCCATTACCCATTATATTATTATTTTTTTTAAAAAAAATCTTGGGAGCAAAAGCTTTCCTTCTCCAAGTAGAGATGAATTAGGCAATTCCAGTTCCTGTTTGCTATTTCAGTGGAACTTAGTTGCTTTCAGAGTTAAATATTCTTCTCTCAGATGTTATTTAAAACTTCCTCCCCTCCTTTTTAGTAAGAAAACTTTAGTTCCTTTGCTTCTGAGGTGGCAGCGAACAGTTTCAGCTGCTGAACGTTGTCTCTCATGATTTGGACTTGGATCTGACTACCATGTAATTCTTGTTTCGTCAACAGGGTAGATGGTTTTGTGGGATTTCAGCTCTAACACTGACTTTTGTGCATTAGCCTTCTTTCTACGGGAAGCAAGTGCCAAAATGGGATTGAACATGCAAGGACTTCACTAGGGAACACTCCTGTGCGAGAGAAAATGGAAAGAGTATTGAAAAAAGGCTGGGAGAGCATCAGCTCAGCATGCAAATCGCACCCCAATGAAGAAGTGGGGAGGAAGGTTGTGTGGAAGCATCAGAGACTGCCATGCAGCTTAAGCAAGTTTGTCAAGATCACTGGGGAGTCTTTGGACCGCAGTCAGTGGTCGGAGCAGGTCTGCATCTCCCAGGACCCCGGCTGCCTAACCTCCACCATCAGCTCATTTATTGGCAGGTAGCCTGATCTTCAAATTCTTAACTCAAGTTAACACCAACCATTCTTTTGTCTCAGTCTCCCTCCCTACTAGCGCCTGCCACAATTTTGGTAAGTTGCAAACCTTGCATCTGAGGAGGGGGAAGGTCAGGATCTACAACTCCATGTTTTAGATGGCAGCTGGAGAGGACATGAAAGCCGTGAGAGGTGTGTATGAATTCTACTTCTGTGCCTGTAATTTCTCCTGTGGTTTTCCAGTCTTGCAACAAGAGGAAGGTAAGGATCATGTGCAGTCTTTGGACAATGTTGCTAATTATGCCCATCATACAAGTAATCCGAGAGAAGCCTTTATTCAGAAAATAAACACAATTCAATGTTCAGTGAATCCCATTTTTGCAAAATCACAGCATGTGTGTAGGTAGGGGTGGGGGCACATTATGTTTGAGGTTTTATGTTCCTTTTAGTCACTAAAAATAGGTCATCAGACCCTTGCTGTCTGAAACACAGTGGTGTGCTTTCAGAACAGTGAACTGTGTGATGTGAATAACGTGTGTAGGGCACTCAGGGAGGGAAGAACCGGCCTATAGGTTCTCCACCTGCCCTGGACCTCACTAGGGAAAAGTCAGGGTGGGGGTGCTTCTTAGACTGTGCTTGAGCCTCAAGGTCCAGCTAGTCCCCACCTGAGAAAGGTGCTCCAATCACCTCTGGCTTCAGACCTCACTTCAACAAGGGGGAGAGAGGCTTTCTTTAGTGGAGGTTTCAAATGCCTGGGTCTCTGAGAGACCTGGGAGCCATTTGCTATCTTTAGGAAGATTTTAATTTAGGAAAATGTTTCTTTCCCTTTTGTGTTCTGCCTTTCCTTATTTTTAGGATATGACTGGCCTTTTGAGAACAGGTGGGGTTTGGGGCTAGTTTTGAGCCTGTGGAATAGGCCAGTGAGCTGAGAATTGAGCAAAAATACTGTTTTCAACCTGGACAGGGACAGTCCTTACTGAAGTAAGTAGGCCCATGGCCATTTGTTCTCATCACAGTGAAGTGCCTGAGGGAGCAACATTTCCCAGCAAAACTGATTTCTCAGAAAGGATCTTTGCTGGGATAGGGTCACAGAATGCCCATCATGTCACTGTCTCAAAGTATTTCTGCTTGTCATTGGCCTGAGGTTCATGTCCAGCGGGAATTCAATCTCATAGGGAATGCCTTCTTTTTGGCAAGAAAGTTATTTTACTATACAAATAAGTATAACATAATGTTTGGCATATAACAAACTTTCCACAAATGTTGAGTAAATGGAGGGAGTGAACCATAAGAAACCTGGACAGTAGAATGGAAAAAATTGGACAGAAATACTCTGTCTCTCAAGTTCATACCCTCTCGGTGTGTTTTTTGTGGTTTATGTGTTTGTGGGAAAATGCTGAGGAGTATATTTCACTTAGGCTGACAATGCCTATTCTTTTGATTTTATAATAAGACGGCAGGAAAGGGAAATATACAAGGACATTCACAAATAGATACTGTGACATATTTTTATATATTTTTTTGACTCAGTATTCTAAAATAAAAAAGCCCTATGAAGAATAAGTATTATTAATCTTTATTCATATACTAAAGGCCAGTGCACAAGATTCATGCACTTGGGGTGGGGGGTGTCCCTCAGCCCAGCCTGAATCCTCTGGGAGCCCTTGGGGGATGTCCTGTGGGGAGCGGGCCTAAGCCGGCAGGCAGACATCCTTAGTGATGCCATGGAGGTGGGAAAGGCTCCTGCCACCATCACTGGGCTTGCCAGCTGCGAGCCCAGTTCAGGGCTTCTGGCTGAGCAGCACTCTCCCTGTGGGAGCACACTGACCACCAGGGGGAAGCTCCTGCATTAAGTGTCTGCCCCCTGGTGGTCAGTGCACATCATAGCAACTGGTCGATTTGCATATTAGCCTTTTATTATACAGGATAGAGGCCCGATGCACGAAATTCTTGCAAGGGGCTTGGCCCCCACCCACTGTGGCAGCTTCCTCTGCCTCAGCCCCCACTCGTCTTGGCAGCCACCTCTGCCTTGGCCCTCGCAGCCCCAGCTTCGTCCGGAAGGTCATCTGGTCTAATTAGCATATTGAGCTTTCATTGTTATAGATTAATCAGAAGGGTCTAAAACCCATTCTAGAATATTTCTACAGAAAATCACTTAAGTGCTTACAGAATTGAAAGGGCCAGTGGAATGAGTTTCTAGGCTTAGCTTTCAAGAATTATTCAAGAATAATTCCCCAAATAATTCAGAAATGACCATCAAGGAAGCTATTTCCCCTGAGGCTGCAAATGGAGATTTTGAGTTTAAGAATATTCCACCATGGCTGCAATCTAAGGATCAAGAAGTTAGGGCAGGAAGTTGCCTTCTGTCTCTGCACCTTGGTGACTGACTACTGGAATGTGGAATGCATCCACTGACTTCCTCATTGCTCATTGCTCACTGAAGAACCTGGAGAATAAAAGCTGGGAATCTACCGCTCCTAAACCTCATTTCCCACAACCTTGCTTATTAGCAGAAAAGCAGCAATAGTGACAGGGAGATGTCATCTGCCTGCGTGATTTATAGGAGAACATCTAAATGATGGAGCTGAACACCCCCAATCCTACCTGTTAGAATATCTGTAGAAAGTAGTTTTAGTCTTTCCAGCTCATGCATTAGGGGAAGTCACACCAGGAGGGTGGAGTAGTGGCTGAGGGAGCCCAACCAGCACAGATTACTTGGGACAGGCTATGTAAAAAATTTGCTCAAAGTGGAAAGCTCATCATGGTTAAATGCAAGGGCATCAGAATCTGACAGATTTAATACAGTTCTGTAGTAAGTAGTTGACCCAGGACACTAACCCAGGCTCATGGTTTTTGCTGTATCTCCTTGGCAATAGAGATAAAATAGATCAGTAAATGTTTTGAGGGGCAAATAAATGTTTATAAGACTAATGTTTTAAAAGATATTTTAATGTTATTGCACTTCAAACATTTTATTTTTATAATTGATTTTAACTATGCAATATGGATTTCACTAGACTTATATCAAAATTGACCTTGTTATGTTATAAGAACAACTTTTATTCATTGTAGTGGGTTGAATGGTGTCCTCCAAAAAGATGTGTTCAAATCCTAACCTCCATTATCTGTGACTGTGACCTTATTTGGAAATAGGATCTTTACAGAAGTAATCAAGTTAAGATGAAGTTATACTGAAATAGTGTGAGCCCTAAATCCAATGACTGAGGTTGTTGTAAGAGAAAATAGAGGGAGAGGTGGACACACAGACACACCCACAAGGAAGATGGCCATACGAAGATTGAAGCCGAAATTGGAGTGACACAGCTACAAGCCAAGGAATGCTGATGATTGCTGGCAACCACTAGAAGCTAGGAAGAGGCAAGGAAGAATTCCCCCTAAGGCAGGGGTTTTCAACCAGTAGGTCATGACCCCTTTGGCAGTCGAATGACCCCTTCACAGGAGTCGCCTAAGACCATCCTGCATATCAGATATTTACATTACAATTCATAACAGTAGCAACATTACAGTGATGAAGTAGCAATGAAAATAATTTTATGATTGGGTCACAACATGAGGAATTGTATTTAAAGGGCCAGAAGGTTGAGAACCACTGCCCTAGGGTCTCTGCAGGGAGTATGGACACCTTGATTTCATACTTCCAGCCTCCAGAACTGTACGCCAATAAATTTCTGTTGTTTTAAGCAACCCAGCTTGTGGTAATTTGTTATGGTAGCCCTTGGGAATCAACACATATGTGTACCTTATTATATGTTAAATGTATTCCCGATAAGTTGTATATGATTACATTTCTCTATTTCTTCATGTTTCTTTCAGGGCTATTTTATTTTACTTTCAGAATAATATGTATTTGGTGGTGGCTCAAATAACTTGACCTTCTCCTTTTTTAATTTTCCCTCCCTTCTCTGTCAAGTACTCAGCAGACTATATACATAGACCTTTAAATATAATTGGGAAACATAACTCTTTAAATAATCCTGTAGCAAAATATTTTAGAAACTGAGCACTCATTTAGTTTATAATTTATAAATTAAATAGTAGAATGGAAAGAGCAATGGACAGAGGGCCAGGAGGCAGGGACAACAGTCACAATAACAGCCACCTTTTGTTGAATATCCACTTCATTCAAATATACTTCTAGGCATTTTATATACCATACCTCATTTTGTCCTTGGGAGTAAGAATCACAGCCCTACTTTACAAATGTAGACACTAAAGTTCAAAGAGGCTAAAAGACTCGTCCTATCAAGATCCTACAGCTGGTAGGTGGCCAAGACAACCTATTCCCAGGCTATTGGATTCCATGTCTGTATTCTTCAGCATTAGAATTGGAGTTGATTTATCTTCTGGTGTCTCCCTTACTTATCTGGAAGGTGAATGGGTTAGTTTAGAGAAGCTTTTTGCAAGCTACTCCCTGTGGGACAGAGCCTGGACTAATTTCCTGTGGCCTAGTCACTATCATATTCATAGCGATGTCTGCAGGATAAAGACCAGTTGAGGAATTGTAAATAGTTGACTAACCAATGAACATTTCAGAAGATAAAGGATAGTGATGAAAAGCCATAAAACTCTTAACCCACAGGCCAAGAATGAGAAGTTCAACTTGCTCAACACTTCTTGCTTCTCTCTTCTCCCTTCCTTCCTACTGTTTTCATATCATTCTTCTCCCCAACACTGTGGCTCAGTGGTTGAGTGTCGACCTATGAACCAGGAGGTTACAGTTTGATTCCTGGTCAGGGCACAAGCCCAGATTACAGACTCAATCCCCAGTGTTGGGGGTGCAGGAGGCAGCCAATCTAGGATTCTTTCCCATCATTGATGTTTCTATCTCTGTTTCCCTCTCCCTTCCTCTCTGATATCAATAAAAATATATATTTTAAAAATTATATATGATAATACTATAATCTATCCTTCCTTAAACCAACAGTGAATTGATGTTGTACTTTCACATTTAATAGGGAGACAACACTGGATCTTCTTTGTGAACGTTTATAGTTGTAATCAATATTCCCTTACATAAAGAAATCAAGAAATAAAATTTAAGAGTATCTTTCTAGTACATAATTCATGTTGATAACAAGGTCAAAAGGCATATTTAAAAGGTTATTTTTCCTTTTGTTCATTTTTCTAAGTGTTTTAGTAGGTGCTTACTTAGCAATTTACAATGCACAGTGCACATCATGATACAACAATGCCAATACATGCTATTTTCTCATTTTGAAGATACATGGAATCATTGTTAGCAAAGGTATTGTGGGAATAAATTGTTGCAAGACTCTCTTAAACCCTTTATATAAACTCCAGAAAGCCAAAATTTTCTTTCAACTTAAATGAATTTAAGGGTAAAAAATAATTTCAATTATAATTTATTGGAAAAGCCTAAATATCAATAGTAAAGGCTTACTAATGAGATGTCAGCAGAGTGTCTCAGGGTACCACGGTGGGGATCAGAACTTGCTCTCCTGTTCTTACTTTCCATTGCTGCTGGTGGCATGGCATATCAACTCTCTCACTGGTGGTAAAGTGAGAGGGTACATAGTGGAAAGGAAGGCTCTAATGGGTTGGATATTTCAGTCATTTAAGACTGAATAAAATGGTAGTTATTCAAATTAGGTACCTTTTGCTAAGTATCACTGATGATTTACAGAAATATGAAGAGCACTAAAGATAAGTTAGTGGCACCTGAAAACCAGGCTGGAAAGCCAGAGGGTCTCATTTAGTTGTGTACAAAGACAATCTCATCTCCTCTAGCAGGAGAGTAGAGAAAAATAAGGACCAAACCCAGAACTGAAGAAATGCCTTCAAATTGCTAGTAGGATGACTCCTAGAAGCATGGAAAAGTTACAGCCCATGCCAATTGAAGTTGAAATGCCAGAATTGCCAAAACAGATATTGCCAAGCAGAATTGCTAAGGATGAAAGGATTAAAGGCTGAAGGATGTGGGCAACCAAGAACAGGTATGGCTAGATGTCTGGCCATTTGGTTATGTTCTATAGGAAAACGTAGATGGTGCATATTTACCAAAACTACATGGGATGTGCATCTGGGAGGAGTATTAGCATCACGAAAGGTTCCATAGTGGCTATCAGCAGCCCAGGGCTGACAGTAAGACAGGCTATTATAGAACTTGCTTTGGTGATGTCAATGAGGGTGATGATACCCACCAAAATTGAGGTCAAACGTTGGCATCCTCATAAACATGGGTTCAATTTCCATACATGCCAGTTTGGAAGTTATTATTTGAAGACATTATTTCTTGGAATAAACCCCTTGGATTGTGGTTCTTTTTGTGTAGGATATTTACTACTCCTTTGCAAGTCACACAAAGCCCTGAATGATGAGGTCCTCACCTACCTTTGCAAGCTTGGTCCCCTCCTTCTTGGCCTCTCAAAACCTACCATTGCATCCCCCATTTCAGCCATAGCCATTTAATGCTTCTTTTATGACCTTCCCATTGGTCTACAATGATACTCCCATCCTGGGCCACATTTGAAATCAACCAATATTTAAATTTCAGCAAAATTATTACCCCATTTATTAAGTCTTCCTGACTCTTCCAGGGAGAATCAACCACTTTCTTTTTTTGAACCCCTAAGATTACTTGCATATTTATAACTTAAGTTCCTTTTGAAAAGGTATTTGAGCCTGGCTGATGTTGCTCAATGGTTGAGCGATGACCTATGTGGTTTGATTCCTGTCAGGGCACATGCAGGGGGAGGGGAGGTTGTAGGCTCGATCCCAGTAAAGGGTGTGCAGGAGGCAGCTGTTCAGTGATTCTCCTTCATCATTGATGTTGCTATTTCTCCCTCTCCCTTCCTCTCTGAAATAAATAAAAAAATATATATATTTTAAAAATGTATTTTACTTTGGCTGGTGGGTTTCAGTTGGTTGGGTGTCATTCCATGCACTGAATGGTTGCCAGTTTGATTCCCGGTCAGGGCACATGCCCAGATTGCAGACTCGATTCCCAGTAGGAAGTGTGCAGGAGACAACCCATTGTTGCTCTCACATCAATATTTTTCTCTTTCTCTCTCCCTTCCTCTCTCTTTTAAAAAATTTTGTATTTAAATGTATTTGCTTACATGTCCAAATTTCTTCCCTAGAACTCCAAAATTTATGGACCAAAACTATGTATTGTTTATCCTCACTTATTCAGGACCTAGCACTCTATTGGCCACATTATCTTATCTGTCCAACTCAATCAATGTTTGTTGAATGAATAAAGATGTAGTTCAGAAACTATTACCCAGCATACCCTTGTGATGAAAGAACATAAGGCCTCATAGAAATAGCTCACTGCTTTGCCTTTTCTGTTCATGCCCAAATATTTGTTGGAGTGGCTCAGTTTTATAACTAGTTTCTTAGAGTTGTTGGTCTATTCTTGATCAACTGCAGATCTGAAACAAGTTTCCTTCTAAGTCTATTCTAATAAATACTGGCAGTTCCTCTCTTAAAGCACTGATATTTCAGAACCCTCAATTTCTTTGTTAGGGTGGTATAGTGTTTCACTCATCTAACCTTAGAATTTGCCATTGAAAATTCTGTTTTCTCTTAAAGCTGGCAAAGCAACAGTACTCATCTGCTTAAAAATACTGAAAAGATAAATAAATAATGGGGGAAAATAAGTTACTTTACTATAAAGCACGTAGGTATTTTAAAAGACAGTACTTTAAAGACTTAGTATGGAGAAGTATAAACTGTTAACTTTGAGCTATTTATGTATTTGTTTTCCCTTAGAATGCTAAAGTTTAGTTCCATAAATATATCTTTCTATTGTCCAAAATCTAAGGCTTTTCACTTTCTTTTTTACCAGATGGCTATATTAAAATCATTTTCAAAGTGTATGAAAAATTAGGCCCATTTTATTTTGTTCCCTATTTTGTTAAACTTATTTTTAGAATATTTCATCAATCTGGACATTTTCATAGATATTTTTATCAGTTCAGCCTGTTCTGTACCACTTACCAGTCTGGTTGCTATGGTTTAACAATGATTTTTATTCTTTCCCAAGCAAAAAATAACCTTTCAATGATAATGCACTTAGATTTAAAAAAAATGCATCCATATTGTCTCTGGCTGTTTTCAATTATACAAACCAACTGTATTTTAGCTTCAAACACTGTTTAATCTCCAATGCTAATAGAACAGGATTTGTGTCCTCGGGGACAGAGAGTTTTTAATTGAAACCCAAACCCCACAGCACTAATAAAACATTGGTGTGATAAGGCAATTTGTAGGTTATTTAAAGGAAGATCAGAACAAGACCTTGGTTCATTCAAAACAAGTTAATAAATCCTGGCCCCAATTTAGACATAGGGAAGTAGAGGGCTGCATAATAGAAATAAGGATAATTAAAAAAATAATAACACATTTATACACAGTGCCAGGTACTGTTCTAAGGGATTTTCTTATATTAACTCTTTTAATCCTCACAATCTTAGGGGTGGTACTGTTAATGATGATCATTTTTTCATTATACACACTGAAGCATAGAGAGGTTAAATAAATTAAATAATACCTAAGGTCTCATCAATCATAACCCTCGGAGCCAGATTTTGAAGCCTGGGGGTCTGGCACCCGAGTTGGTGCTGAAATGAAGCCATTCACTCCCAGGTATGTGAGAACTCCCCCACAGAGTTCGTATTAGGTTTCTGACCCCTACTCCCATCTCCTCTTTTTTTTTGCTACTGTTTTAATGAATCACAAGGGCCCCACTCCAATCTGTCTCTTCCCAAAGCATTGTCCAGTTACTCCACTTGAATGTTCCCCTCTTCCAAACAGGTACACCATTCCTGCCAGCTGGACTGTAGATGCTCTGAGGGGAGGGACTCCCAGTGGTCTTGTGAGTCTTCTGTGTGCCCACAGAGCTGCCCGATGGGTTGACTGGGCGGGTGCTTAGGAAGGGCCCTAT
Source organism: Myotis myotis (assembly GCF_014108235.1). NCBI lineage: Eukaryota > Metazoa > Chordata > Mammalia > Chiroptera > Vespertilionidae > Myotis > Myotis myotis. The sequence goes on from NW_023416335.1 coordinate 39,344,962, forward strand.
CTCTGAATGGTTAATCAGGTCTGTAGCCAGTGCCTCAGTCCCCTTCCTCCCACATCCTTACATCCCTATGGAGTCAATGCCAAGTGTAAGGAATAGCCTAAAGCAAAGCCTGGAGCAAAGCCGATCCAGGTGTTCTGACCTCCTGCTTCCCTTTGTCATGGCTGCTAGAAGACGGGAGCGTGCCTGAGCTTGGAATGAGGTGGCAAAGTCCAGCATCTCTAGGCCAAGTCAAAGCCTCCTTCTTTCTAGTGTTCTCGAGCCTTCCTCTCCAGGCAGACCTAGATCAAAACTCTATTGTGCCGATGGCTTTCGGACCTGCCCTCTCTGTGTAAATCACGTGCAATGGAGAGAGCCTACCTGTCTCTTGGCTTTCTATCTTCCTTATATCTGACACACACAGATGGAATCATTTAGCCATTAAGAACTTCATCATAAGGAAAGGAAGCTGTTGAAAACAGAGTGGGCTGGATGATATGATAAGGACATAATCCTAAATGCTTTCCACAAGTATGTCCATGCAGAAAAATGTAGGTATCTGTAAGGTGTTTTTAATTGAGGTATCAGGACCACATGATGACTTTTATGGATTGTAGGCATTTTTGCCATTATGGGCCCCTTCCCCCTTAAAAAACAGTGGACACTATTTTTTTTTTATGACTGTGTTGGTATAAATATAATATAATCCAGGCTAAATTATATTCTTTTTTTTTTTTTTTTTTTTTTAGAAAAAATGAAAACATTCTCATGGACTCCTCAAAGGACTATGGGTCCTGGGTATAGTTGTCTTCCATGTCTAGGTCAGTTCCATGAGATATAGTTTACATATTACTTAAAGTGCATGCACTTTAAGGGTATTGAGCAAGGAAGTTTTACATATGTAGGTACCCCTGGAACCCAAAATTCATATGGAGATATGGGACTTTTCCAGCTTCTCAGCTGACTCCCTCATACCACATCATTTACTGTTGCCTTTTCGTGGCTTTCTTAAATGGAATCATGCACTGTATGCTAATGTGTCTCACTTATTTTGCTCCACACAATAGCTGAGAGATAGGTCCATGTAGTTACATATAACACAAGGTCATTCTTTTCTATTTCTGGACTGCATTCCATTGTATGAGTACATCACACCACACACATCTATTCTCTTGTTAATGGACATTTGTGTTGTTTCCAGTGTGGGGGTACTGTAAAAAATTCTTCTGTGAACATTCTTGTACATGGATTTTGGTGGACAAACATGCTCATTTTTCTTGGGTATATACCTAGGAGATTTATAAAATACAGGGTGTCCTCCCAAAAATGTATATGCACTTTAATAGCTGATAGCTCAATTTTGAAAATGAAATATCCTACACAATAAAAGCCTAATATGCAAATTGACTGAATGGCAGAACAGCCAGTCTCTATGATGCGCACTGACCACCAGGGGGAAGACGCAGGAGCTGCCCCCAGCCAGTAGGCCCCAGGCCAGCCAAGGCGGGTACCAGAGGGGACTGCCCAATTGCCCTGCCGGTTGCCCCACAGATTGGTCTTGACCACTGGCCAGGCTTAGGGACCCTTCCCATGCACAAGTTTTGTGCACTGGGCCTCTAGTATTTTAATAAATACTGCCTTTATAATTATTCAAAGTGTGTGTATACTTTGGAGGACTCCCTATATATCTTTTCAGAGTTGGAGTTAAAAGTGTTTCCATGCCCGGCCAGTGTTGCTCAGTGGTTGAGTGTTGACCTATGAACCAGGAGGTCACCATTTGATTCCTGGTCAGGGCACATGCATGGGTTACAGGCTTAATCCCCAGTAGGGGGCAGCTAATTGATGATTCTTTTTCATCACTGATGTTTCTATCTCTCTCTCCCTTTCCCTTCCTCTCTTTGAAATCAATTTAAAAAAAAGTGTTTCCAAATCAAGATTGAACAAAATTTAATATTCCTTTGATATGAGGTTTAATTTCTTAGCATTTGTTTTGATGGTAATGCTGAATGTTACCTGACCCAGGCTTAGAAGTATCTCAGAGCAATAGCTCTCAAAGTCTTGTCCCAGGACCAACAACTTTGGCATAGCTTGAAAACTTGTTAGAAAACGCAAAATCTCAGGCCTTGCCTTGGGTCTGCAGAATAGAAGTTCAGAGGTGGGGGGAAGGTGACCCAGAAATCTGTGTTTTAACAAGCCCTCCAAGTATTCTAAAGTTTGAGGACCACTGTCCTATACATATGGGTCTGGGGGGAAGTTCCATTTGGCCTTGACTGGATGGAACTGGGCTTGTCAGGGCACTCAACGCAAACACTGAAGTTTTTCTCTGTTGTCAGATGTTGTTTTGATGGAGTAAAGAATAGGAATAATGATCAAAGATGAGAACACAGAAGCTTTGCAGAATTGATCAAATAAGATGAGGGCTCCTGTCTTGTTGATCAGTGTTTAATGAGAAAAGAAGAACCATTAGCGCGTGCGCGCGTGCGCGCACACACACACACACACACACACACACACACACACACACACACTGATAGTTAATTTTATGTCAGCTTGGTTTGGCTAAGGTGCTCAGTTATTTGGTCAAAAAGATTTCAATTTTCCTGTGAAAATATTAATCTAAATATAATTAATATTTAAGGTATTAGGCTTTGAGTAAAACAGATTACCCTCCATAACGATGATGGGCCTCTGCAATAGTTGAAATCCTTAAAGAAAAAACTAAGGGCCTTTGAAGAGGAAGGAATCTTAGCTCCAGGGTCTTTAGACTCACCTTTGTAACATTGACTCTGGCCAGAGTCACCCAGTTTGCCTGGCTGTGCTAAAGACTTCGGGCTCACCAGGCCCTGCAATCACATCAGCTAATTAATTAAATTAGAATAATTTCTCTCAGCCTTTGTCGGGTATCTCAGTTGGTTAGAGCATCATTGTCCCAATACATCAAGGTTGTGGGTTTGATCCCCAATCAGGGCACATATAAGAATCAACCAATAGATGCATAAGTAAGTGCAACAACAAATCAATTTCTCTCTCTCTCTCTCTCTCTCTCTCTCTCTCTCTCTCTCTCTCTCTCACTCTCACACACACACACACACACACACACACACACACACACTCACGCTCAAACTGAGTACAGTTTAGCTAGGGGCCTCTGGCTCAGGATATCTCATGAGGCTGAAATCAAGATGTCGGTTAGGCCTGCATTCAGCTCAAGAATTGACTGGGGAAGTGCATTAGTCAGCATTCTCCAGAGAAACAGAACCAATAGGATATATATACATACTATATATAACAATACATAATATGTAAAGTATAATGATACATACAATGTATAATAGGTTGCATAGCCTATCTAATAAAAGAGAAACATGGTAATTGGCGTATGACCGCTACCCTACCCATTGGCTAATCAGGGCGATATGCAAATTAACTGCCAGCCAAGATGGCGGCCAGCAGCCAGGCAGCTTGAAACTAACATGAGGCTTGCTTGCTTCAGTGACGGAGGACTCCAACGTTCCCCTCCTGCCTTGCTGGCCTCTGAGCCTGCAGTTTAAGAAACATTGTAACAAATATAGAAGCTAAACAAAACCCCAGAAACCAGCTTTCAGCTAGCCGGGATCTCAGAGCTGGAGTTGATACAGAGTTTCGATTATAGAACCTAAACAAACCAGATACCTTCTTTCAGCAGCAGAGGCCTCAGAGCTGGAGCCTCAGAGCTAAAGCTGGCCCAGAATAAAAAAAAAAAAAGAAAAAAAGGAGCAGTTGGGAGCTTCAGTCCCAGCCTGAAAACAGCCCTCAGCCCCTCACCCAGGCTGGCCAGGCACCCCAGTGGAAACCCCCACACTGAAGGGTGTGTGACCAGCTGCAAACAGCCATCATCCCCTCATCCAGGCTGGCCAGGCACCCCAGTGGGGACCCCCACCCTGAAGGGTGTGTGACCAGCTGCAAACAGCCATCATCCCCTCACCCAGGCTGGCCAGGCACCCCAGTGGGGACCCCCACCCTGAAGGGTGTCTGAACAGCTGCAAACAGCCATCATCCCCTCACCCAGGCTGGCCAGACACCCCAGTGGGGACCCCCACCCTGATCCAGGACACCCTTCAGGGCAAACCAGCCAGCCCCCACCCATGCACCAGGCCTCTATTCTATATAGTAAAAGGGTAATATGCCTCCCAGCACCGGGATCAGCGGAGCCGCGAGGCCTCCAGGCACCGGGATAAGTGTGACAGGGGGCAGTGCCCAAACCCCCTGATCACCCTGCGGCTCTGTGTGTGACAGGAGGCAGGGCCACAACCTCCCTATCGGCCCTGCTCTGTTCGTGACAGGGGAAGGCGCCCCAACCCCCTGATCGGCCTTGCTCTGTGCCTGATAGGGGGGAGCTCCCCAACCCCCTGATCGCCCTGCGGCTCTGTGTGTGACAGGGTGCGGCGCCCCAACCCCCCCACCCCACGGGCCCTGCCCTATGTGTGACAGTGGCGGCACCCCAACTCCCCTATCGGCCCTACTCTGTGAATGACGGGGGGATCTCCTCAACCCCCTGATGGGCCCTGCTCTGTGAGTGACAGGGGGGAGCTCCTCAACCCCCTGATTGGCCCTGCTCTGTGCGTGACAGGGGGTGGTGCCGCAACCTCCCCATCTACCCTGCCTTGAGTGTGACAGTGGTGGTGCCCCAACCCCCCAGTCGGCCCTGCTCTGAGCCAGACCAGGGGCTGCACCTAGGGATTAGGCCTGCCCTCTGCCACCCGGGAGCAGGCCTAAGCCAGCAGGTCGTTATCTCCTGAGGGGTCCCAGACTGCAAGAGGGCACAGGCCAGGCTGAGGGACCCCCCTACCCCCCGAGTGCACAAATTTTTGTGCACCAGGCCTCTAGTATTATATATAATTAAAATATTATATATTTTACATTTTATATAACTAATATACACTGAGTGGCCAGATTATTATGACCACCCCATCAGTACAATGAAGTGAATTAGTTATGCAAATAATAATAATAATAAAACCTTGAGAGTATTTGCCTAAGAAGTTTTCAATATTCAGTATTTTTGGAAGTGTCAATGAAGTACTGATGGGGTGGTCATAGTAATCTGGTTGGTCATAATAATCTGGCCACTCAGAGTATATTTATATACTAGAGGCCCGGTGCACAAAAATTTGTGCACTAGGGTGGATCCCTCAGCCTGGCCTGTGCCAGCAGCCAGGGGAAGGGGCCCCCCCTCTCGCAGTCTGGGGGCCCTCGGGGGACCCTTCCCCTGGCTGCTGGCACCAGTTTTCCTCTGGCGCCCAGAACCCAGGCCTTCGCTCTTTGCTGGCAGGGGCTTGCGCAGCAGGTGAGGGGCTTAGCTCCTCGCTGCTGGCCGTGTGCGGGTCCCGGGGGCATGGCGGAGGCCAGCGCAGCAGGCTTCCGTCTTTGCTCTTCGCTCGCCACACCGGCCTTCGCTAGCTGCTCCTGCCCGAGGCCAGCAGGCTTCACTCGGTTGCTTGGCGCCTACGTATGCAAATTAACCTCCATCTTTGTTGGTGGTTAACCGCCATCTTTCTTGGCAGTTAATTTGCATATCTCCCTGATTAGCCAATGGGAAGCGTAGCAAAGGTATGGTCAATTACCCTTTTTGTCTTTTATTAGATAGGATAACTAATATCTAATATTTACTTATTTATTTTAAAGAATTGGTTTACGTGATTTTGGAGGCTGGCAAGTCCAAAACCTGCAGCGTGGGCTGCCAGGCCTAGGACCCAGAAAGAGCTTCTGTTACAGTTGAAGCCCAAAGACCATCTGCTAGCAGAATTCCTTCTTGCTCAGAAGAGAATCAGTCTTTGTTTTATTAAGGCCTTCAACTGATTGGGTGAAACTCACCCATATTATGGAGGACAATCTGCTTCATTCAAAGTCTGCCAACTTAAATGTTACTTTCACCCAAAAACATCCTCACAGGAACATTCAGGATGTTGGACCAATATCTGGGGGCTGTGGTTCACCCAAGTTGACATATAAAATTAACCATCACAAAGGTCTACTTCCAAGCTCACTCAGGTGGGTGGTGGCAGGTTGCAGGCCCTCTCTGGCTGCTGACTGGAGACTTTAATGCTTTGCCATGTGGGCAGCTTACACATGGCATTGGCCTCCCTCAGGGTGAGCAGGGGTCCAAGAAGCCACTATCCCTTTAACCTTATCAGAAGTGTTATCCCATCCCCTTTGCCATATTCTGTCCCCTAGAAGTGAGTCACTAGGTCCAGCCCATACTCAAGGGGAGGGCATTACATGAGACCAGGAGCTGTTATTATGGGGGCCATCTTAGAAGGCTGGCCCCACAGGTCAAAATACAGGAAATGATGGCTTTGCTGTTCAGCCCTGGTCTTGTTTTACATGCTCCACTAGTTTATTTCTGGAACTTTTCTCCTGCCATTATTATTTGAGTAGAAGCAGCTTTAGCAAATGGTCATAACACTTTCTCCTATTGCCTTGCTCTTGTCTTGAACGTTGCCAGCTTAGACAGTGATAAACAAGAAAGGCAGTGCATCATAATGGTAAAAGGTACAGGCTCTGATGCTCAAATAGCAGCTCCATTTCCTAGATGAGTTTCTGAGCCTCAGTTTCTGCAGCTGTAAAATGGGAGTAATAATAGGAATTACCTCATAATAGATGGCAATGTAAAGGGCCGGTAAACCTAGCACATGGTAAACACTCAATAGGTATCAGAGATTGTTGTTATGGAAGCACCATATTTATTAAGTACTTGCTCTCCAGTAATCTATAATTTAGAACAAGAGCCTAAAAACTCAGCTTTATTTTCTGTGCTATTTTTTTCTGATTTCTGGATAAAATAGTTTCTATTTTCTTCATAGAAGGAAAGCTGAAAGGCCTCCTCCTTAAATTGAAGGCTGCTTTGGTGCTCTGCTAACTAGCATCCAGAGAGAACAATGAGACACTCCTTATATGTTTTTCACTCTCCTTCTTGCTTTCCTGCTGCCCTTGACACTGTTGTTTGGGCTATTGTAAGATTAGAAGGATGTTTATAACAAAGAAGACGAGAGTCCTTTGCACATGGCCTTGAGCTCTGCAGAGGGCAGGTGCCTCTGAAATCTAACAAATAAATAATAAATAGGCAGTGTTTGGAGCAAGAGGCATAAAATTCTGGGCTTCACTCAGAGGAAACATACAGGATTTTGTAGGGTTGGATTACAGGCTTCTAAATGTTGAGGGAAGCACCATGTTCTCTTTCTCTTTCTTTCTTTCTTTCTTTCTTTCTTTCTTTCTTTCTTTCTTTCTTTCTTTCTTTCTTTCTGCACCATATTTTATTAAGAAAGTATCCTGATATTCCCTCCTGTGTTCAATGGAATATACTGTATTATAGGGCTGCATCATTATATTTTATCATAAAGGAAAAACTGGTCATGATAAAATATTTTAAAACACACACAAACTCTATACTTTCCAGTCACTTTTGCTGTGAACCTAAAACTTCTCTAAAGAATAAGGTCTTTTTTTAAAAAAAACATACAGAATTTTTTAACAAAGTAAATGTTTATGGTTACAAACCTTGATCACAAATGACATATGAGGCATAACGAGTTTAAGCTTTTCTCTGGATGGATCAAACATTTGTCCCCTGCATTTAGAAAAGATACAGAAGCATTTATTATGTATATATGGATTGCATACCTTTAGTTCAAGGAATAACCATATTTAAGGGCTTTAAGCAGCTATTTTTTTTAAAAAAATGTTTTAATTGATTTTTAGAGAGAGGGGAAAGGAGAGGGAGAGAGAGAGAAACATCAATGTGAAAGAGAAACATCATCCTTCGGTATGCACCCAGATCAGGGACCAGACCCACAACCTGGGCACATGCCCTGACCTGGAATAGAACTAACAATCTTTTGGTGCACAGGCCAACGCCCAACCAACTGAGCCACACCCGCCAGGGCATAAGCAGGTGTCATGATAGAACTTGACACGTGACATAAATGGTGGGGATTTCAGGAGAGATGGTAGGCCAGGAGGGTAAGCTGCTTTTGATTTAAGAAATTTTCTTTGCCTCTCAGTTACTTAAAACATAGAAAGAACTGCCAAAGGGGCACTCCTGTTGCTTTACACAAAGTGGCACAGACTCGTTAGCTTTATGATTTTTCCTAGGAGTGATTGCTTGTGATATAAGCTCAAGTTATTTCCTAATAATAAAATCTTTGGACCAGACGTTGAGCCTTTAAACCTCGAGCTGCAGGTGTTATTGCTAATCTTCATAGCAGCCTTAAGAGGTAAGTGTTTGCATCATTTAGGGCTGCTTGTGGCAAGCAACAAAAACCAACACTGGTTAATGTAATAAAAAATAATTTGTTAGGCTCACAGAACCACAGGAACAGCTAAACATGCAGGCTTCAGGAAGAACAAAACCCAAGCCAATTTGGGGATTCAGGAGCAGGAACTAATGAGTAGTCTGTCCAGGCAGCCTCCAGTGGTTTTGGGGCCTTGGCACAAGTCCTACAAATGATGGTGGCGGAGCGGGGTCTGGTTGTTCTGGCCGGAGTCTCTATCTTCCCTGAGCTTACTTGGAGTGACACAGAATGGGGAAGGCTTTACTTCACAAAGGACAGGAAAGATGCTTGTGACTGATAAAAAAACAAGGAAGGGATGCTGCAAAGGCAAAGGTCAGACGTGTCTTCTATAATATTCTTCTGACTTTAAAAGGGAGAAAAGAGGTCAAATAGGTTTAGTTACATGCCAAGGCACGTGCCTAAGTGACAACTCTGGGATTTAAAACCATGATGGTCTACTATCCCTCCTCCCTTCCTCTGCCAACTTCTCTCTATTCTCCTCAACATAATAGCGTAAGAACAGCATCCACATCCCAGAAGAACCACAGCCTATGTTTCTGAAACCTTCAGAACACTTCTGGGGAAAGGTACGGTTTCAATAGAAGTGAGTCAGCACCACTGTGTCTGACCTTTCCTGCAATTCTGCTTTCTGTTCAGTTTTTATTTGCTTTGTTCCACCCCACCCAGCCCCCTCACCCCCTGCAGACCTCTTTCTCAATGAAAACAGGCTCAGAGGAATTGACAGATTGGCCAGGCTGAGGAGGAAGCATGTTAAGCACAGGAGGAAGCATACAGAAAAGAACAGGTCTATTTCAGTAGTCCCTGTGGGAGCAGGAGCTACTCAGCTCCTCTGTGCTTCTCTCTGCTCCCTCCGCACCTTTTCTCTCCTCGTGCCTAGCTGTCTTTCCCTCTCTGAACATAATAGTCCCAAATAACCTAGCTTTAGGTTGTGTCACTAACCCCCAAACACACAAGGCTAGCTAGTTAGGGAGCGAAGTGTAATTTTGAATTTAAAATTAGAGATCTGGGCCTATTTCAGGAATTGGTAGTTGTGGTGTGGTGACCAAATGCTCAAGCTTAAGCTAGTTTCTTCCCCAATAACAAGCATCAAAGATGTGAGGAATGGCTTAGTCAACTTTTAAAATGTGCCTGGGCTCATAACTAAAAAAAAATGCTATTATGTTATTAAAATATAAAATATGTTTTTGTCTTGTTATAGAAATACTAGAGGCCCGGTGCACAAATTTGTACACGAGTGGGGTCCCGCTGGCCCATCCCAATTGGGGCCAATCAGGCCGGTCCAGCCATGAGGAGGGGATATGGAGATTGGCTGGCTGGCTGGCACCACCTTCTGATCGAACTCCTGGTCAAATTCCAGGTTGAGGGAGGGGGCAATTTGCATATTAGCCTTTTATTATATAGGATTTTCACAATGCTAAAATTTTTGGTTGTCTGTTCATTTAAATATGGATATTTCTATTTACTCAAAACAATTTGATTATATTAGTCATTTAGTTAATAGAGGTTCTATTACCTTTGTTCTCTTACCTTTGTGAAATAAACTAAAGTTTAATCACTGTTATTTGAATATTCTTATTCACTTAACATTTACCGAATACCTACCAGGGATCAATCACATGACATTCTCCTTCAAATCCATCAATGCTTTCTATCACCTCCTAATGCCTTTCTACTCAAAGTGGTCCATGGACCAGCAGCAGCAACATTACCTAGGAGCTTGATAGAACCAGAGGATCTCAGTCCTCAGCCCAGACCTCCTGAGTCAGAACCAGATCTCAAAGCAATGTGTCTGCACACTAAAGTCCCAGAGCACTGATCTCCTGGGTCAGGTTCCCACTCCTTATCATGGAATAAGATCTCGCTCCTGACTTTGACTTCAATTCCTGTCACTTCCCTCCTTGGGATTTAAAATGAAATTCCCCAGACACACAAAGCTGTTTCCTGTCTCTGGGCTTTTCCCATGCTACTTTCTTTGCCTGGGATCTATTTCTCCCTTTTTTCGTCTTGTTAATGCCTACTCTTTCTTTAAAACATGCATGCAGCCCTAGCTGGTTTGGCTCAGTGGATAGTGTCGGCCTGTGGACTGAACGGTCCCGAGTTCAATTTCAGTCAAGGGCACATATCCAGGTTGTGGGCTCAATGCAGGAAGCAGCGACTGATGATTCTCTGTCATCTTTGACATTTCTATTTCTCTCTCTCCCTCTCCCTTCCTCTCTGAAATATATTAAAAATATATTTAAAAAAAAGATGCATGCATGCCTTTGTTCATCCCTTCACTGATTGACTCATATCACTGAGTACTTGCTATATGCCAAGCACTGTGCTCAGGCACCTTCTCTAACCACCTCTGGATGGGTGGTTCTCCTCTCTGCTCTCTAATGCACCAGACATAGCTCTTTCATTGATGTATGATGCTGTGTTGACATTTGCTGCTGACATTGACCGTAGGGAGCAGGGAGCCTGCCATAGCTCTCTTTGTCTCTGCTACACCTCGGCTAGTTCCTGGTCCCCAGGAGATGCTCAGGCAATGTTTTGTTGGATCGAACTGTTGCTCTTCAAAGAACTAGTGACTGGGCCAGGATCACAGCAGGTGATTTCTGATTATTCATCACCCAAAGTGAGCATACTCTTTGGCCACAGACCACGCCCCTTCTCACAAGCCTCTGCTCAGGGGGGCACCTCTCTCTAATTCACCGAAAGGCCCTGTATTGGCAGGTGATGATAGTGACATAATCTCATGCTCATGTTTACACCAAACAGATTGGGAACTGAGAATGCTACAGGCAGGAAGCACTCAGCAGTGGGACCTCAGAGGATCCCTGTGGGGGGCACAAGTGGCTTAGTGCCTGTGGTCTCTTTGCCAAGCCTCTCCCAACTGTAACTACATCGCCCATAATCTGAGTGGCGGGTCGTTTTACGAATTACTCACCAGAGCTGAATTCCCCACAGGCTTCATACCCCATGAAGAGGCTTGGCTGGCCACTCCAGTGGTGCTGACCAATTAGGAGATGATGTTGCTAGAGGGTAATGAAAGTAAGGACTTTACTGTAATAACAGGAATGTTGAAGGGACTTTCCATATGTGATAAGAAATAAATGAAAACAAAAACAAAAACAAAAACAAACGCACAGAATAAATAGTAAGTGAGAGGTGGAAGAGCCCAGTTAAAACATGGACCCTGGGGCCAGTTTGCCTGAGTCCAGGACCCCTGCTCTGCCGGTTAGAGCTATGTGATCATGGGCAAGTTATTACAGTTTCTAGGCTGCAGTCTCCCCATCTGTAAAGTGGGAATAGCAACCGTACCTACCTTATGAGGATTAAACAGCTTGTTATGCACAAAGATTTGGAATAGTGCCTGACACACCACCAGCATAATATTGCTTAACGAATAGAAAACACGGAATTGCTTGATGGTAAAATTCAGAACCTCATTCTCTTTTAATGGTTGTGAACCTTTCCACTGCTCTGTGCCCTTGCCTACTTCACAGTGTTTCCCTGGGTTTACAATAGGAGTGTGTACATCTTTAAGCCGTGGAGCAAGGCTTAAAAAAAATGAACAAAAGGGAAACAGCTGCTTTGTTTTTGAAAAGATTTTCCAAGCTCACATAGTTAAGTTTAATGACTGGGTGTTTTAAACCCAGGAGAACAATGTAATTTGTGTCATCACTGCTACAAAGGATGGCTCTTTGGCGAGCATTTCATTTTGGTCGCCTGAATACCTAACGTGAACAAAAGAAGCAAAAACAAACACAAATACAGTAATGGAAAAAGTCTAACGAGGCTTTGGGGAAAGATTGTCAGGACCTGTCATGTCTTCACAGAGCAGAATAAAAATAACACTGGCACTTACAAAGCCATTTTTTGCACCAAATATTTTATTTTTTTAAGTAATATTTTGGGAAGACTATGTTACAGTTCTAGGAAGTAAGGGAGTGCTGAGAGACGAGTGTCTGAATTCCAGTGTGTGCTCCACTGGCAGCGTCCCTTCTAATTCTCCCCACTTACAAGGGAACACTGAGGTTCAAAGAGGATAAGTAACCAAGTTCATACAACCAGTGAGTTACAGAGCCAGAATTTGGCTCTGTAACCCATGCCCACTTCACATTGGTTTGTTCATTTTTTAATGGAAACAAGTATTTACATTTGAATCTCTTTCATGTAGTTACCAGGAACAAAATGTTCAACCCTTGCAAAGTTCAAATACATCTAATATCTTATTTTTCTTCACGGGAGACAGAGATTTGCTTTGCTTTTTGGTAGCAATGGTGGGAAAGAACTTGATGATAACAGTGACAACGACAAAGACAAGGGAAGATGAGACAACAACAGTCACCTGATGAGCTCATCTTGGTTTGGACACCCCTAGTTCCACATGTTAGCACAAGAAACCCCAATGACTTGACCAAAATCGGTATTTTATGAGAAAATTTAAGAGACAATGATGATTTAGGCTGTTGCCCCTCATAAGAGGCAGTTGGAGGGTTATAGTAGAGAGAAACTGTGAGTAAGGAATCCTGCTGCTTTCCTCCTCCAGGGCAGTATTCTCATATCACACTGATTATCACCAAATAGTTCAAGATGGGGGAGAGGGGGAGAGGGAGGGAGAGGGAGGGGGAGGGGGAGGGGGAGGGGAGGGAGGGGGAGGGGGAGGGGGAGGGAGGGGGAGGGGGAGGGGGAGGGGAGGGAGGGGGGAGGGGGAGGGGGAGGGAGGGGGGAGGGGGAGGGGGAGGGGAGGGGGGGGGGGGGGAGGGGGAGGGGGAGGGGGAGGGGGAGGGGGAGGGGGAGGGGGAGGGGGAGGGGGGAGGGGGAGAGAAGGGGGGAGGGGATGGATAGAAGTGACTCATACCAGCTGCTAGCTAGCTGAAAAGAGCTTGTTTAATTAGGCATAAGCTCTTTGCAAAGCAGAAGTTTCCTGTTACTATTACTCCTTAGGTCAAGAAATCACTTTGTCTAGAGAAGGCTAAGGAACCCATTTCATTTCTCTGCTTGACACTGAGTCAAGCAGTCAATTGAGTCTGCAAGTCAATTGCAGAGCACTCATCTTTAGCCGTTGTTGAAAGTAACTCTGTGTGTGTGTGTGTGTGTGTGTGTGTGTGTGTGTGTGTGTGTGTGTGTATGTGTTTAGAATGGGTCCAAGGGCACCTGTGAGAACAGATCCTGGACCCTCACTATAGAGCCAGATGCTGCACATTCTTTTTATAAATGCTACCTTAGCACCACTCTCATGGGGTCAGACAGGCTCCTGGTATAATGAAAAGAGAAGTACTCTGAGTTCAACATGGCTCACTTGCTCCATGATGTTGGGTAATTATTGGGAGAAAGAGGTGAATTAATATATTTGAAAATTCCTTATTCCCTGAAAAGCCACTATATAATATTTAAGGTTTATCAACAGATTCCTATGTATAATAGTAAATTATAACTGGACTTTTTTTCTTTTGATTTCTTGAATTAACTTTTAATTACAGTTGACATATAATATTATATTATATCAGTTTTAGGTGTACAACATAGTGATTAGACATTTATATAACTTATGAAGTAATCACTCTGATAAATATAGTACCCACCTGGCACCATACAAAGTTATTACAATATTATTGATTATATTCCCTATGCTGTACTTTATCACCAGAGCTTTTATCATGCTTCTCCAAACATCTAGGAAAACAAGGAATAGTTACCTGGCTATCCTAGATCTCTCTATGGCAAATTCTACTGGGGCTGTATTTGGGTAGTTGGAATGAGGTTAGTTCAATTGGCTTCAATACAAAAGTCTCTCAAAATAAAATAAACAAAGAAACAAGAAACAATCAGAAAGATGTTTGTTGATTCTCCCGGAGGAAAAAAAATCACACAATTATGCTGATCAGTGTCATCTTCCAGGCTACCCTGCCTTCTCCTTCCTAGTCAATTCTCCCAATTTCCACAGCAGCTCCTGCAATCTTTTTTTGCCTCAACCTTCCTTCCCCCCTTCCTCTTGCCCACTCTCCTCAGGTGCCTGACCCTTCCCCCTGGCTGAAAATAGAAGCCATCCGATAAATCTCTCCCCCAGTTTCCAAATTCCAGACCTACACACTATCCAACAACCATTCCAACCCTTTCTTCTTGGAAAAAAAAAACACAATGAAAAGGTGTCCTTTCTCCAGTCTAAGTTTCTGTAGCCCATTCCTACCCACCTTCCCTAAAGAACCTCATTATATCAATATGCCTTCTCTTACTTTTATCCTTAACCCTTAATAGATTATTCCCAACAGCATCCAGCCATTGAATATGGACCATCTTTCATCTTAAAGGACAAAAAGTAAAACTGCCCATGCACATTACAATCCCTTGCAGCAGCTGCCTTAACGCTCATACCTTCTTGCAGCCAAACATCTTGGAATGGGCGTCACTGCTTCTGTGCCATCCTCACGCCCCACAGTGCTCTTGCTCGGGTGACAGATGCTCTGGCTGTTAATTTCCTAGAATATTTCAAGTTCTTATCTAACTTGATTCTCAGCAACTTTTGACATATTTATCCACTTCTTGAAACATACATTTTCCTTGTATTTTGTGACATTACACTTCTTGTTTATCTCCTACTGCCCAGCCACCCCATCTCAATAGCCTTTGAGGACTTCCATTCCTCTGCCTTTCCCCCTCTCTTAAGCCCTTTACACTGTCCACTCCAAACATCATCCATTCCCTTGACCTCAGTTATCATCTGAATGCTGTAACTCCAAGATCCTTGTGTCTAGTCCAGCTCTCTCTTCTGATGCCCAATCTTCAGTATCCAACTGCCTGTAGCCAACATACCTAAAACCACACTCACTATCTTTTTCCCTAAATTCCGGGGTTCTTGTTCCAGCATCTAGAAGGGTTCAGCAATCTGGAGAAGGGACTGTGTATAACTTAATAAAGAGTCCAGAGGCGAAGCATAATTTTGAAAGGCATATTGGGGGTCAGAGGAGCCTAGCTAAAGAAACTAAGATCTCTTCGTCTGAAGACCCCATGCTTTTTATTAACACAAATTGTCCTAAGGCCAGGCAGAGATATACACTTCAAAGGGTAGGGTTTGTATACACAGTCTATTGTCAGAATGGAAGAATTTGCCTACGGCTGTTCAGGTGTTTGGCCAGTAGGAGGCAATAACATGTAGATTAAGATGCCCTGAGCTGTCTGGCAGCAAACAATCAATTTAATGCATCTTTTTCAGGTTTGGGGAAATGCCTTTAGCCACTCCAGATTCAGCTCTGCTGTCATGCTGGAATTGGCTTCCGGCACCTAAATCTGGTTACTAATACTTCCAATGCTTTCCTATCACCCTCAAAATGAAATCCAGGTTCTGTATGTTTTTCAAGAGCTGTAGGTTCTATGGGCCAACCTCTCTAGCTCATGACCCTGACACTCTAGACTCCAGCCATTTTGATTAATTTTGGTGCCCCAGACACCTCCTTCCCTTCTTCTACTTCTATGCCTTTGCCCAGGTCAGTTCTATGTACAACATTTTTCCTTAACCTACCACTGTTCTCTTGCTAACTCCTTTTCATCTCTTAGGTTTCATCTTAATCATTCTTCCAGGAGTCAATTAGAAGCCTCTCCTTTGCATATTGAATTTCCCCCTAATAAACGATTTACTGTATCAAACAGAATCAGCATGTTAGGCACTACCAGCAGTTATAAACCAAGTGTTCCCTGGTTCTCTGTCTTCTTACCTCTCACCCCCCATTCTCCTCTGCTGGGCAGTTGAACATCCTGCATGCTTTTATGGCACTTACCACACTCTATTTCAAATATTCGTTTATATTTGCCTGTTCACTGGATTATGAGCTGCTAGAATGGAGCTAGAAATTTGAAGCAGTCAATAAATGTTTGTTGAATAGACTGATCTGAAATGTAATTGGTTATGCTCCATAATATTAAATTATTTACATGACTTTTTTTTTTTTTACTATAATTTACTTAGCCAGTCTCCTATTTTTAGACATTTAGGTTTTTGTTGATGTTTACTATCATAATACTGTAATGAAGATCTCTGTGATTAAAGCTGGTTTATATTAAAGCTTATTTAAGATTACTTACATAGGTTTGAGTCCAAAAAGTAGAGTTACTTGGCAAAATGTATAATACTTTTAGACGTCAACATGCATTGTTAAGTTGGTTTCCAAAATTATTGCATATTTAAATTGTCATTTATGTAACTATTTTACATATTGTATTTTAAATCTCTAGAATCCAGCCGTGGGCAAACTATGGCCCGTTTGAAATGAATAAAATTAAAAAAAAAAAGACCGTACCATTTTATGTAATGATGTTTACTTTGAATTTATATTAGTTCACACAAACACTCTATCCATGCTTTTGTTCCGGCCCTCCGGTCCAGTTTAAGAACCCATTGTGGGTCCAGTTTAAGAACCCATTATGGCCCTCGAGTCAAAAAGTTTGCCCACCCCTGCTCTAGATAGATGAATACACATCTAAACACATCACCTCACTGGAAACATTGCAACAGCTGTCTGAGTTTATCATTTACCTTCACTAAGATCACTGCCTGAGTGTGGCGGTCTGGACTCTTGCCAGCCTTGCAAAGAAAATAAAAGAGAAAATTAACAAGGCCCTGCACAGACAGTGCCATCTACCAGGCAGACAGTTTCACAGGACCAAATACAGGGTCTGAGGATATTTTTAAATTTAAATATTTATTCTTTCCTCCTCAGTTACCTCAACATGCAATACTGATTGTTAATAACACATGTGAAAGGTTATAATGTAATGTATAGATAAAGCAAAAAGACTTCATTTGATTAATTTTATTGTCACTAGAATGACAGGGTATCTTGAACCAATGACAAACAGTCAATATCTCCTTATTGGATCATTTGTTATGCGATAGTTCTCATTGTGGCCATGTTCAAATGTTGAGAGACATAAAGTATAACATTGATGTGGAGAAAAACACATGGGTCCCCCAAGTTTGTGACTATAGATTTGGGTCTCTTTGTTCAATTAGTATGTCTCTTATGCTTAATGATTCACTTGATCCAACAGCTAGGTATTTGGCTGAAGTGTGATGGTCCCTGCCAGGCCCCTAGTCCTTTCTGTCACATGTTGGGGGCTTCAGACTAAGTAACCCAGTCAGAGATGCAGTGGGCTACCCCATCTTGGAGCCTATACGTAAATATTCTTTGATGTATCAGTCTGACTTCTGCTCATATATTTCAAGGTGCAAAGATTCACTAGTCTCAATAGGGGTTGTTAGGCTGGAGCACAGAAAGCAACTTGATGAAGTCTTTTCTAGACTCTAGGGACACAGAGCTCAGCTGGAAGTGTTCTAGGTTCAGCTGATTGGTCATCACTATAGGCCATATTTTCAGGTGTCAAATATTGAAATTAGATTGTGCTTACTGTATGTGTTACCGAAATTTCCTAGACCTATTCTTATATGGAAAATGGATTCTTCTCAATAGAAGGGGAAGAATGTTCAGCATAACTGGGTTGACCTCAGTCAAGTAATCACAAAAAAGAATATATATCATGATAAGTATGACAGTAATGAAATAAGTTATATCCCTATTATAAACTGACTGTACATCTGCCCCAAATGCATATGTTGAAAGCCCTAATCTGAAGAGTGATGGTGTTTGGAGATGGAGCTTTTAGGAGGCAACTAGGGTTAAATTAGGTCATAAAGGTGGGATTAGTGGACTTCTAAGAAGAGGGGGAGAGAGAGAGAACTGAGGGAAGGTCATATAATGAGCAAGTGGCTATCTACAACCCAAGGAGAGAGGTTTCACCAGGAATTGAGTCAATTGGCACCTTGCTCTTGGACTTTCTAGATCCAGAACTGTGAGAAAATAAATTTCTGTTGTTTAAACTACCCAGTTAATAATATTTTGATATTAACAAAATATTATTAAAATATTTTGTTGTGATAGCTTGAGGCAATTTAGACAATCTCTGATATGCAATGTTGGTAATGAGGGGTAAATGCCCAGTGTCTTTTGGTATCGTTCTGACCCTCATAATGTCCTTTTAAGTGAGTGGAGAAACTGGAGATTAGAAAAATAAATACTGGGGTCCATAGAAATTAAATTATTTACCCAAAATCATTAGGAAAAAGCAACTTAACAGGCCTTTATTTCTAGTACATTTCTCACAGTGTACCTTATTTATTTATTTATTTATTTGACTTGTTTAGAAAGAATGTATTTCTTTTCTACTTAAAAGCATCTTCTAAAATATCCCCAACAATTAGGCACTGGGTGAATCGTTTGCCCCAGTTCTCCACTGGATCCGGGAACCAGAACATTGCCAGAGCCCAAATCCCATTATTGACCATGAAATTGGAAAGGGTCAGAAGGATTGTTCCTCTAGAAGTCCTATATAATGGGTCTTAACTTGGAGGAAAGTTCAGTTTTAAATATAATTGGGATTATTTAATTAACCAGATTATATTTAATTATCAGATTATAATTTGCAAAAAAATTCCTTATACTATTCCGTTTAGCCTGAATAGCAGTGAATATGAAAATAATAACCTCCTTGTTACTGAAGGGAAGATGGAGGCTCAAAGAAGTTAAATGACTTCCTAAGCTCACTTAGCTGGTCTATGGCAAAATCCAAATATCAATCTAAAGCCTTTCATTGTAAAAATCAAGCTCTTTCTGCAGAACTTAGGAACATCAGGAGCAAAAGATGGGCTCCCTCATAGGTGCAATTGTTTGCCAAGGCTGATGGCATTATTTCCAGACTCTTGACTCAGTGCCAGGCAACTGATGGTAACTGAGAACCAAGATTCTCCGATTCATAAACATGATGTTGATACAGTTACTGAGTGCTGAATAAGCCCGAGTTGGTAATGATGACGCAGCAGTGAGGGGGTCAGCTATGTGCATAATACACAGTTAGGTAAAGCTTGGAATGGGGTCACCTATCTCATGATATGGGATATAAAAATCAGATAAAGGAATCTGTTATCTGATCAAACAAGTGAATATGCTAAACCATTGAGCAATTAAAGTAAAACAAATGAAGAAGTTCAAGTAGATTAGTCCAAACTGCAACAAAAAATGAGATGGACTTAATGTGAAATTACAAGGCAAAGTTCAGCTAGTTTAAAGAAACCAGGATTTCAGGTAAATGATGTGTTCAAAAAGAAAAAAAAAATTAAAGCTTTATTTGAAGCCGTGGTTGTTGCTTAAAATACCATGAAACCACTTGGAGCTAATCAAAAGTTAATTGAAAATGCATTAAACCCTAATGAGAGAGTTGGGCTATGAGTGAACACCATGACTCCAAACAGTAGGAATTCAATTTAGGAAAAACCCACAGAACCTAAGTAAAACTTGTGGAAACTGAGAGAAATGCATGGATGGCACTGATAAAATAAATCAGACACAGAAATGAAATCAGTAAATGATACTGAGTTCCACAAAGCCAACTGATTATAGATTTAAGCAATATATAGAGGAGACAAGACAACTTGTTTTCAGCATACAAGACTTTTCTCCAGCATAATGTTAACAACATTTTTAAAAGAAAAGAAAAAAGAGAATTAAAAAATTTCTGAGCATCTTCCCATAGCTTTTCCGTTTTCATTTTGCTGTGTCTAGGAGTGGATTTCTTTGTATTTATCCTGCTTTATAGTTAAAGTTGAGAAAGAGAGAGAAAGAGAGAGAGAGAGAGAGAGAGAGAGAGAGAGAGAGAGAGAGAGAGATTTGTTGGATTTTCTGAGGGGTAAATAGTGTCTGAAGTTTTCAAAGAATAAAGAAGATATTTAGCACATGCCATGGATGTGAAGCTTTCTACTGACTTTTCACTGAGAAAAAGGAAGCTCACCTGTCTGTCAACACACTAATCATTGCCTACCTAGCAAATCTATTTTGGCTGATATAGATAACTACACCAGCTTTCTCTCAGTTAATGTTTATACGGCTCTATCTTTTTCCATCTGCTTGTGTTCAATCTTAATGATGTAAGTACAGTGGGGCCTTGACTTACGAGCGTCCGGACTAAAGAGTTTTTCGAGATACGAGCCGTCTCTCGGCCGATTTTTTGCTTTGAGTTGCAAGCTAAAATTCAGGTTACGAGCCAGCTTCAGGTACCCCACCGCTGGTTGGCGCAGCGAACGTCACGGTGAACGCCACAGTGAACGCCACAACATCAGGCCAGCATCACGTGTCTCACTCGTGATTTGACATACGAGTAATTTGAGTTATGAGCTCCGTCACGGAACGAATTAAACTCGTAAGTCAAGGCCCCACTGTATCTCAGAACACCTCTGTAAAAAGCATACAACTACTGGTATGTCTTATAAACCCACTCTGATCATTTTTTGTCTCATAACTAAAGAATTATGTCCATTTATATTTGTTACAACTACTGGATTCATAAATTAGATTTATTTTTACCGGGTTATTTAGTGCTTGTTTTATCCTCCCTATTCTAATCTTCTTTTCTTCTCTTTTCTTATCTTCTTTTATTTTCTCCATCTGTCTTTCTCCTCTTCCATTTTGAAAGTTATATACACTCTGTTCTAAAATAAGTATTTTTACCCTTCTCCACAAAAGCAAGAAACTTAGACTGCTATTCACTTCCAACTTATGTTATCTCCATTCCTTTTTGTTTTATCATATTTGTCTTACTGCACAAGATATTTTAATTATGTTTCATTCAGTCAACATTAGTTTTGATTTACTCACATTTGCCACATCCTTTCCTTTCTAATTCTTCTTTTTACTTTCTTTTCCATATAGAATCATTTTGTTGGCCTGAAACATATACTCTAAAATTTCCTTACTGAGATCTAAACATTGCAAACTCTCTGTTTTTGGTTGTTTGAAAATATTTATTTTGCCCTCATTCTTGAGAGTTGGTATTGCTGGATTCTGACTTCTACATTGGCATTTATTTCCTCTCAGTACATTGAGCATATCTGTTGGTTTCAGATGTCCACTGTTGCCATTAAGAAGTGAACTGTCCAATTAAGCTTCACTCATTGGAAAGCTATGTCTCTTCTCTCTGTGGAGACTTTTAGCATCTTCCCATAGTTTTTCACTTTTCATTTTGCTGTGTCTAGGAGTGGATTTCTTTGTATTTATCCTGCCTTATAGTTAAAGTTGTGTGTTTTTTTTAAATCCCTCAATGGCGGTCTCAAAACATCTTAGCTATTCTCTCTTCAAATATTGTTTCTGCCTGAGTCTCTCTCTTTCTCCTTCTGGCCCTCACTTAGACCTTATTAGTCTTTATCATTCTACTTTCATGATTATTAAGCTTTCATATTTTCCATCTTTTTATCTCTCTATGCTTCATTCTCAATAGTTTATTCAACTCCACTAATTCATTATTCTCTCTTAGGCCAAGTTTTACCTTCTGTTTCTAGAATGAACTATATTTGGTTCTGCTAGGCAAGTTGTACTATTACCATTCTAAAATCACTTTAATTTACACATTTTTGGTTTTCTTTTTTTGTTTTTTGACAGCACAGATAGTGTGAATTTGGGTTGCAAACCACATAAAGGCTACATGTGGTTACAAAATTTCAGGGGAGGATTTTCTCTTCCTTTCAATGACAAAGGTCCAGACAGTACTTGTCCTCACTGTTCCCTTAGGAGAGGGGCATAGAGTAAGTTTATTTCTAGGCTATACCTTTAGAGGATAGCCTTTGGGCTCCAGAATTTATGAAAGTTTATTATTATTTTATTTGTTTTTCTTCTTATTATTAATTGACATCTTGAATGAGCCCTGGTCCTTGCCTCCTTATTTCTAAACCCTGCAAGACCTTGAGCACCAAGGCTCAAGTTCACGGCAAATATGCTCAATGCAAGAGCTGTCTGCTTTTGTTTCTGGATAACTGTCATTACTAAAGTTTTATTCAGAAGATTCCTTACTCTTTTGCCAGCTTGTGGATGTATTGAAGATTATTTTGTTTGTTTTCAAGAATGACCAAAAGTGTCAATAAATTTTTTTAAAATTTTTTATTGATTAAGGTATTACAAATGTGTCTTTATCCCCCCATTGTCCCCTCATCTCCCCCCTCCCCCCCCCGTCTTGCCCTCACCCTCACCCCCTATTGTCTGCATCCATCCCTTATGCTTATATGCATGCATACAAGTCCTTTGATTGATCTCTCTCCCTTACCCCCACCCTCCCCTACCTTTCCTCTGAGGTTTGAGCATCTGATCAATGCTTCTCTGTCTCTGGATCTGTTTTTGTTCATCAGTTTATGTTGTTCATTATATCCACAAATGAGTGAGATCATGTGATATTTATCTTTCTCTGACTTACTTATTTCACTTAGCATAATGCTCTCCAGCTCCATCCATGCTGTTGCAAATGGTAGGAGTCCCTTCCTTTTTACTGCGGCATAGTATTCCATTGCATAGATGTGCCAAAGTTTTTTAATCCACTCATCTGCTGATGGGCACTTAGGCTGATTCCAAATCTTAGCTGTTGTAAATTGTGCTGCTATGAACATAAGGGTGCTTATATCCTTTCTGATTGGTGTTTCTGGTTTCTTGGGATATATTCCTAGAAGTGTGATCACTGGGTCAAATGGAAGTTCCATTTTTAGTTTCTTGAGGAAACTCCATACTGTTCTCCACAGTGGCTGCACCAGTCTGCATTCCTACCAGCAGTGCACAAGTGTTCCTTTTTCTCTGCTTCCTCTCCAGCACTTGTCATTTGTTGATAGCCATTCTGACAGGTGTGAGATGGTACCGCATTGTCGTTTTGATTTGCATCTCTCAGATGATTAGTGACTTTGAGCATGTTTTCATATGTCTCTTGGCCTTCCTTATGTCTTCTTTCAAAAAGTATCTATTTAGATCCGTTCCCCATTCATTAACTTTTTAATAGCAACAGGACAAAAGGGCAAGAAAGAAGAAAGAGAGAGGAAAGAGAAAAAGGGAGGGGATGGAAAGGAGAGGCTGAAAGAAGAAAGAAAGGGAGAGAGTGAAAGGAGTAAAACACCCAAACCCTGACCCTGAATTCAAAGCTGTTGGCATTTGGAGGAAGTGTTTTGGATGTCCCTAAAAGTCAAAGCACTGTTGTTACTTTTTAAAAGAAAATCCCAAGATAGATGGCATGAGGAAATGCCACATATGGAAATATCTCTACAGAAAGATGCCATTCCTACAGACCAGGTTTAAGGTGTACAACTCTATAATAAATCATCTGTATATTGTATTATGGAGTTGTACACCTGAAGCCTATATAATTTTATTAAAGAATGTAACCCCAATAAATTCAATTTAAAAACATCGGAATTGTGTTTCTTATAGAAAAGAATCTCTTGGTTAATCAAATCAGCATTCAATAAGTCCTATACTATTAGTAGATTAGAAATATACTATAAGCAACAAATGTAAAGAGAAAAAAAATCAATCATTCATGTACACTTTTTCAATGTAAGGGGTAATGGCTATGTGGCTTCCAGAAAAGAAAATAAAAGAAAAGAAGAGAAAAGAAGAGAAAAGAAAAGAAAAGAAGAGAAAAGGAAAGAAAAGAAAAGGAAAGGAAAGGAAAGGAAAGGAAAGGAAAGGAAAGGAAAGGAAAGGAAAGGAAAGGAAAGGAAAGGAAAGCTGCTAAATATTGGGCTTGTTTTCTCTAAAGAGAGCTGACACTTATAAACCAGAATAATTTGTTTACAATAGGTTGTCCACAATTCCATCACACCTTCCACTCTGGGTTAATAGAATTCTGTAGAAGGTGATACTAGCCTCATTCAACTGCTCCTGCTCGAAAAAGAAGTGCCACAGCTGTTGTCTTATTGGAAGTCACAGCTAAGCTCAAAAGCTAAGCTAATCAGAACTTGACCCACATACAGGAGAACTTCTAGCTTTAACATTCCCCATAACTAAGAGTTTTCTCTGAATTGATCTTAGGCTTGAAAGTAACACTTTCTACTTAAGTGCCAGATGAATGAAAGTGGTCTGATGTTCAATTCACAGCCAACAACACTTTTTAAAATGGCATTTTAATAAGGTTGGGTATCTCTCTGTTGTATAACCATGCCTGAAATGGGAATATTATATGTAATTGAGAATTACAGTCACTACCTAAGCATTTCTAAGAATTGCTGATCATTTAACATCCTAACCGTGGACAGATTTGGAAGTCAGATAATTGGTTTGCCCAAGATTGTAGTAGAGTCAGAAGTAAAATGTAGAGTCTTATTATCTGCTTCACTGCTCCATTCATTAATTAACACCCTCAATTTAATAAAATAAATAGTTTCATGGAAAAATGGCATAATCAGGGTAAGGAAGTAAATCAGTACATTCCAGATTCCTCCCTTTTAGGGCAAAAGAGAGAAAACTGCTTTTAAATTTATTATATAATTCTATATAAATCTATTATATAAGTTGAAACTGTTTCTTCTTAAAGATGTAACAACCTCAAATAGCAACAATCCAATTGAGCATTTTGTTATCTAACCAAAACCCCTTCCTGTGAAATGTTTATGCTATACTATTAATTTAACAAATATTTACCTAACACTATTTTTTAAAATATATATATATATTTATTGATTTCAGAGAGGAAGGGAAAGGGAGTGATAGAAACATCAATGATGAGAGAGAATCATTGATTGGCTGCCTCCTGCATGTCCCCCACTGAGGATTGAGCTTACAACCCAGGCATGTGCCCTTGACTGGAATCGAACCTGTGACCCTTCAGTCTGTAGGCTGATGCTCTTTTCACTGAGCCAAACCAGCTAGGACTACCTAACATGATTTAAACCAGCAACTGGATGATGGCTGAGTAGACCCTATTCTGCAACTCATGGAGGTTGGTATGAGTCTAGTAACAAAGAACATATAAAAAGGGGATTAAAATAAAGAGATTAAGGAACTATAGCAGGTGAAGTACAAGGCATTATGAGGTATCTGAGAAGGCTTCCTAGAGGAAGGAACATTTAGGTTGAGACCTAAATGATGAGTAGGAGTCATCCAGAAAAGTGGGGAGTGGAAGGTGAATGTTTCAGAAAGAAGACTAACAAGATTAAAGGCAGAGATGAGAGTGAAAATGTGGTGAGTTTGCTGGTTGAATGAACAAAGGAATGAAGGAATATTCAATGATAGGCATTTCTGAACAGGGGAGAAATATGTTTTAGGACAGCCTCTTGTATTTCTTTGAAGTCTAACCTGAAGAGTTCCTGTGTATGTTGATTGCATATTACTGTCTGATATAGATTAAACAGAAAGTGGAGCTCTGAAGGCAATTCTTAGGTACAAAAGCAAGGCCTTGTGACCTAACTACCTTGGGTTTATAATTTAAGGACTTGGGACATACCCAAGGATGCTTCTGGATGGTAGGTTATGATGACTTCTGTTAGTGAGCCTGTAGGGGACTCTAATTAGTATAGTCACTTACAAATAACCCTAAACTGTGAGCTCCTGTAATTTACAGGGCATATCATCTACCTGCCTCTTGTTTTCTGTGTTTGCTTCATTCTCCCCAGTGTTGAGTAAAGTCTGGTTTATATGTTCAGGGCCAGCTCTCAGCTGTGATAAAGACATGAGACTCTGGGCCTCTATTGAACCAAGGACTTTAAAGGGGGACCAGTACCTGTCTTAGGCCAGTGCGATGGTGGTAGGGACAGTGATGGAGGTAAAAGAGAACTGCCAGGGAAAGATAAGCCACAGAAGACACAGAGTAAGGCTGCAAACCCAGCTCTCTCCCATTTAGAGATTTTATCAATAGAGTCAAAATTAGAAAATTAGAGTTTGGTTTTATCAGGGCTTGCTTGACATCCTGACTGATGAGACTTTTAGAGAAAGGTTTTTGTGGTCAAATGGGATTGACAGTCACAAACTTTGTGGAATGAAAACTGAAGGAAGTAAGAAGCCAGTTTAGTTGGTGAGAAGGTAAAATAGACTAGTGAAACTCCTGGGTTTCAAAGTCTGACAGGTCGCCCTTCACTCCTGGCTCTAGGACTGCTCATTATGTTGTTATAGGGGGGAAATAGTAATATCTACTTAGTTAAAAATATTTTTTTCAAGCAATTCTGTTATGAGTATGTGCCAAAATTTCATGAAAATCTTGGAACAAGGGGAAAATATCCTCTTACAGGCCAAGCAAGATTCACTTTTGGTAAAGATGTTTTACAGAAGAAGACAATAAGTATATTATCCTTCTTAGATGGATTCTTAAAAGAAAAGTAAGCCATTAGAAACAGTCACTAGGCTCCTGACCGATTAATCAGCTGTGGGATGGGTAATGATTTATGAGAGAAAGTCTTAATCCCATTAAAGCTAATCAGAAAACTGCTTAAACATTCGGTAAAATCCTAATTTCTTTTCAGAAGGAGGCTATAAATTACATCACACAGACCAGGTTCAGGACAATTTTTTTTTTCTATTACAACCTCGTAGGGTTATTGTGAAGGCTAAATGAAGGCCTGGTGCATAGAAGATACTTGATTCATGTTCATTGTTATGTTGTTGTTTTAGGAAGATCTTCTCTCCATTTCCCTGATCCCAACTTTGAATGGGCTCTGATTGGTCTGGTTAGGAGCTACCAGGGAATCAGATGCTGATTTAACTGATTCTTTGTTGGTTACTACAGAAAAAAACCCTGGATACCTGTTCCTTTGTTAAGCAGGACCTTCTTAATATAATTTTTGACTTTTTTGGATATTTCGAGGTTGATCTATTTTTAGGAGATAGAACGTTTAATGTAATAATGAAATAGGACTTGATGACAACTGTTAGCTAGAAAGGGAAGAGAGATGGGAAAAGTTAGAGGCAAGAAGACTGCAGTAAGACCAAAACGTTTATGTGCCCAGTGAAGAAATAGCTACTTAATTCTTAGTTCAATGATGTCAAATATTGCATTTAAAATTTCTATGTTTTTCTTGGGTAACAATCCCTTTCTGTCACTACAAAACTTAACTAAAAGGCTGCCTTGTTTACCCCAAATTATCAGTACCCATGACTGTGGAGCATAGCCTCCTGGCTGTGTGGCTGTATTTGGCCCAGAAGAAGTCACCATGGAAAGCAATAGGGAACATGCCTGAAGACATATCTCATTTGGGGAGTGGGTGTTGTGGGTTGCTGGGACATATAACCCCTTTGGTGCTGAACTTGAATGAACCACAGTTCTCTGAGGTCCAGTAGGGAAGAAGTATTTTTTTTTAATTTAGTAAAAGAATTCTTTTTAAAATAAAAACAAGCAGTGAAAGAATAATTAAATAGTATTGTGAAAGTTTCTAATCTTCCCATCACCCTCAATTTTATTTCCTAGGGGAAACCAATGGGTATCCCTTCAAATGTTTTCTGTGCCTCTGCGAACATTTCTTATACATAATGCATGTATATTTTTATATACAAGTTACATTATTTGCATACTCTCTGCATACTTTTTGGTGTTATCTTATGACACAAATGCAGCATAGGATCAGCATCCAACCTCGAAATTGATTTTCCTTTGTTTTACTGCTCAACACAGATCATGCATTTTTGTGCTTACCTTTCTTGATTGAATTTAAGAGTGAAAACTAAACTTAGATTGGTAGACAAACAAACTTAATACAATGGAAACAAAAGCATGAACTGACTGAGTGTTTATAAGTTCCTAGGGAGTGGGACCAAGGTCAAGAGTTGAGTGGTGAGTTGGCATTCATAAGGCAATAAGAAATAGGGAGGAAAGAGAGCTTTCTAGGAAAAGGAAGCAGTGGAAACAAAAGCTTGGAAGCAAATTGATGTGTGCAGAATTTGGAAATAAAAATTATGGGGGTTGGACAACTTGCATAAGTCTGAGTGGAATTCATAGAGTTCACTCTTGGTTAATCATTAACATTTACTAGGTAACCGAATGACGTTCTCATGCAATGAAAGGTTTGCTTAAAGTTTTGCTTAACAGATTTAAGTTTTCTTGTTAAGCTTTCTCTATTTGTCCCTAAACTCTATTTTCAGAGTGTATTATGGGGAAGGAAGGGAGCATGGGTGGAAAGTGGACTCGGGGAAAATTTTATTGGAGGTATTTTTATCTTTGCCAATAACTCTGGAACAAATGTGTTAAGAAACCCCCCAGAGGCAGATAGACAGGAGTTTGTAAATGGAAGTAAGTTACAATATCTTTCTTTAATTCCAAACGAAGTATTGGGCTGTCACTGACCTAACCACTTTTCTCTGGAATTTTGCTTTAGGCTGAAAGCAACCTGGAGATTGTCTACTAGGCAATCTCCTTTAACAACTGTGTCTGACTCTAAAGCATGCCCTCACCTGTCCCACTGCTAAATAAATGACTTTCTGCTCTTGTCTTTACGGTTAATTTTTATTTCTTTTAATGTTATTGTGTTTGGGGCTCCACTTTTCTACAATGGGATATTTAGCGGTACCTCTTGTAAAGTAAGTTTGAATTTCATTAAATTACTGATAGTCAACCTTTTTTGTTAACTACAAAATGGCAGTTTCTTATTATTCAATCTAATATTTTTAAATATATTATTTCTTGTCATTAAAGTTGGGGTTCACAAGTACTTTGTTTCTTACTAGTTTTCTCACTTAAAAAAGATTTTAAAAACGGATTTTAGAGAGAGAGGACAGGAAAGAGAGAACAAAATATATTGATGTAAGAGAGAAACGTTGATCAGCTGCCTCTTGCACGCCATGCTCCTGGGGATCAAGCCTGGGT
Organism: Myotis myotis; assembly: GCF_014108235.1. Classification (NCBI taxonomy): domain Eukaryota; kingdom Metazoa; phylum Chordata; class Mammalia; order Chiroptera; family Vespertilionidae; genus Myotis; species Myotis myotis. The sequence goes on from NW_023416335.1 coordinate 39,373,890, forward strand.
ATATGCCCTGACTGGGGATTGAACCAGCAACCTTTTGGTGCAAGGGACGATGCCAAACCAACTAAGCCACAGGGGCCAAAGCACTAGTTTTCTTACTTTTAATTTCAAGGTTAATCAAAATGAATTTTTATGAACTTCAAAACATCTCCCAAATTCATCCCCTTTCTTCTATTTGACTGTTAGCATACTAGCTCAAGTCCCCTTAGCTTTTACCTAAATTATTTGAAATGTCTTTCTACCTGACTTCCTGTCTCCTAAGAAATTTGTCAATTTTTCTTGTCAGTGTAATCTTTCTAAAGCACAATTTTTTTATCCTTGCCCAATGATATGTTTATTCATTTCAGAGAGAGAGAGAGAGAGAGAGAGAGAGAGAGATCAAAGTGAGAGAGAGATCGAAGTGAGAAATGTTGATCGGTTGACTGGGGATTGAACTCACAACATAGGTATGTACCCTGACCAGGGATGGAACCCGCAACCTTTTGGTGTATGATGACATTCCAACCAACTGAGTCACCCGGCCAGGGCCCTAAGCACAATTCTTGATGACATACCACTTTAAGATCAGGTAGGAGGCTCTCATGAGATAATCCAGTTGTTTCTCCTCTCTGTTCCTCTTCCTTAGCCCATTCCTCACATCTTGCAACTCTGAGTTCATTTCTGCTTACTTCCATTTTGCTACAGAGCTTACTTTACCTTATATTACCATTGCTTCTGTGCAATCTTTTCCTCCCCCAGACCACAAGCTCTTTGAGGGCAGAGTCCTCCTCAGACTTTGACACATGAAGCATCTAGCATGATGGTCACCGCATATAGCCGTGCAGACTTTGGACAGCATAGTCCTGAGGAGGCCTTCTTAGAGACCAGGTTGAAATGGCTCCCCCAGGAGTCATGCAATGACGTAGCCACCTCTAGTACAGTGGCATGCACAGAGTAGATTCTCTGTAAGTACTCACAGAATCTCAATTTAGATCCAGCCATAAGAAGTGCTTCTGAAGCACTAAAATCATCCACCTTCTAACCCGGAGTTCCACTCTGATCTTAAATGGAAACAGTCATAAGTGGGGAAGAGATGCTGACGACAACATCTCCACTTAGTTCAAGAAGCTCCTGGATCCTCAACAAAAATCTGTTGAGCATTGGCCAGTTTCTCAGTGGTTAGAGCATTGGCCCACAGACCGAAGGGTTGCAGGTTCAATTCTGGATCAAGGGCACATACCTCAGTTGCAGGTTCACTCCTCACCCCCGAGTTGGGCTGCGTGTGGAAGGCAACCAGTCTATGTGTCTCTCTCACATGAATATTTCTCTCTCTCCCCTCCTCCTCCCTCTTTTTACACTCTCAAAAGAAAGAAATAAACAAACAAACAAACAAACAAATAAATTATCCTTGGGTGAGGATTTAAAAAAAGAAAAGAATCTGTTGACAATCTCTCCAAGATTCCAGGATGGCCCCTGGGCCTTAGGCTTGCGGGGGAGGAACAACTTCAAGGTTCTTCTGGCCGGTCTAATAATCACCTGGACATGAGGTAGATTAGCAAGTGAAAATACCCAAGCTTAGTACATACATTTGTTTGGGAACTCCAAATACATGAGAGAGTCAGAGACCCCACATGCAGGAGAGGTTTGGAGAGATAAAGGGGGTTGAGGTATATAAGCCATTCTGAACTAAGGATGAGGTAAGGATCCTTGGGGCTTCAAAGGGTCATTGCATTCCAGGATGATAAGAAGAGCAGATGTCTAGTACAGTGAATAGAAGTTTGTCCTGCCTTACAATTTTTGTTGTTGTTGTTAATCCTCACTCAAGGATATTTTTCCATTGATTTTTAGAGAGAGAGTTGAAGGGAAAAGGAGAGAGAGAAACATCAATGTGAGAGAAACACATCCATTGGTTGCCTCCCACACACACCCTGACCAGGGCCAGGGATCAAGCCTGCAACCAAGGTAGTACACTGGACTGGAATCAAACCTGGAACCCTTCAGTCTGCAGGGCGGGTGAGCTATCCACTGAACGAAACTGGCTAGGGCTATCCTACCCTATAGATAGGTCAAAAGAAGTTATTTCTGTTAATCTCTTATTCTGGGCAAGTCTCCTGATTCATGCTCTTCTAGGTAGTTATAGGGAGGGGCAGAAATTTCTTTTGAGCCTGAAGCTAATACTGCCTTTAGCTCAAAGTAATGTGCACACCACAGAAGCACATCTTGGGGTGGCTCTTTCTAAACCTCCACAGGCTCCTCAAAACAAAGGGCTTTCCTGCTGCTACACTCTGTTCCAGTTACCTGTCCTGCTCACAGGACTGCATGACAATGTGAAGCTAAGAACTGTAGCTCAGGTAGATACGTTTCATTGGGTGGTTCTGATGGCTGACAGGGCAGATGTGAATCAGTTGGTTATATTTTCTGACTCGTCCTCTCATCCCCCCAAAACGAAGAATAAACACTATAAAATGATCCTCCAGAGTCTTCTAACTGGAACCATTTTCTGCGGGCATTCGCCACCTCTAGTTTATCTCCATCGAGTTCCTATTTCCTTTTGTTGCTGTGTTTCATGTATAACTAGGAAACACAATCTGGCAAACTGCTATTGGCTTTAAGAATTTCGGAGGTGGGGGTGGGGGTGAGGGTGAGGGAAGCGTTTGTGGAGGGTTGGGGGACAAGCTGTATTACATGGCCAGCCCCTCAAGGAGCCCTTAGAGCTCCTGTTAAGAGAAAATGGTGAGTTTGAACCTAGGAAAGATAAAAAAAAAAAAAAATGGAGTCCAATTAGTTTTTGGAAATGCTTCTTATGTGTGAAGAGGAGTCCTGAACCAGGCAATAGCTGAAATTTACTGAGCAAATAAGGAAACGGCTGCCATTGGTGAAACCATGTGGTGCAAAGGAAAATGTCTTGCACTGCTGTGAAGTGTCAGATTGCGGAAGGATAATAAGGAGCTAGAAAAATTCCTTGGCAAGTGGAAAGAGGAAACTGAGGCAGATAACGGAACAAACTGGCTGAACAATTTACAGCCAGATACAGAGGGTCACCAGGCAAAAGCCCTGGGTACCTAGCAATGGGGAAATCGGCCAATGCGCTTTGCCCCAGGCTGGCCTCCCCCCCCCCCCCCTTGCATATGGCTGATCACGGGACTTAGAACTCCTGACCTTTTATCCCTAAAAGTAACACCTAGGCCCCAGTTGTATTTCAGCTCTGGGCCCAGAAAAGTAGCAAAACCAGGTAGGCAATGCCAGGACCAGCTGCAATGACTAACGACCCTCTACCCTAGTGCCAACCAATCAGTGGAAACCACACCCCTGAAAGGGTACACCTGGAAAAGCTGGTGAATATTCTATTGAGATCTCCCCCTAAAACTGCCCCCAAACTCCCAGCCTTTAAAAACCCTCAAAACAAAGAACCCAGCACATGCTCTCCCTCCCGGGAGCACACCTTCGCCTTCCCTTTCCATCTCTTTTTTCCCTTCCCCCACAGGGGTGCATCTCCTAAACTCTAAGGGTCCTCATGAGACTTGCAATCAGGGGAGCAATGGGCAGTGGCAGCTGGTCCTGGGCTAACCCCCTGAACCTGTCTCCAGGGTCCCTTTTCTCTGACTTCCCAGCGAACTGACAGCAGCTCTGTCAAGGCTCTCTCCTGTTGCTTCTCTATCCTGAACTCTTCCTTGTTTCACTATCCCCAGCTTTAATAAATATACTTTCAAAATCACCTGGGCTTGTGCTGTGAAATCTTTCCTGCAAGAAGTCAAGAACCACACACTACCGTCCGGCCCTAGGCAGACCCCCTCAGGGAGGTCCCAGTACCCTTTCCAGTAACAAAATTAGGAAAATATCCATAATGAGCTGCCCAAGGACTTGCTAAAGAGGGCAACAATGGGGAACATAATGATTGATTTAGGAATGCACACTAACTGTAAAGTTTCCTGTGGGAAAAATAAGCAAATATTTAAAACATCAGAAAGAAAATGCCATGGGGAATTTCAGCCCTTCTTCAATACAGTATGCCTTGGCACAAGTACAAGAAGAAGGCTGGGGTTATTACTGTTCCCAAACAGGGCAGATGTAGCCCAAATGACCCTCTCAGGCAGGGTCACATCCAAATGTTTAACTGGGGGACCACAGGGCGGATGTTGTTGGTATACATCTTTAAAATCTTAAGAACAATTTTAGGTAACTTGTATTCAAACTTGGAGTGAGGATGAGGTGAAACGAGGAAGGCTTTTTTTTTCTGCCTTCAGTGTGGGAAAAGGCAACAATCCATGGGAGAACAGCAGGGACCAGGATGGGCATTCAGAGGGCTCTGGAGGCTATTGGTGGGACCAGCTGAGCTGGAGAAACCTTGAGTGCAGAGGCTGCAGGAAATTCCGAAGTTACTCTTGTTCACTTCTAGACTGTGTCCCAGGCCTGGGAAAGCCTGGCTCCTACCCCCACACTGTGAAGACTTGTTGGCTCTGGTGCAAATGGGGGAGGTGGAGAACAGGCCTGGAAAAGAGGCTGCAGAAACCAAATATTCAACTGGTTGCCAATAGAACTGTGGGAGCCAGTTATCTCCATCCTGTTGAGTACCCCCAGGGACACCCTTCTCCAGCCTCCCCTCCACTTCCATTCAGCACATCACCTGGGGTTCTTGGATTGGGGAGTAGGCCATATAGCTCCTTCCCACTTTTTGAGAGATGGAAGTTTAAGTTTCGTTTCAGCTGGCACTGGAGGCTCCTCTCATTGTTCAGAGCAGGGGAGATGGTGGTTAGAGGTTTATGCTATGTACTCATCTCTGTACAGCTGCTCCCAGAAGTGGTTTTCTGAAAGATTCAATCAAATTGGCCAAACCAATTGAGTTTTCAAGAAGATTATTTTTCATGGATTTCAGTGTGTTCAGAGTTGGCTTCAAATTCAAGCCCTGTCCCTTTCTTTCTGATTAGCTTTCTGGCAAAGCTTGGCACCATGGACCTCGACAAGTGTGAAAGGATGTTTTCATATGTGGCCACCTAACCACTTAGATCAGGATTTCTGGAGCACTGCGTCCTTCCATCTGTTCGGAAAATTCCTAATGGAATGAAGAGAGTGTGAAAGGATAGTTCTCTGGCTCACACAGGTTTCTGGTCCTGATAAGAAAATGTCTATATCAGTTTGGCTAGACTATCTCCAAATAGCTAGCATCAGGCAACTTCTGTGTTCTGTTTCCTGATTTTCTGGGACCGGGGTATAACTCCCACTTGGCCCAGTGTGTTCTATCAAAGGTGCATACAAGAAGTTCAAGGCAGGGGATGAATTGCCACTATAACAGCACTGACAATTTCTAGCTCCAACAAAGCTGGGTTTTCAATAAATGACTTTTCCTCTTTCCTCCCTGAAGTGAGAATCAAATAGCCAACTATTTTTTTTTCTAGTGCAATGATGATGTTTCTTCTTATAATGTTAAAAAAGGAAAGAGTTCATTTATTTACCCAACACCATGAGTCAACAGGTATATACAACTTGATTATCAATAGATATTTCAAATACATCAAGAGATATTCTACTCAAAATTTCCCCCATTTGCAACCTAGGGCCCTCTTTCACCTTTCCTTGCTTAATTTTTCTCCATAGAATTTATTATCTGACATACTGCATATTTTACTTATTGTAGACAAAAAAGTTACCTCTCTCCCTCTTTTACACACACACACACACACACACACACACACACACACACACACACCAGAATGTTCACAAAGGCAAAATTGTCTCTTTTGTTCACTGCTATATTTTCTGAACCTAGAAGAATGCTTGTCGAAGAAAAGGCAGTCGCTAAGTATTTGTTGAATGAATGAATGCCTCAGAAGACTGTTTTCTCTGAAGTAGATATTTTGACCTTCTTTTCTAACCTGCGTAGATGGAAGCTAGATCACGTGACTGCAGTGAGACTTCACCCTTTTACAGCAAAGTCTGAGAAAGACCTGGCAAATGGCCCAGGCACACAGTCCAGCCTGAGGGTCAGAACCACTGATATATCTTCTGGGCAAGCCTGGGTTTAGTCTTCATACACTGCATGAATATTCCATCAGACACACTCGGAAACATAACCAGAGAATAGAGGCTGGAGGAGAGATCCACGCCCTCCACGCTAAACTGCCAATTGCTCCTTTCTCCTCTGCAAACAATTCCAATCAGTTTTCAAATAAAGAAGAATCATAAACAACAAAATTCCAAGCAAAGGCATGAATGGACAAATGCCATAGAATTCCATGGCAGGTAGATTTTTTATGTTTCTTTAAAGCAGGGGTGGGGAATGTCTGGCCCTAGGGCCGTATAAGGCCTGAGAAATCGCTTGGTCTGGCCCTGCCAAGGCACTAGGGGTGAGTTAATTAAATGTTTGACCAAATAGAGCAGGCTAATTTTTAAGTTGATAATTTTGTGTGGCCTGCCAATGATGTTATAAAGATCCAAATGGGCCTTGGCAGAAAATGGTTCCCCAGCCTTCCTTTAAAGGAAAGTTCCTTTGGAGAGGGCGTTGGGTCCAATGCTGTCTGTTAATGTATACATGCTCTGCAAAGGGAAACGTTCATTCCTTCACTCAGCAAACATTCATCGGGCACCCCTTCTGCCCTGTGCTATGAATCACATGCAGCTATGAACAAGACAGACATATTTGCTGCCCTTCTTAAGTTTGAGTCTAGCTTACAGTTAACTGACAGTGACCTCAAACGCACTTGTGATGTTACTAAACATCACATTCCCCTGTAAAAGTGAACCTAATTCAGGGCTGGCAAACTTGATTGTAAAGTGCCAGACAGTAAGGAAATACGTAAGGCTTTGTGGACCATACAGTATACGGTCTCTGTCACAGCTACTCAGCTCTGCTTTTTGCAGCATGAAAGCAGACAATATACTGATGAATGACCATGGCAGCATCCCAATAAAACTTTATTTACGAAGACGCAGGCTGGATGGGCTTCTCAAGCTGCTCACTTGGCCCTGCTCTCAATGCTCCGTTGCAGATAAAACTATTGTTTTGGCTTCTAATTTCCTTTTAGTTTGCATGTAAAGATTTATGAAAATATGGGTTGATCAAGGAGTACATGGTAGATTTTTTAAAAAATCTACCTGCCAAGGAGACTTCCAGTTTTCAGATGAATAAGTTCTGGGGAGCTAATGTACATCATGGTGATTATAGTTAAAAATACTATAGTATATACTTAGAAGAGAGTAGTAGATTTTGTATTCTCACCACAAAAAATAAATAGTAGTTATGTGACATGGAAGTGTTAGCTATCACGATAAAGAAGATAATCATTTTGCAATATATAAGTGTATGCAATCAACACATTTTATACCTCAAACTTACATGATGGCATATGTCAATCATATCTCGATAAAAGTGAAAAAATATTATTATCACCAGAATTTATAATTGTTATCTATGGAAAAGTTAGTCTAGAAAAGCTACTAAAGCATTAAAAAACAAGGAAGAAAATATAGGTTCATAAAATACTCACTGGTAATTTGCAGTTCCTCAGCAAGTATTTCTGTCAGGATGAGGAATACAGGTTATGCTGCAACTTTGCCTCCGTGATTATAATTGTCAAATCTGCCTGCTTATCTCTGGGCCCCAATAGAGATAGCTTTGTTTTGTCTCCAGATGTTTCCTATATATCACTTAGTGCAATGACCAGATAACAAACTGGTGCACTGACCCCTCCCCACGGGCTGTATTTATAACCTGAGGCTGCATGGCAATTTTACCATCCTCAGCTTACAGTTATTTTGGCAAAAGAGAACAGGGCCATCTTGTCATGGTTCTTGGTTCGTGAGTCATTGTTCTGACATTCCTGTCTCCTCTGCTGAATCTCTTTCTCACCTTCTATAGCTGGTGTGGGCTCTACCTCAGCTTCTATCTATAAATAATCTAGTTGACCCCTGGGCTGGATATTTTTTATTTTCCTCTCCAGACCCTCTCTCCTTCTCCTCCCACTGTTCTCTGCCCCACAGACTGACTTGTACGGATCAAAGGAATCTCAATCTCTCTTGCTTCCTTTTGGGTCCAGCCAAGGAGAATTCTTGGCAAGACATAGAAGGAAGGAAGAGAGTGAGGATGGGGTATTTATTCCCTGGATTCTCTTCCTGTAAGACAGTGGTTCTCAACCTCCTGGCCCTTTAAAACAGTTCCTCATGTTGTGACCCCCAACCATAAAATTATTTTCGTTGCTACTTCATAACTGTCATGTTGCTACTGTTATGAATTGTAATGTAAATATCTGATATACAGGATGGTCTTAGGCGACTCCTGTGAAAGGGTCGTTCGACTGCCAAAGGGGTCGCGACCCACAGGTTGAGAACCGCTGCTAAGGTCACCTCAGGCTGGCTGCATCCCTTAATTGAAGGTCAGTGTTCCTGCCTAAGCACCCAACTGCCTTGAGCCTTCTTCCAGATGCTAGGGGCTGGCACAACCACAGTATTGCTAGCTCAGGTTCCCGTATGGACCCGGTGCTTCCCCCACGCCCCACCCACACCTTTGCACCTTAGTCACTTTGTAAATAAGCCCTTCCTTGATTATCCTAATGTAATGATACAGACTGTTCCTGTGGGGGACCTGATTGATGCAACAGATTTGGGCTCTTGGCTGCACCATTGCTGTACCCTCCGGCAGAAAGCAGAAAAGCATGGAGAGATTTCTAGGGGCTTTTTACGAAGGCTCCCTCCCCTCTGATACAGTATCTCTAATTGTTAAGTCATCCAGGTGTTGAATTCCTCTGACTGCAGCGTTCTCCCTTCAAGCATAAGCCTCCAACTAGATGTCATATTGATCTGCAGGGTGTGCCTCATGGCGGCCAGTGTACAGGGCTGTGAGTGTGACTGTGGCCCAAATAGCCGCAGGAGCACCTGCGGCTCATGAAGCAGAAGTCAGGAGCCTTCCCAGCTCAGCGTCACTGAATCCCAGAGCCAAGCACGGTTCTCAAAGGAGAAGGTAGACCCTAGAACAGTTTCTGGAAACAACTTACAGAGTTTAGATTAGCTGGATCTTAATACCAAGTACCCTTTAAAGAGGTGTTATGTGTGGCGACCAAGGACAGATTCTGGAGCCAACTGACTTCTGTCCCAGTTCTTGCCGGGAGCCGGTCCATGCTTGCTGTTTCAAGGGACCTGGCATATATGGCATACTGTTCTTAATATGTTTGCTCACCTTCTTGGCACTATGTGTTTTAACCAAGGTCTCCTCTCTGAAAAAGGTTGTTTCCCCAAGTAGGGATTTTCCCCTGAAGTTAGGGAGGGAATAAAACCTCTTAACTAAGTGCCAGGCGGGTAATTAATCACTTTAACTACGAACAATCATGCTTAAGCTACATAATCTTTACTCCCTGGAATGGAGATAAGAAACGCCCTAACCTTTGTAATAGAGATTGATAGGATTGAATCAACTGGTATAAATACAGATGCAACAAGAACAGCAAGAGACAGAACTTAGAACACAGAACTTAGAATACAGAGCTTAGAACACAGAACTAAGAAGACAGAACCTACACAGAACCTACAGACAGAAGAACTTCGCTGGAGAGAACATGGCAAAAGATCCTGGACTGAACCTGACTACAGAAATTGGCAAGAGAACCTGACTAGAACCTGGTGACTGAACCTGGCTGGAGAACCTGGACAGAACCTGGCTGGAGAACCTAGCGAGGGAACATGGCTACAGAACCTGGCTGGAGAACCTGGAGAACCTAGCAAGAGAACATGGACACAGAACCTGGCTGCAGATCCTAACCAGAACTTCGCTGGAGATCCAGACCAGAACTTGGCTGGAGATCCTGGCTAGACATCCTGGCTAGGCTGCTGATCAACTGAACCCTGTCTCCGTGTCATTCCTTCTTCGCTGACTCCGTCCACACCTTTGGGGACCCCTGGACCCGCTGGGGCTGGACCCCGGCAAGTTCTGTATGATGCGACCTTCAGAACACACCAGTGAGATGACCTTAAGCAAAAGGCTTAACCATTGTAGGTCTCTGTGCCCTCGTCTTTAAAACAGGGGTTTCTGCAAGAATTAAATTGGCTAATATTTGTAAAATATTTAGAGCAGTGCCTGGGGGTACATAGTATGTACAGTAGCCATTAGCTATTACTGCTGTTGAAGTAGAAACACTCCCCACCATCTTCTGTGTTGGAATCTGCTTGGGGACTCTTGCAAGAACGACTCCTCACCCAAAATACACTTTAAAAAATAAATAATAAAGGGATCCATTATATAGCACAATGACCCACTACGCTTGGCAGAATTTTTTATATGGGGGTCACAATTCCCTTGTTTAATTCAGCCCTCAGTCAGCAAGCATAGGACGTGCTCATCCTCACAGTGTGTCCTGCATCGTGTCCTGCGTGCTATGTATGACAGAATGCAGCCTTGAGCAAGAGAATCCCTGGCCCCACCTTTATGAAAGTGCTACAGAAAGATACAGCTCAGGCTGGGAGCCAGATGTCTTTACAACTATATTGAATTTGAAATCAGGCCACTTGAGAAAATTCGTCTGGAAGTTTGGCCTTCTCTCATCTCTCTGAGCACAGAGCAGCTAGCTGCAAGCTGTGACTGACTCAGACTTTTCCCATCAAGACTCAGGTTCTTTCAGTAGATTCCTTTGACTGGGGAGTAAATAGAGTACCACAGGCCCTTAACACCTCCACTCTGAAAGAGTCTTCTGGCAGCACGAACGGGATTTCAATTTAAAATGCTTGAAATAAGCAGGAAAGGCTTCTGGCTACTTTTCTACAATGAACATGTGCTGTTTTTGTAGTGAAAACTAAGATTTTTTAATTTAAAAAGTTTACAGTCGCAATGGCTAGAGTATCCGTATTGAATTCGAGTGAAGCACACCATACATAGACACAACGCAGGTAACACTAATCACATTGAATAATATGTCCAAAAACAAGTGGGAAAATTCATAAGTGTTCATGCTTTTTAAAAATATATATTTTTATTGATTTCAGAGAGGAAGAGAGAGGGATAGAGAGATAGAAATATCAATGAGAGAGAATCATTGATGGGCTGCCTCTTGCACCCCCCACTGGGATCTAGCCTGCAACCCGGGCACATAACCTGACCGGGAATCAAACCGTGACCTTCTGGTTCATAGGTCGATGCTCAACCACTGAACCATGCTGGCCAGGCTATGCTTTTTTTTTTTTTTTTTTTAACTTTAAGTTGAGAATTGGGAACCCCAGGATGAAGGGGCAGACGGTTGAAGACTACATAGGCATGGGATATATAAGACAATCTCCAAGAAAGTTAAGGGAGCCAGCAAAATTCTTTTGTTCTTATATTAAACCATATTGTGAAGGAAAACCCCTATTCTGTAAAACTACTGTTTGGAATTCTCTGCTATTCTTTGGACGGCCTCTTATTCTGAAAAAGTAACTTTGCTTTCTAGCCTGCTTGAATAGTGGGGGAGATAAGCTTAGCTCTCTGACCTTGTAGGCCAGAGACTAGACACACCCAATGCCATGCCAGGTGCATTTTTTAATTGGATAGAACTGTATAGTTTTCAAGGCTGCTGCCAGCAAGCACACAAAGGGCTGGCTCTTCTGTAAAAAGGGAAGTTCTGCTTGTAGCTGTGCTTAGATTTGGATTCATTTCCCTGAGCCCGCCGCGGTGAATAAAGTGTAACTCCAAACTCTCAGAGCGTTGTTTGGTTCTGGTCCGGTTTTTTCTGTAACAGTATAACCTGCAGAAAATGCAGTTAAAATTGCATGACAACATTTCTTGTCACTTGCTTGGTTTGGGAATGCCTTGTAGAAAGTTGAAGTCAACAGTTATAATCTAACTAAACTTGGTCCATTTTTCTTCCATCCTTGCTTTCTAGCATAAGAGAAAATTCCTGCTTCTACCAAAGGGATCAATGGTGGGTCCTGGATTTCTTAGATCACCCTTTTCTTTCTTGTTCAAGGTCCACTTAATCTTTATGTCCAAAGAACCAAATGTAGTGTCTTTATATGTTGTCAATTCCAAATAAATGTTTGATAGATAAATAGGTAGATGGATGAATACATAAATAAAGATAATAGAATTTGGGGTTGAGGAAAAAAGTTAAGGTAACTAAGAGAATGGTTTCACTACTATTTGAAATAGAGAATGTAGGAAAAGGAATAAATTTGCTGTCCCATAATGAGCTTAGTCTGGGCCATGGCCTTTTGGAACATCTATGAGTCTTGTGCAGTTGTAAAAATTCAAATTCTATGATACGACATATACTGCAGAAGAACGAAGAAAAGTAGAATTTACCAAAGAGTAGTATGTTCCATTTGCATTTACACAAAAGTGAATTCAAATTGATTCAGCAGAGAGTTCTTGACATACTTGTCCAACATGGTGCAAAACTAGTTTGAAAGTTTTTCTTTTAATCTTTGCCACTGGTTTCTAAGGGAGGTTGAGAAATGGCTTCTAAGAAATCCTTCAACTAGGGCAGGCCACAACAGTGGCTCGACTCATTAGCACCCACCTCTAATGGATAAACAAGAGGATTGCTCAAATCTCTTTCAACCCTTGAGTTGTTTGGTTTTACAGTCTCCACCTTCTACCACTGAGCCAAGGTTTTTGTTGTCCAGGCCCACTATTTTGCAAACTCTACAGCTCTTTCTGCCAAAACCAAATGCTATCTCTTTCCCCCCTTTAGATGATTAAATCGCACAACCTTGGACCAAAATATACATCCACATGCCAGCAGTCAATGTTTTAGCTCCTCTTCTGTCAACATTGTCCCTCTGCCCAGGGCCAAAAAAGTCAGAAAGATCAGTGCCAAATAGTACTGTGCTTTTGTATTGATTCTCCTTCTTAAAATTAATTTCTTTAGAGACTTCTGAATATTTTGTTTACATTAAGTTTTTTTTCTCTTGAGTTCTCACTAGAGGATGTTTTATCTTTTCAAATGCTTTAAAGACAATGGGTGTGTATATAAAATATGTTCTGCTATGTTATTAGCCTAGTTCCTGGAGATTTCTGACTTTCAAGAAGTCAATGTACACATTCACAACACAAATAACCAAAACAAAAATGCCACAGTATTTGATTTTTATTCACTTTTCAAGGCAACTGTCCAAAGCAGAGTCATTTTATTTTTTAGTTTTAAATCCTCACCTGAGGATATGTTTTCATTGATTTAAGAGAGAGAGAGAGAGAGAGAGAGAGAGAGAGAGAGAGAGAGAGACATAACTGTGAGAAAGAAACATTGTTTGCCTCCCATTCGTGCCCTGAACAGGGATTGAACCCACAAACTAGGTATGTGCCCTGACCAGGAAAGAAACCCGCACCATAGCCACCAGGCCTGGAAAAGCGGGGTCATTTTAAATATTCAAGTCCTCTGGTCCTCTGTGTAGATCCACACAGTCACTGGGCTCAGCAAAATTTGCCTCCATTTGTTTCTGATTATATACAGGAGATTCCTAATGTATCGAACGTATCTTTTTCAATAGCTATATAAGTATAATATTTAACGTCACAAACTCCTATTCAAAAAGTACACAGAAAGAAATAAAGTGAAAATAACTAGGCTTTTATTTATCATATTATGCAAATGGTGTTGAATTGACAAGCCAGGGCACTATAGGATCTTGAGTTAATGTTTGAATCTGAAGATATTCAGATACAATCTATGATTCACAATCTATGATTATGTTCAGAGCAGTTTCAGATGAAGTACCTTTTGTTAAAAAGATTTTAGTTTTTTGGGAATGTGTAAACTGCATTTGTATTTATGGTAATATGAGGGAGTCAAGATATTCAATTTATCAGAAAACTCAATTTCTAACTATCCTGAATAGAGGGAAGGGGTGAACTTGGGGGGTGGGGGTGGGGCGAGGAAGGATGGGGAAGGGAAGCCTTGAAGAAGCCAAGCCAGCAAATCTAGCTTCAAATATACCCTCTGGTCTCTTATTCCAATTTCAGCCATTTATTTTTGCTACCCTGTTCTAAACTTATTTTTTTTTCTGTGCTGCTATAAGAGCATACTCTTATCTTAGAAATATAACATTTTTAAATTGCACGTTGTTTTCTGTTTAAAATTTTGATCCCTAAATTTAGTTCCCTGGGGCAAAGCCTGGCTTTTCCAATCTTAGCCACAAGTATGTTAGGAATTATCTCAATACAACTCTTAAAATTGTTCCCATTGCTTAGTTGAGATAACAGAGTTTGTAGAGGTAAAATACTTTGGACAAAGTCATAGAAATAAACAAGTGAATAAATTGGAATTTTCACTAAGATTTGACATGTCATGAGGTCCATGCTCATTTTCTTCAATATTACAGGAAATTATTATATACTAGAGGCCTGGTGGATGAAAATTCATGCATGGGGGGGGGGGGGGTCCCTTCAGCCTGGCCTGCCCCTCTCACAGTCCAGGAGCCCTCAGGGAATGTCTTAGGCTTAGGCCTGAGCCCTGGGCCTCACAGCCGCAGCTGTGGCTGCCTGCCCTCAGCCCTCACAGCCACTACGGCTTCGTCTGGAAGGTGTCCAGAAGGACGTCCGGAAGACATCCGCTCTAATTAGCATATTACCCTTTTATTAGTATAGTTAAGTATTCTCTGATTTTCATTAGATAGAACAATCTCCATTAATAAGAATCAAATGAATGTGACCCTCAATTATTTTTTAGTTGAATTCCTTTTTTTAAAAAAAGAAAAATAAATTACAAGAATGGTAACTCTATTAACAATAATTAAAACATAAACTTATATACATACAATTCCAGAAACTATTCTGTCATTCCCCTAAGACACATTTGGTGTAACATTCTACTCTTTAATATTGTAAATATTATAGAACAAGTAGTATCTTCAGAGACAATCTCAGAGCTTTTAAAAAGCTCAAATCAATGCCAAAATACTAAACTAATTTAATATCACTAAGACTGGAAAGTACATTTATATATTTTATTTCATTTAAAAAATGTTTCCATTTCAGCCCGGCTGGTGTGGCTCAGTTGGTTGAACATTGTCCCATGCACGGGGAGGTCGCCAGTTAGATTCCTGGTTGATGCCGGGTTGTGGGCTTGATCCCCAATGGGACTTGTGCAGGAGGCGGCTGATGGATGTTTCTCAAAGATGTTGCTATCTCATTCTCTCTCCCTCCCTTCTTCTCTTGCTCTAAAATGAATAAAAACATATATTTAAAAAGTGTTTAGATCTTAAACTTTTTCCTTAGTTTTTTAATTTATAGTGGCCTTGTTATCAGTGGGGTGCCCGCTGTGTCCCCACCTGTTGCCAGTGGAAGTGAAATTCGTGGGGTGCTGCTGGGAAAAGAATTTCCTACGCCCCACAGGACGATGAGGTACTGTGGAAAGCTTTACTATTGATGTAAACTTAAGGGGGCTCCCTTCCAAGGCTCCATTTCCCTCCATCCTGCCAGGGGAAAAGTCCAGTCCTGCCTTCAGCAGGGCTAGGATTAAAGCCACTCACCGCCCAGAGTCTCTGTTCCATATTAAAGCACAGCCCACACCTGCCTAGCTTAGCTTGTGTTCCCAGCTGCAGTCCATTGCGTGTGGGGTCTGCATGGCCATGGGTCATGCGACTGCTTAAGGCCTCATGGCTATGGAGAGAGGATGGGCGAGTGTGGTTCAGGGAGCAAGCAAGTGCAAGGGAGCAGGAGGGAAGCAAGAGCAGAACAAGAGCGTGAGAATTCTGTATCTCTAGTTATAACCAGGAGCTTAACCAATTAACCCTTAGGATTTCCTGCTTGCAGTGGCTCTGCCCCTCTAGCCAATTATCTTTTTCCCAGGTTAGACTGACAGGCAAGCACCTTCCCTTTGTCACCCCGACTTCACTGCACATGTGCCCATCTCCCCCTTTGCTTTTTTCCTATTATTGATATTAATAAACTAGCTAATTGTGATGATAACAGCCTAACTGTTCTGAGATGTGTTGTTTTAAATAATCTATATTTTCTCTTATAAAACAAGTAATTGCTTATTGTTGAACATTTAGAAAATACAGAAAAACAAAGAAACTCAACAATCCAGAGATAAAATTATATACATTTTTCCTGCCATGTGCAGATATAGATAACTACATGATTTTAACTTACAAAATTGAGCATTCTTTACTCTGCTATGAGCATTTTACCATGTCATTTATAGTTTCTTATTTGCATAAATAAATGTAGCCTGAAATATTCTCATGAGGGTAAAGCATATTTTACTTAATAGTTTCTCTGTAGCACATCTGAGTTGCTATATATAACACAGCAATTATATTTTCTCATATCCATTTTTTTCCGAGGTTAGATTCTGAGCACATAGCCATTGCCTTAAAGGGTGGAGGGGCATGTGTGGCGCTCTTGACAGGTGTTGGTAAATTACTCTCCAGTAATGTTGTACCACTTTTCACTCTAGGGCAGTGGTTCTCTACCTTGGATGCACATTAGAATCACCTGGGAATCTTTTTAAAATCCTGATTTCTGGGCTTCATCCTCCGGAAATTCTGTTTCTTTGTTACTAATGTTGTGGCCACACCCCATAACAAAGAAACAGAATTTCCGGATAATGAGGCCCAGAAATCAGGATTTTAAAAAGATTCCCAGGTGATTCTAATGTGCAGCCAAGGTTGAGAACCACTGCTCTAGAGTCTCCTCACCAAAGCATTACCAGAAATGGGTATTATTGTAGCCTGTAAAGATTTATAATGTGGTTTTATCATAAATTATTTGCTTTATCAGCTCTAGAAAATGACCCTCTTTGGGTTCACAGAAAATATTTCTCTAAAAGTTCTCTTGCCTGATAAGAATAAATATGTGACAGGTTTTGTTTTAAAAGATAAAAATAACTCCTAATGCTAATCGCAGCTTATTACATATACTATATGAATAACTATATATAATTATATATATAAAACTAGAGGCCCGGTGCACAAAAATTTGTGCACTCGGGGGGGGGGGGAGGTCTCTCAGCCCGGCCTGTGCCCTCTCGCAGTCTGGGAACCCTCGGGAGATAACGACCTGCTGGCTTAGGCCTGCTCCCCGGTGGTAGAGGGCAGGCCCCCCCTAGGTGCAGCCCCTGGTTGGGCTCAGAGCAGGGCCTATTGGGGAGTTGGGGCGCCGCCACCTGTCATGCACAGAGCAGGGCGGATTGGGAGGTTGCGATGCCACCCTCAGTCATGCTCAGGGTAGGGCCGATTGGGGGGTTGGGGCACCGCCCCCTGTCACACTCAAGGCAGGGTCGATGGGGATGTTGTGACGCCACCCCCTGTCACGCACAGAGCAGGGCCCATCAGGGTGTTGGGGAGCTCCCCCCTGTCATGCACAGAGCAGGGCCTATCAGGGTGTTGAGGAGCTCCCCCCTGTCAATCACAGAGTAGGGCCGATAGGGGAGTTGGGGCACCGCCCCCTGTCACACTCAGGGCAGGGCCAATGGGGAGGTTATGGCTCTACCCCGTCACACACAGAGCAGGGCCCGGGGGGGTGGGGGGGTTGGGGCGCTGCACCCTGTCACACGCAGAGCAGGGCCGATCAGGTGGTTGGGGCATCACAGCCTATCACACACAGAGCCGCAGGGCGATCAGGGGGTTGGGGAGCTCCCCCTTATCAGGCACAGAGTAAGGCTGATCAGAGGGTTGGGGTGCCTTCCTTTGTCATGAACAGAGCAGGGCGGATAGGGAAGTTGTGGCCCCACCCCCTGTCACACACAGAGCCGCAGGGCAATCAGGGGGTTTGGGAGCTGCCCCCTGTCACGCTGATCCCGGTGCCGGGAGGCCTCGTGGCTCCGCTGATCCCAGTGCTGGGAGGCATATTACCCTTTTACTATATAGGATAGAGGCCTGGTGCATGGGTGGGGGCTGGCTGGTTTGCCCTGGAGGGTGTCCTGGATCAGGGTGGGGGTCCGCACTGGGGTGCCTGGCCAGCCTGGATGAGGGGATGAATGCTGTTTGTAGCTGGTCACACACCCTTCAGGGTGGGGGTCCCCACTGGGGTGCCTGGCCAGTCTGGGTGAGGGGCTGAGGGCTGTTTTCAGGCTGGCGGGTGACTGAAGCTCCCAACTGCTCCTTTTTTTCTTTTTTTTTATTTTTTTTATTCTGGGCCAGCTTTAGCTCTGAGGCTTGGCTCCAGCTCTTAGGCCTCGGCTGCTGAAAGCAGGTATCTGGTTTGTTTGGGTTCTATAATCGAAACACTGTTTCAACTCCAGCTCTGAGATCCCGGCTGGCTGAAAGCAGGTTTCTGGGGTTTTATTTAGCTTCTATATTTGTAGCAATGTTTCAAACTGCAAGCTCAGAGGCCGGCAGTGGCAGGCGGGGAACATTGGAGTCCTCCGTCACTGAAGCAAGCAAGCCTCATGTTCGCTTCAACCTGCCTGGCTGCCAGCCGCCATCTTGGCTGGCAGTTAATTTGCATATCGCCCTAATTAGCCAATGGGAAGGGTAGCGGAGTTACGGCTAATTACCATGTTTCTCTTTTATTAGATAGGATTATAATAATTTTCTAAATAAAAAGATTGTCTTAAAAAAAGTGTAGCTACTTGTTCAGGACAGCAG
Organism: Myotis myotis; assembly: GCF_014108235.1. Lineage (NCBI taxonomy): Eukaryota > Metazoa > Chordata > Mammalia > Chiroptera > Vespertilionidae > Myotis > Myotis myotis. The sequence goes on from NW_023416335.1 coordinate 39,392,349, forward strand.
TTAAGAGTTGGTACAGTTTCAACCAGGCCCAACTCTGATACATATATAAAAATGTATTTAATTTTTTTCCAGCAGACACTTTAAGATTAGGTACCCAAGATTTATTACCCCAGCATTTCTCACATTATTAAAATGTCTGATCTCTTCCTTTCCAATTTTCCAGATGAACTACATACTCATCTTATCAATTCCTTCAAAACTGACATTTTGACTATTGTTGCATTAGGATATATATTAAATTCAAAAAATACTAACATCTTCATAGTATTAGATCCTCCAGCCACTCCATGTCAATTGCCCATTTGCTATGTTCCCTTCAACATAGCTTCTTCATCTCTCTTGTTAAGGAATTTTTTTTATTTGTTTGGTTTTTTTCCTTTTTTATAATAATGAGTGTGACATTTTCTTTATTATATTTATTTTTTAAAATATATTTTATTGATTTTTTTACAGCAAGGAAAGGAGAGGGAGAGGAATAGGGAGTTAGAAACATCGATGAGAGAGAAACGTCAATTCAGCTGCCTCCTGCACTCTCCCTACTGGGGATGCCCTCATCCAAGATACATTCCCTTGACCAGAATCGAACCTGGGACCCTTCAGTCCACAGGCTGACGCTTTATCCACTGAGTCAAACCGGTTAGGGCTTCTTTATTATGTTTTAATTGACTAAAGCAGTTAGCACTGATTTATATTCTTTTTTAGTTATAATAGTTTACTATTTGATTTCCTAAGTTTTCCAAATATACATACAATTGTGTGTCTGCAATATTTTTTCTTAATTTCTTATCTCTGTCTTTTTATTATTTTATTGAATTGGGGAAAACTTCTAGCACAGTTCAAATATTAATGATATGGTAATTACATTTAAGGAACATCTGTTTTTGTCCTTTACCATACTGAGATTATTTCTAGTATTTTACCTTTAAGTTAGTGTGTGTGTGTGTGTGTGTGTGTGTGTGTGTGTGTGTTAAAACTGTGGTAAAATATAGGAATAATGAAGTTAGTGGAAATGCCATCTTGACTTTGCCAATTTGTCAGTTTTTAGTTTTCAGTATTTTTATGGGCAATTTAATGGAAGCATGTGTATGAAACCCCAAATTTGCTGCTATTATACCTTTGAAATGAACACATACATTTTAGAAAGATTTTCAACAAATGGTACATTGTATTGCCTAATTAACTTTAAAATTCAGTGCATTTCCCTAAGCCCTCAGTCCTCTGAGATAAGATTATAATTGGCTTTTCCTAATTAGATTTATCTCACACTCTATTATTTTCCATTATACATGCTCTTTCTACCTCCCATTAGAATGTATAGCTTTCCAGACCAGGACTAGAGAAAGTCAAACTTATACTTAATAAGAAAAAGCTCTTGAGCTGAAGGTCCACTATCCACCTCACCCCAGTGCCCTAGAACCCACTGATTTATGCTGTTGAATGGGAGAACTTGGTTCTGGCTATTCCCAAAGTCCGAGCTTTTGAAAACCTCATGATCAAGCAAGTCTAGCCACAGGACTACAGGAACTGGGGTTTCCTGAGAATAAAAATATATGCTCTTGTACATGGATGAATAGATAAAGAAAATGTTATATACATATGATGGAATTTTATTCAACCATAAAAAGAATAAAACCTTGCCATTTGTGACAGCATAGATGGATCTTGAGAGCATTATGCTAAGTGAAGTAAGTCAGACAAGGACAAACACTGTATGATCTCACTTACATGTGGAATCTAAAAACAAAAATGTAAAACATGTACAGAGATACAGCAAACAGATTGGTGGTTCCCAGAGGTGAGGGTAGGGGTGGATAAAATGGGTGAAGGCAGGTAAAAGTTCTAAAATAAATGTCACAAGAATATAATGTATAGCTGGTGACTATAGTTAATAATACCCTATAAGAGAGTAGATCTTAAAAGTTCTCATCACAAGAAAAAAAAACTGGTATCTATGTCTGGTGACGAAAGTTAATTACTTTTTGTGATGATCATTTTGCAATATATACAAATATAGAATCATGTTGTACACATAAAAACAAGTGTAATGTTATATATCATTTAAAAATATAGGTTTATAGAGGGGAACACATGCAATTTTACATTTGTCAAAACTCATAGAATGTACAATACCAAGAGTAAACCCTCATGTAAACTATGGACTGTGTGCGATAATGACTTGTCAGTGTAGGTTCATTGATTAGAACAAATGTACTACTCTGGTGTGGAATGTTGATAGTGGGGGAGGCTGTACATGTATGGGGGCAGGAGGTATATGAGAATTCTCTGTACTTCTCACTTTTTCTGTGAACCTAAAATTGCTCTAAAAATTGTATATGACATGAAACATAACATTTATATAATATTATATATCATTATCTATAATAACTAGAGGTCCATTGCAGGAAGATTCCTGCAAGAATAGGGCTTCCTGCAGCCAGAGCATAGCAGAGAAGGGAGCGAAGCCCACCTCCGCTGCCCGCTTGCTTCCCTCCTGTCTTCGTTGCCCTGCTTGCTTCTCCTTAGCTTCACTCCCTTCTGCAGCGCTTGGCTTCCTTCTACATTGTCTTCAGTCTTTGCTCCGTGCCTACGTATGCAAATTAACTGCCACCTTTGTTGGGTTAATTTGCATACTCATCTGATTGGCTGGTGAGCGTAGTGGAGTGACACCAATTTGCATGTTTCTCTTTTATTAGTGTAGATTAAAGCATAATATGCTAATTAGACTAGATGACCTTCTGGATGAAGCCGCGAGGGCTGAGGCAGAGGTGGCCGCCTCTAAATAATAGAAAGAAAAAACAAAACCCACATACCCAAATACATATGGGCTTCATGGCCCCCAGATATTAACTGAATGTCATGACCAAAGAGCCCCGGGACTCCATCTCTGCCTCTTGGTTGAATGTCTAGCTGCTAGCTAGACTCATCTTCCCACAGGACATCCTCAGTGTTACCAGGTAGGATTCTAAATTCACCTGGGCTAACTTTTCCTGCCCCGTATCTCCTTTTGTTCTTCTTTTATTCCTGCACTTTCAGCCCCACCATTCCCCCTATTATGAAGGATCTGAGGAGGGTCCTTCTATAAAATAACCTTGGCCCCTAAACTCTAAGACAACTTTTGAGAGTCCTTTTTTTATTCACTTCATTTTTAAAAGTTTACTTGCCAGCAATTGGTGTTATCACTGTGCCTGAAATCTGACAGTAACAAACAACCGCACCTTTTGATAATACTCTAAGTAGAATATTTCAAAACCTGCCCTTTTGCTGAAAATACACAAAATTATTCCACAAACATTAAGCATTGGGAAAAATAAAATGAGTGACAGGGATCACAAGACTAAACAGGACCTGTATCTCTGTGGTGGATGGTATGATTTGCTGAATCATACTGGGCTCCCTTAATGGGGATCCATGGGAACATCTGGAACAAACCTCCAGAGTTATCTTTATCTCAAGACATTTGAAATCACATAGTTTTGTTTTCCTCTTGACTTTGGCTGCCAGGGAACTCAGAATCAAGTGTGAAGAGCTCAGCTTTCAGAAATTCAGGATATTTGGCATGTGTTGTAAACAATAATTTTATCCCTGTTTTGGGGGTGGGTTTTTTTTCTAATTTGTCTATTTTATATTCCTTTTGCACTATTTCCTGGTCAATTTATGCAGTATGCTTTCCTGCAAGACTCCAAGAACTTAAAAGGAGAAATAAGTACTTTTTAAAATGACATTTCAATTCTCAGCCTGAGTGTCTCTGGCTTTGCAAATTTCATGCTACTTTCTCTGTCATGGGGCACATACCTGGATCATACAAGCTCACAGAACACAACACCAATACAAATGTTAGTTTAACGCAACATAATTAAGCATCAAATTTTTCAGAAAAGTACCCCATGTAATGAATTCCCAATGCAAGCAAAAATGACTTTGGTATTTACTGTATTATTACTAACACTGTTATTGCCTGTGCTATTTCTTTCTTTTTCTGGCAGCTACATAAAAAAAAAATCTAACCAAAATTTTGTTGGAAGAAAACTTTCTCCTTCATGCCACAGTACATGAATCAGTCAGAACTGGTGCTACATTCATCCTGTTTTTATTATTTTTGTTTTAATTTGATCATGAAAACATGGTGACTAATAAATATTGGATGATACTCAGGTTGCATTTGATTTTTCCCCCTGTATCTGTTGTTAATCTTGGGTTAATCACAGCATGTAATTTACCAGATAGCAACAGTAGGTGTGTGTCGCGTAATTTTTTTATTCAGACCTGTAACAGTGTCTCATATATAACAGAAGTGTCATATTTGTTGAACAGATGACTGTGAGAATAAAGGAATGACTGGATAATGAATAAAACTAATCAGGCTAAAGCTTAAAGATGAGCTCTGGCCAGGCTGTTTAAGGGAAAGGAATTCTACTGTGGGCAACTCAGAATCCCGGTTAGAAAACACCTGTTCATGAGAGAACCCAACTCTCCCTTAATATTGGAGGTGCCAGTATGCAGCTCTAGGCTTCTAGAATTCCTGGGAATAGACGTTATTAAAAGCTGAATCCCTAATGAGGATCTCTGTTGAGATGGTCTAAAGCAGTGGTCGGCAAACTGCAGCCCCTTGAGTGTGGCTCTTCCACAAAATACCACGTGTGGGCACGCACGTACAGTGTGATTGAAACTTCATGGCCACACTCAAGGGGCCAAAGAGATGCATGTGGTGCGTGAGCCGCAGTTTGCCGACAACTGGTCTAAAGGATTCCAGGCACTTTAATTTTATCCCATGTGCCAACTGTCCTTTCTTACTTTCTACAGATGATAGGAAAGGAGGTGGGAAAAACACTAATCACAAGGGAAGGGATACAAAGAACTCAGCACCCAAGCTCTATCTCACAGGTGCGGGGCTGGCTGCATAATTTGAGGAGCCCAGTACCTAAAAGCAGAGTCCCTTTTTCAAAACCATTACGAATTTTTTTAAAAAATATATTTTATTGATTTTTTACAGAGAGGAAGGGAGAGGGATAGAGAGTTAGAAACATCAATGAGAGAGAAACATTGATCAGCTGCCTCCTGCACACTCCCCACTGGGGATGTGTCCCCAACCAAGGTACATGCCCTTGACTGGAATCGAACCTGGGACCCTTGAGTCCGCAGGCCGATGCTCTATCCACTGAGTCAAACCGGTTAGGGCAACGAATTTTAAGTTTGTGACAACAGAGCATTAAACCAAGCATGGGGTCCTCCTTAAGTGCAAGCTATTTGTGATTATACAGGTGACACACCCTTAAAACTAGCCTTGCAAACGTGTTCTTAATCTCTTGTTGTTTCTGAGCAAGGACAATGTAATATGTCAGATACAAGCAGTTTTTCTTGTCAAGTGGTGTCATTCAATAGAACTTTCAGTGGTGATGGAAATGGTCTGTCAATACATAGCCACCAACTACCTACAGCTATTGAGCACTTAAAATGTGGGCAGTGTGACTTGAAATGTGAGCAGTTGTACTGAAGAACTATATTTTAACTTCATTTAACTTTAGGTAACATAAATTTAAATAGCTACATGTGGACATGGCTGCCATATTGAACATAGAAGGCAAATGCATCAACCAACCCATAGACATGAAAGAAAATAGTTCCATATAGAATTTGCAACAATTTTATAATGATAAAATTTCTAACATTTTGTAACAATGAACAGCAAACAATGCATTTTATATTAACTGTTTTGAGCAACTGACAACAGCTAAGTTTGCATGTTATTCCAATGGAAAGTTGGAGCATTGCTTCTAAACTCATAAATAGAACAAGAAATTTCTTTAAGACACAGAACTGTGAAACTTGGACGAGATCCCTGCCTCCAAAACTTCCTGAGGATAGAGAGTTTCTATGGCAACGAAGGACCCATCCAAATGTAATTAAACGTGAGTGACTAGGGTATCTTATATTGTTTAGTTCTAGGACATTTTACCTTTCATCATGTTTTTCTAAGCCACTGATGTACTAATATGTCAGAGAACATTTTTCCAGTACTGAGGCAGACAAGTCATTCATTGTAAGAAGAAAGAAGAGAGGACACAGTCATCTTGAAGCCACATTTGGAACTGTGCAGGTAGAATAACACAAGAAGAAAAGATGTATTCTTTTGTTACTTTTTGCAATTCCATGGAGGGGTGATGAAAAGGCCAGCCACTATTTTAGGTTTTCCACTTTTAGTATCACACTTCCCCATCAAGGACTCCTGCCAGGAATCACCCTTTAAGGACACTCCCTTGAGTCCCAAGAAGCATCCACCAGGTTCCCTGTCCAGGTTGGGTTCCAGAATCCGAGCCCTTCCCACCCAGTCCAAGGCCATGGCCATGGGAAGCTTTGGGAGGTCCTGACAGAGGAGTTTCTGGCAGACACCATGGCAAACATTAACCATCACTGTCTCCTTGGTTTAAACTCAACAACCAGAAATCGGTTTTGTTATATGTGATATTTGTGGGGGAAAAAGTTTGTCATTAAAAAAAAATTAGGAGAGAAACCAAAATGGCGGCATAGGTAAACACCGGAGTTTACTGCTTTGAACAACCACTTCAAAAATACAACTAAAAGACAGAATGGACATCATCCAGAACCACAGGAAGGCTGGCTGAGTGGAAGTTCTACAACTAGGAGGAAAGAGAAAAGCATACCGAGACTCAGAGGAGGCGCAGTGCTGAAGTAAAATACTAAGGTGCGGAGTGCATGCGGAGCGGGCTGGCGGCTGAGGGCGTGGTTATCGTTTTCAATCGGGAGGGAGTCTCAGGCTCTGAGCTCCAGTTCCGGGCGAGTCTCTAGGGACCCAGACTCATACGGGAGAAGTGGGACTGTCTGGCATCGCTCAGAACCCTAGGGCAGCTTTCTCTCTGTGGGGCTTGCAGCGATTACTGGGACACTGAGAAGCAGAGCCTCTGAGGGTAAGACCGAGAGCAGCCATAATTGCTAACCCCACCCTGTTGATCCCGTGAGACCCGCCCCACCCAAGCCCTGCAGGGAGACTTTTGCTGGATAGCCTTGGGCAAAGGCTAGATTAGCACCTCCCTAGAGATCCAGGAGCCAGGAAGCCCAGAGGTCAGAGTGGGACCATCCAGTTTGCAGCTCCATGGAACCATAAAAGACACACTCAGGGGGCAGACTCAGTGAGCACCAAAGCCCCATCGAAGCAAGTCTAGCCCCAGAGGGGTGTCTCCAGCACAGAAGTTCTCCCACTGCAGACACAGCTGATTCTCACAGCCAATTGGCCTGGAGGTCAATTCCTCACAGTGATAACTACAACAATCAAGGCTTAATTACAACAAGATTGTGCACAAAGCCCACAAGGGGGTGCACCAAGGGTGTCTACCTAAGGTAATTGGGACACTTAGCACAGAAAGGCACTCTATCGACACAGCAAAGCATAAAAAATGCTGAGACAAAGAAACAGGACACAAATGACAGAATTGGAGGAAAGCAAACTGTTGGATAAAGAGTTCAAAACCACACTTTTAAGGTCTTTAAAGAACTGTCTAGAAGCCGCTGATAAATTTAATAAGGCCCTCGAAAAGACTGGTGAGACCGCCGATAAATGTAGTGAGATCTTCAAGAAGATTGGTGAGACTGCTGATAAATGTAGTGAGATCCTCAAGAAGACTGGTGAAACCCTTGATGTTGTGATAAAGAACCAACTAGAAATTAAGCATACACTGACTGAAATAAAGAATATTATACAGACTCCCATCAGCAGACCAGAGTCACAAGAATCAAGTCAAAGATTTGAAATATGAAGAAGCAAAAAACACCCAACTGGAAAAGCAAAATGAAAAAAGAATCCAAAAATACGAAGATAGTGTAAGGAGCCTTTGGGACAGCTTCAAGCATACCAACATCTGAATTATAGGGGTGCCAGAAGATGAGAGAGAGCAAGATATTGAAAACCTCTATGAAGAAATAATGACAGAAAACTTCCCCTACCTGGTGAAAGAAATAGACTTCCAAGTCCAGGAAGGGCAGAGAACCCCAAACAAAAGGAATCCAAAGAGGACCACACCAAGACACATCATAATTAAAATGCCAAGAGCAAAAGACAAAGAGAGAATCCTAAAAGCAGCAAGAGAAAGAAAATCAGTTACCTACAAGGGAGTACCCATACGACTGTCAGCTGATTTCTCAACAGAAAGTTTGCAGGCCAGAAGGGAGTGGCAAGAAATATTCAAAATGATGAATACCAAGAACCTACAACCAAGACTACTTTATCCAACAAAGCTATCATTCAGAAGTGAAGGCCAGATAAAGAGCTTCACAGATAAGAAAAAGCTAAAGGAGTTCATCACCACCAAACCAGTATTATATGAAATGCTGAAAGGTATCCTTTAAGAAGAGGAAGAAGAAAATGGTAAAGATACAAATTATGAACAACAAATACACATCTATCAACAAGTGAATCTAAAAATCAAGTGAATAAATAATCTGATGAACAGTATGAACTGGTGATTGTAATAGAATCAGGGACATAGAAAGGGAATGGACTCACTATTCTTGGGGTGGGGGAAAGGGGTGTGGGGGTGAGGGAAGAGATTGGACAATAATCGTGCACCTATGGATGAGGACAGTAGGTGGGGAGTGAGGGCGGAGGGTGGGATGGGAACTGGGTGGAGGGGAGTTATGGTGGGAAAAAAGAGTAACTAATGTAATAATCTGAACAATAAAGATTTAATTAAAAAAATAAAAATAAAAATAAATAAAGATAGGTGACACATCTAAAAAAAATTATACATTAGGGTGGTGAACATACAGATGATGTATTACAGAATTGTATACATGAAATCTATATAATTTTATTAACCAATTCACCCCAATAAATTCAATAAAAATATATATACAATGAATACCAGTGATTTATTTGAATGATAAAAAAAGGTTTTTATTTTGTTATGTTTTAGTTGCAAATCACATGTCCCTGAATGGTGAATGTAAACGAAGGCAGTTGCTGAAGTGAGCTGATTTATTGCTAGAAAAAAACCACCAGAGCCCGGCCGGTGTGGCTCAGTGATTGAGTGTTGACCTGTGAACCAGGAGGTGAAGGTTAGATTCCTGGTCAGGGCACATGCCTAGGTTTCGAGCTTGATCCCCATTAGGGGGCATGTAGGAGATAGCAGATCGACGATTCTTTCTCATCATTGATTGCTTCTATCTCTCCCTCTCCCCTCCTCTCTGAAATCAATAAAAACGTATTTTAAAAACAACAACAAAAAGAAAACCAGAGCAGCTACCTGTTCATATAAGAAACGTCCAAACCTGTAGAGAATTTTTATGAGTTTATTTGAGCCAAAACTGATGACAATTGCCGGGAAGCAAGATCTCAAGTGCTCTGGAGAGTGACAGTTTTGCAGTTTTGTGCTTTTGAAATCAAGGAGGGAAGGTGAGGAAGATTACAGAAAGGTGGGAGAAAGCAAGGCAGGGATCTGATTACCGGGAAGTTATCAAAGCTGGGCTCTATTGAGGGTCACTTTAGGAGGAGAGGTCTGAAAAGAGGTCTTTCAGAGGTGTATTAACATTGATGTACAGAAACAACGGGCAGGGCTTGCTAGAGGCAAAGATAAAGCTTTTAGCCCAGCCGGCGGCAGCTCAGTGTATGAGTATAGAGTAGGCCTATGAACCAGGAAGTCAAGGTTTGATTCTCGGCCAGGGCACATGCCTGAGTTGCAAGCTTGATCCCCAGTAGGGGACGTGCAGGAGACAGCCGATTAATGATTCTCTCTCATCATTAATGTTTCTATCTTTCTATCCCTCTCCCTTCCTCTTTCTAAAATCAATTAAAAATATATATATATATATATATATATATATATATATATATATATATATATATCTTTTACTAAAGAAGTTGTATGCCTTAGGTATCACTACCCACCATGACCTGCCCAGCTTGGAATTTATGGTCAAATCATCCTGTGAGGTTACTTCTATTGAACATACAAAAACATATGTTCAATTCACACACCAAATGAAAAATCATTCTTAAAAGGAAATAATATTAATGATTTAAATAGCAATTGTCCGTATTTAGGCTGTGGGGAAAACTCAGCTATCTGGGATATGGAAGATACTGCTGGCAAAAAGAAAGGGATGAAAGAAGGAAGGGAGGGAAGACGAGTGTAATGAAACTGTGAATTAGTTTAAGGCAGGAGTGGGGAACCTTCTTTTCTGCCAAGGGCCGTTTGGATATTTATAACATCAGTCGTGGGCCATACGAAATTATCAACTTAAAAATTAGCCCGCTATATTTGGTCAACCATTTAATTAACTCCCCCCTGAGGCCTTGTCAGGGCCAGACCCAATGATTTTGCTGGCCTTATACGGCCTATGGGCTGAGATTCCCCACCCCTGGCTTAAGGGAACAATTGGTGTCTATCCTACATTTTTCATTCAGGTTTCACAAGGTAAACTCCCAAGTTACTTACTTGCTCTCTGCTTTGGCCACCGGGCAGCAGAACCCGGGCTCTCATAGTTCGCTTTGGTCAGTCGTAGGGTAGCCAAAAATGAGAAGTCCAGCTCTCTGAGCAGTGAGTAATAGGAACATTATGTCTGCTCAAGAACAAGCCCTAACGTAAGCCAGCGATTCTCTGCAGGAAGGAAGTGGAGGACAATCTGCCGTGGAAGGAAGTTCCAAATCAGTGGGAAGACTAGATTTTTCTGCAGAGATCCACACAGAGATTGTGATGCACTCCCTTCGGGGCAGGGCCCATTTTCCTTGTTTTGAGACTTTCTACATGCAGTAAAAATTTGCCTGTGGAACCACGTTGTACATGTGAAGGATGAGAAGGCAGAAAAATGTCGAGGCGTCGTTTCCTTTCTTTTCCTTAAAAATGCCTGTTAGTGTCTTCAAATGTAGAACAGCACCCCACTCCACCCCACTAGTGTTGTCTGTCTACACAAACATGTTTGTAGCATCCAAACCTATTCTTGTGGAATGTCCCACCATGTGGATTGAGTGATTCTGGGTTGGGGTAAGGGGGGGGACAACCTTTCCCATACCCTCAAGGTTCTTCTGGCCGGTCTAATAATCAAGTAGACATGAGGCATATTAGCAAGAGAAAATAACAAAATATAATACATACATATACATGCATGGAAACCCCACATACACGAGAGAGTCACAGATGGAAAGAGAGATTGAGGTATAGAAGATGCCCTGAGCTAGGGATGAGGTAAGGTGCCTTGAGGACCTTCATGAGTTATTGCAGGATGATGATAAGAAGAATAGACTTTTAGTAGATAGAAGTTGGCCCTGCCCTAGAGATAGGTCAAAAGAAGTTATATCTGATAATTCAAATCTTTCTAGGTAGTTAAGGTGAGGAACAGAAGTTTATCTGGAGCCTGAAGCTAAAATTGCCTTTAGCTCAAAGTAATCTGCACACCACAAGGCGTGTCTTGGGATGGCTCCCTGTGAATCCCCACACTTCCCCATGATTCGATTCAGGTTGGCTGTTCTGGGCCAGAACACCACATTGGCGACATGAGGTGCTTGTCATTGTGTCACACACAGCAGAGGCCTGTGAGAGATTCTGATCCCATTGCTGGTGGTGCTAAGTTTGATCGGTTGGTTCAGTTGGGGGTCACCTAGATTGTTCCACTGAAAAGCTACTTCTTTCCCTTAACAATTAAGAAATAATTGTTCCTGTTTCTTCATAACTTTTCTACCCAATACAATAATCTTAGCAACCTTGCCTAAATATAATTTTATCTGGGGGATTGCAAAATGATGATTTCCTGATTCTATCAATCTTTCTATATTTGTTAACTAGTATCCCTCTATAATGAGGTATATAAATGAAGATATAAAAATGGGTTATCCTTCTGTTTAGTACTATTTAAAAATGTAACTAAGGACTCTTGGACTCAGTTTTGTGACCTCCTTTTTTTTTTTGTTGAACATTATATCTTTGTCTTAGATATATTTACTAAACTAGAGACCCATGAAACACCAGTCCTGTGAAATGCTCTGAGAAGAGCATTCGGTGCTCAGATAATTTGGAGACAGAATGTAACTACCGTTGTTTGTTTGTTTCTTACATTTCATAGTGCACATTAGGATACTGGAGACTCCAAGGGGTTCTATAGTAAAGAACCCACTTAATCTTATTTAACCAGGGGTTTCTCAAACTTATTTGATCATGGAATCCTTTTTCCTATTCAACACAGGGTTAGTACTTGGTGAAATACATTTAGGGTCAAGAGCCAAACTTGTCAATTAAATGTTTTAAATTTCATCAATAATATGAAATAAAGACTAACTCATGATGATAGCAGTATCTCTATTTCTTCAAGAAACTTATATGATTAAATTAATTATTCTACAATTATTTTTTGTATAAGGTCAACTCAGCATATCATTGAGGTATTAGAAGTAAAGAAACAATCCCAAAGCACCCTGGCCAGTGTGGCTCAGCTGGTTGGAGCCTAGTCCTGTGCACCGAAAGGCCGCCAGTTCAATTTCTGGTCAGGGCACCTACCCAGGTGGTGGGTCCCATCCCCGGTTTGGGGCAACTGATCAATATTTCTTTTTCTCTCTCTCCCTTCCTCTCCCTCTAAAAAAATCAATTAAACACATATATATTTTAAAAAGAACAACCCTGAAGTGAGGAAAGATTTTTTTTAAAAGAATACAAAAATAGCTAATCATAAAAGAAAAGATTGGTACACTGACTTCATTAAAATTAAGGACTTCTGTTTATGAAAAGACTCCAACAAGGTGGATAAAGGCAAGCTTCAGACTGGGATAGTATATTTACAAATACATATTAGAAAATATAAAGAAATCCTACTATTTCTTTTATTTGGATGGGCCTAGAGGATATTATGCTAAGGAAATAAGCCAGACAGAAAAAAAAAATCATATAATATCATTACTTATATGGGAACCTAAAGAACAAAATAAACAAACAAACAAAATACAAATATATGATATTGAGACCAAATTGACGGAGGCCAAAGTAGGGGGTGTTGGGGGACAGGGTAACAAAAGGTGATGGGATTGGTAAAGCATAGGGAATACAGTTAGGGGCAATGTAATAACTATATATGGTGCCAGCTGGGCACTTTAATTATCAGAGGGAGCACTTTATAACCTATATGAATGTCTACTATCTGCTGTGCTATACACCTGTAACTAATAGAAAATAGTGTTGAAAGCAAACTGCAATTGAAAAGAAAGAATTCCTACCAATATATAAGGAAAAGACAAACAACCCACTTAAACAATGGGCAAAAGATTGGTTCTTCACAAAAGAGGATAACCAATGGCCAATAAGCATATGAATATTACTGACCTTAGAGAAATACAAAGTGAAATCCACAATGACATACCACTACACACCCACCAGGATGACTAAAATGAAAAACACTGACGGCATTAGGTATGCGTGTGGGTGTGTGGTAGACACTCTGAGGCACCGCCTGGAGCTCCTTTCAATGAAGTGATTGTTGCCCCCGCTGCTGACAGTCTCCATCTCCAGTCCTTCAGAGAGTGCCTGGGCTGCATCTGATTCAAGGTCACAGTGACAGATGGCCCAACATGGAACAATTCTGAGAGGCCATTCTAACGTCCCACCCCAATCCCAGGTTGTTGGCCTGCGCTGCATGCAACTCCACTTCCTCTGTCCAATCTTACTTCCTACTACTCTCTTCCACAGGAGTTGATCCCAAGGGCACTCCATCATAAACATCCTGCACACTTGAGCTTTGACCCTGCTCACCAGGGAGTCCATCCTGTGACATGGCACAACTGAGTTCTCACACATTGCTTGTTATTGTGTAAACTGGTTCAACCACTTGAGAACACTGTCTATTGTGACTTAGCAATTCCCTTCATAGCTATTTACCTAGAAGAAATGAGCATTGTATCTGTTCATCAAAAGTCATCTGCAAGCATGTTCATAGCTTTATTCATAACAGACCCAAACTGGAAACAGCCCAAATACTCATCAGGTATAGACTGTATAAATAAATGTATGTTTTTACACAGGAATACTATACAGCAATAAGAAAAAACAAACTGCTATTATAAGTATTAGCATGAGTAATCTCACAGATGTTATGTTGAACAAAAGAATCTAGACACAAAAGAGTACAGACTGTGTGATTTGATTGATACGAAGCTCAAGAACTGGTGAAACTAACTCCTGGTGATAGAAGTGAGAACAGTGGTTGCTTCTGGGGTGTGGATACTGACTGAGAAGGAGCACAAAGGAGCCTTCTGGGTGACAGAAATGTTCTATATCTTGATGTGGTTGGTGGTTTGGGCATCTTACTATAGGTCTGCTGTTGGTCAGTTAAAAAAACAAGCCTCAACCTTGGCTGGGTAGCTCGGTTGGTTGGAGCACTGTCCTGTGCACTGAAAGATTGCCAGTTAGACTAGGTTGCACATACCTAGGTTATGGGTTCCATCCCTAGTCTAGGCGTCTGCAGGAAGCAACCCAATTAATGTTTCTCTCTCTTTCCCAGTTCCTCTCTCTCTAAAATCAATTTAAAAAATATACCCAGGTGAGGATTAATGAATAATAAAAAACCAACCTCAAAGGTAAACTCTTTATTAACCGACTAGAGGCCCAGTGCATGAGATTTTGTGCACCGGGGGGAGGGGGGGGGAGTGGCATGCATCCCTCAGCCCGGCCTGCACCCTCTCACAGTCTGGGACCCCTCAGGGGATGTCCTCCTGCCAGCTTAGGCCCAATTCCCCTGGGGATCGGGCCTAAGCCAGCAGTCAGACATCCCTCTTGCAGTCCGGGGCTCTCGCAGTCCAGGACCCCTCGCTCCTTACTGCCCGCCTGCAGCAGAGGAGGGAGAGCCTCCAATCACTGCCACTGCACTCAGCAGCCATGAGCCAGGGTTCTGGCTGAGCAGCACTCCCCCTGTGGGAGTGCACTGACCACCAGGGGGGAGCTCCTGCATTGAGTGTCTGCCCCCTGGTGGTCAGTGCGTGTCATAGTGACTGGTCGATTTGCATATTAGGCTTTTATTATATAGGACTAGAGGCCAGGTGCATGAATTTGTGCACTGGGGTGGGGGGGTCCCTTCAGCCTGGCCTGTGCCCTCTTGCAGTCCCGAAGCCTCACGATCAATTGCCCCACAGAGAAAGGCCCTGCCCACCTGCCACAGCCTAGGCCTCCCTCTGCAGGGTGATCATGGGGCAATGGCGGGGCCTCTGACCAATCACATTGCACCTGCCTTGGTTGGCCTGGCACCAGTAAGTGTCATAGTGTGATCATCTGGACAGTCCCATTGTTTGGCCGTTAGGCTGATTTGCATATTATGCTTTTATTATTATAGATTGCAGATGAACTGGTTTGTAGACTAAATTTGGTTAAGGTGCTACAGTGACCTATGTTCACATTTCAGAGAGTGTGGGGTTACTAGTTCTGACTAGTTCATTGACAGGCTCCCTGCAGCAGAAAGCAGCTCTGCTGGGGGAGGAGAGGGACATTCCAGGTTTCATGCTCCTCAAAACAGCTCCTCCCATCCGGGTGTCTACCACCAGGTCTTATCAGTTGCCTCTTTATTACAAAGGCTCTCTGGGAGGAAAACCTCTCTAGGAAGAAAGATAATCTCATTTCATGGGCCTGTTAAAATAATCCATAAACCAAATCAGTTAATGGGCAACCTAGTCTGCTTCTCATTCTAGGTTCCTTGGCAACCTGAGCCTGTGGGAGTACAGTTAGTGCATTAGTATTCTTCACTGCAGTTCTACAGTGAAATCTCCAGCAAGCAATTGCTGTTCCCTCACTCTGGTGTCTGTGTGTGTGTGTGTGTGTGTGTGTGTGTGTGTGTGTGTGTGTGTGATTGCGTGACCGTGGGTACACAGAAGCTTATATATCTCTTAAGGATGAGATGAGGATGATCAAGGGTAAGATTCAGGGATGTCTTGATGTCAGCCAGTGCTTTCTTAATGGTACCTCCTCATCATTTCCTGACATTGGCCAAGGTCAAGGAAACTGGTGAGTCACAATGCAATGGGGTGGGTACTGTAGTGTGGGGAATAAGTCCAGGCTGCTATCTGCTAAGAAAAAACACTCTGTCGTGAGTTGGCCTACGATTAGACATATATCTTCTTTTTTCTTAAAAAAATGTATCTTCATTGATTTCAGAGAGGAAGGGAGAGGGAGAGAGAGATAGAAACATCAGTGATGAGACAGAATCATTGATCAGCTGCCTCCTACATGATCGAGGATTGAACCGGCAACCTGGGTATATGCCCCGACTGGGAATCAAACCATGACCTCCTGGTTCATAGGTCAATGCTCAACCACTGAGCCACGGTGGCCAGGCCGATTAGACATAAAGAGTGGCCACTATAAGCTTTAAGGAGAAAACAGTCATTGTTTAGTCTTGACATTTTTCTTGATTTTCTTTCCTTCTTCCTCCTCTTACCTTTTTCAAGAAGGTAAACTCTGAGGGCAAAGGTTAAGTATGAGTCTGAGGAAAGTGGACAGAGACCACAGTGAGCTCGCCATCTCTCTCTCTCTCTCTCTCTCTCTCTCTCTCTCTCTCTCTCTCTCTCTCTCTCTCTCTCGTCTCAGCTTCACAGGTGACCCAGGCCCCGAGACCTGGACAGAGTCCCCACAGCACGGTTTGGAAGGCAAATATCTAACAGCAACATTCCCCAAGTTTTGCTCCAGAGCATACTACTATGTATTCCACGAAGAGAGTGTCCTGGGCTCAGATTAGTTTTAGAAAATCAGTGGATTTTTTTCAGGGCCTTTTCCAAGAAGTGAGATGTATTATGCAGTTTTCAAACTTACTTGACCTCTAGAATAATTTCCTGCAAAACATCTCATGGTATAAGACCTCTTCAGAACACACATGGGGGAAAAGTTATCCAAAGAAATAAAGAACGTCCACGTGCTGGAATGTTCCATGGCAGATCTCCCTCTGGAACCGGACTCACAGATTGTAGGTCCTGGCTTTCTCCCTTTCTTACCACTGAGACATGACTGAGGGCTAAATAAATGAAGTCCCAGTTGCTTTGGTTCACACTTTTTTATTTGCTGTGATTCTTTAAACAGAAATTCTACTGTCCTTCCACTAAAAGTATATAATTTCTTGGCTTTCATAGTGTTCCTCACTTAAAAATGATTTATTTCCATTGCTCTAAGTATATGTGAATCACCCCTCATTTTGTAGGAGCAGCCTAGAAAATGCTTTCCAATCCTGACATTTTAAACTAAAAATCTCACTAAAATCTAAAAATGTTGTCCTAGCTGGTTCAGCTCAGTGGACAGAGCATTGGCCCTTGGACTAAAGGGTCCTGGGTTTGATTCCTGGTCAAGGGCACATACTTAGGTTGAAGGCCCGATCCCGTACCCTAGTCGGGGGTGCATGTGGGAGGCAACCAATTGATGTTTCTCTCTCTCTCTCCTCCTCCCTTCCACTCTCTTTAAAAATTAATGAAAAAATTTTCTTGGATGAGGATTAACAAATATAAATAAATAAATAAATAAATAAATAAATAAATAAATAAATAGTCTAATTTTTAACTGTAGGCATAGACCCAGGATTTATTCTTCAGTGTAGTATCTGACATCGATCCCTCTGATCCCCTCAGCTTTGCTACTATCCCCAAGTTAGCTCAGTGCCCCGCTGTCCACCCTCCAGGAGCTGGCCCCTTGCAGATCCCATTGTTAGCCTGAACACTTCCTTAGGAAGTAGACACATCCTACAACAGCGGAGCCTGGAGCTCTGTTGTATTGCCATCCACCCCCACCCACCAGCATCCAGATGCCTCAAATTCTCAGAATGGAAGAGCTCAGGCTGGTCATGCTGGCTGTTGAGAGAACTGAGCCAGCAGCAGCCTCTGTGGGCTGTGCCCAGGACTCTGGTTTGGCCTGTGTTACTGGAGTACTGGCAGGCAGAAGTAGAAAAGGTACAAATGAATTATTTCTTGCCAGTAGGGCTAATTTGTATCTACTTGAGGCAAAGGGAAAGGCAAGGAGACAAAACTAGTGCCATATATAGACTGAATGGTTGAATCCCCTCAAAATTCATACCTTGACACCTAATCCCCAGTGTGATGGTATTGGGATGGGATTAGGCATGAGGGTGGAGCCCACACATGGGGTTAGTATCATCATTAAAGAGACCTCAGAGAGCTGCCTTCTCTCTTCCACCAAATGAGGTTACAGTGAGAAGTTGGCAGTCTGCAACCTGGAGATGGGCCCTAACCAGACACCAGATCTGTCACTTTTAAAAATATGTATATTTTTATTGATTTCAGAGAGGAAGGGAAAGGGAGAGAGAAACATCAGTGATGAGAGAGAATCATTGACCGGCTGCCTCCTGCACACTCCCCACTGGGGATTGAGCCCACAACCAAGGCATGTGCCCGACCTGGAATTGAACCGTGACCTCCTGGTTCTTGGTGGAGGCTCAAACACCGAGCCATACGGGCTGGGCCAAATCTGTCAGTCTTAATCATAGACCTCCCAGCCTCCAGAAGTGTGAGAAATAAATGTTTGTTGTATAAGCTACCCAGTCTATGGTATTTTGTTATAGCAGCCAGAATTAAGCTGTATATCAGGGATGATGTATTGCCTATTTGTGTATTGCTGCATCATGTTAAACGTAGGTGTAACCCTCAATGAGTAATAGCTGAATGAGCCTGGGTAAGTGGAAATCACTTCACCAGAAGAATTAACAGTGAGGAAAAGATGATTGAAAGTTAGAAGCTTGGGTCTGCACCTACCTCTGCCACTTTATTAGTCAAGTGACCTTGGATGATTTGTTTTATAGCCAGTTTCTCATGAGTAGCATGGAGTTATTCATCCTTCTACCTATGTCTTGTGTGTATCTGCATAGAAATATGTTTGGAATGATTTACAAATGTTAATATGTTTTGTTTTGTTTTTGTGGACTAGGGAATTGGATGGCTTTTCCTTTTATTTTTGTATTTTTCACTAATATCTAATTTTTTAAAGATAAAAATCTGTTATATCCCACATGCTGTCATTTTTAAATTGTAATCATATGATAAAGCAATGAAATATGATACTTTTGAGGGTTGTTTGTTTTTGTTAATCCTCACCCTAGGATATTTTTCCCATTGATTTTTTAGAGAGTGGAATGGAGGGGGAGAGACAAACATCGATGTGAGAGACACATCAAGTGGTTGCCTACTGCACCCTCACCGATGATCGAGCCTGAAACCAAGGTACATGCCCTTGACTGGAATCGAACTCGGGACCCTTCAGTCTGAGGGCCTGAGCCAAACTGGCTGGGGCTGATACTTTTGAGTTTTTGAAATGGGAGAAGCTTATAAAAAATTCCCCTAAACCAAGTATCATTTCTTTGGTTTCTTTTTTCCTAATTTGTGTGTACTTAAAAAGGTGTTTGTATTTAATCTTTTAAGTAGATAGTCTCCTCCCTTCTTCTCCACTAATAAGTCTTGGAGGAATTCTTAGTAACATGAAGAGTAGTTCTAAGAAAATATTGCAAGAAATAACACATCACCTTACACCGGGAAGAGTGGCAGATCTTTAAAAACCTAATACCATAAAGGATTTAAAAAAAACAAAAACCAGGAAAACAAAACAAAACCCATTTAACCAATGAAGTGTCACTGTCTTATTAGAATTTATATTCTTATTAGAATTTAAACAGGGATATTTGAAATTAAGAAAGAAAGGTCCAGAGGTCAGATGGGCTCCAAATTGGGTGGCACCTTATTTCTTCAGCTACTTGCATGTCCATTCATGGACCTCTAACAATCAATAAACTGTGTAACTTGGAAGAATTTCAAAATACTATTTTTTTTTGTCACAAAGAAATTCTTCCAATTGAAACGAGAATTAATTTAAATACTTTACAAATGCTTCAAGTGAGAATATAAAGAAAGCTAACCAGCAGATATTTATCTATGGTGCTAAAACATAGGCACATTTTCCTTTAAATATTTGAGATTCTGTCAACAGTACCTCTGTTATCTTCATTCAAATTATTCTTATATCCTAACACAATGGAGCTTCTACACTGGTGGAGTGTTGCCAGGGGATTTCAACAGAGATTGAAGGCAACATAACCAAAAGGCATAGTTTAAATTGGCTTGGGAATGAATGGGCTCCTTATCAGAGCAGCTGAAGCTGTATATAATTAACAGCATCTGTCAACATTCACAGGGCCCCATATAGAACAGGCAGGTCCACCAGCTACCTCCAGCTTCTGGCACCTCAAACTCCACAGGACCAGAAAGACAGCTCCAAGCCATCACTGGAAGGGCACTGATGCACTTTGGTGATACTAGCAAGACCAAAAAGCAACTGCTAATTACTAGTAATGTTACCTAGAACAGTTTTGTTAAGATTAGCACTGAGACTTCAAATTAGCCAGATAGCATTATTTTGTGTTGAATAAACTTGTGGGCAGAAAATGAAAATAAAATATGTATAAAACTATGAGATAAGTTTATATGTATTTGCGATTGCTGATTTTTAAATCGTGTTATTTTTTTTTATAAAGGGTATGAAAATTAACTCCTAACCTCCCTTTTAATACGATAAATTCTCAATTTTATTCAGCTTGAATATCTCTGTATGAAGAGTATTAAATTCATTTGGTGGCAATTTCTAGTTGTTTTTGTATGTGGTAAACACATTTCAATCATGAACATGTACAAAACCAAATAAAATCCAGAGAAAATTTCATTAAATAAATTTATTTGTTAAAATAATTTAACTCCAAATACAACTGTTGAATTTGCAGAGTTATAACTACAATTCGTGTTTTAATTGAAATGTCAAGGTTTAACAACTGACATTGTTACAAAACAATAAACTGTTGTTAAATTTTTAAATGGTCAGTTGTATTAGAGCTCAACAATTAACTGTGAACTATATTTATCTCTGGGAAACCCCAAATCAATAATGATAAGTCTGTTTCCAAAATCCACTGCAGTCATTCTTGAAACCCTGATCAAGATTTAATAGATGCACAATGACATGTTAATTAAAAAAAGAAAAGACCCCCATAGTCTTTAAGATTTGATTGGCTAAGGAGACATTTAAAGCTTACCCAGTGCTAACACAGGACTACCGAGAAGAACAAAAAACTAAAAAACAAAACAAACAAAAACCAACAGCAACAAACAAAATAAGCACTTTCATATTCACACATAAAGAGACAACATTCCCACTGGACAACTCTTGAAAACAAATAGCAGACATCCTTAGGCAACATTTTTTATATAGAAAAGCAAATATCAGTAGTTTTACCACAGAAAAGTGATGGCAACTGTAGTAATTAGTCACGCTCGGTCCTAATTCTACAAACCAAAAGGAGAAAATCACCAAAGCACCTTTCAATAGTTTAAGAAAGATTTTATGTAATACTTTTGATCAGATGCTGGCTTGTTTTGTGTAAGTTGAACAAAATGAAAAGCATCAGTTACCGTCACTATCACAGCTTAAAAGAACCCAAAAAAGCTGCAACATAAAACAACAACAAAAATTTAACAAATGCTGCCTTTGTATAAAAGTAAAACAAGACAAAGCAAAACCAACAAAACTTATAAAATAGCTAAAAAAAAAAAGTGGGTCTTTGGATCAAACCATAATATTTTTAAGGCATGTTAGAAAAACTTCCACTTATCTAGTTGCTAGTCTGATCAGGGCATAAAATAATAGTGATACAAGGTCACCAACATTTCTCTGTAGCCACTATTATTTCATGTGACAACAAATTTAATCTTCCTGTTCTTAAGCTTTTTATTAACATCTCAACAAACACATTCATTCAAGCTGAGTTATATTCATACCAGATGAAATACCAACAGTAAGAGCACACGAGGGTTTCCACGTTTCTGGATATCGCCGTTGACGTTTTGTCCCCAAGTACGTAGGAAACACTGTGATCAGGCAGCCAAGTTAGTTATTAACATCTTTACAGTGAAAGCCCACCTTACTGTCTGACACGAACACTTCTAACTAAAACCCCAATTTCTAAATAATCTTTTCACCTTACATTTTGCCATACCTTTCATATTATTAAACTTATTTTTCTTATCTGCATAGCAATCCATTAGGTAAAACTGTAGAATCTTTATAGAGGTTTCTAATGTGGAATCTTAGTTGTCATAAATTGCTGTTAAATATGGAATTCTATCATTCTGAGAAGTTAGAGGCGTCAAAACTCAACCAATTCACTAACAAATATTTATATTTCAGTAGAGAAATCATCCTTCTTAAACCTTTGATTTCTTTACAGGTTGAGTCAAATCAACTTTTTTACACGATAGAATTTGTTTCAATGAAATTGATTAGAACTTTTTGTCCTATAAACAAGGTGCTTCATAATGGGGGTTTCTAAAAAAATCTATACTGAAGAATGGAAACATTCATGATTCAGACTTAACAACTCTGGCCTGGTTTTACCCACACACTTGTTTTCTCATCTATAAGAAGTTACTACCCACCTTTTTTCTATCCTTTAAGCTTACTGCCAGTTTACTAAACACTGGGGGCTACCAATGATTTCAATGATGTTTAACAAACACATAAATAATTTAAAAGAAAAAGATGTTTTTGATAATTATTTTCTGCAGCACGGATTCTCAGTATAGGCGATCATCTCTGACTTGTGCCAAATTCTTAGGAACGATAAAACACACATGCACACACAACATACACTATTCTCTCAGTTACACACATAAGACCAGAGGTTACTTGCACAAGAGTGTGGAACAACAAAATGTGGGGTGGTATGTAGACCACAGGCTCAGCGATATTGCAGTTCCAAAGGCCAAATTTACCTTGAAAATCAGCTTAAGGTACTCTCTTTAGCATTTATAACTCTGAGGTTAGGTAAAAAACCTTCCTACACTTGACTGTATAGGTTTTTCCTGTGCCATTAGTCATGCAAACGATAAATACTTCACGGCTATGAAAACCAGAAATGTTGAAGCTTGAGCACCTTTTCAAAACAAAATATTCTCTAGCTTTATTTGCCACTTCAGTAATCAGGGCAAAATTGTTACAGGAAAATCTTTATATAATTCTCCAGGAAAATTAAAGATAAAAGACTTTTTTTTTTGTCTCTTACCTTCCACTCTATAATTTATGTTCTACTCTTAAGCCCAAATTATTTCACATGGTTATTCAATCTTTTTAAATGCCTGCAATAAAGCTCTGCTACAAGCAAACTTGATTTGGAAAGCAGGTTAACCAAGAATCACACCACAACCATAGCCCTTAAAGGCAAGAAGGAATTTGCTGCTTTAACAAACATAAAAATGCAAAATACTTGTACTGTCCTGTGAGGTTTCTGCAAACGGGAACATATGGATGCAACATGGCTTCATTTTCCTTACATGATGGTACTAGTTCAGCTACTACTAGAACGCTTCTTGTTAGTAAGGCTGCGCAGTTTCTTTGCATCACAGTTGCTTCCTTCTTGTTCAGAAATGTAATAAAGACCATATCTGCTTGATTACCAGAGGGTGGGTTTGGGGCTTTAATTCAGATCAAACCCTTGTGAGAGCCTCCATTTTCTGTGGCAAAGCAGGTGACTTTACACTTCTAAAGCGAGACTGTATGTTTACACAACCTGTTTTGACTTTTGCTCTAGCAAGGACTGATGCATGAGTTAGTTCTGTGTCACAAATTAGAATAACATCTACAATTAAGCATCAATTTTGAAAAACAGAAATGTGTCAGTTGAGCAAAGAATCTCTCCCTGTAATGCTGTTGGCAGGTCAGCTGTTATCTTACTTGACAGAATACATTGATTAGAAGCACTATCTCAATTCCTGAAATTCAGTACTCTTGTAGGAAAATATTTCTCCTTTACTTATTATTATTATTTTTTTTTTTACAGAAGATAAAATATTTTAATTGTAGTGGTCATAGGAATTCTTCTGGTTTCTCTCTCATGATTACTTTTTATACAATAGTTGCTTCGGTCAACTCAGCGACGATGCCATCGTTGCTTTCAAAGGAGATCACCCTGTAGATTGATTGGCTATGCCTCAAAGTTGCAGGTGCGTCTAGGAGACTGAGGACAATGGTGAAAACTGTAGTTACTGAACCCAAATGTTACTCAGAGATATCAACGGACAATCACTGCTGAATTCTGAATGAGGGCTGCTATTTCACCATAGATTCACACCACACATCCTGCAAACTCTGCAGTCGGGCAGACGAGGCTTGTATCACCTATGATACTGGGCAAAGCCTGTCCAGGATCGGCATTTCTGAATGCTATTGTATGTTACATGCAGAACAGCATGGGTCATCTTTGTCAGGCTGCGCAGCATAGTTCATCTGCCTCACAATTTCTGCGAAGAGTTCGTCCACCATTGTTTTACTCTTAGCAGAAGTCTCCATGAAGGGGCAGCCCCACTCTTCAGCAAGGGCTCTACCTTCACTGGATGACACTTCTCTCTCACTTTCCAGGTCCACTTTGTTCCCAACCAAGATGACTGGCACTTTCTCATACCTAGGAGAGAATACACAAAACACACATATATTGTAAAAGTTAGCACAAACTTCAGGTAACATGTATTTTCTCTATTATTCTACTACAAATATTCTCTTTTGTTGCATGAAAACTTATTTGCCCACTGGCTTGACAGATATCTACCTCAGGGCATTCAGCAGAGGCTCCCATAGTGAATCATATACAGGTTTTTTTTTAAATGATGTCTTTTAATTAACCAATTACACACCCTTTAAAATCAATTTACCTTTTCAGATATATCTGGAAAACTATTCTCAGAATAAATCTTCTTAGATCAATTATTTTAAATTTTTTTCATTATAAGAGATGCTTTCTCAATATTTTTTTAACATTTCAGTTGATGAAGTAATATACTTGAGTAAACAATTTATAATTATCAGCATTTTACTATTCTCTGAAATATACAAAATTGATCATGTTCTAATAGTTCCAAAATAAGAAAAAAGCTTGTAGAAATCATGAGGATGAAAACCTTCAAAAAAAGCTACACTCTATCCCTTTATAAAACTACTAGAGGCCCGATGCACGAAATTCGTGCAAGGGGCTTGGCCCTCGCAGCTGCAGCGGCTGCATCGGCCTTCGCAGCCTGGCTTTGTCCCGAGGCTATCCAGTCTAATTAACATATTACGCTTTTATTATTATAGACTAGAGGCCGGATGCACGAAATTCGTGCAAGGGGCTCAGCCCTTGCAGCTCCAGCTTTGTCCAGGTCATCCAGAAGGACATCCGGAAGGTTGTTCGGCTGTCTGGTCTAATTAGCATATTATGCTTTTATTATTATAGATTATACTTTAGCCAGTTGAAAGATAATTATGTTTCTTTTCAGCCTGACAAGGATTAAGCATTTCAATTTGATATTATCTCTTCTTTTCCTTCCTAACTAGAATAGGCGTGCTAGAAATTGAATGTGTGTGTGCCTCCCCCACCCCATTCATATTCTGAAATCTAATTCCCAATGTAATGGTATTTAGGAGGTCAGGCTGTTGGGAGGTCATGAGGTCATGAGGGTAAAGCCCTCATGAATGGGATTAGTGCCCTTATATACTAGTAAGAGACACCCTTACTCCTACAGCCAAGTGAGGACACAGCAAAAAGAACAGTCTGTGAACTAGGGAAGTGAGCCCTCACTAGACACTGAATCTACCAGAGCTTTGATTATGGACTTTCCAGCATCTAGAACTGAGAGAAATAGATGTCTATTGTTTAAACCACCCAGTCTATGGTATTTTTGTTATAGCAGCCAGACTAGACTAAGATAAGGTGTCTCTGAATGAACATGTCTGGTAAAAGCTAAACTAATAAAGATAACAAATGATATGAAAAGAACAAAGCAAAAAGATCCTAAATCAATTTGGAACCTAAAGATGATACTTTCTACAATGGTTATTCACTGTATAACAGTTTTACTTTAAACATCATTTTAAAAGCTTTTGTGATTGCAATATAAACCAGTGTGTGTGTGTACTTTCCCTTAAGCAGAATGCATCTATAATTTATAAAAGAAGTAAACTGCAAAACTGCACACAAGTGATAACACATGTGACTGGACACAGCTAATCTGTCCGAAGAGAAAACTACATAGCCAAGACTTTACTGAGGCAGGAGTCGTATAGAATTTTTATCATTCAGGAAAAATAGGCAGGAATGTTAGCGACAATACTTCTACAATTTCATCATCCTTTCAAGATGGTTCTCTCACTCACCCTAACATGTAAAGCAAACTATATTCCCAACAGAATCTCTTTTTTTTTCCTTTGGCACTAGATCAAACCGAGAGTGGTCTCAATATGAGGGCATATTCTAGGCAGTGTGCCATTTAGCAATCTGAAATATAAAAACAACTTAAAAATGAGCGGGGAGAACAACATCCACAGTCAAAGCTAGAATTTGGATATTACCATATTGCAGAAAATGGGTTTGAAAAATTTACATCAAAGAGCTTTGTATGAATGCACTGTAAACCAACTGTGCCTATGCTTGCTGGCCTCAGGTCACACAGAGAGCTCTGAACACAGGACACAAGGGTTTTCCACATCCAGGACTCTTACACCGTCAATGATATGTATCCTTGGCCTCTGGGTGGACAAATGGCAATGAGAACGAAGCTGCATTACAAACCCAATACATCAGCTGCTTCACACATAAGCCTTCTTGACCTGCTGTATAGAGAAGCTCTGTAGGGAGCAAACACTGCCTACAGTGTTAGGACAATGTCAGTTCCTAATCTGTTTTACTTGCAAAGATATAACTGCATTTTCTTTTTCTTATGAGGCTATATATACACACACACACACACACACACACACACACATATATATATATGTTACAGTGTGCTCTAGAATGCTTTGTTTGGCAGTGAAGTAAAATAAACATTAATACAATTCAATAAAACTGGTTGAATTTAAGTTAAAAATTAATTTCAATCTGTTCACAATATGTAATAATAAAAAGGAGTGATAAAACATCACTTTACATTATTAGTTAAGTGATAAATATTGTAACAAATACTTCTTAGTTTCAAAAGAGTATTATATATAAAAAATATTTCTTATATTTTTTAATTAAAAACTACAAATATGTAGATTTTCGAAACTTGTGAACTGGCATACTGTTTGAATAAAGACTCTGAATAAATATTACCAACAGATTCTCAAAAGGGCAACGAAATACTGCAAACATAGGTCTATATATAATAACATTTAATAATTGTTAAATAAAGATGGTAATTTAGTCAGTATCAGAGAACCTAACCTGTCCATTAGATCACTAGCCAAACTCAGTCATCTTTTTTTTTCTTTCTGATTTTGAGAGTATGTTTATTAAAGCTGGGGACAGGGAAACAAAGGAAGGGCTTAGGACAGAAGAAGCAACAGGAGGGAGCCCAGGCAGGGCTGCTTTGACCCTCTAGATTAGGGGTCCTCAAACTTTTTAAACAGGGGGCCAGTTCACTGTTGAGGGCCGGACTATAGTTTAAAAAAAAAACTATGAACAAATTCCTATGCACACTGCACATATCTCATTTTGAAGTAAAAAAACAAAACGGGAACAAATACAATATTTGTATTTGCATGTGGCCTGCGGGCGGTAGTTTGAGGGCCCCTGCTCTAGATTCTAGATTTGTTTCTAGAGTCTAGAAACAAAGAAGTGAGCCACACAGGGCAGTATGGACTCACTGAGAAGTAACAGTCACAGTAACAGAAGTGAGCCAAGGCGGGGCTGCTGTTAGCGCACTGAAAGGTCAGAGAAAAGGGTGCATTGCAGGCAGGTTCAGGGGTTAGCCTGGGATGAACTGCCACTGCCTGTTGCTCCTGTGGTTGCAAGTCTCGTGGAGACAGAGTTTAGGAGAGAAAAGTAAAGTTGCACGCCTGAGAGGGAAGAAAGGTGTGGCATGCTTCAGAGAGAGACCCTCCTCCCCAAGGTCTTTTCTAAAACCAAGAAGCTAAAGAAACTCAGATTCACATTCTCAGAATACTTTAAAAGACTGAATAAGATCTTCAGGAAGAAAAGATATTATGTGCATTTCATAATACCGATCAGTGATTCATTTTTGTCTCTCTGTCAACACTAAAATAGGAGACAGTGGAAAACATATAAACTAGGACAGGGGTCCTCAAACTTTTTAAACAGGGGGCCAGTTCACGTCCCTCAGACCGTTGGAGGGCCGAACTATAGTTTAAAAAAAAACTATGAACAAATTCCTATGCACACTGCACATATCTTATTTTGAAGTAAAAAAACAAAACGGGAACAAATACAATATTTGTATTTGCGTGTGGCCCGCGGGCCGTAGTGTGAGGACCCCTGAACTAGGATTTGGAGGCTCAGTTTCCAGTCCAGCCACTCGGAGGCTGAAAGACAGAGCAAATCATTTACTCTACTCATCTGTATTTCACTTCCTTGTCAGTAAAAAAGGGAACAAGAATATCTGTTCCCACTTAACACAAAAGGTTGCTGAAAAGGTCAAAGGAGATAATGCAGGAAAAAGTACTAGATAAATGTAGTGTTGTGTTTCTTTCCCCTTCTGCACACTGAGACCACAGCGTCAGTAAGTTAAGACGCAGGAGATACTAATCAAGGGAGGTGAAGAGCTCCTGAGGAGAGGTGAACCAAGTCAGGGTGCTGGTGCGGTGTGGTCAGACAGTCAAAAGAGAAAGAGAAGGAGTCAAAAGGAGCACAGCAGCTACCTGATGTCAGTCTATCCCTTCTCCGGTCCCCGGGCTGAGAGTATCACAGTAATGAGGAACTAGAAAAGTGACCCTGCCTTCCCCAAATACAGACACATGTGGGGAAGGGTTAGGTGGCTTTAGGTTGGGATGATGGAATAGGTCCTATACGTGGAAATAAGATTTGGAGAAACCTGGACCCTTCTTAAGAAGATGAGTGAGGAGAAGGGAAAAACCAAAGAGTTATGTTGACAGAATAGAAGAGGGCATGAGGAAACTGGTTTTGCTCTCTGATGTGGCATATTAAAAAACAAACACTAATTTGAAAGAATATATGCACCCCTATGTTTATTGCAACATTATATACAACAGCCAAAATTTAAAAGCAGCCCAAGTGTCCATCAGTAGACGAGTGGATAAAAAAGCTTTGGTACAGTAACACTATGGAATAAATACAACTTGGCCATAAAAAAGAACAAAATCTTGCCTTTTGTGATAGCCTGGCCAGGCCTGGACAGTAGAATGCTTAGTGAAATAAGCCAGTCAAAGAAAGACAAATGCCACATGATTTCATTTATTTGTGGAATCTAATGAACAAAATAAACTGACAAACAAAATAGAAACAGACTCATAGAGAGAGAACAGACTAATAGCTGTCAGAGGGGAGGGGGGCTGAAGAACTGGGTGAAAAAGGTGAAGGGATTAAGCAAAAACAAACAAACAAGCAAGCAAAAAACAGACAGACAACAGTATGGTGACTGCCAGAGGGCAAGGGGGTTGAGGGGAGGTCCGAAGAGGGCAAAAGGGAGTAAAATGGTGGCAGAAAAGAATTTGGGTGGTGAGCACACAGTACATTATGCAGATGATGTGTTGTAGAGTTATATACTTGAAACCTGTATGGTTTTATTAACCAATGCCACCCCAATAAAAAATGTAAAAAAATTAAAAGGACAGAAAACAAACGGCAGCAGCAAGACACTCAAAGTATTCCAGTCATAGAACTGCTTCTAGCTAGTTTTGTGAATTTAGAAAATTAACTTAATTTCTTGGTTCTTCTGTTTCTTGAACTTTAAAACGAATTGGACTAGAGAATTTCTAAGATGTTCTTAAGCTCTGAAGTTAAAATCAGAACAGACATAGTGGGTCACTCCTGTAATCCACACATACCAGAGTATTTGCTCAGAGCTTCTGGTCTAAGAACAACACCTAGCAGGACGATCTTTACAAGAGATATGAAAGGGCACATCAGGAGGAAGGCCAAAAGGTAGGAGAAAACCTCAACAGATTCTGTGGGGCCAGGACACCAAGCAGCAGAGATTTTCGACTCCAACCAAAGCAGCTACAGCCAACATGCTGACTCATAGGCAGAAAGCACTTCAGGACCAAGGCAGTTCTATTTCACTGACAATACTGTTCAAACACAAAAACGTGGGATGGTTTTAACTATGTGAATACTGAAGGCTCTATTGAAAACTGCCTGTCACTGCATAAGTAACTCATAATAAACAATCATGTATATTTATTCATCCATTTAACGCATACTTATTTGATGAGAGACTACTATGTGCTAGATGCTATTGTAGGCACCTATAGATACATCAATGAATAAAACAAAGATATCTGCCCTCACAATAATGATAGTCTAGCAGAGGAGACAGACATCCTATATAATAAAAGGCTAATATGCAAATTGTCCCCTCGGGAGTTCGACCAACTGGGAGCTCAACCGCTAGCTATGACGTCTGCTGACCACCAGGGGGTGGCGTGGAAGGCGAAAGGCCCCAGCCTGCAGCTGGCAGCCGGGGAAGGAAGGCCCTGAACGCAGGCCAGGACTAGGGATCCTACCCGAATTTTGTGCACCAAGCCTCTAGTCAACAGTAAATTATAGGTTTACTGCAAGGTGTTAAGCGCAATGGGAAAAAGAAAATGTACATCAGCAAAGGAACTGTTGGGCACAGGTTCAATTTGAAATTACACGACCAGGGTAGGCCTTGTTGGGAAGGTAGCCTATGAGCAAAGACGTGCAGGGAGTAAGGGAGTTTGCCAAGCAAGAACCTGGGGGAAGAGTATTTCAGGCAGGATATGGACTAGACAATGTGAAAGCTGGTGCGACTGGGTATGGTGATTCAAGAAATAGCAAATGGCCTGTGGGGTGGATAGCTTCCTGCAACTCCTGCAGCCAGAAATCCTGCAGCTAGGAAACTTGCTCATTTGAGGCTAAATGGGACTGAGGAATCTGGGTAGCAGACGTAGCCTCAGCAGACAAATGTGACAAATATGACAGGGTCAACTATACTGCTAGGAAAACTAAGCATTTGGTTAGTGGGGATGGCAGTTACTTCTTTCCATGTCCTATATTTATTAATAGTTTTGTGCATTGTGTTCATTTTGTCCCTTTTCTAAATATCACTTGGGAATAAAGTTGAAGATGCAAAATTCTAAAAATATTTAATGTATGTATTATTGTTAACCTGACCATGAGCAGGATACCATCTTGTCCACATCTTAAACATCAGCTGGATTCTCATCAACTTTAGTGCATCTTCCTTGATATTTCCTTTAAGAGCATGACCAAGGTCATACAGTGGCTGCTGTTTATAGTCTGTGAACAAATACTTGTGTTATTAACATGAATTTTCATATTATTGTATTCATGAGCATGATTACATAATGTATTTTTTTATATATATATCTTATTGATTTTTTACAGAGAGGAAGGGAGAAGGATAGAGAGTTAGAAACATCGATGAGAGAGAAACATCGATTAGCTGCCTCCTGCACATCCCCCACTGGGGAAGCGCCCGCAACCAAGGTACATGCCCTTGACCGGAATCGAACCCGGGACCTTTCAGTCCGCAGGCCGACGCTCTATCCACTGAGCCAAACCGGTTTCGGCTACATAATGTATTAATAAAAAAACTAGTTCTTTTAAGCAACTGCTTAATATATCGAATGAAACTTCAGAAATATTGGCTTGAGTATCACTTAGCTGTACAATGTTGATGGACTTAGTGAGGCAGCTTTGTAAATATGAATAGTTACAAGCGTTTGATGTGTTATAAAGACAAAATGTCAAGAATACTTGATGATTAAATCACTTCCATGACAATTTTACTAAAGTTATGTTTGAACTTCTTTAGTGATGCAACAAAAATGGGTTTTCTTCCTTTTTTCCTTGCTCATATTAAATACATAGTACTTAGGAAAAAAATAGTCTCTGGAAAGAACTAAATAGATAGAGAGGAAAATGAGAAACATTCTTACTCTCATCATCGTGAGACTAACCACTATAACTTTTGCTGTATATCTTTTTAGACTATTTACATATAGATATACATTTTTATAAAAAAGGAGCTTCAATTTTCATGTACTATCAGGAAGCTTTCCATTGCAATACATGCTATGCCTACACAGTATTCCATTTTATAGAATCTATGCAATAACTATACCATAATTTAACTATTCCCACCCCCCATTAATGCATATGAAGGGTTCTCATCCCCTCACTTTTTTCACTAACATAAACAACAATCTGATGAACTATACCTAGAAGTGTGATTTCTGTCTCAAAGGTGCACATAATATGTGTGTATGTGTCTGGCACACCCTTTGAACCAGAAAAACCTTATTTCTAGGTTAGTTCATCAGATTGCTGTGTGTATATGAGTGCACAGACACACACACACACACACACACACACACACACAGTCTCAAAGGACATCCTGAAATGCATACTAAAAACAACAGTGCTTAAGTTAAGAGTGCCCGTTTCCCCACCCTTGGAACAGAAATTTTTAATCTTTCAATACAGTATTATGGCAGTTCTACAGAAAGGACTGTTTTTGGCTGGGAGGTAAAGTCTCCTACCACAGCATGCTTGCATGAAACATCAGTACTTCTTGTAAGAAAAACATGAGCTAAATAAGGCTGCCCTCTTCCTCTAAAGTGACTTGTTTTGACATGACTAAATATTTAATTTTAAAGGGCATTTCTGGTAATTTAGCTTAAATAATGAAAGGAAACCACAATCTTTTGCCCTGACTTTCTCTCGGTTTCAGAATTCATACTGAAGAAGAACAGAGAAACTGTAAATGTAGTGTAAAAATTAAGTTAAGGAGAGTAATGATACAAATAAGATATTTAAAGCTTTCAGGGATATTCCATGCCATTGTAAATGAAAATAATCTGCTTTCATAGAAATCAAGAATAGAAATTTTATCAGAAGACTGGATTTCTAACTGTTTGATTGTGAGGGATCAACTGATCACGACCATGTAACTCAGGCATTTTAAATGTTTTAAAAAAAACCATTAAGGGTGCTCACTTTGTCAGTACATATACTAAAACTGGAATGATACAGAGAAGATTAGCATGGCTCTGGCACAAATGACAGGCAAATTCATGAAGCATTCCATATTTTTAAGACTATCAGCTGGTTTCTCAACAGAGATTTGCAGCCTAGAAGGGACTGGCATGAAATATTAAAAGTGATGAAAAGAAAGGACCTACAACAAAGACTGCTCTATCCAGCAAAGCTAGCATTTAGAATCGAAGGACAGATAAAGAGCTTCCCAGACAATAAAAAGCTAGAGTTTATCACCACCAAACCAGTATTATGAGAAATGTTAAAGGGTCTTTTTTTAAGAAGAGAAAAAAAAGGATTAAAAAATGAATAATAAAATGGCAATAACTACATACCTATCAATAATCACTTTAAATGCAAATGAATGACATGCTCCAATCAAAAGACATATGGTAGCTGAATGGATAAAAAAACAAGACCTTCACATATGCAGTCTAAGAGACTCACTTCAGGTGAAAGGAGACACAGAGAATGAAAATAAAAGGAAAAAGATACTTTATGAAAATAAAAACAAACAATACTTATAGCAATACTTATACCAGACTAGACAGACTTTAAAACCAAGGCTACCACGAGACAAAAAGAGACCCAGCAATTCTACTACTGGGTATTTATCTGAAGAAACCCAAAGCACTAAATTAAAAAGACATATACATCTATATGTTCATTGCAGCATTATTTACAACTACAGGCCCAGTGCACGACATTCGTGCACTTCGAGGGAGGGTCCTCTCAGCCCAGCCTGTGCCCTCTTGCAGACTGGGAACCCTCGGGGATCGGGCCTAAGCTGGCAATCAAACATCCCCCAAGGGATCCTTAGCGCTGCTGCGGAGGCAAGAGAGGCTCCCGCTACCTGCGCTGCACTCGCCAGTCGTGAGCCCAGCTTCTGGCTGAGTGGCGCTCCCCCTGTGGGAGTGCACTAACCACCAGGGGGCAGTTCCTGCATTGAGCGTCTGCCCCCTGGTGGTAAGTGCGCGTCATAGTGACCGGTCGATTTGCATACTAGGGTTTTATTATATAGGATAGACAAATAAGGTGCTAGAGATTACTTTCAAGTTAGGGAAAACACAACAAACAAACAAACAATATAAAGACTGTGATAACTGTAACAAAGAAAGCAACTACTACTGATTAATATACAATAACTTGGGCAGACCAATGTTACATGAGGTGATCAATAAAGGCATCACTAGGGAAATGAAATCCAAGCAGAAACTTGAAGTTGAGAATTGAGTTAGCCATAAAAAACCAGGGACATTTTAGACATAAGGAAAATAAAATATAACAGACAGGCAGTAGGAAAGTGCTAGGCTTATTCAAGGAAAAAACAAACAAGACCAGCATGGCTAGAACATAAAGAGCAAGGGGGAAGAAAAGCATGAGAGATGACTGAAGAAGAACCAGGGGGTGCTGTTCTAAGAACAGAAGAAAGCCATTAGAGGTCTTTCAGCAGTGAAGTTACATGGCTTATGTGTTAAGGATCAGTATAGCTAGTATACAGAAATGGATTTTAGGGACACAACAAGCAGCATGAAAGTAGTTAGGAGATGACTGTAGTGTTCTAGGCAACAGATAAAGATGACTGGAAGTGGGATGAAGGCAACAATAGTAAAAATAGGTAAGATTTCAAATATATTTTGGAGGAGCACCAAAAATACATAATAATGGACTGCTTGAAGGAGACAAGGTGGGTAGTGGTTTTGACAAAATAAGTAATGACCCATGTGTAAACTATTGTATTTAGAATGATAATTTTATCTTATGACTTAAGAGCATAAGATTCCAATGGAACGACCATATATGCCTCCTATTACTCTGTTCCTAATATACCTGCACTGTGATCATGTTTAAAATTATCTTGGTTATCCAAATAACTACTCTTCTAAAGGAACTTTTAGTACATGGTGTTCTTAATAAACTTTAAACACAATACTTCAAATATCCATGTAAAAAAGAAAAAATATAATGATGACTAAATTTAGTCATTTTTTTATTTATTGGAAATGAAGATTATCCACACAACTAATGCATTATTTGTGAGGAAGTGTTTGCAACTAGAAGCCTCATGCCTTATCATTTAGGAATCAAATGCAAAAATTGTCTAAATAAACCAGTTGAACCTTTTTTTAAAAAAAGCAAAATATCTGAGATACCAGAATAAGGTAGAGTAAAGCAGTTGCTGGTCTATATTTGATACTTTAATGTGTAGCTAACTTTCAATCTGCATTTTAATGTACATTCAGTTACCAAATCAAAAATATCATTTTCAAATCTGTTAATAAAGTATTATCTTCTTATGTAATTTAAATAGCAGGGAAAATTCAAGCTTGGACACATATATGAAGAATACTCAGCTTTAATTTACCAAAGGAACAAAGGTGTTCAGACATATCTTCAATGAGAGTTGAAATCTGAAACCTGTGCATTAAGAAATAGGTCCACTTGCCCTGGCCAGTATACTAAATGGTTAGAGCATCAGCCCATACATGGAAGGGTGGAGAGTTCAATCCCTGATTAAGGGCATGTACTTGAATTGCAGGTTCGATGCCCAGCCCTGGTTGGGGCGTGTGGGAGGCAACCAACCCATCTCTCTCTGTCTCTCTCTCTTTCATACTCCCTTCCCTCTCTTTCACGCTCTCTAAAAATCAGTGCAAAAATATATACTCAGGTGAGGATTAACAAAACAAAACAAAAAGAAATAGGTTCACCTATTATACTTGAAAAGACTAAATTGAGTCAATTGTTCAGGAATATGCAATTTGAACTGTTACCTAAATTCATAAATTAAAAGATATATATATATATATATATATATATATATATATATATATATATATTCTCAGCACACCTTCATTTCAGAACTCTTGGCAAAAAAGTTTATGAATGAAAACTTATATGTATCTGGTATACAAAGTTCAAATTACAAATACTTTTTAAAAGCTACTTTTGAATGAAGAGGACTTAAGGATGCATCTAAGCTATGACGAACTAAGACTTTTTAGAACTTTAAAAATTATTAATAGAAGAGCTTTGTCCTGGAAAATTTCTTTTGATAGTAAGATCTTAAAATATTTATTTCCAAATTACTAAATACAAACAGCACCAAAGTAAAAAAAAAAAAAAAAAAAAAAAAACCCAAAAAACAAAACACACACACACACACACACACACACACACACACACACAAATCTACCAGCTTTCAAGAAAGCTCAGGTTATTGGACCAATAGAATTAGCATTTCTTCTCTCCAACAGTAAACAGCTCGGGGGAAGAGGACATCAAATATATATGACATGTAACTGGTTGGTTCTTCTGTCATAAGATTGACTGCTATCTATTAAGGAGGTTTTTTTCATTTGAACCAGGAGAAGTAACAGGTGACAGATGGAAAAGGCAAAACAAAACAAATGCACAATAAAGAAAGGAGCTGAAAACTATCATTATTGTTAGAGATTAGGTGCCCAGCAGCTGCCAATGGAGAATGAGGAGCTACAGATACTTTCACAGGTTTCACGTCAACACTGAAGTAAAAGAAGTTAGAAACAGTTATAAGAAATCATGGTGGAAGCAAGGGAGAATGGGTGTAAAGCAAAAAGTCTCCCATAGTCCCTAGTAGTAATCAGGTTGAGATGAGAAGCTGTAACAACAGGTCAAATATACTAGTGATTACAGGGGATGGGCAGAGCAAGAATTAATTGGATGTGAGAAAATATGTCCCTTTATTTTCATCCCCACTATAAAACCACTTTCATTCCCCAAATAACTCATATCTGAGATATCTGAGCTATGCAACAGACTCCTAACTGGTCTCACCTCCAATTTCCCACCCCCTTCCCAGTCTCCCTAATCCACTACCTTGGAAAAATGTGGAGGCTCTTATAATGACTAGATCAAGTCTATCCCTATGTTAACAGTCAAGGCTAACCACAATTTAGCCACTGGCTAAAATCAAGATGGAATGCACTACAAAAGGGGAGAGAATTGGATTTGGATTTAGAAATAAGACCCAAGTTGGATCCCTTGAATATGTTATGTGACTTTTCTGAGCCTCAG
Source organism: Myotis myotis (assembly GCF_014108235.1). Taxonomy (NCBI): domain Eukaryota; kingdom Metazoa; phylum Chordata; class Mammalia; order Chiroptera; family Vespertilionidae; genus Myotis; species Myotis myotis. The sequence continues at coordinate 39,429,411 of NW_023416335.1, forward strand.
GTTCCTTATTTGTGAAATAGAAATATTAATGATACTTAGGTATTATGTTAGAAAGATGACGGTGATGACTTGACTAATAATAGCAAGAAGATGTTTTAGTCACTGCCAGATACTACACTAAGCAGTTTAAAGTATTATGGATACTATAAAATACTACAGAAATGCTAATTATTCTTTTGTAAGTTTTCACAAACCATCTGTTAGTAAATCAGTTCTAGAATCTTAATTGTGGTGATATATCTGTAAAACAGCACAAAAATTTTTGCTTAGTATCTTATCTCCTATCTCTAGCTTCCATCCCCCTGGCAAGGAAAGTCAAATCTAACTCTTGAGCTTGAAGATCATTAACCCTTGTGAAAAAGATTTGAGAGAGACAGGATATATAGTGTTCCCTCTATTCAGAGGCAGAAAATTCTTTAAACGGAAGTATCTTTCTTTATCCTATTCATGTTGTCACTTCAAACATTGCTAAGGCAAGTCACTAGACATGAACCATGGCTCTGAAGCTCTAGTAAGGCAATGTGGGGTAATTAAAAAAGAAAAAAAAACTCCATAAAGCTTTTGAAATAGTTTTGTTTCTGCCTTGAGCCTGCTATGCTACCTTTGCAGTTACATCTGGGCCCTCAGCAAGGAAAGGGCCAGGTATATTTTTCTACATAGCCATATGTCCAGTGCTGGAATTAATTCTTGATATTTCACAGGCATACAAAATAGAATGAGCTAATGAAGTGATGATCTTCAAATATGACAGTTTGCAGCCCATAGCAAAAATGTCACAGAAACAATGCAAACATATCCATGGTCACCAGGCTGAAAAAGCATTTTTGGATGTACACTCTCTACAATGTTTTATTTTTATTCTTTATCCATAAATTCAACAAATGTTTACTGAGTTTTGTACTGGGGGCCGGATGTCAAAACTGAAGCAGGTTACCACCAAACACATGGAAGAAGCTTCTTTTTTTTTTTTTTTTTTGGTAACATGAATTAGGCACTATATACAACTACTTAAAAAAAACATGTCCTTATTGATTTCAGAGAGGAAGGGAGAGGGAGAGAGCAACAGAAACATAGATGATGAGAGAGAATCATTCATCGTCTGCCTCCTGCAAGCCCCACACTGCGGATTGATCCTGAAACCCAGGCAAGTGCCCTAGTCAGGACCACACTGGCCAGGCTGTCACCTACTTTTATAAACAATCTATACTGTGAATGGAGTAAAGGGGGAGGAGGCAATACAGACTACTATTACTATTATTATTTTAATCCTCACTTGAGGATATGTTTTTTATTGATTTTAAAGAGAGGAAGGGAGAGAGAGGGAGAAAGAAACATCAATCAGTTGCCTCCTGGACCTGCCCCCACCAGGGATCAAACCTGCAACCTGGGTATGTGCCCTGACTGGGAATGGAACTCACATTTTGAGCCACACCAGCCAGGGCTGCAGACTACTAATACAAGCGGTAACAAAATATACACATAGTCTTAGATTTTCTCCTGAAACTAAACTTTGATGTTATATTCTTACTAAAAAATGTGAGCATCGAAGCAGTTAGGTATGTGTGGCCAGGACCAGCAGAATGACACGGGGCAGATAAACTGTGAGAGCAGATGGTAGGTGCTTGCATCCATTTGGCACCTTTTAAGAGTTAAGATACAGCCAGCCATTCATTCACTCATCATTTACTTTCAATAATATCTTTAAAAATATTTCATTTTTTCCAGATAACTATTGCTGCATTAAAAAAACCTATCCCAGCTATCTTCCCTGGGCAATAACTAATCTATTGTTTTCTCTCAATTTTCTATAAATCAGTTTACTTTTCTACTGCTTTCTAAAATAATAATTCTGCTCATATAATTTATGACTAAATACAAATAGAAAATGAGATATTTACAAGGAGGATCAAATTTACAAATATAAAAAAATTAATACAGATGTTCCTCAACTTTCTCCCGATTAACCCATTGTAAATTGAAAATATTGTATGTAAAAAGTGCATTTAACACACCTAACACCTACTGAACATCATAGCTTACTTAGCCTAGCTGACCTTACATGTGCTCAGAACACTCACATAGCCTACAGTTGGGCAAAATCATCAAGAACAATGCTTACACTATACAGTATTGGCAGTTTACTCTCATGATCCCATGGCTGATTGGTAGTTGCAGCTCAGTGCTTCTGCCCAGCTTCACAAGAATATTGTAACCATATATTTCTAGCCCAAGAAAAGATCAAAATTCAAAGTGCAGTTTCTATGGAATGTGTATTACTTTTGCACCATCATCAAATAAAACAAACAAAAAAACGCAAGCTGAACCATTGTAAATCATGGATTGCTGTATATAATTGTTGGCATTAAAAGTTTAAGCATTGAACAGACTGTCAAACTACAGCAGAAAGGCTGGGGAGGGTTGGGGGGAGGTAAGATATCAACTGAAGGACTCGTATGCATGCATATAAGCATAACCAATGGACGGGAGACACTGGGAGGGGGGGTGAGGGCATGTGTGTGTGTGTGTGGGGGGAGGTTGGGGAGGCTGAGGGAAGGTCAATGGGGGAAAAAAGGAGGCATATGTACTATTTGTAATACTTTAAACAATAAAATAAAATTAAAAAAAAAGTTGGACCTTCTATAATTATTTAGAACGCACAAAAAAATCCTTAGGTGGCTTGATAAAAACAATGTTCTTGGTATTATAAATATTTTTATATAGTATCCCCAAAAATGTTTATGCACACTTTGAATAATTATAAAGGGGGTGTTTATTAAAATGTATTTCATTTTTAGAATTGAGCTATCAGTTGCTAAAGTGTGTATATATATTTTTGGAGACACCCTGTGTAGATATATAATTAACTCCACACTGTCAAATATATATTTATTTATAGTAAATTTTTATCAGATAGTTATTTTGTACTTATTTTGCGTAATGCCCAGGGCAATGTTATACAAATGATGTGGCTTCAGCCATAGTATTTGATGCTGACAGTGATGACTTCTATACACAGACAGATAAAACTTCTTCTGGAATCAATTTATTAAAAACCTTGTCAACACATTACTATATATATCCATCAAGACTGTTAACATTACCTTCATCCCATGCAATTTTTGGAATTTATAAAAAGGTCTATAATCGCCCAGCTGGAATGGCTCAGTGGTTGAGCATTGACCTATGAACCAGGAGGTCATGGTTCAATTCCCGGTCAGGGCATATGCTGTGGTTGCGGGCTCGATCCCCAGTGTGGGGTGTGCAGGAAGCAGCTGATCAATGATTCTCTCTCATCACTGATATTTCTATCTCTCTTTCCCCCCTTCCCTCACTCTCTGAAATAAATAAAAATAAAAAAATATATTTTAAAAAGGTCTAAATCAACAGTTTTAAAAAGAAAAATGTCACCTAGGGTGGGGTGGGGGTTGGACAGAGGGGGGAAAAAGGGGGGAAATGGGAAACATCTGTAATACTATCAACATTTAAAAAGAAAAATGTCATTTAGCAAATATTTAATATTTATGCCTGACTGCTTTTTATAAAGTATTTTTAATATTTAAGTTATATGTATAAAAAAATCATCACCATTTTCTGTGAGCCACAAAAACATATTGTCATCATTTAAAGCCAACAGTCTCCAGGGCAAGAGAAAGACTCAAAGCAATCAGCGTCTGTGCCCTAGGTTCTCTAACATACTCTACTATCATTTCAGATAAAGAGGAGAAAGCAAAGGAAAAAATGGAATTGAAATACTAGATTAGCTATATAATTTATCTGGATATGATAAGGCAACAGAGTCTCATTCCTAAGAAATCATGAGGTAGTACATTGTTTTATAAAGTCAAATAAATGCCTGGACTTTAATCCTATTTATCTAAATTTTGGTGAAACATTTTTTACTGATATTTTAGAGCTCCTATGCAAAGAAACACTTTACATTCAGTACCTCATTGTTTATTACATTATATTACTGATGAGGAAATTGAGAGACAGATGACGTTAACTTGACCCTAACTATATAATATGTACTGGAGCTCAGCTTTAATGACAGTAACGCTTAACTGTCTTCAACGATGAGATTAGACCAATATGCACAATTAAATAAAACACTGAATTACAGCAATTATTATATATATAGTATTTGTTATGGTCACTGGAGAACTAAGTTAAGAGTAGGATGAATTTAGAACAAAACTCTCCATGCAAAAACAGAAAAACACTCTAAGATTTCATATTTGGAGAGTTGCAAAGATACCTAGTAAAGAAGAAAATACTAATATGTACTGAATTATTAATATAATGTAGGATTTCCACATTTGAATTATTAATTTTTAAGGGGATACTCCTAGGAAAGCATGAGAAGTAATACTAAATGTTTTAAGTAAAGGTTTACAATGTTTCTCTTGGGTGATTTTACTAATTGATTTTAATACATATGTAAGTATAGTTATCTTCATCTAGTTTTACTGTCTTATAGGGAGAGCTGAATCAATATATTTTCCTGGACAGATGCAGCAAACTGCTTCAAAACATCAGTTTCCAAAACCCCCTCAGCAACCTGTTGCAGTACTAGAGAATCCCTGCAATCACATACTAGTCTGAACAAGAGCCCTATCCTGCCTTATCAGAACAAACAAAATTACAGAAGTATGTCCTTATATTTCTAACATGCACAACAAACAGTAATAAATACTTTCTCAAAAGTTACACTTTAGCCCTAGCTGGTTTGGCTCAGTGGATAGAGCGTCAGACGGCGGACCAGAGGTCCCAGGTTCGATTCCAATTGTTGCTTTGTTTCTGGACTTCCCAAACCATGACTTCAATATAGTATGCTATTGGTATTTGATTCAGATACCCAGTAGCCTTATTTTGACTCACAGGCTTAAAAAAATATTATTTCATAGCAGTGACGCTTAATTTAACTGAAATATATTAAAAGTCAGGGTAATGTAGGTGTATTAGAGTTTTCCTACAAGAATAAAAGGGAAAATAACTGGGCTATTGTATTAGGTCTGATAGTTTAAAAAAGCTTTCAATCTTTTAGAAGTCTCAAGTTACATTTATTCAAATATTATGTTCGGTATATATCATGTTAAAATCGTAGCAACTAGAGGTTAGCTATTTTTAAGTATTTTATAACCTTAAACTTTACCAATATATTTATATTTTACTTATACCTTTTATTAAAATGCAGATGTCTAAAAGAATAGCATTAACATTTATTGATACTATTCTACTGAAAGACTCAGTTTGATCTGATAAAACATAAATGTATGTTTAAGAAACTTTTCCCTGTCAGGCTGAGAATAATTTTTAATATAATGAACCACAACTGTCAAAGTAACAAGTAAATAAAAAGGCAAATATATATGGCATATCTCTGCACACCACTAAAATTTCATGATATATTTCCCACAGGAATACTATCTTTAATTTTTACTTTTGCTCCTATTCTGTGTCCATCAGTTTAAGCTCATTTAAAAGTCTACTCATATACACACTCAACTATTTTTCCAAAAATAATTTAAAGAATTTACAACTCTTGTTATATAATAGGCCAAAAAAACGTAAGAACATACAATCACAAAAACAAACACACACAGTAGGTCAGAACAGATGGAGAGAAACAGATAATAGGGCAAAATTGAAACAGAAGCAAAGGAAACCCTAAGTGTAGAATCACACATCCTTCCCCAGGGACTTAGGTTCTGAAGACAATGGCTAAGAGAAGAACTGTGTAAAAATAAATTATCCTTGAAAAAAACACACCTTATAATAAGTATGGTAAACATGGTTTTAAAGATGGCTGCTTAGAAATGTGTATGAAAGTATAATGTATGCATTTTTATGTGCCATATGTAATTTCAAAGAAAATAGCGTATAGAAATTAAATTACTCAAATGAAACATTTTCCAACTTTGGTGGCACTTCCATTGGTTGTATCCTCTAGAAACATTTTATCAGTTCCTCCATCTCCTCCTTAATGTTTATCTGTTAAGTAATTGTCCAACTTTTTCCTAAAAGAGCGAGAAAGTCAACATTACCCAACTTGCTTAGTGGCCTGAATATTTCTCATTCAATGGTCAGCCACATCACCTTTCAAATCCCTCACTTGTTCTTGTCAGAGGATTTATCAATGTGCAGAGACAGGTGATATTTTTGACTGTGTGCAGTAGAATGGTTGGCAGGCTATTTAAATTACTTTTGTGCCCTCTCCTTAAAAAGTCATTATAATGGCCCTAACCGGTTTGGCTCAGTGGATAGAGCGTCGGCCTGCGGACTGAAAGGTCCCGGATTCGATTCCAGCCAAGGGCATGTACCTTGGTTGCGGGCACATCCCCAGTAGGAGGTGTGCAAGAGGCAGCTGATCGATGTTTCTAACCCTCTATCCCTCTCTCTTCCTCTCTGTAAAAAATTAATAAAATATATTTTTTAAAAAAGTCATTATAATGATTCCCCTAATTATAGACTTTATTAATATAATTACCAAATCTTAACTAGATAAGACTTGCAGATCACAGGCTGCTGGTTCTTTAAGGTTTATATTAACCATTTGCCTGCCATAAGCGTCTATAGACCGACTTTAAAATCAGTTTTCATGAGGATTTCCAACTGAAAATATTTAAGAACACCCGAATTGTGAGTAATATATTTATTTATTTATTTATTTATTTATATATATATTTTTTATTAAGATATTACATGTGTCCTTATCGCGTTACCCTCTACCCCCCTACCCCCTGCTCATGCCCTCACCCCTCCTGTTGTCCGTGTCCATTGGTTAGGCCTATATGCTTGCATATAAGTCCTTTGGTTGGTCTTTCCCCCTTACCTCCACCCTCCCCTACCTTCCCTCCAAGGCCCGACAGTCCAATCAATGCCTCTCCGTCTCTGGATCAGTCCTTGTTCATCAGTTTATGTTGTTCCTTATATTCCACAAATGAGTGAGATCCTGTGGTATTTATCCGCTCTCCAGTTCCATCCATGCTGTGACAAATGGTAAGAGTTCCTTTTTCTTCTTCTTAAAGAATACCTTTCAGCATTTCATATAATGCTGGTTTGGTGGTGATGAACTCCTTTAGCGTTTTCTTATCTGTGAAGCTCTTTATCTGACCTTCTATTCTGAATGATAGCTTTGCTGGATAAAGTAATCTTGGTTGCAGGTTCTTGGCATTCATCACTTTGAATATTTCTTGCCACTCCCTTCTGGCTTGCATGGTTTCTGTTGAGAAATCAGCTGACGGTCGTATGGGTACTCCCTTACAGGTAACTGACTGTCTTTCTCTTGCTGCTTTTAAGATTCTCTCTTTGTCTTTTGCTCTTGGCATTTTAATTATGATGTGTCTTGGTGTGGTCCTCTTTGGGTTCCTTTTGTTTGGGGTTCTCTGCACTTCCTGGACTTGTAAGTCTATTTCTTTGACCAAGAAGGGGAAGTTTTCTGTCATTATTTCTTCAAATAGGTTTTCAATATCTTGCCCTCTCTCTTCTTCTGGTATCCCTATAATTCTGATGTTGGTACCCTTGAAGTTGTCCCAGAGGCTCCTTACACTATCTTCATATTTTTGGAATCTTTTTTCTTTTTTCTTCTTCAGTTGGGTCTTTTTTGTTTCTTTGTATTTCAAATCTTTGACTTGATTCTTGGGATCCTCTTGTCTGCTGTTGGATCTCTGTATATTATTCTTTATTTCAGTCAGTGTATGCTTAATTTCTAGTTGGTCCTTTTTCATATCCTCGAGAGTCTCACTAGATTTATCGAGGATCTCACTAAATTTATCGGCGGTTTCCATAAAATTCTTGAAAAACCTTATAAACATGGTTTTGAACTCTATATCCAGTCGTTTGCTTTCCTCCATTTCTGCCATTTGTGACCTGTTTCTTTGTCTCCGCATTTTGGCTGCTTCCCTGTGTTGGTAGAGTGGTTTTGTGTGCTAGGTGTCCTGTAGGGCCCAGTGGCTCAGCCTCCCCAGTTACCTGAGGTGGACACTCTTGGTGCACCCCCTTGTGGGTTTTGTGTACAGTCTTGTTGTAGTTAAGCCTTGATTGTTGTAGGATCACTGGGAGGAATTGACCTCCAGGCCAAATGGCAATGAGAATTAGCTGTGTCTGCAGTGGGAGAACTTCTGTGCTGAAGACACCCTTCTTGGGCAAGACTTGCTTCAGTGGGGTTTTGGTGCTCACTGAGTCTGCTCCCTGAGTGTGTCCCTTATGGATCTGAGGGGTTGTAATCTGGATGGTCCCCCTCTGACCACTGGGTACACTGGCTCTTGGATCTAAGGAGGTGCTAATTTAGCCTCTGCCTGAGGTTAAACAGCAGGAGCTACAAAGAGAACTGCAGATTCCCCTTCCTTTTTTGGAGTTTGGAGGTACCCTGATGAGGCCCAGCTGTGAAGCAATGCAAGCTGCTGTGGGGCCTTGGGCCTTCTCTTGGAAGTTCTGGGTCTGTCTGGCCCAGCTGCAGTTAGGTAATTTTCAGGTTGCAAAGGCTGGGGCATTCATATGCAAAAGCCTCTGCTGCAGCCTGGGTGGGGCGGGGTCTCAGGGAATCAAAGGGCCGAGCAAGCCGCTATGGCGGATTCTCAGCCCTGCCCTAAGGGGCCCCGCGTCTCAGTGTCCGGGTAATTGCTGTAAGCACCTCTGAGGGAAAGCCGACCTCAAGTTCCCAGTTCTGCCCACTGCCAGACAGTCCAGTTTCTCCCCGTATGAGTCCTGGGTCCCCAGAGACTTCCCGGAACCGGAGTTCAGAGCAGTCGGGAGCTTGTGACTCCCTCCCGATTCAAAAAGACAGCCGCGTCCTCAGGTGCCAGCCCCTTTCTGCGCGCGCGAGCCTCCGTACCTCTGCACTTTACTTCCGCAGCTCCTCTGGCTCTCAGCATGCTTTTCTTTCCTTCTAGTTGTAGAATTTCCACTCAGCCAGCCTTCCTGTAGTTCTGGATGATGTCCGTTTTGTCTTTATGTTGTTTGTTTTGAAGTTGTTGTGGGAGGCAGCAATTTCCTGGTGTTTATCTATGCCACCATCTTGGTTTCTCCCAGTAATATATTTATTTTTATAATATTCATTGCAAATTGATTTTTTAAATTAAATTAAATTCAAAATATCGTGGCGTGTGGGGATCGTTTCCATTTTGGACGCGTGGCAGTTAACTGGTTAAACTTTACCTCTTCTCTCAGTGAACGAACTAGATAGAAGTACTCACAGAATGTCAGAGCTGAAAGGAGGCCATCTACTCCATCTGCAAAGTGAACTTAAAAAACATTCCCTTTCAGAAAAAAATTGGGTTGTAAAAAGTGACTCATGGCTATTATGATCTGTACCTTGGAGGCCCAGATTTTTATTACAATTTTGGTTCCTGGAGATATCAAATTGGGCAAGGAGGTGTTTCTGGAGGAAGGAATGGTGATAGACTCCAGAAAGTTCACTTACTTAAAACAAACATCATTTGATGTGTTCCCAGGTTTTGGCTCACAGCACCAATCTGTTACCAGTCAAGATTTATGTGTAGCAATTGGCAATCTGCCTCTACTTTAAGAGTAGGTTTTTATATGGCTTCTTATTTTGAAGAGCAAAAGTGAAATCACTTGTGTCATTTGAAAGTAATCACTTATATGATACAGAAATATTAATTAAAAAAAATAGAAACTTATTCACTTTCGGTAGTGCAAAGCAACCACCTTTTTCCAGCCTTTTTCCCAATCTTAAAACACCCCATGCCTTCTAGCCTATTGCGAAGTATGAAGTCTCCATATAGCTTACAACTTTCAAGCTCTATCCTTGGCTATATTCATTTCTAATTTCTATTTCTGGCCATATTCATTCATTTCTATCTCTAGACTCTACACAATAGATTTCATGCACTCTACAAATCTGAACTACACAGCTCACCCTGAGTCTTTTATATTCATACATAAATGATGTTTCAGGCTTTACTCAAATATACTAATTATTTATTAGGTGGATCTATGTGGATGATTACTACCTCCAAAGCTTAAAATAATCTTCCCCAGCTATTCCGCCATAATTCTATTCACTCATTTTCAAAATGTCAGTTACTTCCGACCTTTCCCTCTTCTTCTCCCATTCACTTTAATTCATTCTTTACAACATTAATTCCATCCATTCTCTCTGTTACTAAAAACACCATGCTAATTCAGAACCTTTACACTTCATGTAGAAACGATAGAATATTACAATATTTTACAACTATTCCTCCTGACTGTTCTTTGCCACTAAGCCATATATCATATCACCACCATGTTACTATTTCTATAATAATTTTGATAATGGTCCTTGACTTCTAAGATCAAGTCCAAAGTCTTCAACCTTATCATGTAACTTCACATTTTTAAGCCTTACCTCCTCTCACACCTCTATATTAATTCCTGGTTTAGCCAATCTGGTCTATTTCATTAATAGCTAACAAACATATTCTATGTATTTCCCATGTCATTTCCCACTAATATTGTGCTCCTGATTTTTAGTTTTTTAATCCTCACCCAAGGATATGTTTTACTGACTTTAGAGAGAGGGGAAGGGAAAGAGAGAGAAACATCGATCTGTTGCCTCCCTGACTGGGATTGAACCGCAACCTAGGTATGTGCCCTGATCAGAAATCAAATTGGCAAGCTTTAGGTGCACGGGATGATGCTCCAACAGAGCCACACCAGCCACGGATGTGCTCCTGATTTTTTTAAAACATATTTTTATTGATTTTTTTTTTTTTTTCTGAGAGAGAAAGGGAGGGGAGAGAGGTAGAAACATTGATAACAGAGAACATCGACTGGCTGCCTCCTGCACCCCCCCTCATCAGGGATTGAGCCCCCAACCCAGGCATGTGTCCTGACCAGGAATAGAACCAGCAACCTTTCGATGCATGGGTTGACGCTCAACCACTGAGCCATAATGCTGGCCTGTGCTCTGGATTTTTTATGGTTCATATTAAACTTTACCTCTGATCCTGTTGCCCTAACTAGATATAAGAACTCTCACAGAATGTTAGAGCTGAAGGAAGATCACCTACCTCATCTGCAAAATGAACTTTAAAGAACCATTTCCTCCATCTATAAAATGAAAATGTTTGGGGAAACTGAGGCCAAAGTACAATAAAAATATGTTCCTCTCTGAACCCTAGTTTTTTCCAACATATTTTTCTTGATTGTTTCTATGTACCAGTAGCTGTGCTGCCCACATCAGAGTTTAATGATCAATAGTATATAAATCACCACACAAATAACTAAGCTTTATGAGTGCCTCAGAAAGAGGGAAGTACAGGTTGCCACTGAAGTCTGAAGTACCTGTGGCTGGGAAATGGGTGAGGCAAGAAGTTAATATAGAGGGGGAAGATGGGAAGGACTTATTCAGTTGAGGAGGAGGAGGAAAGCTTCCCTGAGGGGGAAGTCTAGGAATTAACTCTGCAAAAGGTGGAAGATTTCCACTAGAAGAAAAGCTCAGAGACAGACTCTGAAAAGACTGAAAGAAGGTCTGGGTGTTGGCATCTAAGGGATGAGGAATGTTGCAAGAGGTAAGGCTGCAAAGGCAGGAAGGCCAAGAGCGCACTCTGCATGCCTGGGAAGGTCACATTGCGGATTCCTGGGCTTTATCCTAAGAATAACATGCCTTGTTCAAGGATACTTCAAGTCTGGACCATGGCTTACCCTGGGAGGAATGAGAAAAGCAGTTATGAAATCAGAAAGAATTCTAGTGTTATTCCACTGGAAACATTTTCTGTATCCCTATCACTCTTCCTTGTGTGATCTCATCCAAAGTTAAAAAAAAAAAAAGCATATAAATTATATAGTAATTTTCGGTTAGCCCACTTGGTTTGAAAAACGATTGTGTACATATGTATATATCTGTGCACTTGTAAATATTTAAAGGAGTACTGGCCTGTTTCACATTTTTTTTTAAAGCAAAACCTTCCATACAATAACAATTGAAAAGCTCTCTTCCACTGTTTGGCCATACATTAGCACTAGACTTGAAGTTAAATGTTCATTCTTTTGCCCCTTAACATTAGACCTTAATAAGAAAAAGTATTTTAAGAGAACACCAACAAAACCTTTTGTGGGTGTGTGTGGGCTAATCCTCACCTGAGGATATTTTTACATTGATTTTTAGGAAGAGTGGAAAAGAGAAGGAAAGACAGAGAGAAACATCAATGTGAGAGAAGTACATAGGTTGGTTGCCTCCTGCATGAGCCCCGACCAGGGCCTGGGCCGGGGAGGAGCCTGCAATCCAGATATGTGCCCTTGACTGGAATTGAACCCGAGACCCTTTGGTATGCAGGCTGACGCTCTATCCACTAAACCAGCTCACTAGGACCAACAAAATCTTGTTTTTATCTTAACTGCTTTTTAGCCTCATCGTGTCTACACTAGAAATTAAAGATGCAACCACAAATTTATTTTCTATAATATTACATTTATATTAAGGATAAAATTTAAAGGTGACAAAGTTATTATTAATAAAAGAACAACTGGAATTTTGGAGCAATTTCTTTGTTCAAGTACTGTGTTGGACACTTTAAAATATATCTCATTAAGTCCAAAATATATACACTTATACCTGCACTATCCAATATGGTGGCCAGCAGCCACATGTAGTTATTGTTAGAGCACTTAAGACATGGCTGGTCTGAACTGGGATGTTCCACAATGTAAGTAACATACTGGATGTTGAAAAATTAGTATGGTTTAGCCCAGGGGTGGGCAAACTTTTTGACTCGAGGGCCACAATGGGTTCTTAAACTGGACTGAAGGGCCGGAACAAAAGCATGGATGGAGTGTTTGTGTGAACTAATATAAATTCAAAGTAAACATCATTACATAAAAGGGTACGGTCTTTTTTTTCAATAGTTTTATTCATTTCAAACGGGCCGGATCCTGCCCGCGGGCCGTAGTTTGCCCACAGCTGGTTTAGCCTGTGTCGTTCAGTGGTTGAGCACTGGCCCATGAACCAGGAGGTCACAGTTCAATTCCCGGTCAGGGTACATGCTGGGGTTGCGAGCTCAAACTTCAGTAGGAGGCGTGCAAGAGGCAGCCTATCAATCTTTATCTCTCACTGATGTTTCTATCTTTCTATCCCTCTCCCTTCTTCGAAAATAAAATAATATATATTTAAAAAAAAAACAAAAAGAAAAAATTAGTATGAAAAAGAAAGTAAAATACATCAATTTTTGAATATTGATTATATGTTGAATGATAATATATTTTATATATTTATTTTGTTAATCCTCACCCAAGAATATTTTTTCCATTGGTTTTTAGAGAGAGTCGGGGGGAGAGGTGGAGGGAGAGACATATGGACTGGTTCCCTCTCATATGTGCCCAGACTGGGCCCATTTCGAACCTGCAACCAACCCAGGTACTTGCCCTTGACCGGAATCGAACCACGCTCTAACCACTTAGAAACACCGGCCAGAACTAAATTATAATACTGTATTCTAGATACAGTGGGTTAAATAAAACGCATTGTTAAATGAGAATGGAGAAGTAAAAAGCTGTCAGATTCATATTTTAGAACAGCAGCAGAGGCCATGAAAAGATCTACTTTATTCTAGTTTGAAATTTAATCCAAGAAATAATATTCAACATTTTAGTTTAGGTATTACAGTATATAATCAATGAGTTAATGGGGACGGTGGTCTTGGGGAGAGGATCTACCCTTTGATCCATATGTTGGATTAAAAATCCACCGCTGGTGCCCAGCAGTGTGGCTCAGTGGTTGAGCACTCACATATGAACCAAGTCACCAGTTGGATTCCAGGTTGGGGGCTTCATCCCCAGTAGGGGGCGTGCAGGAGGCAGCTGACTGATGTTTCTCATCAATGTTTCTCTACCTCATCCTTCTCTCTTTCTCTCTCTCTAAAATCCATAAAAACATTTTTAAAAAATCCACCGCTGATAATGATTTCTTGAGCACCCCTTGAGTACGCGTGACTTGGTCCTTGCTCTTTCTCACTGAGTAAACTCAAACTGACTTGTGATGTGGTTTTATCTACAGTACACCTACAACTATCTTTCTGTAAATGTCTCCTAATTTTAAGTTATAGGCAGAATTATGTGGGGAAAAAGATACTATATCAAAATTATAAACAAGTATTACCCAATTATAAGACCCAGACAAAACAGTAATATGTAATTAAACAGTAATTAGAAAAATTTGCTAAAACTTTGAACTAAGATATTATTACACTTCTAACGTTTGAAATAGGGAAAAATGCAGTCAATTTAAGAAAAAAACAAACATTTTAAGCCATTTAAACTACCAGCCATATTTCCAAAGTACATAGTTTATATTAGGAAAGACCTTAGCTGCATTAACTTTACACTAGATAATATACTTTTAAAACAGCAAAAAGAAGAGATAATATACTTGTCACAACTTTGAAGAAACTTCTGTTTTGTTTCCAGGAATGCCTTCTTTTCCCCTCCTCTTTTTTTTTTTTTTTTTTTTTTTTTTTTTGAGGGGGCGGGGGGTAAGGCAGCTACTGGTAAATTTTTTAAAAAGTTAAGCCGTATTCCTTAATGTGAACGGCATATTTGATCTCCTACATGCTAATATTCTCTCAACCCCATTGCGCTGTTAGGATGTCTTCAAATAATCTGATAATCTGTCTTTAAAGTTTCACCCTAATTGAAGAGTCCATTTTTAAAACGTCTTGGCACCATTCAATCGCTTATGAGATGAGCAAGGTCTCTTTCCTCTCGACTTGACATTTTTTACAGGACGCAACACTGTATGTGTCATGTTTGCTGTCCAATATTGCAAAGGTAGATTTTTTTTGTTTTCGTTCAGTCTGAACATGTCTCCACTATCCTTGCACAGCTGCCCTCTTCCCATCACAAACCAACTCACCCCTCAAGCCTCTCTGCAAGTTTTAAACTTTGTTTCCTTTGGGGTTCTTTCTGCCCAAGCGCTACTAATAATATCCATGAGACAAAGAGCTGCGCCGTTGGGTTCGCGGGATGCAAAATTGGAGGTGTGAAAACAAACAAAGCACTCCAATGTGAGACTCAAGATGATGACAGTGATGCTGGCAACATGGAAAAAAATATTATAAAAGCCTAAGACCCCAGAGACATTTTCCTAGATCGCTCCCTCCGTCCACGGCCACCCCCGCGCACCGGGGAGAAAGAAGAGGGCGCTCCGGCCCCGGGACGGGGGCCGCCCGGCCGCCCCGCGAAGCCCCCCGCCCCCGCCCCGAGCCCGCTCACCGCTTCACGCGGATGATCTGGTCCCGCATGGGCTTGATGTCCTGGAAGCTCTGCTGGTTGACGAGGCTGTAGACGAGGATGAAGCCCTGGCCGTTCTTGATGTACAGGTCCCGCATGGACGCGAACTGCTCCGTGCCCGCCGTGTCCAGGATCTCCAGCACCGACGGCGACGAGTCCACCTCGATCTCCTTGCGGTAGAAGTCCTCGATGGTGGGGTCGTATTTCTCGATGAAGGTGCCGGTCACGAACTGCACGGTCAGGGCGGATTTGCCGACCCCGCCCGAGCCCAGCACCACCACTTTGTACTCGCGCATCGTCCCTCCGCGGCCGTCGCCGCCGCCGCCGCCCGCGACATAGACCTACGCCCGCCGCGCTGCGTCCCTGGACCCTGCCCCGGCGGCCCACCCCGCCGCCTGACGCGGCCGCTCCCGCCTCGCTGCCGCTGCAGCCCCCCGGGCGCCGGCGGAGGGGGCGGCGGGCATGGGCCGAGCCGAGCGGCAATGCGGCTCCGCAGGCGCCTGCGGGCACTGAGAGCGCACAGCGAGTGGGAGCCGCCGGAGCCGCCGGAGCCGCCGGCCCGCAGTGCTGTCCTCCCGCCCCGCCCCTCGCGCCTCCACGCCCAGCTCTCCGCCGGCCGCCGCCGCCGCTTTCCCCGGCGCCGGAGCGCGCGCCCGAGCCCACGCTCCAGCCGCAGCGCTGCCGGGGGCGGGGCTCGGCATCCAGGGGCGGGGCCCCGGCGGCGCAGCCCCGCCCCCGCTCTCCCGTCGCCTAGGCGACCGGCCGCGCGCTCCCGGGAGGCTCTGCGCGGGGCGGAAGCCTCTGCCCGCACTTAGGTAAACAACCACCTCTGCCACTCAACAACCTCCTGGCCCGCACTCCCTGGCCCGCCGCTGGGCGGGCGTACTGAGCGTGCGCAGTTCGTCCGCCTGCGCCGGGAACCGCGCCAACCTGAGAATCCCACGCTCAGAATTTGGCGGGGACAAGAGGTTAGAGAGGGACCGGAGCAGCCTCCAGCAGTGTCTAAGGAGAGAC
This sequence comes from Myotis myotis, assembly GCF_014108235.1. Taxonomy (NCBI): domain Eukaryota; kingdom Metazoa; phylum Chordata; class Mammalia; order Chiroptera; family Vespertilionidae; genus Myotis; species Myotis myotis. The sequence goes on from NW_023416335.1 coordinate 39,445,653, forward strand.
GGACAAGGTCCAAAAGGCGGCCTTGGCATGAGGGTCTTTCCCGACACGACCCAGTCTGTCAGCATGCCGGAGAGCTTGAATTTTAAGTTGTATAAACACAGCGAGCTTTGTTTAAGGGGCCGAAGATAAGTACAATAAAATTAAGCGTTGTTTTAAGGGTCAGGACATTGAGTGAGAGGTGACAGATCACTGCAATCCATGCCGAGACGAAGGCCAGAGACTAAGAAAACCCGGCCCACGCCCGGGGACGTCGCCGGGAATCGGGCCACCTTCCCCCAGCCCCGCCTTCTTCAGCGCTGGGCTGAAATGGAGCCCTTCCCACGCCCTGTCAACAGTGGGCGTTTGGAAAACCGGGAGCGCGGAGCCCCGAACCGCAGGAAAGGGCCTCAGGGCGCCTCATAGTAACAGCCAGCTAGGAGACCAGTAGGAAGCTGGGGTTCATTCCAGCCAACCAGACCGCGTCTCCGGACCCCGTGCTACCGTCCTTGGCCAATAGAGGTTCGCTTCGTACCACGTGTTTCCCATGCCCCCTCTCCCGCCGCCCATAGGGGGAAAACCGCTAGTGGCAGGAACAGCCGGCCCACCTCCCACTGCCAGGCCAGGCGGGGCGTTTGCTCCTGCGCGTGCGCTGCCAGCCAATCGTAGGTGAGCTGACGAATGACGAAGCTCGAGCTGAGCCAACCAGAATTCGCGATTCCCCTGCCACCAAGGGCGGGGGAGTGAGGAGACAGCCCCAGGGCTAGCAGGGTTTGGGAGGAGTCCGAGGCTGAGGACCTGGAGCAAGATGCTTTTCAGGCGAGAATGGTGAATGCCGCTTTTAACTCTGTCTCCGCGGCATCCTACCTAAATGACGAGCATGAAAATAGTGCTGAGGGCTGTGGGCTGAACTGTGGGATGAATGGAGAAAACAGGGACTTTTGTCTGCAGGGTGAGGCGTTTTTCCGTGCTTCGGGAGACGTACTGCAGCAGTTGCATGGGTCCTCCGTGCGTCCCTCCTACAGTTCAGTTCTAAAACGTACCTTCTGTTTCTCTGTATTGCTAGATGTTAATTACACACTCTCTTACCCATAACGTCAAATTTAGAAGTTATAGCCCCAAGTATTTTGGATTATATTTTGTAATTGTTACTGAATTTACCTTCCGTAAATGATGTCCTTCTCAAACTAGTCTGCATTCATCCATTGCTGAGTCACATTTCTTGGGAACGGTACGTTTCTATAGTTCTGATGTTTTATCATGGCATACCTCTTCTCTCTTCCTCACAAGGTCGTCGTGTAGAGGGGATTCTGATCTGAGTTCCCTGAAAAAACAGGTGTTCTTTTATCATCTTTTCTGTCACTTATCAAAACTTCTACATAGATGCACTCCAGTTTGGCAGTGCCCTTTTTCGATCCATTATATTAGAATGGATAACTTACATTTGCATTATCTATCTATAGTATAACACACACCGAATTTTTGTTTAAAATAATGGAGGGCACGTGTCTTGTCAAAATATGTAGTAGAATATAACTCGATCATTATTTCTTGATTATATCACATACGAAAAGTTATATCTGAGCTGCCAGAATTGGCAGTGAAGGCAATTTGCAAAAGAATGTTTTAAGATAATTGAAACTAAAGATGATCTGATATTTTATTCTAATCTAGTAATGTGAATAAGTGAATTAAAATTAAGAGAGCTCACATAGATATGAAATGAAGCTTCATATCTGAGCTTTTTTTTTGGAAGGGATGTTTCAAGAGATTTTATAGAAGAACACAGTGTTCACCTAGGTTTATAGAAGCCTTACATTTTGTGTAAAACATGGGTGTTCATTTGTGGTTACGTTAGCTTAGTAACAGCTACAAACAAACCAACAGGCTGTCTGTCTCTTTTAAAATTCAAATTGTGCATTGTGATAAGAATTTCTTAGGCTTTTTTGGGGGGGTGGACGGGGGAGGTGTTAACAGAGTTAAGAAACACCAAATTTTCTCTCTGTTTAGTACCTGGGTAGTGCCTTGCATTCCAGTGCAGCTGAAAAGCCTTTCACTTTGCAAGGAGTAAAGGTGCAGGTTCAGTGATTTTTACTTTATTTTAGAAATTTGCATTTGGGTTCTGGGTCCAGATGTAAGCTTAAGCAACTGGTTTCATTTCTTCCGTCCCTAGAAGGTGAGCAGCTCTGGATTGTAGTGCATCTGATAGAAGTTCACACACACACACACACACAGTGAGTTTGCTCCTTTGTCACTCCACTTAGGACAACAGAGAATAAGAGAAGTTTTTGACCTTTCTCCGGCTATCTTCCCTGACCTTTCATCAATGCCGATTTCCTTGATCAGGAGAAGTGTAGAGACTGTAGGCCTCAGGATAGTTGTACCTCTTATGTCTGATACTAACAGGCCTCAATTTTCATTCACAATGCTGCCATAAAAGTGGGTTTTTCTCACTAAGAGGCAAAAGAAAGGTAAGTAGAAACACATACATTGTCTTGTATGGTGGTCTGTATGTGAAATGCTGGTTGAAGGTTTAGCTGCTATAAGAAAGGATGTCAGGACATGTAGAGAATTTTGAAGATTTGGGTGGGAGTTGGGTGTCTGTCTCCCTATCCTTAATCATCCCCAGCATGAATGTTCTATTTTGAGAGTAACCTAATAAAAATTTGTGTCTACATGTTTATGAGAAAGACAAGATAAAAATGAGATGAAATGAAATCGAATTTTCCCCAAGAGCTGTAAATCTGTATGATTGTGAAGACTTAACACTGTACAGTGACACTTCAGGGTCTCTAGCTTCTGAAGTGCATTGCTGGGAGAGGAAAAAAAGAAAAACTTTATTCCTCTTCTCCCCACTGAATCTGAGAGTTATTTCACTTATGCCCAGATACCCCCAACTATCATACTTCTGTTACCATGGAAACCCAGCTCCTTTCTTTGTATCTGTGAAAGATGTTAGAAAAGGTGGAGTGAAATACATGGTGTTCTGGGATGTTCTAATGACAGCAAGAAGCAAGTATGCAAATAATTCAATATATACAAGTTAGTAGAGGGTGTTTATAATATGACCAGTGCTTTTTGGCTATAAGATTCTGATTCCTATTGCTTCCTATTAAAGCTTACATATTTCTGATTAACCATAAAGGGAAAGGACAAGTCAAGTACATTTAGCACTTATGAAATGCTGCTGGCAATTATAAAAAGAAGAAAAGACATGTTCTTGGCCTCAGAAGTTCCTAATGCTGCTCAGAAACAGACGTATATATGAAAAGTGGAAAGGAAGCGACAAAAATGTGTTTCCCTTTTGAAAATGTGATATGTCTCAGAATTTTTGCAAAGAAAAAGAATTAGAATGCAGAAAGTAAGTGAGTTTGTAAAAAGTCAGTGAAATAAACCTTTTGGTTGTCAAAGTAAATGTTTTAATAGGCTATTTGAAGCAAAAATAGTTTTTTTTCTGTAGGAAAAGGCTTAATGAGTAAAATATCAAGAGAAAAAAAGGAAAGGATTGAAGAATCTTAACAGCTTGAAGGTTCTGAAGAAAATAGGGTTTAGTGTGGTTCATGTAACATAGCAGAAGAGTTGGAAAATGTTGCTTGCATACCCAGCAGTTTCCTGTTCTTTTTGCCCCTCTACCCCCAAATGGGATGCATCAGGATTGATCATTAATAGCAGTGCTTTCTTCTCTGCCCACGGTAAGCCCAAAAGTAGGCATTTGACTCAATTCTTGCCATTGGAGCTAGAGGAGGCTGCTGGGCCTGGGAGATATCTGGGATTCTGACAAGAGTGAGTAAATATCCCCATTTTTGACATCACTTTCTTATTTTCTTCTTTGTACTTTGGAGTATGAGAATGTGGTCACCATCTTTGGGCTGTAATGCTTTATGGCTGAGAATAAAAACCAACAAGCTTTGGATGACTAAGGAGAAGGGTGTGAAGAACACAGGTCCTGAGTGACAACATTGAACTGTCAAACCAATACTAGAAATGCCCACTTTTAAACTATGGCTAAGTAAATAGCTAGTCTATTTTAGACTTTTGGTTTAAGTCTGTTAGTTTAAGTCAAGCATGTCAAACTCGCAAGTTTGACATGCTTGGTAAGTCCATTAGATTTTCTGCATCTTGCAGTTAAATACCTCCCAACTGTTACAGAAAGTGTGAGAAATTCCCGACAAAATGGTGTTTTAAAAAATCAGCAAGCATTTACGAGCACTTTTATTCTACTAATATCCTAAATGGTATTTCAAAGACATTGTAGTATTTACTCCATACTTACTATGTATATCATTCTAGGCTCTGAGGATACAACCAAATGCAATTAGCCAAACGTGCTTGCATTCTAAGAGGAGACAGACATTTATAAACAGAAGAGACAGACATTAAGCAACTGATTACACATTTGCATTACAAAGATGTATAATAACTGTAATATAAATAAAATATTAGAAAATATGTAACTAATTGAATAAAAATTACAAAAACAAACACCAAGTACATGTTAATATTATGTATTGTTTATACATGAATTACTACAGGTCAGGTGATACAGAGAGTAAACAGGAGTGGGTTTAGTCAAGTAAAGCTGTCTGAAGGAAATTAATATGGAGCCATGTTTTTTAAAATATATTTTTATTGATTTCAGAGAGGAAGAGAGAGAGAGAGAGAGAGAGAGAGAGAGAGAGAGAGAGAGAGAGAAAAACATCAATGATGAGAGGAAATCATTGATCGGCAGCCTCCTGCATGCTCCAACCATGACCTCCTCATAGGTCGACCCTCAATTACTGAGCCACACCAGCCAGGCTGGTGCTATGTTTTGAAGAAAGTGGCCAAAGAATAGACTAGATGGGTCAGAAGGGAGCAATCAGAGGAAGGGAACCAAAAAAAGAAAGCAGAATTTAAGTAAGAGTGAAATAAGGGAAATACAGACCACTTAATTCTTTCTCTGTAGCAATGCTATTCTAGGGACAGCTATTGGGGGAAAAATCAGAAGCCAGAGATCTTAAAGCAAGATTATGAAAGGTATAATAATATAGGGAAAAGTAATACAGAAGAAAAAGTGGAAAGTGTACAAGGGTATATTTTAAATTAAGTCATGATTCAAAATAATGAATAACTTATAATGTGGGTTTCATGAAACAATATAATTACGGACTTGGGGCAAGGAGAAGGAATTCAAACTTTCACAAATAGAAGTAGAAAGATAGGAGGAGGAGCAAAAATGAAGACAAGAAAACAGGTTTGCTTATTTTTTGTTCGGTAGCTGTTATTGACATACATCATGTAAAAATGAATGGAATTTGATTGAAAAGAAAAATTTCAATAGACCAGTAATATATAAAGATAGTATTTTGGATAAATAATGTAATTTAAAATGTTTTCCCTAGAATACTTTATTAAACCTTCCTATAGAAAAATCTTTTTGGTAGAGCTCGCACCTGCTCACCTTGTGAAGACCCTGCTGGAGTTAGCGGAGGGAGTTCCAGCTCCGAGCCCTTGGACATCTCCCGCCTCTGAGGAGAGTGTCCACGGGGGTGCAGTCTGCTAGGCCACCGGTCCCTCCCGGAGGCATCTGGAGCTTCTTGGGGTGGAGGGCCTCCGTCCCGGTGTGGTGCCTTCCTTCAGCCCCTGGTCTTGGACTTTTCTCCTGGGCCACCCAGTTTGTGGCCTACCAAGGAGAGAGGAGAGTTGACCCAGGCAGAGGTGGCGAGGGCCACCAGGACAAAGACTGCAACATCCGGGGTGGGTGCTGTGAAGCCAAGAGGCCATTGTCTAAAAGGCCAAGACAAGAACCCAGAAATGTGTCAAGTCTTGCTCATACATGAAATCCCTGTGTGGTGGTTGTGACAAGAAAAGCTGTGGCAACCGGAATGAGACTCCCTGAAATCCAGTGATAATTGACAGCCTCATTACAAAACAAGAGAAGGACTTCAGACAAGATAAACCATTGACACCTCCTCGCACCACCGACAGCAAATGCTATCAAGAAACAGAAAACAGCCCTAGTCAGTTTAGTTCAGTGGACAGAGGGTCAGCCTGGGGTCCCAGGTTCTATTCCAGGTTAGGACACATGCTTGGGTTCCAGCTTAGCTCCACACCCAGTAGGAAGAGTGCAGGAGGCAGTTTCTCTCATAGATCTTTCTATCTCTCTATTCTCTATTCCTCTCTCTCTCTCTCTCCCCTCCCCTCTCTCTCTCATTAACAGAAATAGAAAACATTGAGAAGCCGCAGAATCCTACCAGCCCACCATATTGGAATTTCAGACGCCCCACCTCGACCCCCCAAGAAAAAGTCCCTAACTCCCGCAGACACACTGGGGCCAGGCCCCCCACTCCACACACTCAGCTGGCTTGGCCTCTGTCACCTGGTCACCATGGAAACGTGCCTAGGGAGCAGCCAACATTCCAGTTCTGCATTCCAGGCCTTGAAAGAGAATAGAACAGGCTCCCACCTGCTTTCACCCGCTGGAGAGGGGAGAGCTAAGGGATGCCTTAGCACCTTCCTGTGCCCACCTTGCCTGGGAGCCAACCTAGGACCATGGCGGGGAGCTGGCGGTACTGGGACCAGGGCTGCAGAAGCCTGGAGGAGGGCACATATACCTTAGTAGGGACAACCCTGAAGCTGCAGGGATCTCGCCCCCCTGGACGTCCCAGGTACAGAAGAAGATCCCCGGGGCATGGCCGCCGCCTGAGGAAGAAGGACGTGCAGATCACTCCCAGCGCCCAGGTAGTGGGCACCAGGGCTGCAGGCGACCAGAGTGCCAGGGCTGCACCGCAGCCCAGGACCAGAGCACCCGCCAGCACCACAGCACTGCCCAGAACCAAGGTGCCACGGAAGACTGAAGCCAAGTCCACAAAGGTGGTTCAACTCAAGGGCCCTGTTGCCAGTGGGGTGCCACTCAAGACCACCGTGGGCTGGACCGAGTGGTCGGTGGCTGAGCCCGGACCCCAGAAATCGCGAACATTTTCTGCCCTTAGCCGCAGGTTTCATGAGTGGCCGGCCTCTGCCACCACCTCCTTGGCATCTGTCGCTCTCAGTGATCTGTGGGATGAAGACTTGGGCTCCAGGAGCAAATCTGCTGATGACTTCGGTATTCCCCCGACCTCGTACCTTGGTTTAATAATTGACTCGTTGAAGCTAGAGAAGCCAACAAGAGCAGCGCTGCGGATTATGGAAAAGACAATGGAAGTGCTAAAGCTGGACAGGCAAATAAAAGAAGCTCGAATCCAGCAGAAAGTGGTTTTGGAGGAAACCAGGCTGCTCCTCGATGAAAAGTGCCAGGTTCAGGCTGACACTAAATTCATGCTGGACCACCTGACCAACAAAACAGAAGAGTATCGGAGGGAAATTAACAAGCTGTGGGACGACTATGCCCAAGAAAGCGGGGAAATCCAACGGAAGAGACACGAATTAGCCTCCAAATATGCAAAACAAACTTCAGAGCTTCAAAAACAGCTCTTGGAGAAGGAAAAGAAGGAATTTGATTTGAAGCAGCAGTTAAGGGCAATGAGGGACATTTCGCTCATAAAGGAGAAACAGGACAGGGAACTGCAGACATTACATGAGGAGCTAAAGAAAGCCCGAGCTGAAACCATGGCAAAGGCCTACGCCCATTACCTCCAGGAAAAAGCATCATTGGAGATGCAGCTGAGTGAGCCAGAAACAAGCCTATTGGGAAGGAGAGAAAGAAGGGAGCTGAGAAAGAAGGCCCAGGCCTTGGAGGTGGCAGCAGAGAAGGTTGCTTTTGAGTTTTGCCGGGACCTTCTCATAGAGAACCAGTGGGCACACAAGAAGCTAATGCAGCAGTCCCAACAGTACCAGGAGGTGTTGGCCACCCTAAGCTGCTTACAAGATCTGAAGAAGCAGCTGCAGCAGGAACAGTGGTATACCGAGTGCTTAATCCGAGGGAGGCAACGACTGCAGCAGGGTGCTCCGAGGACCACAAAAATCCCTTCCCTAGGTTCCAAATCAAAGACTAATCCACAGTAATCCTAAACCACCACTGATTCAACAAGGACTGGAGCAAGTATTCTTAGATGCTGCATAAGCCTGGTTAGGAAGGCTTTTGGATCTCATTGCTACTGCAAAATACCCACCATGATGTATTAGTGTGAAGGACTAGGTGCTTTTTATCCAGCTGTACTGCTAGGTATTTGTGTGACCAGCTTCTCTTAATTCGGTTTTCCTTTAATTAGCTTCTGATAATAAACACGATGTTCCTCAAACCTCCAGATAACCTAACACCATTTGCCAAACACTCGTATGTGAAACTAGGTCGAGAAAACCACCTTGAGGAAGTGAAAGGAAAACAGTTGTGGGACTTATTTCATCTAGCTGAGTCAGATTTCTTTATAGATAAAGCACCTTTAAGGATAGCATAGATTAACTTCATAAAGTGCTTTCTGCTCTGTAAACAACCAACATCAGTTTATCCTCATTCCTTTTGGCCAACTCAGAACACAAAGGCAAAGTGTTTTTAAGCTGTTTTAAAAGTTTGCGCCAGTGACCAGGTAGCTCCTTTTATAGTTTAATCATGAGTGAGAAGGTACTCTGATAACAGCAAGATCAATAAAAGCTAGGCAGAATGACCCTTTGTCTGATGCAGCCCTTACAATTTTAGCTTTCAGTAAATTGAGAAGGGAAGATGGGATATATATATTATGTCAACTCTTTTGAAAATGTTTTCTGTGAAGAAATATCTCTACAATTACTGAGGAGGCTAGATGCTTCTGCTTGTTTTAGGAATATGTATCAAAAAGTTTTAAAATCTCTGGATGACCTTTTAAAGAATCTTATGCCATCTAGTTCCCTAGCAACACCCTAAATTCTGAGATGACAAGACTACTTAATGTTAAATATAGTAAGTACTTTAGTTTTAGGTCCCCTATTATATTTTTTTTTTACTATGTGTGCATTTAATAGTACATGAAATGCCTTTTGTAGTTCATATGTGCCATATATCTATGCCTATTAAATAGAACTGGAAATAGTATTTTAAATTAGTATAGACTTTTAGAGTAGTTTTTTTTTTCTGCCTTTATGACATATTGATAGTTAGACCAGTGATTTATTTGAATGCTGAATCCTAGTACAGGTGTATAACCCACATTTTAATTTAATAACATTGCTCCTCAATGGGAAAATATAATCAGCTTTGTTTTCCAGAAATTGCAGTAATTAAAATAATTTTCATGAATTTTGTTTTATTGATATATAAGATGAATTCCTTTCAATTGTGTTTTAAAAAAGGGCTCTCTCTCAATGTGCTTTTAACTGCTAGCTTTAACAGTTTTTCCATTAAATATGTAGTTTCTTTATTAAAGATGACTTTTATTATTAAAAATAAAAGCCTATTTGGATTAACAGAAAATCTTTTTAGTAAAAAAGCTGTAAGGAATAAAAATTATAGATTAATAATGCATTCCAGAAATAAAATACATGTGCCAAATGTAATAGGATAGCAACAATAATACACACTTGTAATAAAAATCAGAAGTTTGTCAGACATCATGTGGTTCCTGGTCAAATATTGTTGTAGTAACTTTTCTAATGCTATTTTCTGTATAAATATAAGAATGCTAAAAAAAATAAGCCATAGAAGGCATATGAATATATCTTAATTATTATTCATAATAATGTGACTAATATTTATAGTGCTTTACCTCAAAGCCCGTTTCCATATATCCAAGATGCTTTTGTATTTTAATAAAAATTAAAAAAATAAGTATACAAATATGTGATAGTAAGATGATGAACTAACATTTTTATTGTTCCTTCTTCCAAGATCACTGGAGTGTTATAGAGGGTAAGATACCCTCAGATGGAGAAAACCTTAGTAATGAAGTTTGTTGTTTTTTTTAAACTGGTAAAGGGCCTAGGAGAATAGGGTAGTTAGTGAGGACTTAGGCTCGGGGCAGTAAGCAGCCAGCCGTGCTGTGGGAGAATAATACAGGAAAAGAACTTTTGAAAATCTGCTTGTGCTTCTCACCACTGCCACACATGTGGTGACTAAGCTGGTGCGTGTGGGCTCAAGAGGAAATCAGGGCTGAACAGAAGCCCTCTGCTTTCGAGGAGTCAAGAAACTCCTTAGGTTCTAACCGACTCAGGGCAGTTCCTCCCAACACCTCTTACTCTAACTTACAACCTAAGGATTGCTCCTTTTGATGTTCCTGTTTACCTGGGACTGTTCTGGTTCTAGTCCAGCATCCCAGAAAATTCCTCAGTCCTAGTGGGTCACCCTAGGCCTATCCTCATACACATTTCCAGAGAAAAATGTACACATGTCAAATAAGATACTTTGAGAAGTACAATGATTTCAAAAGACAAAAAAAAAAAATAGATTATAGTTTCCATCAAAAGCATAAACATTAGAATGGGCTAAAATATTTAAATTGGCCTAATAAACATATTGTAAAAGATAGAAAATAATTTTAGCTATATTAAAACAAAGAAAAAAAAAGTAACCAAGTGGAAATATTACAAATGAAATATATAATAATTGATATAAAGAACAAGAGAGAGAGAGAAGACAGCAGAAGGGATGCACACAGGTAAGAAACACATGAGCACCAGATTGTGGTAGTCTCCCAGAAGGAAGAGGGAAGTTCAGAGAAATAGAAAAGGGAAATACCAAGTGATATGGGGAACAGAAGTAGAAGCATACAGATAATTGGAATCCCCAAAAGAAAGGGAAGGAAAAATATAATAGCAGCATAACTTAGAGAAATGATAGTGTTAAATTTCTCATAAAGTGAATGGATAGATGAATGAACAAATAACAGACCTGAGAATGAAGGGCCCATGGAGCACCAAAGAAGAATTATATGGAAAACCCATATCTACACAAACTATGGGAAAACTTGGGATATACAAGACAAAGACACAATTTTTTTGGTTAATCCTTACCTTAGGGTATTTTTTGCCATTGATTTTTAGAGAGAGTATAAGGGAGGGAGGAGAAGAGGAGAGACAGACCCCTAGTGCACTGCTGGTGGGAATGTAGACTGGTACAGCCACTGTGGAAAGCAGTATGGAGTTTCCGCAAAAAATTAAACATGGAACAGCCATTTTACCCAGTGATCCCACTTCTGGGAATATATCCTAAGAATCCCAAAACACCAACCAGAAAGAATATATACACCCCTATATTCACAGCAGTGTTATTTACAATAGCTAAGATCTGGAAACAGTTCAAGTGCCCATCAGTAGATGAGTGGATAAAAAAACCTGTGGTACATTTACACAATGGAATGCTATGTGGCTATAAAAAAGAAGGATCTCTTACCCTTTGTGACAGCCTGGATGGACCTTGAGAGTAGTATGCTAAGCAAAATAATCCAGACAGAGAAAGACACATATCACAATGATCTCACTCATATGTGAAATCTAATGAACAAAATAAACTGAGGAACAAAATAGGTCCAGAGGCATGGGTCCAGGGAACAGACTGACAGATCTCAGAGGGACATGGGGAGAGGACAGGAAGACATTAACCAATGCATAGGCATATGCATAGCCCATGGACACAGACACTAGTGTGGTAAAGGACTGGGTAGGGGGTGGACTGGGTGGAGGGGGGCAAACAGAGGAAAATGGGGGACATCCATAATACAACAACAATAAATAAATAGCTTACAGTATGAAAAATTAACATCATATTATCATCAGATTTTATAATAGAAGCATAAAGAGAAATAATAGAATAAGCTTTTCAAAATATTGAAAGGAAAAGAACTTAGAGACTGAAGTTTTACACTCAGGAGTGAAAATAAGATACAAATATTCTCAGGTATAGAAGCACCTCAGAAATGTCACACAGAGAGACTCATTTTGAAGACAATGCATGAGTATTTAAGGAAAAGGTGGAAAAATTTTAAGTGATGTTACATAAGATGTATGAAGAAAGGTAAAATATTTTATTAAAATCAGTTACTGTCTTTAAAAATATTTAAGAACAAAGATATAGAGAAAATATATCTTTTCTTTTTAAAATTGAAGGTCCAGATAATATCAGCCTGATGGGAAAACAAAAAGAATTTTCAGAATGTGCTAAGGATGTTCTTATTAAGGGGGAGATTTTATATATATATCCAAAAAGAAAAAAAGGAAGAATGGTACTAAAAATAATAGAATTTTAAAATATTGAAAAAACAAGATAGTCAAAATAGATCCTAAGGTAGTAATAATTATTTAGGAAACTCATCAGTTAAAATAAAAACCTGATTTATATGCAAATTTACAAAAAGTGTACCTGAAGGATAAGGACCTACAAAATTGGATGAAAAAGTTTGTTAGAAATATTACCAGGCAATTTATTAACCAAAAGAAATCTGGTATAGTGATATATCAGATTAAACTCATTTTAACTCAAAAGCACTCTTAAGAATGGAAATAATTACTATACAATGATAGCATGATTCAGTACACCAAGAATTTTAATCATGTTTGTATGCACTAATAAAATAGCCTCAAGTTATATGAAACAAAAACTAAAAGAGCTATAGGGAAAAATGAATAAATCTACTCTCATAATACATATTCCTCTCTCAATTATTGATAATTTAAGCAGACAAAAATACAAGGATATTGAAGATTTGAATAGCCAATTTACAAAATTGGAATAATGGACATATGTAGAATTCTGCAGTGAATGACAAGAACACACATTTATTTTCCCCCCACATACAGAATATTGGTAAATATTCGTCACATACTAGATCATAAAGAAAATCTCAATACATTTCAATGAATAGGTATCATTCAAACACTGAATTCATAATTTCATTAAATTTTAAAATAAGACAAATGAAGAGCTTATATATTTGGGAATTTGAAAATTCATAAGGCAAAATAACTCATGGGTTAAATAAGAAATTCACAAACACTTGGAATTAAGTAATAATGAAATTACTATATATCAAAACCTGTATGTATGTGTGTGTGTGTGTGTGTGTGTGTGTGTGTGTGTATATATATTTTAGAGGCCCTGTATATACTAGAGGCCCAGAGCATGAAATTTCATGTAGTAGCCCACTACTGCTCACAGCCCTACCCACCTGCCCACCACCCCGCCGCTCTCGCAGCCCTGCCCACCCACCCACAGCTGCTCACCACGCTTGCTGCTCCATCTGCCTTGCTGCGATCGGAGCCTATGGGCCACAGGGGAGGGACTGCTCAATGCACCTCATGGTGACTGGTCATTTGGTCATCCTGGTCGTCATGGACACTGGCTTTTTATATATATAGATATTTTAAATCCTCACCTGAGGATATTTTTTCATTGATTTTTAGAGAGAGTGGAAGAGAGAGGAAAAGACAGAGAGAAATATCAATGTGAGAGAAACACATCAATTGGTTGCCTCCTCCATGAGCCCTGACGAGGGAAGAGCCTGCAACCAAAGTACTTGCCCTTGACTGGAATCAAACCTGGGACCCTTCAGTCCACAGGTCAACATTCTATTCACTGAGCTAAACCAGCTAGGGCTAAAACCTGTTTTGTTTTTTAAATGGAAATTTATACCTTTAGTGCTTATATTGGAAGAGAAGACAACATTAATTACCTAATGCACTCTTTTAGAAATTAGACAATAACAAGAAAAATAGAAAGAAAGAAATATAAAATTAAGAGAGAAAATTAATGAAATGTAAAGATACAATAAAAAAAAACTCAACAAAGACAACAAATTTACATTTTAAAAATAAAAGAGCCAGTGGTAATAGTAATAAAGAGAAGAACATCAAAACAAAACCAATGTGGGGAAACAAGGATATAACTATAATTAAATTAGAGCTTAAAAACTAATAAGAGAATATAATCAACAACTATACCAAATACTTTGAAAACTTATACAAAATGGACAAATATATAGCATGCTAACTGACTAAAAAAATCATCAAAGCTTGAATATTTCTATATAAGTATAAAAATTGAAATATTGCTTAAAAATCTTTTGACAGAAATTCTATTGAGTGTATAATCCTATTTCCTCAATAAATAATGTTTAAGAAAAATTAAAAAAGATGAAGGCAGAACTTACAGATTAGAAGAGACTTAATATACATATCAACCAATTGCAATATATGGGGCTTGAATACTGATTTACTAGTAAACAAACTAAAAAAAAAATGACAATTCAGTGTTGACTAGCTACTTGATAATGTTGTTATTGTGTTTATGGCTTTTAAAATTAACTTTTATTTTTTAGAGATATATACTGAAATGTTACAAACCCATTCATGTATGGACTGTCAATATTTAATAGAGGATACATATCATATCAGTAGGGAAAACAGAAGTGTTTGCTAAATGGAGCTAGAAAAATGATTATGGAAAAAATAAAATTTAATTTTACCCTTAAACCATGTACAAAATTCAACTGAAGATAAATGTCAAAAATAAAACTTAAAAGCTGTTAGCTGAAAATATAGGTAAATATTTCTTTGGACTTTGTGGTAAAAGAGAATTTCTTTAAAAAGACACAAAACTCTTGTTTTAAAAAATATTGGTACCTGTCATTATATCCACATTTAGAGCCATTGTTCATGAAAAAATAGAGGAAGTAGACATACAAGTACAAACTAGAAGATATTCACAGCACACACACAAAAATCAATAAAGGGCTCGGCCTGCGTGGCTCAGTGATTGAGCATCGATCTGGTCACGATTCAATTTCTGGTCAGGGTACATGCCCGGGTTGGGAGCTTGATCCCCAGTGTGGGGTGTGTAGGAGGCAGCCAATCAATGATTCTCTCTCATCATTGATATTTCTATCTCTCTTTTCCTCTGCCTTCCTCTCAGACATCAATAAAAATATTTTAAAAATAAAAATAAAATGCCCCAAACTGAAAACTGAAAACTAACTAACTAAATAAATATAAAGGGGGACATTGGCATGACTCTCATGAATTGAACAATCTTACTTTCTGTCCAAAAGTTTTCAGAGGTACAGCTGAGTGTACTAAAAGGGATTACTATCTACTCAGAACATGATATTTTCGTGAGTCTGTATGCCCAATTTATTTCCAAATGTATTTGGAAAAAATAGAAAATAGGGCTCCTTTGTACTAGAGAGATATCTTAAATATGCACATGATCATTTTATATCTATTTGTAGGTTTCTTTTGGAATGCTTGCTCAAGTCAGACTCTTAAGGACCCATACTTATAGCATATGAGTTCTCTGGTCATAACTCACTGGCAAATCATGTCTAGCTCATGGGCCAGTCAGATGTGCTTCTCTTAGGAATTTAGAATTGGAATTCAGAAAGCTGGGCACTTTAGGCAGTGATGGAAAACTACCCTGGGGAGACCTTTTTTGGGGTCTGGGTACAAATGAATCAGCAGAGAACGTCAATCTACAGAGAAAAGCCAACGAATGAAGCAGACTTATAAAGAGAGGTCTAGCTTGAGTTCCTGAGAGCTTTCTTGCTCATGAGGAGATCTAATAGTATTTTCTACCATTGTCTCTTCCATTGCAACCTTATACTAAATTTTTCTTGACTTTAAGTTAATATCTGTGGGTTTCTATAACTTACAACCAGAAGTTTCCTGACAAAGACATGGTTATTACATTAGGCCGTATTCCCTTAAACCTCCATTTACGTTGGAAATAAACAGCATTTTGCTATTAGTTTGTCAGCATTAATGAAATGTTATGGTCCAAGCATTGTTGAGGACCTAATTGCATACAACTTGAGAAAATGACTTATGGAACTGCTTCATGATGGTTAGTTAGAGGGCCCTGCTATATTCCCTGGAGGATGTAGTGTGTCCTTTCTATAGTGATGGTAATATTGTCTCTCATGCATGTTATTGTTTTGTGTTAACCACAAAATGCAATATAAAAGCTCCAGGCAATAGCCAGGTGATACAACATGAGGCCTGGATGCAGCTTATTTTACAGATCCCGGCATAGAGCCAAGTGCCAGCTCTCCAGGAGTGGACAGTCCAGGAGTGGACAGTCCAGGAGCATTTGAATATTTCCAGCAGCTATTCATAAAGAAGGAGGTGTTTTGCTTCTATTTACAATTTGTTATGTAGGTAAATGTTCTTGTCTTTTGGAAAAGCTAAAAAATAATATGTAATCAGCTAGTTCCCCTGCAAGATGGCACCTGGCTTACCCAGAAAACAGTATAGTTTCTCCCAAGAATACAGGGAAATCCTTATTGTCCTGCCTGCAATGAAGGGTCACACCGGACTTCTGGATTGCAGCCTAGATCACATTTTTAAACCTGCCATCATCTCTAAAATAGCTTTATATTTAACTTTTAAGTCAATTTGAAAATGAAACTCAGACCACACAATTCATCATCTAAATTTGGACACTTTTGAGAGTAAAAAAGGGTGCTATTAGTAATAAAGCCAGGACACAGGCATAAATTGGAACTGCCACAGGCAAACTAGGGGACTGTCACCTTATTCTTGGGCTTTGTATTTAGTTTCTGAATGACTTATGTACTGAGAAGCCCAATGGTTCTTGGCATGTGTTCTTTTATTTTTTATTTTATAAAGATTCTCATTATATGCTCAGTTGAAACCAGAAAAGAACTTACACAGTTGTTGAATAAATGGTGAATGTGACTAGACAAATCACTTGGTGAAGAATGTCATTGCTGTACAGTGCACACAAAGGCCACATGTGTATGGGTATAAGAGTGGAGCCAGTATAGGGGGACCATTAGCTTCAATCTTTTAATTTTAATGCAGTCATGTTAGAACAATGCTAATAATAATATTAGTCATCATCATCATCATCATCATCATCATCTAGCTAACACATGATAGACATATTGCTATTTGTTTTATTTTCACAATTTGCATGATTTTTGAACAAATTAAATTTTAGCTGCCATTTTGGAGACTTGCCCACAATCCTACCACTAATCCCTAGCTGTGTAAATTAGCTCCTCTAGGGCAATAATATCCTCACTTTAAGATTAAGTGGATTGTAGCCCTGGACAATTTGGCTCAGTGAGTACAGAGTGAGCCCATGGACTGAAGGGTCGGGGGTTTGATTCCAGTCAAGAGAACATACCTTGGTTGCAGGCTCTAGCAGGCTCTATCCCAGGCCTTGGACTGGAGGCAACCAATTGATGTGTGTCTCCCACATAGATGTTTCTCTCTCTGTCTCTCCTCCTTCCTTCCACTCTCTCTAGAAGTAATGGAACAAAATATCCCCGGGTGATGATTAACAAACAAACACATACACAAAAAAGATTAAATGGATTGTATTTCATGAATTTAAAGTACCTTTCAGCTTTTAACAGTCAATAATCAGTGATATATGTAAATATCTAAGAATTCTACTGATTTGGGAGATATTTTGATTCATGCTAATCCTTAATATCAAATAGAGACTGTATGTTCATGAAAGAATATTATAACTATGTTTTGTATACATACAGTTAGTATGAAAGTAATCTTTATGATCCTATCTAATAATAGACAAACATAGTAATTAACCATAGCTCCGACACACTTCCCACTGGCTAATCAGGGCGATATGCAAATTAACTGCCAACCAAGATGGCGCCGGCAGCCAGGCAGCTGAAGCAAACAGAGGTCTTGCTTGCTCCAGTGATGGAGGAAGCCAAGGTTCCCCGCCTGCTGCTGCCGGCCTCTGAGCTTGCACTCTAAGAAACAATGTTGCAATTATAGAAGGTAAACAAAACCCAGAAACCTGCTTTTGGCCAGCCAGGCTTCAGCCAGCAGGATCGCAACAGTGTTTCAATTATAGAATCCAAACGAACCCAGATCCCTGCTTTCAGCAGCTGAGGTCTCAGAGCTGCAGCCAGGCCTCAGAGCTAAAGTCAGCTCTCAGCTCCAGTGACAGCTATAGAAGGTCAATAAATACCAGAATTTAAAAAAAAGACAAAAAGGAGAAGTTGGGAGCTTCAGTTGCCCCCCAGCCTGAAAATGGCCCTCAGCCCCTCACCCAGACTGCCCAGGCACCTCAGTGGGGACCCCCACCCTCAAGGGGGTGCGGGCAGCCTAAAAACGGCCCTCAGCCCCTCACCCAGACTGGCCAGGCACCCCCAGTGGGGATCCCCACCCTGAAGCAACAAGATAGAGGCTAATTTGCATACTGAAGGCTGGTGGCAGTGGGCAAGGCTGTCCACAGTCCAGGACCCGGATCTGTGACCCTGCTGGGCGGGGGCAGCGCTTGTAGCTGTCCACAGTCTGGGACCCGGATCCATGACCTGGCGGGCGGGGGGCAGCGCTTGAGGCTGTCCGCAGTCTGGGACCGGGATCCGTGACCTGGCAGGAGGGGGGCAGTGCTTGAGACTGTCCGTGGTCTCAGGACCCGGATCTGTGACCCTGCCAGGCGGGGGGCAGTGCTTGAGGCTGTCCGCGGTCCTGGGACCCGGATCCGTGACCCTTCCCGGTGGGGTGGCTTCCACCCAGCCCCAGTCACTCTGGGCAGGTGAGCAGCGCAGAGAGCCTCTGGACAGGGGAGGCAGGCCGGGGGAGGGCGGCCTGTACTCCCCACATGGTGGTGGTGACAGCTGTGAGCGCGCCAAGCAGAGCCTGCAGGCTGAGCTGAAGTAGCGCCTTGCAGGCCATCAGCGCCCAGGAGTGGCTGCGCAAGATCTGCCTCCTGGCCCAGAAGGTGCAGGATCGCAGGGACAGCCACCGTGGCGGGCCAGACTGACATCCTCCTGGCCGCACGACCAGGGTTTGCAGATCTGCAAAGCCAGAGGCCTCCAGTGTGCACATCTCCCCCTGGCATGCGAACATCCCCCAGAATACTGTCACCCTCCCACGCCAGCAACAGTTGCAAACCAAGGCATGCACAAGTTCCCCCCGCCTCTTCACCGCACTTCCATCAACCCAGCATACCTAACACCCCCACAGGATGTGCACACACCCCCTCTGATGTGCTCACGTCCTTTGGAAAGTGTCTGGGTGTTCTGGGTGCTGAGGGTGGGTGCCTGTGAGATGACAGTGAGAGGGCGGAGTGGTGATGCCCTGTTCCCATGGAGGCCAGTGCAGCTACGAGATCACCTCTAGGGGGTTAATGCAGGTGCTGAGGCAGGAGCAGATGCAGACAGACACACCTGGTGGGTGCGGGCAGCCCTCGCTGAGGTGCCTTCGGTCAGCGTTCAAGATCAAGAACCCAGAGGTGGAAAGGAATTCGTCCTCTCAGTGAAACAGTGGGATAGTCTGGGCGACTGTAGAGGAAGAATGTGCACTTTGGGTGCCAGCACCCATGAGCAAAGGCTGCCCTGACTGAGCCTCGCTTGCTTGGGGCCTAGCGCACTCCTGCCAGGCAGCGGGTGACAGGACGTGCTTTCCCAAATTAATGAGAGAAAATGTTGATTCTCCTGCTGCCCACGAAGGTGGAAAGTGAAGTGGAGAGACATGTGGGGAGTGAGCGAGGTTCCCTGTCTTGGGGTTTCAAATCTGCTATTGGTTTCTTTCACCGCTGACTAGAGATATACAGGGTGTCCCCCCAAAATGTATACACACTTTGAATACCTACTAATTCCAATGGTTTTAAGCATAAGAAAGAAACAACAATGGAGCTGTTATCTGTTAACATGTGGGCACAAACAGGTAGTTGGACATTCCCTGAGGGGTCTCAGATTGGAGAGGGTGAAGGCCAGACTGAGGGGCCCTTTTCCCCCCACTACCCCAGTGCACAAATTTCGTGCACCAGGCTACTAGTGTATTTATAAAGAGGCAGCATGGTCTAGCTAGCATCAAGTATCTGGACTAGAATCCAGCCACTTACTTGCTCCATGAATTTATATCATTATCCTCAGCCTGAATGGCTTCAACTGTAAGATGGGAATAAGAACTATAAAATGGGAATAATAAGCTAGTTTTTAGTCATATTATGAGTATTAAATAATATGTAGTATGTTGAAGTATCTACTGTATACCAGATTAGTAGATGTATACAATCAGTAAGTGCAGTCCTTTTTCTATTAGCATGTTAGTCATTATTGAATATTTAGATCATAAATGTGGGCTGCCAAAGGACTCCTCTATTCCCAATATTGACTTTTACTGTCAGAGGAAGTAATTACATAAGATAAAAACACAACCATAATTACATGCATTATCATGAGCTCAAATACCTTCTCAAACCTCCTCAATATATGACCTTGGAAGGGTTACTTAGGCTCACAGAATCTCTATTTTCTCATCTGTAAATAATGAATAAATAATCTATGTGAATTACATGGCAGAAGTCCTAGTTTATAGTCAGAAATATGCACTGTCATTACTATTATTATAGTTAAGATAATATTGAAGAATGGGGAACATAGATGTTTAAAGTGGGGAACATAGATGTTTCCATAACAACTTTATTTAAAAAATATTTTTATTGGTTATGCTTATATGCATGCATACAAGTCCTTGGGTAGGGGAGGCCAGGGATTGTCAAGGGCAGGAAAAAAAGGAGACATATGTAATACTCTTTGTAATACTTTAAGCAATAAAACAATTTAAAAAAGTAAAAAATATTTTTATTGATTTCAGAGAGGAGGGGAGAGGGAGAGAGATATAGAAACATCACTGAGGAGAGAGAATCATTGATCAGCTGCCTCCTGCATGCCCCACGCTGGGGGTTAAGCCACAACTCAAGCATGTGTCCTGACTGGGAATCAAACCATGGTTCATAGGTCTATGCTCAACCACTGAGCCACATGGGTCAAGCATAACAACTTTATAGATGTCATGTAGACTATAGAAGTTTCTATTCATGAAGAATGGTGATTGAGACAACACACCCATGGATACTTCATCAGCACTGTGTTGTTCCCACTGAGAAGAATCTCATTCATGGTCATTATTGAGCCATTTATCATGGACTGGCCACAATGTTAGGACTCCTAAGAATCCTAAAAGCCTCAGAGTTACAGTAGAGTAGCAGGTCTATTTTCCTGTATGAGACTTCTGACAGTGAAATAAAAAACTTGAATCAATGAACTTTGCAAATAGTGTAAGTCTGCTCTTAATCATTTTATTGATGAAGCATATCAGTTCCAATTTTGCCTGAGCTCTACTTGCTCCTCTTGTAAACACTATTTTGGGGGAACCTACTCCTACAATTTGTTGATAAGAAATCTAGCATGGAGTATCTATGATTACATTTAGAGAATCATAATTGTGATATTGATGAGGACAAACAACATGGATGATGATTCATCTAATGTGTATCAGAAATGGAATTGAAAAGTTGATTTTACCTGCATTGTGTCATTTATCCTAACTTTTTTAAATGTATGACTTAGACAAGGGCAAAAAATATCATTACTTAGTAAAGATTCTGAATTTTCTGGTGCCTAGAGACCCTTTTCTTCAGCCTTTTTCAACTGAGTCTAAATTCTTCTTGAGGAGAAGGATATAGATTTAGTAGATTTTTGGCCAACTTCTAGTCCCCAATTCATGGATTTGGCAGTGCCTTAAGGGCTCTGGCTTTATCCTAACTCTCCGCCTGTGTGAGGTGGGAACTATGGGAACCAGATGGATATTAAAACACCAACCTGCCTCCCTTCCCCGAGACATAGACTTATATCAGGGTCTGATGGCCTTGTGGATTGATTCCTATTTTCTACTCTAGCTTTGAATTTCTTCTGTTTTTGTATCCAGTGATTCTTCATTTCATCTTCCAATTTTGGTTTTGATATATTTATATGTTTTATCTAACATTTTGGATAAAAAGATTTGGAATGGGACAAAGGGTCCATCAGCTTAGTCTTCAGATGTTAGTATAAGTGAGGAGTTCACTTCTTCTGATCCTCTAATCTACAAGAATGCCATCCATGTCTAATGTTTGTCATGGACTGAATTGGCACCAGGAGACTAGAGCCAGGATCTAAGATTTCACAGCCCATCACAACAAGAAGATTGTTTGGGAAAACAAAGCAGTCTCCTACCCTCAACTATTTAATATCTGAAATAAAAGCCACAAACTCTGAAGAGAAGTGAGACTGAAAATTTTAAAACTTTGGGGAGTGACTGGGATTATTTGTTTTACTAGCAATAGGCATACAAGGTCAGCTAGTATTTGTGGAATGTTCAAGGTAGTGATTATGGAGTGTTTGCTTTTGAGTAGGAATGTGGTGATGACCCCAAGAAGTTACACTGACATCAACGCAACCTTCTCATCACATGGAATTCCATTATGATAGAGATGTATGCGTACCCTTGCAGTGTCAGGGTTCCTACCAGTAAGTCACACTGTTCTAGATTTCTCAGGTTCCTAAAGCCTTTAAGCAAGGTTTTTATTTGGTTACCTTAAGTATAGTATTGTTACCTTATTTGTGTCTTCCAACAAAATGGAAATCGATGTAAAAGCATTCTGTTTCTTTAAACACACACTCACATTCCTGCAGGATTTTCCCATTTCTGTTTTCCCTGCCAGTTTGGTTGGCTGGTTCTCAGGGTTCTCAGCGCTGGGCAGTCTGAGTTGGACTGTGCTCTGACAGCGACTGATGAGGCCTGGAGCAGCAAGGGAATGTGCACAACAGAAGAAAAAGAGACTGGGGAAGGTGAATGGCAGGTGCGTGAAGTGAAGGTAAGGCCGGGAAGGGCCGTGACGTGTAAGGGAATTTTGAAGCGGAAGCGTAGGTTTGTGGCGTTCTGTAATGGCCAATTTCCTGGATTTCCGCATGACCCTTTCGAAGACGATCCTCGCAATGCGACCTCCTTACCAGCCTCTCCCTCTAGCCTCTCCACCGCCACAAATCACAACCCTCCCGCAACTACACTACACTCCCCTCCCTCCACCACCCTCCATCCCTCCCCTCCCCTCCCCTCCCCTCCCCTCCCTCCCCTCCCCTCCCTCCCTCCCCTCCCCTCCCCTCCCCTCCCCTCCCCTCTCTTCTCCTCTCCTTACCTTTTCTTTCATTTTCTTTTTTCTTTCCCCTTCCCTTCCCTTCTCTTCCCTTCCCTTCCCTTCCCTTCCCTTCCCTTCCCTTCCCTTCCCTTCCCTTCTTTTCCCTTCTCTTCTCTTCTTTCTAGCATTTAAAAAGTTAGATTACATTGTGAATAAATACATATCAGAAGGTTATTAAAGCAAGTGAGCACTGCTCTGCCAACCACATAAGTTCACAGGCTTCCTAGAAGAAAGCTGGCTGAGGATTAGTTGGAATGCTGGGTATTGCATCTTTAAGAGTCAGGCGTCTCTGTGCTCTGCTGCCTCTAATAGAACTGAGAAGGTATCAGGATAAACCAAGGTGAGACCCAAACACACTTGCACTGTCCCCCTTCCCCATAGCCCTCAGCACTACCTTGTCAAAGGATAGTTAGAGAAACAACCCAATACGGTAAGAGGATTAACAATGTGCTATATCCATGCAATGAAATATTACTCAGCCATAAAAATTAATGAAATTCTGACACATGTTACACAATGAATGAACCTGGAAAACATGCTAACTGAAATAATCCAAACACAAAAGGACAAATATTGCCGATTCCGCTTATATTAACTATTTAGAATGGGCAAATTCATAGACATAGAAAATAGACTAATAGTTTTCAGGGTATAGGGAAAGAAGGGATTGGGGCATCACTGTTTAATGGGTACAGAGATTCTGTTTGGAGTATGTAAAATTTTGGAGATGGCTAGTGGCTATGGTTGCACAATATTGTGAAGATAATTAAAGCCCCTGAACTGTACACGTAAAAATGATTTATGTGGCAAATGCTATCTGTATATAGAAAAGGCTAAGTGACCAACCATCCGTCTGACCATCCGACCAACCGACTGGCTGGCTGGTACATATGACGCGCACTGGCAATTTAAAAATAAACGTTGACTCACGCATACACTATACATATAGAGCTCTTGCTGGCACCAATTGCACATGTGTGTTTTGATCTGTCATTGTCGATTGTGAATTTGGTTGCTTTTGTTGACATTCTGAAGCTGAATGTCAAATGATTTGTAATGGATCTATTATTGAAGCTACCTTTGGAAATAGTATATCTATAGATAATATTAAAATATATATATATATAAATGTGCGATTCTTTGTCCTAAAAATGAGCACATCCGTAAATTAAATGAAGAAATTTTGGATATATTCGATGAAGATTTTCACACCTATTTGAGTGATGATTCCATCGATTCAACAGATGATGCTGAAAAAGAAAATTTTCCCATCAAATTTCTTAGTAGTATTACTCCTTCAGTAATGCGTGTCATAAATTAAAACTGAAAGTAGGTGCAATCCTCATGCTACTGAGAAATCTTAATAGTAAATGGGGTCTTTGTAATGGTACTAGATTTATTATCAAAAGATTGCGACCTAACGTAATTAAAGCTTAAGTATTAACAGGATCTGTGAAAGGAAAGGTTTTTCTGACTCCAAGAATTGCTATGTCCCCCTCTAACACTGGCTTCCCATTTAAATTAATTTGAAGACAGTTTCCCATGATGCCAGCATTTGCAATGACTATTAATAAATCACCAGGACAAACTCTAGACAGAGTAGGAATATTTCTACCTGAACCCATTTTTGGATGTGGTCAGTTATATGTTGCTTTCTCTCGAGTTTGAAGAGCGTGTGACATTAAAGTTGCAAATACTTCATCACAAGGGAAATTAATCTAACACTCTGAAAGTGTTTTTACTCTTAATGTGGTGTACAGGGAGATATTAGAATAAGTTTAATCAATTTATCAGTCATTGTTTTTATCAATGTTTTTATATCACATTTTTGTTGTTTTTATATCATGTCTTTGTTGTTATAGCATGTCTTTGCTGTTGTTATATCATGTTGTTATTGTTTACTTATTAATCAATTTATATATTATTTTCATATACATTTTACTAATTTTCTTTCACCTCTGACACTTCTATTATAGAGAAAGGGCAAAGAGCAATATTAAAATATTTCTTCTAATTAATTTACTTTCAATATGCATGAATCCGTGCATGAATCCAGGCCATTAGTGTTAATATATTTTAATTCACACACACACACACACACACACACACACACACACAAGCAAGTTAAGGGGACTATTACTTCTGAAAGGATGGAGCAGGCATACTTTTCTCTATTTCTCAAAGTATAGCTAAAAATTTTGGACAAGATTTATAAAACACAAGAAGACTCTGAAAGGCCAAGAAGAGGGCAGCCCACCAGGGGCCTTGAGACCCAAAGAATGACACAGTTGTGAGTTCCCTGGGTTTTCATTTTGCTTCATATATCTGAGACCAGATGCTTGAGAAGTCAACAGTCTGGAAACACCAAGAGTTGCAGACAATAACAAAAAGCAACCTGTGTAATTGTATCCAAAATAAAAATGCTTCCTGGGGAGAATTTATACCCAGAACTACCATTGTCCCAGCACTTTTAAACAAGAACCCGGACCCAGGAAATCCTATAATTCAAACTATCATCCCTGGTAAAGATTAGTTAACTTTCAATCCTGTGAGAAGAACAAAGCTTAACACAAAAGAGGACTCCAGGTACATAAACAATAGGGTAGAGAATGAGGTAATGGCTGGAGTTTGAATCTCATTTGTGTCCTTATCTTTGATGCACTGGACGAATAACTGAATTCTTCTCTATTTTTTCACCTGTAAAATGGGAATGATAAAAATAATAATAAAGATTCTTTTAACTTTATTAGCAGCTTATAGCTCCCATAACAAACAACCTTCATAAACTTTTGGTAAACAGGAACTCTCTTCATCTCTAGAACATTCCAGAAAAACCTAGTCTGTTGCCTTGTAGACACTGGGAGGACCTCACCGGCCAAAGCAGTGTTGAATGCTGAACACTTAGCACCAGCACTCAAGTACTTTCTGAGCTGCTGAGGACCTGGAAGGACTCATCTTTCCATCCTGGGGT
Source organism: Myotis myotis (assembly GCF_014108235.1). Lineage (NCBI taxonomy): Eukaryota > Metazoa > Chordata > Mammalia > Chiroptera > Vespertilionidae > Myotis > Myotis myotis. Next base: position 39,471,443 of record NW_023416335.1, read on the forward strand.
CCAGAGATCCACATTGCCCAGTCGCTGATCCTGTTCTTGATGGTTTAGCAATCTAACCATTCTCTAATCCCAGGCCTGAATGTCCCAATGGCAGGGCCAATGGGCACAGTTCTTCATTAAAAGCTCTGAAAACAACCACATCATCTCTTATCTATATATTATAGGCCTGATGCATGAATTTGTGCATGGGTGGGGTCCCTCAGTCTGGCCAGCAATTGGGGCTGATAGGGGCCATCTTGTCCAGTCTTGATTGGGGCCAGCCAGCCGGGGGGAGGGATTGTGGGAGGTTGGCCGGCTGCAGGAGTGACCACCAGGGGGCAGCTCCTGCGCTGGGCATCTGCCCCCTGGTGGTCAGTGCGCATTATAGGGACTGGTTGACCATTCGTTCGGTCCTTTGGTTGAAATGGTTGCTTAGGCTTTTATATATATAGACTAGAGGCCTGATGCATGAAATTCATGCAAGAGTAGGCCTTCCTTCCCCTGGTTGCTGGCACCAGCTTCCCTCCGGCACCTGGGACCTGGGCTTCCCTTGCAGAGGGAGGCCCCGCCACTCACCGCAGCCCACTGGTCAGTGGCCTGGGCCTCCCTCATTAGGGCAATTGTGGAGTCCATCGATTGATTACCCCGCTGGCCGGTAGCCTGGGCCTCCCTCTGTGGGGTGGTCATGGGGTGATAGCTAGGCCCCCGACCAATCGCATCACACCCACCTTGGCTGGCCTGGCACCAGTGGGTGTTATAGTCTGGTCTTGGATGGTAGTCCAGATGGTTGTTCTGCATATTATGCTTTTATTATGTAGGATTTCCCTGGGAGGATATCAGAATTATCTTGGCTTCCTAAAATCTTATTAAACCATGAAACCACCCTATGAAATGGACTTTTTATCCCTTGCAAGTTGTGAAACCTAAGGGCTTAAATGATTATGTTAAACTTGTCAATTTAAGCTTGGGAAGAACAAACAAAATTCAACACTAACTCCATATTTTATCTATTGGGTTCTACTCTCCTGGAACCAAAGAAGAAGAATTAAATACTCATATCTTTTATGCCCCCTGCCCCATAACTCCTAGTTACCTGAAGAACTTTAATTTCCCAAATCACAAGGTGATAAGTAGATTTTAGAAAAGTGAAGAAAACTTTAGGTATAGAGTTCACTTTTTGAGGGATCTAGATATTTAATTAAGAAAGACTCTAGATAAGAACAGATAAAGAATCCTCGATGTGTACACCAGTTACAATTAGGTCGTGGTTAGTTAAAATGCATATATAGGACATCCTAAATTAAGAGTTAATGAAATTTGTCATTCATTTCACTGTTGTAAAAGGGTAACCACATAACTCCATTCTTGGGTGTGTTCTCTTGGTTACTTACATGAATTATTTATCTTATGTCTGGAAATTTAATACATACCATAGAGCTGCAAATTACACAATCCATCTTGGGTTCTGTACTTTGCTGTCGCAATGGGTAATCAATCTCAGCTATTAGTTTTATTTATTAAACCCAGCTTAAGAAGTAGAGGTTTGACCCCATTTTACATTATGTTAAAAACAGAGATATAGTTGGTCCAAGATGTTGGGTGCAGTGAAAGCAAAAAAGAAAACCAATTTAAGTGAAAGGTAAATTAATAAATGCTGTGCCAATCCTACATGTCAGGACTGTGGGAAGAGATTAATGTATTGCCTCTGCCAAGGCAGAAATCAGAGCACACCGGCCAGTAGATAAAAACATTGAATGAAATAATGGCTTCAAATGTCATTCTGAATTAGTGAAACAAACTGAAAATTTCGAGAAGTGAACTTTCAGATGTGCATAACCCACCAACTTTCTCTTACCTGATAATTTTAAAAATTAATGTTAGTTTCTATCCCAGGATCCTCAAGCAAAATGTATCAGAATCTTATATTTGCTTAGTCAGTAAGTCCAATGTGAGACTGCCCTGAAAAACTGATAATGAAATCCTGAGTTGGTTTTTGTACGGCTGCCTTTTATTTGAAAGGAAAAGTGCAGAATGAAGTAAGGGAAGGTTTAGACTCTGAGCTCAGGGAGAGGGAGGAGGATGAGCCTACAAATCAAACAAACAGAAACTGAATTCAAAATTTCGGACATACTCAGGTATTCCCACCTTGTTTTCCCTACGTCATATTATGACTTATGTTTATCACCCAACTTCTTAAAACTGGTCAGCAATTTTAAGCTTTCCAATTTTCTAAGTAAGTAACTTTTATTAAATAGGACATTATGTAGAATTCCAAGAATTTGGCCACTAAAAAGTATTACAGATAGAGGCTGGTGTGTTGTAGTCACAATGATTGGATTTTAAGGCTGTTTTTTCCTCAATGTTGATAAACCTCTTTTCTCAGGCAGCAAGGCCTTTGTGTGCTCTGTTTCGCTCTACCTAGAATGTTCTCTTTGCTTATCCTTCCTGCTGTTAGGTCTGATCAAATAATTGAATCAATGCCCCCTCCCCTGGGAACTGACCTTTAGACCACTTCACTACCGACATTCCACTTGCTAAGACCACATTCCACTTGCTAAGACCTTTATCTTTGTCTCCCCCCCCCCCCCCCCCGCCCCGACCCCGGACTTTCCCAGGATCTGACCCGCCCAGAGTGTTCCCCTGATGAGAAAGCCCACCTAGAGGCCTTTAAAACCTCAGACTCCCCATCCTGGGTGCTGGTGCCATTTGGGGGCTCAGCCCATCAGATGACCTAATACATTTATAACTCTTCATCACTTTTGGTCTCATGCATTCCTCCTTCGGCAGCCCTAACACCTGCACCCTTCCTATTTAGCTCATACTCAACCTTCAAATCTCAGTGTACAATCCTTTTCTAGGGAAACTTTGATAATTTGCCAGACTAAGTCGGGTTCTTTTGTTACACACTCTCATATACATTTCACAAGACCTTCTTTTCATAATAGTAAAATTTATATTTATCATGAAATTATTTTATTGGTTTCTGTCTCTACTAAGGGAAAGTAAGCTCTATCAGGTCAGGGGCCATGATTTGTCATCATTTTGCCTCTAGTTCTTAGCATAGTTCTTAGCTTGGAGCATAGCAAGAACTCAATGAATATTTGTCGAACAAATGACTGAAAAGCAAGAGCAATTTTACTTTTGAATTGGTGAGAAGAGGAACACAAAACATAACTCCTGTGCCTTTAAAACCATTATGGGATCAGTACTCTTGTGAACAAAATGGGAGGACAAGTTCTTCATAATATTTTAATTCAGGGATGACTGTGTAAATGAATGAACAGCAACTTCACAATAAGACTATCTGGGTAACTTGGAAATAACAATGAAAGATACTTGGATGGTTGATACATTATTGTGCAACAAATACATAACTGGCTTAATTATTAATTATTCTTTTAAAAATATATTTTTAGTTTTTTCCGAGAGGAAGGAAGAGGGAAAGAGAAATGGAAACATCAATGATGAGAAGAGTCATTGATCGGCTGCCTCCTGCATGCGCCACACTAGGGATCGAACCCACAACCAGGCATGTGCCCTGACTGGAATTAAACCGTGACCTCCTGGTTCATGGTCAACCACTGAACCATGCTGGCTGAGCCATAACTGTCTTTAAAATTAACTCTAATTTTCTGTCATTTGGTTAGAAGAAAAGAGGAGAAAGTAGAAATGGACCCACTGGCTACTTATAAGCATACCACTAGTGCTCTTTCTGTCATTGTAACATCTGCTGATATTCCAAGACATTTAATTGCTCTAATGCAACAGTAGAGATTAGCAATTTGACCAGCTTGTGGAGATTAGAAAATTGGATTTCCTTTTGTTGCATGACCCAACCATGCCTCCCCCACCCCTTTCTGGCCTTTGTTTCCTCCTTCCTTTATCAGGGAAGGTGTCACGTATGGATATCCACTTCAAAACTGCAAAGGAAATTCAAGATTTAGTTCCTTTTCAGCTTGTTGCTTGGCTTAGTGATAAAACCCAGGTATTGTTTTAAAGATAAATAGAAAGTTGAATAGTAAAAATGAGATCTGAGTGAGAAGCACTCTCTCTCAGTGGTTCCCTTTCATCTCATCTTCAGTTAATTCAATACATGTTTGTTGCACATCTTTGATACAGAAGACACTATGATATGTGTTAGTATAAACAAGATTCACAGTCTAATGGAAAAAGTAGAGATGTAGCTATCAATTTAAGGCAGACAGAGATAAGCATTAAAATAGAAGTACAAAGACAATGCTATGTGAACACAGGGAGGAAGGGATTAATTCTAATCTAAGGATTTTGAAAGACTGTGAGGATTTGGACCCTGAAGATGGATCTTTAATAATGGCAAAGACTACAGTGAGCTTAAAGGTGAAGATAAAGAAGAGAGTCTTTTAGGCAAAAGGAACAAGGGAAACCTAGACAAGAAGGTAGAAGAGCACATGAATGTTTTAGAAAAATATAATAATACTGTGAAGCTGGTGTTCCCAGTGTTTGGCAATATAATGAGAAATAAGATTATAACTGTAGGTTGAATCTACAGATATGCCTTGAATGCAATACAAGACAATTGGGACTTATTTTGTAGATAGGATCTGTTCAGGAAAAGTTTTAGCACATTTAGTTGAATATGGTTTAGTAAATATAGATGGAATTCTATTCTCATGAGGTATTGAGAGCTGTGCAGGAGAGCTAGCCCAGTTTCTAATGTCCGTTTAAAAACTTTTTATTGATTGCAGAGACGAAGAGAGAGGGAGAGATAGAAACATCAATGATGAGAGAGTCATTGATCAGCTGCTTCCTGAATGCCCCACACTGGGAACTGAGCGGGCAACCTGGGCATGTGCCCTGACTGGGAATCAAACTATGACCTCCTGGATATTTTGAGGGAGAAAGAGCGTGCAGACTTGAAAAAAAAAATATACAAATATTTTAAGCAATGAAAGACATTGTCATTAAAATAAAGATCAGGGACAAATTAAACACAAGAGTGGATACAGATGAGGAGAAAATTAGTGAATTATCAAATGTACCTGATGAAACCACATAGGGTGCAGAACAGAGAGATAAAGAGATGGGAAATATGAAAAAATAAATAAAGAGACATAAAGGGTAAAATGATAAGCTTCAATATACATCTAATAAAAGTTTCAGAAGGAAGAAGTAAAGAGCATGGTGAAGAAGCAATATTAAAAAAAGAATTATTTAAAAATGTATTAGAGTTAAACAAAAAAGAATCTAAGTTTGAAAATACACCCAGACTTCAAGCAAGAAAAATACAACAAATCTGCATCTAGAAGCATTATATGAAAATTATAGACCATTAAAGATAAAGAGGAAAAAATATAAAGCACAAGAGGTAAGACAGATAATGTAAAAAGAAACAGAATTTACAGTTGACTTCTCATGTATGAGCTCTGTGATCATAGAAGGTAATGAAATATCTTCAAAATGCTTGGGGACAATTACATTGTTCATCCATTTAAGTATCATTCAAGAAAAGGCAAATATTTTTATACATTTCTAAGGAAGATTACTATCCACCAGCTCTTTTTTGTTGCTGTTAATCCTCACCTGAGGATATTTTCCATTGATTTTCAGAGAGAGTGTAAGGGAGGGGGAGAGAAACATTGATGTGAGAGAGACATATCGATTGGCTGCTTCCCACATGTGCCCTGACTGGGGCCAGAGATTAAGCCTGCAATCAAACCCAGGACCCTTCAGTCCATGGGCCAACACTCTACCCACTGAGCCAAACTGGCTAGGGCCCCACCAACTCTTCTAGCAGGAATTGCTAAGGAGTTTACTTCACTTACCCAGCAGGAAGGAGTAGGAAGTTCACACTTACATAGAAAATTGATTTATGTCTGAGTGAGTATTGCAGACCAATGGGAAAAAGATATACAACTCAATAAATGATGCTGGGGCATTCCATTCTTCTCAAGAGAAAAACAAAATGAAATTGGGCCTCTACTACACTGCATGTAGAAAAATCAATTCACAGTGGAATAATTTGAAAGGCAAAATTATTATAAAAGGAAATGTAAGAAGGTATCTTTATGACTTTAGAGTAAGGAGGAATTTATTAAACCATAAAGAAAAGGCTTGATAAATTTGACTGTATTAAAAATGAGAGAAACTTCCCACCCCCAAAACAAAGATTGGTATGTAGAACAATTTTCAGAAAACTCAAGTGTCCAGAAAGGGGGTTAACTCTAATAAAGGGGCTTAACTGTACTAGTAATTGGAGAAATGCAAATTAGAACACAATGTGATAGCAGACTGGCAAAACTGTAAAATGACAATACCAAAAGTTGTAGAGGATTTGGCATAAAAAATGGAGACAGCTAATGTTTATCTACAGTAGTGAATGAATATTTCTATTGTTCACTAAGTCAGAACATAAATTATTATTATTTAATATTTTTATTGATTTTTAGACAGAGAGGAAGGGAAAGGGTGAGAGAGAGAAGCATCAATGTGAGCAGGAAATGTTGATCGGCTGCCTCCTGCATGTCCCCTTACCAGGGACTGAGCCCACAGCGTGGGCATGTGCCTTGACCGGGAATAAAACTGGCAACTTCGGTGCACAGGACAACATCCAACCAGCTGAGCCATACTAGCCAGGGCAGGACATGAATTATAGTATATTTATACAGTAGAATGCTGTATAGCAGTGAAAATGAGTTAACATAAACTGTGTATATGTGCATACATACTTGTCACATCCTATATAATAAAATCCTAATATGCAATTCAACCCAACTGCAGAACGACTGGTTGCTATGACGTGCACTGACCATTAGGGAACAGACGCTCAATGCAGGAGCTGCCCCTGATGGTCAGTGCGCTCCCACAGGAGGAGTGCCACTCAGCCAGAAGCCAGGCTCACAGCTGGCGAGCGCAGTGGCAGTGGTGGGAGCCTCTCCCACTTCCGCAGCAGCACTAAGGAGCAGCAAGCTGAGCCGTAAGGAACAGTGAGCAGGCAGGTGGTAAGGAGCGAGGGGTCCCAGACTGCGAGAAGGATCCTGGACTACAAGAGGGATGTCTGCCTGCCAGCTTAGGCCTGATTCTCCCAGGGGGTCCCAGACTTTTATATGAAAGTCTCTCATAACTTGTGGTCTAACCCGGCAGATGTGGCTCAGTGGTTGAGCATCAACCTATGAACCAGGAGGTCTCAGTGCAATTCCTGGTCAGGGCACAAGCCCGAGTTGTGGGCTAGATCCCCAGTGTGGGGCATGCAGGAGGCAGAAGATCAATGATTCTCTGTCATCATTGATATTTCTCTCTATCTTCTGCTCTGAAATTAATAAAAAATATATTTAAAACAAAAACAAAACCTGTGGTCCAAATGTAGATTGTTTGTGATTAAATTTCTTTGTTTATTGTTTTCAAATCCAGAGACTAAACTAGGTATCTTTACATATTTATTTATGGTAGAGCTTTTAAAAATCAAGGAACTCACCAAAACCATCCATAGCTCTTTAGTGGTAGATGTGGGTAGATAATTTTAAATGTGTGTTAAAAATTAGATGCTTTACAAAATAGAGACAGCCTCATAGAGAAAGACCAGGCAGACAGCTCTGGCACAGGGGTTGGGAGAGTGGTGGAGGGATTGAGTAAAAAAGAAAAAACAAAAAAGAGGGAACTCATGGACATGGACAACAGTGTGGTGATTTCAGGGGTGGAGGGGGATGGATGGAGATGGAAGAAAGCATAGAGGGGAAAAGTAGTGATGGGAAAAATAAAATTAAATCAAATTTAAAAAATTAGATGCTTTAATTGTCTCCCCCTTAAACCTAAATCAGTCATTTTCTGAGGAGGGTACAGTGTGTTCTGTACTAAAGGAAAATCCCTGCTTGGAACATAGGATTTGCCAGAGACCATTATTTCAAAAGCAGAATTTCATTTCACAGAAAATGTGAATCTGAAAGTATTTTACTAGTAACTAACTTTTAAAATAGCAGCAACTTCATTTATGGTTAGAAACTGAACATGAAATTTGAGGGTCTTTTTTTGACTTAAATGAAATTATTAGGAAAATGCTATACTCTAGCTAAGAAACAAAGATATACCAAACATCACTTAAGACAGTACTGATAGAATAGTCTTGAGAAAACAGCAAACCCAGAAGATAAGTAGAAGCACAATTTACCATAGCTAAGATCTGGAAACAGCCTAAGTGCCCATCAGCAGATGAGTGGATTAAATAACTGTGGTACATCTACACAATGGAATACTCCCCTGCTATGAAAAAGAAGGAACTTCTACCATTTGCAACAGCATGGATGGAACTGGAGAGCATTATGCTAAGCGAAATAAGACAGCTGGAGAAAGATAAATATCACATGATCTCACTCATTTGGGGAATATAATGAACATCATAAACAGATGAACAAAAACAGATCCAGAGTAGCATTGATCAAACCATCAAACCTCAGAGGGAAGGTAGGGGAGGGTGGGGGTGAGTGGGAGAGATCAACCAAAGGACTTGTATGCATGCATATAAGCCTAACCAATGGACACAGACACCATAGGGATGAGGTCATGAGCGGGGGGGTTGGGGTGGGGGCAAGGGGAGGGGATAAGGCCACATATGTAATACCTTAATCAATGAAGAAAAAAATAAAAACAAAAACAAACAAAAAAACACTCAAGTATTCTCAGCAGGTGCTGCCCCAATCTGGGCCACTCCCCTCCCTTTACACTTTCATTCTCATCTCCAATGAAATTTTAAAAGAATTGGTAATTATAATAGCACTCACTAAATGTTCAAGCTTACTGTCCTCACTTAGAGATGGTAAAACTGAGACACAGAGAGGTTAAGGGTCTTGCAAAGGCCCACAATTTAATGAGTAGCCAGAGGGAGCTTTAAACCCAGGCAATCTGATCTCAAAGCAACTAACTTAATAGGCATGCTACACCACTTGCTATGTTTGAAGACATTAAATCAAGGCATTGGTGTGAGTTACTGACATAGACAGATTTCCTCAGTTATCACCCCTGGCTGCTGTTATCACTGGTACATCAGGGCTTAGATCCTTAATTCCGGCCCTTCACCCATGCACATATTCTAGTAAGTAAAGCCAAACAGTTTTCCAGAATAATACCAATATAACTCCCAATAACATCGTTTGAGATACCACTTATTCTATGTTAATTTTTTTTGCTGTTGCGATAAGTGTGAAATTATATCTCATGTTTTTGAATTACATTTCCCCAATTATTAATGTAGTGGATGCTTTCACACATGTTTTGGGCCATTTGTATTTCCTTTTCTATGAAATGTCTGTTCCTGTGTTTTGCCCATTTTTATATTGGGTTATTTGTCTTCTTTTACTTTTTATAGATTTGTAGGAGGCCTTTACATATTTCAGATATTATTAATATTTTACCTCTTATATGTGTATCCAATATCTTCTCTTAAGTTCCCCCTTTTTATCGATCCTCTCAATATATTAAATTCTTAATTTTAAAGGAGTTAAATTTATTGATCTTTTTTCTTTATGATTTTAGCTTTTGTAATCTTGGTCTATCCCTAAGATGGTAAAGATATTATTTATTTATTTATTGGATAGCCAAATGTCCAAGTATCATTTATTGCATGGTTTCCTTGCTCCTGGTGGTTTTCCATGCCCCTCTGTCCCTCTGTCACACATCATTTTCTTATAAGTCGGACTGTTTCTGGCCTTTCCATTTTATTTCATTGGTCTACCTTGTTTAAGCCTACATCAGTTCCACACTGTCTTGCTATAGTTTTAGTGGTTCCCATGTTGAGTGGAAAATCCTTTTCCATAGTCTCCTTCAGCTGTGTTATGGCATTTTTAGTTCTTTGCATTCCCATATACATTTTGCAATCAGTTTGTCAGGTACCATAAACAACTTTGTTATTAATTGATTGAATTTCATGTAAGCTATAGATTAATGTGTGAAGAAATGACAACTTATATTTTAGTTGCTAGTCATTGGTATCTTGTTTATTATTATTTTTAAACTAGGGGCCCAGTGCACGAATTCATGCACCTTGAAAGGAGCTGTGGGCCAGGAGGCTGCAGTGGGCATAGGGGTGGGTCTCAGCCCATCCTCTGTGCCCCTGCCCGGCTCCTCCTATTGTGACCCCGGGTGACTGCAGTGGGTGCAAGTGATGGCTCTGGTGCTGGTAGTGGGTGTGAGTGGGGCTGCAGCAGGTGCGAGTGCTAGACAAGACTGCAGTGCATGGGAGCAAAACATTTTTAGTAACCACCAGAGGCTTGCCCCGATGACAGCAACTGGAACCCCATCTTGGTCTGGTCCCCCACTTACCAGCTTCACCATTCCACCCTGCCCTGATCCAGAGCTCTCTGCAATCTCCTGCTACACCCCTGCCCAGGCCTAATGCCTATGGCCAAGGTGTTAGGCCTGGGCAGGGGACCCCCAGCTCTCCGCAACCTCCCTCTCTGCCCCTGCCCAGGCCTAAAGCCTATTGCCCAGGCAATAGGCCTGAGCAGAGGACCCCCAGCTCCCCACGATCGCCAACATGGCCCCTGCTCCCTGCGATGGCTGGTTCCGCCCCTGCCCAGGCCTAACGCCTGTGGCCCAGGCATTAGGCCTGGGCAGGGGACCCACAGCTCTCCGCAATCTCCCTCTCTGCCCCTGCCCAGGCCTAATGCCTCTCACTGAGGCATTAGGCCTGGGCAGGGGACCTCTCAGCTCTGATTGGAGGCTCCGATAGCCAATAGCTGCTCGGCACCTACATATGCAAATTAACCGCCATCTTTGTTGGCGGTTAATTTGCATATCATGATGATTAGCCAATGGGAGGCCTAGCGAAGGTACGGTCAATCACCCTGTTTGTCTATTATTAGATAGGATTTTTCAATAGATTTAAAAATCATAAATGGATATCTTATTTAGTGATGTATTTGCATCTTTGAGATCATATTGTTTTCTCCATTGAACTTATAATGTGCTGAAATATCTATTTTCATGAGTGACATTCCCATAATTTGAGCTTTATTTTGCTGTCCTTTTCTGTAATGTCCACACCTTTAATATTAACATGAGATTGGGCATGCTTCTATTTTTCTGTCACCTAAATGAATTTGTATGAAATTGGATTCTGTTTCTTGAACATTTGGTAAAAATTACTTATAAAGTTGGCTGTACTGTTTGTGTGTGTGTGTGTGTGTGTATGTGTGTTTGTACGTGTGCATAAGTGATTAATTTAACCCTTGATTCAATTAGTTTGATTGATTAGTAGAATCTACTTTTGTTTTCTATTTCTTTTTTAAAAAGATTAATTTTTTTCAATTACAGTTGACATTCAATATTATTAGTTTTAGCTGTACAGCACAGTGATTAGAAATTTATGTAACTTGCAAAGTGATTACCCCAATAAGTCTTGCACCCACCTGACACCATGTATAGTTAATACAATATTATTGACTATGTTCCCTAAGTTGGCCTTTACATCCCCATAATGACTGCATTTTTGGAGTAGTTTGGTAACTCATACTTTCTTAAGATTGTGTTGACATGTATTGTGCATAATTTCCTTTTCCTGTTTTTTTTTTTTTGCACTGAATCTTTAGTTATGTCATTTTACATCCATTGCATTCTTTATTTATGCCTTCTTTCTTTGTTTGCTTGAACAATCTTGTCAAAGGTTTTTCTGTTTGCATTACTTTTCTTCGGTAACACATTTCACTTTCTTGATTCTCTACATTATATATTTTTTCTAATTTATGGAAAAGTTCTCTTACATTCATTTTTCTCTTCTTTATACTTTTATTGGGACTTACACTGCTCTTTTTCTAACTTCTTAATTTGGAGGTTGATTTATTAATTGCGAGCCTTTCTTTGCTATGTAAACATTTAAGGCTATATATACATTTTCCTTTATCATTTTATTTACATCTTTGAAATTATATATATTTCATTATAGTTCAGTTCAATATTTTTTAATTTCCTTTATGCTTTCATTCAATTGACTTAAGATTACTAAGCAGGTGGAGTTTCTAGTTATTTTATCATTAACTTCTAACATTTGCATTTTTTAACAGAAAAATGTGACTGGGCAGGCAGTGTTTGCAATTTGTTACTGAGGCTTGCATTACTGGCCTGGCACAGGGCAAATTTTTGTTAATGTCTCCTACGTGCAAGAAAATAATCCATATTTGAATTCTATGTTCATTAGGTCAAATTTGTTGTTGATTGTATTACATTTCCTGCTATGATGAGAATCTCTCATAGTTCTATCAATTTTTGCTCATGTCTATTGCATTTATTGTTATGTGCATACCAATATAGAGTTGACTTTCCTGGTACGTGGCTATTTGATCGTAGATGTGGCCTTTTAAAATGTCTTAGTATTGAATGCTCTTGGCTTTAACATTTTTATTTTATTTGATGCTAATATGGTCCGAGCAGCTTTCTTTTGATTAGTTTTTCCTAATTTCTCCTCTCTGACTTTTCAACTTTCTGTGTACTTATGTTTTAGATATGCTTGTTGTAAAATATCCATTTATGCTTTAAAAATCCAGTCTGGAAATAATATATTAGAGAGTTTAGTCTGTTTATATTTATTGTCATTAATGATGTTTGCACTTCTTTTTACTATCTTATTTTTATTATTTCTGTGTAATTTATTTATTTATTTGTTTGTTTGTTTATTTTCAGTTTCTCTCTTTTTATTTCCCTTTCTCACCTTCTTTTCCTTTTTTCCAAATGGAAGTTATATCTGCCATGTTTACTCTTTGTAGTGAACCTGGGCCAGTGTCTTTCAGTCTGAGGCTTGTGAAATCAATCCTATGGCTATTGACCAGGATTTAAAAATTTTATATAGAAGAAAATAGTAAATAGAATAGTAAATGACTAATTAGGAAAAATATATTTTTAAATGTTAAACATATATGTATGGCTTAGAACAGGATTTATTATTACTGCCTCTTAGCTCACTGGTTTTCATTTCAATCATTCAAACAGCCAGATTGCAACCTCCCCCATGTAGAGCCATATTGGAACCTGAAGCAAAAGGAAAAAAATGTGTGCAGTTTTCAAAATATCCTCTCATATACAAAAATATGTACACTTTTCAAAATATCCTCTTATATTACGATCAAGTAAAAAATGTTGCCCTAACTGGTTTGACTCAGTGGATAGAGCGTCGGCCTGCGGACAAAAGGTCCCAGGTTCAATTCCGGTGAAGGACATGTACCTTGGTTGTGGGCACATCCCCAGTAGGAGGTGTGCAGGAGACAGCTGATCAATGTTTCTCTCTCATCGATGTTTCTAACTCTCTATCCCTCTCCCTTCCTCTCTGTAAAAAACCAACAAAATATATTTTAAAAAATGTTAATAAAAGCTTAACAATGAAAAAACATAACTATGTATAAAGCCCTGTGTTGCCCAGTCTGTTGCCAGGCCAGTGTCTGCCCTCATCAGCCCACCCTGCAAAGGATGTGTGTGCTATGGGAAGTTCCTGGTGCTCAGTGACACAGAATGGCAAGTCAAACACATGACAACAGCTGGTCTTTGCTCACAGTTTTGTTTTTTCTTAAATATTATTTTTATTGATTTCAGAGAGGAAGAGAGAGAGAGAGAGAGAGAGAGAGAGAGAGAGAGAGAGAGAGAGAGAGAGAGAGAGAAACATCAATGATGAGTGAGAATCATTGATCGGTTGCCTCCTGCATGCCCCACACTGGAGATCATGCCTGCAACCCAGGGATGTACTGTGACTGGAATTGAACCATCATCTCCCGGTTCAAAGGTCGTTGCTCAACCACTGAGCCACGCCAGCCAGGCTTTGTTCACAGTTTTGATACTTTGCTCATCATGGATTTTTTCCTACTAGTTTTGATTTTAAAAATATTGCATGAACAGTATTCTTTATCTTGATTACGGGATTTTTTGGTGCCTGAGGAGGTGAGTGAACACTAACCTGGCCCTGCTGACAGGGGAGGCCTCTGGGGCTCCAGGCTCAGCCACCTCTGCCTGGGACAGGCCAGTCTTGCTTCTGGTCTCTTGTGCCATGAGAGACTCCAATGTCCTGGAGGCAAGCACAGGCCACCAGGCAAAGGGTAGATTTGGTGTTAGCTCATGTTAAAGTATTCCCCTCCTTTTTTTTCAGCCTCTGTGTGTTACTTACTTCCTTGATAGCTCCCCAGTGCATTTAAAGAGATGTTTTTAATATTTTATCCAGCTGTCTTTGTTATTTTCCTCCAGAGACTCATTCATTGCATCTACTCTATCGTGCCCCCAGAAATGGCAGTCTAGAGGGTTCATTACTGGGAGATCTAAAAAGATGAATTATCTGCTGAGCTCAGACAGTGTCTGGTGACTGGCCCAGGGTTTACCTAATTCCACTGTGAGGCAACCAGACTATCCCAGTTAACCTTGGAGAAATGAGACCCATAAAGAAACTCCTTTCAGATGGCAAACATTTTAAGTTCAATTTGTTTTTCAAACATAGCCGACGTTTTTATGTTCCAGGCATGGTCCTAACAGTTTTGTGAATGTTAACTCACTTAATTCTCACCACCTTATGTGGTAGGTACTGTTATCAGCTCATTTTTACAGAAAAGGAAAATAGGACTAGAAATTCCCCCACTTGCCTATGGCCACATGGAAAGTGGAGAGTCAGGATTCGAACACAGCTAGCTTGGCTACACATGCCATGCTCTTAACCAGTATGCTATACTGTCTCTTAGTGTTGCAGAATGAAGTGTGTTAGTATCAGCCGAGACTAATGATCAGCAAAGGGCTGCCATATTGACACAGTTTTCCATCTCCTGTGGGTAGAATATATGAAAGTTATAGTCTCTGTGTCCTCAGTTTGTCATTAGTTCATGCACTAAATATGTTAATTGATGTCTGTAAAGATTTTTACCAGAGCAAAACCACCTAATATGTGGTTTTCATTTCAAAATATATTGATGGCTCTTGGAGGAGTTGGAATAATCTCAACATTGATTACTTGTATGCTTTCTTAATTACTCCTGCTATTCTAATGGAGGCTTTTTACCAATAGTGCATATAAACTGCATTAATTCCCAAGTGTGACTCACTTCAACTTGCAGATACTATGAATTATATAGGAGAACCACTGCAGTTAGCTTCAAAAGGGCTTTGATGCATTGATAAGGCTACATTCTGGAGTTTTGAACTCTTTGTGCTCTGCAGCCAGGCTTGGCCCCAGGATTGTGTTTACCAAATGCAAACTTAATACACTTTGTTTTAACCTTATATGAAGATACCTGGCCTCCATGAGAATGAATATGGTCATTTTTCTAGTTTCTTTTCAAAGAATTATTGACATAGGGCTCAGGAATATAAAAAGAGTAAGTAAAGATTTGAACGAAATGAAATGTGACACACTAGTGCTTTTTAAAAATAGAAATTATATTTCCCCCCCAAAATGTGAAAATTTTCCATTTTTGGAATCCATAGTAAAAAAGTACTTTATTTTAAAATCTTAATAAAAAATATTATTTTTTCCCCCAGAGACAGAGAAGCATTGAGCAGACCATCAAGCCTCAGAGGGAAGGTAGGGGAGGGTGGGAGAGATCAACCAAAGGACTTGTATGCATGCATATAAGCCCAACCAATGGACACAGACACCAGGGGGTGAGGGCATGAGTGGGAGGGTGAGGGGGCAATGGGGGAATAAGGTCACATATGTAATACCTTAATCAATAAAGAAAAATAAAAAATTATTAAGTATTAAAATATTTAATAATGCTTATTATTAAATATTAAAATATTATTTTTAATGTTTCTTAAAATTGATTTTAGAGAGGAGGGGAGAGAGAGAGAAACATTAATGATAAAAGACAATCAATGATTGGCTGCCTCCTCATGCCCCAACTGGAAATCAAGCCCGCAACCCGGGCATGTGCCCTGACCAGGATCAAAACATGACCTCCAGGTTCATAGGTCGATGCTCAACCACTGAGCAACACGGGCTGGGCTGTTTTGCTTTTTATTAATTAATTAGTTAATTTATTAATGTATTTAATTTTTTTTTTTTAAATGGTACAAATGGCCTTTATTGATTGAAACAGGAAATGGAAAAGGAGGGAATATGGCAGCTCCGGATCCTGTGGTGGCTACAGATTCTGTGACCATCCTCAGAAAAGCTGTTTTGTTTTTAAAACAGGGGACAGAGGTAGAAGCTAACGAACTTTACACTTTGGGACCTTTCACTTATGTGAGTCCTTCAAGGACCTGGGCAGAACCCTAGCAATGTGTTCACATGGTCATAGTTTTATAAAATTTGCAATTGTTTGATAACACTATTTCCACAGTAAACTTCCCTTCTATCACACTCCTTTTTGTGGGGTGGCTTCAGAGTGGCCATGGTTATTTTGGAGATCTGGCTCTGAAAAAGTCGAGTGGGAATGCTTTCATCTTGGGTTTTGTGAAAGATAATTATATGGCTCGTACCCGTTTCTGTGTATGGTGATGTCATTGCTAGCCATCTTGATAAAGGTACCAGCTCAGATGGTATAACGACATGAAAGTGCAGGGCAAGAGGTTTGCTTTACAGGGTGAGAATGTTCTGCAACACCTAGCCCTGGAAGCAAGCAGGCAGTAGAAGAGAAAAAGAGATTTGAAGTATGCGTGGTAGAAGCTAGTTTGTAAAAAATTCTAAGGAAAGTATCTGGCCTTTATTGGTGCTTATCTGTCAGGATAATTGTAAATGCCCAATAATATTTCTTCTTTTTAGATTGGAATTATGAAAATAGAACTTATTAAAATTCTTATGTTTGTTGGGTACAAATCTGTAAGAGTACAATAAGCAGTGTGTGTGTGTGTATGTGTATGTATGTTTACGAAGCTGCATATTAAATTATCAATAAAATATATTGACACTAATTTTTTTTTAGCCAACTATATTAGAAGATTGAATTACCTTTCTGTTTCCTATACAGAAAATGATATTACCAAAATGTTATCATATGAGGATGTAATCAAAGGGGATATAGTAAAACATTTAAACAAAACATATTATAGAAGTGTGTCAAATGGTTAATTCATAAAATGACATGTGTTTTCTGTATATTTATTTTCATACTAGAGGCCCAGTGCACGGATTCATGCGCAGGTGAGGTCCCTTGGCCTGACCTGTGGGGATTGGGTCGACACCGGCTCTCCAACACCCCCCAAGGGGTCCTAAGTTGCAAGAGGGTGGTTCTCAGGTGACGCACCCCAGAATCGGGCTCCCTCCTCTCTGGTTCCAGGTGCGTCACCCGAGAGAACTGCAGCTGCCAAGTCACTGCATCTCAGCAGCTCCTGCATTGAGCGTCTGCCCCCACCCGGGTGGTCAGTGCACATCATAGCTACCATCAGAGCATCTGTCCTCTGGTGGTCATTGAGCATCATAGCTACTGGTCGGGTGGTTGAATGGTTGGACAGTCACTTAGGCATATATATATATATATCTCCTATATAATAAAAGGCTAATATGCAAATCAACCAAACGGTGGAACAACTGGTTGCTATGATGCGCACTAACCACCAGGGGGCAGAAGCTCAATGCAGAAGTTGTCCCCTGGTGGTTAGCGCAGCGGCAGTGGTGGGAGCCTTTCCTGCCTCTGTGGCAGTGCTAAGGATGTCCAACTGACGGAATCCCCTGAGGGCTCCCGGACTGCGAGAGAGCGTAGGCTGGACTGAGGGTTGCCCCTCCCCAAGTGCATGAATTTCATGCACTGCGCCTCTAGTATATATATATATATATATATATATATATATATATATATAAATTTGTGCACTCAGTGGGGTCCCTCAGCCCTGCCTATGCCCTCTTGCAGTCTGGGACCCCTTGGAGGATGTCCACCTGCTGGATTAGGCCCACTCCCTGGGGGATTGGGCCCAAGCTGGCAGTCAGACATCCCTCTGGCAGCCCGGCAGCCCTCGGGGGATGTCCACTTGCCAGCAGGAAGCAGACCTAAGCTGAAGTTGGACATTCTTAGTGCTGCTGAGGAGGCGAGAGAGGCTCCCACCACCACCACTGTGCTGGAAGCCATCAGCCTGGCTTGTGGCTGAGCAGAGCTCCCCCTGTGGGAGTGCACTGACCACCAGGGGACAGCTCCTGCATTGAGTATCTGCCCCCCTGGTGGTCAGTGTGTGTCATAGTGACCAGTCATTCCCAGTTGTTTTGCTGTTAGGGTCAATCTGCATATTACCCTTTTATTATATAGGATAGAGGCCTGGTGAATGGGTGGGGGCTGGCTGGTTTTCCCTGAAGGGTGTCCCGGATCAGGGTGGGGGTCCTGCTGGTGTGCCTGGCCAGCCTGGATGAGGGGCTGATGGCTGTTTTCAGCTGGTCACACCCCCTTCAGGGTGGGGGTCCCTGCTGGGGTGCCTGGCCAGCCTGGGTGAGGAGCTGATGGCTGTTTGCAGGCTGGTCAAAAAAAAAAAAGAAAAAAAGGAGAAGCTGGGAGCTTCTGTCACTGGAGGGGCTTGGCCAGCCTGAAAACAGCCCTCAGCCCCTCACCCAGATTTGCCAGGCACCCTAGTGGGGACCCTCACCCCATGGAGGTTTGGCCAGCCTGGGTGAGGGGCTGATGACTGTTTGCAGGCTGGCCACACCCCCTTTAGGGTTGGGGTCCCCATTGGGGTGCCTGGCCAGTCTGGGTGAGGGGCTGAGGGCCATTTTCAGGCTGGCCAAGCCCCTCCAGTGACGGAAGCTCCCAGCCTCTCCTTTCTTTCTTTCTTTTTTTTTTTTTTATTCTGGGATTTATTTACCTTCTATAATTGAAACTTTGTTGCTTTGAGTGGAGCTCAGAGCTGCTGTGGCAGCTTGGCTTCCTCCATCATTGGGACAAGCAAGCCTCCTGCTTTCTCCAGCTCTGTGGCTGCTGGCCGCCATCTTGGTTGGATTAATTTGCATATAGTTGCTCTGATTGGCTGGTGGGCATGGCTTAAGGCATAGCGAAGGTACAGTCAATTTGCATGTTTGTCTTTCATTAGTGTAGATAGATTTAATTCTATATTTATTTTTTGATTCTTTTTCTTTACAATCCCACCCCCAAATTTCATAATCTTTAGACTCCACAAAACCTGAAGTGGATCTAACTCTGATTGGGATGGTGCAGTGATGTGATTTCTATTGTATGAAGGTAGTGGTGACCATATGGAGAATGGATCTAGAAAAGACAAGAATAAAATCACTGAGACCACAGTCTGTATCTAGCCAATCACAATTTCTTTGAGTTTACTAGTAGTTATTGAAGAGGGCTATTAAAATGGTCAAGTGTAGGTACTAGTCTTCCTTCATTGCTTTCTAGAGTCAACAGAGCTGGTAAAGGGGCTTGGTCATGGTAAGCATAGTGCCACTTCTGAGACTTTAATGTGCATGTGAATCACCTGAGAATCTGGTTAGCATGCAGACAGATATTGCTTAAGTGATTCTATGGTGGGCCATGGGGTTCTGAATTTCTAATAAGTCCCCAGGTGTTCCTATGGCAGGACAAGGATCATACCTGGGATAGTGAGGTAGTGCACTGCGGATCAAGAGTTAGACTGCCTGGGTGTGAATGCCCATTTATCACAAACTTTGTGACTTTGGTTATATTATCAAATATTTCCAGTCCTCAATTTTCTCATCTATAAATGAGGATGCTAATAATAAAATCAATCATAGAGAGTAAAGATAAAATGAGATGATTCATGCCAAGAGCTTATCTATAATAATAAAAGCATAATATGCTAATTAGACCAGATGTCCTTCCAGACAAAGCAGGGGCAGTGAGGGAAGCCCAGGTCCCAGGTGCCAGAGGGAAGCCAGTGCCAGCAGCCAGGGAAAGGAAGGCCTACTCTTGCACGAAGTTTGTGCATCGGGCCTCTAGTCACAATATAAGGGCACAAAATGTTAGAAATCATTATTCTTATTGCACTTAGAGCCCTTGGCTTTCCTAGCCAAGCTCAGCTAAGACTTCTTGTGAATGATCATTGAAATTTCTCATGCCTCTAGAAAGAAAGAAAAAGCCTGTCCCTGTAGTATGATCTAAGTAAAACTAATCCAATCAATGAAAACTTATAAACAATGAAATATATTTACAAATCCAAATTACCAAGTAAAATAAATATCGAGACCAATCAAGATGTGCTAGGTGCTAATGAAATCACAGAATATTGAAGTTAGAGATCTTGCAGTCCAACTTCTTCATTGTACAGACAAAAGCAAACAAAATAAACAAATGAAAGAGGCCTGCAGGGATCCTGACTCTGGTCATTCTATAGTATGTGGGTAGGATCTCCTCCATGCTACATAATGACCAGAGGCATGAAAACACTAGAAATTGTTTCATTGATACTTTGAAGCCTACCTGGACCATTTTGCTCAGTGGTTCGAAAGGTCGTGGGTTTGATTCCCATCAAGGGCATGTACCTGGGTTGCAGGTTTGATTCCTGGCTCTGGCCAGAGGCAACCAACTGATGTGTCTCTTTCACATGGATCTCTCTCTCTCTCTCTCTCTCTCTCTCTCTCTCTCTCTCTCTCTCTTTCTCCCTCCCCCTCCTCGCCCTTTCCACTGTCTCTAAAATATTAATGAGAAAAATATCCTCAGGTGGGGATTAAAAAAAAGGTTAGAATACATTGATACCTATAGAAACCAATTTTTATTGAGGCTGCTATTACTTGTTGTGGGTCAAATTGTGTCCCTCTGTGAATGTGCCCTTTTTTGGAAAAAGGGTCTTTGCAAATATAATCAAGTAAAGATGAGGTTATTAGGATGGGCCTTGATCCCATATAACTGGTGACCTTGCAAGAAGATAGTGTGAAGGCAGGCACAAAGGGAGAAGGCCGTGTGATGATGGAGGCAGAAAGCAGAGTGAAACAGTTGTGGGCTGATGGGCACCAAGGACTGATGGCCACCTAGGAAGCCAGGAAGAGGCATGGCAGGGTCCTGCCAAGTTTCAGAGGGAGCACGGCCCTGCTGGCACCTTGCTTTCATACTTCTAGCCTCTAGACTTGTGAGAGAATACATTTTTGATGTTGTAAGCCACTGCATTTGTGGTGCTTTGTGATGGCAGTTCTAGGAAGCAAATACAGTACTCTTCATCATTTCTCAGTTTTTCCCAGGTTTATTTTTCCTCTTCTGCCACGTAGAAAGCTGTTTGAGGGTAGGGATTGGACTTTACTCATGTTCACACCCCTTGAACAGCTTAGCAGTGCTCAGCCAGGACTCATAGAGCATTTGTTGAATTGAAGTAATTGCAGGCTTCCACAGAAATAATATAGCTTATTATTTGTTATTATAAATTCCCTATAATTTCTGTCAGCTATTGACATTAATTGTCATTGAGAAAATAGAAGAGGTGCCTCTTAGTTGCCAAGAAATGTTTGGACAGAATGTGGAAATAAATACTGATAGGGAAACTCAAGAGCTTACTTAAAATTTTTAAAGATAAATCTTTATTGTTGAAAGTATTACATATGTCTTTTTTAAAATATTATTTTAAGAACAGCAACTAATATTCACCGACAGCTTACTCAGTATTGCACATGGTCAGTATATATTCCTTCACTTAATTCTCATAATGTCATGATGAGGTAGACCTTATTTTTAGACCCAATATACTGATGAACAAACATTGAACTTTTGCTCTAGCTGGTTTGACTCAGTGGCTAGAGCTTTGGCCTGTGGGTTCGATTTCCTTTAAGGGTACCTACCTCAGTTGCAGGCTCAATTCTGGCCCCAGTTGGGGATGGGGGTGGGGGTGGGAGATAACCAATTAATGTGTCTTTCTCACATGGATGTTTTTCTCTCTCTCCCCTTCCCTTTCACTCTCTCTAAAAATCAGTGGAAAAATATTCTCTGTTGAGGAGTAAAAACAACAACAGCAACAAAAAACATTGAAGTTTCGAAGCTGTGAAAAGCAGAGCTGAGAGTCAAACTTGGGCAGTATGGCCGCTAGGCTACTGTAAAGTGCAAACACTGACTTTTCCTTTCCGCAGAACTGAAAACTCCTTAGCTTTCTGTTTATGGATGAGAATGTGTTTAGGTTGCTGTCCATATACTTATGTATGTGAGTGCTGAATATATATTCATTCTGTAGTATATTTGTTACTTCTGTGTATATCAAATCAATTTACTGAGGCATAGAGCTTACGAGCCAGGTTTTCCTAAGCTGTTGTGCTACTTTGAAATAGCTTTCTTCCTCTGTGAAGCCACAGGTTTTATATTTGAGTGAGGGGGTTTCCATCTCTGGGCTGCAGAGCTAACAAGAGGCGCATCTCAAGAATGGAGAGTCCCCTGCCACTAGAGCACTGTTCTGCTTCTGTGCTTTTGTGGGATGACCTTTTGTTTGAAGGAAGGGTTCTCTAGTAAAAGAAAGGTTAGAGTCCCTGAATTTAGATCATTTTAGTTTACACATGAGAACAGATACAAAAAAACAAAAAAAAACTTCTTTGTTTGTTTATATTAGGCAAAGTCCCAGAAAGATCCATAGCAAAGTTATTAGAAAAAAAGAACAACGAACCCAACTTCTCAGACTCTGGACATAATTGGATTTTAGGGAGGCATGATCCATGTGTGACCTTTATCCAGAAATTCATCTCTCTGCTATATGTGATATGTTACATTTTTCAGGGATGCTTCATCATGGCTTAATGACATATCCTTATTGGGGAAAATGCAATGGCTTTTGCTATTTTTTATTTCAATAGAACCCTCTAGAAGCTTGATTAAAAGAAACAACAACACAAAAGACCTCTGTAACACTGGAAAGATGGTGCAATGTAACAGGCCTGCCAGTTGCCTCTGGTCCTAATAAAGAATTAGGCTCTGTCCCAAATCTAGAAAAGCACTTTGTAGCCCATAGTTTCAAAATATTCCATCAATCATATATATTTTAGCAATAGGGAAGAAAACCTATTCATGTAACCTAGTGAAGGATTCTTATCCTAGCTTCATCTTAGTGCTTTCTAGATAGATGCTTTACTCTGAATTCTTAAATGAATTTTTGACCTGAAGGATGCCACAAATAAAGGTCATATTGACATGATTGTAGAGTTAAGATGAGCTAGGGCTCGATTGTTATGCTGTTCTAGGTGATCTTAAAAAGTTACTTGATTTTATGAGTCTTGATTTCTCATTTTCACCATGGGTATAGTAGCTCTTTCATAATGTTAACGATTATGTAAAATGTATGTGAGCAAAACAAAGTTACTTTCTGGTTGTACACTATTTCATGAAAATAGCTATATGGTTTTCATCTAATTTGGTGGGGTTGTCTGAAATAGTACTGTTAAAATATAGGCTCAGTAGCACAGAGGACATTTACATGGGGGCAGGGTAAAGGGACACCTCAAATGGGTAGGCTGTCATTTTTCAAAGTAGCTGAACCAGAGGGAGGAAGTGAGGCCACATGGCCGTTGGTCATGCACTTGAAGTCTCCCGAGGTGTTCAGCATCCCAAGGGCAGACACTGAAAGGCAGTGCTGATCTGGAATCAAGCTACTTCTCACAGCAGAATCTCTTACATACCTTGAGCAAGAATCTGGGTAGGAGCTAGAATGTGCCTATTAGTTATGAGTAGTTCTCTTCAATGACAGAATAGACAATTAGAAACCTATTTAGACAATTCGGCATAGAGCTTGGCACATAAGTAGATCCCTGGTGAACATTCTCAATTCCACTCCCTCTTTATTCCTGTCATCTTCCACCCCCCACTGAGAGCATGGAGAGAAGTCATTATTATGTTTCAATTGGTATGAATCATATTTATTCATAGCGACTAGTTATTTCTGTGGAGTTACAACTAGCCCAAAAGCAATGATGGCCTAGTATTTTAGAGACAATAGGATATTTGGGAGGAAGAGGAAATCATTCTTGAGCAAGCCAGTATTTTTCTCTCACAAATGTCAGAATATTAAACTGCATTTTGGTTTACTGGCTGCTTCTAAAATTTTTTTAAGTGTTGCAAAAGAACTTTGGTTAATAGTAAAGAGCATATTTCTGGATTTGCAACATTGGTTTTAGTTTGGGCCTCCCAAAATTGAAATAACACTTTTCTATTGGAAGCTAATTATAGAACTATTGATATTTTATATTTAACTATTTTCTATGCTGAAGAGATAAACTAGTTTTGTTCTTGCAGGTTATGGTTTTGCTTTTGATTGTGAGGTAGCACCATAAAAAGTCAGTCTAGAGATAAAAACTGCACTTCCTAAAACCAGGTGTGAAAAATTTTAAGTGCTATTTGCCTTAGGTTTTTCACTTAACTTAGTCTCTGAAGTCAGCAGCTTCAACTTACTATTAACAGAGAATGTTTTCTTGTGAGGAGCAACTAATAGGATAGCAACTTTTCTTCTGCATTACAGTAAAAAATTGCTCACCTAAACATATAGCCAGTTTTTCAAATATGCACAAATGTGGGAAAGTACTTTTACCCTTGGAAATCCTGATGACATAGTTTAAAAATACAAGTTCCTTTATTTCTTTATTTATATACTAGAGGCCCAGTGCACAAAAATTTGTGCACTCGGGGGGGGGGGGAGGGTCCCTCAGCCCAGCCTGTGCCCTCTCGTAGTCTGGGACCCCTCCGGGGATGACCACCTGCTGGCTTAGGCTTGCTCCCCGGGGGATTGGGCCTAAGCTGGCAATCAGACATCCCTCTGGCAGCCCGGCAGCCCTCAGGGGATGTTCACTTGCCAGTGGGGAGCAGGCCTAAACTGCAGTTGGACATCCTTAGTGCTGCTGAGGAGGCAGGAGAGGCTCCCACTATCACCGCTGTACTGGCAGCCATCAGCCTGGCTTGTGGCTGAGCAGAGCTCCTCCCATGTGAGAGCGCCCTGACCACGAGGGGGCAGGTCCTGCATTGAGCATCTGCCCCCTGGTGGTCAGTGTGTGTCATAGTGACCAGTCATTCCCAGTCTTTCTGCTGTTAGGGTCAGTTTGCATATTACCCTTTTACTATATAGGATAGAGGCTTGGTGCACATGTGGGGGCCGGCGGGTTTGCCCTGAAGGGTGATCCGGATCAGGGTGGGGGTCCCGCTTGGGTGCCTGGCCAGCCTGGGTGAGGGGATGATGGCTGTTTTCAGCTGGTCAGACCCCCTTCAGGGTGGGGGTCCCCACTGGGGTGCCTGGCCAGCCTGGGTGAGGGGCTGAGGGCTGTTTTCAGGCTGGCGGGTGACTGAAGCTCCCAATCTCTCCTTTTTTTCTTTTTTCTTTTTATTCTGGGGTTGATTTACCTTCTATGGCTGTCACTGAAACTGAGAGCTGGCTTTAGCTCTGAGGCTCGGCTCCAGCTCTGAGGCCTCGGCTGCTGAAAGCAGGTATCTGGGTTTGTTTGGGTTCTATAATTGAAACACTGTTGCGATCCTGCTGGCTGAAGCCCGGCTGGCTGAAAGCAGGTTTCTGGGTTTTGATTAACTTCTATATTTGCAACATTGTTTCTTAGAGTGCAAGCTCAGAGGCCGGCAGCAGCAGGTGGGGAACCTTGGCTTCCTCCATCACTGGAGCAAGCAAGCCTCCTGTTCTCTTCAGCTGCCTGGCTGCCGGCCGCCATCTTGGTTGGCAGTTAATTTGCATATTGCCCTGATTAGCCGATGGGAAGCGTGTCGGAGCTACGGTTAATTACCATGTTTCTCTATTATTAGATAGGATGCCTGATCTGTTGAATGTTTGTGTTTTCTACTCTCCTTAGGGATATCAAAACCACTCACAAGGCCTGAAGCTTTACACCTGCCATGGAGAAAACTTTCTTCTCCCCCCCACCCAGGAGGCAAGTCCTGCCAACTCTTGCATGACAAGGCACGTTCCCACCCCAAAACTAATACCACCTTCCTTGAGAAATACCAGGGCCCCAAGCAGCTGAGGAAGAAGAAGTCTGAGAAGGTGCATTCTCTTTGTTGAACACCTTCCCTCAGGTACGATGCTCAGCTTTTGTTCTCTCCTTGGTCCACCTGGCTAGGATGTCTACACAGAACAGGACTCCCCATTCTGGCTTATTCTGCAGCCTCAGGTCTAAGCCGTGTTGTCTGATCAGGCTCTTGTGGGAAGCCTGTCTTCTGGATTATTGGGTACTTCCTTGTCTGTTAATGAAACTGATAGATATTTTTCCTTTTTGTTGAATTTATTGAACTGACACTGATTACATTATATAGATTTTAGGTGCAAATTCTACAACACATCGTCTGTACACTGTATTGTGTGTTCACCACCTCAAGTCAAGTCTCTGTCCATCACCGTTTATCCCCCATACCCTCCTCCACCTCTCTTCACTCCCTCCCCTAGCCCCCCATCTCCCCCAGGCAATCACCACATCGCTGTCTGTGTCCATGAGTTTTTTCTCTTTTTTGCTCAATCCCTCCACACACCCCAACCCCCCAAACCTGACAGCTGTCAGCCTGCTCTCTATGTATGAGTCTGTAACTGATATTTTGTTCCCCATTTGGTTATTGATGTTCACACGTCTTCATATTCAGGCAGAATCCTGTAGAAGAGGGCTGAATGTAGGATTTATTTTTACTTCTAATTTCAAAGAATACTAAAGATACTTCTAAAATGATCCTTTTAAGTTGCTTTTCTTATTTGTAAAAAGCCAAAACCAAAAGCGAAAACTATCAGTCTCCCATTTGAAGACCAGAGTTTGCTCTCCTCTGAAGTTACCAATTATTATCTCTGTGAATGTCAAAACCAATTCGTTTGGCTGATTATCCATCTGTCTCAACACAAAATGGAGGAAGATTAGAAATCCTTTTAAATGCTTCTTTTATTTCATTGGTTGTACATTGGGTGAGTGAACTGAATATTACAACCGAAACATAGAATTGATACAAATTAGACTCCTGTTTACACTGTAAGGTAATGAGTGAGGAAATTCTTTAAGTGTTACAGAAAGGTTTAGTAGAAATGTTTACCAGTGGTATGGCTAAAAGAATATTTCGGTGAAGTGCTATTATATCCTGAAAACCAAGAGTGAAATGTAGTTCCCATACAAGTGGTGAGTTCATCTCTTAACTACATTATTTGTTGAATTGCTATCTTCATGTCTTGGATATAGGTGATTTTGTTTTTGTAATTAAACAAAGCATTTAAGATTTATTCATCATAGTCAGACTTCTGAATATAAACAAACTTTTGGCAAATAATATTTATACAGAAAAATAGTTTTAGATCCTCTCAAATCCCAGAATTCTATAAAATTACATTATAAATAAATAAAAAGCAAAATCTGTTGTACATATATTTGTACATCTATGCATTTGCCTTGCCTCCTCCTTATCATCAATGGCATATTTATGACTCTTTGCATATTATAATCACAATTCTGGAAAATGGATATCATAGTAAAAATACAGTCCTCTATATTTGCTTGGGGATACAGGTGATGTTGTTGATGCTCATTAAAGGGCTGAAAATAGTTGTGTGCTAATGATTTTTAACATCAAAATCATGAAATAAAAGAAAAACAATAAAGACAATGTTACAACAATTAGTCTACAAAAATATTTCAGTGATTCACATAATTTACCTTTAGTAATGGATACTATGTATTCAATGAGTTTAAGTGAATTAACAAAGAATAAAAGAAAAAAGAAGATAAGTTTGAATGTTTTAGGCAACTTGTAGCATAACTACATTGTTATAATTGAGAAAATTACAAATATCAATAATACATAAAGATGAAACTACCAAAGAAATACAAGTTAGATACAATACTTTCCCACAAATTAAAACAAATGAAACAATATAAGCACTATGTAAGATTACACTTAGAATGTGATTTTTTATAGGGTTATCAAATCTATGATATAAGATAGTCATTAGACTTTGATCAACATTAATTAAAATGGTGAATTTCTTTTTTTTCTAAAAAAGAAATGATATGGTTGGTGCATACAGTTTTCAGAACAGGCTGTGAGGCCAAAATTTAAAATATTTTACATTCAATCTCAAAAGTCAAAATACTTCAATCACTAATATGTTCACAAAAAATGGATGTTTTAAACAATTACACATAATATTCATTTATAACAGCTGTTTCATTTTTTAAACAATAATTTAAAAACTACGTAGGTACTGTATAGCTATGTGCAACATATAAAATGTGAAATATGAAATATTTGGTACGATAGTGCTTAAAATAAACTTTAAAACAAACCTTCTGAACAAAATTTAATTATATCGCTATTACCTTGAAGAACAACCAAGTATTAAAAAAGTAAACAACATTAAAATATGTTTCATCCATATAGTATATATGTGTATGTGTATATATAATATGTATGTATGTACTTGTATTAAAGTTTTTATACTTTTGAGACATAAAATATGCTTTAAGGTGAAAGAATTAAAAGAACTATTTTTTTCCATGCTGTAGTCATTTACAACCCTTTAATCCAACTTTTTGAAATGCAGAACAGTAATGGATTTTTTATAAAGTGAAACTACCTACTTTTTGTTTACATAGTAATTTAGATTAAAGTCACAGTCAAATTTTCAGTGACTAAACTCAAACTTACTTAAATTAGAATATTATACAGATCTCCTCACCTACAGCTTCCTTATTTGACTAGGTTTTTAGTTTCGAAGAGTTATTCTGTAACAGGCAAATGGATGGTGAGTTTGAAAGACTAATCCATTAGATTAGACTCTTGACATGGGCCTCTCATTCTTGTCAAGCTGGATGAAGTCTGGCAAAATCTAGGCACTTCTACAAAGTCTCTCTTATAAAACAACTTTAAAAATATACTTGTAAAATAATACCTTCAAGACTTTGTTTGGTGGGGTATGAAGCTCATACCGTGCAAAGTTTCTTTTGCAATCTAGGTAATGTTATTCTAGAATCACATGATTCAATACGGCATCTCCAGGCAAACAAAATACCACACTTTGATGTGTCCCCAGTACTTGTGCTTGAATTTCCATTCAAATTTTAGACCTGCAGGACAGGTATCAGTTTTTTACTTCACTTCTCATCTTTGCTGCAGCATTTGTGTCAAGAAGTGAAACATACCCTTTGATCCAGTGGGGAAAATGAAATGACAGTCATTGGAGTTGGAATTGAACCTGCCCTTGGAATAGGTTTTAAACTACTGCTATTTGTTTATTGCTAACTTTGAAATATTCTGAGTCGAAATGAGTAAATTGGTTGGACTTTCTGCATCAGCTATAGTTATGGAGATAAGACAATATTCCTAGGACAGAAACTATGTTTAGAAACCCTTTCAAAGTAAACTTGATCCTTTATGTCTTTAAACATCACAGCTGGTCTCAGGTAGTTAACTATCTTAGGTTGGAATATACTAAGCATACCATATTTAATACTCATATAGGATATAGCAGCACTAGCTCCTTAGAGTTGTGGTCTGTCCAGAAGAACTAAATCTTTATTTAGCATGCAGTTTGTGGCAATTCTATTGAGGAGGAAACAGGATAGTATGTACAGTAACAATGTTTAGTTATTCTCAATGCAGATTCTTGGCATTCCATTCCATTTCTGCTGATTATTTCAGAATTATCTGTTAAAGAAAAAGATACGTGCGATTTAGACATTCTTCTGTGAAGGAAAAGAATGAGTTTAAGTTCTACTCTTTGAAAATAGGCATTTAAAAATAGGAATTTTCTTCAACTTTTCATTGTTTTGATGCAATTATAATTTTTCCCAGGCCCCACCCTTCATGGTGAAATTTTTATACTTAAGCACTTCTGCTGGGTGGCCACTGTACCAGTAAATGATGACTCAAATGCACAGTATTTTCTGTAAAACTGTGACAACATATATGTGGACATACAATGTGTTTAGATCCTAATTTCCTTTTTTTCATTTTCATTTCATATCATTTTATTGTATGCTCACATTATCCTTCAATTAATATTTGCTAAGGTGATCAAGGAATTAGTCTGTACATAAAAAGTTGTTTAGTAAATTTTAAATATTTAAAAATGTATAATCAATTATGTATTATTTATTAACTTACATTTATAATTCAAAGATGTGTTCCCATAAAAAAATAACTTTGTTCCCAAGATATAACAACAACAAATTTCAAACTCAGGGAATGTTCAAATGTCCCATATTAAAGAGAAAAAGAGATAATATTCCAATAAAGCTGTTATAACATTCTTAATAATCTAAAAGCACAAATACAACTAAACTATCAAATGCAAAAGATGGTCCGTAGAGTTTGATCCTTAAGTTCATTTCCAACTCCATATCCTTGCAAAGGACAGGGAGTTTGTCTTGTGTGTCCCAGTCCATAAATGCCAAGCTTAGAAGCGAAACTTTAACACATTCTAACAAAAGCATTTATTCTTTGTGTAATGCCTTGACCAAATTTTGTGCAATGAATAAAGAAAATGTTTGTTTACTAAACAGTCAAGAGTCTTTGTTTAGGAAATAACCAGTAAAACTTAGTTGTGGTCAACTAAGCTAATATTCCTGCACTCTGGGATCCACTTCTCAATACAAGCCTCATTTCTACAAGTATAATTTTGTGTACCCTCATGTTAGAATTCACACATGTGGATATTTTCACTTTTAGTGGCTGCTCCTGCAGTTTATATAAAAGTTTTAGTATAAACACTCAATTAGTTTCTCCCATGAAGTAAAAGCATCCTTTATTTTATTGGAATGTACAGATGTGCACAGAATTGATAAAAATAGAACTGATTTATATTAAACTAAACTAGAGGCCCGATGCACGAAGATTTGTGCAAGAATGGGCCTTCCTTCCCCTGGCTGCCAGCACCGCCTTTGCTCCCACCCAGAGCCGCCTTTACACCTTCCCACACTGCTCAGAGGCCTGGAGCTGCTGGGATGGTGCTAAACACCTGTGTTGCCACCATGGCGATGGCGCAAGTGTCCTGCCCCGCCCCCGGCCGCTTGGCGCCTGCATATGCAAATTAACTTGCCATCTTTGTTGGGTTAATTTGCATACTAACACCTGACTGGCTGGTGGGCGTCATGAAGATATGGTCAATTTGCATCTTTCTAGTGTAGATATTTATACTAAATGGAAACTCAGAACTTCAGAAACGATTATTCTTTGTTTTTCTTAAAAATTTCTAGAATTTAAAATTGATTGGGAAAAATAGCATTCCTTGTCTCATATACTGATAGACAAATAAAAATAATAAGATATGATTTATATATAAATATCAGTATTCTTGAATAATCATTACAAATAGCTAATATTCAAATTCTTCAGGTGGTTATATTACAACCTCACTATTAGATTTAGATTTGATGATTAAATAGGAATTATTCTATTTTATCCCTTAGCTTCAGTGATGCCTGCCTGTAAGGTTCCCAAATAAAAATGTGCCCCAGGATATCAAATCATGTCCTGTTCTTCTTTCTTCTTTCCTTTTACTTTAGCAAGAGTCTTTCTAAAATAGTGGGGAAAAAATCTTGTGAAGTCTTGAATGGATATGCAATAATATATGTTTTAATATAGTCACATTAAGGCTTATTAACTGAAACTAAAATTCCATATAGAATGACATTTCTAACCATTTAGAACAAAAAGTATTCACCAGAGAGTCCAGCAATGAGCAAATGTATATTACAGATATTAGTGAGAACAATGCTTTGGACCTGTATCTGACAAAGAGACATGACGGCCACCCACGTTTAATTGAACTGTAAATCAGCCTTGAAGTTAACTGAAAGCATCAACTGGACTCACCCAGACTTCTTTTCCCCTCTGCCCCAGGCTACACATGATCCATTATACAGATAAAGACATAAATAAAAATGACTGCTGCTACTATTGAACTCTCAGCAGTTACTACTGCATCACATCTTGGCTAGAAAACTCTACCATACTCTGGTCTGTGTCTTTGGCTATCGGGTGGGTTCTATATGTGATATTAAAAAAAAAAATGAGTCATGCTCCTCGCAGCTGTGAGCATCAAGAAATTCAAGAGCTTTGCTCTTAGAAGATAGGAAAGGTTTGAGTGTTTATTTTGGTGGTAGGATTTTTCTTGAAAATATAACTTGATTATTATTTTTCTTTCTGAGAAATGTATGTAACTTGTTCACACAATCTGAGGTAAGTGTACCCTGGGGTGAATTACATTCTGGAAATATAGACAGAACAGGAATCCAGATGAGGAGCAGTTACCAACGAAGTGCCTCTGATATAACTATTGCCTGTTTGATTTCCACTTCTGATGTTGGAAGACATGACAGGACAGGCACTGAGGCCCACTGGGAGGGCAGGACAATTCCCAGCTGGGAGGATACCTCTGGAAGAAAGACAAGAGCTACGGGTATATGCCGAGTGGAAGAGTGTGGAGAAGCCATTTTGAGGGAAAGAGAGATCTTCTGTATAGTTTGTAATATGGCTTTTCTTTAGTCAGATTATATTTTTAATTCGTACCAAAAACATATAATTTAAAATAAAATGAGCAGATCTGTTTTGTGTGTTTTCTGTAGTTTCTCCTCAGATATTCCTCCATACTAGTTCTTTATGGACATATAAAACATGTTTTTACATAAAAACTTCTTCAATTTCCATTGCAATGTTAATGGTCAAAAGGATCGAAAGCTTCAGAAGGTGCCTGAGTATTTGAATGTAGATGTAAGAGATAATTCCTAAAAGAACAGGTTCATAAATGACCCAGGAACATGGGCTATGAGTCTGGCATTGACAAACTCAAATTCTGAGCTTGTCCATTTAAAAAAATAAAACGTGTCCTTGATAGTGTGGCTGTCAGTGGTGTCTTTCCTGCCCTGTGCTTGTCAAAGCTGAGGCTGATAGTCAAAGTTCCTTCCTCAACCTCCAGGCACTGTGGCCCATGTTTTCCTGGAAGGGGCACTTGAAAGTTCTCCTGGGGTATGTACAAGTCAGAGAAATAGCCACCATGCGGGGTCCACTAAGAGTCCCCTCTCTGAAGCATCATTAATGTCTGTTTTAATTTTAATGGACTGCTTTTCCAGGGGGCACTGAGAAATTTTTACCAGAGCCTTAGGAGCTAGGGAAGTGCTGCCAATCTTATTTTGCAGACATGGAAAAGACAGCGCAAACAGTTTTAACCGGCTTCCCTGATGTACCAAGTGCTTGTACAGGCCAGCATGAGTGTAAAGATGTTAGCTCACTCTGCTTGCTGGCGTGGGAGTCCCCTCCAGGGTGTAATGACAGTCTGAGATGGGACTAGGGGAAATAGTGATTCCAAAGAGCATGTCTGTACCTCTTACAGTGCCAATGGAGGTGGGTGTTTAGACCTTCCCTGAGAGCTTGGGAATCAAGGAAAGGGTAGACAATAGTGTGGGGCCTAGAGCAAAGGGAGCCTGGAGCACTGATGGGACTGTCTGGAGGAACAAGAGGGAGAGAAATTGCTGAGGGACTTGTTGGGGCTGCTGGGCCACTCCACAGGGCACCCTGCCTGGATGGCCAACCACATCCTCTCCCAGGCCTCCTCCAGATGAGTGCTGCAAACATGTCTGCTCACAGCAGCAGAAGCTCCTACCCAAACATAGGGCTGCTGCCTATACTAATTTCCATTTATCTCCCTGATGAACTAGTCCCTCAAATAAGTATTATTTTGTATAACACAACCACGACAAAGAAGGGAGTTGAAATATTATATAGGACTAGCCAATCTAATGTGGTAAATCAAAATCTTGAACTGGAAGCATTATTTTCTACTAAAAGGAGGACACACAAAAATGGGAATAGCTGATGCCCACAAAATCGGCGATTCTATTTTTAAAACAAAAGCACATTTGATTTAAATTATGAGTGCTTTCGTAAATCTTCAGTGGACTATCTATTGTAACAAGAGTATCTGTGATGCAAATATGAGTTGCCTGCAATAGTGTCTACTTATCAACAAGCATCTCCTCCAGGTGGTTGGATTTAAGAATCTGATGATTCTGCTTAATTCACATCCATAAATTACTTCCATATGACCCAATGCACACTTAGTCTTATTTTTGTTTACTGAAGACAAAACATGGATGGCTCAAAAGAACATCAAATGGGTTGTTCTCCCATCAAATGTGTTATGGGCAGCCATTTAATACTCCCTGCATCCTCAGTGAAGTTCCTACCATTGACTCATAGTGCAATGGCAGTCTAGCTTTTTAAAAGAGGGCTGGGTTAGGTAATGCCTAAATCCTAAGCCTCTGGAACCAGGCAGGAAAGGGACATAAGTGAGTGGGTCAGGTAGGGAGTGTGGCAGATGGAAGGGCCTATGTTTAGAAGGAATGGAGTAGCATCTATGAAGCTCCAGCCAATTGCTACCTGCAGAAGCCTGGGCTCTACATTGCTTGACCTTTCCATTTTACAACTAAAGCTGGAAATTCAGCAACTAATTCATATTATGGGAAACAAGTCTGTGTGCGTCAACTTTTTGGGCTGAATGCAGCTATGAGCTGCTGGTTTGTGTTCTTTCTGAGCCTTACTTTCTTGGAGGAGTTTTCCACCAAGCCTGGATTACTAACTTCCTGAGCCAGGCAGCAGCCAAGGTGGTAGGCAACATACAGGGAGGCAGCAGTCACCACTGCTGGGCAGGATCAGGAGAGTAGGTATCATGGGAAGTTAATCCTGCAACTTTTCAGACATTGAATAGGTTACTTGACCAAGAGGCACCCTCTAGCTAAGAAGAAACTACTAGATATGAAATATGCATGTTGCCTTGTCTCTTCCAAGGTAATGATGCATTTAGGCAGAGCCATCCATATGCCCTGACCCTTGGTGGGCACTTGAAAAGACCCAACCCAAGTGGGAAATGCCCTTGGTTGAAAGCAAAGTAGTCTGCAGAGGCTGAAACACTGAACTTGAGCACATCAGCATCATAAATTTAACAGCTGAACTACCTCACATGTAACAGGATGCAAAAGAAGACAAATCAATATAGAATTTCCTCAGTGCTCCTGAGGTACCAATGTTAATACTTGATGCACTTTCCACCTTGTGGTTGATCTCCAGGAACTGAACATATGAGTACTTTTGAAATGTGGGAGCTTCTAGATGACTTCTAGAAATGTTCACACTTATGTTCATTACCAAGATTCAGGGACATCAAATGAGTTATCTTTTAACATGGTAGCTAAGTATGAACTCTGGTAAGAACTCTTACTGCTTGGCTTAATTGATAGTAAAAACATTTCTGTGAAAAGACAAACTGTTCCTATGGATCCAAACAATGAGAGAAGAGGAATCATGGATGTTTTAGTTAAATCCTCCCGTGAAAAGCCATCCACTAATGTCTCTGTAATGTTGAGTTTGAAGAGGTAAATAATATATACCTTGCGAAATGTTTGCGTGGCCTTGCCGGCATCTGAAGGAATCACAGTGGACCGGGATACCACTAGCATGGGAACTCAAATAGACACTTCCAAGCAGGGCTGCTGCATTAACTGGGTCCACAGCAAATCTGAATTTTGTAAGCACCGGGCAATGTCCCATTCATCTTTTTATCCCTAGTGTCTAAGCTAGGGCTGGGTACATAGGAGGTACTTAGTAATTGCTGGTCTGCACAGAGGGCTGAATCAATATTTACCGAGGACACAACACCGCAATGTGGGCATCAACAGAAAACTAGTGGACGATTCACAAGTGAGATGTAGCCATGGAGGCAGGAAAAGAACCTTTTAGATAGTCTATACATAAAAATTCCTTCCCATCCCTCCACTCCTGTTATATATAGATAAAAGGAAAAATATTCTAGGCTGGGGGAGAGTCACTCACAGGGGGTGGAAACATGGCAGATAAACAAAAATGCCACCGGAAGAAAACTTCTGGTTGATTTCTTAGAAATCTTTTCTCGTGGCTACAAGGCCCTGTTCCCTCAGGAAATAATCAAAGAAAGGATGTTTCACTATATTTTAAATCTATATCTATATCTATATCTATATCTATATCTATATCTATATCTATATCTATATCTATGTCTATGTCTATGTCCATGTCCATGTCCATGTCCATGTCCATATCCATATCCATATCCATATCCATATCCATATCCATATCCATATCTATATCTATATCTATCTATCTATCTATCTATCTATCTATTTACTGATTTCAGAGAGGAAGAGAGAGGGAGAGAAAGATAGAAACATGAATGGTGAGAGAGAATCATTGATCTGTTGCCTCCTGAACACCCCACACTGGGAATTGAGCCCGTAGTCGAGGCATATGCCCTTGATTCCACAGACTGATGCTCTATCCACTGAGCCAAACCGGTTAGGGCTCACTGTCTTTTTAAACAAAACTTACTACTGGTTTAAAAATAGAAAACTGAAAGGAATTCCTAAAATTTTGGCCCAGCTAAGGAAGCTTGCCTGTTGCTCACCATCCCGATATCTTTTTATTTATTCAGTATTCCTCCCTCCTGCAGTTTCTCCACTGTTTAATGTTCTCTCTGTCTTTTCCCCAGTACTCCACACATCTTCTCCATGGCAGCCACCACTGTCTAAAATGTCCTGATTTTGTCTGAGAGGCAAAACTTGTGAAGTATTTTGTTTGAAGCAAATTGTACAAAGGCAGAGGGACATTTGTACCATTTTTGGCTGCAAAATAAATCTGTACTTAATCATAGTATCGGTTACTAAAGTCAAATGCAAGTATCTTTGATTGGTTGATGGACATAGTTATCAGAGCAATTCTAATGATATGTATTAATAAATGAACAATTTTAAGAACTTTGGCCAATTTCAAGGCTATTCGTAAACTTTAATTGTATAAAATGTTCAAAGATAATTAGTGGTATATAAAAGACACTTTGAAAAAATACTCATATTTATTACTTAGGGGGAATATTGTCCTGAGGCAGTATTTGACCTGTTTTCAAAAGGGATTTTTATTTATGTAGAAAAGGCAAAAACTGGGGTTGTGGGAGAAAATTCTTAAATATGACAAACAATGTCACTCTTGAGAAGATCAATCTAAAGTTGGTTGGAATGTCCACAATGTTTAGCAGACCTTAAAGATATATAATAACTTAATCAATAAAGAAATTTAAAAAAAGATTATGTAGTCAGGATTACTGTTTTGCCCTCTGTCATGAATAGAAGGTTTACATTCAAAGCTCTAATTCCTCTGTTTTAAATGACATATCATTCTGTGGATGACTCATTTCTAATATTTCCCATTCTGTAATACTTGGACAGAAAGAATTTTCAGGCATACTTTCTAATATATGAAAATCATCATTTAAAATATTAATAATTGAGTTTTTGCACAAAAGGCAATAACCTGACTTCAATGAAGATTACTGACCAGGGTCCACATTGATAGTATCTGGATAAAATACATATACTTTACAAATTCTTGATTTAAGTAAGATCTTGCTCCTTGCATGAGTCCATGTCATATGTGGAAACATCTAGACTCTTGTGAGTATTTTAGTGAGGCCTTGATATGATCCTCTTCTCCACCCCAAACCCAGCCCTTCACAATCTCAACTCTCCTGAGAGAATTCTGAGGACCATTTCTGTTGCTTTCATGGTGAGATGGTGAGATGGGAATCTAGTCCTCAGATCATCTAAACATCCGTATGTTATCCAAGGGGGATTTTCACCTATCCTATATAATAAAAGCATACTTTGCTAAGTGTCTGACTGATCAGTTGACCTTTTGGTTGACTGGTCAACCAGTCACTATGATGCATACTGACCACTAGGGGGCAGACACTCCAACCGGTAGGTTAGCTTGCTGCTGAGGCCTGGCTAATCAGGATTGGGCAAAAGGGCCAGACACACTGTGGAGCCCTCCCGTGGTCCCTGCCCGGCTGGCTAGCCCTGATCGACCTCAATTGGGACTGAGTGAGATGGTCCCGATTTCCCCGATTGCCAGCCAGGCCAAGGGACCCCACCTATGCACAAATTTGTGCACCAGGCCTCTAGTAGGATATAAATGAGGAAGAAAGTAAAGCATATAAGAGAAGACTCATTTCTTGTACTTTCCCCTGATGCTACAGAAGTGTTTCAAACAAAAACACATTCAGGAGTCTTGTGTAATTGTTCAGGAAAAGAGGAACTACTGAGACCATGTTTGGACTGCAGGGGCCAGAGGCCCAAACAAAACAAAACCCCAGACTGGAAGGGCCACATGACAGCCAGGGACAGAGAAGTAGGCAGATGAAGCCACAGCATCCAAGGACAATGAGAAAGAGGGTGGGGTGAGTGCATCTGATGGTCACCCAGAAACAGGTCCCAGCTTTTTTCTTCTTATTCATCACCTGACATTTTTGTCTTCACACTATACATTACAAACACGCTCCTACTCCATAAACCTTCTCCAATGAACATTCCAATCACAGAATTCACCATATTATCATGGCTCCTATACCGCCAGCAGATGGAGAAGGTGAAAGTCTTTCTTATCACACACCTGTCTGGGGGCTTGAGTTACGAATATGCTTTTGGCATCTTTCTTGAATCTTTCAGATAGAGAAACCTCTGTGAACATGGTTTTTGGTCAGTTCCATGCTGTTAGCACAGTATTATCCATGAGCAATGTCATGAGTTAAACTATTGCAGACCAGTATAGAGGCTTAATCATCAAGTCCATCACTGTCTCTATAAGAAAATTATTTAAGGTTCAAGCCAGGTGATAAAGGAAATTTTGAACAAGCAAACTTTTTAAAAATTAGGGACTGTTTGCATATAAAATAAGGCTACATTCCTCTACTAAATCAAGAAACAAATATACTATTGGGGCCACACTATTTAATATAATATTCTAAGCACTATAGAAAATATTATAAAACCTTTTTATAAAATATTATATTTAGACTATTTAGAGTGAGATGATTTACAGCAAGATTCATAGTGAGTGAAGCTACCTGGGATTAAAAAGGCTGCCCAGCCATAACCGGTTTGGCTCAGTGGATAGAGCATCGGCCTGTGGACTGAAAGGTCCCAGGTTCGATTCCGGTCAAGGGCATGTACCTTGGTTGTGGGTACATCCCCAGTAGGGGGTGTGCAGGAGGCAGCTGATCGATGCTGCCCAGGTCTGAGACTATCTCATTGAAGGAGACCTCTGGACATGAAGGTAGAATCTAAGAAAACTTTTTTATACTGTTGAAAAACCACTTGTATAGAAACTGAAAAGAAATTTCCAAAGTATTCATTTATACCTGCTTTTTTCAATATTGGTTTTGCTTCCAGCAATACATTGAAGATTCAGGCCAAGAAAAATCACAGAAAGAGGTACTGTTGGATTCAACATAGAGTCCTCAGTTCAGTTCAATGCCCTGCCTTTGTACCCACTAACATTATGTTAGATTTAAGATCCTGGGCACATTTTGGCTGTATTATTCATTTTAACATTGGAGCAGAATATATAATTCAGCCTGCTAAGAATTGGCTTTTAAGACACTACAGGCAGAAAAGTAACCAAATTCTAGGATGCAGTAAAAGGAATGGTAAAATTAATGTTATGCACAAGATATGAAATATGTTTTTTAATCATCTTGCACGTTTCTTGAACTGGTGGGATGACGGAGCCACCTAACAAAATTGCCAATGAAATTTGTTTTGTTTTTAGTTCTTTGCCTCTGTGTTTGCATATGAGAGTAGGTTAACAAAACCACTCAATTATGTGTAAAATCATGATGGAAAGGAAAAATCAAAAGGAATCCTGGGGTGGAATTTCAGGAGGTTTCTCTGTGCCACCGACCAGCTTTGTGACCCTTCTGAGCCTAGCCTTAGTTTTGACTCTGCTTGTACCACATTGGCACCTCTGCCGCATAGTGGGGTAATTAAACCAGGTTACCATCTGTCCTCCCTAATAACTCCCCACGAAGTGCCAAAATATCCTAGTATAACAGATAGCAAAATGGAAACCAAAGGAAGAAAATATATAAAGAATGAAAGCTCCCACATTCTTTTATTTCTTTTTTTCTAATTGCCTCCCTCAAAGCTCAGTGGGCTCTTAATAAACTTCTACTCAGAAAAAAATGTGAAAATGTGTTGCCATCGAGTCAACAGTGGGCATCTGTATGGCATGACATCTTAGAAATATTTTTTAAATGTTATCTTTATTGTTGAAAGTATTATACTAGATGTCCCTCCTTTTTCCCCATTAACCCCAGCCACACTATGGTCTGTATGGCATGACATCTCCATATAGTCCCGGCTTCTAACAGACATACTTCACTGAGGAAAAATTTGCATTTGCACTCAGTTACCTCCTTTATGAAAACAGAACTCTTAAGAGGAAAACATGACAGCAATAAAGAATTTTTAACGTGAAAAGAGTAATTTTATATCATGGATTTAATAAAACAAAAACTCAAGTATAGTTAGACAGCTTTCTTCCCAATCCTAACCTCTTCTTCTTTGGAGAAACATCTATTCAGATCTGTTGCCCAATGTAAAACCTTGTGGTAAAATAGGCATATCATAAAATTTGCAATTTTAACCATTTTTAAGTGCATAGTTCATGAAAGTGGCATTAGGTGCACTCACATTGTTGTGCAACCATCACCACTCCCCATCTCCAGAACTTTTCATCATTCCAAACTGTAACCTTGCCATTATTGAACAATAACTTTCTCTTCCCCTTTCTTACCAATACTTAGTTCCTTCTCTACCCACCTCTCCCGCCCTTCTTTACATCCTTCTCATTTGTGGCTTCCAAATGGTTTACCTGGCTCTTCCTGTGTGCTCACCTGAATCCCTGGGCTTGCTCTCTAATCTAACTCTATGGTTTTACTTAAACTAAATTAACCTTCCAGTGGCTCCTTTCACAGTTGCCTCCACCAGGCTGCCCAAAACATTCATTCTTAACGAGTGATGTTTCGTTAACCTGAGATTGATAAGTAAGGCTCTGTTGAAATAGTGTGAAAAATAATACCTCTATTTTTAAATTATTGTTGTTTAAGAAATGGAAGTCCTGGATGAGGGACTCCTCTTGGTAGACTCTTTCCAGCCAGAAATTACTTCCCAGTTTGCCACCCAGGGAAGGGTGAGATGGCGCCTTGTCCATCTGCTTCTCTAGCCCTCGCTTACTGGACTGAAATGAGAATTTCCTTGTTGGTCTCATCAACCAACAATAATCTCCAACCACTTCTGAGACTTCACTTGGATCTTAAAAAGTTCTACTAGAATTTTCTTCTTAAATTGTTAAAACTTTAAAAAGCAATAGTTAAAACTCAGTAGTTAGAAGTTTTTAAGGGAATCATACAAAGAGATTAATCCCAATCTACACTGGCCCTAATAATCTGTACTCAAATTCAAATATGGTGGACACATAAGAGAATAGGATTTGGAGGCAGGCAAATCTTACTTCTAAGAGTGTCCAGCCACTTCCTACTTCTTTAATCTTAAGTAAATGATTTCGTTAAGATTTGCTCTCCTCTGGAAAATGAATATGACACTTCACAGAGTCCTGTTGAGTATTAAATGAAACCCCTGAAGTGTAAGAGTGGCTTTTGATGAATGTTGGTTTCCTTTCTTTAGTCAATTTATTTTAAGATTCATAAACCTAAATAAAATTTGGTTTCAACTCTATTTAAATAGGCATTCAAATAATAATATTGCCTGATTTTACATTTAAGTATTACATGATTTATATGGGCACACTAATAAACTTGATTTTTAATGAGACAAAGATTTTTAAAAATGTCAAATACACTAACTTCTTGTTCTGTACATGTATATCCTGACCTGTCATTGACAACTTAATATAGGCTGAATTTCTCTATTTATTTATGAAAATCCCAACTGTCACTCATATTAATCATTTCAAACTAAAATCTTTTATTAAAAGACATTAAAAGCCAGCAGTGTTTGCTGATCAGAGTCAAGGAGCATAAAGTTAACATCTCATAAGAGGCAGGATCCCCATTCTTTAAAGTTAGACCCAGTTCAAACCAGCTTCTAGGCCTAATGGATATGTTACCATGAGTAAATAACTCAACCTTTTTTATTCTTATTATTCCTCGTGCCTTTAATAGGAATTAAACAGTGTCCCTAACTCATGAGTTGTTGTGAAGATTAGATAACGTATTTAATGGGCGCCTGGTGGGTGGGAGTAAGCACATAATGCTACTGTTATCATATAGTAATATTTCACCTATTTTAATTTCCTAGGCTAAGCCACAGAACATGGACATTTTGACAAGGTATAGCAATTACTAATAAATCTTAGGTCACTGTGCTTAGAGCAAACCACTATTTATGGACACTCTGCACACCTACTCTTGTTGTCTAATAAACATCTATACTTTAATTTTCAAGCCTTCCCCTCTTCTCATACAGGTACCCCCTACACAGCAGAACGAACAAGGGAACTTATAAGTTGATGTTTTTGTTTTTGTTTTAAAAAGCAACTCAAAAACACCCTTTTCCAAGGCAAAAGAATACAAAAAGATTTTCTTCTCATTCTCCATACACTCCTTGGATTTCCCTATTTTAACTCCTTTTCTTGTTCAAGGCCACCCTTGATGTTGCAGTTGTCAGAGAAGAGCAAAGAAAAGAAGATGAACAATAAGAATTGACTTAAGCAATTCCTTTTCTCCTACTAGTAAATCCTCATAACTGAAGTGGTTCTCTGGCCCTTTCAAATATTTCAGTGTAACAATGACAAATATTGAAAGAATGACTAATGGAAGTGCTATGACATTATTACTGGAAAAAGTATTTGAAGAACAAGAAGGAATCGAGTTTAACATCCCTGGGTATCTTTTTGATTTCTCAAAAACCTTTCAAAATTCGAAGGAGGAAGCAAAGCTATTGATTGTCAAAAAAAAAAAAAAAAAAAAAAAAAAAAGTGGAGCTGCATATTTGTGTTGGATTGTGGTTTGACGGTGGGAGGGGGCTAAGCATGTTGTTAGGAGATGAGTTTTTAACTCATGTCATTTTGAGTGAATCATTTAACCATTCTAATTATGTCTTCTTATTGTAAAATGGAAGGCTAAAAGCTTGGGGAAAGTTCTAAATCTGGTTTTGCTACTTTAATAGATGATCTTAGGCAAGTGTTTCAGCTTCGTGAAATTGCAATTTCCTCATCTATATATTGGGGATAAGAGTAGACCCTTACAGAGCCATTGTGGGCTTTAATAAGATAATTCATATGCTAGTAAAAGGCTTAGGACAATGTCTTGTATTTGGTAAGTGCTTAGTAAAGAAGAGCTGTTGAAGGGATTAGCTAAAGAACATATATGCATACTCCGTGCATAGTTTGGTAAAGGCCAAGGGAGGGGGGTGGCACTGGTGGAAGAAGGTGGGCAAAGGGTGGGGAAATGGGGGACACCTGCAATTATGTCAATATTAAACAATTTTAATAAAGCCCAGCCGGCACGGTTTAGTGATTGAACCAGAAGATCATGGTTCGATTCCTGGTCAGGGCACATGCCTGAGTTGCAGGCTCAATCCTCAATGTGTGGTATGCAGGAGGCAGCCGATTGATGATTCTCTTTCATCGTTGATGTTTCTTTCTTTCTCTCTCTCTCTCCCCCTTCCTCTCTGAAATCAATAAAAAAAATATAAAATTTTTTAAATAAATAAAAAAATAAAAAAGAGAGCTCTTGAGTTATCTTTGTGCTGTTTATGCATACACACAGAGTGAGGCAAAGTAGGTTTACAGTTGTTTGTGTGAAAAATAATACAATAATTAATAAATAACAATACTAAAATAAACTGTGTTTCGAGTACTCACCACTGTAAACCTACTTTTGCCCCACCCTGTATGGTACTTTGGGGCTCCGTAAATGATCATTTAAAGCAGTTTCTCAGGAAGGCGCAGAAAGGGAAAGAGCACTACTCTAGGCAGATACAGATAACTGGGTTCTAATTCTGATTCTCTTACTGTTTATGTAACTTGGGTAGGCCACCTTGCTGATGTGAGCTCCTATTCCAATTTATAATGTAACTTGCATCATCATTCTCCTTTTATGTGTTATTATAGAAATAACGTACAATTGTGGTAAGTTTGCTGTTACGACTTACTGTCTTTCATTACTTTGTTGTAGTTGATACAGACCTTGGGTCACTCCTGCAAGGCCTGATGTCACTGGTACTGCGGGCAAATGGGTGACACTTTACAATGACCAGTTTAATGATGCTGCTTCTGGAAATGCATTGTGGTGAGTAGTGAAGAGTGTCTGAATTTGCTTACAGAAAGCTCATCGACATCAACTCTGAGATCTTTGAAAACTCCAGAGCAAGGGGAGTAATGATAAGAATAATATAATTTGATTACGCAAAGCAAAACAGACCAAAAGCTCTAGTCTGTTACACCTAATGCTGAAGGGTGATGGATTCTATATGCTAGAACAGCTATAGTTTTTCATAAACCAATGTCAGAAAATACCAGTCAACACATGTGTCCTTTATAGTGCAAATGAAAGTGGAGATGTGTCAACAAGAACCATTCATTTTATCTAAGTCACGGGGACACTGTCTGTAGAGAGCGGGAGGAGAAGTCAGTGAAGTCAACACATGCGATAGGCCTGGAGAAAAGCCACTGGGAGAGCAAAGGGTCAGAATGCCTCCTGAATTGTCCTGACTCTTGACTACTTATCATACCCATGTTTTCTCTGTTCTCTCCCAATTTCAACAACATTCATCAATGAAGAGCTTCCTCACCAGTTAACCTGCACTCACCCTTTCCCAGCTTGTATCTACCCACTTATTTCCAGGAGACTAGTATTTATTTAGCATTTAACATTTAACATTTGTCCTGCTCTCATCCTGCCATTCCAGGTCCTCAGTAACCTAACTTCTCCTCACCTACTC
Source organism: Myotis myotis (assembly GCF_014108235.1). Taxonomy (NCBI): domain Eukaryota; kingdom Metazoa; phylum Chordata; class Mammalia; order Chiroptera; family Vespertilionidae; genus Myotis; species Myotis myotis. Next base: position 39,516,039 of record NW_023416335.1, read on the forward strand.
CACTGAATTTTCTAGCACTGCCCAAACGCACTGTCCCCTTTACTCTCCCACTCACTGCAGCATGGCCTGGAACACATCCGTTAGCCCAGATCTGATGTAGTACTAGCTTCTCCATCTGCCTCTGCTGTGGGACAAAGTCCTAGACTGCTTCTGAAATGACTGGCTGAACCTCATAGGCTATGGGGAACAATGTGGTTTAAGGGTGAGAGAGCATTGACTTCAGGGTCATATAGACTTGAGGTCAAATGCTGGCTCGACTACGGATTAGAGCTGTGGCCAAACTGAGCCTTGATTTTGTCACATGCACCAGATGGAGAATGATCTGGTTAAGTGTGAACACATGTCAAGCATAATGCTGGTACATTTATAATGCCAGTTCTCTTTTGCCCTTATCCCACCCCCCGCACTCGCCCCTTAACTTTCACACTACTCAGGAGCAACCTCACCTGTTCATTATCTGTCTAATTCTCTCACTTCCCACAAGATCTATCTCCCCACTGTAGGGATAAAGCCCTACCATGGAGCTTCCTTCCCATGCAGTAGTATTTGAGTATATGACTATGTGACATTGTCTGATTGCTTCACAACTCTTTGCGTAGGCAGTAAACTCCTAGGTATCTTTGGCACCTCCCCGCACTGGTAGCTTCTGATCAGCAGACTCAGATCTTAGAGGGAATGCAAGAAGGGGCTGGGAGCTGGACCCAATTTGTCTTTGACACACAATGGTGTCATATCTGGTTAAGTGGAGCGACAGTCAGGTTAGCTTGCTGTTCTTATGGGGAAGCACTAAAGATATCTCCTCTCCATTCACTGAAAGACTGGCAACTTCCCCAGACACACAGGCGCAAGTGCGAGAAGGCAGGCAGTAGTGGCAGAACTTGGGGAGGAAAATGCGCATGAACCAAAATTTCACTCTGTTCAAGCAACTCTGAAATGGGACCCCTTTCATCTTTCACCTCTTGGCAATGGGTCTGAATTCCTGCATGGCAGCAAGTCTCTCTTTCCTCTAGAGCTGGAAATAAACACACACATATACAAGGAGCTATATATTCCTTCTGCTCAAAAGAGGAAACCTCAAATTAGAAAACCTGAGCCTGATTTCATTACCATCAACAAAAGTCAAAATACTATAGGGAATACGACTTTTCAATCTCAAAAGATTCCCCCAAATTCCATCAAAATGCAAAAGAGGATGGGATTTGAAGCGCACTAAGTAGGACAATCCACCAGGCAGTGCAGCTCCACATAAGAACCCTTGACATTTTCTCTTCAGCTGCACGAAATTGGAACTGATATTATGTCTTTAGGTGCTATATACAAAAGAATTCTGCCCAAGTGTCTCACCAGGAGGTGTAAATTATTCATGGGAAATGAAAATGTACTAGATTACAACACTTATATAACTTAGCCTTTCCTTAGAGAATCTGCAAATACATTTATTAATTTAACCTCATGGCAGACCTGCAAAGCAGCTGCTTCTGAGGCAGGAAAATAAAAGGTCTACTGTCTTCTTTTTTTCTGCTTTCTTGAAGAGAAAAAGTAACCTGCCTCTATAGGGCTCTCATAGAGCCCAGCTCACCTAAGACGGAGTACCCCTCCCACCTCTCCTCTAAAAAGTTTTGAGCACATTAGCAAGTCTGGATTCCAGTGTCCTAGCCACACTGCACCATGGAATTTAGACTCAAATTGCCAAGAAGCTTGAACTAACTGAATGTAAATACTGTAATTTTTATAGTTTTTTTTTTTTTTTACTTGAAGAGATACAGCAGGTCTCTCTCTCTCTCTCTCTCTCTCTCTCTCTCTCTCTCTCTCTCTCTCTCTCCCCCTCTCTCTCTCTCTCCCCTTCTTTCTCTCTCCTTCTACACACACACACACACACACACACACACACACACACACACACTTCTACCTCTCTCCACGAAATATTTCATGTGGCAATCCTGCTTCATTTAAAGCAACCAGATCCATTACTGAAACAGAACCCTTTCTATAGTTGGGATATCAGCAAAATGTTACATTACAGGTGGCTAAACAGCTGTAGCAGGGGGATGCCGAGACAGCTGTGTCAGCAGAGGCCAGTTCCTAAGGGTTGGGTCTGACACTTGCTGTCTGGGCCTTTCTGGAGTGTAACACACTTGGGGCCCAGCCACTTTCTAGAATCTGTTTCCAGGGACCAGCAAACCAAGAAAGGAGTCACCAGTCTGATCATCCACACACAGAGGCCAGCCACGTTACTGAGTATTTCAGGAGAGGTACCTGACAGGAGTCTACTCCTCCCACATGGGGGCTTTGCAGAACCACGATTTTTCTTGTGAAGAGACAGGCTCCAAATTGGTCAAATGGTGGATATGGGGGTGTTTAATGCCTCCTACATTTGTCTGAATATAGTCCCGACAGATGGCTTTGAATAATAGATGTTTTATACAACTCTTTGAGATGAGAGTTTGGGTGAAACATGACCTTTCCTTCTAGATTTCTTGGTTGGAATAGGCTAACTTACATACCCAAGAATCTGTATACACAAATAGCTTTGAAGTTGTAGTCACATTTATATGTGAGAAATAAGTAAAATCTCATGATTTGCTTTCCTCTTCCCTGTCTAGTTATTTGTAACAGGTGAGAAAAAGCATAATATATGAATCCGGTTGCATGTAATTATTTCACATTTCTGATAAGATATTGTTGAAATGGATTATAGTGAATTTATATCAGGCATGTCTGGAAAATGGGACTTTCTGACTTGTCAAATATTCCAGGAAATAAAGGGTTGTGGGTGTATGATATATTATTAACAAATTTTCACTAAGCTCTTCCTAAGGCCAACTTTCTGTTAAATGGATTTAATCTTTAGGGGAAGGTTCAGAAGACGTGACCTTCAGGTCATCATTTTAAAGAGGAATTGTCACTTTTGGAAGATGTGATTGTTGGTTAACATATTGCCAGAAATATAATTTGATCTCACCAGCTTTAAAGGTAGTGATGGAGTAATGCATAAAAAAAAAATCCTAATATGCACTGTGTAAGAATTTTTCTTCATAGCATGAACTCACGACCCAGAATGAATCAGATGAATAGTTGCTCCCACTGTCCACATAGCTCTAACATGGGCAATATATATTTGCACCGAATCTGAAGGGACTCCTCCTTTTGCGCAAAGGCCTGGAGGTCTTTGAGCTTCTGTGGCTCTGAAGTCTCATTTAGGCAGGGGGATGGGAGCCACATGTTAGGGTAAGCACACTGGAGACATTTGACCACTGAGTCCACCCAGCTGCTGTTTTTGAAGGCATTCAGTTCAGGTCCTTCCTGTGGTTAATCTTTCATGTCAGCCCACATTTCTTTTTCTGTTGTGTGACATTTGTTTGGACAGGTTTTGCCATAGTATGAAATCGTTTTTCTGTTTCTCTGTGGCTAAAAGTAGCTCTCCCTATGTCATGGGCAAAGGCAAGACAAAGTAGGTCACCTTCCAGCTGCCCCAGTTCCAGTTCAGGCTCTTGTTAAAACCTCTCAATGGTCTGCGCAGACTCTCCTCCCTAGAAACCGTCTTTCCATTCGTCCTAGAGTCCTATCCTGTTTGAAAACTCTTCAAGGGCCAAATAAGAGCCAAACCCTTTAACCTGACATTTAATACTGCACACTCTGAATCAAACCTAGGTTGTAGGCATTCACTCCTGCAAACTGAAGCTCTGACCAATCTATTGTTAGTTCTTCTCTGCTAAACTTTATACTTTCCCACCTTTGTGCTGGTCATTATTTCTATCTAGTGATGATGCTTTAAGGATCATGCAGGCAAGGTCCTTGATTAATTCAGAGGAATTACATCTAGTACATTCAGGAAAAGTACATCTAGTTGCCGGGGTTCAGGGAAAAACCCAGAATATAAATTGTATTTTAATTGGGCATTCCAGGATGTGATTCAGTAAATGGAATAATTCTGTGTATAGATAAAGAAATTAAGACTTAACACATATTTATTTGGAAATTCCTCTTTTGAAATAAATTGTAGCTTTGAAATAAAAATAATAAAGCAATGACAGCATAGGGTACTATAATAATTAAAGTTCTAGGAATTCAAATCTATACTCTCATTTTATTAAATAAAATTTTTTAGAATATGAAAAACTAGGTAATCCAGTTACTAAGCTGTTTATCTCTACCTCTTTTAGTGTACACTCTGAGATTAAATTTGTTTCAATATAGGCATCTATAGAGTTGTACGTTCGGACCATCTGCTAGTAGCTTAAATTGGCTGATTTAAATGGTATTCTCATTTTCAGTTCTGATTTCCCTTGCTACCAAGTTATTTGTGAGATGATTGGCAGAAACTAGGAGTAAAGTCTAGGACGGTGATTCACAAATATGCCCAGGAACTTGGTTTCACTAAGACAAATGACTAATTTTTTTTACTTTGTATTTTATTTTTTACTTATCTTATTTGTATAGAAATTATTTATAATTTCCAGTATTAAAATTATAGAGAGAAGCAGCGGAGCATGGTGGTTAATGGCAAGCCCTCAGGAGACAAACTGCCTGGTACTAAATTCCAAGACCATTTATTAGCTGTTTATCTTTGCCTAAGGTAGTTAAACTTTGTTTCAGTTTTACCATCTACAAAATGGGGATGATGATAACCATACTTATAAGACTGCTGTAAGAATGGAGTGTATCTATATATAAGTATCCTCTCTCATTTAATATGAAACGTATGATATGACATATCATATATATTAAATGAGAGAGACCATTTAGAATATCTTTTACATAAGTAGTTTGTAAATAATAATAAAAATGTTATTATTATTATTAGCTATAATTTGTATATGAAGGCCCAAAGACCTTAATTTACTAATAGGAAATAGCTGTTAGTAAATTTGTTTACTGTATTTTTGTTTACATATCTACTGGTAGGTAAATAACCCAAAATTTATTTTATATTTCCCAAAAGTATTTGGATTTTGTCTTCATATCATTTCACACTACAAGTCTAAGTTCAATTAAAACTTTCATCGCTGGCACTCTGATGAAGCCCTGAGGATAGAGTTTATAGATTTGTTGCTTGTTCATCTTGACTCACCAGGGGTAACATGTAAAGAAACACTGAACTGGAGGATCTGCCATGGGATGTTTTGGTCTATCTTCTTTCTTCTGCGAACAACTTGTGTCTAATTACAAATACCTATGAGATTTGAACTATTTGAATTGACCGTCTAAATTGATCAAATGAATTGAAAAACTGTCAAAACCCTTCCACATTTTGTGTTAAAGACAGATCTCTCAATGAAGGAAAAGAAGGCAGAAGGCTTATCATCCACTGAACTCTGAGTCAGTACCACTTTCTGTTCTGGTTGTGTCTACCTTTATAATCTCCTACACTGGGCTTAAGGAACCAGAAGTTTATTCAATCTTAGAGCTGGAAGGGGTTTCAAGGTGATCTAGTTCTAATCTTTTCACAAATGAGGGAACTGAGATTCATTTCATTTAAATCACATATGATTCACATGGATATGATTCATTTAGAGTTTAAAGGGTGAAATATCAAGGGGATAAACTTGTCACTTCACAGTCATTAACAATCTCTGAATTCTTCTGAATTCTTGGGCACTAAACAGAATTTCCAAGTTCTTTGGTAGCTGCTTGGTTCTTTGAAACTTATTGAAAATATAAATAGAGTATCATATCTGAAAGTTTATGTTTATTACTATTTCTTTCCTGTGGTTTCCATGTGCAAGCAGAACTCCATCAAGAGCTGCTACAGGATTTCCCATCATCACTGAAGTGCAATCCAGCAACTATTACATTCAACACTACAAAACACAGACTCTGGGGTTCTTGAAGCTACTGTCAGGCACTCTTTGAATCATATTTCTTTTGACTTAATTGAAATTAAATTTGTTAGTTTCCTTCCCAATTACACTCTGCTGTGAAATGATATATTTTAGCTTCTGAATATTTCATACTTTTTACCCCATCTCCCTACACGCATAAATAAACCTATATATATGTATATAATCACTCAAAGGAGCCAAAGAAATTAATTGGTTGAAAAAATATTTATGATATACGATCAAGTATTTATCATAATAAAGTAATTTATCCTAAAACTCAAAATTATTTCTTTATCTTGACTTCCTTTCCATTCCTAAAAAAGATCTTTCTGTATTAGAGGTGCTTAACTTGCCATAAAGTATAGGTAAAATTCCATACTACTATGATAGCCAATGCTACTCAATTATACTTCAAACTTGTTTTCATATGAAGGGACTTTGTAACAAGAATTGTATAAAAACTCACAAAAACATGATTCAAGAAGGCAGGGCTTACACATAAAAGAAACTGGTATCCAGCTCTCCTATTAAGAATGAGCAAGTGAAAATAGATGCTCTGAACCTAATAATGAAAACTGCCTCTCCTGGCTCCCATCCTATCACTTTAAAAAATCTTCCCAGCTAAGAAACTTATTTATTTCTCTTTGTTATATCTGTTTTGAAGCTGATTTAAAATTCTTTAGAGGTCAGTTGGCATTTTGGAGGCAGTGAGTAAAGAGATGAAGAACTGTCAATAGTTTGTATTAGCCTCTGAGTGCCCACATGGCCTCTCCTCTCTCTCTCATTCTTTCCTGTTTGTCACAATGTGTAGGGCACAGTAAGAGCTGTCATGGGATTTTATTTTTATTCCTTCATTGAAGTGCATTCACACCTATCTTTTTAGTGATGAAACCTAAGCACTGGAATCGCTTATTCACTTGAACTCGGAAAGAGTGTGAATCAGCCCTTCCCACCTGCAGAATGCATTTTGAAATCTGCCATTTATGCCCTGACACTAGTTTTTCTCATTAGCTTGAACCTCCCCCGCAGCCTACTCCTAGATCTCTTTTCATTTTTTGTCACTATGTTGACTTTATCTAAAAAAAAAACCACCCACAATAAACCAAAAAACAAAACAAAACTAAAACCAAAACCAAAATGCTCTTCTATGAAGGGCGGACATGCAAAGTAAAGTGTTTTCTTAGGCCAGGTAAGAGTTTATGCTGACTCATCCTCATGTGCATCCCCAAACCAGGAGCACTTGTTTGCTGTGGTCAGGATTGCAGGCAACCTGTGACTAGGGCGTGGGAAGTAGCCAACTGGCCCTCACTGAAAAATACTACATCCATGTCTTATTGGCACATGCATTAAACCAACAGAGTTAAACGTCCCTAAACAGTTATATCCAGCCTTTGTGAACTCAGTGCCTCTAAGTCCTCTTCTTCCAATAGTTTGGCTCTTATGCTGGTATCTGAACAGATTGTAAAGTGGGAACCAAGTGAGTTTGGAAGCACCTATGGCCAAGGTGAAATGTTAACAAGAATCATTCAGACCTCAAATTTGAAACTACAGAAAAAGGGGAGACTTTTCTAAGAGGAGAATTGTTTTCCTCCATAACAGACAGATAGGGTCTGAATTGAACTGAATCAAAATTAGCCAGTTTTGAAGCACCTGTGGGAGAGCTTTTGTAATTTCTCTGTGGCGATTCACAAACCACTGGATACATAATGCTGTACTAAAAGGAATTTAAGCCTGTCAGGTTAATTACACAATATTAGGTACGAAAACAAACAGTGCAACACAAAACATAGCTACATCATTATTTGCAGTAAATGTTAACTCTAAATAAGTGCAACCTGTCCATAAATGCTTGCTATAAACTAATTAAAAAAATAAAATTTGATGGATAAACATGAAAAAAAAATTCTCACGGAGAATTTTTTTTTTAAATATCAGCACTCATTTAGAGTTTGGGATTTGTGAAAGAAAGCTTTAAAAGGAGCAAACCTGATTGGCTGTGGCTGTTGCTGCGAAGGGGACACTTGTTGCAGGAGTTGTTGCTGCAGAGACAGTGGCTGACGTAGCGCTGTGCATCATGGGTACTTTCAGGAGGGGAACCATGGGAGCAATGAACAGGAGGGTGTAGCATTATGGTAATAGAAGTGGTATTTTGGCATGGTGAATATCAGAGCAGCAAGCCATCATGGGTTAAACCAGCAGATGGCATGCAATCACAATGCAAAGCAAGGAAGCATGGGAGAGAAATAAAAAAGGGAAAATAGCTTATTACAAGTACAATTAAAGGAAGTTTTAAAACATAATCAGTGATTCCCAGAAAGGCCAAAGCAGATTACTTTGGTTGATGTATTTACAAACATTTTACTTCTAACAATAGATCATTCCCAATTCAGAGTCTATAGTGTTTGTAATAAAGGTTGCTTCTAAACACGTGAAATGTAATGTCCAATTAAGTAAGAGTATAGGACAGTCATTGTTAATCATACTTCCAAAATATCAAAGATACAATATGTAGGCCTAATTTGGGATATGATATTCTTCAGAATTTGTGATTAAGTTTAAAAAAATTGTTTTTTGGTCAATTTGGGACTACTTGTTTGAACTGAAATTATCAGGGATTGTGGTTTATATGAGTCAATAAACTATAGAGCAAACATCATGGCCTTGATGTAAATTTTAACACAGTTACTGCGAAATAGCCAGACAAGTTTTGCCAAGGCTTACTTTCCTTTACTCTAAATGGAACTGATTCATTGTCCTAAAGACAGGCTTTTGCACCAAGGCGCTGGGATGTATGGGGATAACTATATACTATTAAGGTTAATATACCAAGGGGATGCTAATGTACAAATACTCATTGCAAATAAATCAACACTTAAAATTAAAACGAATAATAAGCAAGGCAGGCCAGATATTTGTTTTCAAAATACATCCATTTATAATTTTTTAAAAATAAATACTTCTGGGAAACTCTGATAATTCTAACACACAGCAAAGAGGAGATAAAGGCACACCACCATGAAACTTTAAAACATTGATGAAATCAGCCTGCCTCTCTGATTAAGCTTTTTTTCTTTTGCTAAACCATATAAACTATAAAGAAAAACAAAATACAGATCATTTAAAAACAGACTCATACTTGTGGTTTTATGTTTTGTAGTGGTTGTCCTAGCACAGTGGTTGTTCTAGTCACATCAAAACAGTCATTTTCTTAAATAGACAAGTACATTTAACAAACCTATACATTAACTCTAAAGCCAAATAAGCCTTGAGATCTACCATTTCCTAAAGCATTTCTACCATCTCTGAAGTAAATTTCAAGCAAGTGAAGTATTATACATAATATAAAAGACAAATAAAAAAAGGTTGAAACCTACCAATACTGGTAGCGGGTGTCATGCACAAAACTGACCCTGCATGGCATGCAATGGTAGGTGGAAAAAGTGAATAAAGGGAAAGAAACAGGTTAGCGGTTTAGAGTTAACATTCAAAGTGAGATTGAAGCACAACCAGAAATAAGTAGGGTTAGTTAACACAGTCTTTTAGCGTCATTCACATTTTCAGCACTGACACAACTATATCTGATTTATTTTAAGCCAATATTACTCAAAGCTCACTCCTTAGACTACTGCTCACACTTTCTATTCATATACATTGACATAATTCTAATAAGAATGACATGTGATAATGCTGCAGTGTCCTTCCTCAAAGACCTCAAAGTACTTTACAGAAATCATCAAATTAATCCTCCAAGGTAAGAAGTAGATATTTTACAGATGGAAAATCTGAGGCATGGTAACTCCTCCAAGGTCATGCATAGTGTGAGTCAAAGGTAAGGCTAGAAATAGAATTCTATTCCTGAACCCAGTTCAGGTTTTGTACTCACAGAGTTATGCTGACCTTGTTGCATTAGAGTTTGCTTGTTTGGTCGCAAAGTGTTTTGTGTCAATAACAATATGATAATAAAAACAGTCAATAATTAAAGACTCTGGATCCTCCAAATCAAAGGCTTGTAGGTCAGGTGAATTTTAGATTACTGCTTAAAAGCCCTACAATGTAGGAAGACTGAGGTTCCCATGGCAGAATCACCTGGATGTGTATGGGATCTATTTTCTGCTACCACATTTATTATGACAAAGGAGTGGTGCCTAGCAATAAATCTAAACACTGTAGAGGCAAAAGAATGCAGAATTGGGGCGGAGTAGAACCAGGGTTAGGAATCTTTGTCATAGCTTGCTATTAGGTGATCCCTGATGGGGACCTTTGGAAAAATTCCTAGGATATGTCAAGTTGATGTCTAAGTGGGTAAGTGGGAGGTGGGGAAGGAGGATTTTAGCCCTTCCTTGGGAATAATTGCCTTGGCTGTGGGTGGTCTTATTAATGTTCTTCAATCAGAAAAACATGACCACAAATACTAGTGTATATTGTGGAGGACTGAAAAAAAAACAAAACCCAAACTGTATTAAAATAACTGTGTCCTTCTGGTTCAGTTCTTAGGATGAAAATCAAAGTAATACAAGGATTTAGGTAATTTAAGATTGGGGAAAAAAAAAAAAGATTGGGTATCATATGGGTGCCAAAGAATTAGTTTTTAATGAATGTAGGTGTACCCACTTAGGTTTAGAACTGCCTTCTGAGATACTAGATGCAGAAGCTGAGATATTTAGGTCTTTATTCTCTCTGCTGAACTGTTTACACCTGAGGCAGACTTTTTGCCTGGTCTGCATTTTGATCAGGCTAATATTAACTGGTCAGGAAAAGAGGTTATTTAACTGGACTAGTACTGAATTCTTTAAGCAAACATGCCAATATATCCAATTATAAATACACACATAGCTCAGCTGGCATGGCTCAGTAGTTGAACATCAACCTGTGAACCAGGAGGTCATGGTTCAATTCTCTATGAACCAGGAGGTCACAGTTTGATTCCTGGTCAGGGCAGGGTACATGCCGGGTTGCAGGCTTGATCCCCAGTGTGGGGCATGCAGGAGGCAGATGATCAATGACTCTCATCATTGATGTTTTTATCTCTCCCCCTCTCCATTCCTCTCTGAAATCAATAAAAATATATTTAAAAAAATAAAAATAACATACACACAGACCCCGACACCTCAAAATCCTGTTCCTGACATTTCTGATATTTCTCCAACCTTATCTTTCTAATCTTCTTTACAATCAAATTTTTCAAAAGTTACCTACACAAATTTTCACTTCCTTGTCCCCAATTATTCTTCCATCCTCTCCAATTTGGCTTTCATTTTGACCTCTCTATTCAAACTGCTAATGCCGCCAAAGATTTCCGTATTTCAGCAATCAGCAAGAGCTCTTTCATCTTCACCTAACTTTCTGACCTCAGTAACATTTAGCACTTGGCTACTCCGTCCATAGAAAACTACTTTTTTCTTACATTTTCTAACCGCCCCCTTCTCTATACACACACACACACACACACACACACACACACACACACACACACACTGAGTGGCCAGATTATTATAACCATCTGACATTTGTAGGCAAATTAGTTATAATTTCGCGCTGAAGTTGATAGAGGACCAGACCACTATAAATAGGGGAACAGGTTGTTTACCACGAGAGTAGAAGTGATTTTTTTCTGAAGATATGGGTAAACAACATGATTTAACAGCCTTTGAACCTGAGTGGCCAGATTATTATGACCACCCCATCAGTACTTCGTTGGGCCACCTTTTGCCTTCAATACTGCAGCGATTCTTCTTGGCGTTGACTCCACGAGTTGTTGAAAGGTGATGCGAGGAATCTGACACCATGCCTGATGAATAGCACTGCCCAGTTCTGTGAGATCTGATGGTTGTGGAACCAGCTGCCTGATGGCTCTTTTAACTTTGTCCCACAAATGCTCAATTGGATTGAGATCTAGTGATTGTGGGGGCCACCTAAGCAAGGAAAAGTCTCCCTCATGTTCTTGAAACCCCTCCTGCACAATAGGAGCACTGTGGTACGGCACATTGTCTTGTTGGAAGAAGCCATCTCCATTGGGATATGCCATCAACATGATAGGATGAACTTGATCAGCAATGATACTTAGGTATGTTGTGCTATTCAGACGTTGTTCCACACGAATTAAAGGGCCCAAATCATGCCAGGAAAACATGCCCCAAACCATAACACTGCCCCCACCAGCTTGAAGGGTTGTACTCATGCATGTGGGGTGCATGCTTTCATGCTGTTTCCGCCAAATTCTCACTCTGCCATCTGCATGATGCAACTGGACGTGATTCATCGGACCACATGACTTTTTTCCAATGCTCGACTGCCCAATCCTTGTGTTCCTGTGCGAATTGGAGATGTTTTATCTTGGTAACTGCAGACAGCAAAGGTGTTCGAACAGGCCTTCGGCTTCCATATTCCATATTATGCAGTGTATGGCTAATTTGCCTACAAACATCAGGTGGTCATAATAATCTGGCCACTCAATATATATATATATATCTCCCATGTTCAAAGGCTGTTAAATTGTGTTGTTTACCCATATCTTCAGAAAAAAATCACTTGTACTTTCGTGGTAAACAACCTGTTTCCCTATTTATAATGGTCTGGCCCTCTAGCAACTTCAGCGTGAAATTATAGCTAACTTGCCTACAAATGTCAGGTTGTCATAATAATCTGGCCACTCAGTGTGTGTGTGTGTGTGTGTGTGTGTGTGTGTGTGTGTGTATATATATATATATATATATATATATATATATATATATATATATTCAGTTTTAGTTCTTTTTCATCTACTCTACTTTTCCCTGGTATATCATTCAATTCATAATATTATTCAATCCAGGATCTAAATACTATCTATGAGATCAAGTTACCATATTTATCTATCCTTCCCAGTTCTTTCCTTTAAGCTCCAGGTCTTTTTATCTACCTGCTCACCAGGCCTTTCAACTTGGATGTCTGACAAGTGTCTTGAATTTCTCATGTCCAAACATTGATCTTTCCCACAGAATGTTTCTCTCCCTCAGGAAATGCTAGATGGACATTGCCATCTATGTAGTAGCTGTAGCTTAAAATGAAAGCTATGCTTGATGCCACTTCACCTTGTGAAACTTCCTGGTCCAACTCACCTATAAGTCAAAGCTACCTTGCTTCTAAAATGTGCCTTGTATTTGTCTGTTTGTCCATCTCTACTGCCATTTCTCAACTTTTGATCACCATTGGCTCTGGGCTCAGCTATGCAATAATAACCTAACTGGTCTTCCTGCTTCCCTCCTTGTCTTTGGCTTAGTCCATTCTCCACTCTGCTGGCAGAGTAAACCTTTCCGAATACAGCTCAGTTCACTTCTCTGCTGGAAACGACTCATTGTCTTTGCACTGCTTTTAGGATAAAGGCCACCTACGGTCCTGTCCTGACTACTTCCCCAGCTTGTCCTATACCTAGTCCCCCTAGAATCACGACCCAGACAGTTTAGCCTTTCATTTCTTTCTTTTTTCTTTTAGGGAACCGGTTGAAGTTTATTGATTTTCGATTGATGAAACAGCCTTTCATTTCTTTGAACTAAACACAGCACGTCTTTGTCCTACTTTTGAGATTCCCGCAAGCTGTCCCTTCGGACTAGAATAATCTTTACCCCATTCTTTTCATCTTCCAGGTTTAATGGTACATGTCACTTCTTTAGAAAATCGTTCAAGTGTTCTTTTACCTACCTCCATATGTCATTTAAATCAGCTTTCTATTTTAAATCTTACTGAACTCTTTACTTTTTCATTCATAGTACTAATAGCAATTTTTAATTATATATTTCTATGGGTATTTCTTGAATATCCATCTGTCTTCTCACTTATTGAATATCCACCTTGTCCTCCGGGAGAACAGGCTTTGTTTATGTCTGTCTAGGTCTATCTACACAGTAGATAGACAATTGGTTGAATGAATGTTCTCAGCCATTCGTGAAATTGTGATGGGAGCAATTTGTTCCTAAAATTTATTTAAAGTACCCAGTTTGTGAATGACTTCACTTTAAATCAACCGTGACTGGATTCAAAGTTACCCCTAAAAAATTCCATGTTATGCCTCTGCATTCCAATAAGGAGGGGCTTTCTTGGAGGGTTTTCTTGTGTCGTGCATGTGAATGTCTTTGGTTTGCAAACCGTCAGCAGCAGCTCCTGCCACCATACTGGGCTAGGATTGGACACATCACATTGGTTCCAGTTCAGGCTGTGGCTGGAATGCTCAGCCACATTAATTTGATGAACCGCGATCTCCACGTGGCCTAAAAGTGATATGAATATCGGAAACACATCTGGTCCTGATCTTGCTTCCTAGCCCCATCTCTGCCTTTTCTTTCCATTTTGATCTCCCCACCCATCCACAGTCCCTTATGTACTTCACATTGTAGCTACAGTGGACCACTTGCTATTTCTCAGTACATTCTGCACAACCCATGCTGTACCCCCCTATCAGGGATGCTCTTCCCTTATTAGTTAAATCTTCCTTATAAAGTGCTAAGCAAAGTTCTGCTATGGATAGTCTTTCTTTCTCCTCATCCTTTGTCAACCAGTCACAGCACATGCCTTTTTCTCCCCCACTCTCAAATAGCTTTGCTCATATCCTAATGAAGGCCATGCTTTGTTTTTATATTTGTTTTGTTTTTTCTAGTTCTGAACTCATTTGTATTCTCAATATTGGTTCTGGAACCCAGAGCACATTATGTGTTCAATAACTGTTTACCAACTTGAATAGGATATATAAGTTTTGCTGTGGTTTTATATAGATATAGTTTCCACTACACACTGACTAATCTTTCATGAAGATATGTGATAACCTTATGTAACATTATGGTTTCTGATCACTAGGCAACATTTTTGCTAGCACTGTTCCATGTTCTACTTATTCCATATTTCCAATATAATGAAATAAGTCAAGGAGCGGATCAGAGGGTCATCTTTGTTCTCATTGGCTGAAGAATTTCGCAAAGGCACTAATTCTCATCAACAAAGCCTCAAATGTTTTCTGCTTCCGTTGCACAAACATTTCAACTCTAGAATCTGTGAGTCAGAATTATCTGGATAATTCCACTAATTATATATCACACTTTGCAGCATAGACACAGCCTCAGTTTTTCCATCTGCAAAATGCAAATAATTATGCCTGGCACTGGCAGAACTATCTTGAAGAATAATGTGATAATGTCTATAAGAACACTTACAGTAACTCAGAATAAACCTGTCAGAGAAATGCCAAGAACTATGATGCTACTATTTTAGTAAATGTGTGTGGTTTTTGCCACTTTCCTAACATAGCAAAGAAAAAGTATAACTACTAGGTTAAAATAATCTCTATCAAAAAAAGGGGAAAAAAGCAAAAAACAAAAAATAAATAAAAGGAAAACTCCCACCCACTGAAAATGTGCGAGGGCATCAACCAGGGTGATAATTATATTAGCAAGGTTGGGAGAAGAATCCCATATTTTACATAATATTTTATGTTAATATCTCCAAAGACTGAAGGCAGAATTTCTGAAATCCAAATTCACATTGTGTCAATGGGAGAATTTTAGTAGCATAACAAAAACTTCACTTATGAATGACCTGTCAATAAAGGGCAACCTCCGGGAGAACATAAAATGCTTTTTGTTTCATATTTATGACAATTGTTAAAGGGTTTATTGAAAAATCAAAATGTGTCATTTTAAAAATAATGGGCCCACCACTTACTAAGTCGCAAAAAAATACTTTCGAACACCATCACTTAATTTGCAGAGATTTCAAACAATAATGATTAACAATGAAAATTATCATTATCATTTAAAAATTAGGCTGAAAATGTGATTTGTGAGGAAGAAAGCCTAAAATAAAAACTAGAGGCACAATAACACTGAAATTATGCTATGGATTTAAGTGGGGGGGAAGGTTATGCTAATTCCTTTGTGATAAAATTATTTTATCTTTCATTGTTTAAGAGAAACATGTGAAAACTTCTTAGAAGTTGAAAAGCCATTTCAGAAAATGAGATGTACATGTTTGTTCACTATGATATTAATATAGTGTTATAGTTGGAAACATGTATAATTCACAGAATTAAGTTGGCTTCCAACAGTCCACTCAATTGAGAGTTGCTGGACACATTTAAACAGTTCTTAAAGAATCCAGCAGAGGGCAGAAGTGCACAACCATAGCAGCCAGTTCAGCCTATTGGTCCTCAATGCAATTCATTTCATCAATAATAATCAAGTCATTGAATAAGGGATGATATTCATTCTTGCTTTGGAAATCTTTAAATGGTTTCCAGGTGAACCATTTTAAAATGAGCATTCTTTCAGTGCTTTAGCAAATCGATCATTATTGGATTGAAGTGTTAAATATGAATTAGAGGGCTTCAGTCTTTTGCATGGCTTAGCTCCAGGATTTATATAGACATGCCCAGGAAATGGTAGTGGCATTATCATCCAGTCTTCAGAAATAGACTTGTCTTTTTATGTTTTCCCCCTCAGTATATTCTTCCTTATTTTTTTTCTCCTAAAATATCTAGTGATGGGGTCTATAAAATAAGACATTTGTAGAAATCACACAGGACCCTGAGGTAAGTTTACCTTCTAGTAATTATTTTACAAACATGTCATAGCCAATGGATTGCATGTACAGATACTGCTGTGCTATAACTTCACTGAAGTGGCACTAATTAAGATTGTAATAAACAAAAGTGAAGCCCTAATAAGTACTGACTTAGAGACTGACTCTACAGGTCTATGAACATTTTTTAAGAGTAGAGCAGAACTAAAATAAGAAAACTAAATACTAAGAACCATTTTACTTGTAATTTATATTTTTACTATAAAATATATTGTTATAACAGGTTGTAATTCATTTCAAAGTATAGACTTTATACAAAGAATACATAGAAATATTTATTCAACTCCCTCCTATGTTAACTATTGATATACTATGAGATTTAAGCAAATAGATAATAAACCTGAAAAGTCCAACCACATGGATTAGGATCAACAAACTCTTTTTGATAAGATTGTTACTCATTTACATTTACCTTTAAGTTACTATCATGGAATGAAAATTTTGACTTTGAAACTAAGAACACAATGGACAGTCTTCTCACTAAGGCCTAAGTCACTCTCTGGTTTGTGTTTTTTGTTTGTTTTTTGACATTCTAGAAAATATTATGAGACTATTATTCCTGCTTCTGATTCTAACACAGACTAAAGGTCAACACCACAGTCAATTTATGGTGGCTCCTTGTTTTTGTGTATGGTGTATGTAAGTCTGTGGTTGGGGAGGTGGGTAAGAAATGGAGGAGGGTTGACATGCATTGTACTTTTGTTCCTTATATTTGATGGTTTATACCAAGCTTTAAAGGAGAACTCTGTGGTCTCCACACATGGAGACCCAGGGAATGTCTTGTCATGTAAATTGAACTGATCATAGGAAAACTAGGTTTTAGGTCTTTTTTTTTCATTAGTTGTGCCATCTTGGCAAGTCATTTCACATTTGCGGGGGGGAGGGGCACCTCAGTTTTCTCATCTGTAAAACAATAAACTGGATGAGGAGGTCACTAATAATCTTTCAACTTCAAGATTCTATGATTAAAATGATTCATCTTTTAGTGGAATGATAGAGTTAATGCATCTTAGTATCTAATATTATCAGGCATTGGCTCTCTATATTCAGGTAAACTTGGTGGAAGTTGAGAAGAATGGTGAAAGAGATAGAATGGATGTAAAAATATGAGTAGAGGATTGCTTTAATTTGAATAGCCTCATTTTTTAGTGCTCTGAATAGGAATAGAAAAGAAAAGGTTAGTATTTATAGGAATCGCTTTTTTTAAAGTCATTCAGGGTTAATGACAAATTTCAATTGTCACACATAGAAGGTCTTATTTACATAAACAATTTTACACAACATGTGTAAATACAAGAAACCAAAAGGCTTAGGCTATTTGCTTCTTACGGGTTTAATCTGTCACTTGACTGTATAAAATATTTGGCTTTAGAATCCTAACAGTCCATAGCTATCATTCCAAGCAAGGTAAATATAGATAGATAGCTAGGACAATGATGAGTTTCAGGCTGTATTTATTGTACCTTTAAAAGCAAAGTAGATGCCACCAAACAGCTTAGAGGAATGAGAAGAAAGCACATGACCAGAAGGGCACACAGACACAGGACTTGGAACGGTCAGGGCACATACCTGTCGGAATAAACGCGGTGTGTTGCTGCAACTGTGCACTGGTTAGAGCCTGCTGGTAGTGCAAGACGCTGGGATTAAAGACCGTGCTGGCACCGTTGCTTTTTTCAAGTGCTTGTCTCTTTGGTAAAGGATGAAGAGCACCAGGTGGAAAGGCCTATAAGTGAAGAATCGGACATGATATGTATAACTCAAAGTAAATACAACTTCAGTGTCCACAGAGATCATCAATTGCAACATTTTTTTTTTTAAAAAAATGACAGCTAAGGAGATGCCTGTGCCATGCACCTTAATTTAAACAGCGGCAATGTCGAATGAGTGAGAATTCGTTATTGAGAGCGAAAGCATGATTTCTGTAATCCAAAACAGTAGCATCTCAACTAAGGAAAAGAAAAACTATCAAGCAACAACAACAAAAAATGGCTCCAGCTTTTTAAATGAGTTAAACTATTCTAAGGAAGGAAAGAAGCATTTGTGTTATCATTAATTCTATTTTTTACTTTAACTAAATGATCATTTCTTGAATTTAAATGTTAATAAGAATTATAATAAGCATCTTCTGAGCCAAGTAATTTAAATTTGCTTTACTCTTTTGGAAAAGGTATTAACATTTGTTAGGATTAATTTATTTTACATATTACATATGAAAATGAGATGGCTAAACACCTTATTGAATTTTTCATTAATTAATAATAATGATTTTTTTGCAACCAATATTTTACAAGTAATACAAATCTCAGATGGTTCTCTGAAAGGCTACATGCAAAGCGAAAGGTGAAAGGTCAAAGTACCAGGTCTACAGATGCTTCGAGAGGTCGCTTCATTGCTTTGGCAGTCGACTGAGTCTTTTAATAACAGGCAGCGAGCACATGATGGCAGTGGGCCAATGGGATTCAAGCGAATTAACATACAGGTAAACAGCAAGCAGAGGTGCATCATGGGAACGGCATTGCATTGTGGATAGGTGAGAAGGAAAAAAATATTCTGAATGCAATATACAACGTACAAAACACTAGGCATGCACAACAACAAAAATGTTCTCTAAAGAAATGAATATTACACCTTAAATTAGTATTGAAGCAAAAATGCATCTACTATACCTTAGTTAAAAGCATATAAGAGAGTAAAATATAGATGTTTGAAATTCAGGAAAGTTAATCAAAACAGCAGCTTGCATACACACCATAAGCATTTTTTATATTGCTTCAGAAAAAAAAAAGCAAAACTTTTAAGGGTCATAGGATTGAAGAACTTCTGATAAGTTAGTTTTCAAATATGAAATAATCAATGTGCGAAATATATAGAACCCAAGTAAAAAAATATAATATCTTAAATTGCATAAAAATAATTTTTAATGAAGATCTAGCCTAACAAAATGAAGTGGCAAACTGAGACAAAAAAATTCAGGCAAAAAAATATTCAAACACAAGATTATTTAGGCAAAACTGTTTGGGTTTGGATCTTAATTTTTTGTCTGAATCATGTGGATAATTGTCTCAATTCTTCTCTTCACTCTGCTAGCATGGATTGGAATAAGGTTCCAAATTTAACAAATTTTGAATTTGAGTAGTAAGTTTCTCAAATTTCTCTCTTTTATTCCATTTTACTGTTTCTAATGACTAACTTATCATCCATTCTAAGTTTTCCACTATATTTGAAATTAAAATTCAATTTATCTCAAACAACTTACCGGATTATACTAATAAAATACCTTTAAAAAAGGTATTTAGTGTTTTCAGGTATCAAAATAATTTATATTTAATAGTTCTACTTGTACAGTTAACTACAATTAGTGACCAACCCAGTTAATGAGATGTGGAAATCTAGAATAAATACAATAGCTAAAAATAACAAACAGCTAAAAATGGCAAAGTACTGCTTGAAATAATAGAAGTGAAATAGTATCTATAATCATACTTTTGGGCAGACAGTTTCATTTAAACAGTTGAAATAACAAGTATTGATTGATTTAGACCACAATGAAAATTTTTTCTATTCCTTGGTAATTGTAAAAAATCTAAAAATTTGATGATGAAATTCTGTGAAAATAAACAAATTTAAAAGAATAACTCCAATGCAAATAAAAAATGAAGTACCCATTTTTAATGGTTAGCACAATAAGTAAATCCCTAAGGTCTGTATAACAAATATAAATGTTATGTTCTAAAGTTCTGAATTCGAACTATGCCATTTGAAATAAGTTGAAATAGTACTAAACTCTCAAAGTGGGAAACAGTAAATGATATTTTCCTTGGAAAATAAAGGCTTGTTTATCATCATTTGATGATTCAGGATTAAAAGTATAGAAATGATAGGAAATCATTTCATAAAAGAGGTATGGGGTGGGGAAAGAGCTAGAAATAAAGTGGAAAGGACTATAGGTTAGAAGAGGTTTAGAATGGGCAATGGAGAAAATGTTTTGGATGGCAGTCTCAATAGAGGCCATCAAATATGAAATCATTGCTCTAAAAGTAAAATTGTGAATGTTTTTATAAACCAATAAGCTCTATAATAAGAAAGCTTCTTTATACTGAATATTCTTTCCTCCAATGTAAATTCTCCATTAAGTAGCTTCCATGACACCACTTTTATTTAAACTCTTTCATGCCTGTACAGTTTTATATTGCTAAATAATGCATTTTCTTTAGCTTAAATTAGTCTGTGCTAATTATATAAGGTTACGTAGCCTGTTCTCCGAGTGCACTGAGAACATTAACTGGATGGTAAACTCAAGGTCATTTTGACCTCAATTCTTCCCTCCACTTTTTCAGTCCTCGGAGTTATAGAACACACCCACTGTTGGGTTGATTTTTATGCTAACTAGATATGTTAACTAGAAGAATATCGATGAACAACATTTTGATTTAAGAAAGAATCATTTAATGAAGTCTCTAAGTAGAAAAGGAAATATTAAATATTTCTCCGGGGAGGTACATGTTTTCTTTTTTTCTGATACGTAATTTTCATAGAAATTATAATAATCTAGAAACGTAAAGAAACGCAGAACTCTAAACTGAGCTGGATAATGAGCATCTTCTTTTCTACCACTCCATATTGTAGGTTATCTTTGCTAGATGCAGACAGCTTGTCTTCTGGGAGAATCAAGCATACATAGTAATATCTCACACAGCTCACACTTTGAGGCACATGAGTAGACTGCATTTAGAAATCTGTATGGATGAATAATCATGTTATAACACAGCATTATAGGACACAGATGTTCTGATGTAGAGGATATTATTTGACTGATATTATTTACTATTATTGAAAGATCTTTAGTATTAGAACAGACTTTAGAGATCAGCAAACCCAGTACATCTTGGGAGCTCCCTTAGTCACCTATGCAGAGAAAGGTTCTCTTTAATTGAGCTCCTACTATGTGCCAGACACGTGGCATTCATTCTTGCTGGCCTTACCATTTATATTTTCTGCCGCCGCTGGGCCTTCTCCAGCTTGTGCACATGCAGCCAGGTTTTACTGTAACTGGATCAAGAAACCATCCAACTATGGGCAAGCAAACTAAGGGCCCATGTCAGGCATCACAGGCCAAAAGGAGATCTGAGGAGTCAGGAAACCCTGACAACAATGAGAGCTGCCACTTTAACATGGAACAAAAGGAAGTGAACAAGCAGTGTGGAATTCAAAGTTCTGGTACATGTTTTATAAAACAGGTATCTCCCCGCATAGCCCCATTTTTGTGTGTAAAGCAAGACTGCTTTCTTGAAGATCAGATACCCTTTGTGTTACCAAAGAGAAGCTCTGTCTGGCTTATCTTCACAGTTTGAAAGTTCTAGAGTAAGAATGCTTTGACTTTATCCAAGTGCACCTAGGCTGGTTTCAAATGAGTCTCTCACGTCACTAAAAAGATATGACAGATTCAGTCATTTCCATGTCATTATCAGAAAGAAGCTGGCGTTTGATCTAAAACTACATTCCTTTGGGTTGTCTTTGATGCTGCTGCAAGATTCCCTGAAATGATGGAATTCCAAATTTGGGCACAATGTAACAATCCAGGAAACTATGGTAACTAAACATACTGACATTCATTCCATTAACGTCTATGCGTCTTGATGAGTATGACATGAGAATGCGCAGGAAGGCACAATAATACAGCCTTGATTTAAAGATAACAGGCTGAAGAATGACCTTTTTGTGTAAGTGGCCATTTCTTCTTTTATCCCCATTAACCCAGGTCATCTACCATTTATATATAGTAGGTACACTGTTCCTTCAGAGATGTAAGGTGTGCAAACCCTGGTCAGCATTGTATAGAGAAACTGGTCTTAGAGAATGGAGCTGATATACCAAGAGAAGCATGTATTCAAGCAGACTTCTGATGAGCCAGAGATCTCACATGAGCACAGATTTATTAGAACCTTCTACAACTTTGTCCAGTGGTTCTTAAACTTTGCTGCACATCAGAATCCGTTTTTTAAAAAGGCCACTGCCCAGGCCACGTCCAGACCAGTTAAATAACTTTGGGGTAAGCGACTGATGTTTGAACTTCTCAAGACCCCTCAGGTAATTTCAAAATACAGCCAAGTTTGAGAATCAGTGGTCTAGCCGATGGTCGGCAAACTGTGGCTCGCAAGCCACATGCGGCTCTTTGGCCCCTTGAGTGTGGCTCTTCCTAAGCCTTAGGAGTACCCTAATTAAGTTAATAACAGTGTACCTAGTTATATAGTTTAAGTTTAAAAAATTTGGCTCTCAAAAGAAATTTCAATCGTTGTGCTGTTGATATTTGGCTCTGTTGACTAATGAGTTTGCCGACCACTGGGAGTCTAGACAGGTGCTCCTCAAATGTTAATGTGCATACAAAACACCTAACATTTGAATTTTAAAATCTGGGGTGGGGCCCAGGAGTCTGGGGCTGTGACAGGCCCCCAAGTGCTGATAAGGAGGTGCCTGTTGGTCTCTAAGGGACAGGAAAGTGACTCAAGTTCTGGATGCTGGGTCACAGCCTTTATTTATTTATTTATTTATTTATTTATTTTAATTTTATTTAATTACTCATTTATTTTTTAAGCACCAGCCAGTACAGCTCCATTTGCATCTCTCTCATGACTTGGTGTTCTGTGTAAAATTTCACTTAGGGAGAGAAAGTTTGCAGCAAATCCCTTGGCCCCCGTGATAACTAAACGAAAAGAGGAAAACAATGGGAATAGGGAGGAGTCAGTCATTGACTGGTCACCTGTTGCTACTTCTCTGCTCCAGGGTCTGCTCTCCGAAGATGCGGTCTATTGCTCAGTTTCCCACTCTCTTAAGCGCCAGTGCCCACCGTCCTGTTCAGCAGGAGGCCCTGGAGCCCCTCTCCCAGGAAGAACCCCACCTGTGACCACAGAACTGGCCCCAGGGGAGGGCGCTGGCACCTGCCCTTGGTTACCTGCCCCTGAGGGATCTACTTATTGTGCTGAAGAAGGGAGGGCGGGGGAAACAAAACAAAGAGGGGGAACAACAGAACTTAGGCAGCGGAGCAGCAGGAATAGCAGCCTTCCCTATTTCCCAGCGGGTGTGGAGAGCGGCAGGACCCAGGCGCCGGGAGCCCGCGGGCTCCTGGGGGGAGGAAGGTGCGCGGCGGGCGCACCCCACTTACCATGACTGTGGCCGCGGCTGCAGCTGCCTGGGCGGCCACCGCGGCTTGGTTGGCTTGGTGCTGCGCGGCTTTGATTTTGGCCTGCAAGTGTGCAGGAGGGTGAAAATATTTGCATTTCTCCCTCATGCAACGCCCCTTTATGTAATCCATACAAACGGTTACGGTGTTGTCGTTTGTGTCGATCATTGTGCTGTCGGCGGGGTGTGCGAAGCGGCAGTCGGTCTCGCCCCGGGCACAGTTTCCTCGCTGGAACTCCCTGCATACCTAGGACACAGGGGGACGAGAGCAGACAATGCAGCACAGGGCCTGGCCGCCTCTGCACGTGCAGCCCTTTGCGTGTGTGTGTGTGTGTGTGTGTGTGTGTGTGTGTGTGTGTGTTTTAATTGAATTAATTCCTTTCGTTTCTCTGAAGGGTGGCTTTTGTGCCATTTGCAAGTTTGATTATCAAGAATACAAGTAACCAGAATCCCTAATAAAAACGATTTTGAGTTTTGCTTTGCCCTCTTTTCTAGGTTGAGAGTGAGTGGATATTGAGAAAATAAGTCAAAATCTGCAGTTTGGGGAAAATAACAAAGAGAAATCAATAAGGCCTCCACTGTCTCTGGAATATATAAATATATATAATAATTTGGACAACTCTGAACAACTCTGGAATGCTATAGGTTTTTTGCATGGAGGGATAATTTCTCCATAGTTTAAGCCACCAGGCCATAGCTGTACAACTCCAAAAAGAGTAGGGGGAAATGACAAACTCGTTCCTCCTCTCTGAGAATGGGAAATGGGGGGGGGGGGGGGGTGAATACCCCAGTTTTCCCCTATGTCCCCCCAGCTCTACAAAGATAGCATGATAATAAATCTGAAGAATTATGATATCTAAGCCACCAAAAACTTTCATTTAAGGTCACCATATTACTATTTTTGACAGCACAGAAAAACGATAAACATTTTAAAAAGACAAAAAAGAGAAATGTGGGAAGAGGTAAAGGGAGAGAAAGAAAGGAAGGGAAGTAGAGTAGAGTTTGAAGTGTTGGTGTGCTGTTTTTTATTCCTTAATCCTTAGTTACCCTGAAACCTCAAGTAACTAGAATGAATGCTCCATGCTCTGAAAATTCTGGTGAATCAAGAGTTTACTGTATAAAGGTTTTTTGTTTGTTTGTTTTTTAGAGTTTAAAGAGTATCCTTAATTCTGCCCTGAATATTAGAACATGAAATAACATAAATAACATATATACATAATTCTTAGATTTATAAATATCATTAGCAGGGAAGAATTACTAGTAAAATTTTAAGTTATTTTCTTTTTAGGCTCCAATCCCAAAGTGGGTATATTTAAGTGGTGGTTCACATCCTGATCATCAGTGATGTTATATGAAGGGTCAACTGATATGACAGTCAAGCCTTGTGATAGTCAAACGTACTGGGGAACTACAGTGTCACTCCCCAGTCACCAAGCAAGTTTGAGGAGTAAACAGATAAGTCACAAAATTGTCAACTGTTCTTCCTACTTTGAATATTAACCAACATTCCATTCTTAGTTCATGAAATGTGCACAATAAGAATTACTAAGATGTTCCCACAGATTCTGAGTAAGCCTTCCTCTGTAAATGGAATGATTCCAGTCTGAGACTGCATCAGAGGTGTGGGTCAGCTAGTAAGCATTTACCAAGGGTCTTTGTGTGTAGCCAACTTCATTCCTGGTTTGAGGTGGGAACTGAAAGCTGCTCTGCTAAAGTCATGGTGAGTCATTTTTACATATATCTTTGCCCATCAGTACTGTTGGGAATGACAGTTTGTTCCCAACTCAGCTGATCTAATCTGTTTCCTAAAACCACACAGTCACGTACTGAACGTAAGCTTCATGGGTCCAGCAGGTGGAGCCCAAAACACTTATCTAGTCCCATGAAAGGTCTGTTCAGCATTCACAGGGACAGGCTAGCTAGATCAATACCGCCCTCAAAATTTATTGGGTGGATATTTAAACAAATGTATGTTTGAAAGAACATTCTCGAAGAATCCAACATAAAGCTCAGGGTACATCCTAACCATACATATATCACCTAACAACTTTAATTGGTAGTGGAATTAAAGGAGCTCTTTGAAAAATCTATTAAAATCTTTACACACCCATATGAAATGCTCTATTAAATATCACAGGATATAGTAGTTAAGATAAATGGATGAATCCTCTAACTCTGATTAAAGAGAAATATTACCCAGTAAAGTACAGATGGGTTGGCTTGACTCAGGACTTAAGAATTATGTTTTATAAATATATGTACTTGTTTTCTTGGCTTTTATAGAACACTTAAGTGTAAGTTGAAGAAACGGTCCCAATCAACAAATTTGCCCGGTTTGCAGTTCCCCCTGTTTACCAACAACACACTGAGGGCTGATATTCGGGAACATTGTAGTACAGCCATACTAGTTCCTAAAATAGTGAAATATGATCATACCAACTGGTCAACAGTAATAATCCGACTTATTCCCACCCTTGTCCCTGAGTGTCCCCCACTGCTCTGGCTTCTGGGCTCCTGACTTGCCCCCTGGAGACCAATCCAGAATCCAGCAAAGGTTAAAGCCTAGCCCAGCTGGAGGCCTGCAGGAGCCATCACTATGGCTGCCATAGTGATTGATTCAGTGTTCCAATGGTTGCTAATATTTTGCAGCTGACTTTTTGTGTGTTAAACATACTCTTTTCCCACAGACTAATTTCCTTTATACTTGGCCTCAAATTCAAACCAAAGAATCATGAATGCATGGCTTTTAGATGAATGTGTGTGCAATATCTTACAAGCATTTACCTACATAGAAGTACACTTCTACCACAAATGCATTTCAAACCACAAATAAAATGGAAGTACCTCCAGTTTGTCAGTCCTGAGAAGTTTCTGAGTTGTAGTTGAGCCCGGGACAGTGACAGGTGGACTTCCGGGAACAATAACAGGTGTGGTGGGTAGAATTTCTGTTGGGACTAACCCAACTCCAGGGGTTACAGGTGCTAAGTAAGGAGCAAAGCTAATCGCCGTATTTGTCCCTATTGTGGGACCTACAGGAAAAGTGGGCTGTTAAAGAAAGATAACACAGGATAAAGATATCTTTAGAATAAAACTTTAAAAAATCACCAGCAAGTGTCATTTGAGCAAAATTTATTCATCTTGTACAAGACTCTGTGTTAGTTGCATAAATCTAGTCTGAACTATGTAAGTTCATTAAACTTCCCTGTTTGGTTTTGCTTAAGAAAAATTAAATCCATATAGACCCTCTCTTCTCAAAAACCATACAAAAACATTGGAGAACATCATAGGAACCTAATTACAGGAAACAGGTTAAACCTTTGCTTTTATTACAAGTTAAACTTTTATTTCTATCAAAGTGTCCTCAACAAAATATATTCACTGTAATTGCTCATCATTCCAAAGTATTAAATTTCATAACACTAAAGTAGTAAAACGTATAGAAGACTGATTCATAGTCTTTGATTCCTCCTACATGTCTCTCAAAGGGAGAGGAATAAAGAAAAAAAACCTTGATTATAGCCTGACCAAGTTTATACATTCTCAAAAAGTGGACATTACTTGGGATTTTATTTTTTTCATACTTACCAGTATGTTTCCATATTCACTAGCATGAATATTTTTAAAATTCATCCACAGTTTTAATATAGGCCTGCTATTTCCTCCTCTAGCTTAAGTACGTCTTGAACTAACTTTTCTTTCTTAAAAGAGTGAATGAAAAGCTTGAACTTTTCGAGTGGCCAATTTTTCAATTGTCTGTTGAAAGTTGGTTTGGTTTCCTAGGTCACATAATCAACGCAGCAGTGATAAAGGCATAAAGTACCTTATTAAACTTCCTTATCACTGTACTCCTTGTCCAGGGATAAGAAGAAATAGGCTGATGGGATGATTATTTTTTAAAGCTCCACCTACAAATATGCCTTTCAGAAAGGAAATATTATACATTTAAGAGAACAAGAAACTTCACTTTTTAAAGAAACAATGTTAAAAATTTAAGATGCTAGATAAAGATTTTTCTTAGACTAAATTTCACATTGAATTGGACCTGAATGGTTTTTGTTGGTTTGTTTGTTTTTTAGTTATTGGATGAGTTTTAATCTGTTTATTTTCAGGAGCAATTTTCAGATATTTGCAATGACATGTTAATGCAGTGTTCTAATGCGGACTGTGCTGTTGGCCATGTCATGGTATGTCTCTATTTATACATTGTGGGTAACATTCTTGTTGTCTATTTATGGCTCTGAATGAGCTGTTGAACATATGGGGAAAATAACAATCTATGTTTATTAAACAAATTTTTTTGTTGACAGCAATAACTGAAAAATATATCTTACAAATGATCATGTTAGAAAACAGTAAATTAGAGATAGTTTGGGCAGGGAGTTCTTGGAGAGGCTGAAAGTCTTTACTGAGTGGCTGGGGCTGGAAGAGGTGACTCTAACGGTCTTAGAGGGCTGGGGCTACAGCACTCCCACGAGCGGTTCTTAGATCTTTATGGCTTAGACATAAAATTCACTTTGGAAGAACGTTGCAACATGAGGTCTCAACATGGGAAATAGCTGGAAGTTGGGATTTTTTTCTTCCTTGACTTTCTACAAAATTTCGTATGTGTATGTTTTCCATTTTCAACCCGTTTGAGTCATAATTATAGAAAGTTGTGGTTTTCAGGAACTATAGCTTTTATAATTTAGTACTATTGAAACAAAGCCAAGTGATTAAAATGGTACAAGGGCTATCTAATGTTAGGATTTTAAAAAGTCAATCCTGGCCGAAACCGGTTTGGCTCAGTGGATAGAGCGTCGGCCTGCGGACTGAAAGGTCCCAGGTTCGATTCCGGTCAAGGGCATGTACCTGGGTTGTGGGCACATCCCCAGTAGGAGATGTGCAGGAGGCAGCTGATCGATGTTTCTCTCTCATCGATGTTTCTAACTCTCTATCTCTCTCCCTTCCTCTCTGTAAAAAATCAATAAAATATATATAAAAAAAAAAAAAAAAAAAGTCAATCCTGAGAGGTCATAAATCATAACAGATCAGTGACACAAAGAACCAGCTATATCAGAAGTACCTGGGGGTGGGAGGGCGGGACGGTCATAAAGAGAGATATCACAAATTCTGGCTCAACAGGTCTAGGCAGGGGCCTTGAAATTTGCATTTAAAATGTTTGCTACAGAATCTGTTGTGTGGCCCAGTTTCGGGACCACTGTCATAGATGAGGAGGGAAAATAAGTATAAAAAAAAACCACACTTGTACTAAATGTGTCATTTAACTCAGAGACTATTTATCAAAGTAAACATTGAGAGAAAAGAGCCCTCCCCCACACCTCCATTTCTGACTTTCTACAGAAGCAAATCCCCAACCCTCCCTCCATGTGAAGCCAGGGTCAGTGAGGTGACACAAACACAGGGCACACCATGACAGTCAATAGGATATCAGAACCTCAAAACTCACCTCTCAAAATCTTTTTGGATATCAGTAAATCTATTGTAATTAGTTAAATTTTGCTTTCCAAAATATGTTACTTGTTCGTCTAATTTAACAATCTTAAGTGGATGTTTTAGTTTGTTTATTGCTAATAGTTATAACATAGTTCATAAAAAGTATTATTCAAAAGGAAAAACATTTGAGCATTGTTTCATATGTCTCTTGGCCATCTGTATGTCCTCTTTGGAGAAATGTCTATTCAGCTGTCCTGCCCGTTTTTTAATTGGATTGTTTGTCTTAGTATACATGTGCTTTACTTTGTGGTACTGTGCTGTTATCTTGGTAGCTTGTTTCTTTCTTTCTTTTTTTTTTAAACTTATTTTTATTGCTTACCCTAATACATATATCCCCATCCCCCCTCTTTGCCCACCTGCTCCCACCCCTCACCCCCGTTTCCCTCTGGCCTTCGGCACACTGTTGTCTGTGTCTATGGGTTATTCATATATGTTCTTTGGCTAATCCCTTCTCACACACGTTGTCTTCTTTAATCTTGTCAATATCTGTGAGAAGCAAGTGTGGTAGTGAGAATTGCACAGTCTCACAGGTGAAAGCAATTTAGTGTAGAGACTAAAAGGATTACCCAAGGTCTTTGCTGCTGAGGCAGAGGCAGGACAAAATAGCCAGGACTCTTGGCTCCAAGACTGGGGCTATTTCCATTCTTCTGCACTCACTAGATTTTGTTGGTAATGTCTTAAAGAAGAAAAAACACTAGCTGCTCTTATGTTTTTGGAGCGTAAAGAGAGAGAGTGTTGGCGGGGAACTGTGGCCCACAGTCATCCAGGGCCTCCTACAGATGAGAGATGTAGGGCTGCTCTGAACAGCTGTGTGGGATGCTGCTGCCTTGGGAAATGGGTTCTCAGATTCCAAATTCAAATTAAACTTCCAGAGGCAGAGTCCAGGCTGACAACACATCATGGTGTCTCAATTCAGTTCTTAGCTGGCAGCTGGGAAAGGAGAAAGGCAGCACCTCCAAATGATTCTGTTCCTGGAAGCGTACCAGCGAGAGCTTGGGTGAACTGGCTCATGGTTTCTGCAGAAGGGCTCTTGCCAGGCTGTCTGAGACGGGATCCATTTGGTCCTTGTCATCTCTCAGCACTAGCTGCAGCTGGAGAGGTCAGAGGACAAGAGCCACAGAAAGTCTTCTGGAAGAAAATAGTTTCTGCAATGCTGGTCTTGCTATTTTTTCCCTCCGTACTTCACTCCACATTTCCGGATTTCTTTCCCCAGAACTCTCCACTCTTCTTTCACACAGTACATTATATCAGGAGTTCCAGGTTCAAAGATTTAACACACACATACATACACATGGTCTTTGCTATTTTGTAGTGGCAAGGAAGGGCTGGTACTGAGGAGTAATAACTGAGTGGCCTGGGATATTTATGGCTCTAAAATTTCATCAACTGACTTTAAAACAAGAGCATGAGAGTTCATGCATTTAGAAAGCTTTGACTTCAAAGGGTACATATTTGGCACTTAAACAGAAAGGCTTAAAACATGGTGTCCCTTAAACCTCCTCCCTTTACTCCAGAAGCATCATTGAAGGGCAGAATTCTCAATGTCAGGCCTTGTCCCCAAAGACTGTATTGTATAGGTTCTTAAATCTCTGTTCTACTAAAGGCTACCCACCTGATTCTTCATCTTGAGTGAACATATGAAGGTTGTGTGTGTGATGGGGTGGGAACGAAAAGAAGAATTACTGTTATATCCCACCAGAAATGGGGAGTGAAAGACTGCTAGAAGGAACAAAAGAACAGGGAATTTTTAAATCTAGTGAACTTGAGATAGAAGAATTATGATAGGAAGGAATGAATTGTATTTTCATTCATTTAATAAATACTTATTGGTATAGACACAGTGCCAAAATACTGTGTGTACATTTATTAAACTTAAACTCTAATGGGCAAGAACAAGCAAAATTACAATTCATGTTTATGGATAAGTAGAAATGAGGAGGCTTCATTGATCTGGATGGAGATGGGTGGTAAATCGCAGGGAATAGATTTAGAGTCCTTCTGAATGAGATGAAGTTAACACGTGAAGGGTAATAGGATACTTCCAGCAAGAGCAGAGACCATGAGGCAAGCAAGAGCTTTGTGTGTTCACAGAATATGTTCACAGAACTGAAGGTGTGGTTTGGTCTCAGTGGATTCAGGGTGAGGTGGTGAGCTGGGTGAGGATCAGATCACAGATAAGGTTATATGTTTAGGCTATCTCCTTGTGAAATGGGAAAGCATTGAAATATTTTAAGCAAAGGAGTGATATGATTTCATTTATATGTTTAAAAAGTTCCTATGGTTGCTATATGCAGGATACATTGAAATAAAGCAAACTGAGAGATTAGAAAGGAAATGCCCACAATGTATTTTGATAAATAGGTTTAAGGTAGCTCAACAAGGGTGCTGGGACTTGAAGGCAGATATATTAGGACTTACTGATGAAATAGACATGAAAAAGTATACAAGAGAGACTCTGCTTGGTTTCAGTTTGAAACTGCTAGTTGCATTTACTGAGATGGAAATGTAGTGGAATGAATAATTTGATCTTTAATATGTTGAGATCCTGTGAGAAATTTAAAAGTGAGTCCAATAGGAAGTTGGATACAGGAGCTTGAGGCTCAGACAAGTTTGGACTGGAAGCATACATTTGGGATTGTTCTTAGCCTGTAGATGATTTACAGTCATAGGAATGGGTGAGACCAGGAAGGAGAGGGTAGATGAGAGAGATGTCCAGTGCTGGGAACCCCCATTAGTAATTTCAACACATAGAGAATATGATAGAGAAAGAGGAGGAAGGAGTGATTAGAGAGGAGGGAGTGCTCTACAAAGAAGAGATTGATTATACAAACCGAATATTACTAAGAGGTCAAACAAATAGAATGAAGACAAAAGTGACCCTCAGTTTAGAAATATGAAGATCACTGGTAGAAGACTTAAGCGTGGATGGGAGCTAGAGGGAGTAGAAAAATATAGAGAAGTTTAACTTCAAAGAAATCTAAAAATGGAGTGGTACTTGTATCTCTATTTTATCTTAAACAATTTCTGCGTATTTCTTGTGGCTGATCAAACAAATTCCCATAAACTTAGTGGCTTAAAACAACACAATTTATCCTTTCATAGTCCTGGAATCATGAAATCAGTTTCACTGGGTCAAAATCAAGTTGTTGGCAAGACCACACTCACTCTGGAGTCTCTAGGAAAGATTCCTTGTCTC
This sequence comes from Myotis myotis, assembly GCF_014108235.1. Lineage (NCBI taxonomy): Eukaryota > Metazoa > Chordata > Mammalia > Chiroptera > Vespertilionidae > Myotis > Myotis myotis. The sequence goes on from NW_023416335.1 coordinate 39,548,328, forward strand.
TTCCATCTTCTGGTGGCGGCTGGCATTCCTTGGTTTGTGACCACATCGCTCCATTTTTTACCTCTGTGGGCACATTGCCTTTATCCTCTTTGTGTGTGTCAACTCTCCCTTTGTATCTCTCTTATAAGGATAGTTGTCATTGCATTTATTTATTTATTTAGTAGGTAAATATTGGCTACTTTATTATGTATGGTGCCATCCAGGAGAATGGGAAGCTAATGCTCAAAAGTCTGAACTTTCCAATGGCATGTAGATTACAGATTATATAGGGCAAAATCACAAGCCCTTATAGGTTAGGGGTTCAGGGTCTTGCTGGGAGCTGATTGGTCAGAGGTGAGGTAAGGATAATGAATCGTTTCTGCAGGTCTCGAGGACAGCTCTGAGGTCTATTCTTGTGATCTTTTGTCCTGGTTTCATGGGAAAGTAGCCAGGGGTGGTTCCACCTTAGAGTTCAGGAACTTACATACAACTTAGGTTAAGACGTTATCTTTAGTCTGCCAGGGGTCCAGACACTGTGACCATTAGTCAGATCCCGGCTACTGTCTTGTGCTGCCTCCGGGGTTGCTGATTATCCAGAGAAAAAGCTAGGTCTTTGGGTGACATAGACAGAGAGAGAAGTGATTGCATTTCATCCTAGAGGGTTTCCTCAGCTCAAGATACCCAGCTTAATCACATCTGCAAAGACCCTGTTTCCGTTTAAGGTAACATTTACAGGTTCCAGGTACTTTTGAGAGCCACTATTTGGCCTACTACACTGTACTAGGTCACCGATTAATTCCTGAGACTCTGAAGTCATTTGCTTGTAGGGTTGATGAGTAAGTTTATCACACTTTATTCTAATACTTCTTGTAATTTAACAATCTCTATTAAAATATTTAAATGTACTATACCTTTTTCATAATCCTAGTTATTAACTTCTAACTAATATTTGAGATTATACATAACTTTCAAAAAAAGTTCAACTAATAGCAACAGGAATGGAGTTTTCTTATTGACAGTGCCATTATTGAGTACCAGGGTCAATCCTTATTAATTATAAATAAATAAGAAGCGAATGATTAAAATGAGTGAGATATATACTACAGTGTTACCATGCTGACCTTGGTTGTTCTAAATTTATTCCCATAGACATTATTTAATGTCATATAACTAAACTATTTTAGCATTTAGAGAATTTAAAAAATAACTTATATCCATGTATCAATAAAGAGAACCATAAATTATACATGTGTGTGGTTTTAAATAGGTCCACTTAAATGCCTATTTTTGGTGTTAAAGGTGTTTAGAACACTACTTTTCCTTACATCAAGGCTTCTACTCATTCTTTAGGATACACTTATTTGGGACCTCCTCCAAGCAGCCTTTCCTGCCTTATCCAAAATCACAGTTCCCTGTGCCTGAATCTTACTTTGCCCTTTCCCTGAATCTATCTATCCCCAAAAGACTAGATCCTATTTATCTTGGAGCCACCTGTGCCTGGCACTTGTCTTTGTGTTTTTTCCTCTGGGTAGAGCTTGTTCCTGGCTACTTTGTGCCATCATTCTTGACCTTGAGATAAGCAGATTCTTGACCTTGAGATAAGCAGATTAGTCCCCCAGATTCCCTCCCCTCATCCCCACACCCACCCTTCTCATCTCATCTCACAGACACACAGTACAAAAATTCAACTCACTGGTAGCTATCCTTTTTAATTTAGCAGCTTTCAATAAGAATTTTCATACAATATAGGCTGATTTTTAAACAATAGTCTTTTGTGTACGTATGTTTTTTTAAAAAAAGGCAAATTTCACTCACTTCACAGTCTTTGTTTTTTTAAAAAACAATTAGTTTGTTTTTGACAAATAATTCACAAATATAAATGAAATCTGCTGAAGCCAAATGCACTCCTTTCCTCCAGGACCTCATTTCTAAAACAATTTCCAGACCGCCAAGGAAGGACTTTGAAATGCCATGAAATCAGGGAGAAAATATTACACAACACAATACATTTAACCTTGTGGTCCTTGCCGTGGCTGCCACGCCCCCAGCAGGCCTCAGAGAGACAGGAGGTGTAGGTGACTAAGACATTATCCTTTTGGGCTGGTGTCAGGCTCCAGGTGGGGCAGACTGGTCAGTTTAACACCTCTGGTTTCTCACTTCTCATTCTTAAAATAATGCCATTGAACTAAATTTTCTGTCAACTATCTTGCTTAAAAAAGAGTTTAGGCATCAAAACCTCTTCTTCACAGAGATCATCAATTCATACTACAGATGAAAATGTAGAACTATTAGCATTCTAAGATGGTTCAAACACAGAGTTTACTGGTGAGAAAGAGCTAGAGTTGCATCCAGATATTGAGTTGAAATTGTCTTTGCCTACTGTTTCCACACACATGTTCCCATGTAAATAATTTTAAAAACTCTATTTTCAGCATCCCTTTAGCGTCAAAGCTTTTTGCTTTAATTGTAGCCAGAGACAAAGTAGAGGGAGGCCATCCGAGGTCAATGTGGCATCGCCCACACCAACACTTTAATCATCAAGCCCTTCATTAGATGCGATGTACTCACCACTGGATGAAGTGGGGTTCCTGGAAACATAAATTGCATCTGCTGGGCAAGCATTGCTGCTGCAGTTTTTTGCTGGATTAAATTGTTCCTCCCATTAATTTCTAGTTGAGTTTTTAAATGTGTTGGAGGGTGAAGATACTTGCAGTTCTCTCTTGAACAACGGCCCTGTAAAATGAACGTTTTGGTTTAGGACTGTTATTGGTAGCTTTCAACTCTATTGTCAACCATTTCACAATCACTCCATATATACAAAGGTAAGGATCCCATGTGTGTATGTGTGTTTGTGCATGCATGCATGTGTTGGAACATAGAACACAGTTGGAACATATAAGGGGTGATTCAGGCATTAGGCGATTATCAACCTTGCTCAAACCTGTTGAGTAGAGAAGCTGCCTGAGATCGATTGTTGTTTTTAATGGATTCTACCTCTGACAATAGACTCTAAAGAAATGTGACTGCTGAGAGTAAAGATACATGCTTCTCCTAGGCCAGTGATGGCGAACCTATGACACGCGTGTCAGAGGTGACACGCGAACTCATTTTTTTGGTTGATTTTTCTTTGTTAAATGGCATTTAAATATATAAAATAAATATCAAAGATGTAAGTCTTTGTTTTACTATGGTTGCAAATATCAAAAAATTTCTATATGTGACACGGCACCAGAGTTAAGTTAGGGTTTTTCAAAATGCTGACACGCCGAGCTCAAAAGGTTCGCCATCACTGTCCTAGGCAGTATGGAGGGCCTATTTATTGTGACGTATCAAAAGGAGGCTTTGAACCTGCTAGACATCGGTTTGTGCATGCTGGAGTGATGACAAAGTGGGAATAATAATAAGAACCTCTTGAAATGTGTGTTTCAGATTGGCTGAAGACAACTCTCATTCAAATTATTGAAGTAGAGGCAATGGTAGTATGGGAGTGAACTCTTCTTAGTCACAGATGCATTGGTGAAATTTCCAGGCACTAATTCAGATAATCTCTTGCAACTGATTAGTTTGCTGCACAAAAGATGCTACCCCATGTCCCTGCCCCACTCCCATGACAGTTGTATCAAATTTAATGTCATGATATGACATAGTGAAGAATGTTTATGGCTAAAGTAACATTTGGACATGAAAGTTGGCACAGCGAAAGAAATGAATAAGGTGATACATGTGCATAAAACCAGTCTTGAAGAGTCTTTGAAAATGGTAGTGTTTACACTGAAGTCCCCAAACTTCCAATTGAGAGAATCATGTTGATGTGAATTATGCAATTTCTGGGGAAAGAATAGCAAGCTGTGTTAACCAGTATGAGTATTATCATTCCCTACAGAATTAGTCTATTTGCAACCGAGAAAAGAGAATATGGGTTTGTTTATCAGATACAAAAATAATTTTTAAAAGCAAGCTTGGTGGATCTGGGGATACAAATTTGTTTATAGTCATCCTAATTCTAAACATCTGGAGTTCTCACTCTGCTCCCCGCTGATGTCAGCTGCACTTTTGGCAGCACAGGCTCTCTCCCTGTGCTCATCAGCCAGTCTTGCCCTGAGGCCTCACTGTTAGCAGCATTGGAGATTGTGTCTGTCACCCTCTACGCGAAGGACACAGAGGCGGCTACTGGGCACATCAGAAGGAACTGATTGTTTCTGCGAATAAAATTCTATAACAATGGGCAGTGTCAGTGTGTCTCCTTAGTCTCAAGTTTATATTGGGATGTTTCACTCCGCTTTCCATGGTCAAGAGTTAGAAGGTCTATTGTAAAGATACAGGTACAGTGGAATCATATTTAAAAACAATTTAAATCAAAGAAGTCTAGGAATCTCTCTCTTTCCATATACTTTGCAAGTTTTGGGAGAAAATTTTATCCTAACTTCACTTTTCTCACTGTTTAGTGACATCCCAGAGTCCCTCTAGACCTACCAACATGCTTGAGACATCTCTTATTTTACCTCCCTTTCTGCACTCCCTTGATAATGCTTTCGTCTCTCAGTTTGCAAAAACCAAATTGCAAGAAAGTATTATGATGGTGCTTGCTCCTACAGCATAGGTGTGTGACCAGTCTTTGGATTGGCTGCCTTTATGTCAGGTGTTCATATACATACATATGATTGGAGGTGGCCATGGGACACAAGACATAGCTACTGCCCATCAGCAAGGGTGGAGGGTAATTAAGCAGAGTGACATTTCTTGTACAAGGCTAAACCGCCCCAGGCTTCTCTTTGACAACCTCAATCCAAACTCTCTTTAGTCACAATCGCTTCACTAAGAAGCTGACACCAGAAAGGCTCAGGTATACAAGGTCCACACGAAGGTACAGAAGCGCTTAATGGGAAGATATGGGAAAGCAGAGTTCCATAGAATGGGATGCAATTTGTGAGACATCCACACCTCCATAGTCTGGCTATTCAGTTTTGCTCATTCAGATAACTGTCAATTTGATCACCCGTCTTCTGTAATGCTTTGTAACTGAGCATGAAAATTTCGATTAGGCTACAAAAAATATGGTTTTCTTGTAAATGCTGTTGTCTCTTGATACAACTGGGACTCTTAAGGAACTGAATAAACTGTTTTCAGCCAATAGAACATAATTTACAATATCAAATTAGTAATTTATTGATGGAACCTTCTTTTTCATAAGAATTAATGTAATTTCCTAGTGTTCGTACTTACACACTTGGGGAAAGGTATATTATCGATCACCCATGAGCCAGACAATTTATATGTGATTATCTCATTTTCTCCTGAAAACAGCTGTAATGATCCCTATTTTACAACACAGCAAGTGGGCTCAGAAAGATTAAGGAACTTTCCTAAGGTGAGATAATTGGTAAGTGGTAGAGCTGGATTTTAAATCCAGTTCTACTTGACTCACACCATTATGCCAAGCTGTTTATTAGCCATAGTTAAAATCCATGGAGGATAAAAAATCTAGCATTATCCTTCATAACATAATAGAAGGCATATAAAATATAATAAATTATATATGAGGATTTGGGAATGGAAAAGGATCATTTGCCTGGGCCCATGCATTGATAAGAGGATGGAGGAGTGGTTAAACTCACAGCCCTGGAGGCAGATGCCTGGACACATAACTTTGGCTCTGCCTTTTCTAGTTGTGTTACTTTGAATTTCTTATGCATCCATTTGCTTTTCATCTGAACAACGAAAATAATTACTGTGTTCCCCTTTAAGGTCTATTGTGGGATTGCATCAATTAATATATGCACAAGGTTTAAAAAAATACTTGGCACATAGTAGACACAAAGTAAGTGTGGTTAATATTTCCAAAGAAATAAAAATATTTGTATATGACATTTTGTTTACAGTAAGTGCAAGATAACAGATTTAGTTGTATTTTGATTGGCTTTTTGTTCTTTTATAAAGTTTCATGTCAAAACATGATAAAAATTACTTAATTATACTTATTCAAGTATCTTATATTTAACATTACTTTCAATTCTACGGGGTATTTCTGTAAGTAACCATATTTTTTTAAAGAGACAGCCCTGAACCATAGCTCAATCTAGTATTAACAGTTTTAAACGTGTTGTACCCTGGGAATGCGAATTCAACCTCTGGGAAACTCCAGGCAGCAGCATTTTACTAAGGGATCTTATTGGATTCTAAAATCCTAAAGGAAAAGCTACTGTCAAATATAACAAGCTATTTGACACAGTAAACAATTTGTAAGGAGGTTTTTGTTAAGGCGTAAGATTTGTCAGGATACACATCATCACACAAAAACTGTTGATTATCAAAGCAAGTTGTCATAGCCGAATGGGAGAGGGTAGTGCGCAGAAATGTGAAGCATCTTTGTATATCACTGTGAAACAAAACAGAAGTGTCAAAAATAGTGTCTCCCGATTTTAGTCCAAGACATGAAGATAAAAATGTCTTGGAAACGTCTTCTTGTGGTTGCTAGGATTGTTTTTTTGGTTTTATTTTAACGCTTCCTCCCTTTCAGTTTTTGGTTAAATGCTATTTCCAGAGAGATAAGAGTGGTGGGGTCCAGCCGTAGAGAAGGGGCCTGGCACAGCTTCTGTGGGATGGAGATGGGAGGGTGCCATTCCAGAGTCCTTGTGACAAGTTGTGTGGGCCTGGAAACAGGAGCCCGGGTGAATGGCCAGGAGATGGGCTCACACCAGGTACTAATATGGAGACTGCAGCTCTTGAGTCACGTGGGCCCTCTCAGGGTCTTAGCTCACTCTAGGTGGGACACACCAGGTATGGAAATAGCAACTGGTTTGGATCACACTCAGCATTGTTTTTGGTATATTTCCAGGGTCTTCTTCATTTGTTCATTCAAGAAATATTGATTGAAGTCCTACTGTGTGCCAGGTATTGTGCTAAGGGGGTGGTTAACCAAAGGTGAGCAAACACAAGATATGCTGCCTCCCTTCCTGAAGCCTACAGTCTAGTGGTGAAGATGGATACTAGCCAAATAATGACACAGATAAATGTATGATTACACATTGACACATGAGTTCTGGAGGAGGATACTGAGAGAATGGTGGGAGAGGGTCAGAATTGAGACTAGTGGGTCAGGGAAGGGCTCTGAAGAAGTGACATTTAAATTCAGACCTGAAGGATGAGAATGAATTTGACAAAATAGTGAGTGGTAGCAGAAGTGTGTGTGTGTGTGTGTGTGTGTGTGTGTGTGTGTGTGTGTGTGTGTGTGTTGAGAGGCAGAATACAAAATGAGAACAAGAGGGAGAGAATATACCATCTGGGGACTTTCAGAAAGTACCTCAAGGATAGAATACAGCGGGGTGTGGGTTGGTGGCGGAGGGCGGGGGGGGAGGGGGGAGATTGATAAAAGATGAAGCAGGAAGTAGTCTAATGAAGCTAGATAACAACTTTGAAAGTGAAGTTAAAAGATATGAATTTCATTGCCATGGAGAATTTTTAAGCAGGAGACTATCAAGACGAGAGTTACATTTTATGCCTCATGTAAAATTTACCCTAATTATTATATTTTATACTTCTAATTTTATTATAGTTTACATTGTTTAGAGAACACTTATTTTTTTTAAAAAAAACAAACAAACAACATAATTCTGAGTTTATGTAAGATTTGTGTGCAGTTTATTCTACCTCCCAAAATAATCTCTACTCCAGGAATATTTAGATTAGGGAGGATAGTTAGAAACAGGTAAGAGTTTGCAGCTGAATTACATTTATTAAGATAAGCAAGCATGGAAAAGTCTAATGCCAAGTACCAATGTTGATTCTCACCACGATGAAGAAAGATGCTGAATAACTGTAATAGGTACTTGGCAGAACACCAGATGGGAGCTATCAGAATTACACGGCCGTTACATGGCGTGGGATAGAATACATGCCGCTCTGGCTAAGAAAAGATTTCAAGAATCAGGTCGGTGTGAGGAAGAGAAAGCCTAATTGGAACATGAGATTTTCTAATTGCTTATTTTAAAACAAGCAATTTTTAGAATCTTTTCCTAGTATGCTCCTAATTGAAAAAGCCAATTAAAATATGGAAGAAAAAGAGAAAACATTAATTAGGAGATTGTTAAAGGGATTAACAATAGGAGTTTTTGCCTCAGGAATAGCTAACAGACAACTATATCCCAATCGTTTTCCATGGGAAGAGCAACGGATTTTTATATAACCTATTATTCAAACAGTTAATAGGCCTCTGCCGGATGCATTGGTTGGGAATGATTTGAACTGTGTCTTGGTGTGGGCTATGTCATTGGTCAGCAGACTCTAGGAAGGGCCCTGGGGGATATAAGAATTCCAGTTGAGGGCCAGGGTCACAGCCCGACCTACTGAGTTCCTCCTCTTTCAGTTGGGACTGGGCCACTCATTATTTTCAGCACGTGACTGGTGGTTTCAAGAGAGCAGCCAGGCTGTGAAATGGAGAATGCTGACTCCCACAATTGAGGACAGACAGTCTGCTCTGAAAGTGGCCTGCAGGGACATGGGGCATCCAGGAGCCTGCTGGGGACCCCAGAGCTGGCCACGGGAAGGCCGTGGAAGAACCCCCTCAGACTTCCTGCATTCCACACGTGTGAAATCAACTTAGTGAAACCCCGATATCAGGACAGATGCTTTTGCCCTGTAGTTACATTCCCGAAACCCATCTGTCATGGAACCTCTCCCAGAGGATCGGCTTAAACTCGTGGCAAAGGGAGCAATCTCTGGGACTGGGCGGCTTGGGCTCCAACCCAGCTCTGTTCTGGGTACTTGTGGCCTCCAGCTGCCATATTTGTAAAATGAAGATAATAATAGTTCCTACCACACAGATTTTTGGTAAGGATTAAGAGTTAACACATATAAAGTATTTGAACAGTTCTGGGAACATAATAAGCCCCCTATAAGTATTATTATTATCATCATCATCACCATCCTCATTATTATGACTGCTAACACCTTCTCTGCATAGTAGATAAAAGTAAATGATATTTAAAACAACCTTCCTAATACTAGCTCATTTTCTCCATCATTGTGCTTCTCTCTGGCCTGCCTACCAAGCGCTTTACCCCTTTTTTATTCTTGTTCTCATAATCAATGCCAACACTGGCATTTATTTTTCAGAAGAGCCTCAGATCTGTTTTTCTTTGATATTTTTCCTGCTGAAACTTGCCATGACTGATTAACATGGCATGACTAATCTAGAGTTTAAAGCAGCAATGGATTATGGTGGGACAATCCTGGAATTCTGGTTGTGGCTTCATTCCAAAATGGTCATATGAACATTTACAACTAATTTATAATAGCCTGTGCCTCTTTTTTTTCATCTGTCAAATGGAGGTGATTATATTCCCTCACCTCAACTCCTGATGGTTGTGAGAGCTCAAGAGAAAGCAAAAGTTGCTCTGAAAGCAAAAAAACAAACCCCAATCATAATTTGCTATACCTCTGTTTTCCCTATATGTTCCTAATCTAGCAAAGAAGAAAGCCACACACATTGATACAGTGAAATGTGACAGCAGGGGACATATTGGCCACAGTCCGGATACGCTGGACAATTGTGAGAAGACTGCATGAGGCATATCAGCACAAGTGGCAAGCTGAGTCAAAGCTGATTAAGCCTAGGAGGATTTATTAACTACCTACAGTGTACACAGTTTGAAAGTGAAAAAATCCAATCAAACAGACCACTGTTTTGGTGCTGGTGATACATAAGTTGATTAGCAGACTTTTCTAAGTGACTGTCCGACACTCACAGTCTCAGTTTCTCTAGGTTCACAATTTCTCAAGGCACTTTTGAAAGTGGGGGGGAAAAATTAAGGCCTTGATTTGAGTAAGTGAGCAGATTTATATTGAATGGTCATTTTTATGGGTCCAAGTCAGGTAGCGAAGGCTGAGTTTAACGTTTGGCCAGCACATTTCTGGAAGGATATGGACAAGTGAAAGTGTAGGAAAATGGAATGGTTATTTACATTGGGGGCTTAATTTAAAACGTTAACTAGGGAACTGACATAGCCCTACTCTAAGGCAAGTGGCAGATTAGACTTTTAGACTTCTTTTGGATTTAAATAAACTGATTAAATCATATGAGCTCTTTGTATTATTAGCTCCAACCACAGCCAATAAAATTTAGCCCCATCAGAGCACCAGAATTAGAGGAAACTAGTCACTACAAGCAAATGATAACCAGAAGGTCCATAAAAATGAACAGTTGCCCAATCATCAATATTTTGCATTAACTTATAATAACTCTTTCTGTTTATTAGTAATTCAGTTTTTATTACAAATCATCTTTTACAGTCTACATATGCAATACACTTGTTAAAAGCATAAAATGTACTTATTGAAGATATAAAAAGGTAATATTTATCGTTTCTTTTCTGGGGCACGTTCCCTTTCCTCTGTTGCTCCCATGGTACAGAGGAAATGTGTAGGAAGACATGAGGAAGATCGGAGAAGTCGCTGGATGCGTAAACTAGGGAAAAGCACGAAGGCCAATGGGCAGTTACCAGTGCCTCCAACGTTACCCACCACCAAACTGCGCACAGCTATGAGTGCAGGGAGGCTAAGAAAAGGTGTGCATCAAGTTGTGCAGGTGGATGGCCTAAATCAGGGGTCCTCAAACTTTTTAAACAGGGGGCCAGTTCACTGTCCCTCAGACCGTTGGAGGGCCGGACTATAGTTTAAAAAAAAAACTATGAACAAATTCCTGTGCACACTGCACATATCTTATTTTGAAGTAAAAAAAACAAAACGGGAACAAATACAATATTTGTATTTGCATGTGGCCCGCGGGCCGTAGTTTGAGGACCCCTGGCCTAAATGGTAATGAACACTGTAGTTTAGATGGCATTTCTTCCCCAGAAAACCATATGAATAGGCATAAGAGATCATTCCACTGCCACTCCTGATGGTGGGGGTGATGCCCGATGCTAGTGCTTTTTGTTTCCTTAGAGGGAGCTGCATCCCTCTAAGATAGTCTTCCCATCTCTAGATTTGCATTTAGGGCAGCCTATCATCACCAGAGAGGCTGGGAAAACCTTGGGGCCATCGCCAGTGCTGTGGGAAGAGCTCTGTGACTCATGCATTACTATGCCAATATAACTGCCTTATTCCTTCAAGTACTGTGGGCCTATCCCATTAAGACCTAATTTTGTAACCATTTAAAACAGGTGAAACATAAAATTAATAAATGGGAGGAGAAGCAAAGAGGGTCAAATTGTTCGTAGTTGGCCATTTCAAAGCATGTTTAGATGTTTTGTTATTTTTTAATGGATTTTGTTGCTTGGACAGTTTTGGTTTCTCAGACCACTTGTGTGTTATGTTTGGAAAAAGCTGTTTGTCAGTTTAAGGGGCTAAGCCCTGGCTATCCTGGGAAGGATTATCTATCCTGTTTATATGTTAACAGAAAATGTGTCAGTTAAGAAAAATCAGTGAGACCAAAAATAGTCCCTCCAATCTCCAGAGATTTAAGGAAACTAATTTCTGGGCATCAGATGCTTCATATGAAAATTATTTTATTTAACCAGAAGATAAATGCCTTCTGAGTCACAGAAGTACATTGGTTAGTGTGCGTCCTGATGGTATAGCAACATAACACAAGACCTATCCGGTGGCTGTTTGACTTCATAGTGTCTACCTTTCCTAACATCACATTCACAGATGTGAGCGTGGCCGTAGCCACGGGTGAAACAGAAGCTCTATGAAATATTGATATCCTGTGGGGAGAGCAGGCCTTTGTGGTCTATGTCTTATTCTTCTCAAAGCCCACAGTACAGGGACCCTCTCATGGTGGTCACTGAATGCATGTTAGAAAATGTCTGTCCTCCTTCCTTTCCTTTGGCAAATCTTGTGGAGCCCCTTTTATGTTTCAAATCCTGTGAGATATAAATATCACCAGAGGATATTTTTTCCCATTGCTTTTCAGACAGAGTGAGCGTTAGCAGTTTGGAAAATTAAGACAAGACAAGCCCCTGACTGGTTTGGCTCAGTGGATAGAGCGTCGGCCTGCAGACTCAAGGGTCCCGGGTTCGGTTCCGGTGAAGGGCATGTACCTTGGTTGCGGGCACATCCCCGGTGGGGGGTGTGCAGGAGGCAGCTGATCGATGTTTTTCTCTCATTGATGTTTCTAACTCTCTATCCCTCTCCCTTTCTCTCTGTAAAAAATCAATAAAATATATTAAAAAAAAAAAAAAAAAAAAGGACAAGCCAAGCTAATTCACAACCACTCGGTGGGGGTTAAATTTCGCCTTATAGACCTTCAGACACAGCACCTGGAACAATGTCCTGGATAAATGCTGAGTAAATATTGGCTGCTCTTTTTATTATCATCAGTTGTTAGCAATTCCAGAAGCAGGTCTTTTTCTAAATTAGTGATGTCTATCCAAAGACACAAAACTTTATTATACATCTTCTGTTATTGTCTAGTCTTTTTCAGTCTGATTTGAAAACCATGTGGTGAATCACCTACCCTCACAGAGGCTTCCTGGAATTCAGACACATGTAGGCAATCAATCTTAAAGCCTGACATTGAGTGGTTATGCTCCTTGTGCTGTTTATCAAAATAATGGAAATACTTCTGTCCCAGTTATAAAATAGCCACTGTCCCAAGCCTGTCAAGTCTCAGGAGTTTTCCCTTCTTCTCTGATCACTGCAACCCCTTCCCCCAAATCTGGCCACTTCCCCCTCCTGGATCCCAGGAATCAAAGAGTTAAATCTGGCAGAGCAGGGGGCCTTCCTGGCCTGGCTCTGGTGCATCCCCATTGATTGGTTGCTGCTCACCTGGGAGGTATTTGTATTAAAAATATTTTGCATATCACACCTGATTATTGTTGTCTGGTTGTTGGTGTCAAGTTGGGAAGGCTTCCAGGAGAAGGTGGGAGAGGAGTTGGTGATGTATAGATTGGAGCATGGGTGAGGGGTGGGCAGGAGAGGGAGGAAGATTGGGGAAAAGATCAGGAAACAAGGACTACTGGGTGAAGAAGCAAATGGGAGAAGATGGAAAGCTAGGGTATCTTTTAAAGAGCACATTCATTTTTAGTAATATAAGAAAAGAACATTCCTTTCAGGCTGGTTTGGACTACCTGGTGGCTTGGGACTGACCTGCAAACTGAACTGCAGCAGGGGGAAGCTGCTCTTTGTTCCAGAAAAAACAGCCTGGGAAGGTGTAGGGTACCTTGCACCACAGCACGAGTGTTTATGTACACTGCTGGGGGGAGGGCATGTCTCCATTTCTTTAATCAACAGACATTTTGGGAACATCTGCAGTATGCTAGAAACCGGGATGTATTGCATGTAGGGTACTAAGATGTGGTCCCCCTCAATGAAACTAGCTAAGACATATAATAGTGCACCTAACATGAACTAGGCAGTTTCTAAGTGCTTTTCATAGATCATACTCTAATCTTCAATACAAGATCTTAACAGAGGTGCTGTAAATATTCCCATTTTATGGGATAAAAAGAGAGACATAGAGAGGGACAGTAACTTCCCAGAGTTGTCACAGGTATGAAGTGGCAGGGCCGAATGGCTGCAGAGTCTGTGCTGTGGTCCCCCTGCAGAGCCATTACTAAGAAACTTGAAATCCAATGGAACTTTCGTATCACACCTTAAAAAGCATTTTACACACAGTATCCTAATATAGCTTCACAGCATTCTTATAATATGTCACCCCAACTTAAAGGTAAGGAAGATGAAGCTCCAAAAGATTTGAAGGTCCTTGCCAAGGTCATTGTTGTTAAAGTCAACCGGTGCTAAACTATGGTCTGCCATTACTGGGAAAGGATCTCTCTCACTGCCCCTTGTGGCCAGTAGGAGAAGCTATGGGAAGCAGAGTGTTGGCTCTGCAAGGGAAAGATTTGTTTAGAACAGGTGAATACCCTTGTGTGATAATGAATGTCAGGAAGGTGACACTGGATGGTCAGTGTTATCAGTTGGATTGTGTCTCCCTGGAAAGATGTGTTGATGTCTTAAGCCCCAGTACTTTGAAATATGACCTTATTTGGAGATAGGGTTTTCACAGAGGTAAGTAGGTTCCCAGGACCAGTCCTGAACTGAGGCTGGGTCTTTGCCCCTGGCTGATACCAGGGTGGGTGTTAATGCTGGTGTCCTTGTGAAAAGGAGAAATTCAGACACAGGGACAGACATGCACAGAGGGAAGGATGATGTTCAGAGACAGAGAGAAGATGGCCATCTTGTAGCCAAGGAACATCGGAGGTTGCCAGAAGCCTGGAACAGATCCTTCCCCAGACCTTGAGAGGGAACAGGACCCTGCTGACACCTCAATTTCAGACTTCTAGCTTCCAAAACCATGAGAGAATTAATTTCTGTTGTTCTAAGTCACCTGGTCTGTGGTACTTATAATAGCAGCCTTAGGAAACTAATACAGTCACCTATAAGAAATGCTAGAGAATGTATTTATTTATTTTTTTTTCATGAGAGTGGAGGCTACACCAGCAAAACACTATGCTATCTTCTAAGACAAAGATTTGGTTCTGTGAATGTATGCTCTAATTTTTTATTTTTTTTTCACGAACTCAGCTAATAAGATCCCTCTGTCTGATCAAAAATACACTGTAACAGCTCCCAAATCCTTAACAAGTACAATGATTTTCTACAAATGAAACTAGTCAGCTTAAATGCTATCTGGTTTTTCATATGGAAGATTTAATAGGAGAGATTTATTTTAGTAAAAGACAAAATGTTTCACTAAAGAACTCATTAGTGATGCATAAAGGCCTACTGAGTCTCTGAAGATCCATTTTCAAAGAGAAATGTTGGGATCATTTTTATATCCTGATTACAGAGAAAGACTTGATAAAATTTGTACTTGATATTAAAATTGCATGGGGGTGGGGGTGGGGGATCATTCAGTCGAGCAAGAGGGAAGTCAAAGAAAATGTGTAAATTCTGCCAGCATTTTGAAGTTGCTTTTACAAAGGTCGATAAGTGTTTCTGTGGCTCACTCATGAGGCCACCTCCACAGGCATTTGACTCATCAAGGAAAATGGTAGAGAGGAAGATACAGAGAAGAGGCCTGCTGTGCAGGTCTCCCATAATCCCACCCTCCCAACCACCTCACCTGTTCCTTCTTTCCCCAGTTCCCAGGACAAATCCTGAACTGAGGCTGGGTCTTTGCCCCTGGCTGATACCAGCTCAGCACCTACGGTTTTGATGGCTAGGTGGCTACTCTGATCCAAGTTCCCAATTTCTGCCTTCCTTTTGACCTTGTTCACCCACTGGGAGTCTCAGTTCTTATGTTTGAGGCTACCACAGGGTTTGTTGCTTTACCTCCAAGTTCAAGGCCTGAGAACGTGCCTCCCTCCAGGCTCTTTCCCAGATGAGAGCTCTGCGTGGCCTGTGCATCTGGGGAAAGCCCTCCCACAGAGCTCTGGGGACAGCTGCTGCTCATCCACAGACCCAGCAAGGATCACCTGGATTTGCGCTCACTGTCACCCACTCTCAGTAGACACCCTGCAAATTTCTCAGACTTCCTGTGGCTGAACATTTCTCCAAAATGAACCCAGGAGGGAGGGAGAGACTTGGGGACAGCACTCTTGGGCTCACAACCACCATCTCTTTGGTTCAGTTTGCAGATTTGACTCTAGATTCTGGGGTCCCTTCTTATCTGATCCAGCCAAACACTGAAATATGACATTACTTCCTCTGCCTCTTAAGACCTCCCCATAAAATGTAGAAGTATTTTCCCTCAGCAAACCCAAATGCTCCCCATTTGTTGCCACTGGTTGGATACTTAAGCCCCTGATAGTCCAGAAACTGCTGATCAAATGTTTTTTAATCTTTAATTTCTTTATTGGTTAAGGTATTACAAGTGTATCCTCATCCCCCCCATTAACCCCCACCTCCCCGCCCCACTCATGCTCTCATCCCCCTGTTGTCCATGTCCATTGGTTTGGCTTATATGCACGCATACAAGTCCTTTGGTTGATCTCTTCTCCTTACCCACTCCCTCCCCTACTTTCCCTCAGGGGATTGATAGTCTGATCGCTGTTTCTCTGTCTTTGGATCTGCCCCTGTTCATCAGTCTATGTTGTTCTCTATATTCCACAAATGAGTGAGATCATGTGGTATTTATCTTTCTCTGACTGGCTTATTTCACTTAGCATAATGCTCTCCAATTCCACCCATGCTGTTGCAAATGGCAAGAGTTCCTTCTTTTTTACCGCAGCATAGTATTCCATTGTGTAGATGTACCACAGTTTTCTAATCCACTCATCTGCTGATGAGCACTTAGGCTATTTCCAAATCGTAGCTATGGTGAATTGTGCTGCTATGAACGTAGGGGCACATATATCCTTTCTGATTGATGTTTCTGGTTTCTTGGGATATATTCCTAGAAGTGGGATCATTGGGTCAAATGGGAGTTCCATTTTTAACTACTGATAAAATTTATTTGTAAATTGAATCAATCCATTATTAGTCCAATTTTTTAAAGAGAATTACATGTATGATAATAATACTTAGTAATGTTTCAAATAAATTCCATTATTATTATTATTATTATTATTATTGACTACTTATCCTATATAATAAAAGGCTAATATGCAAATTGTCCCCTCGACCAGGAGTTCAACCAGGGGGTGGGGCTGGCTTACCAACCACCTGTGGCCCCTCCCCCCAGCTGCCCCCACCCCCAATCAGCACAGGCTGGCATGACCCCTAATACATCAAATATGTGCACTGGGCCTCTAGTTATATCTATGTTAAGCACTGCACTAAGTGTTTCACATGCATTGTCTCAGACAAACCTATGAGAAAGGGAGGCAATACTAATATCTTCATTGAATAGATGGGAGAACTGGTACATGGGGAGAATAACAATCTTGTCCCAGGTCATATAAGTAGCAAAAGGCAGAACCAGGATGTCAATCCAGGCAAAGTGACCCCTGAGCCACTGCTTTTAATCACTGTGCTTCTTTCACATGTTCATGTAATTATAAAAATGTCATTTATTAAATGAGTGTGATGTGCCAAGCCTGATGCTCAGTACTTTATAAGAATGATTGTGTTTTTGTTTATTATAAGCCTCTGGGGTAGGTCTTATTTTTACCCCCGTTTTGCCAATATGGAACCAAGGCTCAGACAGGTTAAGTAACTTGCCCAAGGTCACACAGCTTATAAAGAGAAGGTTCAAGATTTGAACTTACTCAACCTGGTTCAGTCAAAACTGCCACATGCTGAGAATATAAATTATTGATTGCTGCCATATGTCTGGTACTATCCTAAGCACAAGTGGATACAAAGATGAAAAATAAATTGTTCCTATCTTTGAGAAACTCTAGATACATAGATCTGCAATGCATATACACATGGATATAAGGGAAGAAACCATAATTTTAAGTCATATTTAAGTCTAATATTAGCCAGAGGAATCCATGCAATGTTTCATAAATCATACATTCTTACAAATCCAATTAAAGTGATTGAGTACATTTTATAAATACAGTTAAATTTTATTTAATATATCAAACGAATAATTGATGGGAACAACTAAAGTAGGTCATTCTCAGCACATCTCCAGGTTTTAGAGCAGAAGGAGGCGCCAATCACAGCCGTAGGGACTATCCTGTCATGGGGAGATCACAAGCCTTTAACGTCTGTAGGCGAGGCACCTGATCTCAGAGATAAATGGATTTTACATATTCAAATATAGTTTAAGAATTATGCCTGTATGTTTTAGGTATATCTCTACGCTTTGCTTATTGAAAAGGCTTCAAGCTTCTGCTGAGGGCAGTTTCCCAGGAGGGCAGGGTGGAGGGTAGGGAACTCGCTTCCTCCTTTAGACTACCCCAGCGTGAAACACCTGCCTGTCCTGGGCATGTCAGACTCCGACCCTTCGTGGGACTCAGTGGGAGGGCATGCAGTTTTGAGCTGTTTCTGCAGGGCCAGTATTTTGTTAATTCTTATCGACTCAATTTCACCTGGCTGCATCTGTGATCAATAAGGACAGTGGGGCAGGGTGAAGCGTACAGTCTCTACCTCCAGAGCACAGCGTATCTTACAGTTCTGACCAGGATTGACCCTGTGACTGGTACTTCATCTATCACAAAGCCTCATGTCTCTCGCATGAAGTTATCTGGTCCTGGATACATAGCCACTCTACCTCTTGAATCATCCCTTGCTTTTCATTCCAATTGCCCCTGTGAGGCCAGTGCAAGCCATCGATGTGCCTAATGCTGACAACAGACCCCTCATCGGTGCTCCTTTAAGCAGCAGTCTGCCCTTCATTCACTCAGCGCATATTTGTTGCATATCCACCATGTTCCAGGAAATGCTCTAGGAGCAGAGACTATATCAGTAACAAAATTCACAATTACTCTGTCCTCATGGAACTTAGCTTCTAGCTAGGGCAGGCAGGCAATAAGTATAATAATAAGTGAAAGAGTAGAAAGTGCCAAGTTCTACAGGAAAAAAGAGGTGAGATAAGTAGAATGGGGAGTGCTGTAGGGGGTTGGCTTGCCCTTTTGAATTTGATAGGCAGGGTCCACCTTACTCAGAAGGTAATTTTGGAGAGTAGAGATCGGAAGTAGGTGGAGAGGTAGGCATGGCCTGTATCTGGAGGAAAAACACTCCAGCTGGAGAGAATAACCAGTACAAGTACACCAAGAAGGAAGCATGCCTGACATATCTAAGGCCAGTGAACCTGAAGGTGAACCAGGAGGCCGGTGAACCTGGGCACCGTGAGCCAGGGCAGAGTTGAAAAGAAAGTCAGAGAAGTAACAGAGGCTTGATCATGTGGGCCCTCATAGGCCATTGAAGGGCCTTTTTACTTGGAAGGAAATGGGGATTTTGAGAAGAGGAGTGACATGATCTGGCTGACATTATAGGAGGGTTGCCCTGGTTGCTATGTTGAGAATAGAGAGTGGGGGCCAGAGTTGGCAGAGTAGCTGTGCTGTGGTAGTGACCAGGGGAGGGGCTATGATGGATTAGAACAGCCTGGTGGCAGTGGAGGTGGTTAGAAGGAGTAGGTTCTGGTGATATTTTGAAGGTAGACCCAACAGATTCTGATACACAGGATGTGAAGTGTACTAGTAAAAGATATCAGTCAAGGAGGATGGTGATGTTTTGGGCCTAAGCCATTGGAATTGGCATCAATTGAGATGCAGAAGGCTTGGTTCAAGTATGTTTTGGAGAAATAGCAGGAGTTGTGTTTTGAACATATTGAGTTTGAGCTGCTTATATCATTAAGGTAGAGGTGTCAAAGAGGCAATTGGATATGGATATCTCATGTTCAAAAAAGAGGTGTGGACTGGAGATGTCCATGTGAAAAGTATTGACAGCCATGAAGAAACCTCTTCAGTTGTGGCTGTGGGTGCATCACTCTCCTCTCAGAACATCCGTTCCTTCCTGAATTGTGTCCAGATGTTCTTATCTATGAGCAAGGCCTCCCATGGAGTCAGACAATGAGCTTCCTTCCTTCCTAGTCTCACACACTGTTCTCTTTTCATGCAACTAGATTCAAGTCCAATTGGAGGTGGGAAACCTGAAACCTGATGCCTCCCAGCCTCCTCTGTGACTTGGCTCAAGCCTTTCCACTCTTCTGTCTTCTACCCCAATTCAAATTGTCCAAATTTCTCTTCCATCCCAAGGCCTAGTTTAACAGACCTTCCGACACATGAATCATTCTCCAATCTCTCCCCATCCACCCCTGAAAAAGCATTTTACCATCCCTGTAATTCTCTAGCCATCTGCACCTCTCCGGCAATGTGTAAAACCTAATGCCTGCTCTTACCATTAGGGCTGTTGGAATTCAGTCTCAGGGTTACTGTAAATTGCTCCTGAGTAGAAGCTCTCTCATTTGCCTCAGAATACCCAATAATGTAGAGCATAGTGCTGCATAGAGGTGTATACTACCAATGTGTGCTAACAAATGAATCTTTGGAAGACACATTTTGCAAGGCAAGACTCTGTCAACCTTGCAGGATAAAATTTAGGGGATGAACAAATATAACTTGAAAGTGATTTTCCCTGCTTTAGAGGCAATTTCTTCCCATTTTATGATCCCTAAATAGTGTAAACACATCCTGGAATCTAATAAAAGTATATGTAGTAGGCGTTTTTCCCTATAAGGACAAAAAAAAAATTACAAGGGAATTGAAAGGAATTTTAAAATAGTATCTATGTGTTCTCTAAAATCAAAATGCCAACAAGTATGTGAATTCTTATTTTTACCAATAATGCAAACAACTACAATTTAATACAAATGATTTACATATAAGAAAATAGTTTTTATTTTTATGAAGGCTTGCTATACATCAGATGTTTTACATACATGGACCCTGATTCTTACAACACCCTGGAATTTGGTATCATCTTTCCTTTACATATTGAGTAAATTGAGAGAAGTAACTCACCTATGTTGACTAGCTTGTCAATGGTCACAGAGTTAGTAGGTGATAGAGTCAGGATTCTAACTTAGCTCTTTGGAAAGCCAAGGGCAAAATTTCTTGCATCCTGTCATCTGGCCTCCCCACCTCCACTTGAAGCCCTCAGACCTAAGGCTGTTGATCTCAGTGTTCAAGCTGCTGATTATCTCAGTGGAGAAAATATACCACGGCAAGATGCTTTCAATAGTCATGTCCTTGGACAGAATTCACTACCATTTTCAGTCATTTATTCACTCAATGAATATTTTTAAAAATATTTTTATTGATTTTTAGAGAGAAGAAGGGAGGAGAGAGAGATAGAAATATCAATCAGCTGCCTACTGCACACCCCCTACTGGGGATCGAGCCCGTAACCCAAGCATGTACCATGACAGGGAATTGAACCGTGACCCCCTGGTTCATGGGCCAAAGCTCAACCACTGAGCCATGCCTGGCAGGGTCAATGCATATTTAATGAGCGCCTACTCTGTGGCAGGCACGGCTGTTAGCACGGAAATAGACAAATGAACAAAACAGGCAAAAGTCCCTTCCTTTTGGGAGCTTACATTTTAATGGGGGAAGACAGACTCTAAACAAGATCAATAACTAAAATATACAATGGGTATGATTGTGAAAAGTGCTAGGGAGAAAAAACAATATAAGGGCAATGAGAAGTGTGTGGGTGGGGGACTTTGCAATATTTGTTAGGGTGACCTAAGAAGGTCTTGGTGAGACGATGCAGTTGAGACCTGGAGGAGGCAGGGAACAAGCCTGGTAAGAGGCGACACAAAGTGCAATGGTCAGGAGGCAGGAGTGCCTGAAGTGTTCTAGAACAGCAACCAGGCTGTGTAGCTGGAGCAGAGTGAGCAAAGGTGAGAGTGGTAACTAAGAGGGGAGAGGTGAGGAGAGTGAGGTGACCAAAGGGTAGAGAATCAATCTTCCGGGTCATCAGAAGGACTTAGGCTTTTACTCTGATTGAGATGCGAAATCAATGGAGGGTTAATGCACTGAACGATTGTACCCAGAGGCTTCCATGTTCTTCACATATTTTTGAAATGTATTAGCAACTTTAATAAATTATGAGCAAGTGCATTATGTCAGACTCTCAATCACTAAATATTGCTGATCTCATACACATCTCCATTTAGCACTGCCATTGTGATCAGGGAGCAGGCCAGAGGCTGGGAGAGCAAGAAGGGCATAAATTCAAGAGGCCCAGATTAGGGGGTGGGGGAGAGCGCTACCATATCTGTAGCATGTCCCCCCTCCTCCCAGACCTTTCCTGCTCTCCTTTTGAAATAAGATGGGTGGCTATCCCCACAGCCTCCAGCTCAGCCTTAAAATCTGAACAGCTGGGAAAGGATTGGGCTGTCTCTGTTACCACCTCTTTGAGCTGCAATGTGGGGATAAAGCCATCCATCAAAGGCTGGTTAAGCAACAAGCTGCAGATGCTCCTCAGTGAATGGCAAGGGGAGAAGAAAAACTTTTTATGACAGAAAAGTCCTGGTCTAACTCCTGCCAACCCAATTTACACCTTACAATATCAAGTAAATCTCATTTCCCCCAATTTCCTCCTTCTGTTTAATAAGATTTTTTTAATCTGATGAGCATTCCACTAAGAGAACACTGGCCAATGAGAATGTACGTTTTTCCTGCTCTACCCTCTGTGAAGGGGTGGGATTTAATCTGGTGTGGTGAGAGGGCTGGATGTCTGGCAAAGGAGGATAGCAGGGAAAAGCACTGAAAATTTGTCTCAGACTAGCCAAATTTACATCTCAGTTTCTATTTTCAGGATTTAGAGTGAACAGCTTGGACCTACCTTTAGCCTGGCCAAGGTTAGAGTGCTAAGAGCTACTGGACCTTTAGAACGTAGGCTGTACCACTAGAGCCTCCACTTTTAAGTTCATGGGCTTAAGACACTGGGGGTGCCGAAACCGGTTTGGCTCAGTGGATAGAGCGTCGGCCTGCGGACTGAAAGGTCCCAGGTTCGATTCCGGTCAAGGGCATGTACCTGGGTTGCGGGCATATCCCCAGTAGGGGATGTGCAGGAGGCAGCTGATCGATGTTTCTCGCTCATCGATGTTTCTAACTCTCTGTCTCTCTCCCTTCCTCTCTGTAAAAAATCAATAAAATATATTTAAAAAAAAAAAAAAAAGACACTGGGGTATTTAGTCATTTTTGGCATATATACATGAAATGCCTTCTAGGAATTTTCTGGAACTTATTTTACTCTGAAATGATCAATGTTTCCCTCTGCAGAGCATTGCTGCTCCAGTGAAGGGGAGTTTTTGCCAGGGGAACATGGATGTGCGTGCCACCAAACACTGCTTATAGACTGAATACATAATGACTTGCAAATATATGCATTACGGTCTTCAAAGTTATAAAATTGCTGTAGTCAGGAATAAAATGCAGATTCAAGCACATAAGAGTTAATTGAATTCACAGTAACTTTTGTAAGGTGTGTTCTTAATCAACAGGTAATAAAAACGTAATTGGTAGTATGGGGCTCAGGGAAAATTTTTCATGTGAGAAAGGATTTTAATTTCCCAAAAACTTCTAAGTAGGAAGTGATGAATGATACATGAATGTCTAAGTCAGGGGCTACTAACATTTGGATCTTAAACTCAATGGCTGTTGTTAGAGCAGACTATGAGTCAGCAAGACCTTTGAGAAGCAACAGCATTCCTAGGATTCCCTGGTCTCTGAGCCCCATCATTATAGACTCATTTCTTGGAGATATTTCCTATTCTTTCTGGTGCTGGCGTTTTTACAATGAAAATAACCCCGAAATCATTAAAACTTCAGTGTGGAGTAATTTGTTAATCATTTTGCTCAGGTAAAAGAAAACAGTAGAAAGAAAATAATAAATGTGAAATGAGGAAAAAACTAGGAAAGAAAGGTAAAGCGGGAGAAGTGCTGCAAGCAGAAGAGAAACTTACTCCAATTTATTATGAGAGGTTGTTGGATTTTATCAAATGCCTTTTCTGCACGACTTGAAATGGTGTGTTTTTCCGCCTGCATTCTATCAGTGTGGTGCACCACACTGATTGATTTTTGTATGTCTGGAAGTGCTTGCTAAAGGCTGGACCAGCTTGTAACATGTGCACCTATATTTTTCAAAGTTATTGCCTAGTCTGGCTCATTTCCAGATTGTTCTCCCATGCCATGGAGATTTAAAAATTAAAAAAAAAAAAGTTCAATGTACCAACTCAACACTAGGGATTCATTCTTGGTCTTAATTAGTTTCATTCGAATTCATACTAGGGGTAGGTAGAGCTCTTTTCCTTCAAAGAAATAACAAGATTGAGAATGGCACAGAGAAGAATTGTCTGTAATGAACCATGGGGCAGGTTACGCAAAAGGAGGAATATGGGTGCCTTAGAGTTGAATAGAAGAGACTTATCCAAGGTGTGGAGGCCTAGGGAGGTGCCATGGGCAGAGTACTTATGGGCCCTAACCCATCATTGGTCCCTTGACAGAATTTCAGCACATTTTTTAATTAACCAGCTTCAGTGTCCTAGAAGCAAACAAGGGCAGGGGGGTATATGGCGGGGGTGGTGGGGGGACTTCTGCATGACCACCAACATCTACCTGTTAACAATTTTTCTAAAAACCAAAAACTATTTCGAGAAATTAACAGCTTTTTCCCCAAGTAATTCAATTTCAGTTTGCTATTTTAGCATTCCTGAAGTCATTTTCTTTCCTTTTAGCTAAAAAATGTAATCCTATAAAGCATAGCTAGAAAGTAAAACTTAAGTATGTGAGTTGGCTTGTTCTTTTAAATTTAATTGTAAATAATTGAACAATTTGGGAATATATGTGTGTGGGGGGTCACTCTTAAGAGCACCACCTAGTATAGTTATTGCTATGTTTGAGGATTTCCTTTGATATTTTCCATATTTTATTCAGTTCAAATCTTGGTGAACAAATAATATAATGTCCTGATTATTTTCACTGAGCCTGTCATCAATGTGTTCCTCTCAGCAGCGGGGGAGCCTTGTTTCTGATGCCTGCATTATCCTTCCCTGAATGAATGCACCAAAATTAAATTAACGATTTCTCCCATTATGGTTCTCTACAGTTTTGCACTTTTATAAAAAAATTTGTGCTAAGCATTTCCACAACATAGCCCCCCCTCCTATTTTCACTTTATCAGTTTAAGTGGAATTATTGGATTAAAGAGTATGGATTTTTGCATGGCTCTTAAGGTATCTTAAATCAGCATATTCTTAAATGTAATCTTATCTGAGCACTCAGCATATCTAGATGTTTTTCTCAAGAACTAATCATATTACACTGATTTTTATCAGACAACGAGCACATGTATTTCTTTTTGTCTTAACTGCCAGGAAACTTAGAGCTACAGTTCAAATCCAATAATGAGTTCATCTCAGGTGACCTGTAATATGTTTCTTGTTTCCTTTGGATCGATTTTCCACATTGTTGTTCTTTTTAAAAACCATGATGTTGAATTTTGTAAGTTCCCTCAAATTTCTTGTAGGAACAGGTGGGTTAATAAAATAAAGATCACTCCAATGCACACACAAGCACATGTACAAATGTGTTATTTATTACATCTAACATAAAACTTCATCTAATTAGCATCATAAAATCAAAGTTCTTAGATCTGGGCTCTATAAAATGATGGAGGGCAATCCTCTCCTTTTGCAATAGAGACAATGGCCTAGAGAGAGAAATGGGACTTGTGATCACAGAACTATTTGGAGTCAGAGCAGGACTAACTAGAACCCAGGCCTTTTCATGCTCAATCAGAACCCTGACCAAAGCACCAGGAATGGATTACTTGCTGTACTTGATGCCTTGGCATTGCTGCCAGGGACTCAACCATGACGCATCTCTTTCATCTCTTTCTCATCCTTTGATTTCCTATTGCCACCAT
This sequence comes from Myotis myotis, assembly GCF_014108235.1. NCBI lineage: Eukaryota > Metazoa > Chordata > Mammalia > Chiroptera > Vespertilionidae > Myotis > Myotis myotis. The sequence continues at coordinate 39,573,582 of NW_023416335.1, forward strand.
CCACTGCAAGACATGTGTTATTTCATTCCTGGAGTACAGATTCTGTCCACTCTATTCTGTCTCACACACTACTGCTCTGTTAGTTTGCTCAGGCTGCCTTAACAAAGTACCACAGACGGGGAGACTTAAACAACAGAAATGCATCAGCTCACAGTTCTGGAAGCTAAAAATCTAAAATCAAGGTATTGGTGAAGCCACACTCCCTATGAAGGCTCTAGGGGAGAACCTATTCCAGGCCTCTCTCCTTGGTTTGAACATGGCCATCTTCTCCCTATGTCTCTTTGCATTGCCTTCCTTCTATGTGCCCCACTGCATCCACATTTCCCCTTTTAATAAGTGTACCGGTCTCAGGGATTAGGGCCCACCCTAATGACCTTGGTTTAATTTGATCATCCTTGTGGGGACTCTATCTCCAAATAAAGCTACACTTTGGTTTCAACATATGAATTTTGGGGAATGTAATTCAACCTCTAATAGTTGCAAAGTTCATTTTTCCGTTTTTATCTCCCTGCTCAAATCTTTCATTGTCTTGAGTTACCAAATGAAATCGAAATTCCTCACTTTGGTGTTCAAGCTCTCCCACAACCCTGTTATAATGTATCCTTGTTCTTCCATCACCCTGCATGCCCCATATTCCTCTACACTGCAATCCAACTGCATTACTCTCAGATTCCAAACATCCCACACTTTCCTGCCTCCAAGCCCATGTTCATGCGGCTCTTTCTGCCTAGAATACCCTCTTCCTCCACCTCAATGGCCCTTCTCAGAGGTCCTCTCCTCCACTATGCCTTCCTAGTCCCACTCAGACACGTCTTCTCCACAGGGCTTTGTTTTGGTACCTTGCTGGCAGTTAAGGATTATGATCATTGTACTACAATCACTTTGTGTTCCCTCCTGCTAGCCTACATCCTTCTTAAGAGGCACTGCTTACCTATCCTCGTAGATCTCTCAGTTCCTTTTCTTTTCCAACTTCCCTCAAAGTGGTTGCTGGTACATTTTATGGACAGATAGAAGCCAAAAGAGATATTCTGCTATGGGGATCAAGAACACATCAGGGTCATCTAAGATAGGTCTTGTCATAACATCATGCCGACTAAGCATGATGTATGTTAATAGTGGAATAAGTAAAATAAAGGTTGGATGTAACATTTAATATTATTGGTGTGTGGGCATGGCCATTGTTGAATGGGAGATAATTATTTTTACTAGGAAATTCCCTTTGTTCTCAACATTTTCCCCTCCCAACAGAAAATTCCATGAAGCTCTCTTCTAGAGAAAAGTAAATATCCAGATGGCCAGAGGAATGACCTTTCTCTAACAGAGGGGATGAATTTGTTATCCAGCCAAATGTTTGAAATTCTTCCACCAGCATGCATAATTGAGAAAGATGTGTTAATTACCCTTAAGTGACAGCTGGTAGGACTTCTTAGAAGACTCTGAGAGGAGTATTGATCTCAAATCATTGTTAGTGACTGTACTGTGGTGATAAAAAGGTAAGGCTCTGGAAACAATATTTGAATGGGCAGGTCACGTGCAAGTTCTGTATAAACTGGGGCCTGCAGGCATTGTGGCAGCTTGCCAATGCTTGTCAGGCAACAAAAGCACCAGTGTAGCTCTTTGCATGACATTTTAATGAGTGACACAGAGAAAATCCCAAAGATGTAATCCGTAGTCTTATAATAGTTCTATGGCTCAAAATGGGTCGTCAATAAAGAGAAAGACAAGTCCAGAAAGTGAAGTTGAGCTTTTCTTTTTACCTGCTTCACCTGTGAATGAGCAGTAACCACATCATCGATTGTTATTTAAGGGAATCTCATGAGTGACCAGCTCTTGAATCAGAACTGTGGACATTTTGAAGAGGAAGCAGAAAATATGATCCTTGCCCTAAAAGAGTCACTGCCTTGGCATTAGTTGGAAAATATTTTAATTCTCTAAAGTCTTTCCAGATACAAGATTCTGGGATTCCTTGATCAAGAAAGAGAACTATTTTATCTTTGAACAGTGGAAATGTTGTGAATATTCTTTTGTCTAAAAAGGGATTTGGAATCCCTGACCAATATAATTTTCCATATTGCTCCTATATTAAATTGTTCAGGTTTTATAACACAAATCTGCAAAGAGAGCTTTTGGATTTATTTTTCCCTTTCCTGTTGCTGACTAAATATTTTTTTCTTTGACCTGGAGTCATGTGAAATTCGGGATTACTTGACGTCTCTGAAATCTAATATAATGGCATGTCAGCTTCCGAAGTAACCACCTGGTTGTTCATTCGTACATTTCTGGAAAAACTATCTGGTGTTGGTTTAGTCTAGGGAAAATATGTTCAAGTCTTTTTTCCTTAAAATGTGTAGAAGGTAAGACTTGGAGAAAGTGATATTACCTGGTGAGAAAGTGAGAGTGCCCAATATTGTCACAGGTCTAGTAAAATTAAGAACTGGGGGGAAAAAAGAACTGCTGAAATTATCACTGAATATGGCATGTAAGTAGTTATTGGTGATTGCATCAAGGCCAGTTTGGTGGATTGTTGGGAGCAAAAGTCAGATTGCAATGCAGTGAACAAGGGCTGGGAAGTGATTTTAGAAAATTTACCTATCCCTCCACCTTCCTCTGTGCAGTAGATAAAGGGAGTATGTGCAGACCAGCAGTAGAAGCTGCTTAGTCAGGATACTGACAATGTCAGCGTGCCTCCATGCTTGGGGCAGAGAAAGTCCCATTGGAATTCTGTTTTGTTTTCCTTCAACATGTGTGTGTGTGTGTGTGTGTGTGTGTGTGTGTGTGTGTGTGTATGCATTTGGCCCATTCCTTCCTATTTCCTATCCCTTCTTCCACCTCCTCTCTTGTTCAGTTCCTCTTAGAAATGCTACCAATTGGTTGGCTAACTCTCTGTCAAATGTCTTAAGCTTTCCATGAAAAACTTACCATAAGAATCTAACAAAAATATAGAAAGCCTGCAAATACACGATTTGAGATTTTGAAGTAATGATTTAGGCTTTTAAGCCATTAACCTAAAATTATATAGACTCAATATTAGCAGAGCATTAGGGACTGATCGGTTTTCTGACTTGCTTATTTTGCCTGATACACGTACGAGTCCAAAATTTCACTCTTATTTCCAAGTAGTAGATTGCAATTAGTTAAGAATAGGAATAGGAATAGTTAAGAATAGGAATTCTATTATAGTAATTTCTTAATTATGCATAAGGATAGCAGATATAAAATTTGAGAATAATAGTAATTCATCTAAAAACACATATTAACAATTAGTTTTAAACTCGATGGAAGAATTTAACCAGAACTCCCCATAAGAAGTCAAGGAAGGAAGCAAACTGGAATTCTAGCCTTTAAAAATGTCTCTGAAGGTGATAATGAGCAGTTACTTGTTTAAGGGTGGGTTGGCAATTAAAGAAGAAAGAATTTGGGCAGAAAGCCCAAGAGAATACAGAGAGTGATTTTCAACCTCCCCCTTTTTTAGAGCATCAGACTTCCAATGAAACTGCATGTAGAAAACCAATACATAAATCAGATGTAAGACAGAAAAGTATAAAGGAGCTTCTCTAAGCAGAACTGAAATCCCTCCTGCTTTTATTCGCTTTGGGGACTGTCCTGGAGGTCACAACATAGAGCTTATTATTTTTATTCCATACAAATGCAATGTACTTATTTGTAAGCATTTAATAGTTTGCAAAGCACTATCACTTTTATCATATCATTTGATGTTCATGAAAATTCTGTGAGCTAATCAGACTAGATATTGGCATTTTTATTGTTACTTTCAAAGAACTTGCTTAAGTTCAGCTAGCTTATCAATATGATAGATCTGGGATCCCAAATCAGGTTTTCAGAGATCTTATATTTTGATTTACTGTAAAATCCTTCACCTTTCAGGTCATTACACTCCTGGCCCAGGTCAAATATATTAGAGAAGTTGGATAACATAGCAAAGGACAATAGCAAATATCATGAAATAAAAAAGTAAAAATATGCCTGTTTTTAATCATTTTGACCTATCTTTCACTCATAGTTGGCAGAGGCAATGATCAAATAAACACCTCCCTACTTAACCCCACTAGGTCAATCTCAACAATGTTTAGGTGGATAAAATATGTGACAAAGCTTTCCCCCTGAAATTATATACACAGTGTTTTCTAAGTATGACTTCCCGACAGAGCTCATGAGAAAATGTTTTAAAAATGCAAATCCCTGCCCACTCAATGGCAAATATAAACCTATACATCTGGGTTGGAGCCATTCTTCAGATGTGGGATTAGGTGTGTAAAACACATACAAACCACACAACGGACTCAACTTCCCCAGTGACTTCCGGAGAGTGGGCTGGAAGTTTTGGGAGAGAACTTTTCGGGCCACAACAGTATCATTTATTTAATTATAGCATTAAATTATATCCCAGTGACCTAAAAGAATTGGTGCATATCCAATTATGCCTAATTTATACCCTGGGACATGCTGGTTCTTGGCACAATGTAAAATTCTGGTACAGTCGCAATTTAACAAGCTTGACAGGATGTCAAAATTGCTATGTTGTTTCCAAACCTCATTAAATGGAAGTCTACCCTTTCCTATAATGTTCAGAGGGAGTATACACTATTATTTTTCTGTTTGTTTATGTAAGGCAAATGTTCAGCAAATGCTTCATTGGAAAATGGTAACCAGTTAGAAGGGGCTGCTATGTAAACAGGGAAGTTTGCCACCCAAAGCAGTGGTTCCTGAGAAAGTAAACACTTCATTGTCCTTTGTGGTTACAGAATTTAATGGAACTTAGTATAGTGTTAATAAAGTTGACATGATTCAAAACATCATGGCAGCAGCCTGGACAGGTTAGAGAAAACTGACAGCTGGCTAGCTGAGACACACTTGGATTTTGAACTTTTCAAACTTTTTCTCCATGTGCGCCATACTGCGTCTCTAACCCTGGCACCCTCATTTCCCCCTCTAGTGCTTTTCCACTTCTTTTGCTGGTGTCTAAGGTTTCTCCTGGCCCCATTGGTGGACATCTTCCCCCTTCCCTTGCCCCCCAGTGCCCTCCTCTTCTGACTCTACTTGATTTTTCCTAAGGAGCTGCAGCCTCATAACTTCTGCCACCCGAATTGGCATTGCCAACTCCAGTCTCCAGATATTCAAAAGATTCCTACCAGAATAGACTTCTGACACCTCACCCCCACAAACGTACTGTGCCCATGTCCGCTTACGTTTTTCTCCCCGACAACTTTCTTCTTTCTGGGATGAGATTGCGATTCCTTCCCATGCCTAGGCTCAAGCCTGAAGCCACGTTAGAAGCATTGCAATGAGGTGCAGAAGACACCAGATTGGGAGTCACACAGGGCCCGGTTTGAACACCTGCTCTGCCTGCCACTTGGGAGCTGAAGATTGATTTCAAAACTCTGAATCTGTCTCTGCAACCACACAATGGGCAGAAGAAGATCTTTTCACAAAATTATTGTGGAGATTGATGACATAACCACTGACAGCTGCCTGGGTGCAGGGCATCTACTGAGTGTCCTCTACCCTCTCTTCTTCACTTCCTTTTTCACTCTCAGTCTGCCAGCCTGTCCTGTGAATGCCATCTTCCTTTCTGTTCTATTCCTGGAACAAACACAGGCCAGACACTTAAGACTCCACAGCAGCCTCTGGGACTTGCTCTGTCTTCACTCTAGTGACATATCTTCACCTGTTATATTTGGATTGAGATGATCAGGATCAGATTCTACTCTGCCACATCCCAGCCATAGGAAAAACAAAACTCTCTAAGCTTCAGTTGCTACATCCACACAATGGGCCCAACCTCGTAGGGGCATTCAGATGCTCCAGAATACAGGCTACTCCTGCCCTATCTTTTTAATTGATTGAGATTCTTTTCCTCCCATTTGACTGATCCGAATGAGGCACTTCTAGAAGAAAGCTCTTTAAAGAGCATTTGGCAATTGTCTATGGCTTGGGTCAGAGAATGAAAGAAGATTCAAATCTCTGATTCTGTCTCTGCAACCACACGATGGGCAAAAAGAATATATTCTCAAAGTTATTGTGGAGATTGGAAGAGAACTTTTGCTTCAGATCAAGATGAGAGGGGCTTCATGAAGAAGGAGCAAGTGAGGAGGGCTCCAGTACCAGGGAGGAACAGCTGAGCAATATCCAAGGCTGTGGATATGCTAAAGAACTGCTAAAGAAATCTGGAGAGGTTTTAAAGGGCACAGTCTCTAAGAAAACACTGCAATATAGGCCCCTCATAAAGAACTGAGGAAGGGTCCAACCAGAAGAAATCTGAGCAGAGTAGGTAGAGCTTACTGCTGTCCAACCCACATAGGTCTGGGGCAGGAAGTCCCACCTACCTTTATTTCTAGTTACTACAAATTACCTGGAGCCATGCACGACTCATCACCATTTGCTATTGATGAACTAATACAGGCTGGGGGGATTTCCTGCTAATAAACCCCTTTTCTAAACTGGTTAAATTGTTAAATTAGGCCGGTGGAGCTAGATTGACTCATAGAACTCCCCCCCCCCCCCCCCCCCCCGCCTCCTGCAGAGGCTAGGGAAAACTCAATGCCAAGTGAAGCATGATACAGCACTTCCTACAAGTAACTCAATCCTCTCGTACCGGAGCACTCAGACACCAGGGTGACCTCAACCCAAAGCAAATGTAATGACATCCTGCCACTCAGGCTGCTCTCCTCCCTGCACCTCAACAGAACAGACTCATCTTCATTCCATTCCATTGCCTCTGCTTTTCCTCCTGCCTGAAATCCTCTGAGACACAGTGAGGTAACTAGAAACCAGATACTTCTAGATCTACCCAGAAAATAAATAGGTCTGGACACAAATCCCACCTCTTCTGCTTACTAACTCTGGGATCTGGAATCAGCAATATCAGCTCTTTGCCTCAGTTTCCTTATCTGTAAAATAATGCTATGTTGCAAGGATACATGGAATAATGAATGCAAAATGCCTGGCAAAGGACACAGTGTCTAGCAGGCAACAGATAAGTGTTCACTCCCTCCTCCCAATGCATGTTAATGTTCTTATGTCTAGACAAATATCACACATACCCAGGAGCCCAATTTCAGTCCTATTTCATTGAGGGATCTTCATTGAAATCTCCTTTCCCATTGATCATTTTCCATTCCGAAGTTCTTATTTCACTGGCTTTGCCACTAACTTGGGCACATCGACTGCCACTGCTACTCATGTATTCAGACTCTGATGTCTTCAGGCATTTAGAAAATTCTGTCTCATCACTCCAAGTTCCTACTGTATGTAGCGTTGTTATAATACTCCATTTATTTATGAGTTACAGAGTGAATGAGAAAAACCCAGTACAATGATAAAGGCTGATGGCAACCTGTCTTTTTAGTAAAATTACAACCCAGTAGGTGTTGAGCACCTAAATTTTTGAAGCATTTCAATGGTGGTTGGCATGGAGGGACAGCGGGGTAAAGATATCAAAGGTGAAGAGTAACGTGAAAAGAAAGGTAGAATTACAAGAGTTACGAGAGGTCAGTTGGAAGGTCAAATGGGCTACATAGATCTATCACCCACTCAGATTTAGACAGGAGATTAGGCCTCATTACCAGCCATCATACTCTCTCCCACTCACATTAAAAAAACTCGAAGAACACCGATAAAGTAAATATTTCCTTTGATAGGCTCACTTTAGAGCAAAACTATATGTTCCCCTCTGTTTTCTATTTGTGTTTACTAGGTGTACCTCTTAATAATGTGGAATTTTTAATCAAAGAAAACACCATAATTTCAAGAGAAACATCAAAAGTGCTTGATTCAAAGTAATGTCCATTGCTAGCTACACATTTCCTCCATCTTTCAGGTAATTTGTGGATACTGTCCCAATAGAACTTTTCTTGTTTTGAGGCAAACCATTCAGAGACCCAATTTTCCACTTCTTTGTATGTTTTGAAGTGCTGCTCAGAAAGTGCATGTGCCATTGATCAGAACAAGTGGTAATTTGAAGGAACAAGGTCTGGTGAATAGAGCGGGTGGGTTAATACTTCCCAGGCAAGATCTTTTAACATGTCTTTAACTGGTTTTGAAGTGTGTGATGGTGCATCGTCATGAAGCAAAAATACTTTGCCTTGTCTTCTGGCACATTCTGGTCGTTTCACAATCAAAGTGTGGTTCAAATTGATTATTTGTGGTCGGTAGTGATCAGTGTTAATGGTTTCACCTGGTTTTAGAAGCTCATAATACACCACACCTTCCTGATCCCACCAAACGCAGAGCATTGTCTTCTTTCTGAAGTGATTTGGCCTTGCAGTCAATGTTGATGGTTGACCTGGATCAACACATGATTTTGTGCATTTGGGATTCTCAAAATAAATCCACTTTTTATTGCCAGTCACAATTCGATGCAAAAAAAAAAGACTTTCGTGCTGTTGAAGCATCATTTTACTGATGACTTTTTGGTTTCCCATTTGTTTTTCGTTCAGTTGATGTGGCACCCATTTTCCTTCCTTTAAAATCTTTCCTATTGCTTGTATATGATTGGAAATTGTTAGCTGAGCAACTTTAATTTTTCTGCAAGTTGTTTTTGAGTTTGATGCATCTTCATACAATAATGCTTGTCATTGTTGGTCTTCAAACTTTTTCGGTTGGCCTGGACATTCTTTGTCTTTCACATCGAAATCATTACTTTTAAAGCGTTTAAACCAGCGTTCACAAGTATCTTGAGATGGAGCATGTTCACCATAAGCTTCCCGAAGTATTCAGCAGCACTTTTCTTCAAAATAAAGTAATGAATTAAAACTTCCTGCAAATGCTCTTTTTTTGGCACGAAATTCGACATTTTTAAGCGTAAAAATATCTATGATGTTAACACCTTCAGCAAATTTGACATATGAAGTTTTGAAGCTTGTTGTCAGTATAACGAAATAGCATACATATCAAATAAAGATACTAGTATGTGTAAATTCATCTATTGAAAAAAAATCCACATTATTAACCGGTACACCTAGTATGTTTATATGGTGGAGGACACAGCTAACTTTCCATCCAAATTTATTCCCTCTTACTTCCACCATACTAATTTGTAGGTGGGTCTGTGGGCATCTAGCCAAGGGCTGCATTTCCAATCCTCCTCGGAGATGTTTGGCCAAGTTTTCACCAATAGATTATGAGTAGAAGTGATGTGTGCTGTCTCCAGGTTGGGACCCTCACAATAGTGAGTGAGCGTCTTCTGTATTTTTTCCTTTTTCTTAAGGCCAGTGATACTTGGATATAGCAGGGACCTAGCCTTGACCATACAATTCTAAGATTCTAAAGCAGTGATTCTCAACCTTGGCTGCACATTAGAATCACCTGGGAATCTTTTTAAAATCCTAATTTCTGGGCCTCATCCTCCAGAAATTCTTTTTTTTTTGTTATGGGGTGGGGCCACAACATTAGTAACAAAGAAACAGAATTTCTGGAGGATGAGGCCCAGAAATCAGGATTTTAAAAAGATTCCCTGCCGAAACCAGTTTGGCTCAGTGGATAGAGCGTCGGCCTGCGGACTGAAAGGTCACGGGTTCGATTCCGGTCAAGGGCATGTACCTGGGTTGCGGGCACTTCCCCAGTGGGGATGTGCAGGAGGCAGCTGATCGATGTTTCTCTCTCATCGATGTTTCTAACTTTCTATCTCTCTCTCTTCCTCTTTGTAAAAAATCAATAAAATATATTTTAAAAAATAAATAAATAAATAAATAAAATAAAAAGATTCCCAGGTGATTCTAATGTGCAGCCAAGGTTGAGAGCCACTGCCTAAGGCTTAAAGAATTGTAGCGCCATGATATAGATAGAATTCCAGCCTCTATCTATAGCATTTATATATATATATATATATGTATATGTATATGTATATGTATATGTATATGTATATGTATATGTATATGTATATGTATATGTATATGTATATGTATATGTATTATACACATTATAATACAGATTATGATATATATTATATTCAAATATTATATACTAGAGGCTCCATGCACATAATCCATGAAAGAGTAGGCCTTCCTTCCCCTGGCTGCTGGCACTGGCTTCTCTCTGGCACTGAGGATCTGGGCTTCCCTTGCAGCCCAGCTTCGTCCAGAAGGTTGTCCGGTCTAATTAGCATATTATGCTTTTATTATTATAGATTATGACGTGATATAATGGCATGTGATATCATAATACAATATATAATACATATATAATAGGCACTATATATATATTATATATACAGGGTATCCCCCCAAAATGTATACACACTGTAACAGCTGATAGCTCAATTTTTAAAATGAAATGTATTTTAATAAACATGTCTTTATGATGATTCAGAGTGTGCTTATATATTTTTGGGGATAACTTATATATCCCTTGGAATGTATTTTAAATACAAACATATAATAGTATATAATATATTGAAACTAACTTTTTTCCCTAGTAAAAAATATATATGTTTTAGAGATTTTCCCAAGTCAGATGTATATGCATTTGATATAGATGATGGACAGATAGAGTAATTCTAACTTATTTTTGAAATGTCACAGAGTATCAATGATCTATAGTCTACTTAACCAACTCTCTCCACCCAACTCCCAGATTACCTTATTGATTAGTTTTGTAATTGTTTTTGCTTTTAACCATTATTAATACTACTGACACGAACACCCTTGTACATGCTGTTTTGTCCACATTCAGTATTGCTGTAGTATAAATAGCTAACAATGGAATTGCTGAGTTAACTACTATGAACATTTAAGAATATAATTTATATTTTTAAATTGTCCTCCAAAGAGTCTCAGCCAATTTGTACTTCCATAGCATATATGAGAATGCATAAGTCCCTATCATACTGTCAATATTAACAATCTTTAATTTGTCCCAGTTAATGGAAAAATAGAGAAAAGAGATTATTACAGAAAGACTCAAAAAATCTAGAACCAGAAAGATGCAGGTAGCTGGAATCTAGTTAATAAGCTACCAAACCCATCAATAATCACACTTGGAAATTCTGAGTCAATTGGACTATTCCGAAGATCATAGCAATTGTCGGTCCCAATCCTGTAATTCCTAACACCCCATTGCTTTCCTCTTTCCTTCCTCCCAAATCAGCCAGGTTCACTACAAGTTACATGCTTCACTACATTCTTATACTATGAGATCCTCACATGGCAGGTTATCATAATAGCTTTATAATTTTGAGAATGAGCCTCAATGCATCAATGAGTTTGTCTTTACTTTTTAGTAATGTAACTAAGTTCTGATGAGGCCACTCAGATGCATTGTCTCAATAGCTGAAGCTCCACAGCCGCTGTGGGGGACAGGCAATCCATTCGGCCTCTGTGTTCCTCCAGGACTTTCGCAGCAGAAGGAGGAAGAACTTTCCCACCTCTCTCTCTGCCCCACCCCTCACATTCATTTTTAGGAAATCTGATAACCACTATTATAATAAGTATGTGCTAAATGCAGTTGACCCTTGAACAACATGAGCTTGAGCTGTGCAGGTCCACTTATACATGGATTTTTCCCCCTCAAAAAATGGACTATAAGTGTTTTTCTTTTCTTATTATTTCCTTAATAACATTTTCTTTCTTCTAGCTTACTTTATTGTAAAAATACAGTATATAATACATATGACATACAAAATATGGGTTAAGTGACTGTTACCAGTAAGGCTTCCAGTCAATAGTAGGTTATTAGTAGTTAAGTTTTGGGGAAGTCAAAAGTTATACATAGACTTTCAACTGTGTGGGACGTTGGCACCTGTAACGCTCACAATGTTCAAGAGCCAACTGTATTTACCAATATATTCTACTGTGCTAAATTCTTTAAACAAGACTATATTGGTGAATTATAGACAGAAGAGGATCTCTTAAATATGATACTTATCTCTGATTCCCCTCCTTCACAAACTATCGGCAACTTGAAGGCAGGTATGAGGTCTTCACTGCTGTACCTTCTATGCCAAAAAGAGATCTTGGAGTATATTGGGTCTCAATAAATACATTTGATGAATGAATTAAGGCAGGGATAGAGAAGGGGTAGAGACCTAGAGGTGAATCTCTAGAAGGAGTGCAAAGCAACTTTGACCTTCAAATAGTAACTATCATTCAACGGTGTTAGACAGAAAGGCCAAACAGAAACTCAGAGAAAGTCAGGGTCACAGAGAAGACTGTGGAGTGGGATGCCCTTTCCCATCAGAGAAAATGACTCTTGCCCTCTGAAGACCACTTATTTGTCTCTTCATCTAGTTTATGTTTAATTATTAAAATGAACCTACTATTTAAATGACAATAAGTCAGATCTACCTATGTATGCCTATCTATAAAGCATTTTCAGCTCCATGAAGTCAGACCTGATGCTTGGGGCCAAAGATCTAGAAATCTTCCATGGGCCTAGCCTTCCTCATTTTCTAGTATAGATAGTTATACTAATAAAAGGGTAATATGCTAATTAGACCAGACATCTTCCAGACATCCTTCCGGACATCCTTCCAGACAAAGCCACGGTGGCAGGGGCCAAGGCAGAGGTGGTTAGGGGTGACCACGCTGGCAGGGGAGGGCAGTTAGGGGTGACCAGGCAGGCAGGCAGAGTGGTTAGGAGCCAGCGGTTCCAGATTACGAGAGGGATGTCCTAGAATGGAGAGGGTGCAGGCTAGGCTGAGGGACCCTCCCCCTCATGCATGAATTTCATGCACCGGTTCTCTAGTATTAAAATATTCAAGTAGAATATTTGAATATATCATAGTCATCTCAAGTAATAACAGTTTTTTTCTTTTCAATAACTTTTGTAACTAACTACAAATTTAAATGATAAAGAAAAATTGATGGCATCATCTTTATTATCTTATTAAACCAAACTTCTATTAATGATGATTCACTGAAGTGCCCAAAATAGATATATTGAAAACTTCTATAGCATATTAATGTGTTAAGCATCATACCACAATTAGCTCCTGATATAATTTTGAGTTTCCTCTGGGGGGGTGGGAGGGAAATAGTGCCTCTGGATTCTTTTTATAAGCTTTCAGATACTCAAAGATATAAATCTTGCTCCATTCTCTTGTGTATATCTGATTTAAAGGTTAATAAGTAATTAGGAAGAACATTCATCCAAAAATTACCAATTAATATACCATCATTTTCATTAAAAATGCTATTAATTATATGGTGGACTGGCTAATAAAAAGTTACCTAGAGTAATTCTAAATATTTCAGGGAGAAAGAGAAATTAATCAAAATCAATCACTTTTAAAAATTATGATTTGGGTTTGAAAGACCAAACAAGGGAGGGTAAATGAGTGCCTCAGCTATTCAGTGTGGACAGAATCTGACAGGATCCCATGGTTTGTTCTATGTACTGAGTCATTATCATTAGAAAAACCTAACAAAATATCTTGGCAGATGTTTCATGTGGAAGTTTGTCAAATAACAGTTATTTGTTCTTACAATGTAAAGCAGCTCTTTATAAATGAGATCAAACTTTTAAACTATCCAGATATATTTTGTCAGTTTCCTAGGAGACTGGGAATAGAAAGTTATGATTACAATGTGTTATATCTTTGAACTTTTTTCTATACCTTAAATTATATATAGTTATACTAATAAAAGGGTAATATGCTAATTAGAATTCTAAAGTTGAAGAGTTCGTGACTAAACTTGTACCTTCACTCTAAGAAATCTACTAGATTTAACTTTATTTAACAGTTTTACAGATCCCCAAATTATTCTGTTCTCACCCTCTTATCCTGTTACCTCCTGCATAGACCAAGCATCTATTTCTACTGTGTGCATTATGGCTAATTCTACTGTGCAGCTGGCCACTGTTTGATAAAAATCAGATCTGTGCAAGTTGCAGCTCAACACCATCTTGATTTATAACAAACTATAATAGAAATACTTATCATTAATGAAATGAACCAAGTGTAGTGTTTGGAATTGTACAATCAACTCAAACAACAAACTGATTTTCCATTGCATCATAGATATTTACTGGTTGCTAGGCGACTAAATATTCCAACACTGACACAAGGGAAAAATTTCTCTTGCTAAGCTAAGATTGGCCATTTTAATAATTAGTTCTTCATGAGACTGTCTCTTAGTATCTTTGGCATAGAAAGAACCTTTTAAAGGACATAATTCAAATTATTTGCATTATTTGAGCAGTTCCTGAGATGGGAACTCTTACCCTTCCAGACATGTTTATATATTTTTCCTCATATTGAACAAATACCTGTCTATAGACCTCATACATTGGCTCCATTCTTTGCATAGAGCAAGTTAACTTCCTCTTCAACATATTAATTCTGAATATTTGGAGAAGGTTATCATGTCTCCTCAAAACTTTTTTCTCTCCAGAATAAACATATTCAGTTCATTTACATTCCCAGTATTTCATATCCTGGTTGCTCTCCCCTCCCAATGGCACCATAATATTTTAAACTGGCAATAACTTGGATTGATGGTGATTTTATGGTTTACAGTTAAGGCTAATGACTTCTAGGTTGTTGTGTTGTTGGATATGCAATTAAAATTGGCATAGGAATAAGAAGTCAAATGGTGTGGGACAGGTGTGTACTCTTCTTTATCCTGACTTAGAAAATGCTACCTGTGAAATAACATAGTTTTTGTGTCTTATTGGAACATTGGGAGACAAATGGAAACTTTAATAATACCTTCAGGGATGCTTAATAGATGTTATGAAGCATAAGAACAAACACTTTCAGATGTATGATGAAATCATTTAAGGTAATATTTTCTTTATTTAAAAAAATTTTATTTGAAAGAGAGAAAGGAATGGAGAGAGAGAGAGAGAGAGAGAGAGAGAGAGAGAGAGAGAGAGAGAGAGAGAGGTTGTTATTGCATTTATTTATTAATTCATTGGTTGATTTTTTTATGTACCCTGACCAGGGATCAAATCTGCAACCTTGACATATTGGGACCATGCTCTAACCAACTGAGCTACCCGGCTAGGCTAAACTAATATTTTTCTAAATTTGGCCATGCATATGAATTACTAGAGAGCTTCTAAAAATACAGATTCCTGGGATCCATAGCCAGACTTACTGAACAGGTGTCTTCAGAAGTCCCCAAGGGAAAAGCATTGGGGAGCCATGGAGATAGGTTATAAAACATGAAGATCAGTCATTCCTTTGAGCTCAATTCTACCTAGCCTATAAAGCTCCCTTATATTGCAGCCAATTATTCTCTCTGTTTTTTAATACAATCTCTTCCACTAATAATTAGTACCAAATAGTTTAGTACATAACCATTAATTTTGCATGACTTTTTGTCTCTCACTTATTTTTTAAATCCCTCAGAGCAAGACTGAGTCTTACATTTCTATGCCTCTCCCAAGGAATATGGCACAATATTGAACAGAGCCATTAAATGATTAATGAGGGGGTTTGGGAGAAGTTAGAGCCAAAGTGAAATAGACATGGGAGTCTAGCTGGGAAAGTTTAAGATTGGGGAGATTAAAGAAGTCTTTTCCTTTTGAAAGAAGTTTCTGCATTGAGCTTGTGGTCTGCTACCAGGTATAAGTGATAGAGTTCACAGTGGATGCTTCATCTCTCCTCTCCCATCAAATCTGATCTTTATAAATATGGCCAGCAGGTCTATTATTTCCTGTGTTTCTAGTACTTCTGGAACACCAGAGGTTAATAACTTCTATCTCTTTTGGTGCCATTCCATCATCTGATAACATCTTTAGTGAGGTTTCTGTAGGTCCCTGATCAAAGTTCCAAAATAAGAATGATAGATAGAACTGTTTAGTTTCAAAGACACAGACTATTTTAAAATTAATTTAAATAAAATTCAAAGAAATGATGTTTACGTGAGATTTAAAAATATGTATGCTCAGCTTCCTCTCCCTAGCGACTAGCCTCCTCGGAGTTTCTTCAGCCCAGGAACACAACTTGCTTTATAGCCAGGTGCAAACATTTCACACTGTAACCAAATGTCTGTGAAGTGTTTTCACATGCCTCATCTCATTGGCTCCTCACAGAAGTCCTGGAGTAGGTAGATAGGAAACTTGGTAGAATCCTATTTTCTTTTCATTAGCCAGAAAATGGAGATTTAGAAAGTTTAGAAACTTGACCCAATTCAAAAGAAGTAAGACCTTGAAAATGACTTCAGGTTTTCTCACTGTGCAGAATATAGTCAAACACTGCTACAGTTAAATATTTCACCCTTTTTTCTCCCTATGTAATCTATAATAATAATCTGCTTCATGTTGATATTTACTGTTGTGTTGCTGACAATTACCTGAAAGAGAAGTTGGAGTGCTTCCCTGGGCTGGAAAAAGTTTAGCTAAATCAGAAAGCAGGTCTAATTCAGCAAGTTTATTCTATATCTATAAAAGGTAAGCTGACTTGCGCATGCGTGATACATATATAGCTCTTGCTGGCGCCAATCGCACACATGTGTTTCCATCTGTCATTGGTGATCGTGAATTTGGTTGACACTTCCATTATGGAGAAAGGGCAAATAGCGATATTAAAATATTTCTTCTAATTCATTTCCTTTCAATGTGCATGGATCCGTATAATATATAATACAGTATAATGTATAATACAGTATAATGTATAATACAGTTGAAAATAAAAGAAATGATTCAATTTAGGATTGAAATGGAAATAAAAAATAGCCCTAGTATAATATATAATACAGTTGAAAATAAAAGAATAAAGCCCTGTCCAGCTAGCTCTATTGGTTAGAGCCGTGGTCGGCAAACCGTGGCTGGCGAGCCACATGCGGCTCTTTGGCCCCTTGAGTGTGGCTCTTCCACAAAATACCACTTGTGGGCACGCACATACAGTGCGATTGAAACTTCGTGGCCCATGCGCAGAAGTAGGTATTTTGTGGAAGAGCCACACTCAAGGGGGCAAAGAACCGCATGTGGCTCACGAACTGTGGTTTGCTGAGCCACAGTTTGCCGACCACTGGTTAGAGCATTGTCCCAATATGCCGAGATTGTGGGTTCAATCTTCAGTCAGGGCACATACAAGAATCAACTGATGAATGTATAAATAAGTGGAACAACAAATCGATGTTTCTCTCTCTCTTTTCCTCTCTCCCCCTTCCTCTCTCTCTAAAACCAATTTAAAGAATAAAAGAGAAAAGAAGATATATTTGTAAAGCACAAAGTAAAAAGCAGTGGTGGTACGATTATAATAAAAAATAATAACCTTGGACAAAAGCTTACTTGCATATTGGTACAAGGTATAACAATGAAAAAGCCATCAAAGTCATGAAACACTAAACACAAAGAACAGCATCAAAGTATGAAAAGCACAAACTGTTAGACATTCAAGGAATTACATGAGTAGTATTAAAATTTCATGCATTACTAAAACTGTCTGGTAGGTCAAGGAGACAAAAGTAAATAATTAAGGACATAAACTACATGAATTATTCAATGTTTGAATAAATATCTATGCATTGACATAATTTTGTACTTAAGAACAGGAAATGCATCTTCTCAAGCATCATGTACCATTTACATCATGTACCAAACACTGACCATATAATGGACCACAAAATATTTCAATGCACTTCTAAAGTAAAAATTACACAATTTTATTATCTTTATAATAAAAGATTACTGGAAATTAATATTGAAACTTTAAAGAAAAAAAATCCCAAATTACTTGGTTATTTAGAAATAGTCACATAAATAATAACTGAGTTAAGAAAATAGCAAATGTGAGAACATTATTGAGCAGAAAATATGAGATACAGCCAAAGCTGTTTTATGTAGTAGATTCACAGCCCTAAATGCTTTTGAAAGAAAAGAATTACAGAAAAAGAACTAAACATTATATATAGGAATTTAGATTAAATAACAAAAGAAATTAAGGAAAGCTGTAAAGAAAGAAAATAATAAAGACAGAAATACAAGAAACATAATAAGAAAAAAGAAATCTATCTTTTGTAGAACTGATAGCTAAGACCAAAAAAATGTTCTTGAAATAAAACACAAATCTCTGGCAAATCTGGCAAATTTAACCCGAGAAAAAATTAGAAGAGAAATAAATTATAAAGTATAAATAATTAATACATTTATTAAAATTAGCAAGAAGATCTAGACTTAGGGTAAAATAAATTATTATTTTAAAATAAATTATTAAATGTATAAATGATTAATACATTTATTAAAATTAGAAAGAATATTGAGACTTAGAGTAAAATAAATTACTTTGAGTGATTAAATTGAAAACTTTAGTGAAAGAGATAATTATCTCAGAAAAATGTAAGTCAATGTGAACTTCATGAGAAGAAAACCTGTAAACAAATAAAAAAGAAATTATACCATTTATCAAGAAGTTATTTTTACTTTAATTAGAGATTTTTAGAAATTTAGGGGACATACAGCTCTCTGAAAGATGTGGATCCTGGCAACATTTTCTACAGTGTAATGAAAGCAATAGGTAAGAATAATCTAGGTTTTAAAATTTAGGATTGAAATGGAAATAAAAAATAATTCTGAGAAACAAATTATCCAATAGAACTTTTTGTTTAAAACATCTAAGAAAAAGTTCATGAGATTTAAGCCAGTCTCAAGACTTGGCCAAGAAAAAAAAAATTAATAGAAGCTTCAATTACACAAGACAAGACATGTTTAGAAAGATTTCTATATTAGCAGTCTGATCTTACATTGCTGTATGTCTGCTCAGGTAATAAACCAAGTTCTCTCTGGAGCTTTGTTTTACACCCAGCTTCTGAGTGACCACAGAGAAAATAACCTTTGAGAACATTAAGAATAAAATAACCAGCAGCACACGAGGGCCTGGAGAAAGTACTCTTACTAGTAAGAGGAATTACGTTCCCCCATTCAAACAATCAGTTCTAGGTACCATTAAGGTAAGGAAGAACTGAGGCTAGGATGCATAGTAATCGTTTTTTTTACTACCCTGTCATGATGCACCTTTCCTAATAATTCTACCTCCAAAATATAATTTAAGTCTACACACCCCTTTCTAGTTCTGCTAACCCACCCCAGCCAGGTGGCATTAGCAATAATTTGGACCATGTAAATACTCTGAAATTGAGCTACTGTCCGGGTCTCCTCCTGCAACTCCTCCAGGCACAGTGGCCTTCTTACAAGGCAATTAGAGTATGTCATCCTCTTGCTTAAATCTACTAGTGAGCATAGAATTCAAACGCCTACACAGTTTCATCTTATTCATTGTCTCCTGGCCCTTTCCCCCCTAACTGATTGATCATGCTCTAGTCACCCTGGCTTCTTGTTTCCAGAAGTTGGCCAAGTGCCTCTATCTCAAGGCTTTAGCGCTCTCTTTTCCTGGGGAAGCTCTTCTCTCTTCACATGGCTGTCTTCTTTTCATCCTTCGGGTCGCTGCTCAGGAAGCAACTCCTTGGAGAAAGGATCCCAGGCCACCCTTTCTGTTTAAATTCTTCCCCAATCATATTGTTTTCTACCCAAGTACCTTGTTTATGTCCCTCTTAGCACTTCTCACAGCTTGGAAATAACTAATTTTTTAGTGTGTGTGTGTGTGGGTGCTGTTTCTACCCATTTGTTTGCTGTCACTCTCATTAGAGTGAAAATCCCATGGTCAGGAAAACTGTCTGCTTTTATAACATGCCGTGTTGCCAGTGCCTGGGTCAATGCCTGTGAATTAATAACAGTCCTGATAAATAGTGATTATTTGATTGGTTTGTTTTCTTGTTGTTTCCTTCCCCTCTGAGTTCCATGGGAATAAGGTTCCTGTGTCTTGTTTAAGCACTTAGTAGTGACTCGACGACTATTTGTAGAATAAATAAATGAATAAAGATATGGAAGTTCTCTAGGAAATGAAATTTCTTCCTCCTCAGTTTTATATACCGCTCAGAACATCTGGATCTACTAGAATTCTTTGTTAAGATGTCTGCTATCCCAATATTTTCCAGATATAACAGTTTCTGTTAACAACTGAGTGCCCAACGGGAATGCAAGGGAAGCGATCTGAATTAAAACTTCTCAAATGAGGCTGCTGATGATTAATTTTAGATCCTGAGCATCTGGGTCAGTGCTTAGTTTCATGACAGGTGTGGAAATGATATCTTTAGTGTCATTATTAACGATTTTACTAAAGGCTGGGAGCACTTGAAATACTCTTCCGAATGAGATTTGAGTAGTGGATCAGATGGGCATTTTTAAAAAGCTTATATGTACTGTATTCTGCTTTTCAACAGATAGGTTTTTAGATTAATATTGATTACTAATGTACCTTAGTATGCATATAATTTATTCAGCCAAAAATTATAAGCAATACTTTTTTAAGAATATGAAATGCTCCAGTAAGATGAAATATAAACACATGCCTAAAGTTGAATCTAGTCATTTTGTTTGGTTTTAACTTGGTTAAAACATCTGAGTCAAACCTCAGAGGGAAAGTAGGGGAGGGTGGGAGTAAGAGGGAGAGATCCACCAAAGGACTTGTATACATGCATATAAGCCCAACCAATGGACACAGACAATAGGGCAGCAAGGGCATGAGTTGGGGGGGGGGGAATTATGGGGGGAATGAGGTCACATATGTAATACCTTAATCAATAAAGAAATTAAAGATTGAAAAACAAAACAAAACTAAAAAAATCATCTGAGTCATTTTCCTTTCCTCTATCTCCTGGTGATATCTTCTCAGGGCTTAAGATACATTGTGGATAAGACCTCAGTCATAAGAAAATAGTCTCACCAGTCATATTCCCAAAATGCTGGTTGGTTCAGCAAGATTGTGAGGTAAGGTTGACCACAAATAAATATGTCAACATCCACTCACTTCCTGAAATCCAAAGGTGGGTGCTCACGGGGAGGATTTACTCTCCGACTATCAGTTTTATTCTTCTTGGTCACAACACTGCCGAGAAAGTAATGCACACTACACTATAATCTTTGAGCCAGAGGAAATTGAACCAAACCAAGTGGAAAGAATATGCTATTTAGTTTTAACAGGCCAATCCGTTGGAAAATTGTAACACAGGTGAAGTTTGTCATTGGTAAAGCTACCCAGAACAACCCCGGTCTTCCCAGCCAGGGTGAGCCCCCTGCTGTGGTTTGGGGACTTGCTCCTGGACACTGGAGATAATGTGAGAGGTCTCCTTCACCATCCACCAAAAGGAAAATTAGCTCAGTCCAGCGATTTTCAACCTTTTTCACCTCATGGCACACATACACTAATTACTAAAATTCTGAGCCACACCAAAAAATCTATTTTTTTTTTTTTGCCATCTGACAAAAAATAGGTATAATTTTGATTCACTCACACCCAATGGCTATTGTGTTGACTACTGTCATTTTTTAATTTGTCAACCTAAGGGAAAAGAGGCCAGTGCCTCTGACTAAATAGTCAGGTATTGCATGTTTTAAAAATTCTTGCATTATACCAGTGTGTCTGCCTCAGGCATGGGTTGAAAATCACTGGCTTAGTCAATGGATCAAGCTGTCATCGTCTGCTAAAAGGAAAAGGCTTGAAGAACTTCTAGGGTCCTCTCAGGTAACATGTGGACTCAACAATGACTTTCTAATGAGAAAGCTTTTCCTGTGTGTGTGACTCAAAGGAGTATGTCTGATGGTGAGGATTTCAGGCTAAATAGTTAGGATAGGCAGGGCCCTCTCTTTGAATTTTATGGAGCAGCAATATTTCTAAGAGGAATGGGAAACTGACACAGAGTTGCCCACTTTTTTTTTTTTCTGAGTAAGAACATGAAGGAAAAAAGAACAACGAAACTCATCTACTAAGACAATCATTTTAGAAAAGAAATATTATGATAATCAGAAAAAATAAGAAGGAAAGAGTCTTGGAATAAGGAAAAAACATTTACATTTGAAGAATTTACCTTCATGAAAAATAAACATTTCATGCAGTCTCAGTTATGCAAGATGAATACCTTCTGTTCTACAACATAGTCCCTATAGTTAACAATACCGTATTGTGCACTTAGAAGTTTGTTAAGAGGGTAGATCTCATATGAAGTGTTCTTACCACAATAAAAAACAAAACACAAAAATACAAAGGTATATCAGTGTCCTTATTTTACAGTAGATTAGTGAAAATATTGTCCAGCACCAGAATCCATCTATGGCCAGGCTGTTGGGAACTGCCGAGTTGCTCATGGTGGCCCAACAGCCATTACATGAATTTTAATAGCTCTTAGCTGACACTTGTCGGCGAGTCTCCATGTGACCTACTTATCAGGGCATCCAAAAATATGAAATGACCCAGAAACAACTTTGGGGTTGGAAACCAAAGAGCTTATTTATATAAAGCCTTTAACTGATTATATATATATATACTAGAGGCCTGGTGCACAAAAATTTGTGCACTCAGGGGGGAGGGGGGTCCCTCAGCCCGGCCTGTGCCCTCTCGCAGTCTGGGACCCCTCAGGAGATAACAACCTGCTGGCTTAAGCCTGCTCCTGGGTGGCAGAGGGCAGGCCCAATCCCTAGGTGCAGCCCCTGGTCGGGCTCAGAGCAGGGCCGATTGGGGAGTTGGGGCGCCGCCCCCTGTCATGCACAGAGCAGGGCGATCAGGAGGTTGTGATGACACCCTCAGTCACGCTCAGGGTAGGGCCGATTGGGGGGTTGGGGCGCTGCACCCTGTCACACACAGAGCCGCAGGGCGATCAGGCGGTTGGGGAGCTTCCCCCTGTCACAAACAGAGCAGGGTGGACAGGGAGGTTGTGGCCCCGCCCCCTGTCACACACAGAGCCACAGGGCGATCAGGGGGTTTGGGCGCTGCCCCTTGTCACGCTGATCCTGGTGCTGGGAGGCATATTACCCTTTTACTATATAGGGTAGAGGCCTGGTGCACGGGTGGGTGCCAGCTGGTTTGCCCTGAAGGGTGTCCTGGATCAGGGTGGGGGTCCCCACTGGGGTGCCTGGCCAGCCTGGGTGAGGGGATGATGGCTGTTTGCAGATGGTCACACACCCTTCAGGGTGGGGGTCCCCACTGGGGTGCCTGGCCAGTCTGGGTGAGGGGCTGAGGGCTGTTTTCAGGCTGGGGGTGACTGAAGCTCCCAACCGCTCCTTTTTTTCTTTTTTCTTTTTTTATTCTGGGCCAGCTTTAGCTTTGAGGCTTGGCTCCAGCTCTTAGGCCTCCGCTGCTGAAAGTAGGTTTCTGGCCTTTGCTTACAATGTTGCGATCCTGCTGGCTGAAGCCCGGCGACTAAAGCAGGTTTCTGGGGTTTTGTTTAGCTTCTATATTTGTTACATAGTTGCTTAGAGTTGCAGCTCAGAGGCCTGCAGCAGCAGGCGGGGAACGTTGGAGTCCTCTGTCACTGAAGCAAGCAAGCCTCATGTTAGTTTCAAGCTGCCTGGCTGCCGGCCGCCATCTTGGCTGGCAGTTAATTTGCATATTGCCCTGATTAGCCAATGGGAAGGGTAGTGGTCGTACGCCAATTACCATGTTTCTCTTTTATTAGATAGGATATATATATATATATATATATATATATCTGCCTATAGATTAATGGGAAAAAAATTGAACAGTAGGTAACCAGAATGGTGATTTGAATTTGTTGGAGCAGGGATATTTAAAAGTGTAGGATTTAAAGATATATTTATACACTTACAAATATGATTGAGCACCCAATAGCTGCCAGGTGCCTAGATAGAGCAATGAGATCCCTACCTTATAGCCTTAGCTTCTAGCAGTGGAGACAGACCAGGAAGACACGTGCAGCTAGATAACATCCCTTAAGGATACATTCTGAGGGTGCTTTAGTGGATAGATGGATGACATTTAAGTGAAATCCTGACTAAAGTAAAAAATTGAGTCTTCCAGTTATCTGAGGAATGAACATGCCAGGTGGAGGGAACAGCCCTTACAAAGGCCCCAAGGGGCAAAGAGGCCAATGTGATGGGAGAACCATGGTGAGGGGGAGCTTGGTCAACTTTTGGGGCTAGAAATTCAACATGTCACATGGGGCCTTAAATGAAATGAACATCTATTGGAAGATTTTGAGCAAGAGAATTATATGACATTTATGAGTCACTCTGTCTTCTGGGGTAGGGAGTAGCAAAAGTGAGAGCTACTGTAGGCTATTATCATAGTCCATATGAGACATGATAGTGGTTTGGGGCAGGGTAGTCATGAATATAGTGCTGAAAGTGCTTGGATTTAGGATATATTTTGAAGATAGAGAGAATGAGACTTGTTGATGGATTGGATATGGTGGTAATAGTAAGAAATTTAAGTTGGGTTCCAAAATGTTTTATATGATCAACTGAGTGCATGGTACCATCTGTAGAGAATAGGTACAATGGGAAAACTAGGTTAAAGGAGGAATCAAGAACTTATAAGTGGACATACTAAATTTGAGATATTACTTAAATGTCCAGAGAGAGGTGTCAGGTAGGCAAATGAATACACAAGTCTAGAATTCAGGGGAGAAATCAGGGATAGACATAGAAATTAAGAAATATTCAGCATGTAGAAAATGTTTACAGCCACTGGATTGGATAAGGTCATTCAATTAGGAAGTCTAGCTTTCTGGCAGATGGGCCAGAAAGTACAAAGGCTCTGAGGCAAGAACATGCTTTATGAGTTATAAGAAGAGTGAGGCATCCACTGAGGGTCTGAGGCAACATAGAGAAGATGTTCAAGGACCAAGCCTGGAGAGTCACCAGCATTTAGAGGTCAAGAGAAGGAAGGAGATTCCGGGAGGGGGAGAGAGAAGCAGTTGCCAATGAGGTAAGAGGAAAACTAGAGAGTGAATCACCAAAGCAATGTAAATGAAGTCTTTCAAGGATGATTAAGAGCAGAGTAAATCCACTCTGCTATTAATTATCTCTTCTGATGGAAGATGTATATGGTGTTCTATTCCCAGTGTTTAGCGACAGCTATTGCATGGTCAATATTTGTGTATTTCAGAGGTTAAATGTGGCAGTCTACAGGCTGAATCCATCCTATAGATAAGTTTTGTTTGAACTTCAGGTTTTAAAAATATTTTAATTTGTTGCCAAAATTTCAAAATTGGAAACTTCAAAACCACAATGAGATATCATGTCACACCTGTTAGAATGACTATTTAAAAAAATATAAGAAATAACATGTGTTGGAAATGATATGGAGAAAATGGAATCTTCATACATGGTTGATGAGAATGTAAATTGGTATAGTCATGACAAAAAACAGTATGGAGATTCCTTAAAAAGTTAAGAATTGCCCTGGCTGGTTTGGCTCAGTGGATGGAGTCTTGGCCTGTGGACTGAAGGGTTCTGGGCTCGATTCTGATCAAGGGCACATGCCCGAGTTGTGGGCTCGGTCCCCAGTTGGAGGCATGCAGAAGCAGCCGATTGGTGGTTCTCTCTCATCATTGATGTTTCTATCCCTCACCCTCTCCCTTCCTCTCTGAAATCAATGAAAAAATATATATATTTTTAAAAAGTTAAGAATAGAACTATCATATGATTCAGCTATTCTGCTTCTGGGCATTTATCTAAAGAATATGAAAAAAAACACTAATTAGAAAAGTTATCTGCATTCCTATTTCTTTATAGCACTATTTACAATAGTTAAGATAAGGAAACAATCTAAATGTCCATCAACAGATGAATAGATAAAAAAAATGTGGTGCATGTACACAGTGGAATATTACTCAGCTATAAAAACAGTAAAATATTGCTATTTGCAACAACATGGGTGGACCTTGAGGGTATTATGCTAAGACAAGTGAAATAAGTAAGACAGAAAAGAACAAAAACTATATGATATCACTCATATGTGGAAGGAATATAAAAGAAAAAAGAAACAAACAAATTAGACAAAACAAAACAAACTCATAGATATAGACAAAAAAATGGTGGCTATCAGAGGGGAAGAGGAGTGAGGGGAGGGAGAAATGGGTAAAAGAGGTCAAATGTATGATGGTGGGTAAAGTTGAAGGATTGGTGGTACATATGCTATAGTTCATACAGATATCAAATTATAATGTTGTACACCTTAAACTTACATAAGGTTAGTGACCAACATTACCTCAAAACAATTAATTAAACATTAAAAATTTAAAAGAAATTAAATAAACTGAGAAGCTTCACATCAAAATTTGTATCTGTTTTTTTTTTTAACCCCAAGATTTTCACAAGGCAGGCAACAGCTGTTTGTTGCTGGGTGGCAGCTGCCATCTTAGAAGGGTTATGTGCCCTTCAGTTAATTTCCGCAGTCTCCAGTGGTTGGTCCTGTATCTTGCCAACAGTAAGTGCTGAGTCACTCATTCATATTACTTGCTGATTCCTGCAGGTTTTGAGTTTGTACCTCTTGTTTGCTAAAGAGGGAATGAATGAATGAATGAATGAATGAATGAATGAATGAATGAACAAATGATTGAATGACTATTTACTGATGAGCCACTTGGAGCCCATAAAGATGGAATTATATAATATTATATTCAGGAAAGCCAGGGATCAAATATACATTTTTCAGGCCAGGGCTTTTACTTTAAATTGTTGCTTCCTAGTTTGTCATTATATTAAAAACATCCTAAAATACCCCCCCACCTCCACACACACAATTTGAATGAAAAAAGGATACTGACAAAATGCTATTTCCATTTCAGAACAAATAGAATAGTAAACAAATTCTTTAATATGATAAATGTGTCTTTCTCCCTGTGCTTTGGTGAGAAATGGTTTCCTAAGAACTTCTACACAGACTAACCAAAGCTAGCATCACCACCCAAGGCAAAGTGAGTAACAAACAAATGTAACTATTAAAGAATATAATTAAGGTTACATTTAATATTTCACTCCATAATTTTTTTTGGGGGGGAAATAAGTTTTACCATTTTTATCTGTGAGTTATTTTTTCTTACATACTTTAACCACAGAATATTATAATCATAGAAATGCCAGTTTATCATCATTCCTTCTTCTACTTAGTACCAAAGACTGGAGTTTTTTGTTGTTGTTTTGTTTTTAATCCTCACCTAAGGACATGTTTTCACTGATTTTATAGAGGCAGGGAGGGAGGAGAGAGAGATAGAAACATGGATGTGACTGAGAAACATTGATTGGTTGCCTCCCATATGCGCCCCAACGGGGGATCAAACCTGCAACCTGGGTATGTGTCCTGACTGGGAATCAAAGCCACAACCTTTTGGTGCACAGAGCGACACTCCAGCCAACTGAGGCACCTGCCAGCGCAAGACTGGATTTCTTTAAGCCTCCTCTCTTGCCAGCTCCAATGATGGCTAGTAGCCATTCAGGGCAGTGTGTAGAGATAGATTCTGAAATCCAATTTGGGCTCATTCAATTAGTCTACAGTGTTTAGATATTATTGTTATGGGTTGAATTATAGCTCCCATCCGCCCCCCCCCCAAAAAAAAGAGAGATATATTGAAGTCTTAACCTCCTGGCCCTCAGAATGTGACTTGATTAGGAAAGATGTGGTGTTAATCTTGGCTGTAGGCAAATTTGAGAAATAACCAAAAAGTATCTTTCATGACCCTCTGTTCTTCTTGTGCCCACTTTAATGTGTCAGGTTTCTCTTGCAGTCCATAGATAGCTTTTAGATACCAACATGAAACCCTTGCAATCTCAAGACTGCAGACTAGTCTGTAAGTATGGCCACTTTTCTGGGTAAAGATTCCATAGTGTTTATTAGTTTTTAAAGATGTTATACTTCCCTAGAACCAGAGAGAGAAGAGAAAACAACAACAAAAAACAAACTAAGAGTCCTTGGCATGGTGAACAGGATCACGTTAAGGTTTTGTGTCTGGGGAACAAGGCATAGGGTTGAAGTGGGGTGATGGCTTGGGGTGGGGACAGGATGAAGAGTTTGGATTTAGATGTGCTGAGCTGCAGGGGACAATAGACCATTCATACAGAGTTGTCAAGGAAAGGGCACACAGCAGAATGGGGCTGATCGGCACAGATGTGGGAATTGAATACGTGCGTGCAGACACACTTTTAGAACTGATCACTGAACCCGATCTAGGAAAAATCCAACACAGTCTTGGAGAGACTCCATGTTAGGGAGCAAGGGGAGGAAGAGGTAGCATTAGAGGTAAAATAGGAAGGAAGGTTGGAGTGGCAAAAGAGCCAGGAGCAGGGAGGGGAAGAGGGGACGGGCAGGAGAGAACTCCAAGGAGAGGCTGACCGGGCTTACAAAACAAAATGGAGATGTGCGAGGGAATGGTGAATGGTGATGCAGAAAAGATTTGGGTCTGAGGTTCACTGATGATCATCAATAAGTCCATTTTGAAAAGCTGTGGGGATGCATTCTTCGGATGGTGATTACTGCATTTCCGCTAGGTGCCAGAAGCCATGCTAGGTGCTGGGGAACAAAGATGAAGGGGACACAGTCCTGTCTTTGGGAGGCTTACAGGCTTGCACTGGGACACTTACTTAGAGGAGAAAACTGGTGCACGGAAGTCTGCATAGTGTTGAGGGAGGGCATGAAGGAGATGTGGTTCATTGACGGGGAGGGTCCAAGTCAGATGATAGGGAAGTGGACTTCTCATGCAGGAAGTAATAATTGGTAGATCCAAGAATCCTTAAACTATGAAGCTGTCCTACATTTTATTACATCATAACATGACATCACATATGATTTCAGAATCACATGGGAAAACACACACACACACACACACACACACACACACCAGCACACACACCAGTACACACACACACACACACCAGCACACACGCACACATCTTGGACAAAAGCACTTAAGTGACTGAGGCCTAGTCAGTGATGGTATAATATTTGTATACAGATACAAACAGAAATAAATACATATGCCTTGCTTTCTCTTGAAGTTTCTATTTTAAATATTTAATATTTAATTTTCTGAACAGGTTTATTCCTGGGGGCTTCTAATTTACAAGATTTCTTTAAAAAATATTCTAATATGCTAAACTTGTTAAAGTGAATATAATTAAGGTATGAGGAGTTTTAGAATTATTTACACCAATTATTTATTCTGTAAGAGGGGTTAGGAGGAGGGAAATGATGGTGCCAGATTTGAAGTCACAGTCCTCAGATCAGATCCCTTCTCCATCATTTATGAGTTACATGTGAGTTACTTACATTTTTGAACCTCTATAATGGCTGATTATATAATAGTTACCTTACATAAATTTTGGAATAAATAGATAACACATGAAAAGATCCTGGCAGATCGTAGGCATTGTATTACTACAGTGATTTCTACTGATAATAAAATAATTGTCTGAGATGATATTTTTGAATCAGGCCAAAATTAGCATATAATTTAGAAAATATTCAAGTAATTTTTACAAAAAGAATTAACCTCTATTTAAGAACTCAGGAACACAAATTAAGGTCAAGGACATATTCTGATATCTTTTTTTGATATGTTATTAAGGACTGTCCAAAATGGTCACATACCTACCACTTTTAATTTTAAAATTTTCATCTATAAATAAGAAGACTAAAATTTTATTTGCCAACAGCCAACTGACAGCCAGCATCCCTTAGGTAAATGAGCAGGATCTACTTTTTTACACTTTTGAAATTTAGAAAGAATTGGAGAATTAAAAAACGTAGTTTCTGTATCACATGTAGCTTCAGAAAAATGAAATCATTTACTTGTCAACTTTCCAATGTTGCATTATACTTCCCGTATCTCCGATCCCTGCACAGAGCTTCCTGATTTTAAAATCTGTTGGGATACTGATGTACAGGTGTTGCACTGCACAACTCCAGGGGTGCCAATCACATAGGCTACGATGAGAAATGCATTGCTAGTATGCAGTGCACCCCTGTACAGCCATAGGCAGCAGCTCTATTTGCGAGGCTTGAATACTTTCCTGATGAACATGCCCTATGACACAACAAACACTGACTGAGCATCTGCTATGTACAAGATGCTGTCCTAGGCTCTGGGGATACCACAGTGATAAAAAAAAAAGGTTATGATCCCCATCTACATGGAGTTTTTATTCTGGCAGAGTGGAGAAGGGAGACCAATAGAGAACAAACCCAAATGTGTGAGTAGGAGAACGGGAAAGCAAGGTGATGAGGAAATGGGATCCCAGCAATGAGAGAATTGCTGTTGGAAATAAGGCTGGCAGAAAGCCCTCACTGTTGGCATTTTTGATCAGAAGGGAATGAGAGGACAGCTTTCATATCATTGAGGCAAGAATATACTTGACAGAGCAAAGAGCAAGTGCACACACCCAAGGTCAGCGGCCTACTCAGTACATCTGGGGACAGCGGAGAAGTGGCAGAACTGGAGTGGCCGGATGAGGGTACAGTGGTAGGTCTGAAGCCGGTGACTGAGGGTGGGAAGCAGATCTCCTGGACCCTAGATAGCTTTTGTAAGGATTGAAAGATCTTTACTCAGGGCAAGATGGGATTCCACTGGAGGCCTTGTATAGAGGAGTGACATCATCTGACTTAGGCATGAAAAGAATCACATTGTCTTTGTACTGGTTTTTATCCTGAAAGATAATGTAAGGTCTAAACAATTTTCTCAAAGACTCTAGGAGTGTTTTGTTTTTGCAAAAATTAGCAACATACTTTTAAAAATGGTTCTTTTGAAGCTAAATGCAAATTCAGATGTTGGAGCAAATATATTAAATGCCGATGAAAGTGATAAATGCCAAAACTTTAATCTCAGTGTGTTAAAGCTGCTTCACTTATTCCTCTCTGAAGGTTTCAATTTGCAAAGAAATTCACATGCGTTTCTATCATTTACAGGAGGCAGAACCTGAAAAGAAAAATCTCACACTGAGAGGGCAACTGTTTTATGGACATAAACGAGTAGAGATGGTGGTCAAGGCCTCTGCTCGGAGATGTTTGTTGCTTTGAAGCAATTGGTATTTTGTTAAGTTAACCTGACTGTGGAATACAGTGTTCCAGGATGTGCTGGCCTTCCAGAAAAGACAGAAGCTATTCCACTGTTCATAATAATACCGTACCAACAACAAAATCACAAATTCTTGCATGCTTAGTAGTTTCACATAAAACGCAACAAGGTAAGCATTGTGAATAAAATACAAATGCCACAGCAACAGCTCTGCTATATTTCCTGAAACACCTTTTATAAAAGCACTTATATATGTAAAACTCTCTTTTCCAAGAGTTCAGCAAATCTCTTTTCCAAACATCCACACATTTGTTTAGTATGCATTTATGGAAGTGTACTCCTGTATACAAATAACTTGTCACAAAAACAAAACAAAACAAAACAAAAAGGAATATCTCAGCCTCACAACTGACTTGTCTCTATATGGATAGGTCAACACCGATTCCTTGTGCCTATTTTTAGGGATAAAAATACCTCCCAGTGTTTGCAGAAAATATCATTTCAATAACAATAAAAATGATGCCTGCCTCAAACGTTGTCGCTTTTAATGTCATGACTAATTTGTGTCACTGAGGTATTAGCACTCACACAGTAGTTTTGTGAGTTTGGACACATGAAGAGTTGGATGCTTTAAGAAGTGGACATTTTAAGACTCTTGCCTGGATAGCCAGTCATAAAATCAGTACCTGTACTGTGATACTTTAGTAAGAAGGGAAGGAAACGAACATTGCCAGTCCCCACCATGTCCGGCCCTGCGCTGGGCATCTGGCATGTCTTAGACCAGTTAGCCTTTGAAGTAATCTCATGAAGTAGGAATTATTATATCAATTTTAAATAGGAGGAGGATGAAGTCAAGGAGGTAAAATAATGTGTCCCAGCCAGGGTTCTTCAAGCCCGGCCTGTCTGACTACAATGCCCCTGCCCTTTTCTCTATTGCAGGCTGCTGCTACTGGCCAACACTGTCTTTTTAACATTTCAATGAAATAAAATCAAATAGCTCAATTATTGTCAGCATCGTCACTCTTTTTTTAGCTACTGATTTTTGAGTGAGTGTTTTATTTACCAGTCTCAGTCGTAAGGACTTGCAATCCTTACAACCACCTTGCAGAGTGAATACGCCTGCACCGTGCTGGACACTGTGCGCCCTTCAGTCAGTTTTACAGGCGACTGTCCTCTTTTACTGATGAGACAACAAAGATAAGACGTGATAAACGACACACCCACGGCTGGGAAGGGGTTGAGCAGGCATTTAGATTCTGGCCCTACTCCTGTGCCTGTGGGCTCTTTTCACATTCTTTATAGTTTGACAACTTAAAAAAATATATAACACACACTCAAATTAAATAAGCTGAACATTTACAATTCTAAAAGGGAACCGATGATTTAAGGCAATATGTAGCTAGGCGTCAACACTGGAAAACGGTTCTATTAGACACTTCTGAAAATGATTTTTTTAAAAAAAGATCCAATTTATTATTTGTTTTATTTATTTATTTATTTATTTATTTATTTATTTATTTATTTATTTATTTTTAAATCTT
Source organism: Myotis myotis (assembly GCF_014108235.1). NCBI lineage: Eukaryota > Metazoa > Chordata > Mammalia > Chiroptera > Vespertilionidae > Myotis > Myotis myotis. The sequence goes on from NW_023416335.1 coordinate 39,605,887, forward strand.
TATTGTTGAAAGTATTACAGATGTCCCCTTTTTTCACCATTGACCCCTTCTAGCCCAGTCCCTTCCCCCACCCCAGGCCTCACCACACTATTGTTTGTGTCCATGGGTTATGCATACAAGTTTTTGGTTGATCTCTCCCCTTCCACCAACCCATCCCTGGCTTCCCTCTGAGATCTGATAGTCTGTTCCATGCTTCTATGTCTCTGGATCTATTTTGTTCAACAGTTTATTTTGTTCATTAGATTCCACATATAAGTGAGATCATGTGATACTCGTCTTTCTCTGACTGGCTTATTTCACTTAGCATAGTACTCTTCAGATCCCTCCATGCTGTTTCAAAGGGTAAAGTTACTTTTCATTTGAACAGTGCTCAACATTCTCATGGCTTGGTTTATGTTTTTACAGTAAATATAACTGTTCTTGGTTACTTTCTCCATGGGTTGGAATCCTTAAACAATTATGGCCCTGGAGAATCCATAGTGAGGTAATGAATTGTAAAGATCTGTTGTCTTGTTGATAGTCAAGAAACATGTACCTTAATAGGTCAGGAATTTTTCACTAATTAGTTTAAAAAATCAAAAGTTTTAAGAAACTAGCTAAAATGTTAGTTTAATAGTTAATATTGGAGAAAGCTTGGATAAACAAAATGAAGGAATTAGGGATAATCTGGAAAATGAATTTCTTTTTTAAAAAAAGATATGCTTTTACTGATTTCAGAGAGGAAGGGAGAGGGAGATAGAGATAGAAACATAAACAATGAGAGAGAATCATTGATTGGCTGCCTCCTGCATGCCCCCCACTGGGGGTTGAGCCCACAACCTGGGTATGTGCCCTGACCAGGAATCGAACTGTGACCTGCTGGCTGCCCATTGAACCATGCTAGCTGGGCTGGAAAATGAATTTCTCATTGCTGACCTCTTTGGTATGTGGAAGTTCTTGTTATCTAGTTTTTAATCTACACTGCCTTTTATAGTGACTGCTTCTACTGGTGATGATCACAGAAGCAAATGCATACTTCGTTTTCTTTTTTGACTATAAAAGCAAAATAAAAACTAACATAAGAATTGCTTATACTGTTACAGTTTATATGAATTATAATTTGTCCATCTATTCATTTATGTGTAGACAAAATGATTCATAATTTTAAAGTCCAATCTAATATTTTTAATGATTAAAGATGAATAAAATAGGGATAGTTAGTGAGGTAAATAGTATATCTATTTTTTAAAATTTTAACCCTTAAAAGACTTCTTTTGGGATATCAATGTAGTCTTCTGTTTTTAGTGTATAGATAAATTTACCCTTTAATGCATACTAAAATAAATGATTTAAAATCTTTTATTTTAATTTTGACTTAAAAGTTTTATAAAACACTTTTTTTTTTACTTTAAGATGAAAATTTCCCCAAATAACTTATCCAGTCCCTTCAAACCCAAGAATAGGCTAAGAACACTACTTTGTAAACTCATACACAGTAATTTCCCAAGTCATTTATCAAGAGCATGAACCAACATTTTTTTAACTGCTTGGTAATCTTATTTAAATAAAGTTGTGCAGAGATGTCAATATTAAGCTCTTTTTTAGCTATAGATCTTACTTATTTCCATTGTAAACAAGATCTGATAATGTTAGGACTGTCATAGACAATCTGAGTTTCATAGAATCCACAATTTTAGGGCAAAATAAACCTCAAAGAATTATGGGCTAAGTCTCCCCATTTCCTTCTATTAGATTTATTATTATTATTTTCCCATTTCTTTAAGTCTAAACTCTACCCAACTCAGTATACAACTCAAGTGCACAGCCTTCAAAAACATTTCTTGAAACAGTCAGCTGTTAGGAGAAGCCAGCTCTCTCCTCTATCGACCCCCATAGAAGATGTCTCTGTATTCTCCCTTTAAGGCATGTGCCCCTTTCTGTCTTGAGTTATAGTTGTTTGCTGATGTGCTTGCTGCATTTTTTCTACCAGTGAACTCATCAAGGAAGCCATCTTGAATCACATTAGTTTCTTCTATGATGTGTTATGTGTTAACTTTCACATAATTGGTTCTCAAGGAGTATTGAGGGTGTACTCAACAATTTGTTAGGCATGTCAAATTGTCAAAGAGAATGAAAATCATATTCAGAAGTATTTTAGGAAGTCCTTGGTCAAGAAAGAAAGCCCCAAGTGCCCATCAGCAGATGAGTGGATTAAAAAACTGTGGTACATCTACACAATAGAATACTATGCTGCGGTAAAAAAAAAAAAAAGAAGAAGAAGGAATTCTTACCATTTGCAACAGCATGGAGAGTGTTATGCTAAGCAAAATAAGCCAGACAGAGAAAGATAAGTATCACATGATCTCACTCATTTATGGAATATAATGAACAACATAAACTGATCCAGAGACAGAGAAGCATTGATCAGATCGTCAAACCTCAGAGGGAAGGTAGGGGAGGGTGGGGATAAGGGGGAGAGATCAACCAAAGGACTTGTATGCATGCATATAAGCCTAACCAATAGACACAGACAACAGGGGGGTGAGAGCATGAGTGGGGGGGGGGTGAGAGGGAATGGGACAATAAGGACACATATGTAATACCTTAATCAATAAAGAAAAAAAAAGAAAGCCACAGGAGTAGAAAATTCTTCAAGAGGTGAATCAGATAACTGGCACACATAAGTGACACATTCAGTTTCTTCACCTGTACATAACCTCCAGAAGATCAAACATTAATAAAATATTTATCTTTAGTTGTCACAAGCCAGACTTTGATTTAAAACTCGGGTACATGAATGTCATGCCATACCAAAAACATAGCATCATGTATTTTTAAATTAAACATGGATCTGTAAAAAATTTATCTATGCCTCATATGAAAAAAAATGAATGAAAATCTCCCAATAGTCACCACAAATAAGAAAACAGAATCTAAAAACAATTGTTCAACTTCTGTAAAAGTACAATGAAAAACATTTCATTTGAAAGTTCAGTATGGCGTTGCTATGACATTCAATGCACTGTCTTACCTTTAGGGAATCGAAGCAGGCGATTACTCTTCCATTTTCAACCTGGCAACTTTTGGGGGGGTGAGCAAATTTGCACTCCTCGTCGGAGCGTGAGCAGGTTCCTCGTTGGAACTGTCTGCAGACTTCTAATGTCAGCCATTTAGTGTCTCTGACTGGGGCAACATTCAAAGCCATGGCAAGCAAGTAATTTGGATTCTGTTCGTTTCTGTTAAGTGATTAAATCAACCCAAGTTCCAATGATGCAAAATTATTGTTGTGAAAAACCCCACATGTAAGTCTGAAGGTTAAGTGATAAATTGCTTAATGAAGTCCAATCCAAGGAACAGCGTGAGAAGAGAACGTATTGGCAAGCAGTCACTCATCAATCAATGTGCCCCACCTGAAGACTGCAGGCCGAAACAAAAGCATGCTCAGTGTCATCTCTGGCTGTCAGTGTCCCAGTCTCCTGATTGTGTTGCAGACACTCTGTTTCTAATAAGGAACTTCAATATCACAGCACTCCTTGGGAGAATATATCCAGTTCGAAGCTCACAGCTATCGATGGTGCTGGAGAAGAAGCCACTTAGATGTTCAGCTCTTAGCAGGATTTCTGTTTCCTCCCACCTTTATAAACTCTGAAAACAAGTAGTTGGTAAAGTCAGACAACTGAGGTATCTTCATCCACTTGTAAGGTCGACGTAACGTGTATTGGACAGGAAAACAAGACTTGAAAACACAGGAGCTCCCTGGCTGCAGTTTCCAGCCAAAGTGACTTCCCACAGGCACTTTTAAATCATGGACCTGAAAAACATCAATAAAATATCAACTGTCACCCAAACTCAAGGGAATCGACACTTGAACAAACTCTTTAGCTCTTATCTAGAATTTGCAAAAATGCAACTGAGTGCTTTGAGCTTATTCTCAACTACAACCGTATTGCAGAGACGATCCAGGCAGCAGTCCAAAAGTTAGGAACGACTCGAAGAGATGAGTGTGGCAGACACAATAATTAGGCATTCAGAAACAATTCAATCTAATGGGCTTAATCGCTAAAACAGTGCAATAGAATTGTGGCTTCCAATTAATTTCACATTTGGGCCATTGATTTTATTATTGAAAATGTTACAAACAACTATCTGGGATGTGTCTCTCCTTATATAATAAGGATATTGTCATTTTTGGATGAAATGTGGGCCCCTCCTTTATATCCTTTCTAGTTTATGGAGATTTGAACTTAGAGCTGAATAGGTAGAAGTTTCCTGATATTTATTCTCATACTTTTCTGTCTACTGTTATTACTTCCTTAAGGTTAGTATCCCATTCTGTGCTAAGAGCACTTGAGAATAAGGAGTGTTTGTAGTTTTCAATTCTGTATCCTAGAGCCTTAGTTCACAGCTATTAGGTCCTCAAAAAATATTTATTTTGATGCCTGGCCAGCATGGTCAGTGGTGAGCATTGACCTACGAACCAGGAGGTCATGGTTTGATTCCTGGTCAGGGCACATGCTTGGGTTGCAGGCTTGATCCCCAGTGTGGGGTGTGCAGGAGGCAGCTGATCAACGATTCTCTCTCATCATTGATGTTTCTATTTCTCCCTTTCCCTTCCTCTCTGAAATCAATAAAAAATATTATTTTTTAAAGTAATTATTGATGATTTAAGTGCTGATTGACTCACTGACTGAAGGCATGCAAGTTAGTTTTAGGTTAGCTCAGTTTAGACTTCAGTCTAAATCTAAAATGGCTCTGTTAGTGCGGAATCTCAGAGGGAGAGTGGGTAGGTGGGAGGTACTCAATCAAAGACCTTGAATGCATATATGCATTACCCATAGACACAGACAATAGGGCTCTAAAGGCCTGGATGGGGGGGTTGGGCTCAAAGGGGTCAATGGGGGAAACAAGGGGATATATGCAATACTTTCAACAATAAAGAATTATTAAAAAATAAAAATAAAAATGGCTCTGTTCTGTGGAATGCTGGAATTAAACATCTTCAACAGAAATATAATTAGTAAATTCAGATTTCTAAAATCAGCCTATTTCATTTCTTTTACTATTTTCAAGGATTGTGAAATTATTAAAACATTGACACTTTAACATTATTGGGGTCAAGCATGAATAAAGGGCTAAATATCAGAAGTTGATCATTTTCACAAATTGTATATGTCACAAGCAACCTTAAATACTTGCCTAGCCTTGATGTTCTTCCAAAAATTGTATAACTAAAAACTTAATGGAGACTAGAAGCATATTATTTAAAATCAGCATGTTCCAAATAAGTTCAGAGAACAATAATCCGTAAGTGGTTTGTCAGTGCTCCCTAAAAAAGTAGGCCCCACAATCAGTTAAGTTTAGTTAACTCCAGGTAAGCCAACCTGAACAGGCTTCCATGCAATAGGGCTTTTTCTCTCCTGGCCTTGAATGACTCTCTAATAGGGAAGAGAAGCAATGGTGTCTCTCAGACTTATCTGATCATGGGAACATTTATTTAGCAGGACATCTCGTGGGATGAGTGGAAAGGGCTACTTCATCCCAAGATTTCTTTTACTTATTAGTAGAAGTGTTTGAATGAGTTTTAATTGGATGGGCATTTAAGGGAATTGGCAACCTTGAAAGCTATGAGACATACCTCACTTTAATTGTAAAATATTTGAGGGGACAGGCAGGCTCCTGCTTGTCTGATTGGCAGCATTGTGTTCCCAGCAGCTAACATCAAATAGCTTAACTTAGGGCATTTAAGAAGATGAGTTTAATAACCAAATTTACTCTGGGTCAGGTTTCACAGACCAGCCTGGACCTGCACCCTCATTACCTCAACCCCCACCTCTTACCCCCTTGGAGAACAAAGGATGAGGGGAGCGAGGGAAGAGGAGCCCTTTCTGTGTGTGTATTCAGTGGAGCTGAGACACTAGCCATAAGGAGATGTAAAATGATGGCTTGCACACCTCTAATTTATATTTTTGAAATATTTATGGAGCCCATGAATCCTATGGACCAAGGTCCAATGGAGTTACAGGACAACAAAGACACAGGAACGCTCATTCTCAAAGGTAGAAGCATAGTCTCTGCCCAGGCTTCCCTTGTAGGAAAAGAAACAGGCAAACATGTATTTATGCAGCGATGGTGAACAAATAATTACTCAAAGTATTTCGTTAATTTTTAGTATGTTTTTTTAAACTGATTTTAGAGAGAGAGAGAGGAAGAAGGAGAGAGAGAGAGAGATAGAAACATCGATGAGAGAGAAACATCTATCGGCTGTCTCCCACATGCCCCCACTGGGGATAGAGCCTGCAACCCAGGCATGTGCTCTGACCAGGAATTGAACTGGGGATGATGTTCAATCCACTTGAGTATTCAGCCACACCGGCCTGGCATCTTAAAACAGGAACAATGCCTTCAACCCAGTCCCATGAATGGGGTACACTTTTTCTTAGATAACAAGACAAATATTTTTTCTGGGAGACAGTTGACCATTTCTACTTACGAGGAAAGTCCAACCAGAATTTAGATGGCCAGACTCTATCAAGATGAACTTGCTTTTAAAAGCAGAGGAGCCAAGCTTTCTGATGGCCAGAGTCCTGTGTATGTCAAAGATGTTCCAGAAGGAAAGGAAGGGGTGTCATATTGCACCTAAACATATTGCTATCCTAACCTCCCGTAAATCCACTCTTTCTCCCAGATTGTTCTCTGTTTCTAGCCTAAAGGCTATAGAGCTACTTTTATCAAAGATACCACCTCTCTTGGGCCTTCACAACCTCCATGTTCTGGAGGGTATAGGCAGGCAGCTGTGGGAACGAGGAAGTGAGAGCAGATCTGAATTAGGTTAGAGGAGGCCACTAAAGGAGATGGGTACTGACAGGTAAGGATGGAGACCAACTTTTAACATGGCCACCAAAGGACAAGATTAAACTGTACGAACACATAAACCAAAATACAGACTGCAAGTTCCTGGGAGGAAGGGTGACATGTCAGGGTTTTACTCTCTAAAATAGAAGCCACTAGCCACGTGTGGCCATTGAACACATGAAATGTGACCAAGTGCCACAGAGGAACTAAATTTAAACATTTTATGTATTCTTAATTATTGTAAATTTCACTTAAAACTGATCCTCAATGTAGTTATTGGAAGAGTTTTAAGTGTTCTTGGACTGACTTGAGTACATGAATCTACTTTTCAGTTGTACATTTTATGAGGTCTAAATACAGATCAACTATTTCCAATCAAAATTCAGTAACCAAGTTGAGATGGGTATAAAATCAGTGTGTATTTTAAAATACACAGTAATTTCAACAACTCAGTGTGAAACAAAAAGAACGTGAAAACATCTAATTAATATTATTTAACAGTTATTAAGGGTGAACTGATAATATTTTAACAAATTGCAATAAACATTATTATTAAAATTAAACTCACTTGCTTCTTTTCAGTGCCTTAAAATTCAGAATTATCTATGTAGCTCACATTATATTTCTCTTGATGGCACTGTCTTAGGGCAGTGATGGCGAACCTTTTGAGCTCGGCGTGTCAGCATTTTGAAAAACCCTAACTTAACTCTGGTGCCGTGTCACATATAGAAATTTTTTGATATTTGCAACCATAGTAAAACAAAGACTTCTATTTTTGATATTTATCTTATATATTTAAATGCCATTTAACAAAGAAAGATCAACCAAAAAAATGAGTTCGCGTGTCATAGGTTCGCCATCACTGTCTTAGGGGCTTGTGCATTTCTTCTATCAGCCAACATAGAATTCTCTGGATTGGTGGAAAGTACCCCGTCCTCACAGCCAGCATTTCTAGCTCTCCTTTTGCCAAGGATCCTTCACATGACCTTGGGTAAGTCGATTTCTCTGCGATCCAGTTTCTTCATCTGTAAAATGTTTATAATAGTTCCTGTCTACATTACAAGGTTGCTGCCATGAAGGACAGATTATAGAGGAAACATAAAAGACTTTGTAAACAGTAAAGTGCTACCCAAATGCAAGGTGATGAAAGGAGGAGTTGCTCTATAAATATTTATTGAATAAATCCACTTCCAGGCTTTCTCCCCCGTCAGTATGTCAATGACCAGGTGGATCAGCTCCAGCCATAGATTCTAAAAGCAGGACAGTGCCTCAGAGATCAAAGAGCTGACTGTGAGGTCCACTTGGGGCCACTTATCTGGAGCATCCCTCATTTCTCAAACCATCATATTTTGCAGCCAAAAGGAACCCACAGAGAAATTTCTCCAAGTACAAAACCCACAGTGTCACTACAAAGGCCTGAAGCCTGCTTTCTTTCTCCAGCTTCTACTAACCCAGAAATGAATGAAATATTTTTACGGCCCAAGAAATTACTCTGGGCGTGATGTATAGCCTGAATACACAGGTAGCATCGACCAAGAGCCTTCTTAGTTTAAATACATTCCTCAGTGCCCTGCGTGAGTGGGGAAGAACAGGCAGCATTTTCTAGTTCATCTGCCCAGAGAAATGTATAAATACAGATACATTTCTAATGCTCACCAAGTTCTCAAATATGCCAGCACTGGCCCTGATTACATGCAAGGCACCGTCTATCTTTCCTAGAAGTTTCTGGACTGAACTGGGAAGCAGGGTCTCCTGCTCACATTATTTTCTACTTTTTTTCTTTCGTTTTCTCACTTCTTTTTGACATGTGCTTCAGTGTTACTTCCAACATCCCAGTCAATCCCACTCCCATTGGCTCCTTCCAGTGTGGAACCTAGAATTTTGAAGTGGTTGTTCCCAGTTGTTCCTCTGGCCTTGTTTCTTTGTTGGCATTCCCTTTCCTCATCCTCCTTAGGCATTCAGCAACTTCCTGCTGTCTCCCTCTCCTGTCTTTCTAGCCCCTCACAGAGGAGGAGAAGGTCTTTCCCTTGAAGGATCAGCTGAGTCACCAGGCTGCCAAGGCCTTACCAACCTGCACCCTGCAGTGATGCTTCTGCCTGACTCCCTTCATTTTCTTTTGATGATCACCTTGTGAGCCATCTTTCCACACTGTCTGATAATCATTTTTTAAATATATTTTTATTGATTTCAGAGAGGAAGGGAGAGGGAGAGAGAGATAGAAACATCAATGATGACAGAGAATCATTGATCAACTGCCTCTTGCACACCCCCTACTGTGGATCAACCCCACACCCAGTCATGTGCCCTGGACAGGGAATCAAACCATGACCTCCTGGTTCAGAGATCAACACTCAACCATGAGCCACACCAGCTGGGCTGTCTGGTAATTATTTTTAAGTAGATATCTTTATTCTCTAATTCATAAGAACTGTAAATATTGATTTTCAAATCTCCAGAGTTCAGTTTAGTGACTGGTATGTAGAATATGGTTAACAAATGTTTGCCATATGAACTCCTGATTCTCCTCCAATGAGCATTTGCCTTTTCATACGGACCAGGGTCTAATTTAAAGGATTAAGGCTACAAATAGGGGATTTCAGTATTATCCTGTAGGAAAATTCCAGCAGGTGTGACTGGCTTTTACCCTGTTGCTGCCAAGTAGGTTGGGGGTAAGGAGCTTTCCCAGGGATAAATTATTTGAACTTCAAAACCCAGAATCCTCAGCCCAGTGATTCTCCAACAGCAGCAGCAGCCATCCGGGGGAGCCTGTTAGAAGTGCAGGTTCTCAGGTTCCTGCTCAGAGGTCCTGAGTCAGAACCTGGGGGTGGGGCCCAGCAATCTGTTTTAACAAGCTCTGCAGGGTGTGCCTCTGAAGCAAGCTCAAGTCTGAGAACCACTGTAGTAAGCATTTCTTGCCGCCCTCCTGTGGGCCAGGCATCCTGCTGGTTGCTCAGGGAACAAAGATGTCTGTCCTGAGTTAATCACAGGGTCTTGGGTTCACTGATTCTCACAGAAACAATTACAGGAAGGCAGGCTGGGGGCATCCCCCCCATGGCTATGTTTCTAATCAATAAAAACAAACAAAACACAGCTAGACTAAACAGAAAACACCTGAGAGATATGTCCCAGATAAGACCTCATTCTATGAGATGAAAAACCAGACCAACTCATGGCCTGCAGACTTTGTTCAGGCGGTTGGTGGGGGTGCATGGGGCTTTGTTTATAGGACTTTGTCTAAGGGAGGACTGTCTTAGGGGCCTGGTGGTCCCTGCTGACCAGCTGCTGCATTTCCAAGCCCTTCTGCTGGAAGTCTTTACAGAGGGGCTGCTTTGTAGCACCCACACTCCCAGACAGCCAACTAGAACAAATACCAAGGTTAGCTGTGGGGCTCATCTTCAAAGCAAAGGCAAGACTGAAGTTCAAGGATAAAGAAACAAGGTTCTTGTGTTTCCTGAAATGCCAAAGGCCCCGCCATTCAACTTCACAAAATAATCAATCCCAAGCTATTTTTAGGGTCTTTACTTACACGACACTTCATTTTTCAAAAATATATTAAGAAACTGGCCTAGGTGTTAGATTTTCAGACATCTGTGACATTTGACTGTAGAAAGGAATTTTGCTGCTTGCGTTCTTTCACAGCTGCTCCGGGATGCAGCATGGAGAGCTTGGAAAGCAGGGCCTTTCATTCTGCAACGGAGGAGGCCACCTCCCTTCAATCTACACCTCACAGACAAGCCCGGGCTGTGGGCCCCAGGTGTCCTTGCCTTGCCAATGCTCTGTAGCTAGTTTGTACATTTCTGAGGGCGGGGGGGGGACATCAATCATGTCCGATCTTGAGACTGAGATTGTTCAAAATTTAAGACTGCCTCAAGGAAAATAGTTCTGCAGCACACGGCTCCTCCGGTTCACTCTCGGGCATCTATGGTATTTTAACTGTCTGCCAGACAGAGGCCTCCTAGGAGCTGATTAAAGGGTCCTTGCAAAACAAACTGATTTCTGAGTCAGACAGTCAAGGACTCATTATCCATTAAGTAACTTATGAGATGCCTTTAATTGTATTTTGCATAAATCAAATTAAAATAAAGAAGCTATGTCTCCTTGGGTTTCCTATTTCTAATTTTGAGAATGGTTGTGTTTCCTATCTTTGATTTTAAAATTCTTAAAATGTGCTTCTTTAAAAAGGATTTTTTTCCTTCCTGTGAGCGGTTTCATGTTTGAGCATCCCACCTCTATTTCTGGAGCTTATATGAAAATAGCTCTCAACGTGCTCTTTCCCTTGATCAATGAATGACTGGGCCGCATCCTGCGCCTATCAGATGCAGACGCCTAGGCTGGAGAGGGACCCAGAGGAGCCACGGCTAGAGTACGTACTGGGCTGAGAGCCACTTGACCTCCAAGAGTGGGTGTAATCCTGCCCTGTAATCACAGCCACTGAGCAGAGGTTCCTCACAGGGTCTTATTCCTGGGAAGCTCTATGGACCAATAAAAGCACAGAAATGAGAAATGTCCCCCTTGCGAAAGAAATAAAGAACCTAACTGACTTTACCAAGAATAGGAGTGAAGGGAGCAGCAAAAGTGATCGTCTTTAAAAAGATTTTTCTTCCTAAACACCTTTAAATGGGTTCCTTTTTACATTTATTGAATATAAATGTAATGGTGCTTTGAAACTTCTGCAGGGGTGAGGGGTAAGAACCAGTTTTTCTGCCCTGATTCTAGTCACTCCTCTCTCCTGAATAGCTGTGTAATGTCACGTAAGCTCTCTCAGCTTCAGTTTTCCTGTTTGAAATTGAAGGGAATTAAGACATACCTAAGCCATTATATGCACTGCAACCAAAATACATTTGGTCATATGAGTCCTCTCTGATTGGTATCTAAGCCTTATCAGCCTTAGATAAGGCATCCTTACGTCTATGTGCATGTACACACACACACACACAGCAGGTGGAAATAACGTCTACTCACTGAAAGTATACATATCTGTAAAGTGAATCAAGTGTACGTGAAAGAAAGTAGAAGGGTCCTTTTTGTGAAATGCTTCCTAGGCTATTAGACAAACCTTTGATATTTGCTCTTGTAAGACTATTTGCAAATCTAAATTCATCCAAAGCCAGGAAAGAACCAAGGCTAACAATGATATCTCTACTTTGCGTGGCACCTGACCATACTTTTAAATGCATTTCCATAGGGGAAACTAACCCAGATACCCAAGGTCACATGGTGAGTCAGAGAAGCCAATGTTTATAACAACAGTAATAAAAAGAGGAATTCCCAACTAAAAATTTCTCCTTGTATCTTGTAACTTAAAGCACAAGTGAAAAATTCATAAAATCAGGGCTCATGTGAACACATGACCTTTTCCAGTCCATTTTCATGGCTGTTTCCAGGAACCGGTAGAGAAAGAAATCCCATCTTCAGTTAGAAGAGGAGAAATGTATAAATGTACTCCTGAAACTACAACCAGATATAATCTATTCAACATGTATTTGTATTCAAATTATGTTTCCCCCTGCATCTGTGTTTTCTATGCAAACATTTATAATGCAGTTAGGAGCCGCTCTTATTAGCATCAAAGCAATCCTATTAGTTGCCATTTAAGACTGACAGCACTTACCGGTTTCCTGGATGCCTAGGGCCCAGGGGCTGCAGCTGGAGAGCATGGGTATCGAGCTGCAGGCTGCAGTCTAGCCCTGAATTCCCAGAGAAGTCTTTGTCAGAACTTCCACTTCCTTCCCAGGCTGCAAGCTCTGGTGGACAGGCATGCTTTGCCACTGACCTTTCCCCTTTTCTCTCTCTTCCATTACCACCAGCGGAATAGCTACTTCATCTGCCTGTACACCAACAATGCGAATACCCTCTTTTTGGATAAGATTTTTGTAATATAACTGCTATGACCATGAAGTGGAAATACCAAATAATGTAAACATGTACACATTTTTAAAAATTCAATATATTGCCATAACTGAACTATAACCATGGTATCAAAGGAAGTAACTTTTTATAAAATAAATAATGTGTATTTTAGAATTGTAATATTCAGTAATAAAGTATATTATGAGACAGAATGAAGTGGTCAGATACTCACACCTGCATATATGTAGCTTATTTGGAATAGGAAAGATACAAATGCAGACCAACATAGGTATGATAAGTGGTATGGCTTTGCAAAATGCCAAACAATTTCTGTTAAGGTTCCTAACAAGGTGAAGAATAATGTTGCCTCAATTTACACAGTTGTGGCATTCTTGATATAACTGAGTTATATTAAGACTGTCCAAAAATGCAAAATAAATTTAAAAAACACTTGGTGCAAATATATAAAACTGTTAAGACCTTGACCCAGGTCACTATGAACAGGACTTTTATCTATGTGAATGTCTAGCAGAACATGCAACATGAGATACAACTTGGTCCCTAACTCTGAGGAAGTCATATCCATTGCAAGCTATCAAAATCGTTCGACTCCTGCCTGTCACATTCCAGACACGCTCCCTAGTCATTTGGATAATGGGGGGGAAATGCTCCTTTGAATTTCCAAAGTTCTCTTTAGGGGGTGATATTGTCCCCATTGATAATAGTGCTGTAGGGTCTTAGGCTACCTAAGTCCGACTTATGTAGATGGGTATAAAATGTGAGGATCACTAGTACAGTAGATGTTGGGGAGCACCAGAGAGACACAGACAAGACCCCACCTGGAGAAACCTCTCTTTGGTGGCACCACTAGGGGTTCACTAGAATTAGAAGAACTCACAGGTGGTGAAATTGGTCAGCAAGAATAGCAATGGTCCAGGCATTAAAGAATAATCCAGGCTGAAAATTATATTGCAATGGTGGGAAGGAGAAGGCAATTCAGATCATGGCTGGGATAAATTCATTAAAAATGAATAATCTTTTCGGACTGGGAATGTGGAGAGCAGGGAAGAGATTAGTCAAAGAGGACTTCAAAATTTGGACCCTGTGCGGGCAGAAAGATAGTAATGCTCTGCCTGGGAGGAAGGATGTTAGCAAGTGGAAGCCCATTAGAAATGGGGACATAGAGGTCATGGCCATGGATACACAGCTAAAACCACACAACGGCTAAAGTGAGTGTGAGAGAAAGAAACATATTAAGATTTTATATCTAAATCTACATTGATGTATGTATCTAGGAGAACAAAGAGAAAGCCTTGAACAAGGCCAAGGACAGTTCATTAGTTACTTAGAGCTGACAGAAAAGAGAGGAGCAAGTGAAAACACAGGAACAGAATGATAGACAAAAGATCCTCTGAATATTGCAATGTTAAGGGTGCCAGGAGAGTTTAGAGTTCCAAGATGGAGGGAGTAGCCACAAAAGCCCACTGCCACAGACCAGTGACATGTAGATGATTGACAATTGGTAGTGGCTAGAGGTAATAACCAGGCCATACTGCTGACCTTCCCAGGGGAGGAGGAGGGCGTGGGGAGCACCAGGAGCTCTCAGGGGTATTTGGTGCTGTGAGACCACCAAGCAGCAGCAAGGACAGTTCTGAACTCCTCGTGTTTTGTGGTCAGATGGACACTGATGGCCTGTGCATTCCTGGAGAAGTGACCCTCTGGAACTTGAGGCCTGCTCACAGAGTTGGAAGGATGTGCTGTGTGAAGCTCCCAGGAGAGTGCTTGCGTCTCCCACCACTTCCTGCCTTTCCTTTCTTTTCTGAATGGAAGGAGAGAAACACCATAGAGGCTTGGGGAAATGGCAGGATGGCAGGGTGGGCCAGAGAGCTGGAATTGACCAGTCGAGGCATCTTGGGAACAGGGACAAGACTCCCGACTTCCTTTCTCCTTGTTCACTCGGCCTTTGCAAGAAATAAAATGCCGTTTTCAGATATGGGGCCGAGAGAAGGTGGGAAGTGAGGGAGGCAGCCCGATTTCCAGCTGAAGAGCTGGACATGGAATGGGGCAGCTTTTGCCTAGTGGCCCCTACAGTCTCAGTCAGGAAGAAGTTCCACCTGCTGGAACAGGCACAGGAGTCCAGGACATACAGAGAGTTCCCGAAGTTGAGGGTGGCCCCTCTTGGCAGTTGAATAAGAGCCTGAGACAGAAAGCCAGGGAATGTCAAGTGGTCCAGGAGGCACCATCTCAATGAGATTTCATGATCTTGTTCCAAAATGAGCAACTACAGTTTCCTTGCTTTCTCCATCTACCCTTCTCGAGCTGAGAACAGGGGCAGAGGAAAAAGTGCTGCCAATTTCAAAGGTCAAGGCCTTAGGGATGAGACAATTTAAAATCAGAGAGACCTGAGTTATAACAAGAGTACAGGCAACAGAGATTGGAGGTGAGGAGGCGAGGGAAAGTGCTATTCTTCTCTCCTTGTGGAAATGGTATCTGTTATCATATAATTGCTTCTAAGTGTATCATAAAGTACCTTAATGTGTGCGTGTGGCAGGTGTAGCATGATCTCAGAAGTGGGCATGGCTAGTATCCCCAGCCAAGAGGGACCGGGTCAGTCGTGGGCTCGGCACATAATAATCACATGTGCTTTGCAAATGAGTGAAGAGCCAGTGGCTTCCCTCAGATTAGAATGAGCAGCTGCATAGAAGGTGCCACAGGAAGTGCACACATCTGTGAGAGGGAAAGGCCGGTGCTGGAGGAAGCGCATGTGTAGAGCTGTCGGAGAGATGCCTGGGATGTCAGGCTAACCTGGGTTAGCATCTCTAATGGCAAGAGAAGCCCCAGGTACTAGCTGAGAACAAACATTCAGTGAGAACCATGGACGTAATGTTTTTGAGGTGAAAGGTAATAAGGATGAGAGCGACCAGAGCTGCTGCCAGGTGGCCAGGGTTAATTCAAGGAGGGGGCAGCCAGCATATCTGTGGATGGTGAATTCGGAGCAGAGAGGGGAGGGCAAGAACACAAATCCACCCGGCTGCTGGCTCACCATTCTTTCCTCCAGTTTTATGGCTTTAAACCCACCAGACAGTGAGGATTCCCAAGTTGGAATCCTTTTTCCGTCTCTGTCACCTCTTCTCCCTCCATCTCTCTCTTTGGTAGCCTACATCTGATCCATTTGGAAATTCCGTTGGCTCTACCTTTCTAATAGATCCAGAGCCAATGGAATTTAAATGGCTGCCACCTGAATTTAAGCCACCATTATCTCACCTGGGTTAATTCAATGACCCCCTAAACCCATCTCTCCTGCTTCTGCCCTTGCCCCCTGCAGTCCTGTCTCAACACATTCTACTAAGAGATCCTTTGGAGATGTAATCAGATCATGCCACTTCCTGCCCAGGTACTTCCAATGGCTCCCAACTCTTGAGTGTGAAAGCCAACAGCCTTACCATCACTCATACTGGCCTCTATGATTAGCCCCATACCTTCCCTGACCTCCTTTCTCCTGTTCACTCCCCTTCAGGCATCCTTGCCTTGGGCTGGTTCTTGAGCAGCCACAAATGTGCTTGCCTCAGGGCTTTGACCTTACTGTTCTCTCTGCTAAGAGTGTGCCTCTCCCAGATAGTCACAGGCTCAGATGACAGTCCACGGGGAGGCCTTTCCTGATGCAATATTTCATCAGTCCTACCTCCTCACTCTGGCTCCCTCCCCGTCCCTCCGCTTTATTTCCCTACAAACTCCTTATCATTATTTGACACTCACATATTTATTTATCTTATCATTTTCTCCTCCAAAGGTGATGTAATATTTGTGATGGCAGGGTCTGTATTCCTGACACCTAATGCAAAACCAAAACTTTAGGACAGTGATGGCGAACCTATGACAGGTGTGTCAGAGGTGACGCGCGAACTCATTTTTTTGGTTGATTTTTCTTTGTTAAATGGCATTTAAATATATAAAATAAATATCAAAAATATAAATCTTTGTTGTACTATGGTTGCAAATATCAAAAACTTTCTATATGTGACACGGCACCAGAGTTAAGTTAGCGTTTTTCCAAATGCTGACACGCCGCGCTCAAAAGGTTCACCATCACTGCTTTAGGACATGGTATGCATGCAATAAATATTTGCTGAGTGATGAATGGATGAATGAACAAATAAATGAATGAATATACTACACAGCTCATAGTTCCCGCCTGAATTTATGATTTGCTTTGTTTCATCTTCATGATGTGATTTGAAATATTTCTCAACCATTGTTATTCTTGCTATAATTTCAGTTCTCAAGGACTTTGACTTCTTAGATTTAGAATAGAGGGGGTGCAACAGTTTGTAAGGCCATTTTAGCCCTTAAATCTCTGTGATTGTACCGTGCTTGGCAAGGCTGACTTAAGAAGAAAATGTATTTTTAGGAACTCTTCTGGAAATCTTATCGGCTCGGCTGGGTTTGGCCTAGATTTGTTAGCAGGCCGTTTGAGTTGTGGGATCAAACAGGAGTATCTGTTTTTGGGATAAAGGGGGCCTTTGTGTTCCTGTTCCAGAGTCTAGAACTGAAGTGGCATCCAGGTGGGGTGGAGAGGGGGTGGGGTTCTGCACTCCGCATCCAGGAAAGAGCCAGCGTTGGATGCCTAAGTCCCAGGCTGTAGCAAGGACCCAGATCTAGGGTCCTGGTACTCAGAGGACTAATTCATCTTCTTGACCTTTTCTCTGCTACTAGAGCAGCACACAGCATGCTGTTGTGCACCAAGAGCTCACCAACACCCCCTACGCCCGTCTTCGTGGTGAGGTGGTGGGAGTGACTGTGGTTTCAGGGTCTCAGACTTTCTGAATGCACGCCAGCAATCCCAGCTCCCAAAGGATGTCAGCAGAACAGCTTGCTGAGAGTGGATGTGAGCATTGTCCTTCATAAGCATGGGCTCCAAAGAGGCCCCATCCCTGGCCCTGGTATTCTCTAGCAATGGAAGGCCCAGTTTTTGAGCCACATAGACCTTCAACACAGCTTACCTCGTGGGGGTTAATGAGAGAGAGAGAGAAGAAGGAGCAGGTCTTCTGCCTGGTCCCTGGAGGCAGAGGCTATAGCTAGGTTCCTTCTTAAGATTTGTAATCCAGCTGTTGACTACATCCCAGAGAGGTTCTGCTGGAGAGAACCTCACCCCACTCGCTATGCAGAACACATTACGCTGGCATGGAACCAGATATGGGGCATGTGGATTGCATGTTCAAAGGGTTCAGAAGGCCCCAGAAGGATACAGAATGCTGCTTGTTTGTTTGAACACAGTAGGAAAGGCACCAACAGGGTCAGACATGTAGGCGATTGTATTTCACTAATACTTAACATAAAAAATTCCCTGTAGGGTACCATTAGGCTTCAGTAGAAAAAGTAGAACCCAGGGATTCAGTATCAGGGAGAGATCAATCGATAAAATCAGGATATTTATTTTGTTGTCATTTCAGTCACCCTAGAAATTTTTAAAAAATCAATTTCCTGCCACACTTTTATAATCGCCATTGACAAGGAACGACTCAAGCCCCAATTATAAAGCAGGCTACTGAAACGAGTCTGAGTCAACAACTCTTCTTATCTTTCAGGAAATTGAGTTAACAGCTAGAATCGAAATCAACAAGTATTTATTGCACTTAAACCCGGAGCTCTAAGTAATAAAAAAGGATAAACCTGGCAAGAAAGCGTATATTCTATCAAAACATAAGGCATTGATACCCGAGATATTAGTGACATGAGTGCTAATTGCTGGACGCAGGTAGCATCCTTGCTCAACTTACTAAAACAAGCTCACCCTCCCTTCCTTCCTCATGCCCAGCACAGCTTCTTTTGTTGCCTCTCAGCCCAGGCAGGGCTCTCCTCAGAGGCTAATCACCACTCGGCTCTGCTTCCCTGCTGCCACCAGTTGTCATTATTTCTAGGCAACATTACCCTGAGCTGTGTCACCATGGCAACAGTGGGTCACCACTTGGAGGCATGCAACCGGGAAACTGGGGGAAAGGGAAAGGAACAGTCACGGTCTGAATCACTCCTGGTCACAAGCAACTTCTGAGGTGGCTTCTTCCCATTTTATGGAAGGGGAAACTGAGGAACAGACCAAAATGTGAAACCTGACAACCACACCTGGCACACGGGGCTGTGCTCCCTGTTGACAGGAAGCGGACTGAGCCATTCATTTCAACAAGTGTCCAGGGTGAGGCAAACAAGCAAGCAAATACACACCGCAGAGGGTGGGGGCTTTGGTATGATGTCGATGAACCAAGAAATCTTTAGACATCTGCTTTAATGTACTAAACGCTGCTCACTTAACTACGTTTTGCATATTTTTCAACTCTACAATTCTTCCTTAAATGTAAGTAGTTTTGCTTTCCCAGCTCCATTGACCTGTGAACTTCACTCAGTTCCTTAATTCTCCCCTCCCAACTGCATTTCTTTCAAAAACATATCCATTTTCCTTTAAGTGTTTTGTAAGAGGCATACTGCTGACTCGGAAAATTAATAACCTGGCATAACCTGAGATACCACCCTCACAACAGGCTCTCAAGTTACTTGTTCATTATTTTCCAAAATGATTTTATCACCTGCGTTCCCATGTGCATACTTCAATTGCTCTTCTAATGCTGCTATTCCTCAAACTGGTCTGACCTCCTTCTCTCAGAGAACCAATAGCTTTGAATCAAATCAAATCTGACAAGATCAAATGAGAGAGGGAGAAAGGTAGAGTCTGAACAATACCTTCTCTGGTATGCAGATCATCCCAGAGCTACCTACTTAGACTCCGCGTGTTCCAGTAACCCGCCCCCCACCCCCACCAAATTTTTGTCATTAACACTTTGTCTGAAAAAGCAACTTGACCATGTGGTAACTTTTTTACATCTACAACATTATTTTGCTAATGTAGTCGCTTTTTAACTAGGGATGAAATGCAAAATAATTTTGGTTATTATAATAACACTCTATGTTCAGATGTCAATGAAGTTTTGCTTATTGAGGTGGGTCTTCTTGGTAGTAATCAAGGACTTTCTTAGGATTGAACAAAGGTGTGCATTTCAATGAGGAATGGATGGCTTCCTTAAACCCACACTGGGCAGTTAAGAGCCACAGCTCATACAACCGTGTGCCCTTGATCAAGCCATATAACTGAACACTTCCATTATCCCACCTACACTAGGTTGTTGCCAAGGCTACGGACACACTGTCAATGAAAGAACTGGGGAGACTTAAGGAAGAACACTACTACAGGGCATTTCATTTCTGGGGTCCTCACCGCGCCATTGGGAGTGGAATGCAATATCGATGGTGGAAATTTTGGTGAAGGCCACTCTGATAACCTCTGCAGCACTTGGCAGACATGATCCTGTCTGCGTCACTTTTTCCAGTAAGAATGACTCAGCAGCAGCAAATATTTATTAAGCCTGGCTGCGAGTTCTTCACTGTTCTAACTGCTATAACCAATTCCCCGTCAGCTCTGCTGACAGACATTCTGAGGCTTCCTCTAGCTGCTCAAGTAGCAGTTACAATATTTCCACAGAAAACTGATAATAAAAATCCATGACCCCAAGCCAATACTTTTAAGTCTTATCTGTCTTAGGCAATACATTAGGCTTCCCCAGTGGTTTCCTTCAGAAAGAGAGGCGCTTTGGTTTGAAGAGTCAGAAAGAAACGGGTTGCTTGCACATGTGAGTCCAGGGGTCCATTATGGATGCTGCCTAGGTCATTGGCTCAGCTCTTCTCATCCTCCATCAAAAACATATTTAGCTCATTAGGGTCACAGGCTGTTTCTTAAAAGAAAGGGCATTTCGTTTTTAAAGCGTGAAAGCAAACCAAGTAAGGCCCTCTGAATACACTTGACTGCCCTTTGGGAGCTAATTGTCAGCAAACGGCTGGGCTGAGGTATAGAAGACCTGAGTGTTAGTTTCTGCAGTCACATGCTGGTCAGGAGATTTGGGGTAAGCCACAATCCCTCTCTAGGCCTCAGTTTATCCAACCAGAAAAAGAATAAGCTGTCTGCCCTGGCCGGTGTGGATCAGTGGTTAGAGTGTCAGTCTGTGCGCCAAAGGGTCACGGGTTCAATTCCCGGTCAAGGGCATGTATCTGAGTTGCAAGTTCGATCCCTGGCCCTTGTCAGTCAGGACACATGCGGGAGGCAACCAATCGGTGTGTCTCTTTCACATCGATGTCTGTCTGTCTGTCTCTCTTCCTGCCTCACACCCTCGCTCTTCTTCTCTTCTACTCTCTCAAAAAGTCAGTGGAAAAATAATATCCTCAGGTGAGGATTAACAAGACAAAACAAAACAAAACAAAACAAAACAAAACAAAAAAAGATGCTGGACCAAGCAGTGGTTGTTGACAGGTGGTAACACAGGTGTGAGCTACATGGCCAAACATAGTGTAGCCTAAGGAAGAATCAATTTTACTTAAAAAGTGGTTGAGGTAAAAGAGAAAGTCAAATAACTGCTGGTGCAAGTAATTTTAATTTTTTTTATATTAAAGCAAATCTACATAATGAAGTAGAAGGCAGGAGTTCGAAGACTTTAAATAAATAAAGATACTTCTGTCAGTTCTAAGCCTCAGGAGACCAAGTCCTCTCTCCTCTGCTATCAGGATGCCTCAGTGGAGAGAAGGAAAACGTGAGAAATACTGAGCAATAGAGTCTCCAGGGCCACTGCTGCCTTGGACATGGTAGGAACCATGTTTCTTGCCTAGCAGTGAGAGGGATCTCTGGGGAGACACCTGTGACCCATTGGGGTTCGGTTTGTTACCCTGCAGCAGAAACACACAGTTCATTAAAACTAAAGACTTCATCTGAACCACTAATCTTCCTTGGAGAAGAAAATGATGCTTCTCCAGACCATGGAGATGCCTAAAATAATCATGGAGGCATACTCTGGATTTAGTGTCACCATCGGGACTAGAAAATCTAATATACCGATTTATTTACTACAATATCAGGGGCAGCCAAGAGCACCTGGACTGTTCATGCCACTGAGAAGTAGCATCCGTTGGGATTTAGCTGTGTTTGCTCACATTTGACAAGAGTCAAACTTGCTTTATGAAATCTATCAAATTCCTTATTTTTTAAAGGAATCTATACTATGACTGAGGATAAGGCAGTAATTAAAAAGCAGGTTTGGAATGGTAGATCATCTTATGTCCCTGCAACTATAAGATGCAAATGTAAAAGTAGGGGAAACTGGGTTTAAGATTCAAAGAAGTCAAAATGCAAGTTCAAGTCAAATGTTTAGACTAAAAAATATTTTTAAAAGAGGTAAATGCTTTTCAGAGGGCATTTTAAAGGTAAGTTAGAGTAAGAGTGGTAGAATAAGTTAATAACATTCTTTTTGTTTTAATTTAAACTTTTACAACAAAAATTTTTATGATGCTCTGGCCAGTGTGACTCAGTTGGGTGAGCATGGTCTCTGTACACCAAAAGTTTGCCGGGTTTATTTCCAGTCAGGGCACATGCCCAGTAGGGCTTGATCCCCAGTAGGGGACATGCAGGAGGCAGCCGATCAATGTTTCTCTGACATTGATGTTTCTCTCTCTCTCTCTCTCTCTCTAAAAATCAATAAAAATATTTTTAAAAATGTTCATGAAGTACTCCTAAAATATTGTTAAATGCTTTCCTTTTCATCATAATGTAACAAAGTCCTCCATCATGTTTCAAGTGTACATTTTCTACAATGTACACTTCCAAAGAACACTATATGATAATTCCTATAATAAGTATTATAATAACTATGGTGTTACTGTAAAAAGAAAATGTTGTGTAACACTATTTTATTAAGGGAGGATTAGCTAATGGCATTTTTAATGAGTGAAAACTAGTAAACTTGAAACAAGTTTAATTTCTCTGCATTTATCAAAACAGCTCCAAACTTTCTTTAACTGAGAAATCTTGATAAGGATACAAGAAACTGGAGAGGTGGAGAGGGAGGGCCTCTGGTAATAAATGAACAGAATGTACAAGTGGTATTTGTTTTTATTCATGTTTCTATTTCAGAGGATCAAGTTTTGACTCATAAGCATATAATTAGAATGTAATAAGAACTTAATAAGTATATAACTTTTCATTTGATATCACTTAATCAAGCTGTGAACATCTTTGGGTACAATTATGTGAACAGAACTATGCATCTCTAATAAGTCTGAGCTGAGATTCTATAGGGTTGGGAATAGACTTTTTCATTTCTTTGTTTTAAGCACAGGGTTCAAGAATATTTGTTGAGTAGATATGGATGGATGGATGGATGGATGGATGGATGAGACAGCAAAAAAATAGATGTTTTCTTTTTATTTTAAATTTATATGTGAAAGTTATACTTTCTATGAGGCAGGAAACATGTACAATCCATCTAAATTTCATTTTTAATATTATAAAACTAATATTTATGAGATACTTAAGTGTCTTAAATTTCAGTTAGGAAGATGAAAAATTTACTGCTGGTTACTATGATTAGTTTTAACACATTCATGGCAGGATATAAATAAAATATAGAATAATCATTTATTTTTGAGAATTTTGAAAAGATCAGTTGTTCAAAATTTTCAAAGAGTCATGAAATGGTGCAGCCAACACATTAATATGTAAGAGAAATATAGGGCATAACTATTAGAAAAGAGGAGAAAATGTTATCATTATCGTCAGATGATATGATTATATTCCCAGAAAATTCAACAGAATTAAATTTATTTCTCACAAGAAAAAAGTGAGTTCTGTTAAGCTGTCAGAAATAAGGTAACTAAATGAAGTTAAATGGAACCAATAGTTTTCTTGTTCTCTAGCAATAATCAGAGAGAATGTGTAATAGAAAAATATATCATTCATAATAGCTACATAAAACAATTGGGAATAATGCTGACTGAAAATGTATTCAGACAGACATAAAAATTAACAAACTTTACCTGGAGGTATACACTAATATTGGAATAAAGATGAGAGATATTTCTAGATTAGCATTCTTATCGTTTAAAAACATTATGTCTTACTATATTATTTTTTACTAAATTAATTTATAGATTTAACGCAATTTTAATAAAGGCTCAAAGGATTTTTTTCGTTGTTGTATGAGGTTGTTATTAGTATGGGAAACAACTTAAAGAAATAGAGAGGACAGAACATAAATTTCTGAAAAAGAAGTACAACATATGGAATTGGCCTTAGTGGATGGATACATATACTATTAATTTAAAACAATTAAAACAGTTTGTTTCTGCTAAAGGAATAGAGAGATAAATCAATGGAATTGACTATAAGTATTTTGAGAGAGGTCCCAGAATATCTAAACTTAAGATCGAAGATAGTAAGTACTACAATGGAGAAATGATGCCTTTTTCAATATGTATTATTTAGAATAACTAGAAAAATAGAGAATAAATTAATTTTTAAACTCAATTTTCACTATTCCCTCAAATAAATTCCATACTGATTTGATTAAAAAGATAAACCACAAAGGACAAAAAATATATACTAGTAGATGAATCTTTCATTGATAATAGGCATGCGAGTTTTACTAAGAATAAAAAAAATGCAAACAAAGAACAAAATGGTAAATTATTATTATACGAGAGGCCCAGTGCATAAATTCGTGCACGGGTGGGGTCTGGCAGGCCTGCCCCTATGGGGGTGCTGGGGGCCAATCAGGGGCTGGGCTGGCCAGGGGGAGGGGTGATCAAGGTCGGATCAGGCTGGTTGGCTGCTGCAGTGAGTGTCATAGCCACCAGTAGTTCTGGTCATTCTAGTTGTTCTGCCATTCCAGTCACTGGGCTTTTATATATATAGGTTTAATCCTCACCTGAGGATATGTTTTTATTGATGTTAGAGAGAGAGGAAGGGAGGGAGAGAGAGAAACATCAATGTGAGGTAGAAACATTAATTGGTTGCTCCTGCACATGCCCCGACTAGGGATTGAACCAGCAACCTTGGTATGTGCCTTGACCGGGAATCGAACCCCCAACCTTTACAGTGAATGAGATGATGCTCTAACGGTTGAGCCACATGGCCAGGGCAAAATGTCAATTGTGTTTAATGGCTTCAATATGTGTTAACTACAAACTTCTGAATTCTTCCTATGATGCCAACTTGAGCACAAGCAGCTAACTCCCCCCCCCACAATTCCCTAGTGATATAACTAAGGACTGATAAAAAATATGGAAAAAGAAAGCCTTAAGCAATGTTATAAATAAAGGAAATGTGTTTAAAATTTCTGTGCTACTACTGGTTATACTGAAAAACCCCAAATTTTGTCCAGTAGCTACATTAAACTGTAAACCAATAGTTCAATGGTTTGTCTCCCTTGTATCCCGGAAATAGCAACAGCAAGGAGGCTTAGGTGAGTTGTATACTTGGCTTCCAGGCTAAGCAATGGGACAGTTTGGTAGAGAGAAGTAACCTCTAGGACAAGAAACTGAGTAGAGATGACATATCCCTGCTGGGTACCCATAGCCAGAACTCACTCTATACCACACTGAAGCTGGTGCACCACTGAACTCAATCAAATTTACACCAAAGAATCTTCTACTTACTATTTGAGGAGAGGATTCTACCCATAAGCAGCAAGTGAGGAGCTATAAAAAGATTTCTCTGCCCTGCCTTGGATAAAAAGAACCAAGCCTGGGCAGACCTCTGCATTCATGATGAATGAATGAATGAATGAAAACCTAACCACAAATGAAAAGCTAGATATGCGACAAAGATCCCATATGAGAGCAATGGAAAGACCCTGCACACTAAAGGGGGTCAAGATGGAGAGCTCAAGGTTCATCACTTAAAAAGTGAAGAAATATTAAGACCACATCTTGCTCTGTGTTTTCAGTGAAGCCAGGAAAGCTCATCGTTTCTCCATGAGCTCATGAAATCAGAAAGGAGAGATGATAACAAAACACAATAGACTAAATTGCAAAGGGACTGAGAGAGTGAGCCAGAAATAGGAAAGTTGGCAGTGGTTGACACAAGAAAGGAGTGTGAAGAAATCAACATTTCAATAGAATTAGAATCTGAACCTTAATGCAGTAGAGCACTGTCAGTGTACCAAATGGAATCAATGAGATGGAGAATACACTTGAGACATATTTACACAATAAGGAGAAAAAGGGAAAAGAGATTAAAATCCGTAGAGGACTATTGAGAGATACGAAGGTCATAAAACCAAGATCTAACCTAAGAATTATTAATGCCCCTGGAGAGAATAAATAAATAAAAGCACAAATGAAATAGAAACAAGAGTTAAAAGATGGAGGTAAGGAAATCTTGGGAGGTTCAAAAAGGAGCTGAGAAAAAAGATCCAAAGACACTTCAGTGGCTGAGGCAACCAAAGAAAATGTCTGAGAACCGCCATCCTAGAAATTGTTAAGCCAAAGGAAGATTTCTGAAATTGTTTAGCTCCTCTGCTCAAAAAAGAGTTAACTGTAAATGCATTGATTGGCTTCTGACTTGACTTTTGCACTATAAAACACTAAATGACAACAAAACAATGTCTATAGGATTTTGAGGGAAAAACGTATTACTCTAAATAATATACTCGCCCTAACTGGTTTGGCTCAGTGGATAGCGTGTCAGCCTGCGGACTGAAGGGTCCCAGGTTCGATTCCAGTCAAGGGCATGTACCTTGGTTGTGGGCACATCCCCAGTAGGGAATGTGCAGGAGGCAGCTGAATTGATGTTTCTCTCTCATTGATGTTTCTAACTCTCTATCCTTCTCCCTTCCTCTCTGTAAAAATCAATAAAATACATTTTAAAAAAAATAATATACTCAATCATAATATATTTCCAACATGAAAAATATATTCTCAAATAATCACAGGATCTGAAAATATAACAATTCCCAGGAACCCTACTTTGAGAAATAAATAGTAAAGGAAAAAAAACCAGACTTGATATTAAATATTTATGTATCTCAAGTATGTTAATCATAGTCTAATTTATGAAGATAAACAATTAGAACTAGTGTAACCAAAAATGCTAAATTAAATTATGGTATTTTCATAATATCGGGTATTAAGCAGCTCTTTAAAACCATGTTGGCCTGGCTGGTGTTGCTCAGTGGTTAGAGTGTTGGCCTGCTCACTAAAGGGTTGTGGGTTCGAGTCCCAGTCAAGGGCATGTACCTGGGTTGTAGGTTTGATCCCCAGGCCCAGTTTTGATCCCCGGCCCCAGTCAGGGCACAACCAATGTGTCTCTCTCACATCCATGTTTCTCTTTCTCTCTTTCCCCCTCCCTCCCTCCCTTCCACTCTTCCACTCTCTCTAAAAATTCAATGGGAAAAAATATCCTTGGGTGAGGAATACAAAAAACAAAACAAAACAAAAAAATCCAACCAAAAAACAAACAAAAAAACCCACCATGGTTTATAACAATGTAGTATGGCAGGTCTAAATGCTTACCACGTGGTATTAAATATTTTTTATTTTTTATTCAGGAAGCAAATATTTTATCATCAGGAAATAAAATAAAACAAAAATATTCTGAGACAAAAATTCAAAAAATGACCCCTGGGGTTTCATCCTTGTAAACCATGTTATTTCCTCATTTAAAATTGAACAATAGGTCAAATGTTATAAAGATCTAGGGACAATTGTTTATAAAATGTGGATACACGTTCCAGACTGAACATTCTGAAGTGCAAGAAAGTAGCAGGATTGGAAAAAATCACATTATTTTGCTAAGTCTGGACACATTTTCATTATAGTAAACATTGCCTAGCTTATTGCATACCATAGCCTATTGTCCAAGTTGCTCAACAGAAATTATAACCATAAAGTATTGCTGAAAAATAAGTCACAAGGTACAATGCAATTTGTTATTTAGACAACTTGATGTTAATTTGAATAATACAAACTCACAGTGAGTAGGCTGTGGTAGGGGGGCTGGATAACTTTTTAAAAGAGAGATTAAAGAAAATAATGAACAGAGTGACAATGGCTTGCAAATTGTAGCTTCCCACTAGTAGTAAAATTTGCATAATGCTTTTCATAGCACAGCATAAAAATGTTAAATTATAACTTTTTATTATTACTTCTAATAATAAAACACGAGTTATATAAAATTAACCACTAAGGCACCAGATGAGACAGTTTTAACATTGCATGTTAGGATATGGCTCCACCTTGTCTTCACCTCCTTTGGTTTTATAGGATTTTTAGAATAAAGGGGGGATCCTAAGGGGGAAAAAGGTTTCAAGATGTTCTCATTCTTAATAGCAATAATGAGCATAGAATTGCTTTTTGCATTTTAAATGGCTAAAAGATATTATGCTATGGGGTGGTCCCTTTGGGAACTCACCACAGATATTTTTAGAAGGGTTGGCTAAGGTTCAGGATGAAGCACGAATCAGAAACACATAATCACTATTTCATGCTTAATCAACTAAGCTAGTCAACCACATACAAGAGCCTCAACCATGGCTGTGAAATATTATGAAAAGTAAATTGTTATGCAAAGAGTAAATAATTACATGTTAAATCCAGGAGTCATAAATATGGGAAGGAATATTTGCCAGGAAGCACCGTTTCTAGTGCAACATAAAAACGCTAAACCAGAAAGATTGATGATAATTATTTTAAGTTTAGAAAGTGTGATGAAGGTGCCATACATGCTTTGATTCAGATTACATGCTTCCTAGATTTGGATCCACCTGTGTCTTAGGGCAAAAATCGCAGGTAGATCATTTGGTCTCAGATTCAAATATGAACTGCTTATCATGTGAACTATTCAAGATAAAAAATAATGCCACTGAAACAAAATGGGCTTAAAATACAGAGTAGGTGCCACTGCTAATTAACCAACCATTCTGCTGTCTGTCTGTCTGTTTGTTTCAGTGATCTGACTAATGAATGAACTAACAAAACAGCTAGGCACCCTGGCCAGTGCGGCTCAGTCGGCTGAGTGCCCCAAAGGGTCACCAGTTCGGTTCCCGGTCAGGGCACATACCCATGGCAGGTTCAAGGCTCCTATGGGAGGCAGATAGTCAATGTTTCTCTCTCACGTGGATGATTCTCTCTCTCTCTCTCAAATCAATACAAACAAAATAAAAAGAAAACATCTAGGGTTCCAACCAGTTTTCAATAGGCAACACGACTACCTCAATAGCCATGAAACTTTACATTTGAATTCACATAGCCATGTCCCAGATTGTATCAACTTCATCCACTAAACAAGAGAAACAGGGGTGAGAGAAATGGCACGTTCCCCGAGCGCTCTGGGGGAGCTCTCATGTTCTCCTAGAACCAAAAGCTAGTTGCTTCCTGTCCCAGACCTTAGAATACATCTCCACTCCTGCCCCTCCTTCAAAGGGAATCAAAAGACAACTCAGAATTTAAAAAATGAGAGTAGCAGACCATTTAAAAACATATCAGCTTGTCCTCTGTGGGCTTTTATATTGTTAACCTAGAGCCAGGATTCAGGTGCCTGTTCCTCCAAATAGTCTTGCACATAAAGTAGCAAATAAAGCATGCTGCAGTTTTTAATGAATCATCTTTTTTCTTTAATATGTTTTTATTTATTTTTAGAAAGAGA
Organism: Myotis myotis; assembly: GCF_014108235.1. NCBI lineage: Eukaryota > Metazoa > Chordata > Mammalia > Chiroptera > Vespertilionidae > Myotis > Myotis myotis. Next base: position 39,635,078 of record NW_023416335.1, read on the forward strand.
GGAAGGGAGAGGGATAAAGAGATAGAAACATTGATGAGAGAGGAACATCATCGATTGGCTGCCTCCTGCATACTCCCTTCTGGGATCAAGCCCACAACCCAGGCATGTGCCCTGATCAGGAATCAGGGTGACCCCTTGGTTCATAGGTCGATGCTCCACCACTGAACCACACCAGCTGGGCTGATGAATCATCTTTTTAAAGAAACATGGCAGATAATCTTAGAGCTCTCTTTCTGCCTTACTTAAAAATTTTAATACAATTATTATCATTAATATCATCAGCCACATTTGCAAAGTATTTTATACAGTGAATAAAGTGCTCCCAGCATGCACTGTCTCATTACGTTTCAGAGGTAGACAACAGGTACTCAAAGGGTTGGCTTGGAGCCGTCAGCCTGCACAATAAGAAAGAATTCTAATGACTAATTTCATTATTTAGGCTACTCAACATGTTCTTCCCAAGATTACCAGTATCGTTCTCATTTTGACCCCATAAGTGATTCAGATTCATGATTGCCCCCACGCTATTTACAGAACAGCAATAAGTATATATAAAGGAAATCTACTGGCTTTGCGATAAAGCTGGACCCAGCTCATAAAGCTGATATCTGTGTCCTTCAGCAGGAAGGAAACACCCCGTCTGGGGGAGCCTGTCCGATTCTATGGTTTGGTACAATAGCTCTCTTTTTCTTTACAGGGTCAAAAATTCAGCAAAAGAAATTAATAAAAAGCCTTCTCAGAGGGGGAAAAAAAAGCCCCTCTCTACTGCCAACCCCACTGCCCCCTCCCACCAAAAGACAGAGAGGAAGAATTTTAGAAACAGGACTTATTCACAGTGCTTAACTAAAAGCAGACTTCTCTGGATTAGAACTGCAATTTACGTACTGTATAAAATGGCAGGACAGTATTCTGGTTTCTTACACACACTGCTGATTTTATTGTATACTTTACAGTCTTTATCCTCCTATAAAAAATTCCCTGTTCTAGGTTTAGAACATTTTCTAACATAAAGACTAGGCATTCACATTTCTTTTTGAAATAAAAAGGCAAAGTGGTTTGCAATAAACATTTGAAGTTCAATAACCATTTATATATATATATATATACATATATATATATGTATATATATATATATACATATATATGTATATGTATATATATATATATATGAGAGGAGGGGATAAGGAGGAGAGGGGATGAGAGAGAGAAATAACAGTACCCAATATTTACTGAGGGATCTCAAAATGTTGAAGTTCTAGAATTCATTTTAGTCAATATACAAAATACCCATGCAAAAGTCCTGTTTGAAACCTGGGATGAGTGGCACATGTTTAAATTCTGAACTCCAAACAAAAATTTCAGCCTGCTTAAGAGGCTCCTTATTGAACTAACAGTCTGACCTTTCAAAACCTCACTTTTCTTATCTATAAAATGGGACAATATTATATATCTTTCAGGGCAGTTGGGAGCATTAAGTTTGAAAAAAAAATTTAAACATTTTGAAAGTAATTGTCAAGGTGCCTAGAATATAGTGGATGCTTTAAAAGAGTTCCTTGTCCCATTCATTATCTGTTATTTAACTTAGAAATGAAAGAAAATTGTGCTGCTAGAGGGACCTTGCCCTGAATTTCAGATTTATTTTATCTTTTTGGTGGGAATAAATAAGTCCTTGTTCATTTTCTTTCAAAAACCACAATAATAATGACAACAAATCAAATTAAACAAAAGGTCAAAATATTATTTCTTTTTTTAAAAAAATATATTTTATTGATTTTTTTTTTACAGAGAGGAAGGGAAAGGGATAGAGAGTTAGAAACATCGATGAGAGAGAAACATCGATCAGCTGCCTCCTGCACATCCCCTACTGGGAAAGTGCCTGCAACCAAGGTACATGCCCTTGACTGGAATCGAACCTAGGACCCTTCAGTCCACAGGCCGATGCTCTATCCACTGAGTCAAACTGGTCAGGGCAAGATATTATTTAAAAGGGCTCCTTCCAGTGTAACAGGCCCCCATTCTGACCCCTAATATTACATTCAGAATAAAGAAGAGTTATGCTTGTTCCTCAAACTTAGTACAAATGAACATGCATTTTCCATAGCCACATTAAGGAAATTGAACTTAATTTTCTTTTCTTCTTTTAATATTTTTTTTATTGATTACAGAGAAGAAGGGAGAGGGAGAGATAGAAACATCAAAAATGAGAGAGAATCATTGATCAGCTGCCTCCAACACACACCACACTGGGGAATGGAGCCCACGACTTGGGTATGTGCCCTGACTAGGAATCAAACCCTGACCTCCTGGTTCATAGGTCGACGCTCAGCCACTGAGCCCACCAGCTGGGCTGAACTTAATTTTCTTACTTAGGGGTTTAAGTGGATTAAGATAGTCCAGTGATTACCACCTTTTCAGAAAGAACCTTCAACTGCTGGATTTTGGAGACAGCTAGAAACTGTGTTACCAGCACTGCAGAAGTTACTATCATTTTCAGAGAGTACTTTTGTGAGAATTCCAACTTTGTAACACTTCAGAAAGTCCTATGCCAAGAACAGCAAGTCGATGTCACTCAGGTCCCCCTTTCTCACCTTGCCCATCCACGACAGGCATGACTAATTGGCCCCAGTACTGTTTCCCTGTGAATTTAGACCTGGCAACTCAAAATTTTCTCAAAACAGGCAGGCAGCCACCACCAACTGATCAGCGTTCCCTTATGAACTGAAACCACCCCCAGTCTAGGCTAAAGGTTAGCTTTGAACTACTTATGAAAAAAGGGGGCAGAAGGGCCATGCTTGCTGAATAAATTAAGTCTTAACATCATTCTAAAGGGAATATTTACCCTACTTACGAGACCAAACTTCTCAGGCATTTCATTACCATTCATTTAGACATAAATACCTGTAATACTACTCATAAATCATTCTTATCTCTTCATTAATAAGAACTTCTGAAGAGCCATTATGAGATAAAATACTCTTGGCTAGTTCAAATTGCTGTATGTCGTTATAATTAATGAAAGTGTACATCTTTATGAATAGTCTATAATTCAGGGTCTTCCGTTATTAGATTGAAATGAAATTTTATTATATTTCAATTTCATATTCTATCGTAGGAGACAAGTGTAAGTCCACCCCAGCACAAACCTGGGGTATCTTTCGCCCAGATAAGCCTCTGTTTTTAGGGGCAGTGTAAAGATGTACCCAGAACTGATTTCTTCAAAACAAGTACTGTGAAACAGATGTCTGATTCTTCGGCCAGCGCGCATCAGCGGAAAGACAAGCAGGCCATTATATTTGTGGCAAAGAATGAGATTGCAAAGTCAATGAGGAACAAGGCACCTTATCAGCTGGTCTACATTGTAAAACAAAGGCACAAAAGCTCTGTTAATACCCGAAAAGCCAGCGTTGCATGGTTCCCGGTGAACTTCAGTGGTTTGAGGAATCATCCTGAACGTAAGTTGACTTGTCTCTGTTCGTTTCCACATCTTTCTTAGCAGACGACACGTTTCCCTGGGCTGTCCTGGCCATGACCTATGTAGCAGTATGATTGGGCACTGGCCTCCTTTCTCTCTGTATCCCTCAAATGGCCGCTTTCAAAATTACCGACTGTGTCTATGCAGGACAGCCAATAAACAACAACAACAAAAAAACCCTCATGATGTTTGAAATGCAAGCAAACTTAAATTCCTTGCAGATACCTTCATGAGAGGGCTTTTCCTTGGGGCAAGTGGTGGTAATATTTGAAATAAACTAAACATGACTAAAGGATCATTGGAGTTTTACAAGCATTTCTATGACCTAATACTGTAAATTAGCCTTTAAACTGTGAGGAATTTTGAAACCAGCATTGCCCAGCGTCATGTGAGATGAATTGTTTGGGGATTTCGTCACTTTCAGCCAGCGGGGAGGGCCAGATACTGTCCACACTGTGGCCTGAGAAGAAAGGTGCCATTCTTCCTCTTGTTTTTGTTTGTTTGTTTGTTGCCTTTTTGTTTTTTATGCTGTGGGAAACAGAGGTGGGGGGAGAACAAGCAGGAATCCGCGGAGAAGGTTTACCCTGCCCTTTCTCCTGCCGCTTCTGACGATCGGAAACAAAACAGTATCTACGTCAGTGGATAAAAATCTCCCTAAAATATCCAGCCTTAGGCACGCTGAATAAAGCAGTCATTTTATTTCTGTGCATCCACATGTTTGCTGGCAAGTGATTACTTTTTATTTATTTTAATTTTAATTGATTAATTTTTAAGTTTTTTTTAATATTTATTTCCCATCACCATTTATCCTGACTATACCCTCTCCCACCTCCAGCTACCCCTTCCCCGCAATCACCGTACTGTTGTCTGTGTCCATGAGTTCTTTCTTTTTTTTCTTTTTTCTCAATCTCTCTACCACCCCACAACAAACCTCACCTCACCAGAGCTGTCTGCCTGCTTTCTCTCTCTGAGTCTGTCTCTATTTTGCTGTCAGTTCAGTTTGTTCATTAAATTCCACATATAAGTGAAATTATATGGTGCTTGTCTTTCTATGACTGGCTTATTTCACTTAGCATAAGGTTCTCCAGGTCCATCCATGCTGTTGAAAAGGGTAAAATTTTCTTCCTTTTTATGGCTGAATAGTATTCCATTATGTAAATGTACCATAGCTGTTTTATCCCCTCATCTACTGATGGGCTATTGGGCTGCTTCCAAATCTTGGCTGTTGTAAATAACGCTGCATTGAACATAGGGGTGCATACATTCTTTCAAATTAGTGTTTTGGGTTTCTTTGTATAAATTCCCAGAAGTGGTATTGCTGGGTCATGAAACAGTTCCATTTTTAGGCAAATTAACTCTTAATTTATACGGTTTTTTTTCCCTTGAAGGGTGGGGAAGAAAGAAGCAAAAAAAAAAAAAATTATCTCATTGCCTGTTTTAGTTTATATGTGAGATGATAAACCTCAAAAGGAGCATATTAATTAGGAGATTGTGACACCCCTTGGTTTGCTCACTGTCATTCGGTGCATCCTCCCAGGCACAGTTCAAATGCCTCTTCTTGGAAAATCATTGCCAACTCTGTCCCCCACCCCCAGTGCCCCAAGGGAGCCACTGTTACCCTCCCTGACCACTATGCCCCCTTGTACTTAGTCTTTTGTCCTTGAAGTTGACCTTGTTGCTGTTGTATCTGGCTAGAACATGAACCAACTGAGCCAACTGAGCTCAGCATAACGCATCATTCTAGCTCAGCACCCATAACAGCATCTGGGTACTCACCTAGGGTCTGCTGACTGACTGGATAATAAATAAATAAACGATCCAGGAGCAGTCCTTGAGAACATTTAAAACCTGACTTTTTCATCCTCCCTAGTAAATTGACAGTCCATCTGCCAAAGTGCAGTGGAATTTGATGTGCTCAAGGAGTGCTATCTTTTGAGCAACTTTCTCTCCTCCATCCACTGCCCACGCCTGCCACTGGCCACTGCTGGGCGAGGATGGAGGAGAGGAGGCTGTGGTGGGAACACTCTGAGCTTGTGCCAAACCTCTGGGGTCCACTCAGCCAGGAAGGGGCGGGGCCTGTGCTGTGAGCAGCTCACTTAGCCTTCTTTCACTTCCTCTCCCACCAGCACCACTTTCAGAGGATGACCTCAGTGGAAAATGACTCCATAATACATGCCATTTAACTGTACTCAAACTGTCAATCAAGCAACACAAAGGAGAAACAAAATAACAAGTCCTGCCCCTTCCATGCTTCTTTAACAACCTTAGGTGCCCCCACCCCCACTCCAGGGGCTCCAGGAAATTCCTGCTTCTCATGTTTCCTGGAATGAATGATTCTCTCCTAGACTCCAGAATCTTTGGGGACTAGGGCGTCATGCATGTTTCTTTGTTTCCCATGGGGCCCAGGACAAGCACCAGACAGGCACCAGCCTGTACCCTGCAAAATCAAAAGCTTGTGTTCAGGATTGCATTTTGGATAGAAGATGGCAGGTAGTGAGATTGCAGATGATGCTACTATCGTCTGGCTGAGGGGCCTGGGTGTAAATACTTCTGGGCTGATCACAGGGCCTAATCCCAGAAAGCCACCCCAGGGAGCGGGGGAAAGGCGCTGTAGAGAGGTAGCCCTGCTGGGCAAAGGCTGTCTCTCAGGTGCCTGATGGACCCTGAAGAATGAATGAGCTTTACCCATAAAAAAGACCAAATTATTTGAACCAAGTGCCTGTTCTCTACTTTTTCCTAGATTCAAACACTCTAAAGCAGTGATTCTCAACCTTCCTAATGCCGCGACCCTTTAATACAGTTCCTCATGTTGAGGTGACCCCCAACCATAAAATTATTTTCGTTGCTACTTCATAACTGTAATTTTGCTACTGTTATGAATCGTAATGTAAATATCTGATATGCAGGACGTATTTTCATTGTTACAAATTGAACATAATTAAAACATAGTGATTAATCACAAAAACAATATGCAATTACATATGTGTTTTCTGATGGTCTTGGGCGACCCCTGTGAAAGGGTCGTTTGACCCCCGAAGGGGTTGCGACCCACAGGTTGAGAACCACTGCTCTAAAGCATAAGGAAGAACATGAGGAATTGCCTTTTGGGTTTCCAAGGACACATTTTGCAATCAAAATTCCTGGAAGTCTGGGAATGTGGGCAGTTTTGCTAAAATCCTACCTGCTACCCTGTAGCCAACCCAGGCTTGAAAAAGACACCTCTAGGTTATGGGAACACAGCCTTGCCTTGCAGCTTCAGGAGGCATCGGAAGTGTCCTGACTCAGGCAATTTCCTTTCTGTGGAACCCCATGTGTGCACACAATAAGGGCTCATTTCCTCCTATTGGTTTTTGTTTGAATGGCTTCCTTTGATAGGGGCTGTCTTCCGCTCTCATTTGCAGTTATCTAAATCCAGGCAGCCTTCTCAACTCAGAATTCACTCTACTGGAGTCAGGCCCAACTCTGATGGCCTCACCCTCTCTCCTGCCTTAGATCAAACATTAAGTATCTGGGGTTCCCAATCCAAGGAGGGCTAGTGTCAGGGTTCTCCATTGGCATTTGCAGTGTGCACCTGTATTTCTGTGTGTGTGTATATGTGTGTGTGTGTGTGTGTGTGTGTGTGTGTGTGTGTGAGAGAGAGAGAGATAGAGAGAGAGAGAGAGAGAGAGGTGCATGCATTGTGTATCTTAGCACCTCAGTGCAGTTGTGGGCTACCAAACATCTTTGTTTTGCTTGCTTTAAATAGCATCAGTGTACTAGGCACACAATTGGATACTCTCTGAATGGAGGGGATGAGGCTTTTGAAAATGGTTCACTATGGATTCAAAGATTTACAACTAGACTTCGCTTTGGAAATATTTGGAAACCTGCCTCAGTTGAAAGTCGACACTAAGATTTCTCTATCCCAGAGTACCATACATTTTTTTGCACTCTTTCTATTTTTAAACATTTTTTTCAGTTTTCTGTTTTTATTTCTCCTTGTGTGCTGATCAAAGGGGCTCCACACCACACTTCTTTCCTCTTGCTGTGTGTGACCCAAATCTCATGGCCTGGGGCACCGGCAAGCACCTAATTTGTGAAAACATCTCTGCTGTTGATGGGCTCTCACTGAGAAATAAAGGACAAAAGAACATGCGATACCGAGTCTTCTGACACAGGCAACTGGGTCACTACATCCAGGAAGGAAGGAACACGTGGTTGCAGGAAACACCTTGGCTCAATCCTTGCTTATTTATTCTCTAAGCAACAAAGGGCCAACCGTTCTTCAGGGACTAGAGGGCCCGGACGGACTGGCAGATGTCAGGAGTGTTTTGGCCCCGGGGGAAATTCATTCATTCACTCATGCCTTCACTCACTCATTCATTCACTTGTAAAGTTTAAGTTCAGGAGTTTGGTCCCAATGTGAGCCAGTTACCATGTGTAAAAATGACCTAAAAGTGGCCTGAGTGGTAACAGAATCAATTTTATCTGTGCCAAAAACAGCTCAAGCCATGATGGAGCTGGGTCAAGTGCTCCATTTTCACACGTGCACCGTATGAAACTTTCCAAACACAGCCCAGTCCTCCTGTTTTCAAAAGCACCTGCATTCAGTTTGGGTAACATGCTCCAGTGTCTTATAATTCCTACCATGAAATTATTTTGTAGAATAGAAAACCTTTTTGCATTTTATTGCAAAAACAGTAATGTTTTTGTGAATGATAACAAAACTTTAAAAAATTGCAAAAATAGTCATATTGAAGTCTATATTCTTTTTAGAATTACTTAGAGCAGTGGTTCTCAACCTTCTGGCCCTTTAAATACAGTTCCTCATGTTGTGACCCAACCATAAAATGATTTTCGTTGCTACTTCATCACTGTAATGTTGCTACTGTTATGAATCGTCATGTAAATATCTGATATGCAGGATGGTCTTAGGCGACCCCTGTGAAAGGGTCGTTCGACCGCCAAAGGGGTCGCGACCCACAGGTTGAGAACCGCTGGCTTAGAGGGTTCATGGCATTTATTTGGGATTATTCCCCTATAACCTCATGTTCACCGAGAGAAATATAACCAAATATAATGTATGGAGTGTTTATTCTGTGCCGGATAGAACGTTTTTTACATAGGTGGTCTCATTTAATACTACTCAGCATCCAGAGAAGTGGGCATTAATACTCTCATTTACAGATGAGAAAACTGAGATTCACATGCATTTTAAAAATTTTCCTGAGCCCAGCCGGCATAGTTGAGCATCAACCCATGAACCAAGAGGTCACGGTTTGATTCCCAGTCAGGGCACATGCCCGGAGGCTTGATCCCAGGTAGGGGGCATGCAGGAGGCAGCCAATCAATGATGTTTCTCTCTCATTGATATTTCTATCTCTCTATCTCTCCCTATCTCCCTCACTAAAAATCAATAAAAACATATTTTATAATTTGCCTGGAGTTGTGCATCTACTCTGTGGCAGAGCCAGAATTTGAATGCAGGGATTGAATTGTCTGTTAATCCTTGTGCCAGGAAATCTGTTAATTATTCATGCTTAAATCACTCTGTGTTTTTGTAATAAATGTAGATTCCTGGGACCAGCTCCAGACATCCCAAGTTAGAATCTCGGGGTCTGAGGCCTAGGAATCTGTCATTTGTCTTTTTAACAAGCTTCCCAAGAGTTTGTGCAGCCAACAACACCGGTGTTTGTAGTAACTAGTAAGGGCTTTTGAAATGGGCTTGGGAAGAAAACACAACTTCTTTTTTCTCCTGGGGTTGGATTGGGTGGGAGAGCAAAGGTAACAGAAATATGACCTTGTCCCAATGGCTATAAGAGCTCATTCTGGCCTTGACTGCGGGCAGGCCTGTTTTTTTACTTAGTTTTCAAGTGGCCCTCAAAGGCAAATAAATAGGTCAGCCCATTTTGTGAGATGTGCAGTACATTTTGTGCAGCTGAACACAACCAGAAGTCTCTCTCCTACAGCAATTAAGCAACTAAAACTTATTTTAAAGGTTAGGACATTCCAGATAACTCCCCAGCTTATGCATTTTGCCCTTAGTTCCTCTCTGTCCATTGCTTTTATCAGCCCAACTTCTTCTCTAAAGTTCATGTGCAAAAAAGAGCCCTGACTGAAGGGCTTGGGGCTTTGCTAGCCTCTCTGCAGAACAAAGTACAATTTCACAGATGTGTGTACAATCTCTGGGTGCAGAGGATGCAATCTGTCTTCATATGTAATAGAAACTTCTGGGTATATTTGGGTGGATGATGAACTATGGATTTTCATAAATATGAGTCATAGCTAATAATCATCTATGGAAATGCCTGTTTGGATAAGACATGTCAATCACCAGATTGCATTCCACAAACAGTTATTGAGCACCTATTACTTACCAGACATTGGCTCAAGTTTACAATGCATGGGGATGACTATGATAGGAGACCAAGAATATTCCACAGGTGACATCTATTTTGGCAGATTTTGTGACTTAGGAGAAGGGGCTAAGCCAGTGATGGCGAACCTTTTGAGCTCGGCGTGTCAGCATTTTGAAAACCTTAACTTAACTCTGGTGCCCTGTCACATATAGATAGTTTTTGATATTTGCAACCATAGTAAAACAAAGACTTCTATTTTTGATATTTATTTTATATATTTAAATGCCATTTAACAAAGAAAAATCAACCAAAAAAATGAGTTCGTGTGTCTCCTCTGACACGCGTGCCATAGGTTCGCCATCACTGGGCTAGGCCCACAAGTTATCCTTTTGCTGAACCCAGTGAGATTAAGGAAAAAGCGAAGGGAAATGATAAAGTAACAAAAGAACAACTATTAGCATTGGTAAAGCACATTAGAAACAGCAGTCCTTGTATTTTAGTAAAGCAGGAAATGATGCGATGCTCATCTTTAATTAATAATTGGGATTTTTTGCAATATACTAGTGTCCTCCCTCTACAGTTATTTTGCATAAAACAGGATTCGTTTCAAGACAAAGGCCTGTGGGAGTCTCCCTGAAGAAGCATTTAAACCTCAGCTTACACCTTCCTTCAAACTTATCTAACGTTTTTCACCTTTCCTGTTATAGCAGAATTAGAGCTATTTCTACAAATTCTCAAAAACCATTTCTCCCAGGTCCTCTCAGCCCATCCATCCCCTGCAGCCTCCTCAGGCTTAACGCTGCACCAGGTGCCATCTGCCAGTCCAGTCCACCTTCCCTCACACCTGCACAGTCTTATCTCAACCCTGCTTCCTCTCTGCTGGTCTCCATCTCTCCTTTGATTGCTCTAAATAGGCCACACTCCCTAAATGTTTTCACTTTCCAATCTCCTGCTACTTTGACATTCAGCTTCCCAGTCACCGCTCCCTAAAAGTGTCTCCCAAAGGTCAGGGGTGCTGTCTTAGCTTCCATATGTCATGGTAATAGACTCAGTCCTCACCTTCACTGGGCTTTCTTTAGAATCTGGCTTTTATTTCCCATTATCATCTGATTTTAGGAAACCCTAATGCATGTCCATATTGTAACACTGATCAGCTTCATTTCTAGGATATAGTGAATAGCATGATTCCTTCTTGCAGATCCAAAGGCATTGAGATCTTTCCCCCGGGATGCTTCTCCTCTCTGAAATGCTCTTCACTTTGGGGGTGTGCCTAGGAAATCCCCTTCAACATAAGCAGTCCCGCAGGCGGTGCCATTCCCCATTTTCTGGATCCCTTCCTTCTTTAGCTCTCTCAACTCTTTTATGGTTTCAGTATCACTCACCTATGGATGAATCCCAAATACACATCTAGCGCTATACTCTATAGAAGTCTAGACCTATAGTTTCATCAGTTGAAGACAGTCCAACTTCACTTCAAACTTCTCATGGCCATGAACAATCTCATTGTCTTCCCCTTCCTCCTGTGTGTTTCTCCTACCTAAGTTCATGGTCTCCAGGCATCTTAGACTCCCTCCCTTGCCCTTGTCTCCAACAGTCCTGCCCACACTCTTAGAAAGTAGCTCCTACACCAGCGCACGATCTTCTGCCAGGCTCTCGTTGCCACTATTCCAACTCAACATGCCCATGACTTGGCGCCTGCAATTCTCAGCTTTAAACTGTGCTCACAGAATTATCTCCCTAAAGCAGTGTCTCACCCCATCAATCACCTGCTCACCAACATGGGGTGGTTCTCTGTGACACTAGAACAAAGTTGGAAACCCATAGTTTGGCATTCAGGGTCCTCCACCATTTTATCTGTTGCCCCCACGAGTACTACCTCAACTCCACCCCATGCTCCAGAGAAAACTGCATGGGCACTTCTCAAGTGCATGCATCGCAGTCTCACCCTTCCTTCCCAGGCCATCTCAGAGGCTGTCTCCTCCAGGGAGCCTTCCCTGCTTCACCCGGACTTCAGTAATCTATTGCCAGGGAACCTTATAACTCTCTTGTGGCATGAATCACTTCCCCATGGTGATTTATTTATACATCTATCTGTTTTACTAAAGCAAACATTCCATGAAAGGAAATGAAGAAAATTTAAGGCAATTCACACAGTATTCCTTTTTCCTGCAATTTTTTTTTTTTTTTTCACCAAGAAAACTTCACTAAGTAGAACGCACAGGGAGAGATTAAATTAACAATGAACAGGCCCTTCCCATTGACCTGGGGCTCTTGCCGTGTGCGGAACACTTCCAGTACATTGTTTCATCAAATCTTCACAAAAATCCCGGGACCTACCATCTTGATTTGTGCCAACCAGAAGATCAAAGTTCCGGGTGATTTGGTAACTTTCATTCATCTTAAGTAGGGGAGCTCAGGATTCAGATCCGTGTTGATGACCTGCAAGCTTTGGATTCTTGTTACCCTAACCTGCCCTCATTTATCTTTTGAGACCTGCACTCCCTTGGCCTACACAGACTGCCACAATCTAGGGTTACCCAGCAAGAAAGGGCAAAGAGCATTGTCATCTGTGGTCCCCAGATTGTTCCTTCCTTCTGCTAGTCTTGATTGCCAAATTGGATTTAACAAACACACACACACAAAAAAAAGCCATACCCTTTAAGCAAAACTTTCATGTGTTTGTAAAACATAAAAATGTGGAGAGTATAGGAGATGTGCTGTACACAATGGCAAAGTAGCATCGCTACTATTATAATCATTATTATCATCATTATTTAACAGTGACAATTTTCTTTCTTCTCAAGTTTGGATTTAAAGCATTGACTTCCCATTGGCCCAGGAGTCGGATGTCATGGTGTTTCATCGTTTTCCTTATTAGTGGGACTGCAGCCTCACCCAGGAGCCCAGAGGTTAGGAGCGGAACAGAGAAGGGTGGGGAAGGCATAAATGAGAATTGGAGGAGGATCTGGGAGAACCTTTCAACTAGCTTTTCTGTTTTCGTAAAACAGACAGTGTTAGATAGTCAGCTATGTTTTAAAAACTTTATTAAAGACAGAAAAGCAAATGGATCCAAAGTGTCCAGCTCACTGGATTTTTACAAAGTGAACTCATTTTGTAACCCACACCCAGACTGAGACATAACCTATTACCGGGACCCTGGAAGCTGCCTCGAGTTCCGTTTCAGTCTTTCCCTCCCTTCCCCAAAGAGTGGCCCCTCTCCCTAACTAGCTACTATGGCTAACTAGCTGGCTACCTTTTAAACTAACCCGTTGGCTGTTCTGCCCAGGAAAGCACGTGTTCTTCGAGAAGCGTTTTCTGGCAGCAATTGCCATTTCAAAGAAGAAGGAAAAAAGTGTGTGTGAGGGAGTAATTTTGTGTGTAGGAGAAAAGTGTTTCTAATTTCCAATCCTGAAAATGTGCCGGGAAGAAGGAAGATGTGAAGGAGGGAAATAAGTCAGTAAATGCAGCCTCGCTCTGCTTCCCCCATTAGGCGCTGGCAGGAGGCCAGCACATGCCATTTTGAGAAGGGGAGTGAACAGAACCGCCTTCTCTACCTGCCTCAGCTTCGGCCAGAGCAGGTCAGCTCCGATTCCCCGAGCCCTCAAACATGTGGAGAGGTTGGTGGTTATTCTTTAATAGCACAGCATTCACTAGAAGCCTGATATTGTATTGAACATATGGTTTTGATTTTTTTTTCTTCCTGTTTTTAAGCAGTGAGCAAGATGGAGAGTGTCACAAACCTAACTCCAGGATTTGCTGGATTCTGCCAAACTGTAACTGGAAACTAACTCCCATGCCTCAGCCCCTCCTGCTTTAGCAGCTTCGGGGGGCCCAGGGGGAACCGCTGAAGGACAGGGACTAAAACGCAACTGCACTGAAGCTCTAAGAGAGGGACTCCGAACTGCTGGCCTGACAAAGCACACAGGCCTTGTTGCTTTTCCGTGACTTTCTGCGCTAATTATCAAACTGGAAGGAAGAGATCCGAACATCAAATAACAATTCACAGATGCAGAACAATGAACTCCAGATCCAACTTGTATCTGGATAAAGGGACTCACAGTAACTCGGGTGCCCACAGTGTTTTAGACAGCAGCGTTCTCCAGCTTCACTTCTTGGGCTATTGGCCATCAGTGCTTCCAAAAGTTATCATTCCTCTCAGTTCCTTTTCCTGATCAATTATTTAGTGTGGTCTGGGTTATATAACATAAATTTTACCCCGAGCAAGAAAAAAAAAATGCATGCTTCCTAGTGGTCAGCTAGAAAATGTGTAGTTTTAATTAGAAAAGCAAATTTTCAGCATGTCAAGGAATGCTGGCTGGGGTTTGCAGGACATTAGTAAAACTAGCAGGAAAGGGAAGAGGGGGGAGGCAGAGTTGGTGATACAGTTGGGGCTTGGGGATCTTTGAGTTAAATATCCACCTGGGAATTTTCCTAAGAAAAACTGGAGGGCTTGTCTCAGCTCAGGTTTGCAAGCCTTAGAATAGGCTTTCTGCGGCTGTCTGGAAATGAAAACCTGGCCAGCTGGTCGGGAAATGGTTTCCCAGCCCTTCCGCGCCCTTCCTTTGTTTGCTCAGGGTGTCCCTGAGTGGGCCTGGGAGGAACCCGCGGAGAAATCCTTCCTGGTTTGTTCCTCTCTGAGGAAGGAGGGCAGGTTAGTGCAGCCTGCTGTTGACCGGAGCTGGGATTAATTAGTTCCTTCGGTGACCCTGGCATCTCCCGATGGCTGAGTGCGCTCTAAGCGGTTGAGGACTGTGCTGGGAGCCACAGAGAAACTCAGGAGGACTCAGAGCCACTACTGAAATACCACCATTTGCTGAGCCAAAAACCAAAACCAAAACAAAAGAAAACCAAAAATATGTAATTTACTTCTCAAAATTGTTTTAGTGTGGCATTCTACTTGTGTGAAGATTATCGACTTACCTATCATTTACCTATCTAGCTACCTATCTATATCTGTATACATGCTAATCTATATCTATAGTTATCTATCTGTGTAGATATATGTCTAAATTTCTATCTCTATCTGTATATATAAATATTAATCTATATCTATAACCATCTATATCTACATCTAAATCCATGTGTCTATCTACACTGTATTAATCTATATCTATGACTATCTGTGTGTGTGTCTGTGTATGCTATATATATCTATCAATCAGCCTATGGGTAGCTTTGCAAGACATTGCCCAGCATCTTGCCAAAGATTTCCAGAGGTGCCTCAAGCCTATTGTTGGGAGTGAAGATAATTTTAAAGCATTCTAAACAGTTGTCTGTCTGTCTCCCCACCTTACCACCATCAATCAGCTTTCCCCTGCCCCTCCCCCTACCCCACCCCACACACTGTGCTCAGAACTGAGGGAAAAGGAAGAACCCACCCCTTTCTCTAATGGAGCTAATTCAAGACGCAAGTATAATAGTGACATGGGTCAACAATGTGACAACACTGCCAGAAAAACTCAGTGTCTTAGGTTGCTTAATAGAAGCACTATATTCTGAATAAGGAAGGTGCCAGCTGCTCCTGTAAGAGGCTTGGTTGGGGTCATTAGATATATGAGGGGTTCACCTGCTAGAGAGGCGTTGGAATTGGTAAGAGTCACCTCACAGGCCTGAACAAGGGCTGAGTAGTGCAGGTCATGGGGGCTCACATTTGATTTCAACACAAGGAAAAATTTTATAGCAAAATGTTATGTTTATAAGTGTTCTCGTTAGTGATTGTCCAGCCAATAGAGGTGGTCAAGTAGCAATTAGAAACCGCTTGTCACCCAGCTGGTGTAGCCCAGTGATTGACTGTTGACCTATGAACCAGGAGGTCATGGTTCGATTCCTGGTCAGGGCACATGCCTGGGTTGCAGGCTCCATCCCCAGTATGGGGCGTGCAGAAGGCAGCCAATCAATGATTCTCTCTCATCATTGATGTTTTTATCTCTCTCTCCTTCTCCCTTCCTCTCTGACATCATAAAAATATATTTTTAAAAAAGAAAAGAAATTGCTTGTCAGGGCTACGGTAGAGGGTAAACATGAACAAGGCTAGACAAGTGCTCCGCTCCTTCCAACTTAGGATTCCCTTCTGATTTTCATTTTATGTTTGTGGGTGTTTTTGGTTTTATTGTTATTGTTGACACTATTACAGATGCCCCCATTTCCCCCTTTGCCCACCTCCACCCAGCCCCATCCTCCTTCCTCTGGCCATCACCACACTGAGGTATTTGTGGGTTTTGTTGGTTGGGGGATATCAGAAGGGAGGGGCTATCAGAATCCCTTGTGGTGTGAAAAGTTCCTCTGCTGGCTCTGCTGTGTGCCCCACAGCTCCCGGGATCTGACACCAAGTGCCCAGAGGAACAAAGACGCCCTGGGCGCAGCAGGTCACGGGAAGGAAAGAGTTAAAGAGACCTGCCTCTGCAGGTCCCAGCAGCCCCAGAGGCAGGCAGTCCCTTTGATCCTGCCTCTTAATTGCAGCCTGGCTGCAACAGGGAACTTTAAAGAAAAGAAACAGGGAAACTCTAGAGATAGGGCTTGTTTTGTTTCCTGAGGGGATGGTCTTTGTGGTGGCTGCCAGGAAGCTGATACTTTAGGGTTCAAATGATGGGCTTCCTAAGGGGGCAAATAAATAATCCTTTCTATCAGCTAAGAGGCAGGTGTGAATACAACCCAGAAACGCCTGGTATCTATGTGTGCCATTTAGTAGGGATGCCAGGTAGGCGTTGGCCGAGAGAGCAGAACCTGGGGGAGGAGACCCTGGGTTAGTGCAGGAGCCAGTAGAGGGAAAAGGAGGCTGTGGAGAGAGAGTCTTGGTAGATGTAGAGGCAGGTGAGGGAACAAGGACATGCCCTTGTGAGAATGGGTGACCCGGGGGAGAGAACACAGCCCTGCACCTGACAAGAGAAGTTGATGGAGAAGACAAGGGATTCCTAAGAATTCTCATAGAGGGCCACGTGAACACAACCCATCTCACTCTTGTGCAGGACTCGCCCTTGAAAATGAGCTTTGGCATATGCTCTCTATCTGAGGTGTCCATAAGATACCAAGGTCTTTAAGCCTCTTCCAGCGTGCACACAGGAAGGGGATTCAAGAGTAAGGAGAAGGCCAACCAGTCATAATGGGGATGATGCTCTAGCCAACCCTGGTCATTTACCAAGTCCCGTTGTGAGCAGGACTCCTAGTTAAAACTGAACTCATGCCTGTGCTGTAGGCCAGTAATTGCTTGTTTGTGTTCTATTTAACTATTTAGTGAGTTCTGCTAACAGTGCGGACAAAGGTGGGAGAAGGCTTTCTAAAGCAAACCCCTTTGGTGCTGCAACCCCCAAGTACAGGTCTGGAAGTTTAGAAACCACCGACTGGGGTTTCACCCCTGGCTCTGTCGCTTGTTCATGTGTGACCTTGGCCAGTAACTCAGCCTCCTTGGACTTTATTTTCTTTGTAAAAAGGTTTAACTCAGTTGCTGTACATAAAGCTCTCAGCAGAGGGCTTGGCATCTAGTAGGCACTCAATAAACCCAAAAAACACTTGCTCCCTTTCATTCCTAAAAGGTTATTTGTAAAATCAAAATGTATAAAAATATTGGCCATTTGTGTGTGGCCTAAGTGGGCATCTGGGCAGTGAAGACTTCCTTTACATCAGTTTAGCTGGACTCCTGGCTCTGGGGAAGAGGGGACCTCCTGGGGGACATAGAGGGAAACGAAGCACTCCAGGGGAGGGAAGATGGGTGGACACAAAGCAAGAGGCAAGACTTCTCCTTGTCTTTACATTGCAAGACTTTAAAACTAGAATTTTTATACTCATGCAATTTAATTGCATACAACACTTGCTCTTACTCTTCATATTCTTTGGAGATAATGAGGGGAGAATTGTATTATCTATATTTTAAGGGAAACATGAGTTTGTTTGACTTCCCTGAACTCACCCATGGAGGGTGTGGACTGAAGTAGGCGCGTCAGACTCGCAGGCTCCAGTTCTGACCACTGTCTACAGAAAAAAAAAAAAAATCTAAAGCTGATTTTGAACATATGTATTTCATAGGGGGGAAATAAATCTCTGGGACAGACATGTAAAGAAATACACTAGCTTTCTCTGGAGGCAGTAAGCAAATCCCCTGAGTAATTGGTTGAGAGTATGTGCCCACAGAAAAGACCGCCATCGCAGGCATGGCGAGGCATCCACAGACCGGCTGTCTGCAGCCACAGACAGCTTGAAACTGCTAAGTCCCTCTCTTCACGCCCTTGACTGCAGAAGCTTTGTTGTAAGGCTTTTGGGATCAGTGACGTCAAGCTTAGCTCCACTCCCAGCCTGAGCAGCTTGAATAGGCCTCCAGTGTTGAGGAGGTAGGTCCTGGCCCCCAGCCTTAGGGAGCACTCCTTTGAAACCATCTCAAACCCAGGGGGCTGCCGCCATTTACATTTATACTAGTAGGAACCGTTGTGTTCTAGCCTCTCAATGAGCGGCACTTCCATCATTGGGGAGCTGCTCGAAATGCAGAATCTTGGCCCCACTCCAGATCTACTAAATCAGAATCAACATTTTTAATTAGATCCCCAAGTGATTTGCTGTGCACCTGAGTCTGAGAAGTGCTGCTCTGGTTTAGTCACAGTATGTGGTATGAGGTCTTCAACCATGTGCACACTGAGGACCTTCTCATTTTCTTCAGAGCAGTCCTTATGGCTGCGTTCAACTGAGACGTACGAGGTCCAGGAATAAATGAAGCCTTAGGTCTTTGAGAATAAGATGACTAGTGTCCAGTTATATCTCCAGTCACTCTGGAATCACTGCCCTCACTGATTACATCCCCAAAATTTATATTTTGAAGTACAGTTGCAGGAGTCTTGATAACCATTGTTTTTAAATGCTTTCTTTTGGTTAATAGTGAAGATTTACTATGTAAAATGTCAACTATATATAAGAAAGATACAGTTACCAAGTTCTCCTTATGCAGCTAACAGTCTGTGTCTCTAGCCAATATATGGCACTTAACAGTCTTGGTTGCTCACTTTTTGATTGACAGTTTGGCTCTTGTGTGGGTATTTGTTTTCCTGATCCTTTGCCAGCTCATATTCTCTTCTAGGCCCCAGCAGTCTTCCCCCAAGGCTCATCCTTGGTTATCAGCCTGTCTCCTTTCATGTCATCTTCTAATGGGAGGTAGTGAGTACCCATGTCCTCAACAATGACTTCAACACAGATGTGTCTCCGTTTACATTTGTAGCCTGGTGTCTAAGCTGTTCTCCATTCCCACATGGTCAAGTGTCTATGGCAGGGGTGGGCAAACTTTTTGACTCGAGGGCCACAATGGGCTCTTAAACTGGACCGGGGGGCCGGAACAAAAGCATGGATGGAGTGTTTGTGTGAACTAATATAAATTCAAAGTAAACATCATTACATAAAAGGGTACGGTCTTTTTTTCAATAGTTTTATTCATTTCAAACAGGCCGGATCCGGCCCGCGGGCCATAGTTTGCCCAGGGCTGGTCTATGGGCTATCCCACTTGGATGACCATATCATTAGGTAAAGACACCATTACCAGAACTCAGAACTCATCTTCACCCTCCCTTCTCTGACCCCATTTCCTCTGATTGGTCCCCTTTTCTATCTACCTCCCATTTTTTGGTCAATATTTTTCCTGCTAGAAACTCCAATGTTGTTTATACTCTTCTAAGCTCTTATAGCTTCTATTATTTTTCCTTCAGGACAGATTTGCCATCCTCGTATAACCATATGAATCCAACTCCTTCCCACATCATGCCTGGAATATTTCAAAAGGTTTCTGGCTAGTGGCATCTCTTGTTACAAATCTTCTAACCTCTAACCTTATCTTAGAAGTCTTATCTTACTCCTTATAAGGCATTAGATGTGATGTTCCCTGTAATGAATTTAAACTCCTTCACGTGGCTCTTCACGTCTTCCACATTCTGACTTCCCTGATTCTATCCAACCTTATTTCTTCCTACTGACCAATATTTAATCCCTATTCTCCTAAGTCAAGCTCCACATTGGCCCCTACATCATATCATGCTGCTCTTCCTTCTCAAGGTGACCTTCATTTCTGATTTTGACTACGGTACTCTCCAAACCGTTTTTGATCAAATCCCCCCTAATTAGAAATATTTACTTTTGAGCAAGAACCATCTTATCAGGCTACTTACTTATTTACAAATGTTATCATTGCATAACAATACTAATACTTTACATACATCATCAAACATACAAGAAAGTTGACATTTTAAAAGGATGAGCTAAGTCACATATAAGACATAAGTTCAACTATTTCTTTTCATTGCCTAGAGAATGATCTTGCCCTAGGCTTGGGGTGTAGCTATCCCATCTTAGAAAACCCGATCTCTAGACAAAATAGACCCATTCAGAGGTAGAGGAAGTAGCTCTCCCTCCATGAAGTCTTATCTGCTTCTCCATTCTGCCCAGAGTTTTACTTTCCTGAACTCCCAGAGCATTTAAAATTACAAGTAGTAAACCGCTGATATAATGTAATACTTTTTAGTTGATTAATTGAAGCATACATCTAGGGTGCCAGAAATTTAAAGATTGAAAAAAATAGTCCAATATCTTAATTAAAAAACACTACTGTCTTCCCAAAGTTGCTCGGTTTGGGCTCCACTCCAGTCTGCAACATCCATTACAAGAAAACTCCAAGTCAGCCTGCAGGGTCATTTCACTGAGAGGTAGTTTTGAGGACTAACTTTTCTACTTTTTAGCTAGTGTGATTTCTCACACATACAGTTAACCTCACTAAAATTCCACTTTTATTTAATTTATAAAATGGGGGCCAAAAGGCAATCATGTGACCATTAAAAGAGACACGTATAAAACTAAAATGATATGTGATAAAAAACAAAACCCCATTATTGTTATTATTACACCAGGTATTTATGTATTAGAATGTAAACTATATAAAGTACATCTGGGATTTCTAAAGTCATTGACCTCCTACTCCCACCTCCAGCTTTTATTTCCTCCTGCAAGTGAATTATTTTTATTTTCTCAATTTTATTTGCTCAGCTGATAACAGAGTGTCACCTAACTGTAGAACTCAGAGGCATGACTGGACACGAGTTTAAATCCTGGTTCTTCCAAGTATTAGCCGTGGGATCATGGGTGCGTTACAGAATCTTTCTGAATTCTCTTCTCCTATTGGCCTACATTAACTTTGTAGGGTTAATGATAACTTCATGGGGTTCACCTAAGGTTCAAATTACATGAGCTATGTGTGTAAAGCATCTAGTTTATAATGCATGCCACTAAAATATTAATTTCCCCCTGTACCCTCACCCCTTTAGCAGGCATAAGAGAACTCAATAAGATTCTCTCATGAGCAAATGGAATATTTTGAATTTTGGTGCCATTGTTGACTTTGATTTTTCCCCAACCTGCAGGCCATTTGACAACCATTAATGAATTTTACATTCTAGAAACACCTCCCTGCCATCCACAGCCAAACTCACCTTGCTACTGTGTGGCTGGGATGGGGTGTGAAGCCAGGATAGGTTTTGTCCCCTGATGCCGCCTGGGCGGTCAGAGCTGAGGAAGTGAAGCCAATCAACCTCTCCCCTTGCTCCGCCTCGGCATCTAGGCTGCCTGCTGTACTAGTTATAAATGGACTTGTTGTCCAAGAAAGCGTTTGGGGACAGGAAATAGTGACACGCACACATGTACCAGGGACATTTCTAAGTTTTTTTTGTTCTTCAAGTTTAAAGGTAATTCAACACTGAAAAAAAAAAATGAATAAAAGTTTTAAAATCCAATTTATAACTCCTCTCCTCCAGGAGCTTTGTCTAGTGCACGAGAGGGCTCTAATGCTAGGCCCCTGGTTTCTTACTCTGTCTGAGCTGTTAATTGAGATAATGTCTGTGAAAGCCCTTTGTAAAGAGTAAGGAGCTACACATACGTTAATTACCCTTCTGGAGACACTGGGGTGCTGACCTGTTCTTATCTTGTTTGTAAGTATCTTGTTCCCCAGCGATTGTGGATTGCAAACTATTTAGGACCAGGGACCTGGGGTGTTTCCCTTGTTTCCTGCCTCCTCCCTCTGTCTTCTGAGGTGGCTTGCCACCCCCAAAGCTCTTCTACAGCAACCAGCTTGCTGTAAATGCTCACAAATCATAGAAGCTGCCCATCTGTCGGCCAAGACCCAGAGCTGAAATGAATTCTTCAAGCTTGTTAGTTACATCAGGTCTCTTCTCCTAGCTCTCCCCCAAACTGGGTCCCTTACCTTGCAGCTTGCCTATACCTAAAGGATACATACTAATTTTGATGTTAGGGTAAAAAATAGTGGGGGGGGGGGGAGTTAAGAGGAAAATAGATATTTTTTACTTGTAATTATTTTTTTCCTTTATTGATTAAGGTATTACATATGTGCCCTTATCCCCTCATTGCTCCCCCAGCCCCCCACTCATGCCCTCACCCCCCTGGTGTCTGTGTCCATTGGTTAGGCTTATATGCATTTAAGGTGGGGGAAGGGGGGAAAAGGGTGGTGGAAAGTTTAATCCTCCAGGGTCAGGAGTCAGATTTCCTTACTGGGATTGGAGGGGTGAGATAATTGCATTAGGGTCTTCCCAGGCACCCCGAGGCTCAGAAGTATGGGAGAGGGTCTAGGATTTCCTTTTGTTGACTGGTGGTTATGGCTTTTTAGTTGATGTGCCCATGGTCCCCCGTCACTTTGGGACTAAATATCAACTTGCTGAGACTGGGTGATTGCTCTCAGCAGCCTTATATATTGGATTTTTAGGGAGACATCATTCTCATATGTCTACTGCTCATCTTACATCTTTCTATGTTATCTAAATAGCATTTATGCTGAGAAATATAATGGAGGTAAAGAAAGTACATATAGATATTTAAAACTAAAATTCCTTCTCTTATTCTCCTCCAAACACCAAAATTATCTCAAGCATACAATTAGTGCCTGATTGTTATCAATGTTAAATTAACATTAGTCAGTAAAGTTATTATTAAAGTCTTTGAAACTTACAATGTGTCATCATTTCTTTCTTGTCCTTTATTTTTCACACGCACACAATCAGGTATTGGGTGATTGACTTGTTCTAACCAAGCAGCAAAAGCCAGACAACCCAAGAGGTGTTTAATAAACACTTGTTGACTGATTGATAGAATATACCGACCGAGGATCTCCCGGACAATGCACTCTTTGTCAGAGCATGAAGGTCAATCAGTCGATCCACTTTTATTACCAAGAGTTCTTGCCATATTGAGGAGAGCAGGGCAGCTGGAAACTCGTCCATCAACCCTGTGACTCAGGCGCACAGAAGAAACCCTAGGGCCTTACCTATCACAGGTATTTTCACTCTCAGCAGCAGAGATGGGACTAACTGGGCTAAGTAATACTGAGCAGCTGGAGGCAGACCCAGCCATGACACTACCCAGGACTCCTTCCTATGAATATCACCAGAGCCGCAACTAACAGTTTGCACACATTAAAAAAACAAACCCTGAGCTGAGTAAAAGGCAGCAAAACAGTGTTGTAAGTCATCTGCAAAGCCCACCTGAGTCTTCCTGCCTTATTCTTTTTTTAAGAAATATATTTTATTGATTTTTTTACAGAGAGGGAGGGAGAGGGATAGAGACTAAAAACATCGATGGGAGAGAAACATTGATCAGCTGCCTCCTGCACACCTCCTACTGGGTATGTGCCCGCAACCAAGGTACATGCCCCTGACCAGAATCGAACCTGGGACCTTTCAGTCCGCAGGCCGATGCTCTATCCACTGAGCCAAACCAGTTAGGGCAAGCCTTATTCTTCAGAGAGAAACCAAAGCACGAAATACTAAGTTTTGGGCTCCACACAGCAGGGAGCAACTATGGCCATCAGGTTCAGCCAACCATTCCAGAAAGAATGCCTGGGCACATGACACCTCTCCTTCTCCTTACAGCCGCTTCTTTGCTTTCCTTGCTGGGCCTTTGGGCTGGACCTCCCGCAGATTTTGTGAAATGAGCTGAGTGACCTTTCCTCTGCTCCCCTCCAGGACTGACTTTGGATCCATAGCTTTCCCTAGACTTTGCTACTGACCGTGCCAGCTGTCTGGTACCGTTGTACCTGGGAATCTGAAAGGTCCCCAAAGTATGTTTTCAACTATCAACATGCCAGCAGTTACACCAACCTTCCCATTAATCAGAATCCTTTGCCCCTCGCAGTGTTACCAGCCCACTTCTCTGTTCATAATATATTTTGTCCTTTTGAGAAATGAAAAATGTAAACAAATCAATATGCCTTCCTTCCAGAAGAGAAAACGCATGCCAGATTGAGCCTTGTCAGTCTACCATAAAGAATTCTCTTAAGCTTCATATCCAAATCCTCTTCTCCCAATTCTTGCTTGGGATCTTGAGTACCTGATCTTGAATTTCTGTGGTGCTCCCTGAGCACGAGACTGGCTGGTAGCCATGTGATATTGATTTGTTTTCACCATAGCAACAGCAAATTACAACAACTAGCAGAGAGAAGGCAGGCTGTTAACCGGTAAAGCTGCATAACCAGTATAGTCTGCAAGCATATTTTCCTCCTATTTGCTCTCTTCTTCATTCTACTTTCACAAATTTAATGCAAAAGTCAAAGCAAAAGAATAGCACTAAATGCGTTGAGGCACTACAAAGCCTAAGTCTGAAATAGTCTGGTGCACACAGCTCCTGGTATATTACATTAGATCGATGGAGAAAATGCAAGCAGCCAAGCTCTGATTTCCTTGCAAATTTTATCAGTTAGTCTAAGAATAAATATCCCTAGAAAATGTACATGAGCACAAAGTAGAGGGAAAGGTTTTGTATATATGTCTATATATTTTAATACCTTAAGGCATTTACCAATAATGTTTATCCCTTTGTACTTGAAATAGCTCATCGTGCCAAGAGACAAACAACTTTTGTTTTTTTGTTGGTACAAAGTCAAGACCTCTCAAAATGCTAGAATTCTGAGGCGAAGCGTAGCAAGTATTACTCAATTGTATTAAGAGGGAAGAAACAGTGAGGTGGGCGCTTGCTCAAGGCTACATAAGCAGTGCAGTTCGAAAGAGGATGCAAACTAGAACGGGGAACTCCGAGAACTGCAATCTGCTCTAATGGAAATCCTTTCTTCAAGGGCCCCTTATTAGAAACAAGCCACCCCCTGATGTCTGCCCCCAACAATGCCACCTGTGACCCTGGGTTAACACTTGCAGTATTTGACTGCCCTTCCTTTGGTCCTTTCTGCACCACGACCTTCTGCTCTTCAAATAAAAACAGCAATTCCCACCATCACAACCAGCTGTGAGCTTGGTGGCATAACCTGGGTCCTGAATAGTGGCTGAGGGGAAGGAGGGAGTGGGAACCCGGCCATGGGGACTGTGGCAGTGCTGGGCTGCACCAAAGGGCAGTTGGGCCACGTTCCGCTACCCACTGCCTCTCGCCAGTGCAGCCAGAACCCTGCAGAGAACCTGCTCTCACGCACCCGGTCCAAGGCAGGTAGGAGAAGATGTCCTGTTTATGCGGGAGATCGGTTCAGGGTTTAGAAAGGACGGGCTAAAATATGAAGACATAACTCAAGACCTGCCAAGGGAGAGTTAGACTGTTCCTGGCCAGGACATAAAGAAGCACTCCCCTCCACCAGCCTGAATAAAAGAACACACAGCAGAAATAGTTGGGAGATGACGTCAGAAGTTCTGGGCTAGTGTCCTGCACTTCTCCTTGAAAGTAAAAACAGTGGGTCTAGAAGAATCTACGTGGCATTGCCCTTAATGAAATGAGTGCTTTCACGGGTTCTCGTAAAACACTCAGAAAAACTGGAGAAACTTCATCTTATTTAAAGATTATAAGCATGTCCTCCTTTTTTGTTGTTGTTGTTACTTTATTATCTCCCCAAATGCACCTATGACTCAATTAGCAAATTGCTTTCCACTGAACCTTTGTCTTTTAAAAGGATAGCAACGCTTTTGGAAGAGCTCTCATGGTGGTGGTGGTTGGTGGTGGGCAGGCAAGTCGGATTTTTTTCTTCGCTTCAGTGCTTGCTAACTATTCTAAAAATGTTACACATTTATTGTAAACACATGCTTCTGAGGCCTAACAAAAAGGCACAGTTTCCTCATGCCTGGCAGAAATTGAAAACGGAAAAGGGCAGAAAGAATCCTTTAACAAATATATCCTCCCCTTGTCTTGGGCCAAGCGTGTTATAAATAAATCTTCTCCATTATTTCTCGGTGCTGTTTCTCGGCAAGAAAGTTGATATGGTTCGGCAGAGTGAAAACACAGCTTTAAAAGCTAGCTGCCCTCATTAAATTATTCTGCTGGCTGTGTGTTCTCATTAAAAATGCATAAAGATCAGATAATTGCAGTAAGCATTATTAACCCAGCTTTACTTTTGAATATAATGTTCCACTTTTAAGCTGGAAACAAAGGCTCCGACATGCCAGGAAAAGAAGTGTAAACATTGAACTACAGTATCCAAAACTTGTCAGAAAGCTACCTCTTGCTAGCTTGTTAAAAATGTGCTTTTGAAACCAAATGAAAGCTGTGGCATTAGAGAGCTAGGTGGATCCCTAATTTCTAACAAATAAATATATTTGGGGGCTAAACATTCAACCAATGATTATTTAGATTAAGTGTTCCCCCTCCCCCCTTAATTACAAGTCTATTTTCACATCATAGGAGCCGTGTAAACTTTATTTATTCAGGAGCTAACTATGGCAGTATGAAATTTCCTATAACAACAACAAAAAAGAATGCTCTCAAGAATTCATTTTGTGTGTGTGTGTGTGTCGAACAACAAATGGATCTAGTCTTTGAATAAAAACTCGTTTTATGCCACACTGCCAAACAGGCGGCATAGATTCAAGCTTTGCCATTTCTTTTTCTCAAATCAAAATGTTACGTAAAACTCCAGGGTCCCCTGCAAGTATTACATTCGAATCAGTGGAATCCAGTTTCCCTGGCTCCCCGAAGCCACACACACGGAATGCAGCATACTGCAGCAAACTCTTTAAACATTCAAAAAAAAAAAAAAAAAAGAAGAAGAAGAAGAAGAAGAGGTGGTGTGGGGGGTGATTCTCCTACCTTGTTTAGCTCTGCCTCTCCTTCCCTTTTACAGTAATCCCAGGAACATCTGGCAGAATCCAGTGGCCCAGGCTTCTCCCCGGCATCCTGAGGAAGAAATTTCCATGTAAATAGTTCTCCTTCCCTGTTTATTGTACTCTGAGCGCCGTCTGCCTTCGCTGGAAAATTTTGCCTTCAGATGATGAAGCAAAGACAGTCTAAACTCTGTTGCTGTAAGCTGCAGCCCTCCCTTCCGACAAATCCCTCCCAGCTGTAGGCAGCCAATCCCCAGCCAGTTCGTCAGCCTTACTCGTCTGAAACTGGCCCTAATAGGATGACTGACACAGCAACACAGCACTTGCAGTGTGTGAAAACAGTGCATCCATACTGATGAAAGAGGAATTTCCCTCTCAGAAGAAAGCAATCATAGCACCCAGACAAAGTGGCACATAATTGGCAGAGCAGAGAGAGGGGTAGCTCAAGAAAACACCCTTGAAGACAGCCAGCCCAAAGCGTGTGGCTGCCCTGGGATTACTTTGAAAAGACAAAACTCCGCAGTTCCCAAAGAAATCCAGGTTGTACATGAAACTGAAGTCATGATCCCATTTGACAAAGCCTATGTTTTTAAAAGGAAAAAACAATTCGATGTCTGCCATGGAAAAGTAGTACCTTACAAAACATTTACACATGATTTCCATTAGCGAGGGAGAATGTGTTAGACCAAGTGCACATTCAAAGTCAAAACATGCGTATACCCTCACACACAGTTTTCCTGTACAACATCTGTTATTGCAGTGGTTAATTACTGTAGCCCATATATCTTTCATCTAAGTTTTCAGACCACTGGAGACTTTAAATAGGGAATTCTGAACAATGAAATTGATATCTACACACTACCCTTTTGTGTTCCTGGCAGGCACCCCTGAGATGATTGCGTGTGCCTTAACCGAACCCTAAGGTTTTGTATTAAGAGAGAGGAAACATTGAAATGGGCGCTTGCTTAAGGCTATAAAAGCAGTTCAGGTCAATGCCTTAGGTATCACTTGATAAATTCTTTGCATTGGCTCATATCGTCGTTAATGAAGCCGTGACTGCACAAAGGTGTTTACTGCTGAACACTCATGGCAAATGAGGCACCATCAGGTGGCACTCCACAAAGGACATTCTAGAAGTGCTGAAGTTCCCTGAGATGAAGCCGGAAAAGAGAAATGGAAAGATTAGTAAGGGTTATTTATTCCCCACCCCCCGCCCCCTGCCCTCCAGTCAACAGTACTCCTCATGCTTTGAAGAAGAAAACATATGGCAGTTGGAAAGCATAAAAAGCATACATGTTCCTTCCACTAAACACAACATTTTGAATTTGAAAAAATTGTGTCATGATTACATGATTAGACCAAGGCAGGAACAAAGCCCCATTCATCAGAAAGTTTGAACCTAATGCACTATTGTTTATGAGCAAGTGTTGGGTGCATCTGTAATGAAGTTATACTTGGGGTGAAATGTAACAGTTTCTTTTGATTTTGCCAATTCTATTTTACAAACACAAGGTTTCAGATGATTTTAGGCTATTTTCCACTCAATGCTTTATTCCGCTCGAGCCTTATAATCTTTTTTTACCCCAATGTAAATCTATCATATATCATAACTTGCAGGCCTTTGTCGGCTATCATTTTCCTGGAAATTTAAATGATCTCTGTGGATCACACATCATACTACATGTAAGTGAATGATCACAGGTTTATGAATCTCTTCTTCCTGACCTCTCTGATTCTGACTTTGAAACTAACATTCTCTTGATTTTACTCCTGAAATTTTAGTCATTTTTTATTCATTCTCCTATTTTTGTCCAATGAAAGGAAGTTTCGTTGCGTTTTCTTTAGCTAGTCCAGAACTCTGACATATTACTTGGATGACACCAACACTAATAAGTTGGCTTCTGGGACTCAAGCCTTCCCATGTTCAAGCTCCCTTGTTGCCAGACAGGTTTACCTGTCATGTAAAGTCATGTTCCTCCCATATTCAAACTCTTCTCTCTATAAAATCTGAATTACAGACTTTCAAGATCCTTCATAATCCTGCCCCTCCCTTTCTACTCAACTTCTTCCACACTGTTTTCCTAGGTGAGCTTTCTAATGGAGTCATACAAGTTTCTCCGGGACCTGGCTCTGACATTCCATCCCCAGACCTGACTCCCAAGAGCTTCACTTAACAAAATCTTACCCAACCTTTAGATCTCAACATGCCTCCTTTTTCTTCTTTTGCGGCTTTCCTGCTCATAGTGTCTTCCCTGATGTTCTTCTCCTTTGAAAGCATTCTGAACTATTCATCTTACCAGACTATTTTACCCTTAATGATGAGTTGATCTTCCCATCTCAAAAGACTAGGTTTGTGTAGCACATTAAGATAATGTATGTAAAACATCTACACAGTGGCTGGCTATGATAAATGCTCATTAAATGATGGCTATTGTTCATTTCATTTAGCAAAGTGCCATGCACAAACTTGTTGATTTCATGATTCTTATCTCAAGAATTGGTATCATACACATCCAATTGCACAAGTCAAAAACTTGGCAGTCATTCTTGACCCTCCTCCTGAAACCATCATAGAAAAATCCATTATCAAAGCCATATTTAGCACCTAAATATTTAAAAAGGTTTTACTTTGCTCCATTTCTACCAATGCACCTTTTCCTAAGCTATTAGGGTCTTTCACCATGAATACTGAAACAACCTCTTTGGTAGTCTCCTGTATATATCCTTGACCCCTTCAATCCCTTTTCTATATTTCAGCCAGGATAAATATTGCAAAACAGAATTCTGATTATTCCAAACTCTTTTGCTTAAAACCTTTATTATGTACTTAACTGTGTCCCTTAAAAATTCATATGTCAAAGCCCCTAAATCCCAATGTGATAGTATTTGGGGATGGGGCCTTGGGGAGGTAGTTAGGTCATGTGGATAGGGCCCTTATGAGGGGGTTAGTGCCCTTATAAGAAAATACATCAGGCAGAGAGATCATTTCTCTCTCTTTTAGTCAGGCAGGGGCACAGCAAGAAGGCAGTCATCTACAAACCAGGAAGAGAGTCTCCTCCTTTGCATAGTTCATCATCTTCTTGACACTTGAAACTTGAAATCATCAGGCCAGAACCAGAACATGCTGGCCTGCTGATTTCAGACTTCCAGCCTCCAGAACTATATGCAAATAAAGTTCTGCTATTTAAGCCATTGGCATTTTATTATGGCGGCTTGAGCTGACTAAACTAAAGATTAAATATCATTGAGTTGCTCTTTTAGGAAAGAGATAAAAGTTTTCAACATGGCCTAGAAGGTCCTTTTTATACAGCCTCTGCTTAATCAGAGGCCATTTCTTCAGGGAACTCTTTCCTGACCCCCAAGATGAGTTCAGAGGAAATCTGATGTGTTCTCTCACAGCCCTTTGCACTCTAGAGCAGTGCTTCTCAAATTTAATGTACATGCAAATCCCCCAGAGATCTTGTTATAATGCACATTCTATCTCAGTAGTTATTGGGTGATACTGAGATTCTGCTTTGCTAACAAGCTCCCCAGTGATGCTGATGCTGCTGGTCCATGGGCTACTCTTTGAGTAGCAAGATTTTGTAAATGTTGATCACTTTATACAACTTTTTACAGGGCATGACAATACATTTCTTTGGTTAATTACTTAAGATCTACCTTCTAAACCACATTGTCAGCATCAGAAGTCACCACTGTCTCCCCAGCATTTAATCTGGTATGTGCCTGTCACATGAGAGGAGATTCTCAACAATAAATGTGTGTTGAATTCATGAATTGATCAATACAACATACTGTAGATCCAAGCTGGGCTTTTCCCCCTCTTCTTCCTCATCTTCTTCTTCCTCCTTCTTCTCTTCCCTCTTCCTTCCTTCTCCTTCTATTTCTTTTTCTCCTTCTTTCTGTATCTTAACATTGAAAGCCTTGAAACTCTGGAAAGAAAATAGAACTATCTTTTTTGACCCTTTAATAAACTTTAAATCATTTTTAAATCAAAATGCAACAAGGTCATAACCCTCTATTCTTCCATTATCTTCTGCCTAAAGGGGGCTTTATTGCGATGGCTAAATGTTTAAAACTACATGAGAGGTGTCAGCTGAGGCCAGGAGGAGATGTGTGTGAGAAAATATGGGGGCCAAAATTTAAGTGTTTACTGAGATCATAATATACTAAATAGGAGGGAGAATGGTTGAGAAACCAAACATAGAACAAGTGTCAAGAAGATGATGAACTATGTAAAGGAGGTGGCCAGAAGAATTAAAAGACAACAACTTTGGTTTTGTCCAATAGAAGTTGTCAATTATCTTCTACAGGTTGATGAACTCAAGATCTGTAACTTCATCCCTTTCTCTTGATCTCTAGGCCCAATTCTTCATAAAATGTACCAGAGATAAATAATTTTCACCATGCCCCAAACTAAAATCATTTTTATTGTATTGAATTACTTTTATCTTATGTTTCCCATTTCCATGAATGGAAACTATCATCTTCATTGTCTATTGCTCTCTCACCACCGACATTCAAATACTCCCAAGTTTTATAAATTCCTACATCTCAAATCCATCTAATTTTCTACTGGTTCACTGTTGTGTCCCCAATTCAAGTTCCCAGTACCTTTTATCTCTTCTTCACTTCTCTGCCTCCATCCAATCTTGCCCCTAACTTTCACTTTATCCACTACACTGCAGCCAAACTGATATTTTAAAAATACAAATCTTATAATGCCATTATCTGCACAAAATGACTCCCCATTATTGTCAGAATAAATCCCTAGATTAATTCTCAAGTATATTTTCTCACCACTCCTATTGAATTCACTTCCAGCCTACTTCACACCCAGCATTAAAATTAATTTTAATCATTAGAATGTGTTATGTTCTTTATACTTTAGAGTCTGGAATCCTTCTGCATGAAACATATTTTATTACTTTCATACCCATCTAACCTCTTTCCATCAGGCAGTACTCAATGCACACACCATGTCTTGCAGGAAACCTTCCATGAGCACCATGACTTCCCTGGCACCTTAACATTTTATTCATAATAACAATTGTCACACTCTATACTGTAAATATGTTATATTTGTTTATGTACCTCACTAATCTCTGTGAGAGAAGTTACCCTGTATTTCTTGCTCATCAGTTTATCCCTAGCACCTAAAGCATGCAGTGATATAATAGCAGATGCTTATGAAATAGCTGTTGAATGGATAAATAGATAAACTTGAAAATAGAACTAGTAATGAAGTGGTAAAAACAAATTCATGGGTCAATAAAAAAAAACAACTGATAGTTAAGCCATAGAGACAATGCATCTTTATAGACACACACACACACACACACACACACACACACACACACACACACACATACACTACAAAAGGAAAAGAAGAAATAATATAAAAGCCAAAAGGCACAATGCAGTTATGAGATCATCTCCTTTATTGGATATACCAAAGTTGGCAAGCTTATAGACAAGAGGAAAATTAATATCTGGTGATGTTTAAAATGGAGGTGATTTACATAGAAACAGAGTTTTCTTTCAAGTGGAAAATGATAGGTGTCCCAGAATAGATGGAAGGTTGCCCATACAGAAGAGATGGCGAGAAAGTAAGAGAAGGTTGTTTACAGCAAGAGAGAAATGAGACAGTAAGGCAAGTTACAGGTGGCCTTGGCCTCCAACAATTTAGTCTTAGGGTGCATTTCTCTTTCAATGTAATATGTCTATCTTATACTTACCGACTTAGTCCTTTCGTATATACTGTTTTTTATTTTCCCCTAGTTGTTTTATGTATAAACCCTATTGGAAGTCCCTTGAAGGCAGATACCACGCATGAAAGTCTTATTGTAGCCTCCACAGCACATAGCATGGAGCAGTGCTGAATTAAATTTGGTTGATGGGTTTTCATTTAGGATTCTGGAGAAAATTTGCATCCTGTAAAAGAGACTGGTAATTTATTTTTAATGTGTGGTTATTGAAAATGCAGTAGGGAATAGAAATTGGTTTTATAATTGTCAGGAAAAACAGTTACAGTGTTTTCAATTGAATTAATCACAAGAAAGGTCCACTGTTTTTTACATTTTTCTCTGTAGGTCCAGGGGCAGAATACTCTGGGAAAAATTAGGACCAACATTTCTGGGTTAAGGGAAACGGATTTAAATAAATTGCATAAAGCATGTACATGAAATAATGTTTCAGAAATGCTTCACATAGAACATGGCACATCAATGCTCAATATATGTTAGGTGCTACTGCAAATACTAGTGTTATTTCCATCATCATTCTTAGGTTTAGAATTCAAATGAGATTTCACTGAAGAGTGATTACTACTATGTCAAAACAGTGATAATGGACTAAAGTAGAGATTTTCACACTCTCTTGGTTTGTGGCCCTCTTGATGTTTAGTATTTGTTTTTTTCACAATGCTTTTAGGCCAAAAGAAATAACTGTTTTATTTATTAAATAATTAGATTCTAGCAACTTGCTGTTTATATTTTAACAACTTAGTAGCTGTTTGAAAAGTTAGTATGAAATGTTTGAAAGAAAAACAATATTTTTATTTCATTCTAAATAACTCTAATTAGTTATTAATGGATTGTGAATGCCTATCAGGGTCTGCATACAATTCTCAAAGCTTGAAGTCAGAGTGGAACTACTACTCTCATTTCCTGCTCCACATTGATTTTTGTGTAGCACTTGCTTTAATCTTAGCAACTGCTGAAAGTCCAACTTTGCAGAGATATATGATATTATTGAAAGGAATGTAGTGTGATTCTAATTCTGAAAGTGAATTACTTTGAATTAGTAGTTTGTAAGTGTCCGGCAAATGTTGAACATTGCTGTGTTTCCCCTGGAAATATAAAATGTCCAGTGGAACCCCTGTGAATTCACTGTAGTTTCTCAGGGTGACTCACGGCACAGTTTGGGAACCATAACTCTAAGGCAAGGGTCCCAACATGTTGGTCAATCTCAACTGTCACATTGTTCTTTCTGGAGTAATAGTTGCCTTTCAGGCTCCTGTCCTGAGGCCCAAGAACATTTGAAATTGCAGAGAGATAACATCAGAGGTTCGTGGACATGTCCAGCCCTGAAACTGAGATCAGCTGAAGAGAAGATTCTGAGATATGAGTGAAGTTTATGGACCTTAAGAATTTCAGATGTTTATGGGCCAAAGAGAGAAGAACATGAAGAGACAAAGAGGATTCTTATGCTGCCCACTGTTCATGAAAGGGGAACTTGCCAGTGACCGTTTGCCTTTCAAAATGGTGGATTTTGAAAATAAGTTCAAAGAGGAAGGAAGGAGTCTTGTTCTGATTATTCTTCTCATTAAGACCACACATATCTTTGCAGCTCACTGTTCTCGTAGTCTAGTTGGGAGATGATCATGCTCTCCTCATATTTACTCTTGTGTTCACTATAATTTGACCCTTCAACTATAATAAAGAATGAGTATCCTTAGACCCTGTCTCCATCTCCTTATATTAAAGTAGTGTTTCTGACAGAGAAGTGACTCCTCCAAACCTGAAATGTTGAGGAAGTTGGTATGCTCTGCCTTCTGTTGGATTATTTGAAGGACT
The DNA here is from genome assembly GCF_014108235.1 of Myotis myotis. Lineage (NCBI taxonomy): Eukaryota > Metazoa > Chordata > Mammalia > Chiroptera > Vespertilionidae > Myotis > Myotis myotis. The sequence goes on from NW_023416335.1 coordinate 39,669,516, forward strand.
TTTCCATCTGTTATCACCTGCCCATCTTCTGAATGAGGGGCCAAGCTTGCAGGGGTCCAGTAGTAATTGGATGGAAGGAGATTCATTCACTTGCTCTACTTTTCCTTTCTATTCCATAATACCCATCACCTGATGTATAATCCACCTGATGATTAATTTTTGTTGTCTGTTTCCTCCTCTAGAATGCAAACACCCCAATGGTCAGGAAGCTTTTTTGTTTTGTTCATATTCCAGGTGCCTATTGCAGTACCTGGCACATGGGACTAATGATAAATATTTGTTAAATAAGTGAGCAAAATGTGGGAAGACTAGAATATGGTACTGGATGAGTATAAAATTGTGTTTGAGGCATAAGGCAAGCATCAAAGCTGGAGTGGCGCCTCCTCAGGGGCTTCCAAGGGTCATCAGAACCATGTGTGTGCAAACCAGGAGAGAGTAAAAGCACCCATTGAGAATGCAACTTTGGTGCCAGCTGACAGTATGTCAATGAGCAGCCCAGATCCCTGGCAAGGGTCTTCAATGGAATGGGAATAACCTCTTTTTCAAAAGGTTCTGAAGTGGGTAGGTTTGAAAAAAAAAAAAAAAAGATGATCTTGGTGAGATCATGGGTGAGCCTCGGTAATAGTGGGAGTATGTGAGTTCACGGACTAGGAAAGACACTGTCATCTCAAGGGAACGTATGAACTAGATGTGGGAAATAAAGTATGGCATGTGTGTATGGTAAATGCAGCTCTGATTACAAACTTGCATTTAAACAGTAAACGCAACTGGTTTTGATTTACTACAGTGGAAGGTTCCTTGGTATGCTCTTTTCAATACTCTCATTCCCATCTCCATCTCTTTTTTTTCTCCCAGGATTGCCATTCTACCTAGATCCACTTTATTACTGATCTGACTAGGAGTTATCAAATACTTGCTATATACTGGTCCCAGCTCAGACATGGAAAGAATGAAGATGAGTAAGACACAGACCTGACCCGGAGGAGCTTGAAGGATTACACAGTGATCCCAAAGGCGATATCTATGGACATTAGTCTTAAAGTGTTCCTGAGGAAAAGGAACCACAAGAAAGTAAGGTTGGAATAACCAATCAAACACATGGTTTTACCAAAGGACTTTTCAGAGCTTTTATTCTGAGAATGTGCTTTGTGAATCTCCAAACAAAGTTTGTCAAGTTTAAAGGATTAATGTTAACCCTAGACCTTTTTATTTAAAAAACACCTAACTAGTATGTTGTTCTGGGGGATGCATTTTGGGAAACACTGGCCCAGATAAAATCTTTTTTGTTATTCTTTCTTGTTCTTTGGACCATGTCCATATATGCTTACCTCATATAACTTGTATCTGATGCCATATCTTTCTACTTTATCAAGGTCCTCAAGATTGCCAAACTTTTGAGTCATCTACCATTGACCGCTTCAATGCTACTTTATATTCACTTATTGGGACCACAGTTACCTGAAGTCCTTGTGGCTCTAGGGTATCTTTGCTGGACCAGGCCTTCAATGCCTTCCTACTCAGTCAAACTTGGGAGGCCATTTTCCCAGGTTTTTCTGGCCAGCAGAGGGTCCCTGGTGGCCGCACAGTGACCTATGGGCACAACTACCCTTCCATATCTTAACCCTTTCTAAATTCTATATTTCAACAAAAACATCAGTTTCTGAAAAAAAAAAAATGTGTCACTCATCTCTTTCCTGTACCACATGTCACTCTTGATAACTGCTTTTTGGAAGCTCCCATAGTCCTGGGGGTGAAGCGGGGGAGGAGACTATTTATTAAACATCTCCATAGCAATTACTATGTGTTGAGTACAACACTGTGAAAAGCATGCTCTTATTATCCCAACCTTACAGATGGGAAAAGTTCCCTGAGTGCTTAAGTAACCTTTCTGGGGCTCACAGTAGCCAGTGGTGGAGCCCATTTGCCCTGGCAGGCTGGCTTCGGAGTCCATTTTCCTTACCACTATACCACATTGGCTCTAAAATACAAATTATATAATAAATTAGAAGGTGTTACCTGTTCAGGAAAAAACAAGAAAAAGGGAAAGTAGGACACAGTAATGGGGATCAGACGATCTGAGATGGAGTTGGGAGGAGGTACAGTCATGTAGGCAGGACAGGGCTCCTTGAGAAGGAAAGCTTAGAGCAGAGCTTTGCAGAGGTGAGGAAGCTCATCATGGGATCACTGGAGAAGCATGTTACAAGCAGAGATGCAAACCCCAGGGAGAACTCTGGCAGATGCTCATGTGGGAGGGACTTCTGTGTCCAACGGCACTGGCCTCCAATTCCTCGCTGAGTTCCACCCCTTGTTTGTTTAATAGTGTTTCTTGACTATGCCCTATTCTCTCATTTAATGGCATCTTCCATGATTCAGTCAACAACCATAAAGTGACTACTTCTATCTTCAAACCCAGGGCTCCCCTTGCTGCCCTCCCTCTATCAATAATCATAAGGTGACAGAATTTTATTTTCATTTCTAGATGTTTCCCTATCTCCCTTTACACTAAATTCAAAATACTCCTCTTTTCAGGTTGACTCATCAAACTATCTCATTCTGACCTCCAATTAGATCTCAGTATATATATTCTTCATACATTAAATTTTTAAAGTTACATAAAGTTACATGAATTTTCCTCCTATAACATGTGTTAGGTTTTATAATAAATTTTTAATCTTTATTTTAAAAATAATTTGTGCAAAGAGAAAGCATCTGGCTTTGTTATATCTGCTGCAGAAAAGGGATCATGTCATAGATACATTCCTTACCAGAAATGGGCAATTATTTAGCCTTCCATCTGGATTGGAGAGAAAAGCAGATTCACCTTAGCAACAGCATTCTGATGCTGATGTCATCACCTTAACATCATTTTGGTCTCATGTCATTGTGTTCTTTCTCTAAAATCTCAAAGCTTTATACATTTCTGCATTTAAAAAGCTTAAAAAAGGAAAGAACGAACTATATTTAAATATTCATTGAGTCATCATAATCTTGAACTTTGTTAAGAGGGTTCTCTTTTATAGCAAAACAAAATGAGAAGTGTTTTCCCATGCACTCCAATTTTTGCTAGAGCTTTGCCTGTACACTTACATCTCCCAGGTGGTTGTCCACAAGCTCCCTCTCTGTGCCCTGAACCCATCGGGTCACCAGCCTCCCCAACAAGTCTGATCACTTACACATGTAATTATTTTAGTCTGCAAAGCAGTCCAGACCTGGGGCGATTATGGTGAGATTATGATCATGGACCCTAGGGCTTGAAGAAATCTTCATCTAGATTCTACTCCCTTATTTAAAGGTGCAGAAAGAGACAGAAGCACGATGCTTGCCTTTTATTAAAGACAGGAAAGAGTTTAACCCTCTGGGAGTTTGTGGTTCCTCAAAATTTCAGTGAGGATTTTCACACAGGGCCAGATCATGTGTCAGCTGTTCCATCCCCTCCCAACTCCTGTCCCCTTCCTTCCCTCCCTCCCCATGGTCTCTCCCATGTACAAACATTCCATCCACCAAGTTGCCGAACCATAGCAGCCAGAAATCCCTCCTGCACCAGAAAGTAGACCAAGACTCCTCCACTTACAAGTTTAAATACTGGCTTTGGTCTCAAATAGCATTTAAAAGTTCACAGTGGCATAGAATCATTTAACTTGTATTTATTTATAGTAATAAACATTTGTATATATTTACAGGAAAAGTTCACTATCAATGAAAAAGATATATAAAATGACACTGGCAAAATTGGATTCTCAGCTTTCAAAACTGCAAGCTATGCCACAAAGACAAAGATTTCCTTCATAAGTTTTCAGCACACATGAACTGTCGTGTTCTAAAAGTAATTTCAAAAGTTCTCAAATTGCTGGAACCCTGACTAAGAAGCACGGATGATATTTTTAATAATCTTAAAGTTATTTTTAACATAATTAAGCATTTATAATTCTGCCTTATATATACTTTGAGTTATATAACATCACTGAGCTAATAATTTAGACCACACTTTAAAAATTTTTCTGGTCTCAAGATTTCACATTTGACTAATGAGGAAATTTCCTTTTGGTTAGAAATCAATATCTTCCTTTTAAAGGATTTTTTTAATATTGAAAATAGCAAAACAAAAGATTTCCAAACTTCTAGGAAAATATAAATATTATCAAATGGACAATTAGAACACATTTTTTTTCATACCGAATTAACTAATAAGTACTTATTGCCCCAATTGGACTGATACTCAAATATGAATTCTATCATTGTTCTCAGAGGAGACAAAAGGGTTGCCTAATCTATCTTTATGTCTTCAATATTGGAAAGATTATTATTGAACATTTATTGCACACTCTCTTTTGAAAAGCACTTTACATTAATTATCACTTCATACACATATTCAATCTGGAAGATAACTTTCTTTTCTTTTTACAAGTAGAAGCACAGAAGGTTGAAGACTTCATCCTGGGTCTCTAAAGAACCTAATGGCCGAGGTGAGTAATGGATCCAGATTCTGTGTAAAATTTAGGTTCCTCATTGCACACAAATATTCAGACACAGTCTAATCATGAAACCTAAGCAAAGATTCATACTCAATTGACATGTTTTAGCAGGGAGTTGGCAAGTGAACTTTGTGTGGGTTTTCCTGTTCACATAGAAGAAAATAACAAGAGAAGAGATGGTCTTGGAAACATGGAAGTATAGAAAACTTCCTGAAATGGTCTAAAGGAAATATAGAGGTTTAATTTAAAAATTCATAATTACCCACACTGGTGTTTTTGAACTCATATCTTGGGAGTTTTTAGCTGTTTGGGTGGCCTGTTTGATTTTTTTTTCTTTTCCCCTCTGCATTTAAGAGGTGTTCAGTTCACTGTCCCTCAGACCGTTGGAGGGCCGGACTATAGTTTAAAAAAAACTATGAACAAATTCTTATGCACACTGCACATATCTTATTTTGAAGTAAAAAAAACAGAATGGGAACAAATACAATATTTGTATTTGTATGTGGCCCGCGGGCCATAGTTTGAGGACCCCTGATCTACAGTCACTGTTCATATATACACTGAGTGGCCAGATTATTATGACTGGCCAGATTATTATGACCACCCTATCAGTACAATGAAGTGAATTAGTTATGCAAATAATAATAATAATAATAATAATAATAATAAAACCTTGAGAGTATTTGCTTAGGAAGTTTTCAATATTCAGTATTTTTGGAAGTGTCAATGAAGTACTGATGGGGTGGGCATAATAATCTGGCCACTCAGTGTATATATAAAATTTTATTTCAGAGAGGAAGGGAGAGGGAGAGAGAGATAGAAATATCAATGATGAGAGAGAAGCATTAATTGGCTGGCCCTGCATGCCCCCTACTGAGGATCAAGACCACTACCCGAGCATGTGCCCTTGACCAGAATTGAACCTAGGTCCTTTTAGTCCACAGGCCAACACTCTATCCACTGAGCAAACTGGCTAGGGCTACAGTCACCATTCTTGAAATATGTGCATCCCTGGAGTTGTGTGGTATCCACCTCCTCAACAACACAGGTCTCCCCAGTTAACATCTTCAGATTAAGATTGGGGTGGGTATAACCAAATAGGGGCTAGGCACAGGTCTACCACTTTTAAATCATCTTTGTTTCTCCTCTGTCTCTTTTCTAGTCTTCTGTAAATCTTGACATCATTCCCTTAAATCGTTCTCAAGTCCCTGACCCATAACCTACAACTGAGACTTCTCTACAGTGCCTCTAAGAGCCTGAGGACTAGTACGTGGGGTTTCTACATCCCAGGAGATTGATAAGATAAAGCCATGAATCAGCTGTTATTTTAGAGTTCTAGGAACAATCTAGTTCTGTTGCACAATCTGGGCCAGGCTACAGCTTCCTCAAAAGGCTCCAGTTTGGCCTCTACAAAGGAATCAGAGGTATGTGGCTAGTCTCATTGTCCCACTCCCTATGTCACAGAAACAATTCTGAGCATTGAGTCCTACTGGTGCCCAAAACTTTCCCCAATTTTTTCCTACTAAATTACTGGTCCTTCAAGGTGACCTGGGGAAATAAGGAAGGGTTCTCTCCTTTTAGACATGCTTGGGAAACACTTCACTTGGAGACTCACAGAGTGTATTATAAAAGTTCTGCAAAAAATAAATCTGTTTAATTTTATTCCCAAATTTATTTTTCTTTTCTTTTCTTCCCCAAACTAATTTGTTTATTTTTGGTAACTCTTATTAATATCAAGCATGCACTTTAGGAAATGCAAATCCACAGAAAAACAAGTTCTATAAACAATGCTTCTCTACATGGTTTAGGATTCTTCCTCGATCTCGCCCTCGTTGGTTAGCTAGTTTGTAGCATCCATAATATCAAGCACAACCTTGACCATTTACAGGTTTTCCCGAGCATTTCACAGGTTTTCACTATGTAATGAATTGAGGTTCTCAATGGCCTGCTTGCAGGAGAGAAAAGGAGCACAGGGGCTAGGGAGCAGAGGGAACAGAACCACAGATGGATGACAAAGGGAACTCAGGAAGGTAAGCCTGTCACCTGGCCTTGCTTTATGAAGTCTATCTTACATTTTGAGGAACTAAGTCTTAGATAAGTTAAATAACTTGCTCTAGTTCACACTACTAGTTTGGTGCACAGATTTAACCTGAACCCATATTGTTAACTCCGAATCCATGCTCTCATTTCATTACTTTTGGCATAATATGCACTATTATTGACGTTGCTGCTATTGAAAGGCACCATGGGATAGTGGTTGAGTGCAGGCTCTAACAAGTTCTCAAGTTCAAGTCCCATCTCTCCCACTGATCAGCAGGTATGCCACTTTGCCTGCGGTCCCCTGTGCCTAGGACTCCTCATCTCTCCAATCGGGACTAGTAATCCTCATAGAACTGTTTAAAGGATCAAAGGAACTGGTGTTCAGGAAATATTTTGAATGCTCCCTGTCAACATTCAAATAAATACTCAATAGATATTGCTAGTTGTTTTTATTTTTACTACTCATAGCTTAATTCTCTCATTTTACAACTTTCACAGCCAAAGCCAAGTTATTAACTGTCAGAAACAAGTGAAATCAAACTATAATATACCCTCCTTCCCTTCCTCTCTTATAAAGCTCAAGGAGGACTAAGAGATCGTAATATGTGAGCAATCACATACTTGTCAAGTGGACTGTGTGATATCCTCAGCCCCCGTGTGGTGAATGAGGACTGAAAGAACTGAGCATGGAAGTGCTCCAAGGCTCAGAATTGTATGAATCACAATTCAGAGATAGGGCTGAGTTTTGCTGGGTCAAATGCTTTCTTGCTGATTCATTACTGTGAAGATAGCTGACAGAGACAGGGGATGTTTACTGAGAGCTAAAGCCCTGTTCTAACTCATTGGCTTTTATATTGATTGATCTAATAGCCTGGGTCTATAATTTCAAAAATAACTCAGTGTTTTGTGTGTGTGTGTGTGTGTTTTCATAAACACCAGAAAGGCTGTGGATGCTTTCCTGATGAGGTAGACTTTGTTTCTTTACATGGGTTAGAAACAAAGGAAAATAAATGGAAACTACTTTCTTATATCTCTTCTCCCTTTGTGTTGTTGTCTTTTGTCTTAAAACATTTGATTAAACTTAGAATTAAAATTTAACATTGTAGTGCATTTAATACATCAATATGTTTTGATGACATATTACTGCAGCAGAGAGATAAATTTTGTATTCTATTCGGGTCAGCTATGTAAATCAACCATATTAATGAGCTTTATTAAATCATCTTAGTAGAAGCTCCACTGTCTTAACTATTTACTTAAATCCACATCCAACAAAAAACAGCTGTCACTTCCTGACAAATCTTATTCTGAGTGAGAATTTTCTTCTTACAAGAGGAAAATTGATATGTTATAATACAACAGAAATGTCATATTTAGAGTCTTTTAAAAGGATACTCTATTATAAAATGTGAGACTTATAGATCCTAACTTACTGTTAAGAAAGAACACTGTTGAAGGAAAGAGTTCAAGGGGACCACTGCTTCTGTTGTTTACATGCCGCACATTATTCTGTGGGTACCACAGGTCTGTTTTATGTACAACTGTGTTGACTTGGGGACTCAACATCTAGAAGTTTTGAGGAAACAGGCTGAAGGCTGTTGAGCTCCAACTCCCTTCCTACTCCTTCAGAAGAAAAGATTTCCTAAACAAGCTGATAAATCATTGAACTGCTACATTTTTTTTTAAATTGTTCAACCTTCTTAAGGAACTATGTATTTTCGCTTCCTTAAGCAGTAAATGTAAGCAGTGTATGTAAATAAATGCTTCCACAATAAATGAGCTTTATGTGTTCAAGGAAACAAAGCTAAGATTTCCTCTTATTGATAATATTTTAACACCTTGAGTTGTTTCTAAGTACTTTTCAAAAGAACATAGAACTTAACAAAATTGTCTTCTTTTGAATATATTTTTTAAATATTAAAAATGAATGTTTTATTACTTCAGATAAACCTTTTTCTAATACATTTAATAACTAGCCAAGGCACTAAATTCAAGCACAGACCTTAAAACTCTCTACAGACAAGCTCTGGGACCCCATAACCAACTGCAGCCCTCACCCCATCCGTGTGTCATTCTTGTGAAAGTAGGGCTTACTGAATTGAGAAGATGATCTCATGTTTTGAGCTGTAGAGGAAGGCCACATGGCAATTATCCCAGAAAGGGGACATTCGTCACTGCTCTGAATGTCTGGGGCAAGTCAGATCCTGAGACAGATAGCTGGACTCAGAAGACAGATCCTACAGGTAGGCAGGAGAGGAAACTGGCCTTTGCCAGTATAAAATGAATGAGCAACACTTTGCAATGACAAGTTCTATATTTCTTTCAGTGCTTATTTTCCTTGTTGACTCACTATCATTTATTCACATAAACAGATATTTATTTAACACTGATTATGCCAGGCAGTATTCTGGGCATTAGAAATCTATTCAAGAAGAAAATAAATAAAAATACATGTATTTTTTAAATTAAAAAATACATAATTTTAAAAATTTACATGGTGTGTTAAACGGCGATAAATGCTATGTGGAATAGTAAAACAGAGACATAGGATAAGGAATGGAGGTTCAGGCAGTGGTTTACAGTATTAATTGGCTATCAGAGGAGACCGCACCAAGAAGGTTGGATCTGATCAAGCACTAAGGAAGCAAACCATAGAGACACCTGAGAGATCCATTTTTGAGGTGGAGGAAAAACAAGCACATAGACCTTAAAATAATGATGTGCTTACGTGGGACACATTGGGGTGGATATAGAAGTGGCAGAAGATGTTAGATTAGTTACAGATTAGTTGGGGGTAGAGGGTGACAGTCAGTGGTACTCCAGACAGTATGTAAACTTATATAATATTCTAAAGACTTTGGCCTCTCTTCATAGGGTTACTGATATGCTTTGCATTTATCAAAGTATATATGAATTAACAATAACAGGTTTTTGTTTCCATATCCACACACTTAACAGTGTTTACAATGGGCACTGGCAAAATACTGATGACCTCCAAAAGTCTTCTGCAAAACTATGGGTCTTAACCATTTTATTGAAAGTGGTCTATGAAATACATGCTGATTTCTTAATTCTGGTTAAAGGCATCCATCAGCTTGTTCAACTTTAGCACGTGTCTCATCCTCAGTAGCTTTTTCATTACTGCTCAATTCAAACTTGGGTTTCCTCAGCACATTTCACTGTTCTAATAATGATGTCATGGAGCAGATAAATAGATTGGCAAGCCTTTTCTGTCTTTTCCAGTGCTATCTGGAATCAATTGATTGCCCACTTCTTTTAAGTCATTTGTCTTCACCTCTCAGGTCATGATTTCCTTCTTCTTTTGGATTTGGTGGATCTGTTGATGCTGAGCATAAGAGGTCTTCCGAATCTGATTGTTGTGCTTTTAGTAAAACCAGCACAGAATAGGCTACCGGTAAGCAATAGCCATTGGTAGTCTTGAGATCAACATGAGCTTCAGTCATGGTCTGCCATTTGTGGACTGTGGAGCACATTTTGTCACTGGTAAGATCCACGTCATGGAAATTAGGCAGTTTTTGCCCTGAACAACCTCAGTAATTAGCATGAATTTCCTAAATGCAACTTCATCATCCTGCAGGTCAGCTAGGCTCACTTCAAAAACACAACCCTTGAGACCATCCAATGTGGTTTGGTTGCTTGAGTTCTCATGACTAGTGTTTCCCCAACACTTCTTATATTGACCAGAACTGGTGCTTTCACATCATACCAATTTTTCTTAGAAAATGGATCAACCACTTTCTTCTTGGCTCCCTTTTTGCTGCCTCTCGTAGGTGCCCATTCTTGCCCACTGCCATGGCACTGCTCAGAGAGCCAAAAGGTGTCATCTGAAAACTTTAATGAGCACTCTTTCTATCTAAAAACCTAAGATAATAGTATTCATGTCTTTATTTAACATTTTTTTTTACCATTACAATAGTTGTGAAGGCAAACAGAAAGCCATGAAGATAAGACATCATTTCAAATAATGACAGAAAAAAGTAATGACAACAGTAATAATACATTAGATACCATTTGAGTAATTAAAAATGTGCTAGGAGTGGCTGTTTTAAGGGTTTCAGATGTATTGTCTCATTTAATTTTACAACTCTATGAGGAAGCTACTTTACACCCATTCAATAGATGGAGAGCGAGTAAGTGGCAAATCTGGAATGGAAACTTCCCTCATTTTTCACTCCAGAGCCTATACTCATTATCTCAGTGCTCGACTGGCAGTGTTTTGCTTTTTAAGTTAGCCTTTTTTTTTTTAAGAAAAAAATCAAGCGTTAACAGAAGTGGAGGGAATTCTATATAATAAATAGGTAATATGCAAATTGACCATCACTCCAACACACAAGATGGCTGCCCCCATGTAGCCACAAGATGGTCTGCAGGGGAGGGCAGTTAGGGGTGACCAGGTCTGCAGGGGAGGAAGGGAATTTGGGGACAACTGGGCCTGCAGGGGAGGGCAGCTGTGGGTGACCAGGCCTGCAGGGGAGGGCAGTTGGGGGGGACCAGGCTGGCAGGGAAGGGAAGTTGGGGGCAACTGGGCCAGCAGGAGAGGGCAGTTGGGGGTGATCGGGCTGGCAGGGGAACAGTTAGGCATTGATCAGGCTGGCAGGGGAGTGGTTAGGGGGTGATCAGGCTGGCAAGTAGAAGCGGTTAGGGGCAATCAGGCAGGCAGGCAGGCAGGTGAGTGGTTGGGAGCAAGCAGTCCTGGATTGTGAGAGGGATGTCTGACTGCCCATTTAGGCCTGATCCCTATGGGAGGGTTCCAGATTAGAGAGGGTTCAGGCTGGGCTGAGGGACACTGCCCCCCTGCAGTGCCCAAATTTCATGCACCAGGCCTCTAGTGGTATAATAAGCCCCTATGTATGCATCACCTAGTTTCAATAATTACCAAATAGGACTAGTCTTATTTTATCTATTTCCCCCAAAACTATTTTATTTTGAAAAAATCCAAGACATTACATCATTTTATCTGTAAAAATCTCAGTATGTATTTCTAAAAGAGGACTTTAAAAATATAACCATAACACCCCTTTCACATCTAAAAGTATTAACAATAATTCATCAAAAAAAAATCAAATATCTGGTCTCAAGCTGTGATTTAACTACAAGACCATAATGTTATAGGTGTAATATGATTTGGTACAGATGAAGAAATAAATCCACTGACCCACTAATCATATCATTTGTATTCCAGCATTAACACTTAAATGGGGGTTGATTAAGTGAGACTGTTTTACATGCAAGTTGCTTAGGCCATATATTTCTCCTAGTGGCATAGTAGAAGATAATATGATTTAGAATATCTAGGTTCAATTTTTGGCTTCTATGCTTAAGTTTGTTACTGATACTCTTAGGGCCTCTGTTTCCTATATATAAAACGAGGGGCTTGAACTATCAGTGACTTATAATTCAGAATTCTCAAATTCTAGGATGTTTTAACAGTTATAATTTCAATATATATATGGATAAAACCCCAAAGATTTTATTTTATAAATATGATTTCCTTAGTGAACAAATCCCTCTAAATTTGAAAAGTGGAATCAGTCGTATTAAAAAAAAAAATAGGTAAACGACTTCAAATAGTCTCTTTTTCTCTGATACTCAGTATATTTATCTATCTGTTCTTACCCATCCACCAATACATTTATCTATTTATCAATCTACTAGAGGCCCAGTGCACAAAAATTTGTGCACTCGCGGGGGCGGGGGTCCCTCAGCCCAGCTGCGCCCATTCACAGTCCAGGATCCCTTGGGAGATGTCCACCTGTCGACTTAGGCCAACTCCCCAGGGGATCAGGCCTAAGCTTGCAGTCAGACATCCTTCTAGCAGCCAGGAAGCCCTCGGGGATGTCCGACTAAAGGCTTAGGCCCCCAAGGGATCGGGCCTAAACCATTAGTTGGACATTCTTAGTGCTGCCATGGAGGTGGGAGAGGCTCCTGCCACCACCACTGCACTGGCCAGTCATGAGCCAGCTTCTGGCTGAGTGGCACTCCCCATATGGAAGTGCACTGACCACCAGGGGGCAGCTCCTGCATTGAGCGTCTTCCCCCTGGTGGCCAGTGCACATAATAGCAACTGGTCATTCTGCCGTTCAGTCAATGTGCATATTAGCCTTTTATTATTATTATATAGGATGACCTTATTTACCTCCTTTTGCCCCCTCTACCCAGCTCTTGCCCCCCACTTCTCTCTGGCCATCACCATACTGTTGTCTGTGTCCATGGGTTGTGCATATATTTTCTTTGGCTAATCCCTTCTTTAAATTCACTTCTTTAAATTTTTATTTTCAGATAAGTGCTTATAACTTTGCTATTATATATTTTCTATTATATCATTTAGAATTAAGATATCTTTTAATTGAACCCTTGTAAATTTTAGCACAATTTAATAAATTATGCTAGAAGCAATTAGGAAATTTTTCATGTAATGCAGATAAATTTCAATTCATATTTTATTAATTTTTAATTTTTTAATATTTTAATTTGAAATAATCTCATACATGTAAAATAACTATAAAATACTATAGCATATTATATGTACCCTTCACCCAATTTCTTAGGTGTTAATAATTTAAACATAACCACTATACAACTAACAGAATTTGGAATATATTTTTCTTCTAATCTCTTTAATGTTACTTAATCCATTTACTTTGTTTTTGTTAATCTTCACCCAAGGATATTTTTCCATTGAATTTTAGAGAGAGTGAAGGGAAAGGGAGAGACACATTGATTGGTTGCCTCCTGCACATGCTTTGATAGGGACTGGGGATCAAGCCAGCAACTGAGGTACATGCCCTTGACTGGAATCGAACCTGGGACCCTTCAGTCCATGGGCTAATGCTCTATCCACTGAGCAAAACAGGCTGCAGCTTAATTCATTTACTTTTAATCTATATGTGTCTTTATATTTAAAGTGGGTTTTGTTTTTGATTCACCCTCATAATCTGTCCTTTAATTGGTGCATTTATGCCACTGACTTTCAGAGTGCTTACTGATAAGAGTTACTACCATATCAGGCGTCTTCTGGGTCTTCTGGGTCCCGCCCTGCCTTGCCTTTTTTTATTTTTTATTTTTTCTAAGACATTTCACTTTATTTAAAAGAAGCCAATAAGCAGGATATAAAGGGTATGATATTTACAACAGTACAGTAAATAGGTTGATTTCCCAGTAGGATCAGTAGTCTTTCAGTGAGTATTAACCCATCTTCCCCTGATGCTCGACCCAGCTGGCAGACAAACACCAACAGTGGGGTGGGATGGGACTGCAGGATAGAACGTCTCCCTGAACGGATTAAAAATCACGTAGATGCTAAAATGTCCGTGAAGGGGTCTTGGGGGTGAGGGTGCCTCTGCCTCATTCCTTTGAGGGCTTGGCAGCAGGAATGCTGAGGGATTTGCCCCAAACTAACACAAGCCCACCCTGAGCCTGTAAATCTTTCACCCATGGAATATTCCGTTCCCGAGAGAATAGGCCCTAATCCCTCAGCCAGTGCCTGGAGGAGCAGCCCAGGCCGTGGGCACAGCCAGGACTGTGGACATTTCATGGCCTTTCCACTCCCACTCCAGCTGCCTAAGAACTCTGTACTGCTCCCCTCACCCACCTCCCCCATCACCCCATCAAGACACCGTGAACAGGAGGGGACACTGATTCTCCCATGCCCATTGGGAACTGGCTGTTTCTGTTTTCTGGAGTAAAAAGGTTCCTGTGGGTCGGGTAAGGTCTCTGCTTGGCAGGAAGTTCTGAAACAGAGCCACTGACCACACCCACCTCCTCTGGGCATGGAGCAGCTCCAGCCCTCGGAGCTCATCTCTCCAGCAGAACTGAAGGGAAGACCGTGTGTACCCTCTGTCCCTCACCCTTCACATGCCCAGAACCATCAGTGTCACACTTCCTAATTCCTATCACTGTATTTCATTAGTCCCATACTGTTTACTAATCCTGAATCTAAACAGATTGGCTCAAAAGGAGATTGTTCTATTTTTAAAGTAGCTGGGGCTTCTGGGAGTGGGCCTTGCTTTGCAGCCTGGACCTGCTGATGGGCGGTTCCTGGGCCACAAGGCAAGACCGGCTGCTGGGGCTTCTGGGGGCAGGTCTTGCCTTGCAGCCCTGGACACACTGATGGGCGGTTCCTGGGTTGCAAGGCAGGCCGGCTGCTGGGGCTTCTGTGGCGGGCCTGCCCTGGATGGGGGCGTGCTGGTAGCTCGCACTGTCCCGCCCTGCCTGCAGTATGCAAATTAGCTGCCATCTTTGTTGGTGGTTAATTTGCATATCATGCTGATTAGCCAATGGGAGGCGTAGCAAAGTTACAGTCAATTACCATGTTTGTCTATTATTAGATTAGATGTGCCTACCAATATATCAAGCAAGACATAATGTAAAAGTAGTTTTTGTAAAATATGTGAAAATAAACTTATTTTTCACAGAATACAAAACATAGACAAGCATGTGAACTATAACATTGTAAGTCTGATTGCTTTGTTATGCAATATGGGGGAAAAATAATTGCAAACTCAGATGAGAATCAGACAGGAGGGCTTATGTGTTTCTAAAGATAAAATGGTCCTTAGGTTTGATTTTCCTACTTAAGGGCAGATGACTGACACCCGGCCTCATTTTACAAAGAAGAAAGTAATAGGTCAGTAAAAGCTCATTTCTCAAGGGCTTCAAGGAAGAAGTGGCTTTCAAAGAACTTGTGTTTATTCTCTTTCTAGGCTACCAGTTTGATAAGCAAGAGAGAGGAAATAATCTCAGAGAGAGAGGGGAGTCTGAGGTCAAAATAGGGGAAAAGGAGAAAGATGAATGATAACGATCTTTCATAAACAAAAGTAGAAGTTAAAAGATAATAGTGAGAGCATAGTACTACTGCAGGACCTAGGGCAGAGGTCAGGCAGCCTAGACTTTCTAAGGAACCATTTAGCCCACCTCCCTAAAGTATATACAACTTGACCCCAGGAATAGAGAGCATAGTGCTTCCTTAGCATACAGCAACTCAATAAGTCTAGTTAGTTTAAAATGCCTCACAATTGCTTCATTCATATTAGTGCTGTTGTAGGTGCTAGAATATTAAATAAGCTATTCAAATACTAATGATATTTAAGGAATTAAGTAAATTGCAAATTTTAAAACAATATGGACCAAATTAAAAACAAAAAACAATTGCAGTCAAAATCATGAAAACTGTAATCCAAAAAAGATGTTTGTTGTCCAATGTCTATAACTTATAAAATGCAAATATTATGAGTAGAAATTCTTACAACTGTGGTGTATCAACTTAGCTAAACGGGAACTATGTTTCCCCTGATTCCTTTCCTTATAGGGTTCTGGATTAGTGCTGGTCACAAGAAACATTTGATGTGCGATGTGGAAGTTAAACAATAGCCATATTTCCTTCCAGAGTTGAAGGTCGGTGCAAGGCTGAAGTCATTGTGGCATATTGTGCACGTCCTGGCTGATCTACTAGTGGCCTCATTGATGTGGTGCAACACCTCAACTCATCCAGTCTCCAGGTCCCCTAAGATCTATCCCTTCAGCTGTTCCAGGGCACAAAGCAGGACCATGTTCACCTTTTTTAAAAAATTAAATCTTTATTGTTCAGATTATTACAGTTGTTACTCTTTTTTTCCCCCATAGCTCCCCTCCACCCGGTTCCCACCCCACCCTCTTCCCTTACCACCCCCCACTGTCCTCATCCAAAGGTGTATGATTTATGTCCAGTCTCTTCCTGCACCCCCCACACCCCCTCCCTCCCAAGAATTGTCAGTCCACTCCCTTTCTATGTCCCCACTTCTATTATATTTATCAGTTTATTCTGTTCATCAGATTTTTTATTCACTTGATTTTTAGATTCACTGGTTGATAGTTATGTACTTATTCATAATTTTTATCTTTACCATTTTCTTCTTCTTCCTCTTCTTAAAGAATATCTTTCAGAATTTCATAGAATACTGGTTTGGTGGTGATGAACTCCTTTAGCTTTTTCCTATCTGTGAAGCTCTTTATTTGACCTTCAATTCTGAATGATAGCTTTGCTGGGTGAAGTAATCTTGGTTGTAGGTTCTTGGCATTCATCACTTTGAATATTTCTTGCCACTCCCTTCTGGCCTGCAAAGTTTCTGTTGAGAAATCAGCTGACAGTCATATGGGTACTCCCTTGTAGGTAACTGACTTTTTTTCTCTTGCTGCTTTTAAGATTCTCTCTTTGTCTTTTGCTCTTGGCATTTTAATTATGATGTGTCTTGGTGTGGTCCTTTTGGATTCTTTTTGTTTGGGGTTCTCTGTGCTTCCTGGACTTGTAAGTCTATTTCTTTCTCCAGGTAGGGGAAGTTTTCTGTCATTATTTCTTCAAATACGTTTTCAATATCTTGCTCACTCTCTTCTTCTGGCACCCCCATAATTCAGATGTTGGTTCGCTTGAAGTTGTCCCAGAGGCTCCTTACACTACCTTCATATTCTTGGATTCTTTTTTCTTTTTTCTTTTCTGGTTGGGTGTTTTTTGCTTCTTCGTATTTCAAATCTTTGACTTGATTCTTGGGATCCTCTAGTCTGCTGCTGGATCTCTGTATAATATTCTTTATTTCAGTCAGTGTATGCTTAATTTCTAGTTGATCCTTTTTCATATCCTCCAGGGCCTTACTAAACTTATTGATGGTCTCACTAAATTTATCGGCAGTTTCTAGAAAATTCTTGAAAAACCTTATAACCGTGGTTTTGAACTCTATATCCAGTAGTTTGCTTTCCTCCATTTCTGTCATTTGTGACCTGTTTCTTTGTCTCCGCATTTTGGCTGCTTCCCTGTGTTGATAGGGTGGCTTTCTGTGCTAAGTGTCCTATAGGGCCCAGTAGCTCAGCCTCCCCAATGACCTGAGGTAGACACTCTTGGCGCACCCCTTAGTGGGCTGTGTGCACAGTCTTGTTGTAGTTAAGCCTTGATTGTTGTAGGTATCACTGGGAGGAATTGACCTCCAGGCCAATTGGCTGTGAGAATCAGCTGTGTCTGCAGTGGGAGAACTTCTGTGCTGGAGACACCCTTCTGGGGCAAGACTTGCTTCAGTGGGGCTTTGGTGCTCACTGAGTCTGCTCCCTGAGTGTGTCCCTTATGGATCTGAGGAGTTGTAATCTGGATGTTCCCACTCTGACCACTGGGTACACTGGCACTGGATCTCTAAGGAGGTGCTAATTTATCCTCTTCCTGAGGCTACCCAGCAGGAGCTATGGAGAAATCTGCAGATTCCTCTTCTTTGTTTGGGATTTGGAGGTGCCCAAATGAGGCCCAGCTGTGAAGCAATGCAAGCTGCTCTGGGGCCTTGGGCCTTCTTTTGGATGTTCTGGGTCTCTCTGACCCAGCTGCAGTTTGTTAGGTAATTGTAGATTGCAAAGGGCCAGGTCATTCATATGCAAAAGCCTCTGTGCACAGCTTGGGTGGGGCTGTGGCTCAGGGAATCAACAGGGCGGATCAAACAGCTATGGCTGATCCTCAGCCCTGCCCTAAGAGGCCCCAGGTCACAGTGTCCCAAGGTAATCGCTGCAAGCACCTCTGAGAGAAAGCTGCCCTCGAGTCCTGCCTGCTGCCAGACAGTCCAGTTTCTTCCTATATGAGTCTGGGTCCCCAGAGACTAGCTTGGAACTGGAGTTCAGAGCAGGAGTGTGTGTCTCCCTCCCAATTGAAAAAGACAACCGTGTCCTCAGTTGCCAGCCCTTTCCACATGTGCCTCCGTACCTCTGCACTTTACTTCCACACCTCCACTGAGTCTCAGTGTGCTTTTCTCTTTCCTTCTAGTTGTAGAATTTCCACTCAACCAGCCTTCCTGTGGTTCTGGATGATGTCTGTTTTGTCTTTTAGTTGTATTTTTGAAGTGGTTGTGCAAGGCAGCAATATTAGGTGTTTACCTATGCCGCCATCTTGGTTTCTCTCCCTATGCACCTTTGTGATGAAGACACCAGCTTTAATACAAAACCCTGCCCCTGCCCCCCCTCATGGTATTGGTGTTGGAGGTGGTGAAAGACAGATGCAAGCTCCAATTTGTCTCACAGGTCCCAGTTGGCCTCGGGGCTCCAGTTTATCAGTGTAGGCTCCCTTTTGTTCTTGCTCTCAAACACATCCAGCTTCCCTTTCCATTTGCCTGTCTGGCTGATTCCAAGGCCCCACACTTCAGGCTCAGTGTTTGCGGCAGAACCAACACCCTGCAGAGACTGAGCCACCAGCTCCTATATTCGCATACAGGCCTAACCCCTATAGTGGATCCCTTATACTTTAATGTACATAGCAATTCTGCTTCTCGATCAAACCTTGACTGATACAACAACCTTATGAGGTAGGAAAACTATTCAGAAACTAAAATTCATTCAGTGCTTGAAGGAAAAAATATCCTCCAAAATTTATGTAAAGTCCCCCAAATTGGCAAATGATTTGAATATTGGCTATAAAATTGTATATGAACTTTCTTGATGTAACAAGATATGTATTAATCAATATTATGTTCACTATGACTAAAAGAAAAAAAAATAAAATAATTACAAATAATTAAGTAATCCTAATAATTATTATTTAATAATTAAATAATTAATTTAATAAAAATGTTAGTTCTAAAATTAAATTGAAATTTTAGATTAAATTAAATAGCTTAAGCAAACATTAAATAAATCTAATTTAAAATTAAATAATTCATTTAATAGTGATCAACTGATTTGACCATTAAATAAAAATTATTTAATTTTTTAATTAAATAATTATTTGACTATTAGAGAGCTTACAGGAAGATAAATCTGTCACTTAATAAAATCAAACACCATAGATTTTTTTAGCACTGTGTATTTTTACTTTATCAACTACAAATAAATTCTCAAAATTAATAAAGCAAAATCAAGAAGGTCCGAAAACCACATATTAAGAGTTCAGCAAACAATTTCATGCTCTTGTATTGCTTCAGAGATCTCTACTTTTGCATAACCATTTCCAAAATGCAATTCTAAACCCCAAATCCATATCCAGCTGTCTGCTAGATGTATTCTACTGAATATTCCATTGGATCTCAACCCCAAATTCAACTTTTCAACATTTCCTCACTCCAGGGCAAATATGTGCTTTCTCATAACTTTAATTTCTCTTAAGAGTAGAAATTGATATTCATCATGGTTTGTGGCCTCTAAGCATTAAAAAATTCATTTCTTTCCTGGCCTTCTTGAAGCTCTGGCAAAGGTGTCTGCCGCAGGCTTCCTGCACCAGTAGTAGTAGCCAGGCATGGCTTCTACATCTGTGAGGCGAATGGAATAGAAGAGGTACTATTTTGAGTTTACTTTCTGGCAATGGTGGCAGGTGGATACTTTTGGCTTCCCAGGACAGCACGCTTAGAAGTTCTGGCTTCCTTGCCGACTTCAGAGGTGGGAATTATGGTGGCTGCTCCCCAAGGTAACAGTAAGGTCTTCGCAATATGCTTTGTGCACTGTTCCTGTTAAATAGTCCCCAACCCTGATTCTAGGAACATTCTGAAGATTTCATGAACTAGGCAGGTAGAATTAAATGCTTTTTTAAATTTAGGGCAGATTTGCTTATGTACTTGCAATTAAGAACCCTGGTTGATGCAGAAACATAACAGCAAAACATCAGAATTCTCCTCAATTTTAAGCATTTTCAAGATCTGAGTCCTTTTTCATCTACCTGCAAAATATCGTTAGATCTTGTCTTTTCGTTGTTTCCCAATCTCACTATGGAATAAGGCTCTAAAAGTAGCTAATAAGGTACTTTCCATATAACAGAACAACTTAAACTTTTTATATGTATTAACTCATTTCATCTTCATATAAACTCTGCTGATGTAAGCACCATTACTGCCTCCAGGTAGCTGATGAGGAGACTGAGGGATTTCTAAGAAGAGGGATTAAATAACTGGCTAGAATATTGCAGAGCTCAAAGCCTGTCTCATTCTAAATCCCATGCTACAGTATTAACTTGAACATGGATATCTCAAGCCTTCCTTCACACTGAATAGGATCAGTTTATTCCAACCATGTCATTCTGGCCATGACCTGATGAAATGCCTTCAATGACTTCCTGGTGCCTCTGGTTAAAGTGCACACTTGTGGCTGCCATCCAAGGTCCTCAATGGTCTGACCACAGCCATCTCCTCTTCCTCTTTATCTCCTGCTCTCTGTGTGTGCTCCCTGTGTTCAGAAAGATGAGACCATTCAGCTTTTCATAGGCTACATCCTGTGCTTCCCTGATTCATATGTCTGTTTTCCCTGTTCTCTGCATCCATGATACCTCCTCTAATTCTTGTTTGTCTAATGAGAATGGCCATGTATTAAGGCACGCTTCTTGCACCAGGCCCAGCCAACATCACATATATTAACTCCTTCAGTCTCATTATCTCTAGGAAACAGGCATTACTCACATTTACATTTAAGAAAATGGAGGATGGCCAGCTGGCATGGCTCAGTGGTTGAGTGTCAACCTGTGAACCAGGAGGTCATAGTTTGATTCCTGGTCAGGGCACATGCCCAGGTTTTGGGCTTGGTCTCCTGTGTGGGGTGTGCAGGAGGCAGCCGATCAATGATTCTTTCTCATCACTGATGTTTCTATCTCTCTCTCCCTCTCCCTTCTTCTCAATAAAAAAAATATTAAAAAATAAAATAAAAACATAGTTAAAAAAAAAAAGAAAAGAAAATGGAGGGTAGCCCTGGCCAGGTAGCTCAGTGCTCAGTTGGTTAGAGCATCATCCCAATACACCAAGGTTGCGCGTTCAATCTCTGGTCAGGGCACATACAAGAATTAACCAATGAATGCATCAATAAGTGGAACAACAACTCTCTCTCTCTCTCTCTTCCTTCCCTCTAAAATCAATAAATAAAATAAAGAAAGAAAATGAAGGGTTAGAAAGATGAAGTGCCAAAGGTCACCTAACTTGTAAGTGGCAAGGTTCAGATTTGAAATTTGAATCCAGGTATGTCTGGCAGGAAGTCTGAGCTTTCAACCACTGTGCTGTCAGCCTTTCATTCTATCAAAAGGATCAGAGGTTCCTGGGGCATGAACTGTCCTGGGTCCTCTAGCCTGAAGTAATCATTCATCTCCACATGCACACCCCTTGTTTCATAAGTCTGTATAGCAATTGTACATTTGACCTTCAACAATGGTCATCTAGGCACATGTTTATTCATTCATTCAACACATATTTATAAAGAACCGATTTGGTTCCTCATGCTAAGGATATAATAGGGAGCATAATAGGTAAACCGGTCCCCGTGGAGCTTACATTTTAGTGCAGAGACATCAGTTGAAAGAGTGCACATATAATATGTGAGGTGGTGATAGTTGCTGTACAGAAAAAATAAGACTGATAGTGATATCAAGAGGAGAGTTGCTCTCTTAACAGTATGGGAAGGGAAGGGTTTTCTTATAAGGTGATACTTGAGTAAAGATGTGAAAGAAGAAGGGAGCCAGCTATCAGAGCTCTGGGGGACAAATATTGTAGGAAGAGATAACAGCTCACGCAAAGGTCTGAAGGGAAAGAGGCTCAGCATGTTCTAGGAACAGCAAGGAGACTAGTATGACTGGCACATGTGAGCAAGGTGAAGGTTGACAGTGGATAAGCCTGGAGAGGTAGCAAGAGCAAATCATGTTGGACATTCTGCAAGCAATCTGTAAGATCTGTTGCTTTTACTCTGAGTTATATGGGAAGCCACTGGCGGGTTTTGAGCAGATGAGTGACACATATTTAGGATAGATAATGGGGACTAATGGTGGGAACAGTGAGGTCAATTAGGAAGCTATTAGTTATTGAAGTAGACAAGAGACAACGGTGGCTTGGATCATGTTGGAGGGTCTGCATTTATTTTGAAGATAGAGCCAATGGATCTTTCTGAAAGATTGTTGTGAAATGTGATAGAAAAATAGAAGCCCAGGATGGCTCCAAGGACTTTGGCCTGAGTACCTGGAAGGATGAAGTTGTTATTTACTGAGAAATAAATAAAGGAAATACTCTGGGAGGAGCAAAGTAGTGGAGGGAAGTCAAGGGTTTGGCTAGATGTATGCTCAGTCTGAGATGCCTATCAGATTCAAGAGAGTGCAGCTGAATGTGAATCTGAGGATCAGTGTAGAGGACTGGGCAGGACATATAGCTTTGGAAGTCTTATTTATACTAAAAACCTTCCTGATAGCAAGATCTGTGCTTGTTAACATTTATATCCAGCATAGAAGTAGGGCTGGATACATAATCACAGTGGGGAGAAAACAACTAAGGATAAAAATCAAGCAAGTGTTTAAGGAGTTAACAACTTTAACTAGTTTAATTGGGTCAAAATATAACCCATATACCCATTAATATTATTCTTTAGAGAAACATTACATTACAGAAATAAAAATTAGGGAAATAAGTACTTCAAATAAAGTAATAGTGCACTTGTAGATCAAAAAACACAAATATATTGTTCCTGTGATTTTTTTTCAAGAGTTAAATATGAGAAAGAAAGTATAGAGAATGAGCACAACCGAATGAAGAAAAAAAGCTAATAAAAAAATGCCTGAACATTTGAAATACTATCACTAGGGTAAATTAAAAGAAAACCGATTGTAGCAGAAAATGTTAGAGAGATTATCAATATTATTCCAGGAAAATGAATAAACATAAAGCTGAATTTGACACACTAATGGAATAAATTTAAAAACTCAATAACTAGGAATACAGAAAGTCATAATCTTAACCAGGGATGGGTAATGGATAATTTCACTTACAAAAATATGAATCTATTGCATAGATTATTAAATATTCTTCGGTTTCTCCCAGTTTGGTAACCTTGTAGGATATAAGGCAGAATAATTGTGCATGCAAAGAACAGTAAATTTTTACTAAAAGGAGAAGCACAATATCAAAATAATTTATCTACATGTGAAATAAAGTGCATTTGTTTCTCAGGCTAGAGAAAAACCTTCGCTAAGTTTACAGATAGGAGAGTTACTTTGGGAGGTATCTGACCTCCCCAGTCAAGTAGCAGGAGGGATAATCAATGTCTTTTGAGGTTCTGTGACTCTGCTTTTTAATTTGCAGTATCACTGAAAACAATTTCCTGGCATTCCACAATCTAGCTCTAGGGGCAAAGTAATTGGTGACCCTTGGTCTATGTAAACAATCTGAATAACAAAGATCACAAAAGGGGCATTAGAGGAACATTCAATTTAAATTGCATGTTTCTAGGTTGCTGGTTTTCAATGACCAAGCTTCAGAAACATATGGCAGAAAAGACTGTCTTGAAAATGGGGATGGTTCAGAAGAAAGTGTGTGTGTGTGTGTGTGTGTGTGTGTGTGTGTGTGTGTGTGTGTGTGTGTAATCATAATTAGATTTGTGGAATTTAACTGGTTATTATTCTCCTTTTGTCATTTCCTCATCCTCACCTTTTTATATCCTGGCATTGATTCTCCTTGGACTGAATCACCTGGACACCCAGGAGAAGAAATTTTTCTTTCTAGGTTGGTTTTAAGTGGCATTTCTAGAAGGGACTGCAACCCTACAGAGCTCCAGCTACTGTCACGGGCCCTCCCTCATGGCCCTAGCAACACTTTTCCTCTTCTCTCCCCTTCAGACCTAAAGGTGTTAATGGCTTCCCACTGTTGCTAATCTCTGGGTACCTGGACATCTTTTCACCATTGTGGATAGACCCTTGTTTGGTTTTTCCAACCATTTAAATCGGATCCTGCTTCCCTGAATGACACAAGATTGCTAAATAATTCTTAAGTGGCAACAAAAAATTGAAGGATAGGGACTGCATACTCTTATACTTCCCAAAACACCTTTCATTGTACTTCAAATGAAGTGCAATTTTAATATTTCTGTGCCGAAGTTGGTGCATTATAGGATCAATGAAAAGCTATTTGCTTCCTATATCAATTGGATCCACCTCCCCTGCTCAGTCTTTGGGGTTTTCTATCGTGCCCAGAGGATGCTGGAGGCCAGAGCATCAATCTCGAAGGCACAGAAAGATGGTTTATATTTGTTATTGTTTTATAGAATTCACATAGGACACGGCCAGGGAAAGATTGAGGTCAAAATTATTTGAAAACTAATGTTCTCTAGGCGGAAACAAATACAGCCACTTGTACACATTTGTCTTGCTGAGACCATGGATGTCTTCAGAGATTACCCTCCACTTACCTTTGACTGATGCTGTCCAGTGTAGTAACTGTATAAAATAACATCTGCTGTATCGTCAGAGAGAAAAGCGTGCTGCCAAATACGGGGCTTTCACAACGGAAATTGATCATCACCAAGTTACATGTCAACTGGCAATATAAAAAATGCCCAAGAGTACCAAGAATCAACCATTAGTGAAAATGCACCTAAAACCTTTTACATTCAATTACATCTAATTATCTAATACCAGGTATAATTATGATATTACATATAACTTTAGTATATGTATGGCTTACATCAAGCTAATTTACTCTACATGCCATTGAATTTCTAGTCTAAAATTATCAATATATTGACTTCAGCAAGACTAATAAACAAGTAGTCGAATATAGTTATTCCAAGAACCATCCGGAGAGGAATATTGATTTATTTATTTGTTTGTTTGTTTATTTGATAAATTTTTCTTAGTTCCCATTACGTGCTATGTGAGGTGTTAAATTCTGGTGATACAGCAACAAATAACATGTTTAAAGGAGAGCAGGACTGGGGAGAGATAAATCGTTCCCAATAGGAGCCATTCATAGTGGAGTAAATATGAGCGGTTATGAGGGGGTAAGCTGAGTCTTTGAGGTGGGCTGGGGGCTGCTTGAAATCATAGAGGAGATAATGCCTGAGTTCTCTAGGAGGACAAGGAAATAGGCAAAATAGTTCAGGTACTATCCTGAGGGAGGCTATTTCATTTAGAAGATGCCCAAGGATTGCCATGGCTGCAGGACTGAGGTAATAGAAAGAGATGTTAGGAGAAGGGCCTGGATGGGTGGGTAGGTCTCTTGTGTGCTGTGTAATCTCTGGAGACCATAGACATTTGTAATCTACTTAACTCATCTGATCATTTAATACGTATTTAAGGAGCCTACCTATGAGTGGGGTACTATGCTAAGCATTGGGGATATAAGAGAAAAGGTCCCCATCTTTATGGAACTTAGATTCTAAAGGAGGTGTGATGGGGTAGATATTGAAATAAAAACAATTTTATTGAGTAAAATAAGTACAAATTATTAATATACAAAGGAAATAAAATGCTGGCATTGAGAATCATGGGTCAGCGGAATGGATTTTGGGTGGGATGTTCAGAGAAGATCTCTCTAAGGACTTACCATTGAAGAAAAGTTTTGAAAGCTGAGAAAGACTCAGACATACTCAGATCAGGGTGAGGAATGTTCCAGGCAGAATAATGTTTCAGAAGGATGTTGCAGGTGAGTTATGCCGTGAGGTTGGCAGGGAGCTAGAAATTAAAAGCCCAGTGAGGCTGCAGCATAGCAAGAGAGAGAGGAGTGAACCACAATGACGATGGCGAGGTTGTCAGGAGTCAGATTATGGGAGACCATGACTCCCAAGGCAAATGTTTTGAAGTCCATTGAAGATGCTCTAGAGTCGGTACTTAAAGGCAGTGAGAAGTGAGGTGACATGACATGACCTTGACTTCTAGGTAAAGAATGGATTGCAGGTGAGCGAGAATGGAAACAGGAAGACAAGCATGCAGCAGTTGTCCAGGAAGGAAGTCATGATGGTCGGGACCTGTGTGGTTGCAGGAGAGATGGCAAGAGGTGAGTATCCTTTGGAGGCAGCACTGTTCTGTCTTCTTACAACATTGCTCTCAAATACAGGGGAAAGCATTTTGTCACAGATGAGTTCTAGCTCTATGGTCTGAACAACCATGTCAGTGATGAAGCCATTTATTGAAATGTGGACAACTGTGGGTAGGGAGGGACAGAAAACATAATGAATTTATACTTTGGAAATAAAATTTTACTGGTGATTAAGTGGATTGACTAAGCTTTGTTGGGCGTATGGGAAGTGAGGACAGGCAAGGATACTTTCAGATACTGGAAGATTTTACATTCTGAGGTTCAAAAGGCTGCCAGGACACACTGGGGAAATGACTGCAATGTGGCACACACTGGTGAGAACAGAGGAATGCCTGGTGAAAGCAATGGAAGGGTGGTACAGATGGGGAATAGCTCCACAACAGTGAGAAGGTATGATTTGCTCATGAAATGGAGAAACAGGTAAACCTGGTAGAATAGCCAGCAAGGAGGGAGGGATGCCCAAGAGGAGTGAGTGGACGAGAGCCAATGGTGGCAAAGAGCCCTAGATGCAACCTTCTGAGAGGTGCCTATAGATCTGTGATTGCAACATCAGGGACCCTGACAAGAGCAGCAGAAGAGGGATGAGCAGAGTGAATGGTTGGTGAGGAAATGACAGGATATAGATGAATCTTTCAAGCAGCTTCATTTTTAAAGCAAGTTTGGGTTGAGTATTAAATTATGCAGCAATGAGCCAGTGGTTGGGGAGCACTTGGAAAGGAGGGTTGATTGATAGAGAAAGGCCTGAGAAGACAACTTAATATAACAACATCCATCATAGATAGTATCGGCCTAGTAATTTCCAGTCACTTTACCTTGATTATCACATCTAATCCCTGCAAGAACCCAAGAGGTAGAAACTATAATTATCTACATTTTACTGATACGTATTTTGCCCAAGTTTCTCAAGCCAACAAGCAGTAACACAAAGGATGCAAACTCAGTTCCTCTGCAGAATCTGTCTCTTGTCCCCTGTGATACCCTTCCTTCCCACTCTGGCAGCTTCTATCCCAGTAGAATCCAGCGAGTTCATGTGTCCCCACTATGAAACATAGCTGTCAGTGTCCTGCTTGCCACATCTTGCCCTCAGCCATCCTGGCAGAACCAAATTCCAGCTGATTGAGTGCATCTTTCCCCAAGGAAGTGTTGCTGTTCTTACTATCTCACCTGATGGGCTTCTTTTCCTTCTGAACTCTTCCAGACAATCTGCATCTGCTCTAGTTCTCTACACCAGGTTCCTACCTGCAACCTTCTCTCAAAGTTGATTCTGTCCTCTATGTAACCACCCAGCTGAAAACCTGTCAGGGCTCTTTATACTTGGGTGGGAAATGGGCATCAGCTTGGGGCAGAGTTATCACATCAAAACATCCACCAAGACCCGTTTGATTGAATTGTCTTGGGACCAAAGCCCAGAATAGTTCTCGTTTTCATTCTTCATCTGCTGGCTTCAGTGGCCTGTTTCAGCCATCATGTGAAGCTGCTGATTGAGGCCCTGCATCTGCACCCGCTTTGACTTCACCTCCTTTTTATCTTAACTTACTCGCTTATTGGTGTCACAGCTGACCAACTTGTTGGGGGTGAAATTTAATACTATCCCTTAATACCTTTTTTTGTTTGTTTGTTTGTTTCCCCAAAGTGTGGCCCACAGGTTCCTGGACTCACTATAAATTTCTGGAATCAGTATTTCTGTAGGTGGAGTAATTCTAATCCCCGGGTAATTTCTGCCTCTGGTATATAGAGGCTCTTCCTGGCCTCTGCTCAGGATCCTGGTTTCCTGATTGCCAAACCATGGACAGTAAATAGGGCAGCTCACCTGGGCACATATGAGCCTGTTCAGATTCGACAACTCTGGGGCATCCTTATTTAGATTGAGGGCCTCAGTTCCCTCTGCTTTCCAACTGGCCTAACTCTTGGAGCATTAATTATTTTATTAAACTCTGATATTATTAGCTCAACCTTCAATTCCAAATTATTTAGTCTCACTTCTGATTCTGATTGGTTGTACTTCACACCTGCCAGGTGGACCATGTCTGATCTTTCTAGTGATAGTTCAGGTCCAGTCCAAGGTCATATCCATCCTAAGAGCAAACATAACACTGGGAAGATAGGGGTGAGGTAAGATTAAAGCTAAGTTAAGTAACTGTTACATTTTTGTGAAAGCATGAACAATGAAGATTTTTGTCTTTTTTTTCTGGGTAAATATCCTTTAATGTCATGTCTGCCTCAATTTCTGAAGATGTCAGTCTCTCTTACTGTTTACTTCCATTTGAGGATTTGAATGTTAAGCTTGAAAAGGCCAACCAAGCTGCTATAGTAACAAGGCTGACCACCCTGGGGCCAGGTTATTTCTGTGTTTTAAATCTTTTAAAGACTGCCTGTCTTATATGTCTGTGGCAGGGAATAAAATGAGGAAATGCATCATAGTCACTCCCTGACCTATAAACACCTAAATTATGAATGTCCTATATATAGGGATGTTCGGTACTGAGCCCCAAAGCGTGGGTGGAATATTTTCTTCCTTTCCTTTAATGTCATGAGGAGGCCACAGCAGATTCAGGGTGGAAGATCCTTCGCATCCTGTTCCAAGTACCTAGCGCAGCTGCGGAGTGAGGCCCTTCCTGGGGAGTCTTCTCATTGGTGGGGGAGGGAGTGTCTTCCCCAACTATTTTGAAAATGGGAATGTGTACTTGAAGTATCCTGAGTTACCATTCGTGAGTACATTTTCCCCTAAGAATGGTGAATAGATAACCATGCTAATCCACATAATTCCTTTTCATTTAAAATACAGCAGAATTATTACTCCTACATCTTGCCCACTCTGTGATTAAATAGGCACGGGTGGGCTGGCCTGACATGGGTAACATATTTTCCTGTGTGACTTGAGTTATAAATTTTAAACAACTAACTTATGAGTGAACTTTTGGAACACAACCCATGTAAATTGAAAAAGGCTCATATGGAGGGTTCAGGTGACAACTCCTTTTTCAGAGGTAGTCATTCCATTGTTTGTTTCTACACAATAGCATGACTTCAATACAGGCACTGATTTTCTTTTTCTTTTTTAATTTCAATTGATTTTTTTTCTTTAGAGGGAGGAAGGGGAAAAAGAGATGGGGGAGAGATAAACATTGATATTAGAGAGAAACATTGATCGGCTGCCTCCTGCACAAGCCTGGACAGGGGATCAAACCTGAAACCTGGACATGTGCCCTGACTGGGAATCAACCTGCAACCTTTTGATGTTCGGGACAATGCTCCAACCAAATGAGCCACACCAGCCAGGGCCAAACACTGATTTTAAAGTAAATTAAAATTTTTTTTCAATTTCATTTGACTTATTTTTAATGAAAGTGCCCATCTCTCATTAAAGTTTTAAGTGTTATTAACCATAATCAAAGAAACAGGAGCTAGTTTAGCTGACAAGTAAGTTACAATAAAAAATTAAACCAGTCTGGGACTAATGAATGTGTAACCTGTTCTCTTTTGCATAGGGGTGCTAGGAGCTGATGTGTTCCAGTGACGCCATAATTCAGCCTCAGGCTTCCAACTCTGTCAGACTGGCCTCTGAGAACAGCAGTCAGAGCAGATGAAAACCATTCACCACGGTGGCAGGCAGCCCTTATAGGAGTTAGCACTTTATAGCTCGCAGTATTCTTTCATACACACCATCTCTTGGGACATGCAGAAGGCAGATGTTTCCTTTATAGTGATGAGAATATCAGTTCCAGAGAAAGCAAATGACTTGCCCAAGTCCTATAGGACAAACTTCAAACTATTTTACCTCTAAGCCCATTGCTATTCTATTCTATTACAGCTTTGTCTGGGAGTAAGTATCTGACCCAAAATAAACATGACTTTTCAAGGCTTAGCTTGAATAATGTTGGGAAATTGATTTTACCTCTCTAGTCTTATTTTTTTTTTCATTAAAAAACACATACACCTTCTGTCTTCCTTCCTCTGTTGTTATAGAGAGCAAGCAAAATGATATATGTGAAACACTGAACAAACTGTGGACTGCCATCCAAAGGAAAAGATGTCTAAATATGCTGCTCTTCATAAAGTGCTGATGATGGTTTGTTTTATAGCGTTAGTTTACACAGGACAAGGGAACTGGGAAATTTATCAGAGCACTGTCGGCAGCAGCGAGGCCACGGATAGGTTTCAGGAAGGGCTGAGCTTTAGCTCCCGTCACCTACTGTGGACAGTTGGGTCTGCTTTCTGTCATGCTATCAGAGCACATGGAAACCACACAAGGGATCTGCTACAGCAGGTGCCGGAGCCCCATGCAATCTTATATACTGCTGACATGCTTGGTTTGCGCTCCTTTGCCCAAACACACACTAAGTGATAAAATACATATCAGGTTGGACTAGCTGGTATTTTTCTCCCTCGTCTTTGTAATCAGACATGATTGAAGGAGCGCTAGGTAGCAGGTGGCTCACACAGCGTCACCAGCTGCACATGCTGTGCATGTGGTTTCAAAAGTAAACATCAATAACCATTTGCTGAAAATTGGCTAAAAGTCCTTATCTTTCCCTTTAAGTTGTGATCATATTAATTTCATTTGCGTGTACTGTAATAGATATGCTGCTGGGTGATCCAGAAGACTAGAGTCAGTATGTATGCAGTCTTGCATGCATGCATGTATATGCACATGCACACATGTAGGCAGACACAATATATATATTTATGCATATGTATACACATATATCTATGCACATAAGTACATACATATACATATATGTAGGATACCCATTTATATGTGTGTGTTGTATGTCCTTTCTCACAGAAACAAGGAGCTATTTTGGTTCTTCTTTTAGCAAAATATTCAGTTTCATCTTAACAATGCCAAAATTCAGTTTCCACCTTGAACTAACTTCCTTCTTTCCATCCTTCCTTCTTCTTTGCAATAGGCATTTGCTGAGCTCCACCATGTACCAAGTACCTGTAGAACAAGATAGAAAGCAAGTCCCCTACTCTAACACAAGTCTAATAGTGAGAGACTCAGCAAGTAAATTGACCCCTAAAAGTCAATGGATGTTATTCTTTTTATTGATTTGAGAGAGAGAGAGAGAGAGAGAGAGAGAGAGAGAGAGAGAGAGGCAAACATCGATTTGTTATTCCACTATTTCTGACTGGGTATTGACACCACAACCTTGGCTTATCAGGATGATACTCTAGCCAACTGAGCTACCCAGCCAGATAGGTTTTGATGGGGTAAGTACAAGGAGCATGGAGCACATCGCTCACCTTGGGGTGATGGATATGGCTTCCTAGGTCAAGGAGTGCAACAAGCTGTTTAAAGGAAAAGATGGTATTAGCAGATGGAGATGGATATGTGTGGACAATGGCGTAGAGGCCCAAGAAGCCATGGCTCTTTCAGGATTCTAGGTAATGTTAGCTTAATGTAAAGAGGTCTGGGTTGGGGCAAGTGGGATGAAATTTGGACTGTGAAAAATAAGCCAGAAGAGATTGACAGGAATCTAGTAATGGAGAACATTGGATATCACGATAAGGAGATTAGAATGCATGCTCAAGGTAACCCTGGCCCAGGCCCAAAGGGTATAAAAAGGTTTCAAAGATATGTATCATCTTTGGCTCTCTTTTCCTTTTCTTTTGGCTTGGTTTTCATGTGTATCAGTGTTCTGGGGAAATTATATGTGCATCAGCTGCATACAGATGCGTGGTTCCCTCAGCCAATTGATTCAGAGAGCTCTAAGAACCAGTGGGTCAGGTGGAGGAAAAGGCATTGTCTATTTCAATATGTGTGTGAGAGATGTGGATCTGAGAGCTACACAGAAGAGCAGGAGGAGCGGCAGGTGTGTGTCCCCCAGTAACATTCACCACTCCGAGATGATGGGTATGATTACGGCCCAGGAGTGGTGATCATTCTTGATATTTGTGCACGACTGTAGTCATCTTGGAGCGCCCTTACAGACACTTACAGGATGTTTTTTGGGGAAGCCTCCCGAGAGGTGTCTTGAACATGGGTTTCCAGCCCCATTACGCAGAGGAAAGAGCCGGGGTCTGGAGATGTGATGGAATTACCCTGTTTCTCTGATAATGGCTGCAGTGGAGCCATTTGTCGGTGCAAGTGCTTCCGAAGGATCTCCTCACCTTTTGTAACTTCATTTTAAGGACAATTACTCTGTGGGTGAATTTAGGGAAAATATTCCCTCTGCAACCTAAAGCAGCCTTGCCCTAAGCATGAATCTGTCAGTGACGGTGATAAGAAACAAAATTTTTCCCCAGCAGATTTTTCTAGTAAATCAAAAGCTACATCAATTCTCCATGGGTTAGGGACTAATATTTCAGTCTGCAATACATTTAAGGAAAGATATTGTATCGATTTCATTTTTTTTTAGCTTTTAGCTGCATACTGCATAGTTTGAGGGTTCCCAGTGGCAGAAGGAAAGATAGGTTTGGCTTCCTAATTACATTAGGGAGTATTATGCGTGGCACTGGGCTCTGGTTCCTTGTGTTTGCTGCCACAGCACAAATGGAGATTACTTCTCCTATTTTTGAACCTTTTAGCTTCTCTGTTTCACTTTTTTTCCCCCCCCTCTGGCACTGACAAAAGTCTTTGAGTTACTTGCTACTTAAACAAATCCTGGAAGAATATGAATCAAACATAAACAGTGATTAAATCTCAGTGATTGATTTAAGACAATATTTATTTTATAGCTCTTAGTTTATACTTATCTTCATTTATTTGTAATGAGAATATATATCTTTTATAAACAGAAAAGCCAATAAGGCTGGATCCCATTTGGAAAGATAAAAATTACATACTCTCTAATCTACATTCCAAAAAGCTCATGGTTTGTTCATCTCCATATCGCCTGCACTAAGTTCTAAGCAGTATTCTGTTAGTAAAAATTAGATAGGATCTTTATTAATCTTATCCTCAGTAGGGAAAAATGCACAAGACATGAAATCCTTTGAAGACAAACTTCTTACTATTTTAATAGAGGCTGAGATAAGGCAATGGAACTCAATGAGTCCCTGAAAAAGAAGTCATTAAGTGATTACTTTGGGAGTCCCTGGGACCCAGTTTCAATATATCTATATCATCTATACCCAGGAACACTTTTTGAGCACTGGAGGTGAAAAGTGTGGAATGCCATCCCTTCCTTTTCTGTGTATGATCAAAATGTCAATGCTTGTATCATGATTTACAGTGATCGTTTTTTAAAAAGTATTTATTTTGATTGATTTCAGAGAGGAAGGGAGAGGGAGAGAGAGATAGAAACATCAATGATGAGAGGGAATCATTGATTGGCTGCCTCATGCACACCCCCTACTGGGGATTGAGCCCACAAGCCCAGCATGTGCCCTTGACCGGAATTGAACCCAGGACCCTTCAGTCCTCAGGCCAATGTTCTACCCACTGAGCAAAACCAGCTAGGGTGACAGTGATCATTTTAAATGCTATCATCAGAGTAACCTGAAAACAGGAATAATCCTTTCTATAATATTAAATACTAAAATGATGATTTGCTGTGACCGCCTGAAGATTTTGAAAGTACTCACAGTTGGAGAGGAAAGAGCCTGTTATTAGACTGGCAAAGGCCTGGTGCAAGTTTCTAGTTAATAAGGGGAACAGCACTGTGTGTCAAGGAACTCATGCATTGAGTATGGTTAGATAGTCATTCTGGCCTGTTTTATTAATTGACAAACCAAGTTAAATATTATATTTATTTATACATCAATATCTGTAATTTTATGAAAGATAATGATAGCTAAGTGTTACTAAAATAATATTAAAGTCTACTATAATCATGGTTCCCGCTGAACGGGCAAATTATACATAGCCCAGAAACTGGGCATGGGAATGGTATACATTCTATAAGAAGATGGAGGGAATCTAAAACACCTCTGAGGTTTGAAAAGGAGATGACTGGGCATTGCCAATAACCAGGATTGAGAATATAGGATAAGGGAGAGGATTTGGAGAAATTGTGCATTCAGTTTAGATTCCTTGGGTTTATGTGTCTATGGGCCCATCCAGGGAGACATGCCCAGTAAGTTATTGCACATATAGGTCTAGAATTCAGGAAAGTTCTGGGATGATGCTAAATTGCCCATTTCTTATGGACATGAAAATCCTGTCTAATTTTCTCTTTTGGACAAGTGCTGAGTTCAGAGTACTGTTCCTGGCCTAGGATTCCAAGTACTGAGGCCAGACATTAATGAGACAAAAGCGAAGTTGTCAGGAGAGACCATCCAGCTAAAAGTGACATGCTATGTGTCATATATGTCTGACTCAGAGAAGAGATAAAGAAATAAGTCATTAATGCCCAATGTAGAAAGGAGGTAAAAGGATAGAAATGGAGGAGTTATAGAATTTGGGAATAAGATGGTCACTGATGATGGGTATTGAAGGAAAAGTTTCAGGGGTGAGGCAGGAATGCAGGCAAGACAACAAGGAATTATGTTGGAGACTACAGGGACAGCAGGTGGAGATCACTGGTTAGGGAGGGAAAGATGACAGCAAAACAGCATGGAGTCTGAGAGCAGGAAAGAAAGTAAGCGGGGTTTCTTGTGTGTATGTTTGTTTTAAGAGAAGAGAGATGATTCTCAATTCTTACCAAAGCATCAGGCAGAGCTATGTAATAAGAACTAGGCTATATTGAATATGCACTTTATATTTTTCCAGATGATACTCTTTATATCTCACAGAAAAGAGAAGCAGTACCTGGCAGTGGTATGAATGTGAGAACAGTCTTTTCTCTCCTTAACCGTGGGAAAGATACTTCCAATTGAGGAGCCTGAGTTTCCTCATTTTTAACATGTGTGCTTGGATCAGATGGTTTCTAATGATCATTTAAGCAGCAATGTTTTATATCCATCTCTAAATCTCTAGCTCCATGTAAAAAGTCTTAGTTTCATCCTCTCATCAGCATGATTAGCCCAAACACAGTGGTGAAGAAAATAGACTGGGGATTTGGTTTCTTGTCCAATTGTCTGATTCCTATGCAGACCAAATAATTAGCTCACTCGCCTAGAAACACTTTTATGCAAGTAATTCAACAATTGGGAAAAAAATGGGTAATGCCAGAGGAGGTAGGACAATATATTCTGCCTCGTACTGTCATCAGAAGGTAAGTAAACACCATTCACCTAGGCAAGGATCAGTAATTACCATTAAGATTCCAATCTATTTCTTTTTCATGTCCTTAAAAAAATAGAAATCAGCAGTAAGAGGAAAATTGAAGGGGAAACATGAAGGCAGGCACTGAAGGATGCATATTTTATCTTCCAGTCAAAGCAGACCAAGGTGCTTTCTGAGGTGTTCCTGAATTGAGGGCATGAAATTGTCAAACAGCAGGCGTCTGCTACTATGTCTTCAGGAGAAACACAAATGAGTATGTGGGCATAGGGGGCATCCCATTGGGTGTTTGGCAGAGTATGATGGCAGATTGGGGAGGGGTCTGAAAAAGGTAGAGGGAGAGATCAGTGGGGGTGGGGGGATGAAAAGGCATTTGCCGAAATGCATCTTCCAAATTGAAAAATCCTAGTTTCATACCATAAATAAAGGGAAAGAATTTTATGGGTGCACTGGAAACAGAAGGGATCTTAAGTTTTGTATAATCAAGAACAGGGGTATCTAGAGTACAAGAAACATAGCTGCTGAATTTTGAGTAATTACTCAGAGAATTTGCTGTTATTTCTGTTAAATATTATAATGGAAGGAAGGAAGTAATGGTTGGGAGAAACAGACACCCAGAGAAATGATTGGTCCTGAAAAATCAAAATGGAAGAGAAAACCAAATTGGAGATGTATCCTATATCCACATCTACATTAAACTGTTTTCAGTTCCTGTTGAACAGAGATTAGAATTGATAAGAGAGCGCTACTCCGTGACATTTGTTTTTGATATACCTGCATTCATGCTTGACTGAACTGCATAGTAACTGTATAGTAAACTGTATATACTTTCATTCTATAGTGGTGAAAAAGTCAGACGGCTATACTGACGTTATGAAAATCTTGAGCTAATTATTCACTGAATATGAAAATACACATATCTATGTTTGGCGGAACTTGCAATGGATGTTTGTCCTTTTTTATTTGTTTTGTTTTTGGCTGCCAGCATGCATTTCCTTTCCCATGATCAACCAATTTCCTTGTCAAGATGAGTTGCACTATGGAGGGGAATAATTTCCCAGAAGAATATATATGCCTAATCTTTTTACCACATCTTTCTACCCATTTTGACAGTTCAAAAAAATGCCCCAAGCTGACTAACATAAGTTAACTCTCCTGACACATCAAAAGTGCACTAAATTCCTCTCTCAAACAGAAGATAATCCAAAGTCTTGCCAGTTACCCCCATGCATTTCCAGGCCTAGATGATCTGAGAGATGCCCATTCCTCCTCTTGTTTAATTATGTTCCATTGTTTTCACCAATAGTCTTCCAGTATGAGCTAAATGGCATATATATCACTAACAAGTACTGTATAAGGTAATGGGAATAAGAAGAGGAAAGAGAAGAGAACTTAGGTATAATATTCCATATATGCATAGCATAGCAAAAGAGGAAAAATTAGGAATAGTTGCAATTATTATTTCAGGAACTTGTCATTGGATGGTAATTGACTATTCATGACTTCCTTTTCCACCCTGTAGTTCAATTTACCTCTGACTGGAGTCCCTTGTCATACATATATTTCTGAGCCCTACTGGGTGGATCTCTTTGTTTAAATTGATGAGTCATTCAATGGATTATAAGGGATTTTACAGGCAGAATCTATGGGATTCCCTGGTTCCATTTATACATCTTTCCACCTTTGAGTGGAAGCACCCTATTGTTTCTTTTTAAATATATAATTTTATTTTTATTTCAGAGAGGAAGGAAGAGGAAGAGAGAGCTAGAAACATCAATAATGAGAGATAATCGTTGATCGGCTGCCTCCTGCATTTCTCCCACTGGGGATTGAGCCTGCAACACAGGCATTTGCCCTGACCGGGAATCTAACCATGACCTCTTGGTTCATAGGTTGACCCTCAACCACTGAGCCATGCTGGTCAGGCCTATTGTTTCTTGATAGTCTGGGTGAAATACACCATCCTTCTTCTGTTTGTTTATCTAGTGACATGATGAAATAGCCAGGTTCTGAAGAAGTTGCTACTCTTTTGGAGCCATGCTGTGTCTCCTGATGAAAGTATAACACCCTGGGGTACTAAAACTCTCAACTAGCACATCTCAGAGGAGAGGAAACAAACCTTTTGTGAGTATCTTATTGGATATAACCATGGGATATGTCACCTTCATGGTGGCTGTGTACTCTGTGTATTGAGGTCATTTCAAAGAAAGTCAAAATACTAGTACCTAGAGTGAGAAGACAAGGAAAATCAGTCCCCTTATGGAATAGTAACTTAATAGAACTTGATATGCCACATATTACGACTCACCAAAATCATGGTTAGAATGCCTCCATAAAAAAAGATGAACAAATTCTCAAGATGCCAGGCTTCAGGAATAATTTCTTTCCTATAAATGTTCAAAAAGGACAATTTCTTTAGGGGCAAAAATAACTATAACTTTTGGGGTAAAAACAACTTGAGTTTGAATAGTACTATAAACTCCATTATTTCTCTTGATTCCTCCACTATCTTTCTGAGTTTGCTTCTCTCAAATTAGAAGAAATCAACATCTTCTTTAAAATATCTCATTCATTTTTTAAAAATCACCAATTCAGTAGACATTTCCAGTATTGTATTCTCTATACTGTGGTAGACAGCATAATGGTCCCCCAGAGATGCCCATATCCTAATACAGGAAACTGGTAATGTTACCTTCAAGATAAAAGGGATTTTGCAGATATGATTAAGTTAAGAATCTTGCAATGAGTTGATTATCCTGGATTATCTGGATGAGTTATAAGTGGGAGGCTGGATGGTGGGTCATAGAAGGAGACATGACAATAGAAGTAGCAGTCAGAGGGGAAGAGAGGGATTTGGGGAGAGAGAGAAACAGAGACAGGGGCAGGAACAGAGACAGACAGACAGACAGTCACACACACACACACACACACAAGTGAAGGTGCTACACTGCCTTAAAATAAAATTTTGAAGGAGGTGCCACAAACCAAGGAATGCAGAATGTGGGCAGCCTCTGAAAGTTGGAAAGGTGAAGAAACATTCTCCCTAAGAGCCAACATCTTGATCTTAGTCAACACCTTGATTTTATCCAAGTGAAACTCATTTTGAATGTCTGACCTCCATTTTGGACTTCTGACCTCTAGAACTATAATGTAATGGATCTTTGTTGTTTTAAGCTACTAGCAGATTGTGACAATCTGTTATAGTAGTGACAGAAAACTGGTACACCTATGACTACACCATTTTTATCTGCCAACTTAGACAATTATTTTATAGTCCAGAAGTGTATATCCAGCTAATTTCTTAAAAATCTTCTCTTAGCTGTCTCAAAATTTATAATTTTCTCCTTCAAACTTGATCCTCCTCTAGTCTTCTCTATCTTTGATTGCTACCATTAGCTACTCAAATGTTCAAGCCAGAAACCTGGAGGTCATCTTTGATGTCTTCCCCTCATCACCCCTAGCCAAGTCATAATGGAGTCTTGTTAATTTTACTTCCTAAATCTCTTTCTGTTTTAATTATATCTCTTCATCTCCATCATCATCACCCTAATCCAATTACCATTGTCTTTCATCTGCACCATTTTTTACTGATTTTCTCTCATCCACTTCATCCAAGCTCATCTTTTATGGAAATCTGAACTTCATCCAAACTTATATTTTATGGAAATCTGATCACATCTATTCTGTGCTCCAAACAATTCCATGGTTTGCTGCTGGCATTAAAGACAAAAATCCTCAGGCTGCATCATGTAGCCCCAGCACACCACGCCAGCCTTCTCTTTAGTCACTATTTTCCTTGATCTCTCTTCTCTAGCCACTCTGGACTTATTTTCCTGTCCCTCTGATATGCCATGTTCCTTCCTTCATTAGAGCTGATACACATGGTTTTTGCCCAGATGAGCAGGAACTGGATTCTGTGGCCCAGACAGCAGTGTCAGAAGATGGGGTGGGTAGAAGAGTGAGCAAAAGGCCCAGAGATTCAGGGCATAGTTTAAGGCAGTGGTTCTCAACCTTCCTAATGCTGCGACCCTTTAATACAGTTCCTCATGTTGTGGTGACCCCCAACCATAAAATTATTTTCTTTGCTACTTCATAATTGTAATTTTGCTACTGTTATGAATCGTAATGTAAATATCTGATATGCAGGATGTATTTTCATTGTTACAAATTGAACATAATTAAAGCATAGTGATTAATCACAAAAACAATATGTAATTATATATGTGTTTTCCAATGGTCTTAGGTGACCCCTGTGACAGGGTCATTCGACCCCCAAAGGGGTCGCGACCCACAGGTTGAGAACCGCTGGTTTAAGGGAACCTGAGAGCAAGTGAGGAAGCAAGAAAGTCTGGAATTTAAGTCCAAGGAAGCAGGAAGGAGAAGAAGACCCTCTGCTGAAGGGTCAGCCCCAGAACCCTGTCGAGAGGGGAATCTGAGAAATAATCTGGCTGAGAGGGCTTTTCCTGAGCACACTTGCATGTCAAATAAAAAAAGCAGAGGTTTTGGAGGGGTGAGGAGATGAGGCGTCACCAGAGGGGCACAGAGAGCAGGATAAATCGTGGTAGGTCAGCCCACAGAGTGACCTGCTAACATTGTCAAATACAGAAAGAATTTGGGAATTGAAAAACAAAAGAGGTCAGAAAAATGACAGGTGGATACGTAAGTGGAGACAGTGAGGATAATCACCTCTGAAGAAGCTGGCCAGTGAAGAGAAAGAAAAGGGGCAGCAGGTTAAAGAAACCAAAATGTCTAGGGAAGTTTATGGGGTTATTTGTTTTAAGATGGGAGGCACAGGGTTAAATGTTCGTGAATTACTCATTGATCTTCTTACTGTGGATATGATCAGGTCTTTAATTATTTATGTATATCTTTAACAAAGCAATACATGTACAGTTTTAAAAAATCAAATTACTCAAAAGTGAATAAAAGCAAATGTAATCCCCCTGTCTCAAGCTTCCATCTCTAAGATTTGCTTACTGGAAACACAGTCAATGTTCTTAGCTGTTTATTTTTATATTTGCCATTGTATTTCTAGGTGGTGTTCATTTGGACTTATCTATTGGCTCCCTACTATGGAAGCTGAGATGGAAGCTCTCTTAAGAAAATCATATGTACCTACACACATATTTCTTTTCCTCTAGTTTCCCTAAATAGTTACATAACAGTTTTATTTAAATAAATATTCAGCGTTGAATATATAATTACTAGTGGCCTGGTGCACAAAATTCATGCACATTAAAAGGGAATTAATTAGAAGAAATATTTTAATATTGCTATTTGCCCTTTCTCCATAATAGAAGTGTCAGAGATGAAAGAAAATTAGTAAAATGTATATGAAAATCTCCCTCCTGTCAGAGTCTTGGGCATGCTGCAGGAGCCAGAGTCAAGTCCCCACTCACCTGTGTGCGCCTCGAAATCACACGAGACCCAGCCCCAGCCAGCCCCACCTCTGTACTGACCGCTAATCCTTTCTCAACCTCTCCTACAGAATTGTATATTCCTCTCAGTACAAACACATACAATTCAGGAGTGGGGAACATATGGCCTGAGGGCTGTATAAGGCCCAGGAAATCATTTGGTCTGGGCCTGCCAAGGCATTAGGGGTGATTTAATTAAATGTTTGACCAAATACAACAGGCTAATTTTTAAGTTGGTAATTTGGTATGGCCTGAGAATGACATAAATAAATCAGCCTCATTTTCATAGTTGTTATTGTCACTGAAGTCTTTGTCACTGCCATTCTCTGTCCTTCTGCTCAGTCCCCCGGCTTCTCTCCTTATGCCAACGGCTATCACGCTGGCTTTTGCTTTGACAGAATCCTATGGATTTGTTCCCACAGCCTCTTCCTCTCTCAGAGCCCCTGTTTCCTAGATTCCATGTCTTTTTCTTTCTTGGTTTACAGTCACTTTTGTAGTACAACTTCTCCAGTGGCTTTCTAAAAACACAGACAGAGGAAGTAAATTTTTGAGATTTCGAATGTCTGGAAGTTGAACTAATCTATCCTCACAATTAATTGGTAGTTTATCCCTAGCTCTCAGTATTGTAACTGGGAATTCTGATGCCATTCTAATTCTTGATCTTTATATGCGACACATATTACCTTTAAGGAGGTTTTTGAGATTATATTTTTTTCTCTTAGTATTCTAAAGTTTAATGATAATGTGTTTTGCTTATATTTTCAATGATTGTGTCCTTCAGCCATTTTGAAAACCACATTTATTTTAATCTTGGAAAAATACTCCCATTTCTCTGATAATTATCTTTTCCCCTTTTTCTTTATCTCCTATTTCTCAAACATTGGATCTAATGAATTGTTTTCCCTATTTCCTTATTACTCCTATTTGACTTTTCTTTTTCACCTTTTTGTTCTACTTTATCCTGAATTTTATCTTCCAAAACTTCTATTGATTTGCACTATAGCAATTTCTAAAGTTCAAAAGCTTGTAGTTATTCTTCAGGTAGTCCATTTGGATGGTACCCTTCATCCTTTCATGGATGCAATGTTTCTCTAATTTCTCTGATAAGGATATCCATGTGCTTTTATTCTTTGCCCTTTACTTCATGTCCATTTCTCACAGATTTCTTGTTTCAATTGTTTGTTTTGTTTCTGTCTCTCAAGTTAGTGATTTTTTTTCAATTCTATGGGGAGCCTTAACTATTGTTTCATATTCATTATTTATTGACTCTTGGTTCATATTCATTATTTATTGACTGTGGATTCATATTCATTATTTACTGGTTCATATTCATATTTAGGCACTAAAAATGCTATTTGGAGGGTGTCCACTCCTGTAGTGACAAAGCAGCTTGTTGCAGGCTAATCCTCCACAAAGTAACACTGAAAGAATATGACAATTACACATAAAACATCTGCTAGGAGGTATCACAAGGATTCTAAGACATCCAGGACTTGAGGGACCATGTTCCCTGAGAGAAGAGAAATAATTGAAGGTGAGCCTTCACATGCTGCACTTTTTTTTAAGGGTGAAGGGGGGAGAGAAAAACATCAATGTGAGAGCAGAACTTTGATCACTGCCTCCTATACAACCCCTCCTGGGGATGGAACCCACAACCTGGGCATGTGCCCTAACCGGGAATCAAACTGACAACCTTTTGGTGCACAGGACGATGCCCAACCAACTGAGACATACAGATCAGGGCACAAGCTGCACTTCTTAATAATGCTTCTGATTCCCTTGCCAATACATTCCTGATGGCCTAGGTGACTGTTGTATCTTCTGAGCCTTATACAGAATAATCCTCAAGAGGGACTTCAGGCCTCAAGTAGTATATCTACATCAGGAGACACATTTCTTAGCCTTTCAGGCCTTCTTCTACCATCTGCCAGGGAAATCCAGGCATTTCCACTTTACTCAGTCTGGGCCAGGAATGTTCAGACTTGTCTAACAGTGGGTTTGCTCCAGACTCTGGGATCCTGGCCACAGTATTTAATCCTGTGTTCCAAGAAGTGCCCCAAATCAATGCATTTTTGCTTATCCAGCTTTATGTTTTGGTCCCCTTGATCAGTCACTCTCAAAATCGAATGCCAGAGTACTCTGCTGGCTTCTCCCAGTACACACTAGCTAATTCTTTTAGCCTCTTTGTGAGACCTAGTTAAATAGATGGAAAGAGAAAGATGTTTGTTGCCTTACAGGAGGAAAGCCTCTATAGCATCTTCCAGCATGTCAGCTTCTACTAGGGATGGGAGGGTTTTGAACATTCTCAGTGTTTAGGGGTGTCTATAGTGCCATAATCTTTGGGACATCCACCCAGATATCCCTATCCCACGTTTCAGGGTTCCAGATGTTCCTAACAAGAGCCCTGATCTCAGCATAACGAACCTACCGTGGCTATCATTCAAGCATTTCTGGGGGTCTTCAACTCTCTCAGGTCCTAAGTCTGCTCTTTAGCTGTGTCCACTTCAATTGTAGCAAAATAAGGGCCTCTTTCTAAGCTACCAGAGAGTTTGTCTCACGCTTAGCCTTCACTGTGTGTTTATTGCCCTCCGTTTATCATCATCCCTCCACAGAGTGTCAATACCAATTAGTAATTGCCAGCCAACTCCCCTGTGGTTGTGGGCATTGTTCCCCTCTTAGCTGTTAAGTACCTGATTATCTGGAATCATTGCTCCAGCAAATGTCAGGGGCTCACTGTGCTCCACATTCTAGTTAGAGCTGGATCCTTCTTGCCAACCAGGTGGTGAATGAGCTCGTCTCCAAACTTCAACTTAGCTCCTTTCTCAAACCACTCTTAGTACCGCTTTGTCAGTTCAGATCCTCCGAGAGGAAGACCCCAAGACAAAATGTGTAAGAGATTGATTGGGGGAGATGCCTATGAAGAAGAAAGGAGGAGAGGGCAGGAATGAGTAAGAAGAGTCTTTGGCCTGGCACCTGTGAGTGGAGACAAGGATGGAAAGAGTGGTTAAGGAGAGCCCAAGATTGTGGTGAGGTTTGAGAATGTCTTGGCCGGGCTGTCAGAAGTCTCTGAGCAAAGGTTGCCCATTAGAAATGTCTCCTATTGGGCCTGTAGCCCTGAAATGTTGTCATTGGCTGCATGGAGCCCAGGGATGTGTAGCCTCAGCGTGACTATGTTCCCCACAGGACATTCTCTGGAAGGAAATTGGAGGTGCATTTCTATAGCTGCCATAGGTTATTTTCTCAACAGAAATTCTATAGTCTCCTCTTTAGGGATTCAAGTCTGGTTGTGAGTAATCTGTGAGTGGAGCAGAAGAAGGGACTGAGGATATCATTGTAGTTTGTGGACTTTCACCGAATCCTCTTGTTTTCGGGAGAATTGACTCACTACCTCTTTCCACAGGTTTTTAGCATTTCTGAGCCTGAAAATTATTTGTTTCAATTTTTCCAGTAACAAACCTTATGTTGAACTAAGGGAGGGGGCGTTAATTGTCTGCAAAGTGTGAGGGTGAGATTTAGGACTGTTCCTATATAACCAGTTCTGTTTTCCACCATACTTTATAAGCCTGCCTTCGATTGTACATAATGCCTCCTATCTCTCAATTTGTGCTGAGGTTTGCAGCACAAATCAATATGCTTCTTGTTAGTATTTCCCTATGTAGACACATAGCTTTCAGCTATTTTTCTTTTGCTAAGTCAATGGCCATTTATCCAACCTATTTACATTTTCTAAACTTGGTTGACATTTCTGCTCCACTGTAGACTTCTGCCTTGTTTTTCTTTGTCCTGGTGGGTATGTACCATTTATGTTCTGTTAGTCTTTATTTATTATTATTATTTTCTTTTTTTCTTTGTTGATTAAGGTATTACATATGTGTCCTTATCTCCCTATTGCCTCCCCCAACCCTCA
The DNA here is from genome assembly GCF_014108235.1 of Myotis myotis. Taxonomy (NCBI): domain Eukaryota; kingdom Metazoa; phylum Chordata; class Mammalia; order Chiroptera; family Vespertilionidae; genus Myotis; species Myotis myotis. The sequence goes on from NW_023416335.1 coordinate 39,714,239, forward strand.
CACATGCCTTCACCCCCCTGGTGTCTGTGTCCATTGGTAAGGCTTATTGTATGCATACAAGTCCTTTGGTTGATCTCTCCCCCACCCCCCACCCTCCCCTACCTTCCCTCTGAAGTTTGATGGTCTGATCGATGCTTCTCTGTCTCTGGATCTGTTTTTGTTCATCAGTTTATGTTGTTCATTATATTCCACAAATGAGTGAGATCATGTGATATTTATTTTTCTCTGGCTGGCTTATTTTGCTTAGCATAATGCTCTCCAGTTCCATCCATGCTGTTGCAAATGGTAAGAATTCCTTCTTTTTTACAGCAGCGTAGTATTCCATTGTGTAGATGTACCACAGTTTTTAATCCACTCATCTGCTAATGGGCACTTAGGCTGTTCCCAAATCTTAGCTATTGTAAACTGTGCTGCTATGAACATAGGGGTGCATATATCCTTTCTGATTCGTGTTTCTAGTTTCTTGGGATATATTCCTTGAAGTGGGATCACTGGGTCAAATGGTAGTTCCATTTTTAGTTTTTTTTGCGGAAACTCCATACTGTTCTCCACAGTGGCCGCACCAGTCTACATTCCCACCAGCAGTGCACGAGGGTTCCCTTTTGTCTGCATCCTTGCCAGCACTTGTCATTTGTAGATTTGTTGATGATAGCCATTCTGACAGGTGTGAGATGGTACCACATTGTTGTTTTGATTTGCATCTCTCTGATGATTAGTGACTTTGAGCATGTTTTCATATGTCTCTTGGCCTTCCTTATGTCCTCTTCCGAAAAGTATCTATTTAGGTCCGTTGCCCATTTTTTGATTGGGTTGTTTTGTTCCATTAGTCTTATGGGTTTAGAGGAGGAAGTGGAGGTAAAGAATATATACAACCTGGATTTCCTAACTAGAAGCTCCAAGGTTGGAGCACATTTAAATTGTGATGGGAAGCCTCAATTAGTTGAGAATAAAGGAGATAAATAAGGGAAATAATGGAATGAGGACCCTTTGGAAGAAAGAGAGAATGGGATCTAGAAATGAAGAAATAAACCTTAGTTAAGAGAAGGGCCGACTCTTCCATGGGACCAGAAGAAAGGTGAAAAGAATTAGGTACACAGAGAGATAAACAGGTGGCTGTGGAGTTGGGGTTTGATGTCATTCCTTCCTGAATGCCCTCCTATTTGTTTGCTTTTGTAATCACATATTCTCTGTCCATTCGCCAATAATCATTCCAGAGGCAGCTCATATTAATGATGACAATTCCACTCTGTCTGATAGAAATCTCTTTTTTGTATGTGTTTTATATAGAATAGAGAAAAGGAAAATTTTAAAAATAATTTATTATAGGCATTGCATACAAAGTCCTATGTAGCATTTGGCCTTTGTCTTTAAAGTATTTAAAACTAGCGAGGTAGATGTATAAAAAGGCTATTTTAACCTAATGTGATACATTTTTATGGCAGAGGAATCTAGAGAGTGCTGTGGAATATAGAGGGAGACCCCCAACCAACCGGGGATCAGGCAAGAGTCCTGGAGGAATGGGGGTCTCAGTTAGTGCTGGATGATTCCAAGTTATCCAGGCAAAGGTAGGAAGGCAGACATTTCAGAAATAGGTGACTAAAGAACTCATGTGTTGTGGTGAGAAATATCCGGCTGCATGTGATGAACTGTACAACAGGTGACACAAGTGGGAGGCTGCAAAGTTCAAGGTCTAGTTGGCAGAGTCCTTTGATGCTTCTTCAAGGAATTAAAGAAGATTGGTGTGGTCTGATTTGGATGTTAGAAACATCAATTAGGCCACAAGCCCTACAGAGAGGGCAAGGCTGACTGGTAGGTGGCAGTGAGGGCTTGAACCAGGTGGGTGAGGGTGGGAATTGAGGGGGATTAAGGGCAGCAACTATACCCAAAGACTAAGCCGGACTCATTACTCCACCAATCATTTGTGTGTTACAGCATTCAGCCTCTTTCCTGCAGAGCAGATCTACACTCTCCGCTCAGTGGTCATTCTGCATGTTAGAGAAGACAGTCACCCAAAGAGTCTAGCACAGTGCTTGCCACAGCTACACTTTCCTCACTCTATGTCTTTAAGTAACTTCCAGTTTTCCCTACTGTCTTGCCTTTGGTGGTTATTTTAGGACAATTGAAAGGATAGGTAAACATGCTCAATGGGTCTTCTTTAGATTAGCATGTACCACAGCCCATCCACCCATTGTTACATTATTTTTATAGACAAATGTACATACATACACACAAACACACACAAAACACAACACACACACAACATACATTCCTTTCCTCCTTCACTTTGCTACCACATTCTCCATCTCCCATTGTTTTCATCCTTCATTTGTTGGGCCAAGAACCCCAAAGGATTTGGGGGATACCTAGAAATTCAGAAAGCATCAAAGTTTGCCCTCGTAGAGCTTTGGAAGAGCTGGGAGAGTTGGAAGGCCTCTCGTTACACACTGACCTTTTCAATCATTTGGAGGCAACATCCAGGACTCTTAACTGATGGCAATGAGGTAACGAAAAGGTATGAGATGTGTTGTTTTATTATACCAATGAAATGGTATGATGATCTCATAGTATTACTCTAGCATCAATTGACAACAAACTCTCACTTAACCATGCTGCCTAATACCTAAAGGGCATGAGCTCTTGAGCCAAGTCTAATGGAAAATTTGCTATCTGTTCTAGGATTAGATGCACATCCAAGAATCCATCTTCCAGCAGTGGGACACAACTTGTCACAAATAGCTTGGATTTATAGGTGCTCTTCGGCGGCAGAAACCATTTCACCTTTTGAGGTAACCTTTACAGAATCATAAAATCAATCAGTTTTATTTGACATCCAAATCAGAGCTCTGCCCTAAATAGATTGTTAGCACTTTTCATGGAGAACAAAGCAGAGGGTAGGAATGTCCCCAGGGCTAGGTGGAGGATACTGGGACAAGCAGGACCATTTGGAGTTTACACGGTTGACTATGTGTCTGGCAGTGCCCTGAGTGCTCTGAGCCTGAGATCCCTGTCTGTGACCCTGGGTGCCACAAAAATAAGCTTTCCACCCTCATCTTGGAATGGACCAATGAAAATGAAGTGGCAGGCTAACAATGAATTGCAGACAGTTTGATTCTCCTTTCTATTCTGTTTGGTTTGATTTCCACAGGTATCTGTGTAGACTCGTCTGTAGGGGCATAGGGGGCATTTCTAGATGTATTCTATGTAGAGAGATGGGATATATTTGGCTTCATAAGTTGCAGACTCTAAATGATTCATATGGTGATGACTTCAAGAAAGGGCTGTGAAACATGTAAATTGTGCTTTGTGTCTGTGTTTGTGTGTATAGTATGTGTAGTGCAGTGTGTTGTTTGTATGCATGAATACATTTAGTTAATTTCAAAGAAAATTTTATAGTTCTAGTGATTTTTCAAAATTATCTTTAAAGATATTGGCTAAGCTGAGAAGGCAGCATAACATAGCAGTTATCAGCAAGGCTTCTGTCAATAGATTGTCTGATTTCACATTCTAACTCTATACCTAAAAGCTGTATAACTTTTTAGAAAATCCTTAATGACTCTACACTTCAGTTCCCTCAATTATAATAATGGAATCTTCATTATTTGTGAGTATTAAATGAGATAATACATAAGCATGAATGGTGCCTGGCTCATGATGAGTGATAAGTGTTTTGTATGAACTAGCATTACAATTAAGTGGGCATAGTTGAACTCTGGAGAAAATCATTCCAGCACCTCTGCTGTGCAAACTTAGGCAAGTTACTTACTCATTCTGGAAATAATTAGGCCCTATAATTATTACTGAGAGTTTTAATGAGATAGCACATGTAAAGCATAATGGCCGATTCATACTTGGTACTCAATAAATGGGAGTGATAATTCGTATATCACACACACATGCTTTCAATACTATCACAAACCTGTGTGTAACTCTTAACTGTCTTCTAGCACTTAGAATTCAGGATGAACTCAGGCAAATAAGGAAATTGACATCCTAATCACAGATTGGTATCCCAAATGAAAGAGGTCAGGATAACCCTATGATGTGTAGTGTCAGAATGACCAGAACAGCTACTGTTAAAATTATGAGAAATTCAGCTTTGGAGTTCTAATGATTTAGACAATTGTTAGAATGTGGAAGCAACGCAAGCGAAGAATGACCAGGTATGCCCTGGCCAGTGTGACTCAGTGGGCAGAGCACCGGCCCATGCACAGAATGGCAGCAGGTTTGATTGCTGGCCAAGGACACGCACCTGGGTTGCAGGTTTGATGCCTGGCCCCGGTCAGGTGAGTGTGGGAGGCAACCAATAGATCTCTCTCTCTCTCTCTCTCTCTCTCTCTCTCTCTCTCTCTTTCTCTTCCTCCCTCTTTCCCTCCCTCCTTCCCTCCCTCCTTCTCCTTTCCCATAATCACTCTAAAATTCAATGAGGAAAATAAAAGAGTTACCAGATACTTCTTTATTAGCAATTGAATTTCTCTCCAAAATGTGCTAACTTGAAGCCATCTCATTGGAATTAAAGTAGTAAAATTATATATACCATGTGAGCCCCTGTTGAATGTCTACAATGTGGCAGCATTGCTGAGCAATAACCTCCCAGAACAACACTCATTCCCATCCTAGTAAAATAGGGGAGCTCTTTGTAAGCAAGTATTAGACGAAGTTTGCAAAATGTGGTTGGTACCAGTCACCTATGGGAGGGCAAGCTGCAGGAGTAGTGTGAAGGAAGGCTGTTGGTCTTGTTAGATTTTCTTTTTTTATTGATCTTTTCACATATAAACAAACCATAAACCTCAGGAAAGATGGATAACTACATGGTAAAAGACAATTACATGGTCATTTTGCATTCATGATGCCATTTAGGGACAGAAAAAAGCTTTCAAAATATAGTAAAACATTTGGTATTAGCCAGGCTGAGTTTTCTCAGAAAATTATGAGAGCAGAGAAATCTTATTTTTGCAAAATTTCCAACCTAATTTATCTCTAGTTGAGGACATTTGCAAAAGCTGATGGGCAGAAATGAAACCATCATATTGTGTGTGTGTGTGTGTGTGTGTGTGTGTGTGTGTGTGTGTGTGTGTGTTAAGACTATTTTTGAGAGCAGTATTAGGTACACAGCAAAACTGAAGGGAAGGGCCCAGACAGTGTGGTTGAGTGTTGGCCCAGGAACCAGGAGGTCACAGTTTGATCCCCAGTTAGGGCACATGTCTGGGTTGCAGGCTCAATCCCCAGTAGGGAGTGTGCAGGAGGCAGCCTATCAATGTTTCTCTTTCATCAATGTTTCGCTCTCATCAGTATTTCTATCTCTCTATCCCTCTCCCTTCCTTTCTCTAAAATCAATAAAAAATATTTTTAAAAATTGAAGGGCAGGTACAGAAATATCCTATATTCTCCCTACCCACACACCTATACAGCCTCCCCCATTATCAACATTCTCCACTAGAGTGTACATTTGTTACAATTGATGAGCTTACGTGACACATCATTATCCCCCTAAGTACATAGTTATACAATCTACTAGAGGCCTGATGCACAAAAATTCGTGCAAAAGTAGACCTTCCTTCCTCTGGCTGCCAGCACTGGCTTCCCTCTAGCACCCGGGACCCGGGCTGTTTCCCTCCTCCAGCTGCCCACAGGCACCCAGGACCCGGGCTGGCTTCCCTTGGGCTGCCCACAGGCACCCAGGACCTGGGCTGGCTTTCCTCCGTCCCCAGCTTCGTCAGGAAGGACGTCAGGAATGACGTCCAGATGTCTGGTCTAATTAGCATATTACCCTTTTATTACTATAGATGGGTTTGCACAGATGTGTAATGACATGTATCCACCATAATAGAATCATAGTTCCACTACTCTAAAAAATCCTTTGTGTTCCACTTATTTATCCCTCCCCGTCTCCATCAACCTCTTGCAACTACTGATCTTTTTACTGTCTCCATCGTTTTGCCTCTTCCAGAATGTCAACTTCACATATCTGGAGTCAGACTGGCTTCTTTCATTTAATAAAATTAATTTGAGGTTCCTCTCCAAGTTTTTTCATGGCATTTTTTTTTAAGTAATGAATGATAATTTGTGGTCTGGATGTACCACAGTTTATCTATTCACTTTTTGAGGGATATTTGGTTGCTTCCACACTCTGGCAATCATGAATAAAGCTGCTGTAAACATCCCTGTGTAGATTTTTGTGTGGATGTAAATTTACAATGCCTTTGGGTAAGTATCAAGAAGAGTGGTTGCTGGATTATACGGTAAGAACATGCTTGGTTTTGTAAGGCACTACCAACTGGCATCCAAAGTGGCTGCGCCATGTTGCATTCCCACAAGTAATGTGTGGGAGTTCCTGTTGCTCCATATTCTCATCAGCATTTGGTTATGTCAGTGTGCTGAATTTTGGCCATTCTAATAGGTGTCTAGTTGTATCTCATTGTTGTTTTAATTGACATTAAATTTAATTGATTTTTTGTATGCTTATTTCCCATCTCTATATCTTCTTTGGTGAGATGTCCATTAAAATCTTTAGCCCATTTTTTAAATGGGTTGTTTGCTTTCTTATTTTTGAGTTTTAAGCGTTTCTTTGTATATTTTGGGTGATGGTCCTCTATCAGATAAGCCTTTTGCAAATATTTTCTCCCAGTCTGTGGCTTGTCTTATCATTCCCTTGACACTGTCTTTCTCAGAGCAGTTTTTAGTATTATTGAAGCCCAGTTATCAATTATTTTTTTAATGGATGTGTATATTGACTTTGGGGTTGTATCTAAAAAGGCATCACCATACTCAGATCATCTAGGTTTTCTCCTATGTTATCTTCTATGAGCTTTATAGTTTTGCATTTTACATTTAGGGCTATGATCCATTTTGAGTTAATTTTTAAGAAGGATATAAAGTCTGTGTCTCTATTCAGTTTTTTGCATGTGGATGTCCAGTTGATCTAGCATTATTTGCTCCATTATATTGCCTTTCCTTCTTTGTCAAGATAAGTTGACTGCATTTATGGGGAGATATTTCTGGGGTCTCTATCCCCTTCCATTCATCTATTTGTATATATATATATATATATATATATATATATATATATATATATATATATTTGCCAATATCATACTGTCTTGATCACTATAGCTTTATGGTAAGTTTGAAATCATGTAGTGTTAGTCCTTCAACTTTGTCCTTCAGTATTGCTTTGGCTGCTTTTGTTTCTTTGTCTTTCCATATAAACTATAAACTTTAGAATCAGTTTGTCAATATTCACAAGATAACTTGCTGAGATTTTTGATGGGATTTCCTTGAATCTATAGATCAAGTTCAAAAGAACCAACATCTTGACAATATTGAGTCTTCCTACCTATAAACCTGGATTATCTCATTATTTACTTCTTTGATTTCATTTATTGAGTTTTATAGTTTCCTTCATATAGATAACATACATAATTTGTTAGGTTTATACCTAAGTACTTCATTTTGGGAATTGCTAATTTAAATCATGTTATATTTTTTAGTTCAAATTTCGCATGTTCATTATTGGTATATAGGTAAGTGATCGGCTTTTGTATATTGACTTTGTATCCTGCAACCTTGCTGTAATTGCTTGTTAGGTCCAAGAGTTTGGTTTTTTTTATCAATTCTTTCAGATTTTTTGCATAGATAATCATGTCACCTGTGAACAGACAGTTTCATTTCTTCATTCCAAGTTGGTAAACCTTCTATTTCCTTTTCTTGTGTTATTGTTTTAGGTAGAACTACATGTACAATTTCAAACAGGAGAGGTGAGAGGGCACATGGCTGCCTTGTAACTAATCTTAGTGGGAAAGCTTCAAATTTCTCATCTTAAGTACCATGTTAGCTGTAGGTTTCTTTATAAATATTCTTTCTCAAGTTGAGAAAGGTTTCCCTTCATTCCTAGTTTACTGGGAGATTTTTTTTTCTATCATAGAAATCATCATTTTTTAAAGCATTTCTTGTTTATTACTATAGCTCACTGTTACATTACTTTGTTTTTGATAAACTGTTTGGGGATATTAATGAAAGGAAATAAAACCACCTGAGAAAATTACATTATTAACTCATGTCACCAGAGTTATTTCATTTGATAAAGTAGTGTCCAATGAGAACTACAGAAACATGGTTGTTAAGTAGGAGTCATCTGAAGTTATTAGGTATTCAACAGTCTGACCTAGATACATTTATGGTAAAAAGCCATTGGTCACTGAAATGGCCATTTATAGGGATGTTACACAGAGGGCATCTTGGGTGCAGCCCCCACAAGCCTCAGAGAAATCTGGAAATCATGTGGCTCAGGGGAGAGTAAATAAACTTTGCCCTGAAAGGACCACAGCTGCCCTAGCTGGTTTGGCTTAGTGGATAGAGCATTGGCCTGCAGACAAAAAGGTCCTGGGTTCAATTCTGGCCAAGGGAACATGCCTGGAGTTGCAGACTCCATACCCAGTAGGGGGCATCCAGGAAACAGCTGATCAATGATTCTCTCTCATCATTGATGTTTCTATCTCTCTCCCCCTCTCCCTTCCTCTCTGAAATCAATAAAAAATATATTTTTTAAAAATGAAAGGGCACAGCTTCACATCTGGGCTCCAGCATTTTCTGTCTTTTGTGTTTGGGGACAAATCCTTTAATCTGCCTGAGATTCAATAACCTCCTTTGTGTCAAAGTGAGAATAGAAAAAAAGCTCCTTAAGAGGCTGCTGGGAGATCAAATGAGACGATGCATCAAAAAGCACTTTATAAATTGCTTAAGTGCCACAGAAATGTTAGTTTATTGTTTCTGTAAAGCATGACTTAGTACTCCTTGAGAGAACACTCTACAATATTCTGTTCCAAATAAACACTGATAAAGAATTTGTTGTATGTTTGCATAATATCTGAGGTCCTTCATTAGGCTTATTCAATTCATCAAATACTTATAATGTGCCTACTATGTACCAGGCACTGTTTAAGCACCAAGTAGGCATCAGAAAATAAAACATAAAAATATCCACGCCCTCATGGAACTTAACTTTCTAGCAGGGACAAAGGATGATAAAGTTAAAAATTATATCAAGTATTAGAAGATGGTAAGTTCAATGGGGAAAAGTAAAGTAGGAAAGGGAGGTATAGGAATGAGGAGTGCAATATTTATAGAATATTTCTAGCTTAGCTTTTCCCTGGCTAGTGTTATCAGTGGTTAGAGCATCAGCCTGCACACCTAAGGGTTTCTGGTTTGATTCCCAGTCAAGGGCATATACCTAGGTTGCGGGTTTGATCCCTGGCCCCAGTTGGGGCACCTGTGGGAGGCAACCCATCAATGTGCCTCTTTCACACTGATGGTTTTCCCTCTCTCCCTCTCCCTTCCTCCCTTCCAACTCTCTCTCAAAATCAATGGAAAAAAATATTACTAGGGGAGGATGAACAAAACAAAACAAAACAAATAATAATTCTAGCTTCTTTGTTTACATAAAATCTGTTCTTTTTTTCATTGCTTTTCATTAGTTGACAATTCTGGGTAACCACAAGGGAAATGAAGTTAATTTGGGAATTGTGTTTGATGAGTTTTGAAGTTGATTTTTTAAACTTCTGGAACATTTTTGATTTTATTTATTAAAGCACACACCAACAAAAGTTTTGGAGCTTCTCTCCTTTCCCCCCTGCCACAATGTATGCGAATGTGGCAAGAAATTAGTCAATTTAAAATTTGACAAATATATAGGTTAAGTGACAAATAATACACTTTCTGAGACATCGTAAAGTGCACTGCTTCTTCAACCCTCATTTTCTATTTTCAAAAGATCTCTATCCATTGGGACAGAGAAAACTCTGGAAGGATAGGAAAAACATTACTTCTAAGACCATGTCTATGATCCATATAAGAATGAAGCCTTTTGGTTGAATACCCAGCTTTAAGATTAAATATAAATTTAGCTGTAACCTGTCTAAATATGTTAAAGAAGCCGGCTTATAAAAATATAAAATATAATGCGGGTGTCCAGTTCCAGGTTCATTTTACTTTTTTGAAAACAATGAAATACAGACTTTTAGAAACTAAAAGTAATTTATTCCTGATAGTATTGTTTTTATTTGTTTGTTTTCTTTTTAGTGTACTTTTTGTTGTTTTGTGGGGGTTTTTTATGCTTCCTTTATTATGCTTTTTTACTTTTTATGTTTTCCTCTAAGAATTTCTACTTTCTGGTTCTCAGAATCACCTTTTTAAAAAAAATAACTGACAAAAATGGGAACATTGGGGAGCATGTAGGTGAATGGTACAGTTAAGAGTCAATTCTGACAAGGATTTGACTTACTTGCCTTTTTAAACAAAAAGTATTCTCATGCCCTGACTGGTTTGGCTCAGTGGATAGAGCGTCAGCCTGTGGACTGAAAGGTCCCAGGTTCGATTCTGGGCAAGGGCATGTACCTTGGTTGCGGGCACATCCCCAGTGGCGGGTGTGCAGGAGGCAGCTAATCGATGTCTCTCTCTCTCATCAGTGTTTCTAACTCTCTATCACTCTCCCTTCCTCTCTGTAAAAAAAAAAAAATCAATAAAATTTTTTTTAAAAAAAGTATTCTCATGCATAGGTTCTCTTTGATTCATTTTGTTATTTTGATTATTGGCTATAATTTCTGAGATTTCAAAATGAATGATTCTTTGCTATTTTATCCTATTAATATAGGGAGATTTAATATATTTTGACATATTTAAGACTATTAAATATATTAATATTTTAATATTAATTTATTCATTAATTCAACAAATATTAGGCACTTGCTTTGTGTTGGGTAACATTTAAGGCATTCTCTTATCTTAATTTTGTAACTGGTAGCACATCCTTTGGGTTGTTGGGGGTCCCCTATCCCTGCCTGCATGCTGCAGTCAGAATTACCCAGAAGAGGAAAAAATTGACACAGCATGTGGATGTCTTACTACCTGTTTGGTCCACACCTGCAACTAAGGTGGCGATGAAAGGCATCCACTACTGTAAGAGTATGAACATGTTAATAGACTCTCTAAAAGGATTTTTTTTTTAATTCATATGACTCATGTGCTACCTGATAATCTATTTAATACGGGGGGAAACATCCTAAACAATATATCTCTTAAGGTAAAAAATCACCCCGTCTGCCCTTTATATTGTCTTTAACCAACATGGAATACTATTTTCTTATTCCAAAGAGACTTATGCAATATTTCTCCATTCTTGTTGGATGTCTAACAGACCGTTACTTTGTGTTTACATAGCAGTTATCCCCTACCATTAGAAAGGGTTTCTAGTTGTCTGAAAACACTGATAAACAGTAGCCACATGGGGAGGGGCAAGTACAATTGCAAGGATGGAGCAAGTCTACTCAAAGTAAAAAGGTTGCAGTTCTCCGGTTTGGGGATAGATTTCAAGGTTCTTGATTTCCAAAGGTGGGCTTTATATATTATGGTCAGCATGAATTATGTAAAGAGAAAATAATATTAGGCATGTGGTATATTTTATTTTATTTTATGTTTTTAAATATATATTTTATTGATTTTTTACAGAGAGGAAGGGAGAGGGATAGTGAGTTAGAAACATCAATGAGAGGGAAACATAGACCAGCGGCCTCCTGCACACCCCCCATTGGGGATGTGCCCACAACCAAGGTACATGCCCTTGACTGGAATCGAACCCGGGACCCTTCAGTCCGCAGGCTGACGCTCTATCCGCTGAGCCAAACTGATCAGAGCAGACATGTGGCATATTTTAAAGCATACACCTCTTTTCCATAAGCATAAATACATATATTACACCGTGTTTAAGTTCAAGATTCTGATAAACAGCATCCCTCCTGGGGAAATGTCCTAGTGCTGGTGACTTGTTGGTACTCGTATCTATCTTTTGTGTGTCTCTATCAGTAGGGAGTTGTCACTCTTTGCTTTTCAAAATTTGTATTATTAAAACGTTTTTAAGTTTTTTTTTTCTAGGAATAAATTTATATTGCATTTTAAATATGCTTTTCAAACTACTCATGCTCCCAAACCTTCCAACTGAAATTCTGCTTCACTTTCTCTTCCTCTGAATAATTAATTCAGAACCAAAGGACTCACAGAAGACACTGGAAAAAATGATGTCAGGGAGATTTCTTTCTTTTCTCCCTTCCTCTCCTTTTTCCTTTTTTTTTTTTTTTTTTTTTTTTTTGAGAAAAAGTAGCTCATTTTGGGTCAGTGCTTTGGATAATAAGATTTAACTGTGTCACAGATAGAGAAGAAATGTAATAGCAAAGCCCCAATTAAATTAAGGTGACATTTATCCTTTTTAAGGGATTATGATAAAAACACTCATTTCTCATTTCCCTCAGGCTATGTTTTTGCATAGCCCCTTTGAGTGTGTGTTGGAAATGGAGCTTGTTTTCTTTTCCTAAGTGAGGGAAGTAATGAGAAGTGTCTGATTCTGTCCCAGGAGGCCCACACCAGCCCAAGGAGCCCTGGTCACTGAAGGCATCCTGCCGGGGGTGAAATTAGAATTGGGGTTCCCTGGATCTAAGAAGCATTCTTCCCCTTGGCATTATTTAGAAACAGAGGAAATTAATGACCTGCTTTTTAATTGTAAAAGGTTGCCTAAATTTGGCTCTCTGTAAAAGAGGGAGCATCTAAAAATTAACGTAATACTGTTAAAAAGTTCATAGTAGGCCACAGCACAGTAGGAATATTTGTGGGGCTATGTTCATCTCTTTCTTTGTACTGGGGCTGCTGCCTTGGCCAAACTTGTAATTAAGTATTTAGTTATTTCCCTCTTGCATAAACCTTCTCAATTGCTCATTCATCTGCTCCTTTTGCATTTCTGAAGGACCTCTGTGTGTAGGCACTGTGCTAGGAGTGCTAATTTGTATGGCAGGGTAGCAGCACCTGAGGAATCACAAGTCAGTTTACTGTGCAGACTGGCATGTAAATCCCAACTCTCCCATTGGGATTAATGCCTTAGTAAAGTGCTAAATCCAAGCTGGGGGAGCACCCACAAACTGTGCTTGGACATTTTGAGAATGGTCACAGTATGCGTTTCCTAGGGTTGCCATAACAACTGCCAACTGGGTGGCATAAAACAATGCAATTTGTTCTCTCACTGTTCTGTAGGCTAGGAGTCCAAGATCAAGGCATAGGACCATGTTCTCTCTGAATGCTCTAGGGGAGAATCTGTTCCATGCCTTCCTCTCAGCTCTTGATGCCGTCAGTAGTCCATGGCGTTCCTTGGGTCGTACATGCATCTCTGATCTCCACCTCCATGGTCTCGTGGTCATCTTCCCTCTATGCACCTGTATCTTCACAAGAATCCTCTTTCTGTATATGTTTGTGTCTTCCCTGCCTATGTGGATGCCAGTCATGTTGGATTAGATGCCCACTCTACTCAGGTATGACCTCATCTTAGCTAACTACATCTGCAATGATCCTGTTTCCAAATAAGGTCACATTCTGAGATACTAGAAGTTAGGGCTTCGATAGTTAGTTAATTTCTTTATGGAGAGGGTAAAAACTAGTCTGGGTCCTGATGGGTGGGTAGGAATTTCAAAGAAGGAAGAAATGGTGTGTGGTGTGTGTACATGGAAGCGTGTGTGTGTGTGTGTGTGTGTGTGTGTGTGTGTGTGTGTGATGATGATGATGATGAGGATGATGATGATGAGGCACTCCAGGCAAAGGTGACACCATTAGCAGAAATAATTTGTTGTTGGCAATGACATCCAATGAGTCTAGAGTGCCACCTTTAACCTGGGTGAGAATGATGTAGCACTGGGTCTCACACTTCAAAACCTGGAACCCTGCAACACAAAGCATTTTTCCCCAAAAGCAGGTTGTCTTATTGTTGTTTTGCAAATTGTTGACAAACTGAGCAAATAGGAATTACCTGAGGATGCGGGAAGCAAACTGGGCTCTCAGGTCAGAGAATGGCATGGTTGCTGATTGAGAGAAAGAAGAGAGAGAGAGAGAGAGAGAGAGAGAGAGAGAGAGAGAGAGAGGGAGAGAGAGAGAGAGAGAGAGAGAGAGAGAGAGAGAGAGAAGGGGAAGGAGACAATCATAGCTACTGCCTATGGGAACCAGAGTGAAAGTGGATGCTTCTGTTTAAAGTTGGCCACATAAATCACCCAGGTGACTTTTTAAGCAAACTGGATTCCTCTTATAACTGCAGTACTTACCCACCTTCCACCCCTGCCCAAGTGGTAAAGTTCTGAGAGGTTTTTAGAGCTGCTTGATTTGGAATCCTGAGCTGGAAACATGAGGTGTGGAGAAGGGACACCTACCTGGGCTGGCACCCCGAAGTTTATTAGTCCTCCACCACTGAGGAGTCCTATGCTATGCCTGGACCAGCACCCACCCTGCCCCACCCCAGCACATGTGTTCCATGTCCCTCTCATGCTCTCACATGGCAAGGCTGCCTTGGGGGAGACATGGCTCCCTTAGCCACACTGGCTGCATTTTGTAATGTGCAAATTTAAGTGCCTGGTATCTGGCCCTCCATTTGTTCTCTTGCTTTAGCTCACAAATGTTATGGCCTGGAGGTGAAAAAGGGAAGGTAGGTCCAGGTCATGAAAGGTGTAGTGAAAGGACAAAGCAGAAACGAACTCCCCTCCACTTTATCTTGTAGGGCTGGGCCCTCAGCCTAAACCCCCTCCCCTTTCCGAGAGTGACCACAGGAATGCCAATAATATCCTAACTCCCCCAGCCACCACCTGAGTGGACCAATGCAGCTCCAGGAACGCAGCTAAGGTCCTAATAAGGCTATAGTGGGGGACGGCTCAAACCTCAGAATGTGTTGGTCACTTCCTGACCTTTGTGCTGTAAAACCCTGACCAGAGTGACCAATCTCTGTAACTCACGTCACTTACCTAAGCCCATCCAAACGACTAGCCCTATATAACCTTTGTTCTCTTGGGACTCGGGGCTCTCTCTCGCATCCAGTAATGGAGGGAATGGGGGGACCAAGCTGGCTTGAATAAAAGACTCTCTGCTTTTGCATCGGATTTGGCGTTCCCTGGTGGATCTTTGGGGGGTCTTGAAATCTGGGCATAACAGTAGACTGGCACTTGTCCTTGTGTGATGCTCTTTCTGCTCAGGCTTTGCTCCCTGCTCAGACCTTTAAGCACAGAGAACGTTCTTTGTTGTGGTTTGTTGTCATTTTGGTAGTTGGTGGTGGAGGTTGGCAAATCTGATCAGTCTGCAGCTGATGGTGGGCTTGTACGCAGGTTGGCAATGGAAATGACCTTTGGTGGTGTCCCTTCCTCTCCCCGTGAACCCTCAAATCCCTGACCTAAGAAACCATGCTTCTCAAGATCTTTGTTTCTTGCCATCTTTCCCCAAATTCCCTGACTCTGCTGTCTCGCCCATCCAGTCTAAAGTCTCCTCTGGCCACCCAGATCTCAACTAAGTATTAAAAATAAATGTGTTTTATGTTAGTTATTAAAAATAAATTACTTACTTTGCACAGGTTTACAGTCCTGCAAACAATATGCAAAGACGAGTATATTCACTCCAACCAGTCTGAGCCAGTGAGGAGAGGCTGGGCTGCACAATGTCCATTTCCCTCCTTAATGACTGTCCTGATTTTCTCCTGAGGATGGTGAAAGAACAGTGAGGAGCACAAGCTATTCATTTGTTGCAGAGCGTTAGGACCTGCACTTGACAGTTTCATAATTCCCTGAAGCCATAAGCAGCAGAAACTGTAGTTCTAAGACAAAGAAACCTACATATATGGATGCACGTATTAAAAGTAACAGATGTTAAACAGAAAATATACTCATCTTCCACATCAGAGAATTTCCTTCGCAAGAATTCACACAGGAATCACTGTTTATGTACTGAACATTTCCATTTATCCCAGGTTGCAGCCCAGTAAACAGTCCATGTCTTGTTCTCCCACCCTACTTTTTATTCTGAGATTTGGTTTGATGTAGATCTCCGCTCTACTTACACCCCAGTCCCTGTGTCCCTGTGTGAAAATATAGGGCTTGTATGTTTTTTAAAAAATTACTCATTGTATTAAAAATTTGATCCCAAACACCATGCAAATGTGTCTACCAATTTCAACTAATTTTCACAGCTTGGGGCAACTGAAGACATGGAAAGCACTCATTTGTCAATGCTATCAAGAATGTTTATAGTCTATCAGTATAATGAGGGTATTCATGGTCATATAGAGTATGCCATTCTATTATAAATGCACCAGAGGCCCAGTGCATGAAATTCATGCATCAGGGGCAAGAAGCGGGGGTGGGAAATGGGACCCTCAACCTGGTTTGTGTCCTCTTGCAATCCGGGACTCCTTGGGGGATGTTGTGACTAAACCAGCAGTCAGACATCCCTCTCAAAATCCGGGACGCTGCATGCACCAGTGACCATACTTTTCATACAGATGAAAGGCATCTTGCTGTTGTATGGGCAGCCACATTTTTTTGCCCTGATTATAAAAAGTAGTACATAACCTGATCCTTCTGAGGCAGTAGTACAATTTTTCCACATTTTATGGGTGGAAAAACTGAAGCAGAGAGAAGTTAAGTAATTGGCATTGTCACACAGCTATAAGGGTCAGAGTCAAGGCTGACCACAAAATGTGCAAGCCAGAGGCCATGTATGGCATCACTGCATCATCCTGTTTTTTCAGTGTTAGAGTAGCCTTGTCAGGTTTTAAATTTTAAATCTAAGAGATTGTTCCCCATATATAGGGTAGGGTTCTTAGGTCTGGCCGGTGATCAGGGTCATCTGTGGGGCAACTGGCAGGAAGGGCGTTGGGGGGGAGGGCCCGCTGCACCTGCCTTGGCTGGCAGCCTGGCATTGCCCGCTGGCCAGCTCTGTCCCCCACTGTCACATTGCCTCCCTCTGAGGGATGACCTGCAGGCAGGGTGATCAGGGCAGGGCCCCCACTAGAACCTGCCTTGGCTGGAGGCCTGGCGCTGCCCACTGGCCGGCCTTGCCCGCCCCCCACCCCCCAATTGCCGCCAGTCGCCTCCCTCTTGGGTGGTAGATGCTCAACGCAAGAGCTACCCCCTAGTAGTCAGTGCATGCCATAGTGACCAGTCATTCTGCTATTTGGTCAATTTGCATATTAGGGTTTTATTATATAAGACTAGAGGCCCGGTGCACAAAAATTTGTGCACTTGGGGGGAAGGGGGGCCCCTCAGCATGGCCTGTGCCCTCTTGCAGTCTGGGACCCCTCAGGAGATAACGACCTGCTGGCTTAGGCCTGCTCCTGGGTGGCAGAGGGCAGGCCTAATCCCTAGGTGCAGCCCCTGGTTGGGCTCAGAGCAGGGCCGATTGGGGAGTTGGGGCACCGCCCCCTGTCATGCACAGAGCAGGGAGATTGGGAGGTCGCGATGCCACCCTCAGTCACGCTCAGGGTAGGGCCGATTGGGGGGTTGGGGCACCGTCCCCTGTCACACTCAAGGCAGGGTCGATGGGGAGGTTTCGGCGCCACCCCCTGTCATGCACAGAGCAGGGCCAATCAGGGGGTTGGGGCGCTGCCCCCTGTCACAGAGTAGGGCCGATAGGGGAGTTGGGGCACCGCCCCCTGTCACAACAGAGCAGGGCAGATCAGGGGGTTGGGGTGCCGCCACTGTCACACTCAGGGCAGGGCCGATGGGGAGGTTATGGCTCTACCCCATCACACACAGAGCAGGGCCCGTGGGGGGTTGGGTTGGGGCGCCACCTTCTATCACCCACAGAGCAGGGCCGATCAGGGGGTTGGGGCACCGCCACTGTCACACTCAGGGCAGGGCCGATGGGGAGGTTATGGCTCTACCCCGTCACACACATAGCAGGGCCCGTGGGGTGGGGGGTTGGGGGTGCCACACTCTGTCACACACAGAGCCGCAGGGCGATCAGAGGGTTGGGGAGCTCCCCCCTATCAGGCACAGAGCAGGGATGATCAGGAGGTTGGGGCGCCTTCCCCTGTCAGGAACAGAGCAGGGTGGATAGGGAGGTTGTGGCCCTGCCCCCTGTCACACACAGAGCCGCAGGGTGATCAGGGGGTTTGGGCACTGCCCCCTGTCACTATGATCCTGGTGCCGGGAGGCATATTACCCTTTTACTATATAGAATAGAAGCCTGGTTCATGGGTGGGGGCTGGCTGGTTTGCCCTGAAGGGTGTCCTGGATCAGGGTGGGGGTCCCCATTGGGGTTCCTGGCCAGTCTGGGTGAGGGGGTGAGGGCTGTTTTCAGACTAGGACTGAAGCTGCTGACTGCTCCTTTTTTTCTTTTCTTTTTTTTTATTCTGGGCCAGCTTTAGCTCTGAGGCTCCAGCTCTTAGGCCTCCACTCCTGAAAGCAGGTATCTGGTTTGTTTCTGTTCTATAATCGAAACTCTGTATCAACTCCAGCTCTGAGATCCCAGCCGGCTGAAAGCTGGTTTCTGGGGTTTTGTTTAGCTTCTATATGTTACAATGTTTCTTAAACTGCAAGCTCAGAGGCCAGCAAGGCAGGCGGGGAACGTTGCAGTCCTCCGTCACTGAAGCAAGCAAGCCTCATGTTCAGTTTAAGCTGCCTGGCTGCTGGCCGCTATCTTGGCTGGCAGTTAATTTGCATATCACCCTGATTAGCCAATGGGAAGGGTAACGGTCGTACGCTAATTACCATGTTTCTCTTTTATTAGATAGGACTAGAGGCCCCATGCACAAAAATTTGTTCACTCAGCAGCATCCCTCAAACCGGCCTGTGCCCTCTCGCAGTCTGGGACCCCTTGGGGAATGACCACCTGCTGGCTTAGGCCCGCTCCCTGGGGAATTCGGCCTAAGCTGACAGTCAGACAACCCTCTGGCAGCCCAGGAGCCCTCGAGGGATGTCCACTTGCCAGCGGGGAGCAGGCCTAACCTGCAGTCGGACATCCTTAGCGCTGCTGAGGAGGCAGGAGAGGCTCCCACCACCACCGCTGTACTGGCAGCCATCAGCCTGGCTTGTGGCTGAGCAGAGCTCCCTTGTGGGAGCGCACTGACCACCAGGGGGAGCTGCCCCCTGCATTGAGTGTCTGCCCCCTGGTGGTCAGTGTGTGTCATAGTGACCAGTCATTCCCAGTAGTTCTGCTGTTAGGGTCAATTTGCATATTACCCTTTTACTATATAGGATAGAGGCCTGGTGCATGGGTGGGGGCCAGCTGGTTTGCCCTGAAGGGTGTCCTGGATCAGGGTGGGGGTCCCACTGGGTGCCTGGTCAGCCTGGGTGAGGGGCTGAGGGCCATTTTCAGACTAGCCACACCCCCTTCAGCGTGGGGGGGGGGGGGGCTCTTGCTGGGGTGCCTGGCCAGTCTGGGTGAGGGGCTGATGGCTGTTTGCAGGCTGGCCAAACCCACCAGCCACCCAAGCTCCCAGTGGAGGCTGGCTGGAAGCAGGTATCTGAGATTTATTTATCTTCTAGAATTGAAACTATGTTGCCTTGAGCGGAGTTCCACAGCTGGCCAGGGCAGGCAGGAAGCTTGGCTTCCACCATCACCAGGGCAACCAAGCCTCCTGCTTGTTCCAGCTCCGTGGCTGCCGGCTGCCATCTTGGTTGGGTTAATTTGCATATAGTCGCTCTGATTGACTGGTGGGCGTGGCTTGGGGTATAGCGAAGATATGGTCAATTAGTATCTTTGTCTTTTATTAGTGTAGATATTTAGACACTTTCAAAGTGATACTTAAACTTACTTGTTCATTCCTGAAAATGATTACATTTATAATGTTAATTGTAACAGAACTCATAATTATTTGTACAATTTTCACCATAAACTATTGGAGTCCAGGATATTACTTAAGTAAAAGTAGTAAAAGTCACTATAATAGCTAAAAGTTCCAACTTGGTCTAGGAATTTCTGACTTTAAAATGCAACACTGTCATGGAACCCACCCAAAGACCATCTTCTTCCTCTATGGTGAGATACAGTTTAGCTGTAAAAGGAGTTGAGATGATGATTATAAGGAACAAGAAAAAGTCTCCAGAGTTGGATGGGCAAAGGAAGATGCTAGCTCTTAAACACCAAAGACTATGAAGTCCAACTGGATTTTTTTTTCAATGTCAGTGCCATTAGAATTAACCTACCTTTGGCTTCAGTGAAAGACAACATCCTAACTAGTGCTTCTCAAACTTTACTGTGCATATGAATCACCTTGGGATTTTGTTAAAAAGAAGATGAAAGGCTTAAGATTACCTAAAGTCTCCCAGATGATGCTGATGCTTTTGTTCATAGACCATAATTTGAGTAGCAAAGACCAACAAATGTTTCCCAACAAACCACAGATAATTCTATCTTCAATCTCAAAGAAAACTTTGCATGACATTCTTCATCTCCATTGAAAAGTTAGGTGTGAATTGTCTCTTTTCACTTTTTCCTAGGCTATGATGACAGAAAAAAAAGGATTTAAATAAATAAATAATTGTTGAACAGAGTCTAATAAATCCCTCTTCACAGGCTGTGAAGCCAATTGCTAGCTGCACTCATGTTAATAAGAGCAAATTTGGAAAGCAGATTCTTGATTCTCATTCCAAGGGTATCGAAAGCTAAAGCCAATAGATATGGTGAGCTCAGCGCTAATGAGGCAGAGGGGTGGCCACCCAGGCTGTGGAGAAAGCATGGGTGCAGGAGGCAGATGGACGCTGGCCAGCCAGGGCAGCACAGCTTACCAACACCCATCTGATGGGTGCCCTCAGAACAAGTGGGAAGGCACATCCACACTCTGAGAATAAATGAGGCTGAGAACTGGCTTAAATGAATTGTCATTGCCTCATAAATTATATTCCATAAATACAGCAGTGCAAATGCTGTCTTGGGTTACTCACCTACAAAGCCAAGAGAGTTAAGTGCAGGAATCCAAAACAGAATTGATGGATCCAATATTTTTCATTTGCAAAAGATGCCTTTATATTGGCCATATCCCTTGGAAGCATTTTTATGGGCTCACCTGCCTACTTTTGTCTGTCTCTGTGTGTGTTTAGGTGCCTCATAATCAAGCTACTGAAGTTAGTGCTACTTCATCCTCCACACTGATTTCAGAGAGTTATTAAGTGCAAACTAAATGTACAGAGAAACAAAGAAATGCCTGCTCTGTATGTTTAGTAAGCAACAGTCATCCTGTGTTGGAGGGCCTACATTTATTCTTACCTTGAGGGCGTACATTTATTCTTTCCTTTCAGTGAAAGCAATCTGAGATTTACTGGGGGAGGGGTTCTTCTTGCCTTTCGCAGTGAGTGGAAGCAGCCAGCTCAGCAAGGTGAGCTAAATGCAGTTTGGAAGTTCCTTACAACTCAGCTTAAATCACACAACTGACTTTAGAGACAACTGTTTAATTCCAGAGGGCTCTTTCATTCCAGAGTTAATGTTATAACAGAGATCTGTCCCCTAACAGCTATTCTGTCTTTTAAACAAAGAAAAATAACGTCCTTCCAAGCAAATATAATGAGTTCAGATTTTAGATAAGAGTGAGAATGAATGGAACAGAACTTGATTTTGGACAGAAAGTTTCTTATAATCTGGATCACACACACATACACACACACACACACACACACACACACACACACACACACACACCTGGTAAAGAGAACAACCTGGAATGAACACAGAAAATGTGTTTCTAACTCAAATAAAAATAACTAAACTGTCCTGATGTCTACATGTGTAATTAGTCCCATGGTTCCCTGAAATCTAAACCAAGGAAACAAGGAGCTCTAAAAATAAGCCCTTTTTAAAAAGTGTGCCCCCTGGGAGTCTAGGCTCATCTCAAAAATGTATTTATGGAACCTGAGGGGCTGACATAACCATGACTGTATAGGAGCTGTAGGAAAAAATGTGTCCAAAGATTTAAAATGTCTACTCTGTATGTGTCCAAAGATTTTTAAAATCAACACAACCTAATTACACAGTCTCCAATATATGGTCCCTCTGCTTTTAGAACAAACTTATTAATAAGCCAAGGTGAGTTCGGATGAATCAGCTCATCCATCTACCTTCCCATCATCCATCCATCCATCATCATCCATCCAACCTTCCACCATTTATTCATTCAATAAACATTTACATAGTACCAATCATGTGCCAAGTACTCTGTTAGAAATTAGGGATAAAAGCAGAACAAGCGACACTTCTGTTGTATGTTGCTTTTCTTGCTACTCTGGACAAATTTAATCACTCCCTTTTCAGCACTGCTAATGCCAATCCATATGCTTAAAAACTCAGCCGGGTGAAAAACAGGGTTACTATCCTCTTGTGAAAACTGAAAGCCTTACCCAAGATTCTAATGAGAATTAGAAGGTCTATCTACAATCTAATTTTTTTACACTTTCAATTCCTTTCATGACTGTGGGCTCCAGGAGGAAGAAACTCTGCCTCTTTCACTACCAAGTTTCCCAGTTTCTAGACATATTAGACACAAATATTGAAGGAAGGCGGGAAGGCATGCCTTTGATTCCCGAGCATACCGCACAGTCTGGCACACAGTATTTGTCCTCCAAGAATACTTATTATGTGAAACTGAATTCACAGAGTCAACATCTAGTGAATGAGGCAGACACAGAAATTAATCATTAGAGTTTGATTAAGTCCCTTTCACATAGAAGTATGTCAAACATATAGGATAATTTTATAGGCAAAATTTATCTGGTGGCTAGCACAATGACAAGTTTTCTAAATATTAGGAAAACTCCTGGTAAGGTGGTTATGGTCAAACTGTTGGCCACTTTGTTGCCACTCCATTACATGTGGCACCAGACATCTGGGGTTGGGTATAATCCTTTATGGTGTGCTTCTACCAGGTGTATTTACCATCCTCTGTTCCAATCAGAGGATATTCAGGTATTCACAAATAGTTCTAGTTTTGTTAAAGGTTTTCTGTTTTCTCTAAATATAGTAATTTCCTCTCTTTTATATTTACTTTTTAATCAAAATTATATGTTCACAGCATTAAAATAAATTTTTCTACATGATTAATTTAAAAATCCCTGTAGCCTCTTTTCACTGGCCTCCCAACGACTTTAACTTTTAACTATTTCTATTGATTATTATTTTTTGCTTATACTTATCTAAATGATTTTATCTAAATGATTTGCTCATACTGTTTCGATTACTTTTTTCCCTTCTCTGTAGAAGACAAGAATTAACATTTTTCAGTCCTTCCCCTCACAGCATAGCACAAGTGCGCACACACATTCCCCTCCCCATAGGCTTTCTATACAATGATGTTATAATGTTTGTTTTGGATCAATATATGGTCTTGTACATTGCTGTGCAGTTAGAGAACAGTATTCACAGTTGAGCCATGTAATGAACTATTATTAAATTTCCTTTCCTGTACTAACATCACCAGTGTTAGCTTCCTTTCCTTCCCACCTTGATGGACAGCATTGCTTAGTTTCCTATGTACCTAATACTAATTAATCCCCAAACTCTTTACCATAAATATAAAACTCCTCTTAAGGGATGCACACATTTGGTACATTATTGATCCTTCTTTTTTGAGACATCCAGAGCCCTCTGCCTTTCTATTCTAATCTGGTGTTAATGTTCTCTAGATTTACTGCCAAGATGCCTTCCTGGGATCTCTCTTCACCATCATCCTCTGCAATTCCCTTGTGTACTCTTTGTGTTTGAGTGCTTGTTTTCTGGATCCAATGTTTTCTTTACTGATATACTCCCTTGTTTTAGAGCAGGGGTAGGGAACCTTTTTTTCTGCCCAGGGCCATTTGGATATTTATAACATCATTCTCGATCCGTACAAAATTATCTACTTAAAAATCAGCCTGCTACATTTTGTCAAATATTTAACTCACCCCTATTGCCTTGCAGGGCCAGACTAAATGATTTTTTGGGGGCCAGACATTCCTCACCCCTATTTTAGAGGATTTTCTCCTCCAGTAGCTTCCTGAAAAAAAGGGTTCAAGAAAAGATTTTTTGGACCTTGAATGTCTGACAATGCCCTTACTTTATCCTCTCACTTAATTGATGGTATTCTGGGTATAAAATATTAGCTTGGAAATCATATCCCCCTCAGATTTTGAAGGCATGTATTGATCATTTATCTCCACTTTTAGTATAATATAGGGAAGTTCAATGCTATGCTGCATCTTGATCATTGGTTTTTACTTTCTGAAAGCTTTATGAATTTTTTTCATCTCTAGTGCTCTAAAATTTAACAATGACGTGCATGCCTAGGCTTGGGCCTTTTTTATCCATTTTGCTCACTCTTGGTAATCCCTTCAATGTGGAAGGAAAATCATGTAGCATTTTATTCTGAAAATTTTATTTGTAGCATTTCTTGGATAATTTCTTCTGTTTCTTTTCTCTTTCTTTCTTTATGAAATTCCTGTTATTTGGTTTTGGATCTCTTGAATTAATAATCTACTTAAAAATATTTTTCTCACATTGTGCACTTATTTGCCTTTGCTCCTTTCTAGGTTTCCTGAATTTTACCTTTCACCTCATCTATTGAGATTTTCTGCTCTTCTATCATACTTTTTTAATTTTTAAGATTCCTTTCTGCTTTATGAATGGTTATTTAAAAAGCTTCCTTTTCTTAGCTCATGAATGTAATAGTTCATCTCAATTTTTTGAAGTGTTCTTCGCTCTACATTGTCATTTTCTTAAATTCCAAATCCATTTTTCTCTGTTTATGTGTGTGTGTTTTTTTGCCTTTTACTTTCAAGTTGGCATATTTCCTAAAATAACTGGTCCTCTTTGGATATGTGCTTACATATGCGTTGTTCTATGAAGTGCCTTTGGAAGCTCTTTGTAAGAGGGCTTGTTGTCAGATGAAATTCATTGTAGAGCAATCCGGTTGGTAGTTTCATGGGGAGCACTTATGATAAAAGAATTTCCAGGTACCTCTTAATTCTTACTAACCAGTCAGATTCTCCAAGGGAAAAACAAAACCTTCCAACCCACTGCCTACAAAGTATTATCCTGGCTGTTCGCATGTGGGCACCAAACAGAAAGGGGGATGAAAGTGGAGACTGTGTGTGTAATATTCCACTCAATTTCTCTATCTTTAGCATTTTCGGTGGCCCTGAAGCCAGTTTACCCCTGTTCACAAAAAGCTGACTCTGTACCTCTCTTCCCAACTCCATGATGAGAGTGAGGTTGTTAGCTTGAAATTATCTTGAGTGGGAGTATGTATACCTCTGAAGTTGGCAATGACTACAAGTGGTCTCCCCGCCCCCAGCCCAAGCTGATTATTAAGATAACCAGTGCTCCAAGGAGCATGCTAAGCTGCCTCTAGCTGTGTCTCGTCTTTCCCCATGCCAGAACTCCTCTGGTTTACCCCTCTGAAAATACACTTTTAGTTTCCTGCCAGGACTGGGGGAAGGGAACATGCTTAAGGAGTTGTACAGAGTGGGAGATGGAGAGGGAATCTAGTATCTGACTACCTCTTAGAGTTTCAAACCACACCCCTGTTTTCAGCTCTCTCTTCACCCCCACTTTGAAAAGCTCCTGGCACCATTACTCCTGGTTTTTGAAGCACAATCAGGTTGCTTCTTGTCTTTACCTTCTGCTGGCTTATGTTTCAGCTTTCTGGGATCTGCCAAGTCCGTGGCCATTCATCCATCTGTTTTTTCCTATGTGCAAAATTAGGCTTCTGTTGTCTCCTCTTTGTTGAGGGCTTATATCTGGGTGTGGTTTTGTGTGGGTTTTTTTTTTAACCCTTTACAGTCCTTTTAGAGGTTTGAGGGAGGGGCAAAGTAAATATGAACTCAACTTACTGTTTTCTTTAGCTGAAAGTTGAACTGAAGGGTTCATGGTGTATTAAGGGCAGGCCATGAGTCTGAGTGTTTCAGAAACAGCCTTCCGACCCTGGGCCCACCCAGAAGTCTCTCTCCGGGCCTGGGCAGCTCCACAACCAAGGTGGCCTTTCTTGGGCTACAGTTAATAATATGCTGGTCAGGATTGCCCCTGGGGGCAGGGTCAGAACCACATTAAATGAGAGCGAAGTTACCAATATTTGCTAAGTATTTAATGCTACCCAGGGCTCAGTCAACTGATAGAAACTTGGTAACTCTGACTTCCCAAAAGCTCCCTCTTATTGCTTTTGTGAAGCACATACATATTTTCTCTTGGAAAAGTTTCTAAGTACCAGGGCAACCTGAAGAGATCCTGTGGATTTGAGTCACTATCTGCTGGTCTATAAATTGGTTAAAATGTTGTTAGCAATTGAGAAATAACTAATCTTGCTCCTGTTGCATGCAGCCTTAAGATTCACACCATTCATCTTGCTAAATTCAGTTTTGTTTTTTTAGCTCCAAGAGGTAAGGAGGCATCTCAGCATGAATAACTCTGAAGAATAAATGGCATTTCTGGGCAGATCACTTACCAAAAATGTCTCCTGGGCAAGGAAAGGCCTTGCTGATTCCTTTCATTCTATGCCCAGGGGACCTACCAGTGGTGAGTGTAGGATGGCTGATTATTGTGGATTAGAAAACTTTTCCACTTTTGGGTACAAAATTGGCAGCAATTTCCAAGACAAAAAACACTCCTGTCACCACAGGCAACCATGCAGTGCCAAAGTGCAACTGCAAAACATGCTGTAGATTGTCGTCCCAGACTCGCAGGAGACCTTGTTCACAGTGAGCTGGTGTGTGAAATGGTGGGGCACTTCAGGCTAGTCGTTTCAATGCACTTACTGAGTTCACTTTTGGGAAAATAGCTCCCTGCTGAATCAAGAGGGAAAGGCATCTATCCCCTTAAGATTTATCTTTTAAGTGTGGGAATGAAGTTGGTCAGTGATTCTGTGAACCCTGAGGGGGGAAAAGCACCTATTAAGAAGGGCTCCAATTTTAAAAACAGAGGCTAGCAGCCATTTCTACACAGGGACTTTTCACTCAAACTGCACTTCACAGAGAAGCCTGCACTGAACTGTCTGCCTCTGTGTTGAACTACCTGCCCCTTCCCTGAACTGCCTGCCTGGACTGTCTCTGCTGTCTGAGCCAGCCCTTAACAGGGAGTTCCTGGAATCTTATTTCAACCAATAGGACTGAAGCTTTCCCCATCCAATTGGAGTTATGCAGCTCCAGCCAAATAGAACAGCTCTGTTCTGACCAATCAGAACAGTGCCTTTTGGACCAATCAAACTGTGAGTATTTGGAGTACTCATTTGTGAGGACTGACCAATCAGGGACCAGGGGTGGGGACTTCCAGTCCATATAAGCCAGCTCCCCTCTGGCTTGGAGAGCACACTTTCCATTTCCACAGTTGGGCCTCGGTGACCCAGTTGGAACAGGAAGAAGTCTCACCAGAGCAGAGTGGATCAGTGCAGTACAAAGCAGACTGGCATGGAGTAGAGGAGAGTAGACTATTGAGGAGCAGAGCAGAGCTATCTAGCCATGCTGTTTTCACAGCCATGCTGTATCATGAATGAGCTATTTTGCACTGAATAAAGTTTCTTTCTTCACTGCACCCCAAATTGAGGATCCCTGTTGACATTGAATTGGCAGCAACAATCATCAGTTGATAATTCCATCCAGAAAAAGGGATGCCATATAGGGATAGAAGAGTAAGCTGTCCACCATATTAACATACTAGTTTCTAGCCATTTCTCTAAACTTCTTCTGTAAAATCTCTCTGTATAAAAGCCTAATATGCTAAGTGTCTGACCATTCGACCAGTCGCTATGATATGCACTGACCACCAGGGGGCAGACGCTCTTACCAGTAGGTTAGCTTACTGCTGAGGTCCAGCCAATCAGGACTGGGCGAGACGGGCAAGATATGCCCTGGAGCCTTCTGTGGTCCCTCCCCAGCCCTGATCATGCACCAGTGGGGTTCCCTCAGCCTGGCCTGTGCCCTCTCGCAATCCAGGACCCCTTGGGAGATGTCAGAGAGCCGGTTTTGGCCCGATCCCTGTAGGCCAGGCTGAGGGACCCACCAGTGCACAAATACATGCACCAGGCCTCTAGTCTATATTATAAAAGGCCTGTGGCTGTAACGCCGTAATGCCGTAATGACCAACGACCAGACGGGAAACCAGGAGGAACCAGGTGGGTGGCGACGGTGGCTGGAGCAAAGCAGCCTGGGTCACCAGGAGGTGCATGGAGCACCCTTCAGTGCCTCCCTCTGGCCCATGAGCCACTTGCGGTGGCAGGGCAGGGCTCGGGGCTCACACAGCATGGCCCACAGGCTCTGATCCCAGCAAGGCTGGAGGATGGTGGGTGGGAGGGAAAGTGGGCGGGGCTGCGAGTACGGGCGGGGCAGTGGGCGGGTGGGCCCTCAGGTGGCCAGGGCTGCGCAATTTCACGCGCTGGGCTTCTAGTAAAGTAATAATAAGAACTACCTGGGGAAAGTGCTGGAAGGAGTGGGTGAAAAAGCAGATAGTCCGCAGCCTGGCTCATACCATCGTTAAGTGTGTTATTATGGGCTGTTACTATGGCTAGCATGTCATCCCCCAGTCATCTCAGAGTCATACCAAGGTGGCTACTTTTGAAAGTATGGATCAAGGACCAGTGTCTGCTCTCTAGGGTTTCACCCTGAGAAAGTAGAGAATGACTTAGGGAACCTGAGGAGGATGCAGTGTTGACATTAAATATTTACTAAGCATCAGAGCATACACAAAAGCAGATGGATTTATCTCCAGGAACATTTCACTCAAGTGAAGGCATTGGACACCCATCTGAAGCATGAACGTGTCCTAATTTAATCACCAATGAAAAGGTACCTTAGGAAGAATAACGTTATATTCTCTCAATGCCTGCCAGGGCTGAATCTTGCTATCACTTTTCTCCTCTCTGTTTTACACCCACGCAGTTCACTGGCAAAGTCCTGAATCTCCAAGATAAACAGCCGCAGTGACAGTGTTTCTTGGCTTGAGCACAGGCATGTTTCATCAAATCCATACACAAAACAAACATATTGGGTGGAAACTTCCCAAGTTCAAAGCTGTGTTTGAGCCTTTGCCTCTCTCTAGGCATTTTTAATTTGTTCTGAACAGTGAAACTTCTTGTGTATGTGTGTACAAGCATGTGTGTGCTAGTGCACACATGACTGCATATGGATTCACACTAAGAATGGACCTAATTAGCCCAATTTTACTTTTAATAATAGCAATTATTATTATTACAGAAAATCAATTTGGATTCCATCTTGTTCTATAGAAATATCAGGTATTAGGCATATATCTTTTCATTAAAATCTTGAAATTTTCCCTGGAAGAAAGTATGCAATAAAGTAACATTGATCCATATCTTATATGATGCAGCCTCTTTGTATGATCATAGATTATTTTTTTATTCTTTATCTTCTTAAATATAGATTTTACTTTAGAACTGTTTTAGGTTCACAGCAAAATTGAGCCAAAGGTACAGAGATTTCCCTCATACCCCTGCCTGCCCCCACACAAGCATAGCCTCCCCCATTATCAACATTCATGATCAGGTTATAATTGATGAACCTACAATGACACATTATTATCACCCAAAATCTATAGCTTACTCATGGTGGTGTGCATTCCATAGGTTTGGACAAATGTATAATATGTGTCCTCGAGTTATTTTAATAGTTCTTTGCGCCTTACTGAATTGAAATAGCAGGACACCAGTACAGAGATTTTCCTTTCCAGGTTCCATGGGTGGAATTGCCTCAGCTAAGAAACACAGAGCCACCTCTCACCACATTTTCTAATGATGTAACAAGGCTCCAACTTTTTCAAAAAAATTCTCCACAGAAGTCTCAAAAGAACATTGTCAATACATGAGTATGTTTTCAGGGACTGAGCCTGCATTTTTATTATTTTCCCTGTAACCAGTGGTTCAGCAATCCAATTTCTCAACCATGCCCACTCCAAGGTCAAGTTCACATATTGGCCATTTAGGCTGAATGGAGCCTTGACCCATGCCCACTTGCAGTCATTTCTTCCTTTTATTTTAGTTCCCTGCTACCATTGCCAGAGACAGGGGGTCCTTGGTGTTCCTTGTCCCCTTCCCCATCTACTCCCCTCACTGTGTGTCTCTGATTACTGGCCCTCAACTCTGGGTCGGCTCAGCCACCTCCTCCCTCACTCTCAGGCCCTTCTCTTATCTGAAAACTATGAATTTCTTTGTTGTTTGGTGTGGTTTTTTTCTCCTCATGAAAAAACATGCCCTGAAGATCAGATGAAGCAATATCTGCTATCTTTCCTTGGGTACCCAAATGGTTGCTGATTTTAATGTTATTTCTTTCCTCTCTAGATATTAGGGGGAGAGAAAGCTCTAGTTTTCATGGACTCCATTATATTTTTACAGTGCCAAACATCTAAACTATAACCTATGTGAGAAATAAACTATTTCATCTGCAAGCTGAAGAAGCAGGTACATATGACCATTTCTTTTTTTAGTTAGTGAGGAAAAAAATCATCCTAGATTGTCCATGTGGAACCATTCCTAGCTGCTGGTGGGCTATTGCTTTACACGCAGTCAAAGTTACAGTGCTGGGCAGAGAGGCATGATTATGGAAATAGAGTTAGGGACAACTGCCAACATGAACGTGTATTATATAAACACAGCTCAAATTACCTTCATACATTTCAAATTTAGAAATCTCACCAGTCCACAGATGAAAAACATTCCTGCAAGAATCTAAGTCTGGGATAATATAAAGTGAACAGATAGTGTATTCAGAAGTACTGTTATGCATTGCTAATGCTTCATGTGACTTACCTACTTCACAAGCAACCAAAGGAACAAGAGAACCAACCCTAGCAGTTCATTTCACCCTTCAAATTTCCAGATGTTATTTTTGTGTCTGCTCCTGTTTGTTTACCTGCAGTATGTTCCCTATGCTTAGTGTCTGACATTCTTCTCACGATGTCGCTGCCCTCTACCTCATTCCTCCAAGTTATCCCAAGTGAACAGGGGTCTACTGTGGTCCACAGTACAAAAGGACTGCCCCCCTCCCAGTTCTGCTGCAAACCCAGGAGTTTCCTTCTAAACTGAGAGAGAGACAATGAAGCTTTCCATAAGAAAAAGATATCCAAGCCAGAAAGTAGCCTGTCAGACTTTGTTTTGGCCTCACCCACCTCATCCCCAGAAGTCAATAACCACTATGATTGGAGGGTGACTGGCTATGGTCCCCTGGGAACAAAATATATCCTGGGCATCCTTTTTAAAATATATTTTTGTTGATTTCAGGGAGGAAGGGAGAGGGAGAGAAAGACAGAAACCTCCATGATGAGAGAGAATCATTGATTAGATGCTTCCTGAATGCCCACAACTCGGGGTGGAGCCCACAATGCAGGCATATGCCCTGATGGGGAATTGAACCATGACATCTTGGTTCATAGGTCAATGCTCAACCTCTGAGCCACACCAGCCGAACTGTTCTGGGAATCATTGGAGGGAATTCCTGGCTTTGGTTTGGAAGGGAGAATCACCATGCATTCTAATGAAAATACTAGAATGTGGCTTTGGATTCTAAACACGGAATAGGCTTTCTGTAAAGTCAGAGCTTCTGGAAATTTCCTGCTTTGGTCATCTTCAAACATAAAGGGTCTTCCCTCCATAAGACCATCTTTGTAGGTCTTTCATTCTCCATTGTCCATTCTGAAGGCCCCCTGATCAAGTGAGATCCTTAGTCAATAGCAATCTTCCATTAATGAGTTGTGGTTTAAAGCTGCAAACCTCATTTCATCCAGAATGAAGAGTTAATTTCATACATGATGCTTGGATGGACTATTAGAGAAGTATGTGATATCTTGTCCATGAAGGACTGGATCTGTGGTTAGAAGATTTTTTTTCTTTTAAAAAGAGAACACTTTCTTCAAATAAAATAGTGCGTGGACGCCTGCTAATCACGCCACGTGAAAGTGCAACTGCTCTGGTAGAAATAAGAGAGAGTAATTGCTTGGTCTACCTTGCCTTGTGTCAGGGAGCAGTGCCTCAGAGAGCCATGTGAAAGCCTTAGAGCACCTCCGGGCACGGTATGAAGGACTCAGAAGTTGATGATCTGTCAGGCTGTCTTCTGCCACAAAGTATTATTTCATAATAAAGCTGAACTGTTCAGTTGCAAACACCATCTCTGTGCTTTAGTTTGTTTTGCTGGTTTCAATAAACAGGTTGAGGCATAACTAAGAAGACATTGGTTAATAACTATTTATGAAATAAAGGAAAATACACAGTTAATATCAAGACCCATACACTTACTTTACATGGCAAGTTATCACTCCAGATACTTTAGGCAACCACAGCCTTGATTACTTTCTTTTTCTTTTGTCATTTTTCTCTTTCTCTTTCTTCTCACCTTTCTCTGTTCTTTCTCTTCTCTCTTATAGTCCCTTTTACTCCCTCCCTTTCTCCATATCTTATTTGATCTATATTTTTCTTCATCTTTAATTCTTCACTTTCTTTCTTAATATATTTGTGTTTGGCATTTTCTCAGCCTCTATCTGCTTCTTCAGTGTCCGTCAGGCTAACCAGGTTATACTGCAATAACAAACACTCCCAAATCTCAGATGCTTAAATCAACATAGTTTCTTTCTCAATCATGCTCCATGCCCATCACAGTTTGACAGGGGCTCTGTTCATTGCAGTGAGCAGGAATCTAGGCTGATGGAACAGCCATTTTCTTAAATGTTGCTAGAGCAAAGAGAGAATGTGGGGCAGAATACAGTGTGGCTAGAAACTTCCACCTAAACATGAAATACAGATCACCTTCCTCATATTTAATTGCTTTATTTTAAGTCACACAGGCATACTTCAAGTTGGTGGAAAAAGTGGACTTCTGTCATGTGCCTGTAAGGTTAGAGAGTCCAGCAATATGGAATGCCCCTGGTGAGTACCACTCTCGTTATGAGAATCCTCCCAAATTCTCTGCTTCTAATTTTCTTCCCCACCAGCCCTCTCCCCTGTTCTCCTTCTTTGTCCTTGTTTGAGATCCTTAACTTTTTCCTCATCCTCAGCCCATCATGTGGGGGCAGCACCAATGATAGTCACAGGATTATCACTTGGAGGCAGGAAGGGGAGTGTATTGGTTTTTAATGCATAACTTCAATGTAACATGATGACAGTCCGCTAAGCTGGAGAGAAGGCTGTATCAGGATGGGCCCTCGTCAGGCCCCTCTGTCACTGAAAGATGCAGTCCTGGAAACACTGGTATTTCCCAGAGGTTGGTGCCAAAGCTGTGCTGCTTAAGGCTCACCTGGAGCACACGCTCCCTTTCCCCATTCTACCTGGCTCCATAGTAATAATCGCTGAAACTCTCTTCCTCCATAACCATCATTTAGCTGCCCTAAAATAAGTCAGGGCAAAACCATTCTCACCATACTTTATGAACATATTAGTAAAGAAACAAAGTAAAAATTTAAGGGTGGATCATTTATTATCGGAGTAAGAATGAATCCTATGAAATAGCTGCATTGTAAAATTACAAGAAAATATCCAGGGAAAAGCCAAATCTTAGCTATCAATAAAACATTACATAGAAGTCAAAGAAAGGAAAGTACGTTCAATTTGAGTACAGATGTTATTCATTTCATCCGCTTAGTCAGATAACACTGGGGACCAGTAAACCAGAAGTCAATATGTCTACTATACGAGCCTCCTGTTCCCCGACCTGCTGAAGATTCATGTGAAGTTTTGCACTTTAAGCTTCCTTCCTGAGTAACACCGAATGGTATAGGGCCACTGAGGAATCTGTGAGGTGCTGGTGGCAGGAAAATCCTTCAACAAATTCTATTGTATTACCTGGAGTGCCCTGACTTAAATCAGCTAAAGGCTCTGTGGTATGATCATCACAACACAAACTGATCTAACATTGGGAGTATTTACTTGCAAATAGAATCTTTTGTGAGATGATAAAGGACACAAGAAAAGCTTCTCAAATGTCTCCCTCAATGCTCACTATGTTGGTGCAATCTTACAAGTAGAGAATTATTTTGGGGGGAATTAAGTTTTTATTAGTTTTCAGAAGAGCCAATAAGGAGACAATGAATGAGGAGGTAGAATGCTCATTTTTAAAGCATCATTGACTAACACCACATTGCAGAGTTAATTGACATTAATGATAAATCTGCACCAGGTAGCTACGTGGGAAGTGATGGTCCTTAGTGCTTCTTGAGAAACCAGAAGGGCCTAAGGCAAAATTGACCACCTTCTCATTTTTCTGAGAAACAGCTCTTATTTTCCTTAAGGCAAACAGGAAAATGTCTATGGTACAGAAACGAATCGAACCTGCATGTTAGTTCTATTCTTTGGGCCACTAGACATATCCCAGATTTCCCCTTGGTCAATGTGTTATAATTTGCTGGGGAGTGATCCTTCAAGTGTTTGGCTCCAAGATGAAGAGGAGGAAGCTGAAATGGAGGTCAGGCTGGAAGGAGATGCTCACTGGAAGTCTCAGGGCACAGAGTAATGCAGGTATGGGTTTCTGCATGACCCATGTCGAGCCAGGCACTGACTATTTCAAGTCCATGGGGATGTGGAGAGAGCCGTGTCTGGATCTGTCAACTCTGGGTTTTGAGTAACTGAGACCTGAGAACTGTTGATTTTATAGAAGTTCCAAACACTTTCAAATACATAACTGGGGTGGGAATTATTTTAAAAGGGCTAAAGACAGACACTTGCATTTAGCATTTGATGATTCTATTTACAATTGAGAAATCATAGGTGAATAAGACAGGAAAAGCACCATTCTTTGGAGGAAATGTCATAAATACTACAGATAAATAAATTTTTAAAATGCAGAATTATTAGTACATAACATTTAACAAACGTTCCCATTAATTCCATTAATTCCACCACTTCCTAATGTTTTGTATACAATAAATAGTAGAGTAATAAAGTACATTAATTCTCATTTAATAAGACAGCTAATAAGCTAATATCCCTTGGGCTTTTACCTTTTTGGTTTTGCTTTCTTTCCCCCAACCTCGTATTAATGTTCTACCTAGAGGTGTTACTTGATTTTTTTCTTTCATGTTTGGTACTTTTTTCTGGCTCAGTTCCTTAGGTGAAAAATATTGGCAGTGCTTTTTGGGGGGAACTGAATACTCTGATATAAAACCCAAGGAGAAAATGGGACCAGGCTCTGGGTTGCCTCTGTTGGGGGAATGTTCATGGCTCCTCAGTCCCGCTCTCCAGCCTCTGCGGAAGTCTGCTTCCCACCTGCCCCCAGAACAAACAGCCATCGGCCATGTAGTAGTTAACATCCCAGGTCTTGCATGGGAGTGACTCATGTCACAGAGACTGTGAGTCATTCTGTACTCCCAGAGAGTTTACACTAATGGCTTAACATAACCATTGCTTTCCCTGTCTCCCCTACTCCCCCAAAGCTTTGAGGACTTTGAACTATATTCAGTGATCTATAAAATGCAAGGGTGGAGTGATACGGTATGTGTAAATTGCAGTGGGCACAGATGTTTCAAACGAATTGTAGGCATAATATATTTACATTTCAAGACAAGAGGAAAAAAATATGTGTGCTACTTTTGAACAAAGAATATTCAGCATAGAAAACAATTGAAAGGATTCTAACATGTATTACTGCCTCTAAATAAATACTACTGCCTCAAAAGAACTGACACAATTGGGTTCTGGGACATTTTCCTACTCTTATGAAGATGGTTTAAAGTTGATTTGCATTTCAGATTTTTTTTAAAAGAATCACTGAACACACATCATATCACCAGATCCATCCTATTAAATGCCATCTTAGGAGCAAGCTCAAGGGACTGCAGCTAGAGCTGCCTCTAAATGTCAGATGTAGGACAGGTATAAAGGACAATGCTGATCACAACTCAGGGTCACAATGATTACCTTTGGATTCTTTCCTATCATAGTTTTCTTCAGAGAGCTTATGCTATATTTGCTTGCTCTAAGTAAAGCATGTTATTTTTCAGAAGAGAAAAAACTGAGTTTTTATGATCTAATGATGGTAAAGTATAACCAATATATATTATTAGATGCAATTATATTCTCTTTATAAAAGGCAATAGAAACACCGTTGTAGACATTATTTTTATCAGAATTTACCGAAGACAGAGAGAGAATGATATGGGCACAGGGACTGTTTCTCAAAAGCCAAACCAAAAAGGAAAGTCTTAAGAGAGATACACATTATGTCATGTTTCTGAAACTTCCTGATCATCCTTAAATTAGACCATCTGTCCTCCATGAGGGAACTCACTGGATGAGACCTTGAGGAATGGAACTCTTTGTAAAGTGTCTGAAACATTGAACGTGTCCCTCAGTATTCTGATTTCGTAGCAAATCTGTTACCCAGATGTAAATTTAGAAGCATCCGAGCTCTTGGCTCCCTGAAGGAAGAATTTCAATTTGGAAACTGCATTACAGGCTCTAACAAGAGAAGAATGCTCAAAAGCTCAATTACCCCCAAACAAACTGGGTTGGGACTAGAGGGAAATGCATGGAGAATCAATCGGGCAGTAGAGGAAGGTGAGTTTGGGCCTTTCTTACCACTGAGAGGAAAATACTGCGACAGTAAACAGAAATGAGACTCACTCACATGATCCAAATGCTAAACATGTGGTCATACCGCCTGGTTTTGATGAACAATTCACCTTTTGCCAAGCATTTTCCTAAGTGTCATTTAGTACATGAACAGGTTCGAATTTGACATTCACCAAAGGTGTATGTGTATGTGCTTGTGTGTGAGTCTCTATGTGTATCACCAGTTCTCTACAAAGAAGCAGATGGTACTAGGGAGAAAAAAAAGTTGTCAAACAGAGAACCGCAGAATAAATCATAATAAAATCCTTAAGCAGAGTAAAAAGGGGATGAGTCATAAAAATTCAACAAGAACAGCTTCAAAAAAGGATGGGTGAAATGGTGGAAGACATCGGGAAGTGGAGCTGACGTGGAAAAATTAAGTGGGAAAGGTGCTAAACAAGGATTCTTTGTAACCATAACAGGAGCAAGAGAATGGGTCCAGCTTCTGCTGAGGAAAGGAACAGCCACAGTGAGCATGGAGGAGGGAAGAGGGCCAGGGGAGCAGACAGCAGAAGGGCAGGATGTGAAATAGCATCTTCCTTCCCAGCTGTCAGGGTTGCTACTCCTTGCTCTGAAGGGGCTGACCGCTCCTATCTAACAGGATGGGCAGCCTCCCACATCCGCCCAGTTGGGGGCCAGGCAGCCCTGTAGCTGTGGGTGTCCTCAGAGCCTCCCACACGCTTCCCTCCATGTGCTTCTCAGGCTGGACCGTCCCACAGGAGAAGGTTCCTTCCTCTCCATGTGCAACAGTCGTCTGAGGGCACTTGAACACAGTGGTTTGGGAATCAAAATGACTCATCAAAATGAACCTGACATATTCACACTACGCCTCATAGCCATTGTACATGTGGCAATTATCTCGTAAATTGGCCTTATAAATCACTACATTGCTTTTACACTGCCA
Organism: Myotis myotis; assembly: GCF_014108235.1. Classification (NCBI taxonomy): domain Eukaryota; kingdom Metazoa; phylum Chordata; class Mammalia; order Chiroptera; family Vespertilionidae; genus Myotis; species Myotis myotis. The sequence continues at coordinate 39,751,480 of NW_023416335.1, forward strand.
AACCAAGGTGGTAATTTTCTATTTCATTAGATTTATCATAATCACGATAGCATAGTATAATGAACACTGTATACCCATCACCAAAAATAAATAATTACTAGCATTTGCCACATGTACTTTACTATTTGTGTTTGATGTAGTATTTGAAGTAAATTTTAGACATCATAACTGACGATTTCAGCAGCATCTCTACAAACTAAGGGCATTGTCCTTTATAACCACCATCCCCTGACTGCACATACCAAAATAACTATAGTCCTTGTTCCATATTCAAATTCCCCCCCTTTGTTCCCCAAATGTGTTTTGTGGCTCATTGTTTCAAATCAGGATCCACATAAAGTTCACAAATCATGTTTGGTGGTTACATTTCTTTATTTTCTTTGAATCTTGCAGAGCCTCTCCTTACCTCCTACCTCTGCATCTCTATTTTCATATTATTGACTAGCAGAGGAGACTAGCAGGGAGCCTGTGGAATGCCCTGCCTTCTGGAATTGTCTCATTACTTGCTCCTTGAGCCATTTACCTTGGTTCCTAACCCCTACATTTCCTGTAAGCTGGAAGTGAAATAAAATTCAGCTCAAACATTTTTGGCAAAACAACTTCATTGATGACGCTGCATGCTTCAAAGCAAATTGCAGCAGGATCCACATGAAGATGCATCACTAGGTTACGGTGTGTTAATCTGAGCTACACTCCTCAACACCCAAACCTATGCATGAACTGCCCACCAGTGAGCGTTTCTGTGCTCACACCAGACAGAAGCCCAGGCTGCAGTCTCCCTCAGTTCACCACCCTTCCCTTTCTTGGACCTGACCCATTAGGTTAGAGCATGTGTAGACTGAGAGTATCATTTTCCATTTCCTGTGTTTGCCACGTGATTGGCAGGAGTAAGTGATAGCTCTAAGTATTCACACACTTTCAGCACCTCCTGTGCCAAGATATAGTTATATTTAAAAATAAACTAATATCAGCTGATTTTTGGTTTGATGAAAGGATGAAGGGCAGCAAGCAGGGGAGATACCACAAAAGAGTGGACATTTTATGTGACACAAAGAAATGAAGAGACAAGATAAAATAGAAAATTTGGGAGACTTTGTTTTTATACTCATAGAGCTATATAGCATGACACCTGAGAGTTTTGACTCTAAAATCAGGGAACTGGGGTTTACTCTCCAGCTCTCACACTGTCTGGTTCTGTGCTATTGGGGGCCTAATTTGACATCAATGCCCTGTTTCCTCATCAGTAACTAAAGATAATAAGGAAACTTATTATAGTAGGGTTTCTGGGCAAATCAATGTGCAAAGAATGCTTGGCACAGGGCCAGGCACACAGTAAGAGATCAATCTACAGAGGTTGCTATTATTGCTAAATCCTGCAGTGAGTTAAGAAGCCATTTGCTTGTCCTTTATTTTTCTATTAAACTCTCATAGGAGACTTCTTGAGAAAGCTGGGGTGAGGAAAAGCCATCAGAAGCAGTAGTTGTATGGTGGTCAGGAACATTGGTCTAAAATTCCACAAGCTCAACCTGACCCAAAGATGGATCAGAAATGGGTGGGGAAAGCAGCTAGAATGAAAACTGTATTTCTTTTCAATGCCACAGGGCTGGGGTTTTCTCAGACACAAAAATTCCTCGTACTCCTCATACCATGTGGCCAGAGTTGATGGGATTCAAGGGGCATAAAGCTCTCTGCCCAGCTCCGAGTTCCTAAGGACAGGTCTAAGTGCAATATGGTTTAATGGGATGGCTGGTGTAGCTCAAAGGTTGAGCATCAACCTATGAACCAAGAGATCAGGGTTCGATTCCAGGTCAGGGCACATGCCCAGGTTACAGGCTTGATCCCCAGTAGGAAGCCTGCAGGAAATAGCCAATCAATGATTCTCTCTCATCATTGATGTTTCTCTCTCTCTCTCTCTCTCTCTCTCTCTCTCTCTCTCTCTCTCTCTCTCTCTCTCTCCCTTCCTTTCTAAAACCAATAAAATATATTTTAAAACAATATGGTTTAATGGGTAGCTTATGACATAAACTAACATAAATGGACCTAGTAATCAGCCAGGACAAGAGCAGTAAAACACAGCATCACCAAGTGCCAAAGAGCAATGCTGGCGCATCCACCATGGGATGCTTAGGGGATCAGCCACACGCTGGAAAGCTTTCCCTTTCCTCTGAAGCTTTGTTTTCTGCTCTGCTACAGCGGGCTCAGCAAGTGCCCCTCAAACAAGAAGTCCATGTTCCTTTGGGACTTTCAGAACTTGGTATCTTATTTCTATAATCAAGACACTCTGCAGTCTGTAAAAGGGAAAACCAATGATTTCTACCAATTTTACTGTGCAATTTTACTGTGACAGGAATTAATGTGGAAGGTTTCTCACTTGATTGAGCCACCCACAAAAGGGAGCAGAGAAAGTGGTGAATTTCTCTAAAAGCTCAGGTTCAAGCAAAATAATCCAGATAAAACATTTGCACTTCGGCTTTAAGGTAATTTTCTCAGTTCCATCTTTAACTTGCAGTGCAGTGGAATCTTGTCAGGATGGCTGATCACCGTCAGTGGGACCACATTCTGTTGGGTTTAGGCACCAGTCTACCAGAAGAAGGAGGCATTCAACTCAGCAGACATTTATTAAGCACTTAGTCCATCATCTTAGTGACCATTCTTACACGAGGGTCTCCCAGGAGCTTTAGAAGGCAATTATGTCATGAGACATGTCCCCATCTCTCCGACAGGCATGAAAAGCAGCATATGTGGGGAAGGAAATGAGCTTGGAGGAGAGAGGACACTGACGGTGATCAACCCCTCTCTGCTTTTTCCTCCTCACCTATAGCAGAATGGGAAGGCATCTATCTTTCATCTCATCAACAACTCATTAAACTGGTGCCATCTGGTCACCTGTTCTTCAGAGGCAGCTCCCATTTCCATTGTAGGAGAAAATGGAAATGAACCCATATCTGGAAGGCCTATGCCATTCTCTTTATGAATCCTATTGTATATACACTGAAAGGCCTTTAGTAATGAATTCATTGTGAGGAGAGTCTTGTCAAATTTTAAGAACAATTACTGTTTACTTTGGTCTCTTCAAAGGCTTTGGGTCACATTCTACAGATTCCCAGAAGTCTTAAGAGCCTTTATAGGGCATATGTAAGAGCATGATCATTTGGTTTTTAGACGTCCTTCCATAGCACAGTGCCTGGCTCATAGAAGGTGCTCAAGTATTTCTTTCAGGATTAAACAGAAATGTCCACGTGCAATGAAAGTTTCTATAATATCTTTTCTTGGTTGATTATTTACTAAATGCCAGGTACATATATGTACATTAATCTCTTCCCATATGTTATTTCACTGATTCTCCCAACAACTGTATAAGGTAATTACTATCCTCATTTAAACTTGAGAAAAATAAGTATCACAGGGGTTTCACACACAGCCAGAAAGTGGTGGAACTGAGATTTAAATCCAGGTCCACCTAGCCTCATGACCCAAAATTGAAAAGAAAAGGAGAGCGGAAAAGAGGGAGAAAGAAAAAGTGGGAAAACATCTATTTTGCCTTTAAGAGATTTATAATCTTACTAGAGAAACAAGACAAACTCCCATGAAATAATTAAAGAATAATGAAACAGAGAACACAATAAATTGCCAAAAAATAGACCTTTGAGTTCAGTTAGTAAAAGCTACAAGAGCTCGAAGTTGGTGCAGATGAATGCATGCAGGGTGGTCAGGAAGGCAGTGAGGTTTAAGGTGGGATTTAGATGCCCACCATGCTTTTGACAGTCGGTAGTATAAGGAGGGGACTTTGGTAGGACGGGAGGGTAACAGTGGACCCACACTAGCAGATGTATGGCAACTGGCATTGTTCAGACGTAACATGCCCTAGGTGTTGAGTAGCAATAGGAAATTATAGTATGTAAGAAGAAAAGGTACTGAGTGGGGGTGCGGTGGGGGCTTACAAAGCTTGGTAGGTCTTAAAGGGTAAGATGAATGATGTGAACTTAGTCAGGAAGAGCAAACAAGTAGCATGGTGAAAGCAGTTTCAAGAAGAGCAGTCAAGTGGTGGTGGGCAGGATTCACTCCAGGAAGGGGCCTGGAGACAGAGAAAGCACCTTCCAGTTTCTCAACCCCAGAAGGATCAAAAAGAAGCAGAATGTGTTCCTTTTGTAGCCACACCCAGTGGGTTTAAATAGGTCCATGGAGAAGACACAGACATTTGCCATGGCTGAGACCAGAGTTAGACATGGGTAAATATTTGTTTTGCCTCAATTGGAGAAGATGGATTTTTAATAAAGAGGCAGAGTGACTCATGTCACAGAGTGTACCAACAATTCAGGAAAAGGCCACTTTAGAAAATGCCAGAATAGCAGGCAGTGTCTCTTCATGTGCCCTAAGGAAAGACCCCCTCTGATAAACTCTCTCTCTCTCTCTCTCTCGCTATCTCTCTCTCTCTCTCTTTCTCTCTCTTTCCACATGCACACATTTGTACATGCACATATGTTTTGTTGCCACCAGCAAAAAATATGTCCTTTGGTGTCACTATGCTTCTGACTGGTCTCCTGAGGGTTCCTTGGGTCTGACTCCAGCAGTCATTCCAGAGCCCTTGCAGATACAGCTCCCCTGAAAGCAATACGGTGTGTTGGGTTGTGATGAGAGCAGGCTGAGGACCAACCAGACTGTGCTCTATGACACCCTCACAATGAAACCTGCCATGATATCTGCAGAACAGAATTCTAAGATGTTCCCTGATCTCCAATCCCTGACCTCATGCCCTGTGTAATCAATCTCCCATCTAAGGTGTGAGTGGGACCTGGATTTGTTCTAACCAATGGGATATGGCGAAGTGATGAGACATCACTTCAGTAATTATATCCCATTACTGTATATTTGCCGGTTGCTGGCAGACAGGTACACTCTCCCGTGTTGGCTTTGAAGGGGTTAAGATGTTATGTTGTGAGTGCACATGTGAGGGGGCCAGATGGCATCAGCCTTGAGTGGCCTCCAGTTTTTGAGAGTGGCCACCAGCTGACAGCCAGTGAGAAAATGGACACCTCAGTCCTACAAAAAGAAGGAAATAAATTCTGCAAGAAACCCAAGTGAACTTGTATGCAAATTCTTCCCTATTTAAAACTCCAGATGGGAAAAGCCTTTATTGTAGCCTTCTGAGGCCCTGAGCAGAGGTCTCAGCTAAGCTGCACCAGGACCTGTGACTTACAGAAATGGAACTAATAGATGTGCATTTTTTTAAACCACTAAGTTTGAGGTAACTTGTTATGTAGTAATAGATAGTCAATACTGCCCTCATTTTCCTATCTTCCCCCAGGAAACCCAATAGAGCTGTGGTGCTTACTATATGCAAGGCTGGAGATTATTATAAACAAGTTGGAAGGAAGGAGTCCGGTATAAAGTTAAACATGAGAACATGAAGTCCAAAGATTGCCATTAACTGGCTATATATTTGCAGTTTTCTCATCTTAAATTCGATAGAATTGGGTGAGAGAGTCTCGAGGTTTATTTCCAACTTCAATAGATTCTAATTTTCAAAATTGATGAGTGAACAAATTTAACATTTGCTGAGCATCTATTGTTGTGCTAGGCTAAGCACTGCATCTTATTTAAATTTCAAAAAAGAATGTGGTCAAGTTATTGTTATGGTCACTTGCAAAGATTAGTAAACCAAGGCTCAGAGAAGTTTAATAATTTGCACAAGACCACATGGCTTGAAAGTGGTAGAGCAGGCAATCAAACTTATGATCTTTTCCCTGAATAATGCTGGACCAGAGCCCAGGAGAAAGTCTATACAACTATTTAACTAGAAGCAATCAAGAAATTGGAAGAGCAGAGGAACCTTAGGAAAGGACTTGGAATTGTAACAATCAAGTGGAGGGCCATGTAGTGGTAATTCAATCTGACAGCTAAGATTGACTAGGTTCCAAGTGATGGCTTTGGAAAACTGAAATCAGCAGGAAAGTTCATCAGAGATCACCTCTCCTCATCTGCAGTCTTATCTCTGTTGCCATCCTGGTGGTCCCAATTTCCAACTTAACATTACCCCAAAACAGTCATTTTGTGCCCAAAGTCACCTTCATTCTGGCCACTCTACCTTGGTTAAATGATCTATGATTCACCCATATGGTTTTCATCTCCAGCAGCTCCCTTTACCTATCCCTTACTTCTTAACAGTCACCTTGACCTATGGATTTTGCCTTCTAAATGTCTTGAAACACTGTGAGCTTCACCACCCCAACTCAAATGTCCATCACTTCTTTGCTGGGCTATTTCAATAGCCTTTTGAATTATCTCCTTGTTCTCCAAGCCACCTCTCTAGTCCTTCCCTAACACAAGCCCATCTTCCACATCACCTACAAGGTGAACTTTCAAAAATGCAAGTTACCGTCATATTTAAAGCCTTTTAAAGCTTCTCCGGTGCTAACTGAATGCATTTCAAACTCCTTATTTGGCGTGTAAGACACTTCCTTTTTGGCTTCTGCCTCTATTTACAACCTCACTTTCTACCATACCTCCCCTTGTCCACTTAATCTAGTCTTACCATATCCATATTTTGCCCCTCTGCCTTGGTCATTCCCTGCTATGTCCTTCAATGTTTTGTCTATGTACTCACTGTTTCAAAGCTCACCTCAAGAGTGTCATCTTCCATGAAGCCTTTCTGTGACTCCTCCCAAAGCAGCCATGTCATGCATCTCCAGGGTATCACTCACATTGTACCTTTAAGGCTGCCATTCACATAGATAATCTTATAATGATCCCTGGAGGTGTTCTATAGAGTAGAACCACATACTGTCTTTTGTGAGCTTGATCACTCTCCCACTGTGGATACAGTCTGGTACCATTTTTCTCCTATTCCAAACATCAAGGTAAGCTCTTTAAATGTAAGGGTCATGCCTTACTCTCCTTTAAATTTCTAATGCCCAACACAATGCCCACCTATTGTAAGCACTCAGTAATGCTGAATGACTGACTGAGTGAACAGTCAGATAAAATCTTCCAGTGTTAGCCCAGGAGATAGGGGAAAGACAAGAACCTAAACTATACATTAAAACTTAGAACCCAGAAGAAGGGACAGGCCAAGCACTGCATCTTATTTAAAAACTAGAGGCCCAGTGCATGAAATTAGTGCACGGGGGTGCGTGTGTCCTTCAGCCCAGCCTGCACCCTCTCCAACCTGGGACCCACAGGGATCAGGCCTAAATGGGCATTCAGACATCCCTCTCACAATCCAGGACTGCTAGCTCACAACTGCTCGCCTGCCTGCCTGCCTGCCTGCCTGCCCGATTGCCCCTAACCTCTTCTGCCTGCCAACCTGTTCACTCCCTAACCCAGGGGTCCTCAAACTACGGCCCGTGGGCCACATGTGGCCCGCCAAAAACATTTATCTGGCCTGCTGGGTGTTTTTGCCGCCGCTGCCTGTTGCTTAGCAGCTGGCTCGTCCCAGGCCCGCAGTGCCCATGTGTGGAATGTGTGCCACACTCTGTGACTCCCCTCCTTCTCTCTGTCTCTCGACTCCTCCTCTCAGTCTCGGGTGTGATTGGACGAGTCACATGCTTGCCTGTGCAGAGCCTGCTGCTGCCTGAGGACCGAGGTAAGAACAAGTTAGGAGGTCTATTTTTTTTTTTTTTTGCACTTAGTAGGGCCTTTTTTTTGAAGTTAGGAGAGCCTTTTTTTTTTTTTGAAGTTTTGTTTTTTTACTTCAAAATAAGATATGTGCAGTGTGCATAGGAATTTGTTCATAGTTTTCTTTTAAACTGTAGTCCGGCCTTCCAATGCTCTGAGGGACAGTGAACTGGCCCCCTGTTTAAAAAGTTTGAGGATCCCTGCCCTAACCAATCCCAAGACAGCCTGATTTCTCCCATCTTCCATCCCCTGCAGGCATGGTCACCCTCAACTTCCCTCCCTTGCCAGCCTGGTTGCCCCCAACTGCCCTCCCCTACAGGCCTGGTCCCTCCCAACTGCCCTCCCCTGCCGGCCATCTTGTGTCCACATGGGAGCAGCCATCTTGTGTGTTGGAGTGATGGTCAATTTGCATATTACCTCTTTATTAGATAGGATTCAAAAAAGAATGTGGTCAAGCTTAAGTTGGGCCCTTCTGGCTGTCCACATCGAAAAAACAATACCAACTAATTGACTGGAATCCATTAGTCTGATGATGTTGGAGCTGAAAAAAATTGCAGCTTATTTTCAGCTGTTTTTGATACATGCACAAGGTAATTTTGCTCTTGGTGAAAAATCTCAGTGGGCCTTATTTGAGCCACATGAAATGGACTTTTTTCCACTTAGGAGAAACTTGGGCATTTCAACACAATCTTAAATCATACCTTAAAAACTACTGTGCAAAATAAATCAGTGTCTTAGTAGTCTTTTTGGGGAAACATAGGTAAATAATTGTAGCTAAAATATCTGAGTTTGGGACTGTAGAAAAACTTCATTTTATCTATGTATTAAGGACTTAGGGTTCCCACGTCACTCTGTTTCTTCCAGCTGAAGAGCTGAGTGCATGGTTTTAGATTGCAACAGAGCCAGAGCCTCTTCAGAGTGTCCAGGGAACTAGAAATTCTACTTCCGTGTGCTCTGGTTCAAAGGAGACCTACTGCTGGAAGGAGATTTATGATTTCACAGTATACACAGCTTCTCCTTAGCTTCAGAACCCAAGACTAAACTTCCCCAAGGTCTCAACTGCCAGAGCAGTAACAGAATTCACCGAACAGCTGAGCTCTGGGACATTAAGAATAAAAAGGCAATTAAGACATAGTCTTTATTCTCAAGGAGCTTACCTTACATATTGGTAAACTGTTTTCCCCATTTTTTCTGAAATATCTCCACCACTACCATCTTCCAGGATGGAGAGTCAGAATCTTCAGAAATAAGGCATAGTGGGAGAATTCCAGCTTCACGGGTCAGGATCCATCTGAGAAGTATACATTAGTATGAGAGTTGGGAAATCTCCAATAAGGATTATATTACATCACATACTGGGTATGCCTCTGTCTAGGGATTCACAGGTCAGGATTAAGTCTCAGAAATCTCCAAGCTCCCTTAGATCTCTGTGTAAAAGCTGACAATGCCAATTCAACCACAGTTGACAGATCATAGTTACATGGCCATTTAAATTGATCTATTTGAGTCTTTTGCGAGAGATCACAATAATTATGTTATTAAATACAAGCTAAACTAATTTATAGATATGGCCAGTGGCTTTGTATATGTGGTAGAGAGCACTGAATGTTGAAACAAACATTGTTCCAACTTTTGAGAGTCATCAGACTGCTAGTTGGGCAAATGAAACCCAATAAATTAATACCTAAGGTGAAATTTGGGGCATATGAACTGAAATGTTGAGTTCACGGAGAATCCAAGCTTGATGTAAAGACAATATTTCAAAGAGGCACCGTAATTTCCCAATGAAGCAATGATGCCCGTATGTTTTGTGGGTTTAATGGTGAATGCTCACTGTGTTATCCACGGACAGCACCAAATTGGGAAATTCCACTCACCGTTAGCCTCATTTGCCTAAAAACATATTTTTAAAAGCTGAGCTCATAAACTCTTATATTTTACACAGTCATCAGATCCCAATATATTGAAAAGTGTTTAGGACTTTGAGATGAAAAGAGCAGGGTTTTAACTTGGTTCTGGCGCTAATTAGCTAGGGGAATTTGAACAAGTCGTTTCAGTTCTCTGGGCCTCAGGTTTTCTTATCCAGGGACAAAGGATTTGTACAGATGACCTTCAAGACCTCCCTCAGCTTTCAATTTGGTTATTAGCTGATTTTCTTTCCCTGCATTCTCTATTCATTATCCTTACATCAATAAAGACAAACCAAAAGGCTGAGTCTTATTGCTCTAAACCAGCAAGAAGCAGTATTAAAAGTTAATAGCTTATCTATATTTAAAGTAAACCCCTTGAGGATAAGGACCATGTCTTGATCATCTTTTTATTTCAAATGCCTAGTACAATGCGCCATACATTTTAGAAGTTTGCAACAAATCAGCACATGGAAGGACAATCCCTAGTTAGAAGTATGGCTGGGAAGTGGCTGTGCAGGCAAGGACTACATTTCTCAGCCTCTCTTGCATCTAGGTGGGGCCATATAATCGGTTTTACCCAACTGAATACAAACTAGTGATATGTGCCCCTACCGAGACAAGTGGATGTACCTTCCTCACCCTGTCTTAGAAACTTTGTGCTGCAGATGACAGAGTTCCTGGGTCCCTGAGTGTCCACATGGAGCAGAACACCCCATCCCTAGCTTGCACCAAATTGTTCCAAAAGTGAGAAACAAACCTTCTATTAAATTAAGCCATTGAAGTTCAGGAGTTGATTTGTTGTGATACTCATATTTACTTTAATGATTACACAGAGAGTAATAATTGCTTGCATGCCAAAGCACATTAGATTTGCAAAAGATATGCTGGGGGAGGGAGAGAGGGAGAAAGGCAAGCAGGAAGTGAGGAAGGGAGGGAGGGGAAAAGGGAGGGGGAGGAGAGGAGGGGAAAGGGAAAGAAAAAGAAAGAACTGGTTTTATATTGAAAAGATTTTCATTTGGAAGATTGAATGGTGAGGCTTGCATGACTCAGACCATAGAATTTTTACAATAAGTCTAGAACAAAGAAGTACCTAGGACATTTTGTAAACATAATAAAGTAGTTTCCTCTGCATGGAAATGGTTGGGGTTAGAACCAAGAGAAATGTTGCACAGAAGAGCATTAGAATTCGGTCAAAGTCCCTGAGTAGTTTTGATCCAGCCCAACTCCACCATCAAAATTGTATTGAGTAGCGGGGCAGATAGAGGTTAGAAACACCAAACAGGCTAGCAGTGGTTGGCAAACTGCGGCTTGTGAGCCACATGCGGCTCTTTGGCCCCTTGAGTATGGCTCTTCCTAAGCCTTAGGAGTACCCTAATTAAGTTAATAACAATGTACCTACCTATATAGTTTAAGTTTAAAAAATTTGGCTCTCAAAAGAAATTTTACTGTTGATTTTAGTATACACAGCTTCTCCTGAGCTTTGTACTGTTGTACTGTTGATATTTGGCTCTGTTGACTAATGAGTTTGCTGACCACTGGAAGGGGACTCCATAGCCCTCAGGGCTTACTCTCACCTTCTGACTGGAACTCCAGAAGATTTGGAACACCTTGTATTATGCCCTGAGCCACCACAGTACCCTTGCATATTTAGGCAAAGAGGGCCCAAGATATGCTCATTAATGCTTCTTCATTAAGTGTAAGGAAAGACAGCCAAGAGGGTCAGTGGGCTGCAGCGGTATGGGGTCAGGCTGAGAAGGAATACGTGGACCCTGTGATTGGGGTTTCAGCAGATCTATGGACATCAGCAGCAAATATAAGTGCAGGGCACTAAGGACCAGCCACCACCAATAGATGCAGTCACCTTCATACAGAGCCTCAGCTGTATGGGCCACTGCAGAATGCGCTAAACAGAGGGCTCTGAAGGGACATCTCTTCCAGAGGCCACTGGTACATACACACCCTGATTTCCTAGAGGAGAAGGAAACACAGAGGACTAGAGCGTAGTCTTCAACAGAGTAAATGAAAACTAAGAGTCTCACCTGGAAAAGTCTAGTCTTAAGTTGAACAATACTCAAGAGGCAAGATTTTCCCCTCCACCAGTGGACATGAGGCTCATAAGGAAATGTAATTGAGTTATAGAAAAACCAATTTACATTCCTATACATCTTAATTACAGTGCATACATTTTATGCCCACTAAATGTATGTAATATCCTTTTAGAAACAACACAAATCTAGTAAACAAACAAACAAACAAAAGCTGAGGATAGTGCCTTATTCTGAAGTCTAGGAGAAGTAAATTGGAATTTGATCGCCTTTTCATGGGGAAAATACTGTCCAGAAGTTGAGAATTAAGAGTCATGTGTGTCAAGGAGACTGAGGCTGAGAGAGGCTCCAGAAACAGTGGCATGACTAATATTTGAACCCAGCTGGGCTTCAAAGCCTGTGTTCTCTTCCATAGCCTCCTACCTATCACCAACTCTCTTTCCCCTCCCTCCCCCACACAGTGGTTCCTGGCTTTGTGTCTGACTGCAATGTAATAGAATTAGAAGCCTTTCGCCTGTGGAACCATCGCCTTCCTCAGCACAGGGGAACTCCTTAACACCTGTCCATGGCTCTGCATGGAACTGGGAATTGTCCTCTCCGTGATCACAGCAGACCTCTCCATGGAACCCAGAGCCACCAGGACCCAGTGCTCATGTCCACACGCTCATCACCTGAGGCCAGAAATGGGCAAACATCCAGACCTTTTAGGGTGACCAGCTTCCCAAGTTTTTCCTGGGACTAGTTGGGGGACAGTGACTGGAACACAGGACTTTCAGGTAAAACCAGGAAACTCCCAGGCAAACACAGACCAATTGGCCACTCTCCTCTTTTTCCCGGCTGTCAAGCCAGGCCAGGTGGAGAGAATAGCAGAGCCCCTTCTGCTGGGTGGAGCATAGCTGGGTGGAGCCTCTCTGGCAGGGCAGTCTTGAAGCCCTACTTGTAAGAGTGGAGTTACATAATAAAGAGAAGATGGATATGATTCAGCACCGCCACAAGTGGAAGAACATACACATACCTAAATATAATCTACAAGTGGCTCCTCTTGATGGTATTGCACAGCCAAATTAGCTCCTAAAAAAACCAACAACACCCACTTTAAAGTACAACAGACGATCTGTACTTCTGCTCCAAACACTGGAGTTTGCTCCGGTAGCAGAAATGGCTGAGACAAACAGGATGGAATTGGGATTTAGTTCTGACACGTTGCACTTGTAACTGGGCATCACCCCACATCTCTGGAAACTTCCAAGGTTCAAGCCTTGGTCCAACTTCTTATGTCCAATGCCTGGCCTTCTGGCCTTCACGTAAGCACACATTCTCAAGCACACCACGTATGCCTAATCCCCTCCACCACAAGGCAAAGATTGATTGTGACTAACACAGGAGGGGAGTGTGGCAGAAGTCTTGACTGCATTTCAGAATGATTGATTCCTTCCCGGAGAAGCAGGCTTATAGAGGAGTATTGTAACCATCAACCGGACTGAAGTTTCAAACTGGGTGGGGCGGGGGGCTGGCATGGTAAGTCCCCAGCGCTGCCCTGCTGAGTTTATTTTGGAAGTGTGTTTTGAATTACAGCACTGCCTCTTTAGGCCGGTATTTTAAGATGCTCTGCCAATCCGTGAGGGCTCCAAGTAGCTTTTGTTTCTGTACTCACACAGATGAGGAGCTAAACTAATTGAGAGAGTGACCCAAATTTGTGAGTATCACAGAGTATCACAATTGTCCTGAATTTCTGCGCCCTCTGCATGTATCTGTGTTTATGCCCATTTGGAAGTCACACTTGGAACGCTTGCAAAAATTTCTTCACCCACACATGATCAGTAAATAATCAGTTCCTGCTCCTAAGTGGTAATCTCCCAAGGTCACAGGAAGAAGAATTTCAAGGGCTAAACTGTTTCTGAGGCTTTTGTTAATATAAACACAGCTTAGCAAAAACAATTACTGTTTTTTTCTTTGTTCAATAATGGTACAGTGCAGCTTGTGCTCACCTATCTTCTTTTAATTGAAATGATTTAGGTGTTATAGCATTGATCTACCCAAGGTTGTAAGGGTAGATTTGCCTTATAACCTGGGAATTTTTTCATGTTTACTCCTTTGAGCATAGTTTTCTAGCCAAGAGCACTTCAAATGGTTCTCAAAATTCACTGAAGAGAATAAAAGGGGAAAAAGTCCTCCCACCCGTATGCCTCTAATACCCCACTACCAATCCACACACACAAAGAAAAGGGAGGAGGCCTGTAAGGTAGTGGACAGGAATGCAGGTCCTACCAAGGGGGCTCTCAGAGGATCTTAATTTCAAATGGGCATTTTCCATTTAGTGTGTATGTCTCTTTCTCCCTTTCCTTATTCCTAGCTTTCAACCTCCTTCATGATTAATAGATACGCCAGAAAGCTTCTTATTCTCTCTTTGGGAATTATGCTTATAACAAAGAGTAACTTATGCAAAGAAGCAAGTTGCTGAGTGAGGGTGGCAAGCAAAGCTTGGGAGCATGCAAGGAAGAGCTGCAAGGCTGGCGAGCACAAGGCGTGTGGGTGGACTGCCAAGCGCAGCAGTTGGTAGGGACAGAAGGCTTCAGATGGACACATCTAGGTCTGGGCTGCTGAAACAGGCTCACCTGCACTGCACAAGCTTTGCGCTGCCAACCAGGAGTTTGTCTGGGTCCCATCTCCAGATTGGGACCTGCTGACCAAACCCAAACCCAAAGTTCTTCACTGAGACCCTCAATGTTTGTTTGTTTGTTTGTTTGTTTGGAGGCAATCAAATAGGGGTTTGTGTTGGGGTTAGAGAAAGAGAGGTTAAATCAACCACTGAATAGAAGCTTGGAGATTTCAAAAAGTGAGAAGAAAAAACAACACTGAACTTTCTAGAAACTTACTTCTCAAAGTATGGTCTATTGGCCACCAGCACTTCCATCTTCTGTGAGCTTATTAGAAACTAGAGGCTTGGTGCACAAAATTCGTGCAGGGGGGGGGGGTGTCCCTCAGCCCGGCCTGCCCCAGGACCTAAGCTATCAGTCGAAGAGGCTCCCGCCACCACTGCTGCACTCACCAGCCATGAGCCCAGCTTCTGGCTGAGGGGAGCTCCCCCTGTGGAAGCATTCTGACTACCAGGGGGCAGCTCCTGCATTGAGTGGGATTAGGCCCAAACCAGCTCTCTGACATCCCCCAAGGGGCCCTGGATTGAGAGAGGGCACAGGCCAGGCTGAGGGACCCCACTGGTGCACTATTGGGGCTGAGGACGGACTTGGGAGGTTGGCCATTCAGGGAGGGGCTGCAGGAGGGCTCCAGGGCATGTCCCATCTCACTCAGTCCCAATCGGCTGGACCCCAGCAGCAAGCTAACCTACTGGTTGGAGTGTCTGCCCCTGGTTGGTCCGTGCACGTTATAGTGACTGATCGACTGGTCAGCTGTCTGACCCCTGGTGGTCAGTGCACATCATAGCAAGTGGTTGAGTGGCCTTAGCATATCATTAGCATATTACACTTTGATTGGTTGAATGGACGACCAGATGACCGGACACTTAGCATATTAGGCTTTTATTATATAGGCCTCAATATCTGAGGCTTCCACCCAGACCCACTAAAATAGAATTTGCATCTTAACAAGATTCCTAGTGATTCATATGCAAAAGAAAATCTGAGAAGTGCTGACCTAGGATAGGACCTGGGAATTTCTTTTAAGAATTACCCACAGCTATTGCGATCCTCAGTGCTTCTGGTGCAGCTGGTCTGGACTAATGCACAGGCCTCAGTATTTTGAAAACACCCCTCAGATTATCTGAATGGGTACCCAGAGTTGAGAACCAACAGTGAACAACAGAGAAGTGGTTCTCCAAGTGCAGTCTCCAGCGTCACCTGGGAACCTGTTAGAAATGCAGATCCTTGGGTCCCACCCGGACCTACCAAATCAGAAACTTGAGGTATGGGGGCCAGCAATCAATGTTTTAATAAGTTCTCCAAGTATTTATCCAGAAGTACTGCTATAGAAAGATCCAAAACTGGAATACGATCTTCAAATATACTCAAGTCTACTACTCAACACCTCCAGAAATATCCATTACTTGTGGTAGGAAGTCCAGACTTTTCAAATGATAGGTTCTCCATAAATTAATCCAGCATGCCTTTCTAAACATATCTCCTGTAATTCCTTTTAACACATGCTACTAAAATAAGAGGATTGGATTCTAGGGTCCTTTCTGGCTATAAAATTTAATGATTTATGCTTCTAAAACTATAACTTTAATCCAAGTTCACTGTCTCCTTAAAGATAGCAACTTAGCTAGCTGCTCAACCTTCTTTGTCTACACAGATCTCTCTTCTCATCTTGCTAGGTCAGATCCTACTCATTCTTTTAGGTCATGTATAAATACTACCTCATTTCACTAATTGGTTCCCTCTGACAGAGTGGACCTCTCTCTCCACATTTCTTGTATCACTTGCTCATTGCATTCACTTCATTGTTTTCTATTAGTCATTTGCCTGATGCTTTGGATCTCAGCCATATTTACTGCTCCTTGAAACAGAACAGTGTTTTATTCTTTCTTAACTACTTCCAGCTTCTAGCACTGCCCTCTGCACATGGAAAGTAGCACATAAACACTGATTGCATTGAAACAAATGGGTTGAGAGCTCTCACGAGAATTTGGACTATACGAACTATACGATGAATCATGACTGGTTTCTCAAATACAGTAGGCAAGCATAGAATTCCAAAGCAGCCAACAAGAGCACAGATATCTTGAGCCTAATAAAGCTGACTCTGTTCCAAAGATTTAGTTTCAAAATAAGGCTAATTCACATCCTCAATGAAATTCATAAAAAGAAATTGTATCAAATTTTATACTAGTTGGCACATATCACCCAATAAATATTTTATTTGATGAATTTTGGAATGAATACCGAAAGAACATTTTCTAGACAAAAACTCTAGAAAACAGCCCTAACCGGTTTGGCTCAGCAGATACAGCGTCGGCCTGCAGACTCAAGGGTCCCAGGTTCGATTCCGGTCAAGGGCATGTACCTTGGTTGTGGGCACATCCCCTGTAGGGAGTGTGCAGGAGGCAGCTGATCGATGTTTCTCTCTCATCGATGTTTCTAACTCTCTATCCCTCTCCCTTCCTCTCTGTAAAAAATCAATAAAATATATTTAGAAAAAAAAAACTCTAGAAAACAAAAAATGTGTTCATTTTCACTCCCACCCTGTATATGTTAAAGATACCCTTTATTAAAATTTAATTTAGCTTAACCACCTGCCAGACACATTACAAACTTTATCTCATAATCTTCACAATATTAAGAGGGAGATATTTTTATTCCCCCCTTTCTGAGTAAACTCAGAAAAGGTTACTCAAAGAGGATAGATAACTTGCTCTAGAGCATCTAGCTAGATAAGAGGCAGGATGAGGCCCACACTCAGACCTCACTAAGTCCAGAGCTGTCATTCTCTCCAGTATATAAAAAAGCTTGATATTTCAAAGGCTTCAAAATATGTACTCATTTTGTGTGACTATAGACTATAGACTATTTCTCCTTTTTATATACATATACATCTGCAGGGTAAGGCAACCAACAGAACTTTAAGGGATTAATTCCTAATGAGCCCTTTTTATAAAGAGATAAAGTGGAGAGGAATAAGGGGGATGAGGATGATGAAGGAGCAGAGCCGGTGTTCTGAGTACAGAAAGAGGATTAAGTCACATCTGGTGAAATACCCCACACCTGTATAGGCATCAGCAACGTACCACCACATGCCAAGGGCAAAGGTGGACTGTTTCACAGTGGTCGGTTTCAGGTGCTTCCATTGATGTGCTAAGGAAATCTGCAAAATATAGGATATCCCAAAAGATGTATACATACACTTTGAATAATTATAAAGGTGATGTTTATTAAGATGTGTTTCATTTTCAAAATTGAGCTATCAGCTATTAAAGTGTGTATACATTTTGGGGGGCACCCTGTATGTGATTTTGCAGTCCAACCTCCCATTATCAATAGCATCCCCAAATTATACAAAGTGCTGGTGCATTTCCTCTGGCTCTAGAATCTTTCTTTTGGAACATTATCCCTATAGAATTATATCCCTTCTTGCCTCTCAGTAGTCTATATTTAAAAATGACCTCCCTCCCCCTCACAATACTAGATATCAAGCTATACTACAAAGCTACGGTTCTCAAAACTGCCTGGTTTTGGCACAAGAACAGACATATAGAGCAATGGAACAGAACAGAGAACCCAGAAATTGGCCCAAGCCATTATACTCAACATTTGACAAAGGAGGCAAGAGCATACCATGGAGTCAAGACAGTCTCTTCAATAAATGATGTTGGGAAAATTGGACAGATACATGCAAAAAAATGAAACTAGACCACCAACTTAGACCTACACAAAAATAAACTCAAATGGATAAAGGACTTAAAGGTAAGACGGGAAACCATAAAAATCTTAGAAGAAGCCATAGACAGCAAAATAGCAGATATTTGTCGTAGCAATATCTTTACCGATACAGCTCCTAGGGCAAGAGAAACTAAGGAGAAAATAAACAAATGGGACTACATCAAAATAAAAAGCTTCTGCACAACAAAAGAAACCATCAACAAAACAAGAAAGCCACTGCATGGGAGAACATATTTGCCAATGTTATCTCCAATAAGGGTTTAATCTCCAACATTTACAGAGAATTCATACAACTTAACAAAAGGAAGATAAACAATCCAATCAAAAAATGGGCAAAAGTTCTAAATAGACACTTTTGGAAAGAGGACATAGAGAAGGCCAAGAGACATACGAAAACATGCTCAAAGTCACTAATCATCTGAGAGATGCAAATCAAAACAACAATGAGGTACCATCTCACACCTGTCAGACTTGGCTATCATAAACAAATCAACAAATGACAAGTGCTGGTGAGGATGTCAAGAAAAATGGACCCTCCTGCGCTTCTGGTGGGAATGCAGACTGGTGCAGCCACTGTGGAGAACAGTATGGAGTTTCCTCAAAAAACTAAAAATGGAACTCCCATTTGACCCAGTGATTCCACTTCTAGGAATATATCCCAAGAAACCAGAAACACCAACCAGAAAGGATATATGCACCCTTATGTTCATAGCAGCACAATTTACCATACATATTAAGATTTGTAAACAGCCTAAATGCCTATCAGCAAATGAGTGGATTAGAAAATTGTGGTACATCTATACAATGGAATACTATGCTGCTGTAAAAAAGAAGGAACTTTTACCATTTGCCTCAGCATGGATAGAACTGGAGAACATTATGCTAAGCAAAATAAGCCAGTCAGAGCAAGGTAAATATCACATGATCTCACTCATTTGTGGAATATAATGAACAACATAAAATGATGAACAAAAACAGAGCCATACTCATAGAAACATTGAATAGACTGTCCAACCTATGAGGGAAGACAGGGGGTGAGGGGGTAAGAGATCAACCAATGGACTTGTATGCATGCATATGAGCATAACCAATGGACACAGACAGTGGGGGGCGGGGGTGGCCAGGGAGAGGTCAATGGGGGGAAAAAAGACTTATGTAATACTTTAAACAATAAAGAATTTAAATTTTTTAAAATGACCCCCCTTCTCAATCTTTCACCTCTATGCAGGACTGCCAATTGGTCCTTGAGTGCTAGAGTGATTTTATACTAAGGAATGAATGACTGGGAAATATCCTCTATTAGAGAAATGCACCTGGAAAAAAAAAAAGACTTATGATCTCAGATGAGTTTTCATTGGGTTAAGCTTGTAGAATTATTTTGAAAGGTGGCCTGTAAGTGTTCTTTTTGGAAGGAAGAGTGGAGTTTCCTGGATTCTTTCTCATCTAATCATTGTTTTCCAGGGCAGAAAATTAATGTCCTTCACTTCTACAAGGCCAAAGACTCTTGATCTGATCCAGTGATGGGTTAGGTTTAAAACTGTGACGATGATTTTGATTCTCTCTGGTTTACCTGGGAAGAAAACTCATTAATAGGTGCATTGAACACAGAGAGGCTGAGGCATACTTAAGCATAATAAAAAAACAGAGAGGAAACAGGGTTGTTTAGAAAAGCCAAGCTCAGTGCCACAAAGGAGATGAAATGGAGTGCTGGAGTCAACACCACCACACACAGAAGTTGTCATGGAAACCCCCGTTAGAAAGCAAGCCGTTGGATTTCAGAAATTGGATGAAGAAAGACTTGATGGCAAGAGAGAGGGGAAGGCTGAAACCCCAGAATGAAATCAGACACTGAAGAAGAATGGAGTCATCATTCCACCTTTGTGCCTATGAAAGTACACATCATCGTTATAGGACTGGAGCATGACAGATCTGAAAGGCCTGTCTGTCCAGCCAGGAGGTCTCTGAACAAATGTGTTAGAATCTTCCTTTTGTGGCATTGCAGTGCTCATGACTCACCCTGCAGAACAGAGTGATAAGTGGGCGGAATCTCTTTTAAAAGATTTTCAAGAAGAATAGGTAGTGTGTCCATATCTAATATTAAGCAGAAATTAATTCTCCACTCAAATATTAAGGGTAGAAGCAGGTAAAACAATTACTTCTGTGATGTTTTGCACTAAGCATTCCCTTTTGAATATGGACCTGAGGATTTTGCAGGCATACCAAAGATTGATTTCCCTGTTTTCTGGCTAAAACAAATTCCAAAATGATATGATTACATGGACTTATAACATTGGCACTCAAAATGCATATGGATTGGTTTTCCATAAATTACCTCTTAAAGAAGACTCTGTAGTACTAAATGTACACATGCGGTTACAAAAATTTTCCAGAGAGGAAAAGCAGAGAGCATGCCAGAGAAAAGAAAGAACTCTTTCAGCAATATGTAGAAACGACAGAAGGCTGATTCAAAAGCAGAGTGTATGTACATGTTCTGATACCTGAATCTGGAATAAGAGATTCGTTGGGACAACAAATAGTATATATGAGGAAAAGGTAAAACAAGTTGCCACTACGTAATATGTAGGGGGAAAAGGGCACGTGACATCAGAAATTTGAATATTTGTTATGAGTAGCTCTGACCAGACTAACTGGTCTATGCTTCTATCAACGAATATAACATCTATTCATCATGACCCTAGTGACTTCCTTTGTCTTTGTGAGCTATACCCTAAAATAAAGTTGGGTACAACAAGGACTTGAAGTGGAATGATAGGGATAAAAAAATACTATACTTTGAAAGCAATTTATATGTTATTAGCTTAATGACAGGCTCAACTAAGGGACATACTGGGACTTCAAGAGGAGACTACCAGTAGAAGGAAAAAAATCTAGTACAAATAGGGATGACATAGGACGCAAGCCATCAGAGCAAACTTGGCTGTATGATTTGTCTCCTAAAGGAATGGGGCAAGAATTCAATAATTAACCAACAGTTATTGGAGCCAAAAAGTGAATAAGAATGAGAGCAGACATTTCCAGGCACTAATGAATATCAAAGTTGGGTGATGACAGCTCTTTGGTCCCCTGTAGAGTATCTAATTTGGAGCACAAGTTCAAGAGGTAGAGTAGATAAGGGTACAGAGTTAAGTTCCCTTATGTGATCACCAGCAAAATTTGAGAAAGTACCAGGGTCTTAGCCAAGTGGGGTGGGATCTACCACAAAGATTTAATTCTTGCAGAGGATTAAAAATATGCCCCAGGAACTGAAGCTGCAGTGGAATCCTATAGATGCAACCACAGATGGGACAGAAAAGTTGTATTTTGGTGCACTCAAAGTTGAGGCTTGGCGTAAATTCATTTCCAAATCATTGGTTACCTGATCTGTGTTAGTCAAGGTTTGATCAGAGAAACAGAAACTACTCCAGATAGTTCCAGAAGAGAAAATTTAATGCAGGAAGTTAGAGGCATAACAAAACCTTTGGAAGGCTAGGGAACAAAAGTTAGTGAAAATTACTTTTATAATTTAGAAAATCAGGAAATGTCGGAATTGTAAGAAACTTTCATCAATGATCTTGGATGCCTGCCACAGCACTAGAGGTGTTCCTGGAAGGAACTGGAAGCCATGGTCAAAGCCTCACCTAGATCCTCTGTGAAAGCCTCAAACCTGCCTATTGCTGCTACAGGAACAGTGTTGCGGTCAACTCCTCTTCTGTCTTTCCATCTTGCCTGAGATATTTGCTTTGGCACAATGTAAGTGGGAAACCTTTGGCAAGGCTTCTGGGAAATGTAGTTTCCAGATTTTACAGCCCATGTGATTCAGGAAGAACATAAAATGGGGAAAGAGATGATCTGGCATAAGGCCTAAGTGAAAAATACCAGTAACACTGCTTGCTTATGGAAATATTATCCTAAAATGATACCCTGAATGGGTCAGATTGACCCACGCTCTTGGGACAGCTATGTTGGGTGGGATTAATGCTGGGGAAGCAAAGTCTTCTACTCTGCAGAGGCAGCCAAGTGCCGTGAAAGAGCTTTAAAGGATGGCTTGAAGAGTATGGGACCCCACGGGGAGAGATAAGCCAAGGAAGGGGAACATGGCAGGTGCAATGACCTCCTGGAGAGACACAACCCACAATATGTTTTAGAACTTTCACGAGAATATAGAATATAAATGGGACAGAGAAAACACAATTGCCTGGGGACAGGCAAGTTAGAAGGAAGGTTCTAGTAACCCAGTCATTCAGCTTATATTATTAAAAGTTTTATATTATTAAATGTTTTATGAATAAAACATTATTCCAGATGAGGCAAAAATTAAAATAACCTGAAGTAGGATAATGGTGTTGGCTGGAAAGAAAGAGGTAAAAATGTGAGACCTTAAAAAAGAAGTTGATATGACCTAACAAGTCAGTGGAGAGCAGGGAGAGGAAAGATGCCAAACAGGACTACCTGGTTTGTGTCTGGGTAACCTTGTGAATGGTTCTACTAATCGAGATAGGGGGTACAGACCAAAAATTGGACTTGAGAAGTTCTTTTTTTGGGTCTGTTCAGTAGAGAGGTCCAGCAAATCACTGAAGATGGGGATGGAAGTCATGTTGATCTCCCCTATTCCTGGTAGACCAACAAGATAGGCCTTACCTGTAGGTGGAAGTAATAATAATCTACATGTATGATTTGGGATGTTCCCTCGTCCTATGCCCTAACCCAGTTTGATGTCTTCACACCTTTGGCTTAAAGTTAAAGCCCCTTATGCGTTTGTAGTACTTGTGTGCCTCCTGCAGCATGGGAAACTGTGATTGCTGGTTCCATCACCACGAGCTTGATGTGTCCCTGTTACTACTATCCTCAGATATCAGAGTATAAGCCAGGAAGAAGAGGAAACAGAAGAACTGTTCAATCTTATATAATGCATTGACAGTCAGAGAGACTTGTAGAGCTTGTAGAGAGGACATTCCTGCAATTTCTCTTCTGTCTTTATAGGCTCCTTTTTTGCTTTACAATTATTATTTCTTTATTAATAACTTGTTTGCTGAAGTCTCAGGAAATTCCAAGCCTATTTCTCCCATCAAAACGAAAGGAACTCATCAGATGGAATCATGAGTCCATTAGGATGGAATGGTGCGTCTTCATTAACTATGATTTACAACGTAAAACAGATTAATAAAAGTGGAAGCACTCTGTTGGAAGGGAAATACATGTAAAAGCATCTTTTAGGGCTATCTAAATCACATTGTCAGTACCCAATGAGAGAAAGAGAAAACAAGAGACAGAGGAAGGTATTGACTGAGGAAAAAGGCAGGACTGAAAACCTGCAAGCCAGTTAAGTGGTGCGACTCATAGCTCTCAGTTTTTGGTAGACAGCTGAAGCCAGAGAACATTCAGAGCCGCAGACAAACAGTTCCATTCAGCATCGGGGTATATCGAGTAAGGGCTCCAATGCACTGGCCTGTCCTACAGCTCATATGAGGTCATGGTTGGGATGCTGATTAATAGAGCTCCTGAGAACCCCCGCTAGCCGAAAGCAATGGGTTTTCAAATGGTTCCAAGTGTAGCAAAATATTGCTCATTTCAATCTATTCCAAAAAGTTAAAGAAAACAATCATATGTCAAGAACTATGTCATATTTTCCATATAATTCTGTTTAAAATCATCAAAAAGTGGAAAAAAAAAAACTGGAAGTAGTGATTTTTAGTGTTGTCCATAGTTATAGGGTAGTGTGGCACCGCTTAAAACTTTCTCCAATCTCTCAGTCATGCTGGTGTTTGTGTAGTTCATTTATTTATATAAACATAAAGACCAGCCAAGAAAGAGTTTAGAGTTTGGAAATCACTGGCTTAAAGGATTGGTGTGTCTGACAGGATTAAGTGTTGGATGGAAACAAGATAAGGAAAGGAAGATAAAAAAAAGATCAATGGTCATATTTCCCTGAAGAAGGGATTATCAGTAATGTGCTAGAGCCAGCTCATACATACCAGCTCACAAGAGGCTATTGGGCACATCTTTTCCCCAGTCTACATTCAGTGACTTCATGTTAGTGGCTTGAAATTGGCCATGGTAAGAGGATTTGTACCACAGAAATTGGCAAATGTCACAATCAGGGTCTTCTCCCTCCTCCCTCCCCTGCCCCCAGAGACAGTTATGAAACATTTATCAGCATACCACTAGAACAAAGGTAATTTAGCCAGCAAAACAGCCAAAGCCCTGTGAAGCTCTAATCACTGGCCTTCTGGACATGGTCAAGTTAGGGACTATTTGGAAGTCTGTAGAAGCTTGAAAGAGTGTTCTTGGAAAACACACCTTTGTTAAGGGATCTGAGAGTTGATATGGGAAGGATCACATAGTAGGCACTGCTCAGACATGGAGAACCTTTCTCATTTGACTCAAGGAATCCAAATAAAGGAACAAGGTGAAAGATCCAGAAATCTGGGACTCAGAAGGACTTGTTTATAGGGCATTCTAACAGCTAAACTTTTGCTTCTGCTGGAGTCCAACTAAAGAAAAATAGGCCGAAACCGGTTTGGCTCAGTGGATAGAGCGTCGGCCTGTGGACTGAAAGGTCCCAGGTTCGATTCCGGTCAAGGGCATGTACCTTGGTTGCGGGCACATCCCCAGTGGGAGGTGTGCAGGAGGCAGCTGATCGATGTTTCTCTCTCATTGATGTTTCTAACTCTCTATCTCTCTCCCTTCATCTCTGTAAAAAATTAATAAAAAAAATATAAAAAAAAAAAAAGAAAAGAAAAATAGGCTTCAACTACATTCCTTAAGCATCACAGAGCGCTTTCCTAGAGCCAGGGTCAGTAAGCCCTGAGTCAAGTAGGTGAGTGACACACAGAAGCCCTTCTGAGAGGCGCTGGATGGACACCATCTGTCTGAGATGCCTCCAGCCCAGTGGTTCTCAACTTTCCTAATGCCACGACCCTTTAATACAGTTCTTCATGTTGTGGTGACCCCCAACCATAAAATTATTTTCGTTGCTACTTCATAACTGTAATTTTGCTACTGTTATGAATAGTAATGTAAATATCTGATATGCAGGATGTATTTTCAGGGGTCGAGACCTACAGGTTGAGAACTGCTGCTGGAAGCTTCTGCTTGGCTAAAGCAAAGACTGGGAAATCCTTTCTGCTCCTCCCTGAATCCTCAGACTTCTCTGGAAAGACGGTATTAAGCCTGAAGTGGCTCCCAGTTGGGTGGAGGAAGAGTAAAAGCTGTCAAACACAGAAGCAGGGGCCCTGGGAGTTTCGGTCCACTTTGAGGAGCAAGTTGATTTGTTTGGTTGAGTCTGGGACAAGCCTGTCTGCCTGCAAAGCTCTCAGAGCCATGTGTGTTTACGATTCAGCAATCAGCTCCAGCATCAACACACACAGTGCTGTGGGGCCCCGGAATGCACTTCCTATTTTAATCAGTTGCCCAGCAATTGTATGTCATTGTCATTGGGCAGCCAAGCATGAGAGTACAAGCCACAGTGCTTGATCATCTCAATCCCAAGACCAAGGTCATAGGGACTGTCTTCCCCAAGAAGACTGAACACTGGCACGTTTTTCCTAGAAGGCGACACACTTCCCTGATGGCTTAATCTGAAAGAGTAAAATTTGCTTCCTCAAGAAAACATTGACTTAATTATTTGGAAAAATGTTTGGAGTACTTGAGGGCAGCTTTAAGAGCTGCTACTCAAAATATGTAGCAAGTATTATATGAACACTGACCAACCAGCACAGATACTGGCTTCACTGTTGGGCTCCCAGAGACCCCTTTCATGCCAGCCTTAAATTAGATGCTGGGTTGTGGGGGGGCCTAGAGGGTCCTGGAACTGAGGCATGGTTGATTGGGAAGCAAGGGGACATGCTGGGAGGTGAGGAAACACCAGCCACTATAGAAATGTTGCAAATCTTTAACAACCAGTCAGGCTGCCCCAGCCAGTTTGGCTCAGTGGATAGAGCGCCGGTCTGCAGATCAAAGGGTCCCAGGTTTGATTCCGGTCAAGGGCACATACCTCAGTTGCAGGCTCCGCCCCAGCCCAGGCCCCGATCTGGGCTGGTGCAGGAGGCAACCAAATGATGTGTTTCTCTCACATCAATGTTTCTCCCTGTCTTTCCCTCTCTCTTCCACACTCCCTAAAAATCAAAGGAAAAATATCCTCGAGTGAGGATTAACAAAAACAAACAAACAACAAAAATCCAACCAGTCAGGCTGTACCTGTGTTTCCTGGCTGGGAGATCTGACCATCCCGGGTTACCTGGGCCAAGGAGGAAAACTCAGTTACCACTGTGTTTCAATTTATGTCGGCGGTAAGCAAGTGAGCTTTGAGTTGAAGAATAGAAGTCCAGGATTTCTATTTCTTAAACGCATGTAAGATTTCAAGAAGGTTCTTTATTTTTGTATCTGTCTGAATCTTTTCCATTTTTAAAGAGCACCCTTGATGTCACTTTGATGACGTTTATTTATTATCTTCTCCAAACTTGCTACGGCAGGAGTAACTTTAGTCACAATACTGATTCAGCTCAATTTTCTATACTTAGCAACTATCTGAGAAGGATCTGAGTCTGCATTTAGCCCTAAATAACTACAAATAAGGGAGTAGCAGCAGCAGCCCTTCACAAGCCGCTGTGGAAGTGTGGCACTGGGGCTGGTAAGACATGCAGGGAGCTACAGGTGTGAGAACTGCTGTAAGCCAGCAGGAAATTCGGGTAGTAGCTGATTAAAGAAACAAAGTTGTGTACTCTGGAGCATTCCCCCCCCCCCCCCCTTCTTGGGATGGTTTGTAAGGAAACATTGCAGTGTATTTATCTGTCTGCCCAACCCCATTTAGCGAAAAATGATTGCTCTTTGCTTTTTGTTACCATGTTCAGATGATACTATGGCAACCAGGCTGCATAAAAGGAAAAGGGGGAGGTAGACGCTGCTTAGCAACTTGAAGATGTTTAAAAGGCAAGTACTCATTTTAACAGCAACAGTTTTAAAAATGTCAGTTTTCAGGAGAGAGAAGAGAAGAACATTAACGAAAGCAAATGAAATGCTACAGTAGAGGAATTAAACAAAAAAGAGAGAGGGGGAGAGGGAAACATCTGCATGACACCTTTTCAAAGCTCTTTCATGTGTATCCTCCCAGAAATCATGGGAGGTTGGCAGGGTCTTTGTTCACTGATGGGGAAACTGAGGCTCACCGGGAGCCAGTGGCATCCTCAGGGTCAGCCAACTAGTTGGGGGCAAGGCTGGAACTAATATGCAAACAGCTGGATCCAAATTCCACACTTTTTATGGCACCTTGCTTAAAAAACAAAATAATCAGAAAATCAAGAGTGGAGGGTGGAG
The DNA here is from genome assembly GCF_014108235.1 of Myotis myotis. Classification (NCBI taxonomy): domain Eukaryota; kingdom Metazoa; phylum Chordata; class Mammalia; order Chiroptera; family Vespertilionidae; genus Myotis; species Myotis myotis. The sequence continues at coordinate 39,778,753 of NW_023416335.1, forward strand.
GAGAAGTGAAGGAAGGAAGGGAGGAGAGAAGAGGGGAGGAGGGAAAAAGGTGTGGAGGAGAGGGAAGGTGGGAAGGCTTGCTGTGAGTTAGGAAGAAGCGGTATGAGTGGGAAAAACAGGCATCAGAATAGATGACCATGTTGTTTTGACCAGAATGTGTAAACCAAAGATGGTTCAAGCTCCTACCCCCTCCCTCATTAAGGAATATTACATTTCTTAGTTCCTCTGCTACTCCAGCCCTCCACCCTTGGAAACAAAATACTAGATGGCTTACAAACCAAAGCCCAAATGTGGAGTGATTGTGGTGTTGAGCTTGAGGGAGTGTCCAATAACGGAGGACGGTGACAACAACGAGAAAACATTATGTCAGGCTAATGAGCGTTCTCTGGGGCAGAACTGGCTAGAATGGGTTTCTGTACTAGTATACTATGCCCTTTCCTAACTGTCCCAGTGTTGGAGAGACTCCATTCAAGTTGGATAGAGGCCTAACTTAGAATCAACTAATTCCAAGTTAGGGGAAGTTTTGTCCTTGTTTTGGGCACTCTGTGGGGTATAGAGGGAGGTGTGCTGGATGAAAACAAGTTGTTGGTTGTTTTCTGATCATCAGTCATTCCTTCACTCATTCATTCCACCAGCATTTAGGGAGCACCTACTGTGTTCTCCTCGCTCCTGTGCCCATTACTGCCCTGCAAGGGGAGGACCCACAGTGTCCGGTGTCTCAGGCTCAAAGAAGAGGACAGTGTTTCCTTCCTGCTTAACAGCACAGTGCTGACAAGACAAGTGCAGCTGTGGGTTCCAGAGGCCACTGCCCAGTGACGTGCTCAATCTGCCCTTCGATGTTTGCACTTGCTCCTAATTGCCCGGACACGGAGGCAGCGAGAAACAGTGAACAGACTGCTTTCTCCCGTACCTACAGTTAACTCAAAGGCTCTAGGGCCAGTGGTTCTCAACCTTCTGGTCCTTTAAATCCAGTTCCTCATGTTGTGATCCAACCATAAAATGATTTTCGTTGCTACTTCATAACTGTAATGTTGCCACTGTTATGAATCGTAATGTAAATATCTGATATGCAGGATGGTCTTAGGCAACCCCTGTGAAAGGGTCATTTGACTGCCAAAGGAGTCACGACCCACAGGTTGAGAACCGCTGCGGCTGTTTGTGAGGCGCCTAACCAACCAGGTGCCACCAAGCATTAGTTCTAAAGAGTCAAAAGTTTGAAGGGCGGGAAATTGGGGGTGGGGGGTGGGGACCTGGTCTTACTCATGACAAAATAAATAGGAAAGTAGTGAACTTTGGGTTCTAGTCCTCGTTTTGCCATTGGCTCCCCCATCCAGCTTTTCATCACACTGTCCCCACTCACAACACATGCTCCAGCCATAATGGATTTCACTTAAAAATTGTTTTTATTGATTTCAGAGAGTAAGAGAGAGGGAGATAGAGATAAAGCATCAATGATGAGAAAGAATCATTGATCAGCCTCCTTCTGCAGGTCCCACACTGGGGATTGAGCCTCCAACCCAGGCATGTTCCCTGACTAGGAATTGAACCATGACCTCCTGGTTCATAGGTTGACACTCAACCACTGAACCATGCAGGCTGGGACATAATGGATTTCTTAAGAGCCCCAAACATGCTTCCCGGGTTCCTTTCACACTGTCCCTCATTTATGAACAGGCACTCATGTCTAGGGGCAACTCATCCAGTTTGGCCCACCCCTAGTGATAGTTGTGACTGGCATTTATACGGTGTTTCCAAATGTACAAATCATTTTCAATGATCTCACTGAATAAAAAAAGAACCGTTTTAGTTGTTTTGATAGCAACATCCCCATTTTATAGATAATGAGGATGAGGGAGAAGTACTTTAGCGAGGTTCCTCCAGCTTCCAGGCACCCAGTGACTAGTAGGGAGCTACAGGGGTTTGGGATAAGGTCCAACATCAAATCCCCCCTCTTTAAGGATTTGGAAACCTCCTTCTCTTGTGGCTTACATGAAATTAAACCCAAATCTGCCTTTTGGAGCAAAGCAAAACAAATGCACGCTCTCTTTCAAATATTAGCCCTCCAAATATTTGAAGGCAGCCATTGGCTGCCTCTAGGGCTTTGCTGCTTACACTTGAAAGTACACAGGATTCACCTGGGGAATTAGAGACTGCAGATTCCCACCCAAAGTTCTAACAAGCCCCTCCTCCTCCCAAATCAGTTGCTCAGAGGAGGGGGAAAAAATTGTGTATTATTTTTTTAAAAAGAAGAAGAAAAGACGTGCCGTATCCTTGCTTCCTGGCCCCCTGCATTTATAACCGTGCCTAAATTCACATCATGCATTTAATACGCGTTTTTGTTCAAGGGGACTTCATCCCAGTCCCATCCCTGGTTTAGAAAGAGCCTTCTCTTTTTAGACATCACTAAACTTCTATGAATAAGTCATCCTCTCTAAATAGGGAATGTCTGTGCTTTTGAATATTAGGTGCCTAGGTCAGCCCCTGGTACACCGGCAGGTAGATGCATAATAAATGTAATAATTACCCTCTCCAACAAAACCGAACCAAAGAAAGGAAAAAAAAAACTAAAAAGAAAAAAAAATCTGGGCACAGGCAGTTGCAAGAAACACTGCGTACCCACTGAAATGAGACAGGAAAAATGCTCCCCCTGAAAAGACCACGCTGCACGGAGCTCCTTAAGCCATTCCACTCTTAGGGAACATGGCTCGGTTAGCATCCGGGCTGCGGAGGCGCCCGAGCTTTGCTGCCCTCTGCTGGACGGAACGCCACACCCGCGCCAGCATGTCTGGCCACTTGGCTACTGCTCTCCGGGGAACGTGTCCTCAGCCAGCAGGTTATGCAACACCAGCCTGCAACCCGAGCACGTTTGAGACAAGGAAATCAGTGACTTCATGGCGCTTCGACTAAACCTGCGGTAAGGGCAGGAAAATAGTCACAATGCCCTCCTAACGTAGAAGGCACCCAGCAAAGTAGATGCATTTCATACGCGCAGGAACCCTAAAAACCAGGGAGGGGGTCGTTCCTGATTTGTAGATGAGGGATCTGAGGCTCAGGGGAGATGGGGCACAGTATGGAGGGGAACATAACTAGGGAGAGACCGGGCCAGGTTTTGATTAGGGCTCGTCTGACTTCTGGAGGCCAGGTTTGCACACCTGGCCTGGCATTAATTAGCTTGGGAGCGGGACCAAGCACTCAGTCAGGTGGGCCCTGGTTCTCTTCATTCTCAGAAAGAGGGGTTGACTGAGGTGAACTTTGAGTTCCCTTTCAGCTCTCACATTCTGAGTACAGCCTTTGTTACTATTTGTTCTGGCTGCAAAGAACTAGACTATGGGATCCTCTCCCGCAGGGGACCATACATTTCTCACCAAGCAAAGCTACTGGGAGAAAACTCGGGCATCCACCCTGCATCCCTGGCATGCCAGGGCCCCGCCATATCCTGCAGGGGCTACCTGACTTCCACACACCCCCAAACTGTGTCGAAGGTTTAGCGCTGTGTTCTCTAAGCAAACCTTTGAGCTTTTGAAATCTGCCTATTGATGAAATGTACCAAAAAGCCAGCCTTGCCCACCCAAGGTGCACAGGTCATGCTTCAGAGAAAGGACTATTACAAACTGGGCATGTCCATGCGAAGCCCTTTAGAGTCCAGAAGAAGGGAGCATTTTTATATTCTCCGGGGAGAGCTAGTTCCTGGGGTCCCACCAAAGGAGACAGGACAAGTGACTCCTCTGAAAAGAACATGCTGCAAGGAGCGTGGTAGGTCTTCTGGGGAGCGGAGCATGAGGAGCTGGTGGGACCACTTACCTTTTTATTTCTGAAGTGCTTTATTGCTGTATGATCAACATACACGAAGCTGTGATGTCTTTGGAGGTAAGTACACACGTGTGAAGCCATTATCACAATCAATGCCATCAACGTGTCCATCACCTCCAAAAGTTTTCCTCTGGCCCTGCCTTTTGTTTTGTTTTGCTTTACCACTTACCTCTCACCATTGGCTTCAGGCATCCTCACTCTGTCTGAGTGAGCCCTCAGGAGTTTTAGTCTGGTTCTTTGCTGGTATGATGGGGGTGGACATTTCAGTCTTGTCTATTTTGGATATTGACTTGAGACATTCTTCTAGTTCCCTGGATTCTTCAGCTCCTGAAATATTTTATGGGCTCTCTTTTCCGCATGGGTTTATGACACATCCCTGCCTCTCAGACAGTGCAATGGAAATTTTCAAAATCCAGAAACACAAACTGGAGACACCTGAGAGAGTATATGACCCCATCATTTTATTTCATGGATGACAATCTGAGCTCATTGTCCAAATAAGGGTAGTTCTCTGGAAACAATAAAAAGAGGTGGAACTGGTGTCTTTCCTCAGACTCTGGGTGGTATCTTTCGTCCACCTGCAGGAAGGCATCAGGAAAGCTGAGTCAGCACAGAATCGGGGCAGCCAGGAGAGAGTTAAGATTCAGCCTGAATATGCTATTTATTCGCCAGCTCAGAAAGTCGGGGTCAGTGCCAACCCTATCAGGGCCTTTTCCAGAGCTCTCCCTCTGAACACGGAGCCTGGGGAGCAGCTTGCATCTCATAAAAACCTCACACCTCACATTATCTAAGAAGGCCCCAGTGATGTCCACTCCTAAGCTGATGCTGAAATACTGATCGAACCTTCGTCAGAGGCAGCCAAGTTGCAGTCAGAGACCATATCGGGCAGAGCTCTTAGACTGGGAACACATGCCCAGTGTAACTGAATGTGAGTATGATAAACAGTGACGGACCACTGACAGACTGCGAGGCTGTCAGGACAAGGTTCCCAGCCGTTCTGGTTCTGGGATCCTGGGAGAAACTGGGAGGTCCAGCTGCATGCCCTGAACACTGTCCTCCCAGCTCGGAGAAAACTCTGACTGCTATTCCCTAAAAAAACAACAAAAAAAATATCATCATTTCATTCCAGTTGTTTGTGTTTTTTCGTCCCACCCGCTATTTTCCCTATCAACATGGAACTTGTGTGGCTTGTCTTTTATTCATGAACCCTAGACAGTAAGGAAGCTCTACAGGAATTCTCAGCACCCGGGGTGTTTAGAGTCAGAGGGTGGGGCAAGGGATTCTTAAAGTCCCAAGATGAACTTGGTCCATGCCCAGGAGTATATTTATAACTCATAGTTTTTATTTGGGGGGTGGGGGGAGGTAAGGAGAAAGAGATGATACTGACATAATGGAGTGGTAAGTAATCTGCCTGGATTTTTAAGATAAAGCCCAAGATTTTTTTTTTTTAATATATTTTATTGATTTTTTACAGAGAAGAAGGGAGAGGGATAGAGAGTCAGAAACATCGATGAGAGAGATCGACCAGCTGCCTCCTGCACGCCCCCCAGTGGGGACGTGCCCGCAACCAAGGCACATGCCCCTGACCGGAATCGAACCTGGGACCCTTGAGTCCGCAGGCCTGCGCTCTATCCACTGAGCCAAACCGGTTCAGCGAGCCCAAGATTTTTAAGGAAAGTCCTCGTTTGCAACTGCTTCCAGCTAGTGACCCCTGACTCCTAGGGTGGAGGGAAGGGTGTCCTCATATGAAAAATATAAGATTAGTCATTTCATTCCATCTAAAAATTTTTAAATCTTCACCCAAGGATATGTTCTTATTGACTCTAGAGAGAGAGGAAGGGGGAGAGCGAGCAAGAGAGAGAAACATTGATCAGTTGCCTCCTCTATGTGGCTCGACAGGGGATTGAACACACAACCTAGGTATGTGCCCTGACTGGGAACAGAACCCGCACTGGGACACTTCAACCAACTGAACCACCAGGCCAGGGCTCCATCTAAAATTTTTGCCTTAGAAATGTTACTACTACTGTTGCCACTACTACTCCTACTACTTACTACAATTAGTATTTTGTGTGTGTATGATTGTTTTTTTGTTTATTTGTTTTTTAAGTGTCTATTGCTGAAAGTATTACATATGTCTCCTCTTTTCCCCTCTTCTAACCCACCCTCTCCCCCACCCCAGACCCTCACCACCCTATTGTCTGTGCCATGGATAATGCATATATGCATATAAGTTCTTTGGTTGACCTCTTATTATACCCCTACTACTACTATTACTACTATAATAACATTAATAGCATGCACTCCCACCTTCCTTTTTTCATTTTTTAAGTTGGAGAAATCCCAGGACTCCAGGGATATAGGGCTGCTGCTAAGCTCTGCAGAAGCCTGAAAATATAGTTCTTCCTTTGACTTCCCATCTCCAGACACATCTAGGTAAGAACCAATAATGGCCAAAAATCATTACTAGTTCAGGCCAATCTGCCAGCGTTGTGGCCATCAGTGCTTGCAAGTTTGTTCAGCCTAGACGTCTGTCCCAGGCTAAGGCTTGTGTGGCCAGCAGGCTTGGGCAGGGATCCTGCTACCCCATGCCTTTTCAGTCTGAACTGAAGGGACCGGTGCCATACCTGTAACCCATCTGTGACACATCATGGCAACATCTAAGTTAGCCTACTCATGGCAGCAAACAGTTTCAGCAGTTTTTCAGTTATGAAAGCAGAAGACGTCTCTGTGTGCTGATTAATCACAGATGTGAGGGAGCTTTTATTGCGAGACTGTGATCACATGGAAGGAAGTCTGTTGATTTCTCCTCTGGGTTCTGAGGTGCCACTTGCTGGTTTTCCAAAAAAGGTTTGAGGCTCAGTCTGTGCTTAACTGGAAAAGAATGTCATTCATTCATTCACTCATTCATTCATTCAACCAATATTTACCAAGTTCCTACTGTGTGCTGTGCACTCTGCTGGTTGCTGAGCATATAGTGATAGACAACCACAGACATGTTTCTCTCACCAGGACACCTCCCACCTAGACAGGGACACAGACAAACCAGCAGTGGGACAGAAGAAATAGAGGGATACATGGCACAGGAGAGCAGATTCTGGGCCTGACTTTGGGAATAAGAAAAGGCTTCCAGAAAGTGCAGTGTCTAAGCTAAGAGCTGAGGGAATGAGAAAGTTAGATGAGGGTGGTGGGGGGAAGGTTGCAGACAAAGGCAGCAGGAACTGGAGACCACTGGATAATGCCAGAGGCGGGAAGATGAGGAAGACGGTGGAAGGATGAAGACTGGAGCTCTGGCTGGAACTAAAACCCGCATTATCAGTGACACCCCAGCCCACGTCAGGGTCTATCCTCTTCACTGCTTTAGGCTGGATAGGTACAATGTCACCTATTTTAACTTGGGATTGTCCTACAGATACACTTGCAGTTGCTGGGATAGGAGACTTTGTGTGAGTAAACATTTTATATCATTGATGACTTGGTATGCAAAGATGGAGTGTGTCAATGTCTCCGTGACTAGGATTTCACTTTTTCCTTCAAAATCTAAATGCTTCCATTTTCTGAAGAATCTAGTTGTGTTAATTTTGGATAATGAATGAAAAAAATTCTATTTAAAAATAACCCCGAATCGCCCGGTGGTGTGGCCTTGTAGGAGGTCAGAGTTTAATTGCCAGGCAGGGCACATGCTTGGGTTCCGGGTTTGATCCACAGGAGGCAGCTGATCGATGATTCTCTGTCATCGTTGATGTTTCTATCTCTCTCCGCTTCTCCCTTCCTTTCTCTGCAACTAGTAAAAACTTATTTTAAATAAATAAATAGGGAATGCCAACTGGTGCAGCCACTATGGAAGACAGTATGGAGTTTCCTCAAAAAACTAAAAATGGAACTCCCATTTGACCCTGTGATCCCACTTCTAGGAATATATCCCAAGAAACCAGAAACACCAATCAGAAAGGATATATGCACCCATATGTTCATAGCAGCACAATTCACCATAGCTAAGATCTGGAAACAGCCTAAATGCCCATCAGTAGATGAATGGACTAGAAAACTGTGGTACATCTACACGATGGAATACTATGCTGCTGTAAAAAAGAAGGAACTCTTACCATTTGCAATGGCATGGATGGAACTGGAGAGCATTATGCTAAGTGAAATAAGCCAGTCAATGAAGGAAAAATACCACATGATCTCACTCATTCATGGATAATAGAGACCATTATAAACTTTTGAACAATAATAGATACAGAGGCAGAGCTGCCTCAAACAGATTGTCAAACTGCAGCATGGAGGCCGGGGAGGGTTGGGGGGCAGGAGGGAGGGAGGTAAGAGATCAACCGAAGGACTTGTATGCATGCATATAAGCATAACCAATGGACATAAGACACTGGGGGGTAGGGGAGGCCAGGGGATTGTCAAGGGCGGAAAAAAAAAAGACACATATGTAATACCCTTTGTAATATTTTAAGCAATAAAAAGGAAAAAAAATAAAATAAATAAATAGTAAACAAATAAATATAAAAATAACCCCAAAATCCATGTTAATGTCCTTTTTCAGACTACAAGTGAGCTCATCAGAGCTCACAGCAGCTTCAGAAGGACAGTTGCACTCTAAGTAGACTTAACATTAATTCTTTTGTTTTAGTAGCTCTTTCAGGGGCCTGTCAGAATATTCACCTGGATCCCAGTGAGTTGTATCCTGCAGATCATGGAAAATAGTGCCAGAAAGACATGAAGGCATTGTTTTGTTCAGCAGCCTCCATCTTAAAACTCTGGCTGGGCACTCGTAACAAAAAATAGTCGATAAAAGATTCACAGGACGGCTTTTTAAAGCAATGCAGATTCCCAGGCTTCCCCGTCAGACACTCGGGTGCAGGACCGCACGCTTAGACTCCCTTGCTTGCCCTATCAGGAGGTTATTAAAGGCATTTCTCTTTTATTCCTGTCCTTTAGAGCAGCCATTTCCAAATTTTCCCTCTCATGGCACACATAAACCAATTACCAAAATTCTGTGGCACACCAAAAAATATACTTTTTGTTGAGCTGGCAAAAAAATTAGGAATAATTTTGATTGATTTACAAAAAATAAGAATAAAATGGTAATTACCTAACCTTTTTGCTCCAAAGTGACTTATTTTAAAAGCAGGTGCCTATGCTTGTATAGAAGGATTTTTGGTGCCAACATTAACTAATCAGATGCCACCTCAATATGCAACATGACCAGTAAGATGCAACTCTATCCTATGACCTATGTATTTATGATTCAAGACAGGACATTCACACCAGATGGCTATTGTTGGTTGAGTGTTGTCATTTTTTATTTGACAATCTAAGGGAAAAGAGGCCGGTGCCCCTGACTAAATAGTCGGGCATTGCCTGTTTTAAAAATTCTTGCAGCACACCGGTTGAAAACTGCTGCTTTAGAACAAAGATAAGGATTGATTTAAAAGAAGTAAATTTGATTAACCACTGCTGTGGACATGTTGGGCCTCAGCATGGTCTCTTTTGCCAAAGCAAAATAAAATTAGATGTTACATGTAAAAATGCTTGATAAATTGTAGAGAAAAATAAGCCTATTCTCATGCATTCTGAAAATGGTGCCTCTCACACAACAAGGTGCCTAGTGGCATGACTAAGCAGAGAAAAGTGACAGAATATAAAATGTGACTGCATTGTTCTCTCTCATCCAGAGCTTAGGAAGCAAGAAAGGATTCCCTGGACACACCAATCGTATTCAGGAGGCTGAAAGGAGCCCCCAGTTCAAAGGAGCTCTGAACCCAGGCAGTCCATCAAAGCAGGTCATCATTTTGAAGATGACTCAGCAGAACGATATAACTCGGCTAAGACTACATCAGCAGCTTTTTCAGGAAGACTCACACACTTGGATTTAGAATCTTCTAGAAGGCGTGGGGGCCTGGCCTGGCCACGTACTATGTTCCATTCCACTGAAAACCTACTATATGCCTGATCTCAATGAAGATCCTTAAAGTCTCCAAGATCACTTCCCCGTTTTGTGGAAATGAGGACAATTATATTTACCTCAGACGGTCTGTGAGGATTAAAAGAAATCATGTGTGATAAGAAACATCTACATGATACAGCACGTTCTCCCTCTGCGTGAGACCTACGCACCAGATTATAAGGTTGGTCAGTGCTCAAGAAAGATTGGGATGCCAAGTAGGACCTAAAATTCAATTTGTTATCAAACACCAAAGCAGCCAGCGGTGATGGGAGTTTGACAAATGGGTGCTGAATAGATGGAGTGATAAAAGTCTAAATGTTGGTACCTATAGTATTCAGTTTATCTGCGTCTTTCTGCCCTACCCTCCAACACACACACAGACTGATTGATTCATTCAGTCTCATTTTTCCCAGAAGAGGTAGCTTCCCTTTAATAGCAATGTTCATTCCGCCTCTGGGGTCTTGATTACCATCTTTTACCATCTTTCAGCTTCACAGAGAGGTCACTGCATCCTCAAACTTGTCAATAAAAACCTGACCAGCGCTGCATCCGCTGTCATCTCTCACCCACTCTGCCAGTGATCGGAGCTGCCCTGGGATTAGCAGGCCTCGCCTAGGTGTTGTAAATCACCTACTTGTGTGCTTTATCAGTGAAGGGAAGTTGGCATGAAGTGAGGAGCAGCACAAAGCAGCACACAGGGTAGACAAAGATCCCCACAGCAAGCTTGCTTTTGCCGATTATATCTGTGAGGCCTGCAGTGCGGGACAGGGCTCTCCCACTGGGAATCAGAGCTCCAGCATTTATTTATAACGACCTTCAGACATAGTTTAAAATCAACAGGAAAAGTGAGCTTCTGACTTCTGCCCACACCTCTTTTTCAAAAACATTTATGACATTACCCAGCTTCCCTCAACATAATTCTCTGACTTGGCTCTAAATGCCACTTAAAAGCTGAGTTCACTGTCACAGAATTATAATTTATAATCTTTGACTATATTAAAGGAATGTGCCATAGGCTCTCAAAGAAATTCTTATAAAGGAGTACTCGAAAAGTTTAAAAATGAGAATATTTGCATCGACCTTCAGTTAATTACTTTGAAGTGCAACCTTTATGTGGAAGGAATATTTGATCTGCTTGGGTAAAAGAATCAGTTACATACTCTTTTCTACATAGAAGAGTCATAGGAATATTCCTCCAAAGGCACAACCTCAATGATTCTGGTTTTGAGCATGACATAGGCACTAAGTCTTTTCTGGGACTGTTTCAGGTCAATCCAGGCGTTGAAAAGACACTTCAAAATGGCTTCTTTCTTCCGAGAGAGTAAGAACGTCTAGTGTTGGATAGTGTTGATTATGAATGCAACTTCCAGAGACTAAGAATGTTCAACGTTGGTTGGTGTCTATTATGAGTGCAAAGGGATTGAAAGAAAGGAAAGAGGGGCAAGAAAGCTTCAAGAAGGAGACTGAGCTGGACCTGGAGTGATGGCTTGAGTTGTTATCAGCAAAGGGATGGAGGAAGACAGCTCCAAAAATCATGGTGGTGGGGCTTGTGAATAGGCCTGCCAGGCTGGTGTGGTGTTTGCATATTGGTCAGAGTGAGAAATGAAGATAGAGTTGGGTCAAATTGTAGAATGCCTTTAAAGGTGAGAGAGGAGTCCTTGGCTGGTTTGGCTCAGTGGATAGAGCATCAGCCTGTGGACTGAAGGGTCCCAGGTTCAATTCTGGTCAAGGGCACATGCCGGGGTTGCAGGCTCGATCCCCAGTAGGGGGTGTGCAGGAGGCAGCCAATCAATGATTCTCATTATTAATGTTTCTATCTATCTCTCCCTCTTTGAAATCAATAAAAATATAATTTAAAAAAAATAATAAAGGTAGAAGAGGAGCTGAGTATTTTATGCCTTAAGGAAGAAGAAGTCATTGAAAATTTTGAGCAGAAGATATATCACAATGAGAAAATTAAACTAAAAATAATATTAGGGGTTTAGAGCAGGAAGTAGAGGAAATTATTTTAATGGAGCAATGGGAAGCCTAGATTAGACATATTTCCTCAGAATTTTGATAACATTTATGTCTATTATTGATTTGCCACTATGTACAGCCTGTATGATAGTCATTTTTTTGGCATTTCAAGAGATGACATAAACTTCTCCATTAGATTGCATATTGGGACCATATTATATATTTATACTTTTTAAAGCACTGATATGTCTCTAAAATTGCTTACCCACAGTTGGAAAAGGATAAAAGTAAACAAAATTATTTATGTGGACTAAATTAGAAGAATTTTTAAAAATCTTGATAAGAGATGGAAAAGCTAGAGGAGAAGGTCAAAGGTATCGCCCAATTTTCTAACCAAGTAAGTTAACAAAATAATGACATGCTTAGAAAATAGTTTTCTGTCAGAAATGTTGATGAGTTAAATTTTAGCTTTGCTGATATCCAAGTGCAAATATCATGTCAGCTTTGGAAACAAAGAATATAGTTGAGAAATCATCCATACTTGTACATATCACTTACCATTGTCTCTTCTTATGACATTATTAATTACTGATTCTGTTCAAACTAATTTTTTATCTTTGTAAATAAGTGAATGCAGGATCCATGTCTACTTTATCTTTGTAAATAAAGTACTATTTTATTTTCCACAACATACTTTATCTTTGTGCATTGCACAAGGTAGGTTATCAATAAACATTTGTTATATCAATGAGCAGATTGACAAATGTTTATCAGGGTTTCTCAATCTCAGAAATATTAACATGTTGTGTTGGATAGTTCTTTGTTGTGCGGCTGTCCTAGGCACTATAGGGTGTTTAGCATCAACTCTGGTCTCTACAGACTGGATATCAGTAATATCCTCACTCCCCAAGTTGTGACAACTAAAAATGTATCCAGACATTGCCAAATATTGTCCCCTGGGATGATATTGGCCCTGGTTAGAGAGTCACTGGTTAAATAAATGCTGTATTAGAGATTTCAATTCAGGAATCATTTGATTAAAGTTTATGCCTAAGTCTCAATAAGAAATGGAACCTAGAGAAGAAATAGTTGGTGGCTTAGAATAAAGCTCTGGGTAATGAGTATGAAATTAGGGTGGTTTGGAGGGAGCTAGCAAGGGAGGTTCCAAATGAATTGCTAATTCCATGATACCTCTTGTACACAGTGTCAGCTAGCACTCTCCAAAGTAATTTTAAATTTCCTCATAGTCCCATTAAGAGTTAAAATAAACGAATTATATTAAATTTAATAGCATATATTATATACTAGTGTATATATAAAAAGCCAGCGACCAGAATGCCGGAACAAGAATGACCAGAAGGACCAGTTGCTATGACACCTACTGAGTCCAGCCAACCAGCCTGATTGGGGGCAGGGCCGGCTGGCCAACCACCTGCGGCCCCTCCTCTCTGTCCGCCCTGCCCCAAATCAGCTCCCATCAGGGCAGGTTGGCCAGACCCCACCTGTGCATGAATTCATGTACCTGGCCTCTAGTTTAATTATATACATCCAATTTATTATCATGTCCACATATAGTTGATATATAAAAATTATTAATGAGCTATTTTGCAATTTTTGTTTGAAGTCTTTGAGATCTGATGTGTATTTTACACTTAAAGCATGTCTCAATTTGGTTATCCATTGCAAGTGCTCTATAACCACATGTGACTGGGGCTACTGTGTTGGAGGAAACAGGACAATTCAGCTAATTTAAATAAACATTTTCTTGCTGAAACCGGTTTGGCTCAGTGGATAGAGCGTTGGCCTGCGGACTGAAAGGTCCCAGGTTCAATTCCGGTCAAGGGCATGTACCTGGGTTGCAGGCATATCCCCAGTGGGAGATGTGCAGGAGGCAGCTGATTGATGTTTCTCTCTCATCGATGTTTCTAACTCTCTATCTCTCTCCCTTCCTCTCTGTAAAAAATCAATAAAATATATTTAAAAATAAATAAATAAATAAATAAATAAATATTTTCTTGTTCCTGTAAATTACATTATTATTTTTTTCATAAAGGGAGCTACAAGGGCTAGTGACTATCTGAAAAACTTTACAAATTTACATTATACTTTATAAATAACAGATGTCACTTTTTTTGGCATAGAGTTCTGTGAATTCTGATAAATGCATAGAATTATGCAACCATCACAGTCAGGATACTGAACAATTCTCTCACCCCTAACATTTCCTTGTGCTGCTCTTTTGTAGTCAAATTCTCCCCCATCCATTCTTCCAATTGCTCTTTCTTTCTCTCTTTCTCTCTTTCTTTCTTCTTTCTTTCTTTCTTTCTTTCTTTCTTTCTTTCTTTCTTTCTTCTTCTTCTTTCTTCCTTCCTTTCTTTCTCCCTTCCTCCCTTCCTCCCTCCCTCCCTCCCTTCCTTCCTTCCTTCCTTCCTTCCTTCCTTCCTTCCTTCCTTCCTTCCTTCCTTCCTTTTTTTTTTAAGCAGGATTCTCTTCTTTTACCAAAAAAATAAATATAAGTAAAGAAGAAACTCAGTAGGGAAACCAAAACCCAGTAGGGAAGACACACTTCTTGACATTGGGAGTGTGTCCTCATCCAAAGCTCATTCGAGGTGAGCTCTGCTTTACTTGCAGTCACACAAGCCCACTCAGAGAGGGGCCGTGTATTTGCCCTTCCCCCACATTCATCTGTCATTCCTCTGCAGGTTACAGGAATAGGAAGGCCTCTCCCAGAATACTCTGTGTGACAGATGGCAGGCTTATGCCAGGAGAGACCCAGGGAGGAGTGCAGGCAAACACTCCACAGGTGGGACCCTTCCCCTGGCTATGAAACAGGGAACTAAACAAGGGACTCAATGCATGCTAGATATTCTTGACATTCCAGTTTCTGGATTCTCAACTGACCTATCTTCTCAGGGCTTCTTTGCTTTACTAAGGAGAGAAACATGCAAACATAGTCCTTTAGTGCATGTGGAGCTCCTGTAGTGGACAGGCCCAGACTGCTGCTCTTGTCAAAGTGTATATGAATGGGGTTGTGCCAAAAACCACGAGGGTGGGTGTCCTGGGGCCAACTGACAGCAGTGGCTCTGGCTTTGCCATGCTTCTCAGCATTTCCATTCTGTTCAAAGCCCAGGAAGCAGATGGGAAGAGGCATGTGGGAGCACCTCCCTCACATATATGTCACTATTGGCACTCAGGTCGGGAAGGGGAAGGCTGCCTGTTTGCTTGACGTCGTTCCAGGAACACATGCCTACTGTGCTGTCCCTAGAACCATGCTCCAGAAATAGACTTCCGCAAGTCACTTACACACCCACGGACACATAATACACACAGGCAACCACCTTACCCTTCGTTCATATTGTTGAACATTTTGTCTTTGCAATTTGAAGTTGTAACAGCGCAATTCTGATCTTTAGGGTGTCTGTCTATTCTTGGATGTCTTAATATTCTCCACACTTTATATACTTCTCCTAATACTTCTTTTTATCTGACATTCTTCCTCACATAAATATAAAGTTTTGAAAATAAATCAAGAGATTTCAATAACATAAAGGAAGCCACTGACCTAAACGCATTGATTGGACAAGTACTTTGAGTGATTATGTTGTAAAATTAAAGTAAAAAAGAAATTCTATCAGAACCAGAAAGTCCTTGTAAGCTCATATTTTGACCTCATATCTCAAACTTCCCACAGTCTCTCAGCAACATGCTTACCCTAGAAAACCTGGGGGCCATCCAAAAGGCTGCATGTCTGCAATGGATGGCTATCAAGCAGTTTATCCAAGTCACTTCCGGTTTTATCACATAGTCAACAAGATCAAGTGTCATTATCAGTGTGCACTGTAAGAGGGGCAAGGTCCTGTGGACATTGGGACTTTCTAGGCAAAGAAAAAAAAGAGGGGGTGGTGGCAGAGGTAATACTATGTGCTCACAAATTCCCATTTCATTTCCTCCTGCATGTGAAGAGGCAACCTTTTTCCGGTCTTCCCTGCCAGCTGAATTCTGGCTGATGAGATGTGGACTTGCAGTGTTACATGCCCCTTCCAGGCCTATCCCCTAAAACTACCCACTGAAACCACCATACATATGCTCCTTACTGGCAACCAAATACAAGACACCCTGTGAGATTGTAAAGACACTCAATGGAAGCAGCCTGGGTCACTACTTGAGTGAAGCTTCACTCTCCAATCCTCAACCACATTGGACTGTGAGGTGAGTAAGAAATAAAACTCTGTGAGTCACTGGCTTCTGGAGTTGTTTGTCACAGCATTTTTCATTTCCTAATCAGCACAGGTACCAACACCTGACTCCCCACTTTCCTGGCCTCTGGTCTCAAGTTAGGTTAATCATACCAGGTGCTCCTTCAGTTGGATGCAGCTGTGAAGAATATGATGCTTATGACTCTTTAGGGATCAGGTCTTGTCTATGACACTATCCAATTTCACTACTGTTCAATTTACTACTGTCTACCACCCAATGTTCAATAGCCTGATTGGGTCTTCAGGGGAAATCATTAACAACAAGCTGGGTTTCCTAACATCACCGAGGCAAACAGCAGGTACACGCTTGTTGGAGCCTAATTGGCTGTGGGCTGGTAAGTGTTAACACTTTCTTATATGTATATATGTAAGTCTATTATTAATTTTATTGATATCAAGAATATGCAGCATGCAATTTAAAAATAATAAGATGTACAATAGTCAATTGATTCTCACAGAACAATTTCATGTATTTGTGCCAAACTCTCATATTCACAGGCAACCTATTATTACAATTCAATCACGATTTGACAAAGTTGCATCTCAATAAGCTAATTCTTTTCATAATACATGCATTGTCATTAAATCAGATAGGTGGTCTACTGTTAAGCTATTTCTTAGCCTCAAACAAATATTTATCAAAATGAAAGTTCTGTCGAATTCCAAGATGGCGGCCGACAGGACAGCAGGCTGCAAGATAGTGTGTGAGTGGGAGAGTGAAAGGAGAGTGTGTAGACATGTGGGGAGTGTCTGTATTTGTGAGTGAGGGACAGCTATATTCCACAGGGCTGTTGGGGACTGGTGAACCAGCCTCCCTTGGCCAGGCAGCCTCTACTTCTGCTGAAATCTCCCCCGAAGTGGCCGGCTCTGCTGCAGACTGCACCATCTTGAAGAGGAGAGCGGCTGTGATCAGAAGCCCAGCCTCACCTTCAACCAAGGAGACCTCGGATACCTCCCAGGACCCTACAACCACATCACCCAGGGACCAGCTGCCTCAGCTGCAAACCCACAAACACCAAAACTCCAGCCTCTCTGGCCACAGGTGCCTAAAAAGTTTGTCCAGGGGGAGACAAAGTGGTGCCAAATACATGGATGGTCCCTGTGCCTTCTCACAGAGCAGATAGAAGGAACAGCAGAATCAAACAATATCAACCCAGAACTGGCAAATTAAACACAGCTGGTGAGGCAATCAATGGACAGAAAAGTCAGAGATCACATAGAGAGAGCTCTGCCTCCTCAGAATCAGCTCGATGTTCATTGTTTGGGTGTTTGTTGTTTGCATATTTTGGGTTAGCTGTTGGTTTTTTGGAGTTTTCTCCCCATATACATATATTTTCCCCCTTCTTTTTTCTTCTCTTTCTTTTCTCACATTTTCTCCTTTTCTCAATATCATTTTTGCACTCTTTACTCTCCCCTAATTCTCTTTTCTCTGGTGGTCACCTTTATTTAGGGTTATTGGTATTGTGAATACATTTGTGTTTGGTGCCCTGTGTGTTGTGTCTTGTCATGTTGTATTTTGTGCCTGTAAGTCAATGCAAGAGAGTGAGAGCTACATAACCAGACACCCTGAGAGGAGTGAAAATGGAGAGACAAAGAAACAGCCCCATACAAAAGAAAAGGAGGAATCACTGGAAAAGGAAGTAAATGAAATGGAAGCAAGCAAATTGTCAGAGAAAGAATTTAGCATAATGGTCATAAGGACGCTGAAAAGAATGGAAGACAAATTCAACAATATGTGTAAGAAACAAGAAGAAATGAAAAATGACATCACTGCAATAAAGAACACAATAGAAGGCATCAACACTAGACTAGAAGAAGTGGAGGACCGCATCAGTGAGCTAGAGGAAAAGGTAGGAAAAAATACCCAAGCAGAGTAGCAACTGGAAAAAAAAATTAAAAAACAGGAGGAGAGCCTAAGAAAACTATGGGATAACATGAAATGAAACAACATCTGCATAATAGGGGTCCCAGAAGGAGAGGAAACTGAGCAAGGACTATAAAACCTGTTTGAAGAAATAATGACAGAAAACTTCCATTATATTAGGAAGAAGGAAAAACTCACACAAGTCCAGAAGCTCACAGAGTCCCAAACAAGAGGAACCCAAAAGGGCCAACACCAAGACACATTATAATTAAATTGGCAAACACCAATGACAAAGTAAGAATATTAAAGACTGACAGAGAGAGACAGAAAGTTACCTACAAGGGATCTCCCATCAGATTATCAATTGATTTCTCAACGGAAACACATCAGGCCAGAGGGGAATGGAATGAAATATACAAAATCATGCAAAGCAAGAGTCTGAAGCTAAGAATACTGTACCCAGCAAGGTTATCAATCAAAGTTGAGGGTGAAATCAGGAGGTTCACAGACAAAAAAAAGGACTAAAGGAATTTATTACCACCAAACCAGCAATGCAGGAAATGCTAAAAGGACTGCTGTAAAAAGAAGATATAGGAAGAGAAGAAGGAAAACAGGCATAAAGAATAAAAATGGTGACAAACAAGTATCTATCAATAATAACTATAAATGTAAATGGATTAAATGCCCCAATCAAGAGACATAGGGTAGCTGAGTGGATAAGAAAACATGACCCCTATATCTGCTGTCTACAGGAGACCCCTCAGAACAAAGGACCCACACAGACTGATGGTAAAGGGATGGGAAAAGGTTTTTCAGGTGAATGGAAATGAAAAAAAAGCTGGGGTAGGAATACTTATATCAGACAAATTAGACCTCAAAGTGAAGGCCATAATAAGAGATAAGAAAGGCCACTTCATAATACTAAAAGGAGCAATTTAACAAGAAGATATAACTCTGGTAAACATATAGGCACCCAATACAAAAGCACCCAAATACATAAAACAAAACAAAACACACTTCTGGAGGAGATCAAGGGAGAGATTGACAGCTATACAATCATAGTAGGAGACATTAATACCCCACTAACACCACTGGATAAATCCTCTAGACAAAAAATCAGCAAAGAAACATCAATCCTAAATGACTCACTAGATCAGATGGAAATAATTGACCTCTTCAGAACATTTCACCCCAAAGCCACAGAATATACATTTTTCTCAAGTGCACATAGGTCATTTTCAAAGATAGACCACATACTTGGACACAGGCAAAGTCTCTTCAAATTCAAGAAGATAGATATCATATCAAGCATCTTCTCAGATCACAATGGCATAAAACTAGAAATCAACTACAATAAAAACAATGAAAAATATCAAACACCTGGAAGCTAAATAGCATGCTGTTAAACAATGATTGGGTTACCAAAAAGATCAAAGAAAAAATAAAAAGCATCATGGCAACAAATGACAATGAAAACACATCAATCCAAAATCTATGGGACACAGTGAAAGCAGTCTTGAGAGGGAAGTTCATAGCTCTACAGGCCTGCCTCAAAAAACAAGAAACAATGGCAATAAATTATCTAACCCTACAACTCAAAGAGTTAGAAAGAGAGCAACAAAAAAAGCCCAGCGTAAGCAGAAGGAAGGAAATAATAAAGATCAGAGCAGAAGTAAACAACATAGAGACCAAAAAAATAATACAAAAGATCTACAAAACCAAGAGCTGGTTCTTTGAAGCAAGATTGATGAACCTATAGGCAGGCTCACCAAGAAACAAAGAGAGGGGACCCAAATAAACAAAATCAGAAATGAAAGAGGTGAAGTAACAACCGATCCCACAGAAATACAAATGATTATGTAAAAATACTATGAACAACTCTATTTTAACAAAATGGACAACCTAGATGAAGTGGACATAGTCTTAGAAAAATACAAACTCCCAAAACTCAATCAGAAAGAATAATAAAAACCTGAATAGGCCAATAACTACTGAAAAAATTGAAGCAGTGATAAAAAAGAAATCTTCCAGCAAACAAAAGCCCTGGTCTGGACAGCTTTACAGGGAAGTTCTACCAAGCATTCAAAGAAGAACTAAAACATATCCACCTCAGACTATTCCAAAAAAATTCAAGAGGAAGCAATACTTCCAAGTTCTTTCTATAAAGCCAGCATTACCTTAATTCCAAAACCAGATAAAGACACCACACAAAAAAAGAGAACTACAGGCCAATATCCTTGATGAACATAAATGCTAAAATCCTAGCAAATCGGATTCAGGATTACATTAGAACGATCATGCACCATGAACAAGTGGGATTTATTCCAGGGATGCAAAGATGGTACAATATTCACAAATCAATAAATGTGATACATCACATAAACAGATTGAGAGAAAAAAATCACATAGTCATATCAATCAATGCAGAAAAAGCATTTGACAAAATCCAACATCCTTTCTTGATAAAACTTCTCAGCAAAGTGGGAATAGAGGGATCATAATAAAAGCCTTATATGACAAACCTACAGCCAACATCATACTCAATGGGCAAAAACTAAACTCATTTCCCCTGAGAATGGGAACAAGACAGGGATGGCCACTTTCACCACTCCTGTTTGATATAGTACTGGAAGTGCTAACCATAGTGATCAGACAAGAAGAAGAAATAAAAGGCATCCAAATTGGAAAAGAAGAAGTAAAACTGTCCTTATCTGTAGATGACATGATACTATACTGCCGGGAGCCGGTCCATCCTTGCTGTTTCAAAGGACCTGGCATATATGGCATACTGTTCTTAATATGTTTGCTCACCTTCTTGGCACTATGTGTTTTAACCAAGGTCTCCTCTCTGAGAAAGGTTGTTTCCCCAGGTAGGGATTTTCCCCTGAAGTAAGGGAGGGAATAAAACCCCTCAACTAAGGAGGGTAATTAATCACTTTAACTACGAACAATCATGCTTAAGCTACATAATCTTTACTCCCTGGAATGGAGATAAGAAACGCCCTAACCTTTGTAATAGAGATTGATAGGATTGAATCAACTGGTATAAATACAGATGTAACAAGACAGCAAGACACAGAACTTAGAAGACAGAACTTAGAAGACAGAACCTACACAGAACCTAGAGACAGAAGAACTTCGCTGGAGAGAACATGGCAAAAGATCCTGGACTGAACCTGACTACAGAAATTGGCAAGAGAACCTGACTAGAACCTGGTGACTGAACCTGGCTGAGAACCTGGACAGAACCTGGCTGGAGAACCTAGCAAGGGAACATGGCTACAGAACCTGGCTGGAGAACCTGGAGAACCTAGCAAGAGAATATGGACACAGAACCTGGCTGGAGATCCGAACCAGCAATTCAGTGGAGATCCTGAACAGAACTTGGCTAGAGACCCTGACAAGAGAACCCGGCTATGATGATCACCTGAACGCTGCCTCTGTGTCATTCCTTCTTCGCCAACTCCATCCACACCTTTGGGGAACCCCTGGACCTGCTGGGGTTGGACCCCAGCACTATACATAGAAAACCCCAAAGACTCCATCAAAAAACTACTAGAGCTAATAAATGAATTCGGCAATGTACCAGGATACAAAATTAGCACTCAGAAATCTATGGCCTTTTTATACACCAATAATTAACTCACAAAAAGAGATATGAAAATAACAATTCCATTTACCATTGCACCAAAAAAATTAAGATACCTACGAATAAACTTAACTAAGGCGGTAAAAGACCTGTACTTGGTAAACTACAGAACATTGAAAAAAGAGATAGAGGAAGACATAAACGGATGGAAGAACATACCATGTTCATGGATTGGTAGAACCAACATCATTAAAATGACCATACTACCCAAACCAATCTACAGATTCAATGCAATATCCATTAAAATACCAATGGCATACTTCAAAGATCTAGAACAAATTCTCCAAAAATTCATCTGGAATAAAAAAAGACCCTGAATAGCCACAGCAATCCTGAGAAAGAAGAACAAAGTTGGAGGGATCACAATACCAGATATCAAGCTATATTAGCAAGCCATGGTTCTCAAAACTGCCTGATACTGGCACAAGAACAGACTTATAAACCAATGGAACAGAACAGAGAACCCAGAAATGGACCCAAACCATTATGCTCAATTAATATTTGACAAAGGAGGCAAGAGCATACGATGGAGTCAAGATAGACTCTTCAGTAAATGGTCTTGGGAAATTTGGACAGATACTTGCAAAAAAAGTGAAACTAGATCACCGACTTACACCATACACAAAAACAAACTCAAAATGGCTAAAGGACTTAAATGTAAGATGGGAAACCATAAAAATCCTACACAGCTCCTAGGACAATGGAGACTAAGGAGAAAATAAACAAATGAGACTACATCAAAATAAAAAGCTTCTGCACAGCAAAAGAAAGCATCAACAAAACAAGAAAGCCACTACATGGGAGAACATATTTGCCAATGATATTTCAGATAAGGGTTTATTCTCCAAAATTTACAGAGAACTCATACAACTTAATAAAAGGAAGATAAATGATCCAATCAAAAAATGGGCAAAGGACATAAATAGACACTTTTCTAAAGAGGACAATGAGAAGGCCGAGAGACATATGAAAACATGATCAAAGTCACTAATCATCTGAGAGATGCAAATCAAAACAACAATGAGATACCATCTCACACCTGTCAGAATGGCTATCATCAACAAATCAATGACAAGTGCTGGTGAGGATCTGGAGAAAAAGGAACCCTCCTGCACTGCTGGTGGGAATGCAGACTGTGCAGCCACTGTGGAAGACAGTATGGAGTTTCCTCAAAAAGTTAAAAATGGAATTCCCATTTGACCCAGTAATCTCACTTCTAGAACTGTATCCCAAGAAACCAGAAACACCAATCAGAAAGGATATATGTACCCCTATGTTCATAGCAGCACAATTTATAATAGCTAAAATTTGGAAACACCCTAAGTGTCCATAAGAAGATGAGTGGATTAAAAAATTGTGGTACATCTACACAATGGAATACTACTCCACTATAAAAAAGAAGGAACTTTTACCATTTGCAACAGCAAGGATGGAACTGGAGAGTATTATCTTAAGTGAAATAAGCCAATCAGAGAAAGATAAATATCACATGATGTCACTCATGTGGGATATAATGATCAACATAATTTGATGAACAAGAATAGATCCAGAAACAAATGGCAGGGGAGGGGGTGGTTAGAGAGCAACCAAAGGACTTATATGCATGCATATTAGCATTACCAATGGACACAGATACTGGGGCAGTGGGGGCTTGCCCAGGGTGGGAATGACTGGGTGGGGGGGGGGGGGGTGGTATCAGGCAGTGAAAAAGAAGACATATGTAAAACTTTAGACAATAAATAAATAAATAAATAAATAAATATCACTTCTGAAAGAGAGAGAGAGAAAGAAAGAAAGAAGGAAAGAAAAAAGAAAGAAAGAAAGAAAGAAAGAAAGAAAGAAAGAAAGAAAGAAAGAAAGAAAGAAGAAAGAAAAAAGAAAGAAAGAAAATTAGTCTGTCAACTTCAGCACTACATATATTGGAACTTCACTCATTTGTCACTTACTCAAGCAACATCTTTGCTGAATTGGTTAATAGTTTTTGAATCCTTGAAAAGTATTTTTAAAGTTTTCATGCTAGTCACAATGTAATGGTTACATATATGATTCTCTTTTATGTTTAAATTGTATTATTGCTATTTTCTTCATCAGTTTCTTAAGTCTAGATCAGGGATTGGCAAACATTTTTCTTGAAGGGCCAGATAGTAAATATTTTAGGATTTGTGAATCAGATGGCCTCTCACCACAACTCAATTCTGCTATTGTACAAAAGTAGCTATAAACAACCATAAATAAGTGGGCATGACAGTTTTCTAATAAGTTTTACAAAAATGGACTATACACTGAATTTGACCCACTGTTGTAGTTTGCCATACCCTGTATAGGTAATCAACAAAACAATGAATGAAGCCTCGACATGTAGAATTTGCTGATTTGTTTGTGTGAATGCTCCCACCCTGGCCAATTTCAGACTACTTATGTGATGTCACAGAGTTGGGAGGAGATGTGCAGTAGCAGAACATTTTGTGATACTTCTATCATAAAGACACAGTAGAAATAACTGCAGAGTGTAGATGATACTAAAGTGTAATAAATAATTAGAAAGTCGCATCTTTTTTAAATTTTATTTGTATTGATTTCAGAGAGGAAGGGAGAGGAAGAGAGAGATAGGAACATCAATGATGAGAGAGAATCACCGATTGGCTGCCTCCTGTATGCCCCCACTGGGACCAACACTGCAACCCAGGCACGTGCCCCCGACCAGGATTCAACCTGGACCCTTGAGCCTGTAGGCTGACACTCTATCCACTGAGCCAAATAGCCAGGGTACACCTTTGTTTTTAATGTAATTTAATTTTTAATAATGGCTGCATTTAACAAAATGGAGGTTGAGGCTCCACTCAAGCAGAGACGCAGGCTCACAAAATTCCAGAAAATGTATTAATCAGATCTCACAAGTCAGTATGGAATGTGTCTAACACACCACTTAATCCTGCAGTTTCCCTCCCCCTTGGCTGTTGTATCAGACAGAGTAGGGGCATATCTCTCATTGATTTATTTTCTCCTGAGGCATGGTTAGAGTTGTTGGAAGGTAAATATTATTGAATCTGTTATCTTGCTCAAAAGATAACTGTCAACACTTAAAACTCAAGGACCAAACAGTACTTACTCACATGTTGAAAGTTATTACAGATTCATTGTGCACTTTAAACCCAAAACATGTTCAATATTTTCTTTAAACATAGTCTGACTTTACATTATCGTTACTTAAGAGTAGACATAATAGAAGATGATATTATGTTAAAAAAATCCTATGGACAGCCTTTCACCCTTTTAAAACATCCACCTCAAGATGAAAAAGGAAAAACTCAAATGTAAATATACCACAGCAGAAGAAATCCTTAAATAGAATGTCTATGCATGAGGCAACATGATTTAGTTGAAAAGACACCAACTTTAAAAAAAAATGTGGGTGCAAATCTTTGCTTTGATACATGTTCATCATATGATGTAAGGCACATTTTCTAACCTTTTAAAGCCTCAGTCTACCATTTTGTAAAATAAGTCAAGAGGTTATTATGAGGCCTAAATGCAGGAAAAAATATGTAAAGTCCCACAATGTTTAGCTCTTATAAAGCATTCAGGAAATGGCAGTTATTATTGTTATTCTCTGATACTTTCCTATTACCCCATTAAGTTTTCTGATCATAAAGCTGATCACTAAAATAGTTATTTAAATGAAAATGGTTATTCATACTTTCAATGGTTCAATACTTGGGTTGGGGACTATGTATTTCAAATACACAAGGTGAAGCAAAAGTAGGTTTACAATTGTTTGTATGAAAAAATAATTCAATAATCCTATATAATAAAAGGTTAATGTGCAAATCGACCAAATGAAGGAACGACCAGTGGCTGTGATGCACACTGACCACCAGGGGGCAGACGCTCCATGCAGGAGCTGCCACGTGGTGATCAGTGCACTCCCACAGGGGGAATGCCACTCAGCCACAAACCGGGCTGACAGCTGGCAAGTGCAGCAGCAGTGGCAGGAGCCTAAGCTGTCAGTCAGACATCCCCCAAGGGCACCCAGACTGCTAAAGGGCACAGGCCGAGCTGAGGAACTCTCCTCCCCCGCCGCTCCTGCCCCCGAGTGCATAAATGTTGTGCACTGGGCCTCTAGTTAATAAATAATAATACAAGAATAAACTGTGTTTTGCACACTCACAAGTATAAACCTACCTTTGCTCCACCCAGAGATCTTGAGGATGGAGCAAGGGATAATTATGTTGCAGGGGCTCCTAGTGAGAGCAGTACAGTGGCAAACACAGACATAATGTATATCCTCTTCATTATGCATTGGGTACCAGCACTTGTACTGAATAATCAAAATTTTTCAGATCTATAAGATTGAATTGGCAGTTGCCAATTTCCCACTCGGTAAACTGGGCTTCTTAAGCTTTTAAACTAGATATAAGAAGCCAGAAATGACATGTCCCCACTTGAAAATAATCTAGTGGCCTACTGTCTCAATCATTGGTCCAAGTTACTTGGTAAAGCTATCTAAGACAGCTTGCCACAGCTGAACCAATGCACTCAGTTTCAAGTTTGCATCAATTTTTCTGTTCTGTTTCACAGATGGGTAATATCAAATTTGCTCATGGTATTGATATTAGAGCGTCTATTGCCTCTTACACTTCTATAGGAGCATCCTAGACAACCTACACAAACGTTCTGATAATTTTAAGGGAGATTTTGCTTTTTAACTTCAATAGGAAGTAAACACAATGCCATCACATGCAGGTGCGTGTTCTAACCCAGTACTTAAGGAACATGTAGGCATTGCTGGTACTGCCAGGTGTTGCTGTTTTTCCCAATGATCTCTCTTCACAATGATCTCTTTATTTCCTACACCTTTAATGAGGATGGTACAGCCATATTAAGAATGTAATTCACTATTGCACTTTTAATCTTCCCAAATTCCCATTGAAATGTCCAAAAATATAGAGGCAATCCTTGACTTTCAATACAATCATCTGCTTTTATTGTTTTATAATTTATACTCCCGTGCAGTGAGCAAAACTCATTTTTTTGACCACTTAAAGAGTTGCTGAATTGTGTTTTTTTTAAAAACTTCAGAAAATAATTATTTAGTTTATAAAGTATTTAAAGAAAGCTCTCAAGTACACATAAAATGGGACCTGGTATATAACAATTCTAAATGTACTATTTTTAAGAAAATATGCCTATTTTACAAAGTTCAATGTCATCACTTGATACATTTGGTGAAAGTATTTTCTTCATCACAGCATATAGAGTTGAAAAATAACTATGTGCTCATTTGCTTTGATTTCTTCTCACAGGCTAAATAAAAGTCACCAGGCCCAATGTTGGACAAAGGACTTCTGAAGGAAGGGAATACGTGACTTTCTTTATGTCCCATTTTTTTAGTTCCTTTCTTTGTTCCAAGCAATATGTACTTAAACATGGGCTACATTTTGGCAATCAGATACCTAATAACAAGGTCTCTTTCTTGAACTAGTAATTGTATTTTGTTTCCTGTATATTTTAATTCCACGCACATAGCAAGGCCCTTAATATTTTCTTGCTTAGGAAATGTTTGAAGAGCTGAAAACCAAAGCCCTCTACTCTTCCTGCTTTTTGTAAATGACTAAACACAGGGAGGAGATAGCACTGAGCTTCCCAGAGAGGACCAGAGGGAGGGACAACATTTTAGAGAAAATATGGGTGAGGTGAACAGGGGAAATTCCTCATCTAAGGATATTTTTTCCATTGATTTTTAGAGAGAGTGGAAGGGAAGGAGGAAGGGAGGCAGGGAGGGAGAAAGAAATGTCTGCGTGAGACACAGAAATTGGTTGCCTCCCGCAGGTACCCTGACCTGGGCCAGGGATTGAACCTGCAACCCTGGTATGTGCCCTTGACCGAGAATCGAACTCAGGACCCTTTGGTGCACAGGCTGGTGCTCTAACTACTTAGCCACTCCAGTCAGGGCCAGGGGAAATATTCTTTAGCTGTGGACTTTGTGATACATTATCAGAAATATTCAGCGTGAGCAAAAACTGGTTTGGTAGTTTGGAGGGATAAACTGGTTTTTATAAACCCAGAGATCTTGAGGATGAAGCAAGGGATAATTATGTTGCAGGGGCTCCTAGTAAGAGCAGTACAGTGGCAAACACAGACAGGAAACTCAACAGTGGGGTTCTCTCCTGAACAACTCTCTTAACAGGTAGATGAATCTACCTATACAAAAAAGTAGATAGATAGATGATAAACCAATAAGTCCAGATAGATAGATAGATAGGCTTTCCCCCTTCTGCTTGAAAGATAAACATTTGAATATATTAGTACTAGAGGCCTGGTGCACGAATTCAGGCATGGCTGGGGCCCCTCAGCCTGGCTGGCAATTGGGGCCGATTGGGGCCTTCTTGCCCAGTTCAGATTGGGGCTGATCAGGGCCAGATGGGGGTGGGGGTGGGGACCATGGAAGGTTGGCCAGCCACGGGAGGTTGGCTGTGTGAGCTCAGTGACCACCAGGGAGAAGCTCCTGTATTGAGAATCTACCCCCTGGTGGTCAGTGCGCATCATAGTACCCAGGCAACTGGTTGTTTGGTCCACCAATCGTAACGGTCACTTAGGCTTTTATATATATAGATAAGTTCAATAAATGCATTTATAAGACAAGTTATTTGAGCTGCACAACCAGAATGGTACATAAGCACCCAAAAGGGTAAGAAAACAAAGAAAATATTACACAGGAAAAACTCCTATAGTTCAAAAGAAGGGCAGCATCTGAGTTATCAGAGGAAACATTCTGTGATGAAATAGATTATGAACCAAACAACACTCGGGAGAAAACATGTTTTTTAAATCTAATTTATATTCTCAATATGCTTTTCTAAGATTATATAAGTAAAAAAGGAAAAAATTAAGAGCAGGGAAGATTACTTTCAGAGGGAAATTGTTACACTAAAAATGACAAATATAGTAGAGGCTCTAAAAAAGCAGAATGAATAGCAAATCAAGAAATTAGATAAACAGCTTGAGAAATCCTCCCAGAGCAAAAAGCAAATAACCAAAACCCACAATTAATGACTATAAGAAAAATATAAAAAGCAAAGAAAAATAGATCCAAGTGATATTATATATATATATATATATATATATATATATATATATATATATATAAAATAAAATGAGGCTTTTCATACATTTTCCCACAGAACAGCAACATAAAACAAATATGTTTATATGCATCTCTGTATATTACTGGGAAGTGAAAGAGTGGGTGGAAAATGAGGAAGGAGGAGTTTGGACCAGGGCTAGAATATCAGTTGATTCATAACAAGCAAAAATAAAAAAATGTTTTTAAAGTGTCTGTTTAATATTTAGAATTCCTGCAAATTTAAATTTATCTTAAAATATATACAAGTTTATTTAAAATCATGAGAAAAACGTTTCATAGTATTTTCTGCTACTTGTATTGGCTGTCAAAAAAAACTTAAAAAAAATGGATGCACTTTCAAAATATATTACTAAAAGTTCTAAATTAATTGTAAGTGAATGAGTACCCACAAAGGTAGGGAAATACGGAAGCCTCTTTTGCCTTGAAGACTTGTCAATCCCAATATATTAGCATCTTATTTTTCATGGGATGCTGAGTGGGAAAAGATTGAAAAGAAATCTCAGAGTCTGTACACGAAGGGGCATGCTATAAGAACCTCTCTATAGCCAACTCCCTTCCACCATTCCCTCCACAATAACCCCTGAAACTCCAAATGGCCATGTGCTCAAGGGTGAGAGCAAATCAAAATGACAAAGCTCATGGGGAATTTCATAATGCTTTCAAATCTTTGGCTTATACAGGTAATGTAAAGCATTGATTTGGCTTAAGGAGGTCATGGAATTATAATGACCCCAGGCACCTTGGAGAAGTAAAAGTACATTCTTTCTGGAGGGAAGCACATATACTATACGCCTCAAGTAATTCCTATGAATAAATTTTCACATACAATGTAACATACAGCCAAAGACAACTGGACACACAAGAAAATTAGTTTTCATGAGCAAAACCAGAAGAATCAAACACAACAAAATACCTTAAATAAATTCATATATATTGAAACTATTAGACAAAGACTGCAAAACATCTAGGTTAATTATGACATACAATATAAACTTAAAGATACCTATAGAAACAGAAAACTATAAGAATGAAACACTGTATATTTCAAAAAGCAACCAGATAGAAGTTCTAGAAATTAAAAAAATAATTGGTGGTTTTCATAGCAAATTAGAAACATCACGGAAAGAATTACTAAAAAGGAAGATAAATTAGAATAAGTTATCCAGAGTATAGCACAAAGAAACAAAACTAGGGATAACACAGAAGAGCGAATAAGAGTTAAAGAACATAGAGTGAGAAAATTTAATATATGTGGAACCAGAATCCAAGAAGGAGAAAAAACTGAATGAGACAGAAACATCACCCAATAGAAGATTAGACAGTGAAGACAAAAAAAATAGGTAAACAAATCAATAGAAACATCCAAAATGAAGATACAGAGAAAAGAATTGAAGTTACATAAAATAACATTAGTGAGGTGGGACAGAGCAGAAATATGTAATATATATGCTATCATAGTCCCAGGAGAAGAGGAGGACAGAGAAACAAAACAAAATTATTGATGAGATGATAGTTGAGTATTTCCCAGACATGGCAAAAGGCAAGGATCCAAGATCCCACAAACCCAATAAATCTCAAGCAAGATATGTAAGAAATCCATTCTGAGAGGAGTTATAGAGAAACTTCAGAAAAGTAAAGAGAAAACCTTAAAAGCAGACAGAATAAAATAGATTATCCTAGCCCTGGCAGGTTTGGAATTTTTTAGTCTCTGTTTTATTTATTTCCTCTTTGTTCTTTATTATTTCCTCCCCTCTATTCACTTTGGGCTTTGTTCTTCTTTTAAGTGTAAGGCTAGATTGTTTATTTGAGATTTTTCTTGTTTCTTGAAGTAGGCTGTGTTGCTATGAATTCCCCTCTTTGAATTGCTTTGGCTGTGCCCCATAGATTTAGGGTAATTGTGTTTTTATTTTTATTTGTGACAAGGTATCTTTTGAGTTCCTCCCTGGTCTTGGTAGTGACCTGCTCCTTGTTTAGCAGCATATTATTTAGTCTCCACATGTTTTTCAGTTTTCTTGTAATTAATTGCTAATTTCTTTTTTTGTTTGTTTTTTTAAATTTTTTCTTTATTGATTAAGGTATTACATATGTGTCCTTATCCCCCCATTTCCCCTCCACGCCCTCCCCACTCATATCTTCACCCCCCTGGTGTCTGTGTCTAATTTCATACAATTGTGATCAGAAAAGATGCTTGATATGATATTATGTTCTTATATTTATTGAAATTTCTTTCATGGCCTAACATGTGGTCTATCTTGGAAAATGTTCCATGTACACTTGAAAAAAATGTATGTTTTACTGTTTTTAGGTGAAATGTTTTAAAAATATTGAGGTCATGTGATCTAATGTTTTATCTAAGGCCACTGTTTCCTTGTTGATTTTCTGTCTGAATGATATATCTATTGATGTGAAAGGGATGTTAAATTCCCCTACTATTATTGTATTACTATTGATATCTCCCTTTATGTCAATCAAGATTTGCTTTATAGGCCTAGCCGGTCTGGCTCAGTGGAGAGAGCGTCAGCCTGCAGACTCAAGGGTCCCAGGTTCGATTCCGGTCACGGGCATGTGCCTTGGTTGTGGGCACATCCCCAGTCGGAGGAGTGCAGGAGGCAGCTGATCGATGTTTCTCTCTCATAGATGTTTCTAACTCTCTGTCCCTCTCCTTTCCTCTCTGTAAAAAAATCGATAAAATATATATTTTTTTAAAAGAAAGATTTGCTTTATATATTTAGGTGCTCCTATATTAGGTGTGTAGATGTTTTATAAGAGTTATATACTTTTGTTGGATTAATCCCTTTATCATTATGCAATACCATTACTTGTCTTTTGTTACAGTCTTTATTTTAAAGTATATATATATTTTCTGATATAAGTATTGCTACCCCAGCTATTTTTCCATTTGCATGAAATATCTTTTCCATCCCTTTACTTTTAGTCTGTATGTGTCTTTTTATCTGAAATGGGCTCTTATAGGCAGCATACATAGAGGTCTTGTTTTTTAATCTGTCTAGTCACCTTATGTCTTTTGATTGGAGCATTTAATTTAAAGTAATTATTGATAGATATGTTGTCACTGTCATTGTATTAATTGTTTCCTAATTGTTTTTGTAGTTCTCTGTTTCTTCCTTCAAATTACACCCCTTGTTTTCCTAGGTCTCCAGTTTACTAATGGCAGGTTGTAGGAATTCTCAGCTTCTATAACTGCATGAGCCAATACCTAATAAATATCTTTACACATGCACATACACATATACACACATATCTCTATTTCTCTATATCTATTTCTAGCTCTATCTCTTCTATTGGCTCTGTTTCTCTATAGAACCCTAATGCACAAAGCATATCTTGTTTATTCATTTTGTTGTTATTAATACTTTCACGAGTGAGGATATTTTTCCCACTGATATTTAGAGAGAGTAGAAGGGAGAGAGGAAGGGAGGGAGGGAGAGAGAGAAAGAGAAAAACATCAAGTGAGAGACACATTTATTTATTGCCTCCTGCACACGGCCTAACTGGGGCTGGGGATTGAACCTGCAACCAGGTATATGCCCTTGACTGAGAATTGAACCCATGACCCTTCTGTGCAAGGCCAATGCTCTAACCACTGGGAAACACCAGCCAGAGCTGTCTATTCTCAGAATGCTGCCAGTCAAAGATGGATACAAATTCCCCAGATAAATTTCAAGCCTAACAATGGACAAAATGCGGTTTAGACTAAAGTAAGTCATGGACAGCCCATCTATCTTCCATCCTAGGGATAAATTCTTCTCATTGTCCAAGTTGGCTACTTTGGGACTGAGAATAGAAAGTTGGAGGCAGGGGATGGAGGGATAGATGCCAAGTCTATTTCAAAATATTTAGGGCTTTTCACTTTATAAATAACTGACATTAAAAGTACCATCAGGGCAATTTAGTCATGAGAATAAGCCAATTAGAATTAAATTGTGGAATGTTGGTAATATTTTTAATTAATCCAGTTGTTCTGCAACTATGCAGACCCCATGTGGTCTAGATTCCCAGGAGCCCCGATAGCCCTTGCCTAAATAAACCCCTGCTGCTTCTGCACTGTTGCAGGAGCCGCCCAAACCAGAAGCTCAGTTCCAAGTGTCGTCACCTCTGTTCATGCCTTTGATTTGGGGCCCATGTCTAAAGACTATTGTTTGCTCAGGCCATGGCATCTCTACCTATCTGGGCCTGACTCGCCTGATTGGCATATCACTTGTTTTAGGCCTCAGTATCAGTTTTTCTGGATAACAATTGTAACTCCCTTCTGATACTCCACCCTACCCCCAAACTCTAAGAAAGTGAATTTTGAATATATTTTCTGACTTGCATTTTAAATTAAATCATCCCACTGTTATCTCCCAATTCCATAAAAGTTGATAACAGGTAGAAAAAAATGTATTTATAAAAACTTTTCTTATTAAACATATTTCTCCACTAAACATTTTGAAAATACTAAGAAAACCCTAATATGATAAAATCATTAATATCTGAGTGATAGAACTGCAGATGGTTACTCTCCAGATTTTATGAAATGTGAGGTTACTTAAGTAACTTTAGTTGAATAAGTAAGAAAGCAACTTGATTCATATAAATCTTATCATTGTTAATAAATTTTTAAGATTATATTTATACTAGTGGCCTGATGCATGAAATTCGTGCACGGGACTCGGCCCTCGCAGCCCCGGCTACCTCAGCCCTTGCAGCCCCGGATTCATTCGGACAGTCGTTCTGCTGTTCAGCCTAATTAGCATATTAGCTCTTTATTATATAGGATACACATACAAACACAAAAATGTGTTATATGTGTGTGAGCATGTATGACTACATACTATATATAAACTTTTAGAGTTAAAGGACCTTACAAAATAGTCTTGCCTCCTTCACAAAATTTAAAAGTATCTGTTATGGTCTGTGGTCATTTAAAACCCATTTTTATATTTTAATGTTTATATTAATCAGCTGGCTTGACTGGAATTGCAGAGGAGCAGGGAGTCAGTCATTGGATATTAGAGCTGGAGGGAACTTAATGGACCCAATTCAAGTCCCTGTCAGGTAAATGATGAATTTATTATCATAATAAAAAGTGACCAAGGAAATCAAGCCCAATTTTGTTAATAGGTGTATCTTGGGAGTAATTATATCTGGGCTAGAAGCCCATGCCAAGATCACTCTCTTCTTCTGAGTATTGTTTCATGTTCAATCTCTTCACTGTTTCCACAATGCCAAAACCAAACAGCAAGTGAACTGATTTAGTCAAAATATCATTCAGTTAGTTGCTCAACTTGGTACCAATCCATTAAATTAATAGATTTCCCCCCTAAATTGAACAGGTGTTTTGGTATCTACCATTATAACCCTTCTATATGTGAAATTTTTTTTTTGTTTGTTTGTTTTGTTTTGTTGTTAATCTTCACCCGAGGATATTTTTCTATTGATTTTTTAGAGAGAGTAGAAGAGAAAGGGAGAGAGAGAGAAACATCAATGTGAGAGAGACACATCGATTGGTTGCCTCCCACACAGGCCAACCAGGGCCTGGGATTGAGCCTGCAACCAAGGTACATGCTCTTGACCGGAATCGAACCCAAAACCATTCAGTCTGCAGTCCGACACTCTATCCACTGAGCCAAACCAGCTAGGGCTACATGTGATATTTTGGACATTCACCTTCAGATGTCCTACACTCCAAAGTATTATCCAAGAATAGGCAAAAATCATGAAAAGGCAAACCACAAGAAGGAACAGGTAATTGCTTTCAATGACACATATTTAAACCACCTCTACGTATTAATAAGAAATGTAGAGATAACTCAAATAAAATATGAACAAAAGATTTGAATAGACACATCACCAAAAAAGAATATTCAAAATGCAAATAAGTACATGAAAAGTTACTTAACATCATTAATCGCCAGAAAAAAATTGCAAGTTAAAACTAAAACAAGAGGTTATTATACACCCACCACATGGGCTATAACAACTGAGTAAGCAGACATCATCCAGTGTTGGTGAGAAAGTGGAGCAACAGTAATTCACGTACATTTGTGCACAGGGGTAGAAATCACACAGTGCTTTTTAGCAGGACCTCCTAAAGCTGAACACAGGCACACCCTATAACACAGCCATTCCATTCCTACGCATGCTTACACATATAGAAAAGGCATTTACAAAAGTCTCCATAACAACAGTATTCATAATAATCCCAACCTGGAAATAACTCAAATGTCCAGGAGTAGTAAAATGGATAAATAAAATCTGAGTTAGAGACAATGCAATTTAATGTCCAACAGGGCAACAGAACTAACTTTTGTGATGACCAGTTTTCTCAGACTGAGGTATGCTCCGGTCTGACACCGAGGCACACAGAGCTATCCTTTGTGGGTATCAATGAAATCAAGCATTTGCTTCATTATCTTGAAGGACTGAGTGTGTGGAAGGAAGTGGGTTGTAAAAACTGAGTAATGAATATTTAAATACTTGAAACTACCGTAGATAGTAAAAAATAAAGTTGAAATTTTGTTTTTTACTTTGGTGAGTTTTCGTGTGTGTGTTTTTTTAGTTGAAATTTTTTAGACATCATTTTATATTCCAAATTTCTACCATTCTTACAGGGCGGTCTGCCGGTATATCTGAATTAATGATATAACTTTTTTGATAAAAAGAAGGTACTTGATAAAGGGATAGGGAGGAATATGAGCTTTTGGCTTTGCTGAGAAATAAATGTGAATTAAGCAGGCTGTGAGGTTGCTATGGAGACAAGTCACTGATATAGTCACTAAACATCCCACAAAGTTCCCTGTTCTCTGCATCCACAATAATCTTCATGAAAGGTCTGATGATGTCATGCCACTTAATTTATTTTTTAATTTGTAAGATTGTAAGTTATACCTTGTATGTGATTTCAAGGCTTTCAGTATTCAACAGACAGTCATGGAACCTTTTCAATGTGGCAGCACGGTTCCAAATGCTGGGTGGCAAGAGCCAGTGAGTGTAAGAAGTGAACAGACACATTTGTGCATCATTTGATAGTAGAAGATAATTTTCTAATGAATTGAAAAATGGTTGGAAAGGAGGAAGGATATGAATCAGGGTTGATCTGGGGTTTTCCCCTAAGAAATTAAAAGGATGGTTGCAATCCGCCACGATGATAAATAATGTGAAAAGGTCAGACTTAGAGGGTAAAAAAATTAGAAACTCCAATTTGGGCTTATTAGGTTGAAAATGCTTATGAGACATCCATCGGGGCAATGTTGAGCAAACAGGTGCAGATATGATTCAGATTCAGAACGAGGTCCAGTCTGAAGACATATAGTCATGTCTGCAGGTTTTAAAGCCACAAGAATGGATGAGCTCACCAAGCAGGTGAATATGGACAGAAAGAAGGATGGGGGACAGAACCTTGGGAGCACTCCAAAGTTTTGAGAGCTGGAAGATGAGGAGAAACAGAGCAAAGGAAACAAACAAAAAGACACCAAGGAAGTAGCAGGAGAACGAAGAGAGCACAGGTCCTGGAACAGGGACAGCAGGGGATTAACACACAGCTGCAAGCAGGTTGACCGAGAATACAAGAAAGTTCTCATCCTCTTGTTTCTAATTTTCAGTAAAATAGAGGAAGGGTTATCCACTAGGAATGAAGGTGGGACAAAGATAGTGGAGGTTTGGAGAAAGACAAGGCACAAAATAGTAGCCTAGAGAGTGCTACTAAAGATAGCCGGTGGTCCTAAGGGCAAAAGATCAGCATTTTGAATAGAGAGTGACATGACAAGATGGTTTTGTGTTTCTCTCCAGCCACAGCCAGATGCTTAGAACAGTTAAGGAGAAGGCAGGGAGCTTGATGAACCCAAGGACTGGGCTTTCCCAAATGACTATGGGAAAGGGGAGAGAGAGAGAGAGAGAGAGAGAGAGAGAGAGAGAGAGAGAGAGAGAGAGAGAGAGAGAGAGAGAGAGGGAGGTAAGGTACATACAAAGCATGAATGATGGACTAGGGAAGCTAAGCTGGGAAATAAGGACAATGATGCAATGAGAAGGTGGAGGGGAGTGAAAAAGTCAGAGGGTCCTTGGGTTGCAAATCCTGAAGGGTGAAATACATTTTTGAGTT
Source organism: Myotis myotis (assembly GCF_014108235.1). NCBI lineage: Eukaryota > Metazoa > Chordata > Mammalia > Chiroptera > Vespertilionidae > Myotis > Myotis myotis. The sequence continues at coordinate 39,815,495 of NW_023416335.1, forward strand.
GAGGTGCATGAGGGAGTGAGCTGGCCAGTCAGTAAGAGGTGGTGATCTTAAAGTGGAGTGGTGAAGCTGAGGTCAGAAAAGGGCACAGCACCTAGTAATGCAAAGGTCTAGAGAATGCTAGGGAGTGGAGGGCTAAGAGAGGGTGGAGAAGAGGAAGAGGAAGCCAGAGAGCTGAGGCAACAGAGGCGAGGAAAGTCATTTATATTGACTTATCAAGAACTATTGTGGCACTCAACTCATGGGGCGAAAGCTACAACTTTCTCTGAGAGATAAGGGCAAGGTCACTGCACAGGCAACTTCAACCAGCTGGAGGACTGAGTGGAGGACTCTGATGCATAGGCTTTTAAGCTAAAGAGGGGCGATACCCCGGTCTGAAAGGAGCAGGGAGGAGCCCAAGCCCAAGGCTTTGAGGGCAGAGAGGGAGGAAACCACCAGAGGGAGCTACCAGGAAGCGTTATCCTCAGGGAAGACCTCATTGCATCTCCTTAATGCAAGATTGAGGATATAGTGGATATGAGTGGCCTGTTCAGAGGGCATAGTGGTCTTTGATGGGGTCAGGTTAGGGGGGTCTCATGGGGATGGGGATCCAGATATTGAAGACCTGATCATATCTGGTTTCCTTGTGGTGCAAACAATTGCAGTAGACTCTCCCTGCTCCTTGGTGAGGCTGTGGGCTGGGACAGGGCTGGGTGTAGGATGGAGCAGGCAAGGCCCTGCTTCACTTCACTCTGCCCAAGGCAGGCATGGGCTCCTGGAGCAGTGGTTAGAAGAGTGCACCCCTCTCAAGTCCAGCACTGATCATCACTACCTCTACCGAGAAGTAAAAATAGACCTACCAAGATTTTGAAGTGAGTGCTAAGAGCTGGGAAGAACAGGTATCTGCCCAAATCCTTTCTTTATCATTGCGCCACTATGGCTAATAGTTCCAGGTCAGATGGAAATTTTACCAGCTGACGGCTCACCAAGCCCGTGTGGCCACTGATTAGAATGGCCATCCGTCAGTAAGAGCAGGAGACTCTCCTCTGCTGAGGGCTGAGAATAGGGATAGGAATTTAAAACCTTCTTTCCTGTTTGTATGAGAAATCAGGGTCCTGAACAACACAACTTGGTAAACTGACTGTTGGTCCAGCGGGTCCACTGGCAGATGATGCCACCGGCCGTGTTTTTGATTCACCAGAAACCATGTGGAGAGTTAATATCCTGCTTCTCCGGAAGGCAGGGCGTGCTCATGGGTGGGAAGGAAGAAAGGTAGTCAAGGTCAGATGTGCCATGGCTGCTGCTGCAGAAAGTAACAGCCTGGAGTATCGTGGGAAGTGGGGGAAATGGAACCTCAGCCAAGAATAGAAAACTGCATTTTAGGTGAAAAATGGATAGTGGAGATCACTTCTCTCCTAAGATGCTCTCCTCCAAAAACAGTCACCTTTTAAGTGATTTGATTTTACCACTAAACAGTTTGCCCATAAGATAAGTGCTCAGTTAAGGCAGAGGAGGGAGCTGCATTTGAAGAGATTGATATTTCAGGCTTTTAGATCACATTCAGGAAAAAAAATAGAAATACACTGTTTCTTTAACCCACCAAGTGATGCTGCCTGTCCCTCATGCAATTGCTGGGAGAGGCCAGCCTTCCCAAATTAGCATCCAACCTGGACCTACAGTTGATGGCTTGCAGGCCTGAAAGGGCAGCTGCGGAGAACTACTGGAATGATATCATAGCATTGGCTTCCAGAGGTGGCAGGCTTTGCCCCAGAAAAATCAGAGGGTAATTGTCAATGATATCCTTGGTTGGCTGGAAAACTCTATTTGCTGTTTAAACCTAAGGTCAGGTTCCCCAGAGCCCTGGCATCTCATCTCTGGAAAGCAAGGGCAGTTTTAATGGTGGAAATTAGTATGAAGGAGAGTGGATGAGATTCAAGGTGAAGGGAAGCAGCTGTTAAAATATCCACAGTGTTTACATTCCTCTGACATTCCTGCTCCTGGGGGTGGAGGTGGGGGTGTGCTGGAAGTCACATTGGTGGGCGGATCAGAAGGCACTGCTGCAAACAAAAATGCAGACATTAAATTCCACTTAAACACTGGATGCATTAGTCTCCAAATTGTTCTGGGCACAGCTCCCCTGGTTCCCCTGCCTAGGGAGCCCATTATGTGGGCGGTCCAAAACAGCTATTAATTGTAGTGTTTTCCCTTGTGCTCATCCCTTGTCAAGCTGAAGACCACAGCACACTGAGCATTAGTGACGCTATGCACCACCCATCAGGTGTCTGTAACGCCAGAGGTGGGCGATTAGGCATGATGATCACATATTCCGAGAACTGTGGAGATGCTGAGCAAACAGGTGATTTATTGCTGCGGAAGGCCAATAAGCGCTGACTAAAGGGAGCAGGGCCCAGAGGAGCAGTGACTAAATGATTTCCTAATGGCTTGCAAGAGTCTCAGTGCTTCCCTCTGTACCTAATGCAATAGCAGAGGTGCCCTTTGGACCAGGGAGAGAATCCGGATCATTAATCCTAGCTGGGTGACTTTTAAGATAAGAGGAAAGAGAGTCGAAGGTAAGGGGAACTGCAGATAGTTGGGAAATTCTGTTTTACTGATAGGGGTGAGTAGATTTATATTTGTGGTTTCTTGTATCATGAAACAACTCCTTGGAAAGGATAAAGTTTTGGATATCTTACACTCTAGTGTGTGTGTGTGTGTGTGTGTGTGTGTGTGTGTGTGTACATACAGATTTACATACCATTTCAGAGAATTAGTGTACCCCTAAAGCTAACCCATTAAGTCTAGTTTTATAAGTCCTGCCCTACATAGATTAAGAGGGAAATACTTTATCTAATAACAAAATCCATTTTCTAAAAGTTTAAAACATGTTATTCAGTGGGGGATGAGTATTGCTCATCAAAATAAATAAGTAGATAACGGTGTGTGTTTTTTCTGATTGAATTTAAATTCCTGAATTTTTGTCTCTAATTTCTCTTCCAGGCTTACTGCGTCAATTTGTTGCCTCCAGAATTAGTATTATTATTTTAAAAACCTTTATTACTTAAAGTATTACATATTTCCCCCTTTTTATCCTATTGACCCCTTATAGCAGCGGTTCTTAACCTGTGGGTCGCGACCCCTTTGGCGGTCGAACGACCCTTTCACAGGGGTCGCCTAAGACCAACCTGCATATCAGATATTTACATTATGATTCATAACAGTAGCAACATTAAAGTTATGAAGTAGCAACAAAAATAATTTTATGGTTGGGTCACAACATGAGGAACTGTATTTAAAGGGCCAGAAGGTTGAGAACCACTGCCTTATAGTCCAGTCCCCCACCCCAGGCCTCCACCACCCTATTGTCTGTGTCCATAGGTTATGCATACATGCATATAAATTCTTTGGTTGATCTCTTCCCACCCACACACCCACCCCTGACTTAACTTTGAGATTCTATAATCTGTTCCATGCTTCCATGTCTCTGGATCTATTTTGTTCAACAGTTTTATTTTGTTCATTAGATTCCACATATGAGTGAGATTCTATGATACTTGTCTTTGTCTGAATGGCTTATTTAGCTTAGCATAATACTCTCCAGGTCCCTCCATGCTCTCTCAAAGGGTAAGAGATTCTTCTATTTTTTACTGCTGCATAGTATTCCATGGTGTCAATGTACCACCACTTCTTGATCCACTCATCTACTGATGGGCACTTGTGCTGTTTCCAGTGCCTAATTGGAAATTGTGCTGCTATGAATATAGGGGTGCATACATTCTTTCTGATTGATGTTTCAGGTTTCTTAGCATATATTCCTAGAAATGGTATCCCTGGGTCTAATGACAGTTCCATATTTAATTTTTTTGAGGAAACTCCATACTATCCTATATAATAAAAGGCTAATATACAAATTGTCCCCTTGGGAGTTCGACCAACCAGGAGTTCGACTGCTTGCTAACCTGCGCTGACCGCCAGGGGCCGGCGCAGAGTGAAGGAAGGCCCCCGCCAGCAGCCAGCAGCCGGGGAAGGAAGGCCCTGATTGGCCCTGATCACCAGCCAGGCCTAGGGACTCTACCCGTGCATGAATTTCATGCACCGGGCCTTTAGTTTTCAGTAATTAAATACACCAGTCTGCATTCCTACCATCAGTATAGTAGGGTTCTCTTTTCTCCACATCCTCATCAGCACTTGTCATTTGTTGATTTGTTGATGGTAACCATTCTGACAGGTGTGAGGTGATACCTCATTGTCTGATGATCAGTGATTTTGAGCATTTTTTCATATGTCTCTTGGCCATGTGTATGTCCTCTTCAGAGAAGTGTCTATTTAGATCTTTGCCCATTTTTAATTGAATTGTTTGTCTTCTTTTTGTCAAGTTGTATCAGTTCCTTATATATTTTGGATATTAACCCTTTAACAGATATATCATTGCCAAATATGTTCTCCCATAGAGTTGGCTCCCTTTTCATTTTGTTGATGGTTTCTTTTGCTATGCAGAAGCTTTTTATTTGGATGTAATCTCATATGTTTATTTTCTTCCTAGATTCCTTTGTCCTAGGAGATGTGTCCCCAAACATATTGCTATGAGAGATGTCTGAGATTTTGCTGTCTATGGTTTCTTGCCTTACATTTAATTCTTTTTTCCATTTTGAACTTATTCTTGTGTATCATGTAAGTTGGTGGTCTAGTTTCGTTTTATTTGAATGTATCTGTCCAACTTTACCAGCACCATTTATTGAAGAGACTGTCTTGACTCCATTGTATGTTCTTGCCTCCTTTGCCAAATATTAATTAAGCATAATGGCTTGGGTCGATTTGTGGGGTCTCTGTTCCATTGATCTATATGTCTGTTCTTGTGCCAGAGCCAGGCTGTTTTGATTACAATGTGCTGCCTCCAGAATTAAATATGGGTAAAACTTAGTCAACTATTAACACAATATGTATTTAGCATTTATAATGTGTAAGTATGCAGAGATGAACAAGTCTGCTGTAAAAAAAGAGATACTTAAAAAGCAACTCTAATACCACCTAGAATGTGGCTGTAAAAAAGCAGCCCAAATAGATAAAAGGGGGGAATGTAAATCCTGGGTGACAAAACCTGGGAAGGTTTCATGAATGACATACAATTTGAATCAATGTTAAAAGTGTTAATTGCTTCTTCTTGAACCTTCAGTGGGAAATGCACTTCATGTTACAGTGTAGTACGCATATTCATTTATATGTGAAGTAAGAATTTCACAAAGCAATATTCCCCTTATTATGGGCCAGTGTATTCTCTTGTGTTCTATTCTATTCTACTCTACCATATGTCACTTACTCTTTCTTAACCAAAAGCCATGGTTGGAACTTATGAAGTTCATTTCACAACCAATGGGTTGTTTTCTACAGCTCTATAAACACTGCCTTAAAGGATGATAGGGATGGGGATACTTTGCATGATTAATATCGTTTCATTTCCAGAAATTCTATGATATAGGTACCTTTACCATCCCTGTTTTTCAGATATGGACACTGAGACTTGGTGAGATTAAGTAACATGTCCTAGATCCTGAAGCTCTTAAGTAGTGCAATGGGAATTTGAACCCAGTGCAATGTGACTATGCAAAGGCCCAAAAGCTTGAAAAGACATAGAGGGAGGAAACCGTATTTGGGGCAACATGCCCCTTAGCTGTAGTGTAGGAAATTAACAGGAAATTAAGGAGAGATGATTATAAAAGAAATCACATGTCATTATCCTATCTAATAAAAGAGAAACATGGTAATTAGCGTACATCCGCTACCCTTCCCATTGGCTAATCAGGGTGATATGCAAATTAACTGCCAGCCAAGATGGCGGCCGGCAGCCAGGCAGCTTGAAGCTAACATGAGGCTTGCTTCCTTCAGTGACAGAGGACTCCAACGTTCCCCGTCTGCCTTGCCGGCCTCTGAGCTTGCAGTTTGAAACATAGTTACAAATATAGAAGCTAAACAAAACCCCAGAAACCTGCTTTCAGGGAGCCGGGATCTCAGAGCTGGAGTTGATACAGTGTTTCGATTACAGAACCCAAACAAACCAGATACCTGCTTTCACCAGCAGAGGCCTCAGAGCTGGAGTCAGAGGTAAAGCTGGCCCAGAATAAAAAAAAAGAAAAAAAGGAGCAGTTGGGAGCTTCAGTCACCCGCCAGCCTGAAAACAGCCCTCAGCCCCTCACCCAGACTGGCCAGGCACCCCAGTGGGGACCCCCACCCTGATGTGTGCGTGACCAGCGGCAAACAGCCATCATCCCCTCACCCAGGCTGGCCAGGCACCCCAGTGGGGTCCCCCACCCTAATCCAGGACACCCTTCAGGGCAAACCAGATGGCCCCCACCCATGCACCAGGCCTCTATCCTATATAGTAAAAGGGTAATATGCCTTCCAGCACCAGGATCAGCAGAGCAGCGAGGCCTCCTGGCACTGGGATCAGCGTGACAGGGGGCAGTGCCCAAACCCCCTGATCGCCCTGTGGCTCTGTGTGTGGCAGGGGGCAGGGCCACAACCTCCCTATCCTCCCTGCTCTGTTCGTGACAGGGGAAGGCACCCTAACCCCCTGATTGGCCCTGCTCTGTGCCTGATGGGGGGAGCTCCCCAAGCCCCTGATCTCCCTGCAGCTTTGTGTGTGACAGGGTGGGGCGCCCCAACACCCCCCCCATGGGCCCTGCTCTGTGTGTGACGGGGCAGAGCCCCAGCCCCCTGATCGGCCCTGCTCTGTGCCTGAGACGGGGGAGCTTCCCACCCCCTGATCACCCTGTGGCTCTGTGTGTGACAGGGTGGGGCGCCCCAACACCCCCCCCCCATGGGCCCTGCTCTGTGTGTGATGGGGTAGAGCCATAACCTCCCCATCGGCCCTGCCCTGAGTGTGAGAGTGGCGGCACCCCAACTCCCTGATCCGCCTTGCTCTGTGGGTGATAGAGGGTGGTGCCCCAACTCCCCTATTGGCCCTACTCTGTGAGTGACAGGGGGGAGCTCCCCAACCCCCTGATTGACCCTGCTCTGTGTGTGACAGGATACGGAGCCCCAACCCCCCTGATGGGCCCTGCTCTGTGCGTGACAGGGGGTGGCACCTCAACCTCCCCATCAACCCTGCCTTGAGTGTGACAGGGGGCGGTGCCCCAACCCCCCAATTGGCCCTACCCTGAGTGTGACTGAGGGTGGCATCACAGCCTCCCAATCCACCCTGCTCTGTGCATGACAGGGGGCAGCGCCCCAACTCCCCAATCGACCCTGCTCTGAGCCCGGCCAGGGGCTGCACCTAGGGTTTGGGCCTGCCCTCTGCCATCTGGGAGCGGGCCCAAGCTAGCAGGTCATTATCTCCCGAGGGGTCCCAGACTGCGAGAGGGCACAGGCCGGGCTGAGGGAACCCCTCCCTCCTGAGTGCACAAATTTTTGTACACCGGGCCTCTAGTCTATATATATAAAAGCCCAGCAATCATTACAGTGGAATGACCAGAACGATCAGAACGACCGGAATGACCAGAACAACCGGAACGACTGGTAGCTATGACATGCACTGACCACCAGGGGGCAGGCCCTCACAGCAGGAGCTGCCTGGTGGTCAGTGTCCTCCCACAATGAGAGCACCACTCAGCCAGAAGCCGGGCTCACAGCTGGCAAGGCAGCTACAGCACACAAGGCTCTCCCGCCTCCGGCAGGCATGATCTCCAGCGAACAGACTATAGTCCCAATGCCTGGGTAGTGGGGATGTAGCCAGAATGACCAGGGATCAGCCACCATCAGTCCCTGGAACTCTTCCTTCAGACCCTGTGGCTGCACTGCACCCTTTACCTATTGCACTCTGGTTCTCTGGATGCAGACTCAGGAAAAACCCACAGAGGGGCTTTAAGCACATATTGCCTGGGCCAGACCCCATCTCAAGAGTGAGTGCCAGTGAAGTCCAGCCCAATGACCGAGACCCACATGTGTCCAGGGATAGCCCTTCACAACTTCCACCTACCACCCGGCCCCGGCCCCATCTCCCATAAAGGTCGATGTCCTGGCACCAAATACCTGCTCCTGGATCCCTGCAGAGTGCTGGTTGGCTCCGGTGGGTGGAGGGCCACCAGAAGGTGCTGGTCTGACCTGTTCGGTTCAGGTAGCCCCACACTTGGGCCAGGAGTTGTGTGGAAAAATCACCCCCTATACCTTGCAGGTACAATCTACTGCAAACAAATGCAGCATGGAACGTTTGCGTGTGACCAGGATGACTTTGATACCTATGCTGGCCCCCTTGAACTCCCCCTCAGGCATCAGGACCATGTTCCACCCCTTAACTATTGCTGTGTTCCTTTGGATGTGGAACTGAAATACTAAGAACTCTCCTTACCTGGGATCATGATCGGCCTCTCCCTCCTTCCTTCCTACCACCCCCAGCTGCCACTTCCAAGCTGGACCAGTCCCCACCTCCAGAGAGAGTCCCAGAAAAATTGAGAAAATCCCAATCCTACGAGCGGGTCCGCAGCCAAACCCATCTCACCCCTCCCGGGCCTGGCCTTCATCCAGACTCCCACGTTCCCTGGCAGCTCCTGCAGGCTGGTGGGCCAACAGATGGTGGCTCCCGTGGACAGAACCCCAGCAGTGCTGGTAGCCGGCGGAGGATGCCCACAGCTCAGCCAGAAGTTGCCATGAGGTACATACCCTATAAGCCTATAGGTACAATCTCCAGGGAACAGATGAAGTGCGGACACTCGGAGTAACCGGGATGAGCCTGATATCGCTGCCGGGCTCCTAGAACTCTGCCTTCGGCATCAAGATCAAATCTCATCCCTTACCAATTACCCTGGAGCTACAGAGGAAGACAGTAATATAAAAGTGGCCACAAGGTGGCGACTGACAATTGGGGTAAAAGTCAGAGAGATGGATCTGAAAGGTGGGGGCATGGGTGAAAGAGCACCCCTGCCCTCCAAGATCTCCAACTTTGTATTGTTCACCTCAGAGCATCTCTTATCTAGCTCTGAGTGTTGGAAAACATCCAGCACAACCCAAAGGGTCTATTGGAGATTTCCCGGCTGGCAAGGCGTGACCCTGACCGCAGAAGGGACATTTGGAAATATTCTTTCAGGAAGCTGCAGGGAGGAGGACAGACTCCCCAAATGACTTCCCAGCAGCTCATGGGGATGTTGAAAGTCCCCGAGCATGCGGGCGCAGGGTCCTGATTTCCTTTCAATGTGCACAAATCTGTGCACTAGGCCACTAGTCCTATACAATAAAAGGCTAATATGTAAATCAAAGGAACAGCAGAACGACTGGTTGCTATGACGCTCACTGACCACCAGGGGGCAGACGCTCAATGCAGGAACTCCTCTCTGGTGGTCAGTGTGCTCCCACAGGGGGAGCACTGCTCAGCCAGAAGCCCGGCTCACGACTGCTGGCTTAGGCCCACTCCCTGAAAACTCCCAGACTGTGAGAGGGATATCTGACTGTTGGCTTAGGCCTGCTCCCCACGGACACCCCCTGAGAGGTCGCGGACTGCAAGAGGGTGCAGGCCGTGCTGAGGGACTCCCCCCACCCCTATGTACTAATATCGTGCACTGGGCCTCTAGATTTTAAATAATTTAAGTAAAATACTTTGTCTTTAATCCCTTATCTCATTGTCAATGTCCTACTGGATGATCTGCTTCCACCTTTAGTCTAATTCTTCCATACTTAATGTGTAGCTATATCCATAAAGAAATACAATTAATTCACAGAAGATAGTTGAAAACTTATGTGCTTTAATGCTCAGGAAAACAACAACAAAAATATATGATGGGGCATCTGGAATACTGTCAACAATAAAAATATATTTTTTTAAAAAAATATGACAAAAAGCCTGTTCTCAAAAAATATTATTAGGTAGGCAGAACTTATCTGAGTGAAAGTATATAGGTATATTAACCATATACACACACACATAAGGTAAAATGTTATTCTCAAAAATAAAATGTATAGGACAAATTCCATAATTTGTGGTAGTGAGGGAAGGGAGAAAACACTTTCATTTGGTTCTTGGAAATAGACAGGATATACAAGGACAATATAGAAGGGAGACATTCCAAGTAAGATGATAAGAAGTTTGAACTCAGAGAATACTTGGGTAGTGGGTGGTGGTGGGAAGTAGGAACAGAAAGGGGGTTGGAGATCAAAGCAACTGGAAGACATTAGAAAGGTGGTAAAGATTCAAGGCTGGGCCTGATTCAGTGACAACATTTTTTATAGTTTTAAAAATGATTTATCTATATCATGTAGCTATATGGATATACACTTCAATAAAATTATTTTTCATAAAAACAAAAGAAAGGAGGGAACTGGAGGACTGGGTGAAAAAGGTGAAGGGATTAAGAAGTACAGATTGGTAATTACAAAATAGTCAAGGGGATGTAAGTATAGGAAATATAGTCAATAATATTGCAATAACTATGTATGTTGCCAGGTGGGTACTAGAAATATTGGGGGTAACACTTTGTAAAGTATATGATTATCTAACCACTGAATGGTGCACACCTAAAACTAATAAAAAATAATATTGAGTTTAAACTGTAATTGAAAAATAAATAATTTGAAAAATAAATTGAGAATTGCATTCTTATAAGAGCAGATAGAAAAAAATATATAAGTATAAAAACAAACCAAAAACCTAACCCATGTTTACAGTTTTAAGAGTTATCTATTGCATTTTTTAAGTTATCAGGATTATTTAGATGGGAGCACCCACATTTTAAACTGGCCTGGGGACACCTCAGAGTTAATATACAGTGGTCGTTGTATTTTCATTTTGAAGGAATAATGAAACACTCTCATTTGCCCCCATGTTTCATTTAATACCTCCTAAAGTAATGAAAGGTATATACAGACATGGGCTGAAGTAGGTTTACAGTTGTTTGTATGGAATATATATCATATAAGATTAAATAATAATGCAAGAATAAACTGTTTCACATACTCAAAACTGTAAACCTACTTTTGCCCACCCCTTACATTGAAAAGGGCTCATGCAGTCATAGAGCAGAAATTGACTTTGAGTTCCAACTTGAAAAAGCATAAAATTTTGGATACCAGGGGTCAAGTTCTTAATAATGACTATTGTTGCAATGTTCATGACACCATAGACAACAATCCTTTTCCTGTTCCAAAGGTGATCATTTTAGTTCTGTGTTGACTAGCTAGGTTATTTGCTATATTTATTTTAACATATTGCCTGTTCAGTAGAAAATAGATCTCAACTCTCCTTTTTGATGATCTGTGATTTACTTTCTAAAATGGAAACAATGAGAAATAGATCTATCTTGAAAGGCTATTAGCAGAAAGCAAAGGAAGTTTAAAAGATATCTTTAACTTCCAAGCTGTTAAGGACAACTGCCCCCACAGCTTCCATTAAAATGTGCCTCTAATAGCCCAATAGCCCAGGGCTATGGTCCAGTAGGAAAGAGCCAATGATGGTTCTTCGCTAATAGCAAAGCACCAATTTGGTTACCATTGGGGAGTGTGTGTTTGTGTGATTTTGAAGAAATTAGACCTTATTTTACCTATTTTGTGTGACTACAGACAAAAATGGTTTAATTATCACACATTTGTTCTCAAATTCTGCACCTCTCTGAATTACAGTGCATTCTTATTTGTCATGGTAGTTACATTTTATAAAGCCACCTTGAACACTGAATTAGTGAATATGGAATCATTGTTCCTAGGAGAGATACAGGGTTAGGTTCCTGTGAGCCTCGGGTCACATTTTCATTAACTGATTAATACATTACCATGTTCTATGTGTGTTTCTGTCCTAAAGACATCTCATTTAATATATGTTATTGATTCACTAACATTGAACTTGGTCAATAACACTATCTATAATCCATGCCTGAACAAAGTTTACCAACTTGAAGGGGTATCCAATTCACCTAAATACTGAAAACTGAAATTCAAAAAGTATTCTGTATAATGTATTCTTTTGTGTAAAAACCAAAAGAAAACCAACAACAAAATTTCCTATGTATGTTTATTTGCACAAGCATTATGAACAGAACTGAAATACAATAATACCAGGCTGTTAGCAGTAAAGGGCAGAATGGGAAGAAGAGTGTTAACATTAAACATAAATATGTTTTACTTATGTGTTTAAAAATATTGTTTGTACAACTTATTTTTAAATTATTTACTTATTTATAAGAACATAAAAGTTTCAACTAAACCACTGGATCTCTTTAGCTGGCAGAAGAACATAAAAAATTTAAACTAAGGAGTTAGTATCTGTGACTACTAAAGAGAAGTTTTAAATTATTTAAATTAAACTTGAATTAGAATAAAATAATGCTAGTGGATTAAAAAGTCTTGATAAAAGTTCAATTTTATAAAAAATATACCTGATCAAAATGATGAGAAAAATAGAAAACCTAGAAAAATAACTATTAAAAAATGAAAAAGTTATCAAATAATTACTTCCAAAAAGACTAAGCCCTGATGACTTTTAGCAGCCAATGCTTTTAAACAGATTATTTCAGTACCATAAAAATAGTTGAAGGAAGCAAAAAACCTTTAAAGATACTTTATTTATTCCAGTGAAATGGAAACTGTGCGTGTGTGTGTGTGTGTGTGTGTGTGTGTGTGTGTGTATGAAACACACACACAGAGAAAAATAATACATCTATCAACTTGCTGAGGGGGAGGAATGTGAAACTAGAGAGCCAGAAACTTGGAACAATGTTTGGCAGAAAAAGCAGACTAGATCAGAAGGGCATAGAAACCAGAGAAAAGAAAATATTGCACACAGAGAAGAAATGTGCAGACTAAAACCACACTTTCTCCTATTGAAGCCCTTAGGCCACTTAAACCAGAAAGGGCTCATGCAATCATAGAGCAGAAATTGACTTTGAGTTCCAACTTGAAAAATATAACCATTTTAATCTTGTATGCATCGAATAGTATCCTATCTAATAAAAGAGAAACATGGTAATTGGTGTACGACCGCTACCCTTCCCATTGGCTAATCAGCGAGATATGCAAATTAACTGCCAGCCAAGATGGCAGCCGGCAGCCAGGCAGCTTAAACTGAACATGAGGCTTGCTTGCTTCAGTGATGGAGGACTGCAACGTTCCCCGCCTACCTTGCCGGCCTCTGAGCTTGCAGTTTAAGAAAGATTGTAACAAATATAGAAGCTAAACAAAACCCCAGAAACCAGCTTTCAGCCAGCCCGGAACTCAGAGCTGGAGTTATACATTGTTTTGATTATAGAACCGAAACAAACCAGATACCTGCTTTCAGGAGTGGAGGCCTAAGAGCTGGAGCCTCAGAGCTAAAGCTGGCCCAGAATAAAAAAAATAATAATAATAAAAGGAGCAGTAGGGAGCTTCAGTCACCCGTCAGCCTGAAAACAGCCCTCAGCCCCTCACCCAGACTGGCTAGGCACCCCAGTGGGGACCCCCACCCTGAAGGGTGTGTGACCAGCTGCAAACAGCCATTATCCCCTCATCCAGGTTGGCCAGGCACCCCAGTGGGGACCCCCACCCTGATCCAGGACATCCTTCACGGCAAACCAGCCAGCCTCCACCATGCACCAGGCCTCTATTCTATATAGTAAAAGGGTAATATGCCTCCCGGCACCGGGATCAGTGAGACAGGGGGCAGCGCCCAAACCCCCTGATCGCCCTGCGGCTCTGTGTGTGACGGGGTAGAGCCATAACCTCCCCATCGGCCCTGCCCTGAGTGTGAGAGTGGCGGTGCCCCAACCCCCTGATCGGCCCTGCTCTGTGGGTGATAGAGGGCGGTGCCCCAACCCTCCTCCCCCGACGGGCCCTGCTCTGTGTGTGATGGGGTAGAGCCATAACCTCCCCATCGGCCCTGCCCTGAGTGTGACAGTGGCGGTGCCCCAACCCCCTGATTGGCCTTGCTCTGTGGGTCATAGAGGGAAGCACCCCAACCCCCTGATCCGCCCTGCTCTGTGTGTGACAGGGCGTGGTGCCCCAACTCCCCTATCGGCCCTACTCTGTGAGTGACAGGGGGGAGCTCCCCAACCCCCTGATGGGCCCTGCTCTGTGCATGACAGGGGGCGGCGCCCCAACTCCCCAATCGGCCCTGCTCTGAGCCCGACCAGGGGCTGCACCTAGGGATTAGGCCTACCCTCTGCCCCCTGGTGGTTATCTCCCGAGGGGTCCCAGACTGCGAGAGGGCACAGGCAGGGCTGAGGGACCCCCCCTCCCCCCCGAGTGCACAAATTTTTGTGCACCAGGCCTCTAGTCTATAATAATAAAAGCATAATATGCTAATTAGACCCAACATCCGACAAAGCCACAGAGGTGGGGGCTGAGGCAGAGGCAGCTGCCAGTATGGCAGGGGCCAAGCCCCTTGCACGAATTTTGTCAATTGGGCCTCTGGTATAATAATACTAGTAAGAATGATAGAACCTACAAGCAGAAATTGACAAACCTGCCAATACAATGGGAAACTTTTTAACTTGAGTAATTGATAGGCCAGGCAGACAACAACAACAAAAATAGGGAAGCTATACAGGATTTAACCAACACAACTAATAAGAGCAATCAAATGAATCTTACTAAAATATTCACCCACATATCTACAGGCAGGAGCCAACCAAGGAAACAGAAACCCTAAGTCTTTAAAACAGGGTGATAGGGTTTAGTGCTAGAAATTGGTTACACATGTGATGGACGAGTTGCAATGACAGATGGGTGTTCTTGAGCCAAGAGATTAGAGCAGCAGGCAGCCATCACCCCTTCAAAGCTGGGATCAGGAATAATGGACAGCTTTTCCAAGCAGTTTTACCATAGTTATTTGGAGAGGGAGTTGGGGTCAGGGTTTGGTTTAATTTTGCTGTTTCAAGGGATCGCTCCCGTTGCCCCTGAAGGAAGCATTTCTGAGCCTCCTCTTCCCTGCTGCTGTGGGAAGTTTGAGGTCCAAGGGGAGAGCAATTTAATAAAGAGCATACGGAGGTCCAGGTCTGCCTCTTTACTTTCTAAAAGAGAAAGAAAAAAAAAACCACAGAGAAAAAACCAAATATGTTATATAAGGATATTCTCTGGAACAAATCTGCAGATGGAAGCAGGAGCATACTGCGTTCCAAAAGACTGCAATACAGAAAGCTTCACAGAGAGCCCTATCCTTGCGAAGTGGTGGAGCTTCAAAGATGAAGGATTTCTCTAGGCCTCCAGGCAGCAATATCATAGCTCCTAAATAGAGAAAGCTGTCAGGCTGGCCTCCAACGCTCTGCAGTGGTGTGGGTGCCGGGAGACATGAGTGCTCGCTGTGTTCTGAAGGGAAGAGTGACTGAGAGCTCAGTCTCCCCAAACACCTTGTGTTTCAAGTTACATAATTTAGGGGCCGAAAGCAAAATGAAAATGTGGGGCCATTATCTAAAAGAATATTGAGAATTTCAAGACGGTGACAGCAGAACATTAAACCAAGCACAAGTTCCTTCTCAGGACAGGGCCCTGTGCGGTAGCACTGGCTGCATGCTAACCAAGCCAGCCCTGCTTCGTTGTGTACCGGTCAAGAGAACATTCAGGCATACGTACAAAATACAGTGTGAACCCGACTCAGCAAATTATTTGATAACAAGAACCCAGAGATGAAGTAAAACAAAGAACTTCAAATAAAGACACTGCACTGCATTGAATTTCTCTCTACATAAAACAAATACTAAACAATTTGGGGAATTATGGTTACAGAATATGAATATTTCACAATAAAAGAAAGAATTAAATTGCTAATGCACTTATCTAGCCCTGCTGGATAATTAGCTGATACTGCCTAAAATTACATTATGTATTTAATGAGACATAATGACTTCATACCCTCAATGCTTTATTTAGTATCTTTCCTTAATGGTAGAGAGATCTTTTGTTGGGAAATCTCTCAAGGAGTAGAGAAAAATGTATGTGAAGGTTAAGGGATCTCACTTATTTTACTTCAGTTTATTTTTCTTCTATAATATTCAGGTAAGTTACATTATTAAAGTAGTAACTTCTTTTTTGAAAAATGTGTGACTGGTTTTATGCAAGCCCAACTGTTGATGACTGTTCATAGATGGTAGGATCTGAGTGTTTTACTTTTCATCTTTACCTTCTCATCATAACCAATTAGAAAACCAGACAAAATGAATGAGGCAACTATGTTCAGATATTGGACAACAGGTAGTGCAGGACTGCAGTACCTGAGATTGGGGAAGCAAATGAGGTGAACCTCAGCTTTCTTCTTTACAGATACTTTCTGTAACGGGAGGAGGGCTAGAGACCAGCCCTAGAGTAGTTTCCCAAAGGTGAAGCAGCAGAGACTGGAGTTTGGGCAAGAGGAAGCATATGGAATTTGGGGGCAGAGCAATGGGAGGAAACTGCTACATGGAATAAAAGCTCCAGAGCTACGCACAGGCTTCCCCTGGAGTCTGAGGCTGAATATGAAGTTTTATATGTGTAGAAAATACTATGAATTGACCACAAACTACCAGGGAGTTTTAAGGTGAACAAGTGTCAGAGCTTAGAGAGTAGGAGAACTTCAATCCCAATCGGCTAGAGTGGAAAGTTCTTGCTGCAAACCCAAGCATTCCAGGAAGACACCAGAGGAGTTCAGCGTTAGTAGTGGGACTACGTTGGAACTAGACTATTTCAAAATCACCCCAACAAAATGCAAAAGTAAGCCACAAAATCACCAGCCAGTCCTCAAGTAACTTATGCGCCCTCTTAAACAAAATCCAACATTCTTTCTGGGACTATAAAATCAAGAACTCAACAAAATCCATTATGCTCAGAATACAATACAAAAGTACTTTATGATTAAACTAGAGGCCTGATGCATGAAATTCATGCAAGAGTAGGCCTTCCTTTCCCCAGCTGCCGGCACCTGGGACTTGGGCTTCCTTCACAGCCCCAGCTTTGTCTGGAAGGTCATCCAGCCTAATTAGCAGATTCCTCCCATAGGAAAATATCAGGTGCCAATGGCTTCCAGGTGGAATTTTATCAATCAATTAAGGAATAAATGATATAAAATCTTCACAGATGTTTCAGAAAAAACCCACTTTAGGAGACTGGCACAAACCCAAAGAGATGATAAGAAAAAGAAACTTCAGACCAATATTCCTCATGAAAATAGTCACAAAGCCTTAAGAAAGTATTAGAAAATCAAATCCAGTAATATATTATATTAGTAGGATATATATGCATATGTGGTGTACATAAATGCACACATATATATAACACACATCAATTTTTGTATATTAAAGTTATATATATTAATTGAGCCATACTGATATATATTATATCTCATTTATAACTAAAAATAATAAATAGAACAAATTGATTAGGAAAAATTTGCAAATACTTTATTGGTCAAGGGACTTACATTTAGATTATTTAAAGAACTCACATACTCAATTAGAAAACAACAACAAATAACCCAACTAAATAATGGATTACGTATCTGAATAGCCAAAGAAGTTACACAAATGGCCAATAAACACATGAAAAATGTTCAGCATTATTAGTCATTAGAAAAGCACAAATCAAAACCACAACGAAATACCATTTCATGCCCTTTAGGATGAACATAATAGAAAAGTTAAATAACAAGTGTTGGTGAGAATGTGGAAATAGCAGAACAAAACTTATACATGTATACCTCATAACTACTCCTGGGAATGTAAAACGGTGTTGACACTTTGAAAACCAAACTGTTAGTTCCCCAAAAGGTTAAAAGCAGGCTCATCATTAGACCCTACAATTCTATTCCTAGACATATACGCAAGGGAAATGGACACATATGTTCATACAAAATCTTGTACACAAACATTCATAACAGCACTATGCACAATAACCAAGAAAGTAGAAACAACCCAAATATCCATCAAGTAATGAATAGATAAACAAAATGTGGTATACCATTACAATAGAATATTTTTTGTATTCTAATGTTTACAGCAACATTATCCATAATAGTCAAAAGGTGAAAGCAATCCAGATGTTGGTCAATGGATGAATAAATAACAAAATGTGATATTTTCATACAATGGATTTGGCCATAAAAAGAAATGAAGTAGTTGTGTGCTACAACTTGGATGAACCATATAATCATGCCAAGTGAAAGAAGCTAGTCATAAAATACCATATATTTTATTATTTCATTCATGTAAAAGTCTCAGAATAGGGAATTTCATAGAGACAGAAAGTAGATTAGTAGTTGCTTAGGACTAGGGGAGGGGTGAGAAGATGAGGGAGAGGAAGTTGATGGCTAAATGGTAGTGGGTTTATTTTTGAGCTGATGAAAATATTCTAAAATTGACTGTGGTGATGGTTGCATATCTCTGAATATACTTAAAAATCATTACATTATGCACTTTAAATAGGTGGGCTATGTGGTATATGAAATTATATGTCAATAAAGCTGTTTTCATTGAGTGCTTCTTCAACCTGTTGTTGGGACTGCGGCATATGTTGTCAGAGAAATAACACTGTGGTGGTTAAGGGTCAGGTTCCTAGGCTATCCACAAAAGACCATTTGGTGCAGACACAGCCATACTCCTGAGAAGCCAACATTGGTGCAAATAGCTACCCTGAACCACAGCCTGAGGTCAGAAGTCAAGACACTGGAGATACCCTGTCCTAGCCTCCTCCCAGGACCAGAGCTGCCAGCACAGACAGAAATGTGGGGGCTGAAAGGTTGCCACAGGAGCCAGACCACCTCAGGCGGTCTGGGTGACACACGGGGCTGCAGTGACCCCTCCTCTACCTGAGCAGCCTCCCAGAGGCCTGCACTCAGGGCCTCAAGAGCATCACCCACAGTGTAGCAGGGCCCCAACTGCCTTCTCAAAGGCTACATTGTCAGGTGGGTGGAGACGATAGGAGAGGCGAGGCCACTGTGCTCCTCACTGTGCCACAGGGCAGCCAACAGCACTTCCGGCTCAAGCAGGGCGAGCCCCAGCACCTCCCTGTGCACTTCCTGCCTGTCTGTCTGGTCTACCTTCCATCACCAAAGATCCTGTCTCCTAGCCCTTGAAGATGAAGTTCTTCTGGCCAGGCTGCCAGGTCATGTGCCCCAAGCCCAAAAGATTGATGTCCACCGCAGGCTCCCTCCCCACTTCCACACATGGTCCACATCTATCGGGCACATCTTAGACTTGAGGGACACCCAGCAGGTGAACTCCCACTTCCTTTGCACCTGGAAATCTAGCTGTCAGAGCTTTGTTGAGTACTTCCAAAGTCCCGCCAGCCCCTGGGTGGTCCTCTGGTGGTCTCTACACAGGAGCACTAGCTGCCCCATCTCCAGGTCCCCAAGGGCTGCCCAGCCCTGGGAAGGCAGGGCGGTGGTGGCGGTTGGTTAGGCTCCTGATATCTTCCTGTGGTGTTGGCAGCCTTGCAGCAGTGCATCCTCCAGTTCACCGTGCCAGTGTTGGTTCACCCAGACAAGCCAGTGCAGGCAGAAGGCGGAGCCAGGCCATCGGTGCTGGGCCTCAGTGCCGCATAGCCCCTGGGCAGGCAGGCACCAAGTGGCCTGGTCTGCTTCCAGTGGAATAATATTTAACCTCAAAAGGAGCAAAATAATGATACACACTGCAACACGGATGACCTTGAAAATACTAAGTGGAAGAAAGCAGTCACAAAAGATTACATATTGTATGATTCTATGTATATGAAAAGTCCAGAATAAGGAAATCAGTAGCAAAAGAAAATAGATCAGTGGTTGCCTAGGCGTGGTGAATGGGACGGTGGGGAGTGACAACTAAGAATGGTCGTTTTGCCCTAACCGGTTTGGTTCAGTGGATAGAGCGTCAGCCTGCGGACTGAAGGGTCCCAGGTTCAATTCCGGTCAAGGGCATGTACCTTGGTTGCAGCACATCCCCAGTAGGAGGTGTGCAGGAGGCAGCTGATCAATGTTTCTTTCTCATCGATGTTTCTAACTCTCTATCCCTCTCCCTTCCTCTCTGTAAAAAATTAATAAAATATATTTTTTTAAAAAGCAGTGACTTCTTGGTTCCTGGGTGGACTCTCAACTGCTGAGTCACACCAGCCAGGCAAAGCTGTCCTTTAAATAAAAAATAAAAAATAAAAAGAATGGTCATTTTGAGGGGTGGTGATGATGAAAATGTTCTAAAATTGACTGTGGTTATAAATGCACAGCTCTGTGAATATACTAAAAACATTTGACTTCTGCAGATTAAATGGGTGCGTTGTATGGGATGTGAATTATATCTGAATAAATCTTTAGCAAACTAATATATTTTTCAAAAGAGTGGATATGAATGTGGAAAAAATGGGTTTCAGATACTATGGATGAGTACATTGGGACAGTCTATGGAAAGCAGTGTAGTAGTGGTACCTAGTAGAAGGGGAAGTCACACACTCTGACCCAGAAATTCATCTTCTGTGTGTGATCACGACCAGTATCTAACCAGGATTAGATAAAGAGCTTGCACCAGAATATTAATTAGTACATAGCTCCCTTTGTGGAGAAAGTCTTGCTGTGAAATGTCAGGTGGCCTAAAAAATGTGTTGTGGCTAGCTCTGTCCCAGACTCCTTATCTTGCCATGGACTGTAATAATTGGTGGATAAAACACCAGTTTAAGGACCACATTTTAAGTAGTACCTTAATAGACTCTGGGCTGATAATCCTGGTTATATCTCTCCAGATAAAAGCAATACCTTGTTTAAAAGAACCCTTAGAAGGATTCATCCCAACAATCCAGATCCCCCTAAACAGTTCACTTACGAGGTTTGTGTCTTTGCAAGAGTTGCCCTCTCATCTGGGAGTTTCTTCCTAGTCTACCTAGCACATCTTAATCATCTTTAAACTCGGCTTGGCATCCATTCACCTGCCTTCAGATGGTCTCTCTTGCCAATGTCCACTCCCCAACTCTCCGTATTAACCAGCATGCCCCTCACTCTGTAACATGCCCTCCACCCACCAAGGGCAGCCCTCTCTGGGATGCTCTACAGTGCTGCCGCTGGCTTCTCCCATCATCTCGGCATGTCACTTCAAAACACTGGACCAGGGGGTGTGTTATTATGATAACACAATTTAATTAAAGCTTACCAAACCAACAAAATGTGCATGGGCAAAGGATGTGTTTATCTTAAAACTAATTCGAATGCTCTTTTGAGGAGACTCGATGAAGCTGTCCTCAAAAATGCAAAAAAAAATGTGAAAACTAGACAAAATAAGTGTGAAAGTTTGGGAAATCAATGACAAATGTAGAGGAATGGGGAACTCAGGTGCTTCAAAAGAGTTTTTTGGGGCTCACTGCTCAGATGGAAGCAGGAGCATACTGTGTTCCAAAAAACTGTAATACAGAAAGCTTAACAGAGAGCCATGTTCTGGTCAAGTGGTGGGGCTTCAAAGATGAAGGATTTCTCTAGGCATCCAGGCAGCAATATCATATCTCCTAAACAGGGAAAGCTGTCAGACTGGCCTCCAACGCTAGTGATGTGGGTGCCAGGAGACATGAGTGCTCGCTGTGTTCTGAAGGGAAGAGTGACTGAGAGCTCAGTATCCCCAAACACCTTGTGTTTCAAACACAACCCAGCTACATAATTTTTTGGGGGGACACTGTGTGGGAGAACATATTCACCAATGATACGTTTGATAATGGGATCATTTCCAAAATATATAAAGAACTCATACAACTCAACAAAAGGAAACAAGCAATCCAATTAAAAAATGGACAACGGACCAGAATAGATACTTCTCCAAAGAGGACATAGAGATGGCCAGTAGATATATGAAAAAAATGTTCAATGTACTAATCATCAGAGAGATGCAAATTAAAGCCAGTGAGATATCATCTCACACTTGCCAGAATGGCTATAATCAATAAATCAACAAATGACAAGTGCTGGTGGGAATGTGGAGAAAAGGGAACCCTAGTACACTGCTGGTGTGAATGCAGACTGATGCAGCCACTGTGGAAAATAGTATGAACCCAGCTATTTGACCCAGCAATCTACTTCTGGGAATATATCCTAAGTAGCCTGAAACACCACTCAGAAAGAATATAAACACCCATATGTTCATAGCAGAGTTTTTTACAATAGCTAAAAACTGGAAACAGTCCAAGTGCCCATCAGTAGATGAGTGGATAAAAAAGATATGGTATATTTACACAATGGAATACTATGCCAACTGTAAAAAAGAATTATCGCTTACCCTTTGAGACAGCATGGAAGAACCTGGAGAGTATTATGCTAAGTGAAATAAGCCAGTCAGAGAAAGACAAATATCACATGATCTCACTTATTCTTGGAATTGAATGAACAAAATAAACTCAGGAACAACATACATCCAAAAACATGGAAGCATGGAACAGACTGCCAGATCTCAGAGGGAAGGGGGTAGTGGAGGGAAGAAATTAACCAAAGAACTTATATACATACTCGCATAGCCCATGGACACAGACAATAGTGAGGTGAAGGTTTGGAGTGGGGTGGGAATCAGGTGGAGGGGGGCAAAGAGAGTGGGCAAATGGGAAACATCTGTAATACTCTCAACAATAAAAATAAATTTTTTAAAAAGAGTGATTAAATAAATTGTGGAATATTGATTTAACAGAATACCATATCGTCACTGAAAGGAATTTAATGCATATCAATGTATGTGGATAATCTCAAAGTGTATAATGTTGAATACAAAAGAAAGGTAAGAATACCATTGTGTTTACATTCATTAATAAAAATAAATGCTCTTTTATGTTCCTGGAAGCAAATATGTGATGTATTTATGAATATATATATATATTAGAAGATATCTACTAAATTCACGAAAAGGGCTACCTTTGGGAAAGGTACCATTGGGAAGGAGAGAATTCAGACTTGGAATAGAGAACAAAGAGACCTCAATTTTATCCATAACACTTTATTATATACTAGGGGCCCACAGCTGACAGTGCAGAGTGATTGGGGCTGGTGCCGTCAATGGGTGCAAGCACCGGCTGCTGCCCTGATTGCCCCTCAGGAGCAGGGGGAGGTGGAGAAGCCCTCAGGGGTGATCACGGCCAGCAACTGCTGCTCGCACCTGCTGATGGTGCCGAGAGATCAAGACTGGCGCCAGCAGTGGATGGGCACTGTGGCTCCAGCGCCTACAGCAGGTGTGAGCACCTGGTGGGACTGGCATATGGGAGCAAAGAATTTTCAGTAACCACCAGAGGCTCACCCTGATGACAGTGACCGGCGCCCCATCTTGGTCTGGTTCCCCCACTCACCTGCTCTACCATCCTATCACGGTGACGCCTGCCATGTTCCATGCATGCTTCCTTGCCGGAAGCCGGTCCATCCTTGCTGCTTGACACAGTCGCTGCAGGAAAGAAACATCTGCACAGCATATGTTTCAAGGGACCTGGCGTATATAGCATACTGTTCTTAATATGTTTGCTCCCCTTAGCGCTGTGTGTTTTAACCAAGGTCACCTCTCCAAGAAAGGTTGTTTCCCCAGGTAGGAATTTTTCCCTGAAGTCAGGGAGGGGATGCCTCTCCTAGAAAGGTTGTTTCCCCAGGTAGGAATTTTTCCCTGAAGTCAGGGAGGGGATGAAACTCCTTAACTAAGTGCCAGGCGGGTAGTTAATCACTACAAACAATCATGCTTAAGCTACATAATCTTTACTCCCTGGAATGGAGATAAGAAATGCCCTAACCTTTGTAATAGAAATTGACAGGATTAAAATCAACTGGGATAAATACGGATGTAACAAGACAATAAACAGCAGAACTTCGCTGGAGATCCAGACCAGAACTTGGCTGGAGATCCTGGCTGGAGATCCTGGCTAGGCTGCTGATCAACTGAACACTGTCTCTGTGTCCTTCCTTCTTCGCTGACTCCGTCTACACCTTTGGGGACCCCTGGACCTGCTGGGGTTGGACCCCGGCACTTCCTGGTGGTCAGCACACATCATAGTGACCGGTTGTTCAGTTGTTCGGTTGTTCCACTGTTCGGTCTATTTGCATATTAGGATTTTATATATATAGACACTTTTTTTAAAAACATTGAATCAAATGTGTCAAAAATACTAACAACTTTTAATACTGGGTGGTAGGTTCATGGATACTTGATATATGTTATTTGTATTTCTCTGTATTTTTAAATTTCACAAGAAAAAAACAACAGTGGAGTGGCTATACTTTCAATAAATTAAGACTGCATGTTATCCAGATAACTGTTCTAGTTATATTGGAAATTGGAAGTGTGAAACACCACCATCTGTTAAAGAAATCTTGACATCCATGGATAGCACAGAAACATCAAAGACTAATGTTTAAACCAGATGAGAGCAGATATACTAGTACTTGAGGACATTTGATGACTGCAATAATTCAGCCAATACATCCTGGAAACAAAGATCAGATTCCAATAGAGAGTCAAAAAGGAACATCTAGATTTTCAGATGAAATTATCAATGATATTGATTAAGGCACCATATATGGCTTTTCATTAATTTTTTTTCTGGGTGGCAATAAAAGGCCTTTTTAGCAGAAAAAATAGTTAAAAGTGTAAGCTGCTCTGAGGAATCCTTATGTATATATTCTAGTATGTACTATGGGATTAAAGTGTTAAATTTGGAGCGGGGGAAAACAGCAACATTTGAAGAATTGCAGCTTAAGCCCCATCCCCCTCAACTAGAAATGAATTGCTGCTCTGACTGGTCTTTTCATCTTTTGTGCAGACAAATTCATTAAAAGGCACTTGCATGACGTGAGGCTATTTCCTTGCTGAACTTTTGTGCCGGAGACCTGCTGAGGACTGACTATAGTGAAAATTTCTGAAAGTAAGTGCATGCTGTGTAAGTACTTCCCTAGGTAAGTAATGCCCCAATTAATAAGTAATTGTGCAATAGTGAGGTCATTTTTTTCCATTGAAAAAAGTTATTGCTGTACTTGTGTTCCAGTTCCAGCCATTGGATTGTCCAGCAGGTAAATCTACAAATTATAAGTCCCAATATTGATCTCTATGAGCTTGTAGATATTAGAATTTTCAGATAAAATGAAGTGTGGAGCTTTATTTATGAATTCAGTTCAACCAACTTAGTTTTTACTAATTCCCAGATATTTCGTAAGGCACTAAAAATACAAAATTGGAAATTATATTTCAGACTTTTTATCTGGTTGTCAACAGCAGGGAAGACAGATATGTAAACACACATTTATAGTTTAATGAGATGCTAAAAGATAACATGGCATTGCACAATTTTAAGCCCCACAAGGGCAGAGGGTTAGACCACATTTTGCTTTTTCACCACTATCTTCTCAGAACTTAGCCTAGTGTTTAAAGCATTGAATATATTGAATAAATGTTTAGTTTATTAATGAGCAAAGGTGCTACAGATCAGAATGTACTTACTAATAGAAGCCCTTTTTCTTTATTATGTGTTATCAAGGACAGTTGGTTAATCACCGAGTTTAAAGTGGGTACTTAAGAGAGTACATATTAACATAAGCTTTTTCTCCCCAATGAAACATTGTTTTTTTGTTTGGTTGCTTGGTTTTCTGTTTTACCAATCCTTTGAGGAAAGCTCAAGCCTTTTTGTGTGTCTAAGCCCACCGATTGGAAATCTGAGGCTTCCTTCTTGTGTAAAGCACATTTATAATGAATCTTTGACGATTTTCAGTTTCAACATATTTACTGAGCAGTGAACACAAAAGGACTCTTTTGAAGCACCCGAGGTCCCTATTCCTCTACATTTTTCATTGTTTTCCCAAAATTTTATGCTTATTTTATCTATTTAGTTTTCACATTTTTTTTTGCATTTTTGAAGACTTAACTTCATCAAGTCTTCTCAAAAATAGCATTCAAATTAGTTTTAAGATAAACACATCCTTTGCCCATGCACATTTTGTTGGTTTGGTAAGCTTTAATTAAATTGTGTTATCATAATAACACACCCCCTGGTCCAGTGTTTTGAAGTGACATGCCGAGATGATGGGAGAAGCCAGCGGCAGCACTGTAGAGCACCCCAGAGAGGGCTGCCCTTGGTGGGTGGAGGGCATGTTACAGAGTGAGGGGCATGCTGGTTAATACGGAGAGTTGGGGAGTGGACATTGGCAAGAGAGACCATCTGAAGGCAGATGAATGGATGCCAAGCTGAGTTTAAAGATGATTAAGATGTGCTAGGTAGACTGGGAAGAAACTCTCAGATGAGAGGGCCACTCTTGTAAAGACACAAACCTCGTAAGTGAACTGTTTAGGGGGATCTGGATCATTGGGATGAATCCTTCTCAGGACTTGCTTTTACCTATGCAAATATAACCAGGATTTTCAACCCAGACTCTCTTAAGGGGATAAAAATCCTTATTTACAATAAATAATTGAGATAATTAATATAGTTGCTCTCTTCATCAGTTTACTACTGAAGACACCTTTTTACAGAGTTAATGTTTGACTGTTTTGGGGGATAAAAGGAAGGACGGGGCAAGGGGGAAGGGAAGAGGGAGAAACATACACAAATTAATTCAAGGCAAAGTTATTGTACAAGATAAATCTTGACTTACTTGGTACTCTACCCCTGGAAAATTTTCTAGAGGTCTTTTGTCTCATTAAAATTGAAAGAGCAACTTCAGAAATTATTTTGATTATTCAGATATATATTCACCCACTTGCCCACACACATGCACACATATATGTTCAATTTCTTTTAAAAATATAATTTTATTTTAAAATATGACTGCAAGATCTTGCATAAGCTCAGAATTTCAGTATTATTATATGTAACACATAAAAAATGATCATCATATTTCAAGACCATACCTAAATTTCCATGAAGAGCTTTCCCCAGAAAAACAGCATTTCATATGAGGCCTCGTAAGATTTACAGATTTATTATTGTCAAATTATTAAAAAGCTATAGAAAAGTGAAGATTGTCCCTTAATTGAAAGTTTTGCTTTAATTGAAAGGTTATAATTTTGTATTTCAATGAAGGAAAGTGCATGAGCTGAATAAAAGGTTATTGTACAGATTGCTAGTTTTTTTTTTTAGGGTTTCCAGCAAATTCTTTTCTTATGATGCTTAAATTCTCCTATCAGAAACCTTTCTCATGTTTAAGACACCTCATTTTTGTAGTGGATTTTAGAAGGCCTCTTTTAACTGTACAGAAATATTTTCTAAAAAAACATGGAAACAAACAAATAGAAAACCAGATCATGGAAACAAATCTTAATGAAACAGTCATTTTTGCTTTTAGAGCTCCTTATTACAACGACAGAAGATGTGTTTTAACGCTTTCCTCAATTTATTTTTTGACAAATAAGTGTTTTAATTTAATTTGCATCAAAATAAAACATGCACATGTTTTTTAAAAGGTAAATATTCAGATGAGGAGAAACAGATTTTCTGTCCTGTCCTTTTTTTTACACTTTGTTTTAAAGTCTGTAGCCATTCTTTCAGGAATTTACCTTGTCATGTTCTTTTTAAATAACAGTATCATAATGTTATTTTTTTTGTATTAAACATTTAGATATCTATGGATTTTGACTCTGATAGATGAGAATTTAATTCTCTAGCACATCTCTCTCCCATTTTCCCAAAATACCTATATCATAATCCTTCCTTAGGTCAATATTTATGATTTCTATTATTATGACTTACTAGAGGCCTAGTGCATGAATTCATGCATGGGTGGGGTCTGGCCATCCCGACCCCGATCGGGGCCCAATCAGGACCAGGCCAGCAGAGGGGGAGGGGCTACAGGGGGGTTGGCTGGCTGCCCCGCCCTTGATCAAGGTGGAAGAGACCAATTGGGAGCAGGGCTGGCAAGGGGAGGGGCCATGAGAGGTTGGCTAGCTGGTCTCACCCCTGATCTGACCAGTTCGCTGGCTGCAGTGGGTGCCATAGTGACTGGTCATTCCGGTTGTTACAGCGTTCCAGTCGTTGGCTTTATATATATATATATATATATATATATATATATATATATATATATAATTATTATGCACAAGGGAGCCACTTTGGCCATTATTATAATTTTTTGCATGCACATATTTTTGTCTCCCTGTAGTTAATAAACCCTTATTTTATTTCTTGTTTGCTGAGTTGACTCTGTCTATACTGCTAATTTTTCTTTAAACTCACCACAAGAATAGTAAAACTCTGTTGGTAAACACCATTGCTTTTCCTTTGGGAGTCCTCCATCTTGGAGTTTTTGTTTTCCTGCTGTAGTATGGGAGAGTTGCACTTGGATCCACTCAGAAGTTCTCATCTAGGACTTTTCATTACCATGCTGGTGAATTCCTTTTGCCTCTCTCCTATCAAAGTTTGTTCCAGGGGTCCCATGCCTTTTCTCTCAGTGCACTCCCTTGCTTTTGTGGACCATATTCCTTCTTCCTTTGGAGTTTCCTAAGAAGGGTACACAAGAAGTAAAAATTATGAGACTGAATTTAGGAAAATAATTTTGCTCTCCTTTACACTTTTTTTTCTAAGTTGGCTGAGTATGGAATTCTATAGTAGAAATCAGTTCCTCCAGGGTTTGAATGCACGGATTCATTGTGTTCTAGCTTTCAGTGTTGTGAAGAAATCCAATACCGTAATGATTCCTAACATTTTGTATATGACTTATTTTTTCTCTGTTAGCTTTTAGATTTTTACAAAGCACACCTAGTGTTCTGAAATTTCTGGTAGGGTGGCTTGTTCAGGTTTAATTTTCTTCATGTTTTGGGTACTTAA
Source organism: Myotis myotis (assembly GCF_014108235.1). Classification (NCBI taxonomy): domain Eukaryota; kingdom Metazoa; phylum Chordata; class Mammalia; order Chiroptera; family Vespertilionidae; genus Myotis; species Myotis myotis. Next base: position 39,844,094 of record NW_023416335.1, read on the forward strand.
GGACTTGTTTCAATCTACAAACCACTGTCCCTCAGTTCTAGAATTTCTTTTTTATACCCTCTGCTATATTTCCTCTTTCCCTCCATCATTCTTGATGGGCATATGTTGGATTACCACTTAGGAATGCATTCAGACTATCCACAAGTAAGAATATAAAAATCAGGATTTTTCACACATTACAAGAAGTGTGGATATAGGCTCAGAGTTGACCACAGCCATAGATCTGTAAGATTCTCAGACTTTTCTTCATCTGTGTCAACCTATTAAGAAAAGATGACTGCGAGTATCATATCTGCTTTCCATGCTTGAAAATGAGGAGGGAATTGGGTGAAGGGCCATGCAGGCCAATTTGTTTCCTTTAATCTGAAAAGTCAAATATTGTATAGATGGCCCCATACAGCCAACCTCCATAATAGTGCCATAGGGTCTCCACTAGCCCAACCACTGGCCAAAGCCACAAGATTACCAGTGTTGATGAAGACCAATCAGGACTCCTCTTGTGGTGGTTGGATTGAAATTGTGTATTTGAGTGGAGCCTGTCAATGCTGAGCTCCACTGTAATGTGAGGACCCAGCTGTTTTTGTTTGGAGATGCCCAGCAACCAATCCCTGTTTCTCTAATGCTGAAGGATATGGGCTCACTCCAGGAATCTCAAGAGAAGGAAGAATGTGACAGGATGAAACTGGAGAGCTGAGCAAGAGCAAGATCATGTAGGATCTTGTGCTAGAAGACTATGGGAATGCAAAAATGTGCAGTGCACAATTTCTATCCTCAGGGAGATTACAGTCCAACTGGAAGAATATGCATTGAAGAAATCTTGATAAAATGCAGTGTTAAAACACCAGAGTCCATATTCCTAGTTGCTGTTGTTAATTTTCCATATAATAGTCTTAAAAGAAAAGAAAATGTTCTCAGGCCTCATTGTCACCAAAACAATAGGCACAACTGTCAAAGGCCAACTGGAGGTGATTAAGGATTCTTCTATGGTCCATTGCTCTGGGACAAAATGATGTGCAAGTGTTCAGGCCAATTCCTAGTGCTTGTAGTTGACCTGAAACCTGCAAGACTTAATTCCAAGTGTTGAATGGATCTTTTTTTTTCCCCCACAGCTCTCCCTTTTATCCCATAAGAGAATTGGTTCAAGCTCCTGACTCCTTACAGGGGCTGTCTATTTCAGATACATTTCAAACACCAGAGCTGCCATATCAGTCCCAGAGAGGTGCCTCCAGACTCCATTTCACCTGAGAGAAAAGTAAACTATTATTTTTAGGTCACAGTTATTTATGCTTTTCATCATATACTACTTAATCTCATCCTATGGGATACAACATATAAGTAAAGTAATTGCTTAGCTGATGAATACTGAGCATTTTATATATTTGAGTAGATAGAAGCAAATTAATTAAAAATGTCTGCAAATAAGAGACAAGAAAACTTTACTATATCAGTAAGTAGTATTACTTACTACTATATCATTTGTTTAGTAATACAATTCTATATTTAAATAAATATGGAAGTGAGAACTCAGTGAATATTTAAATAAATGAATGCCCAACTGTAGCAGTGCTGAATCATTGCCAGGGTCAAGCAGAGGTTTCACTTTAGTACCACTTTAATATAGATTTGGTTATTCAACATCTAAGTTTGGTTATTCAACATTACATATATATATATATATATATATATATATATATATATATATATATAATGAATACATATGCATCTATAATATATCCCTTACTTTTAGTTAACATTTAATATATATTTTAAAAATGAATATATTTTAAGGTGAAATTTATCATGGAAGGTATTCTTGGTGGAAAACAATAACAAACAAAAGCTAAGGAATAAAAATATCTGATCAGCTTTGTAGTTTAGAGCCTTATAATTTATATTCTGGGTAAAATGGGGGGATGCACTGAAAGGTTTAATAGAATAGAGACATGACCAGCTCTATACTTCAGATAGATGAGTTCGATGGCCATGTCAGGGATGGGTTTAAAGGAGACCAGAGAACCAGAGGAAATACATTCTATGGAAGTTTCTATAAGGACAAGAGAAGGCGTGGGTCTGAGAAATATTTGAAGAACAATCCACAAGACTTAGTGACTGATTTTAGGATCAGGGTGAAGAATAGAAAGGTGTCAAGATTCCTGGGCAACTGGATGGCTTTTAGGACCACTCACTGAGACAAGGAATAGAGGGAGAGCTTGGGGTGATGGGGTGATGAGCTAAATTTTACACATGATGCTCATGGGATATTCAGGAGGGGATACTGAGCACACAGATAGAGAGATAAATGTAAAGTTTTCTTTAGAAATTTATCTATAAACATATAGATAAATATTGCCACATATGTCTGCATACACACACACACTCATAGCTACATGTAACTATATATTTATATGTTAAGATGCAGTTTATCTTATACCTATATATAAATAATTTTATCAGTAAGAATCATTTATTTAACCTTATATGAAAATTGAGTCCCTGTTTAAGTATCAAATTCATACATATAAAATAGAAATAACTATATATCTACCTGAAGCTTTATCTGTGTGTAAATATTTCATAGCCATAACACACACATATTGATATTCTAAAATTTAACAATTTTACATCATATTATGAAGTGCTTGAATTCAAAATTCTGCAAAACTCTTAGATTAAATACAAATATAAAGTATGAGAAGTTCATGCAATAATAGGGAAGGAGAGAAGGGAGGTCGACTTTATCAATACAGTGACTCAGTTGGGTAACATGAGAATGCTGACAGGATAAAAGCTTTAATCCCATACATCAAAACACAGTGACTCCAGGAGTCTACAACCTTGACCTGGAGTAAAACTGAGAAGAAAGTTTTGGTTGCCAGACTGTGCAAATTATTTTTAAAAAGCAAGGGATTTTCAAAAATAAATGCTTTCTTTGACAAGCCCATTTTCTGCACCAGATATAGGGTCCAAGTTACTACCAAGAAAAACAGCCTTGCTTTAAAACCTGTTATTTTTTGGGTATTCTACTTATCAACAGCATGAAAAAGGAAGATTATGTTGTATCCCCACCTTGTGGCTCTAATATGTAACATTAGACATAAAAAGCTAATTCTCCCATTGGAAATATGTATCTTTTTCATTGACTTAACCTACAATTTGTTAACCAAATCACTCACTTTCTACTGGAACTCTCACCTGGCATGCACTACCACACACACGCCACATACTAACAGACTTAATTATTGTTGATCACCTCACTTCTCTGTGGCTTTTCCAGTTTTCATTGGGCCAAGATTCAGACTTTAACCAGATTGCAATTTGGAATATAAAATCCAAAAGCATCCCTTAAATAACTCTCTTCTCCTCCACAAGTTTATTTTTTTTTCCATTTTCCCTCCAAACTCCCCCAGAAATGTACCTCCCTTTGGTGAAAGCTTAATATTTAACCAATCAATTTTTGAGTATTTCTAATTTTCACCTGAAAAACTGAATCTTTGACTTACATAAAATGTCTCGGTGGGTAGCCATGTGCATGACTACAACTCTTTAACATTTACCAGCTTCTGTGCAAATCAGGGAACCCTCAGTCTCAAACCTTATCCTCCCTGAGCTTCATACCATTGCCAGGGTAATGGTGAAAACAACGTGGGTATCAGGCACCATCTGGCAGACAAATCATGAAGTCTGTAGTCACATCTACCCTGCTCGGGGATCGATGTACTAAATAGAAATGAATGTAGCATGAGTTCTTCTTTGAGAGAAACATCAGCGATGTTGACATGCATTTCATTCATGATACCTGAGAATGTGCAGGCCATTTTGGATAGAATTATTCATGGTACCTTCTGAGATCAGCAAGGGCAGAGCTATCTGTAGCTCATGAAACTGGAATCTTAAAGCAATAGCAGCGACGTGCCTTGGATTGTGTGGGAAGTTGGAAGGCTCAGGAACCGGGAAGGCAATAATTAATAAATTTTGTATTTAAAGAAGAAAAGAGAAATCGTGGTTCTGTCATACAAACTATGGGTGATAAAGCTCAAAGGGGAAACTCTTCCTGGATGACAGCTAGGAATCTCTATCAGGGAGCGAAGATGCTGAGATTATCATATTTATCAAAAGAGGCCAAGGATTAAAACTACCATGAAACACTGATCTAAAGAACAGGGAACCCTCTGCCTAGTTAAGACTCCCCATTTTAAACCTCCACTAGATCAAATATGGTATATTAGAACATGGATTGGTACCCGGGCCAGAGAGAATAATCAGGCCATAAATATGATCCTTTAATCATATTTCCAAATTTCACAAGAAATCATTTAGTGTTTACATTTTTCCTCTGTGTTATGACACATGCTATTGCATTCATTCTCTATGAGCAAAGCTGTTGTAAAAGTTATTTTTAAAAATATATTCCATTTCTTTTCTCCATGAAGGTAATAAATTCTTAGTAAAAACAAATAAAAGCACACATGGATGAAGAGAAAAGTGAAGGTCTTTTATGGAGAGTGAATATTAGACATGGATTGAGGGTCATGGCTTGAAACCACAGGTGCTTCACATCTGCTGGGTCCAATTTGTGGCGGCTCCAGCAAAAAGCCTGTTTTCAAGTATTTGACTTCTGCGGTCATCATAGGGCCTGCCACTAGGGGGCAGACAAGTCTGGTTTTGTCATTGAGCCTTCTGCAAGTGGAATTGAGGCTTCAAATTGTTTTTGCAGAACTGACAAGGAAGCAAAACAACAAGCCTTGTCGATTTATTAAATTTAAAAATAAAAAACAACAACAAAGGAAAACTGGGCTATGTAGTTTTGCTCAATTCAATTAGAAACACTGAGGGCTATACATTTTTACGTGTATGCATATGAGCAGAACACCCCAGTGAAATAGTGCCTCAGGGTGAAGATCCCAGGATAAAATAAGTGAGATACAAGAGCCAGGCAGCAGGGCACTGCACCATGCACAAAGGCCTTCTGTCTGAAGCCAGTGTGGCTGGAGGTGGGTGTCTCAAGGGAGAGTGGCCACATGATGTTGGAGAGGTAGGCTAGGTCATGCCAATGTAATCCAGTGTGAATAGCAGTCCTCGAGAAGTGCAGGTATTCCCCTTTCCTGCTGTATGAGACCCTTCTGATGTCAACAGTCTCCTCTGGGAAAGGACAGGATGAGATTGATACAGACAGGAGGCACCATCATGGCCCCTGTGGAGTGAGCGCATATGGGATGGCTTAATAAGCGGAACTTAGCCCAGGGCCAATTCTCAGTGTGTCTATGGATCACACCGTGGTAATTAACTGAGCCCCCAAATATATAATTGGAGTGGATACAGAGAGGGCCAAAGAACAAGCACAGACTAAGTTATACCTTGCAAATGCTAGGAATAAGAAAGCTGGTGTGACTATGCTAATGCCAGACAAAGCAGACTTCGAGACAAAGAGTAATGCCTGAGGTCTGCTGGGACATGTCATGATAATGAAGGAGGCATTTCATCAGAGGGCACAACAGTCATGAATGTACATGCTTTAATAAGACAGCTTCAGAATACACAAAGCAAAAATGGACAGAACTAAAAGCAGAATAGAGAACCTGTAATAAAAATTCAAGACTCGACACCCCTGTCTCTGAAAATGGAAGAACCAGACCCACAAAATTCTATGGAAGGATATTCAAATTTTTCAAGAGAATATAAAATGTTCACCAAAATAGACTATATGTTGGTCCATTAAATAAATTTCAAAACATTACAGAGAACCTTCTCTGACCACAATACAGTTAAATTAAAAATAAATGACAGTAACATATATAAAAAAGCACCAAATATTTGGAATTCATTGGCTAAAGAAGAAATTTCAAGGAAAATTGAAACATATTTCAAACTAAATTAATAATAAAAATACAGTATATCAAAAGTTGAAGGATGCAGCTAAGGTAGTGATAAGTAAGAAATGCTGATATTTGAAAAGGGTATAAATTTAAAGTCAGTGATCGAAATGTACCTTATAAAGCTAGAAATAAAATAGCATCTTTAACTTCAAGTATTAAAAATAAAATAGTCAGATAGGAGCAGAAACCATTACATAGAGAAAATTAAGAGCAGAATATGGTTTTTAAAAGATCAATAAAATTTAGGAATAGTACTAATCAAGGAAAAAAGAAAACAAAAATTACAAATATCAAGAGTGAAAGAGCATATCTCTACAGATTTTACATTAATTAAATGTAAATATTTAGAAATAAATAAAAAGATAGAAAAGGAATAGTATGAATAACTTTATGCCAATAAATTTAGAAACTCAGAGGAAAAAATAAAACCCCCCAAACGATACAAAAGATATAGAAAATGTTATTAAGAAGAATGAATTTGCAAAAAAAAAAAGATTAAATTTGCATCAAAAACTTTTCCACGAAGAAAAACTTCAAGTCCAGATAATTTCACTGAGTTATAGCAAACATTTCTATTAAACATATAACATGAAATTATGCCAACCTTCCACAAACTCTTTCAGAAAATAGAAGAGGAAGGAGCACGTCCTAACTCATTTTATGAGGCTGCTATCCCCCAGATATCAAAACCTAAAGTTTAAAAAAAAAAAAAGATTTTTACAGGAAAAGAAAAATTACAGTCCAATATCCCTCAAGAACATACAAGTTAAAATCTTCAAAGAATATTAGCAAATTGAATCCAACATACAAAAAAGGAATAGTTAATCTTAGTTTATCTGAATTTCAATTTTAACTGCCATCCTGTATTTTTACTTGATACATCTGGTAAACCCATGAGTGCAGGATACCTGGAGACATCCTAATGCTAACATTCCTTAGGCTGTTGGAATGTATGGGTTGGATGCTCAGGAGAGAGATCTGGCCTGAAAACCAAGGCAGGGCAGTAACAGTAATTTTTTTTTTTATTTTTCTAGATAATTATTCCACAAAGTAGGCATCACCATTTATTTTCAAACTATTTGTGACGTAGGCATTAGTGTGTCCCAGGAGATATCAGTTTGAATATCAATTTAAGTCAAAAGGGACACCTGTGCTCCCTTCATAGCACTGAAGGTCACCCTCCAGCTATCTTCCTATTACCAACCAATTTCATCAAAACACAGCACACACACATCCTGAAGCAAACACTGACAGCACATTATTTGTGTCAAATGAGCTTCTGAAATTACAGGACCAAGTTAGAAAAGCATACTGATTAATCTTAGAAAAGTTTCCCAAAATGAACCCTAAAACAACATCTTTAAAATTTAAGTAGAATATATTTCCTGACTACCCTAGACAATAGAATTTACTAGAAAGTGTTAGGTTAGGTGGCTCAGAAGGCGGCGTAGGAAATAAAGAATTGAGCGAATCAGAAAAGAAAGAAAAGGAAAAGGTTTTATTCTGCGTCCCAGGGCGGACCCACGAACCCCAAAGACAGGGCACGTGAATCCTCGCCAAGAGGGAGGGGGGCGCTTTTTTTGTACTGCGGTTGGGTGAGGGGCGGGGACATGAGCTGAGGCGTTCAGCTGAGAAAGTTCCCGCTGCGGGGGGTCAGCAGGGTATTCAGGAAGGAGTCAGTATCTGTGTGGGGGTCCTGTTGATTCAGGGAGAAGCCAGTATCTGTGTCTGGCACATTGATCTGTTTGAAATTCCAGGGAGGGTCCATTATCTCATCACACATCTGCATGTATCCGATCCTGGGCTCTCTCCGACCTAACAGAAAGTAAGTAAACATTTTCGAGGAGCAGATATTTTTAAAACCCAAAATAATGGGAGATATTTTGGTTTTTAAAAATGCTAATATCAATTGAAAATTATGATTTAATAGTTATCCTATTACTTGATTATGGAATCATTAAAAAAATTAATGATTTTATCCTAATGTTACTGAAGGCAAGAATCAGGACAATTTTTCAGAGTAGTAGGGTATCATTTGGGGGAGAAAATTGTACAAAGGTCATGGCCAATTTTTTCTTGGCTTGCCAGATTTGTTTTTGCATTCCTGCTGCCTTCAGGGCGAGTCCTGTCTGGTTACTTCTGCATTCCCAGAGCCAACAGAAGTGCTCAGGGTGCCTTTGTGTGAGCCTCCTTTCCACTGCTTTCTGTCCCACCTGCCAATACAAGACCTTCTGCCTCTGCAAAGTCTCTTCGGATTGTTTCTGGGCGTTACGAGAGAGGGCCTTGCCCGTGCTCTGAAACAAGCTCTGTTCACTACTGCCCTGTTGCTCTGGCTTTGTTCTCTAGCATCTGTGCTTTTTTTGAGTCCTTTTGGCTTCCATGAATGAGAACAGCTCTGTGCCGACCACTGAGGAGCTCCTTTCACCACAGTCCTCAGCCTCCCTCCAGGGTCTGCGGCCTCTGAGCTATCAGAGTGCACCAGGTTGTCTGAATTCCACTGTTCTCTGTACTAGTAGAAGTGGGGTGACAGATACTCTCCCTGTTTTGCATAATTATCTTTCTTCATACCAAAGCAATATTGTTTGTACCCACTGACTTACAGAGATTTTAGTAAAATACTTCGCTTGCTCTCCATCATCTTCATCTCCTGTAGACACTATAGTCAGTGCTAAGAGGCAACGGTGACATCTGCTGGCAAAGGGAAACATTTTCATCCACAGCTAATATTTTCCAGAGTTTATGAAATTCTTTGTGGTCAAGTCAATACAGTACTAAGCAATAACGGGTCTAATTGCTGATGGGCCAGAATTATTTTATTTTAAAGTGTTGTACTGTGTATTTTCACTGCAAAGCTTGTGATATTTACTATTTGAATCACTATATGAGATTCAGACCAAAATGGGTGAGCTGGTGAGGAAACCCCACATTTCTAGGATTTTTAAAAATTCAAAAATATTAATTTATCAGTTGTTTTAGTATTGTGTAGAACAAGTTTCAATCTCCAGCTCTATAAAGGCACAAAATAGCCCTGGCCGGGTGGCTCAGATAATTGGAACATTGTCCCATACATCAAAAGGGTTGGGGTTTGATCCCCAGGTGGGGCACATATGGGAGGCAACTGATTGATGTTTCTCTCTCACATGGATGTCTCTCAAAAATCAATTAAAAAATCATACGCTTGGGTGAAGATTAAAAAAAAAAAGACAAACAACAAACCATATTACACTCAACCATAGTAAAGTAGAATTATAATTAAATATGTGAACTCTAGAGCTACAGAGCCTAGGTCTGAACCCCAACTCTGCCAGTTAACAGCTATAACCCTGGATAAGTAACTGAATTTCTTTGTGTGCATGACTCAATCAATTTTCTTATCTATGAAGTGGGAATGAAGATAATAATATCTACCTCATGGGATTGTCATGAGTATTAAAAGAATGAATATGTACAAGTGTTTAGCATGGTTCCTGAAATATGGTAATCACTGTGTGAATTTTAAGTATTATTATTCTTTTTAAATAATGTTATGAAATGTTTCATATTAATTCTAAATTGTTATCTGGAGAAAGGTTGGGAGTGAAATAAATAAAACAAAGAATTTCAGAAATGTCATCTATTTCATCATAATCAACATGAAAGCAAAATGAACCTTCCAGGCAATCCTAAAGTTTACAGACCTTGAAAATTTAAAACTCGAAATTTTTTGCTTTATAAAAATTTTTACAAATTGTTTTATTTTCTCTAGCCATTGAATATACTAGAAAAAAATCAAGAGAAAAAATAGTTTTTTTGCATTAAGATAGAGTTCTCTTTCACTGAGAATTCCAAATGAATGGTTTGTTTTTATCTTTTTTTTAAAAAAAATATATTTTATTGATTTTTTTACAGAGAGGGAGAGAGATAGAGAGCTAGAAACATCGATGAGAGAGAAACATCGATCAGCTGCCTCCTGCACATCTCCTACTGGGGATATGCCCGCAACCCACGTACATGCCCTTGACCGGAATTGAACCTGGGACCCTTCAGTCCGCAGGCCGACGCTCTATCCACTGAGCCAAACCGGTTTCAGCGGTTTGTTTTTATCTTAAAAATAGCTTTAGCCTGGCCAATGTGGCTCAGTTGTTGAATGTCGACCCAAGAACCAGAAGATCATGATTTGCTTCCCCATCAGGACACATGCCCAGGTTTCAGGCTCGAACCCCAGTAGGGGGCGTGCAGAAGGCAACTGGTACTCATCATTGATGTTTCTATCTCTCTCTCCCTCTCCTTTTCTCTCTCTGAAATACATAAAAACATATATTTAAAGAAATAGCTTATACTTTAAGTATTAACAGATATTAAATTCCAAATTAAATAACATCTTAAATATAAGCAGACCCTCAAGACCAGGATATTAAATGGGATCATTTGAATCAGATTAATAAATTAGCAGAATTCCACAACTTCAAGTGTTTCATGGAGTAATTCAGGTCAGTTTCAGAATTATATTAAAAAACAAACTAGAATGTGTTCCAATATTATACTTGAACAGCAATTAACTGATAAACTGAGGTAAATCCAATTTTTACAATATTTGGATGAAAGCATGGAAATGAAGTACTTAATGTTCTACTGTATTTTGCTTTAAATATGAAACCATTTGATCCATTTGTAAATACTTTCATGGTAAATGTAGAAATGTGTGGGGCTTGTTGGTAATGTAATTAAACTCACATTCAAACAGGAAAATGGAAAGAGCTATCTACATGACAGCAAGCCCTGCATCCAGCACTCCAGCAGCCGCTGCTTCATCCAAGATACCTCTCTTGGTATTTTCAGCATATTCAATGGCCAATAAATATAGAACAATTTGAAAAATTCTTTAAAAAGCAAACAAAAATATCCCTGGAAGAGATGCTCCACTGAGCACAGGCTGTCAATTTGCTTGCACATTCAGGCCAGCCAGGAAGATGCTAGAAGAGTGATGGGTCTCATAGACTATTCGATGATGCAAAAGGTGACTCAAAAGAGAAAAGACTAAAAATATAACAAACACTCAAAGTTGCATACATTAGATATTACATGTAATATATAGTACATACATGATATATAAACACATATACAGGGTGTGGGCAAAACACAGTTTATTCTTGTATCGTTTTTCCATATGAACAGCTGTAAATTTGCTTTGCCCACTTCTATATAGAGAGTATTTTACATATATGTGTGTATATAAATGTACATACATATATATCACAACTAAATCACCACAACCTTGAAAACCTAGATAAAAAAATTAAATTTTTAGCCCTGGCCAGGTGGCTCAGTTGGTTGGAGCATCATCCCATACACCAAAAGATTTCAGGTTCGATTCCCAGTCAGGGCATATACCTAGGTTGCGGGTTTGATCCCCAATTGGGTTGCATACAGGAGGCAACCAATTGATGTTTCTTTCACACATCCATGTTTCTCTCTTTCTCTCTCCCCCCCCTTCCTCTCTCTCTAAAATCAATAAACATATCTTTGGGTGAACATTAAAAAAATAAAATAAATTTCTAGCAAAAATGATTTTTTTTAAATTGGCAGAAGAAATAGAAAATGAAAATGGGCTAAAAATCATTTTAATTATTGACATTGTAATAACCAAAGCACAAGGCCAAAACATTTGTGCAGATGCACCTCACCAAGCTTTCACAAATCAGACCATCTTCGCTGTCATTTGCAAATAGAAGTCAAAGAAGTCATGTTATTGAGTTTTGTTTGTTTGTTTTTACTGTTTCATGCAACCGTCTTTCAATCTCTACTCATAATAACAAACAGTATAAATTTTAACTCATATTGAAGGATTATCCCCATTTCCTCTACAACTGGTCTCTTAAAGTTTAACTGATACATTCAGATCTGAGGGTCTGACAGCAGCCTGGGCTTATGTATTCTTAATTCAGAACTGGTGCATTTGAAGGAGTAAGTCCTTAGCCACTCCCTGAGTTAGAGCTGCTGACCAACCCAATCAAAGCCAAGACATGAGATCATAACTTTCTGTATCTATTAGGTTTTATTCAGGCACATTATTGATCTGCGGGCAAACATGCAAAGAAGGTTCTTAGCAGGAGTGTCTTATGAAATCCTAATTATTTCAATAACCTGCCCTTATGTATTGTTCCAGCTCAGCCTAATTTTCACAATTGTCCAGCAGCAAGAATCACCGGCCAACCTTGGAACTGCGGGCCAACTTCTCGCTAATTCATAGATGGTTCAATATACACCATTTTCAAAGGGTCTTGGATATAAAACACATTGACTAAACTTACTTACAGCTGTGGCCCCCAAAAATGTGTGCTAATATTGTCTAAATCAGGCAATTTTCTTATTATAGAATTGTCCTTGACCCTAATTCATCAATATATGTAGCATAATGCTGTGCTATTACTCTCCATTGAAATGCTTTTAAGTTATAAAATGAATTTATTCCTTTATTTCACAATTGTTTATATGGCAAACTATAGACTAGACAGAGTTCAACTTGCCAGGAGAAAACAAGACAGAAAAGGTCCTTGTTCTTATGGAATTTGCAGTCTAATGTAAGAAGACAAACAAGTAAAAAAAAAACCACAGTTTCGTATCATAAATAAAAGGAAGTAAAGAAACAGAGTGATGAGAGAGTGATTTAATAGGCCTGAGAGGAAGTTAGATTGAGTGATTTGGGAAGACTTCTTGGAGGAGGTGGCATTTGAACCAAAATTGAATGTTGAATAATTGGAGTCATGGGAAGGTAAGGCAAACAATCAAGAAGCCTACAGCCCTAAGTTTGAAATGAACTTGTTGTGTTCCAGAAACATCAACAAGGCCACAATGCCTGGAAACAGTGAATGAAGAAAAGAATTATATGAAAGAATGCAGAAAGGTAGACGAAAATCCAGTCACATAGGGCCTTGTGAATCAAGATAAGGAGTTCTGTGAAAAACTGAGTCTATTTTGTGTTTTCATGCTAAATGAGTTTAAAGCAATTTATTATTACTTATAAATTATTACAAAAAAGAAATGCATCTTAGATTTATTCATAGGTTTAAGAGAATCTGTATAGGTCTCTTACATTTATTTGTTTCATTTGAGCTAGATTGGGGAGGTCAGAGCAAAATAATTGTCATAAGGGTAAAATTCAATTTCCCATGACAAACTTAGTTAATAACTTTAGTTGAACAAATGTGTGTTTTTTAAAACAAAACAATCTTACATATGATAACTTATAATAGATATTTTTAGTCTCAAGGATACATGTCAACAGTCCTGGAAATTTTAAGAGCCTCTTCAAGTTTACAGGAAACCTCTTTGGCCTCCATAGCAAATAGACAAATGGAAACTCACCTATATTGACAAAAGAATAAGCAGAGATTTCACTTGAATTAGTGGGATTTATATGCATGCAAACTAACTACATTTACCTGACAACAAATAATGCTGTGATGCTAGTTCGGCAGTTTAACTTCTCAAACACCCACATCAGCAGTCTTCCATTCTTTCAAGTTTTTTATTATTATTACTAGAGGCCCGGTGCACAAAAATTTGTGCACTCGGGGGGGAGGAGGGGTCCCTCAGCCCGGCCTGTGCCTTCTCCCAGTCTGGGACCCCTCGGGAGATAACGACCTGCTGGCTTAGGCCTGCTCCCGGGTGGCAGAGGGCAGGCCCAATCCCTAGGTGCAGCCCCTGGTCGGGCTCAGAGCAGGGCCGATTGGGGAGTTGGGGTGCTGCCCCCTGTCATGCACAGAGCAGGGCGGATCGGGAGGTTGTGATGCCACCCTCAGTCACACTCAGGGTAGGGCCGACTGGGGGTTGGGGCACCGCCCCCTGTCACACTCAAGGCAGGGTTGATGAGGAGGTTGGGGCACCACCCCCTGTCACGCACAGGCAGGGCCAATCAGGGGGTTGGGGCACCGCCCTCTGTCACACACAGAGCAGGGCGGATCAGGGGGTTGGGGCACCGCCACTCTCACACTCAGGGCAGGGCCGATGGGGAGGTTATGGCTCTACCTCGTCACACACAGAGCAGGGCCCGTGGGGTGTGGGGGTTGGGGCGCCGCACCCTGTCACACACAGAGCTGCAGGGCGATCATGGGGTTGCGGAGCTCCCCCTATCAGGCACAGAGCAGGGCTGATCAAGGGGTTGGGGAGCTCCCCCGTATCAGGCACAGAGCAGGGCTGATCAGGAGGTTGGGGCACCTTCCCCTGTCACGAACAGAGCAGGGCGAATAGGGAGGTTGTGGCCCCGCCCTCTGTCACACACAGAGCTGCAGGGCGATCAGGGGGTTTGGGCGCTGCCCCTTGTCACACTGATCCCGGTGCCAGGAGGTCTCTCGGCTCCACTGATCCCGGTGCTGGGAGGCATATTACCCTTTTCCTATATCGGATAGAGTCCTGGTGCATGGGTGGGGCTGGCTGGTTTGCCCTGAAGGGTGTCCTGGATCAGGGTGGGGGTCCCCACTGGGGTGCCTGGCCATCCTGGGTGAGGGGATGATGGCTGTTTGCAGCTGGTCACACACCCTTCAGGGTGGGGGTCCCCACTTGGGTGCCTGGCCAGTCTGGGTGAGGGGCTGAGGGCTGTTTTCAGGCTGGCGAGTGACTGAAGCTCCCAACCGCTCCTTTTTTTCTTTTTATTTATTCTGGGCCAGCTTTAGCTTTGAGGCTTGGCTCCAGCTCTTAGGCCTCCATTGCTGAAAGCAGGTTTCTGGCCTCTGTTTACCTTCTGTATTTGAAACAATGTTGCGATCCTGCTGGCTGAAGCCCAGCGACTAAGGCAGGTTTCTGGGGTTTTGTTTAGCTTCTATATTTGTAACATAGTTGCTTAGAGTTGCAGCTCAGAGGCTGGCAGCGGCAGGCGGGGAACGTTGGAATCCTCTGTCACTGAAGCAAGCAAGCCTCATGTTCACTTTAAGCTGCCTGGCTGCCAGCCGCCATCTTGGCTGGCAGTTAATTTGCATATCTTGCTGATTAGCCAATGGGAAGGGTAGCGGTCGTACGCTAATTACCATGTTTCTCTTTTATTAGATAGGATTATTAAAAACTGAAAGAAGACCTATAGTTTTGAACTTCAGTTACATTTTCTGAAATAATAAATATGAGGTTTCTAAGTTAGCAGAAACCCATTGGAGGTTTTGAAGTAGAGAGAAATATGATGCAATTTATATTTTTAAAAGAACTCTTGAGCTAATGTCTGTAAAATGGGCATGGGTGGTCTCAGAGTGAAAAAAAAAGACTAAAAGGTTATGGCAGCTCTCTTGGTGTCAGATGAATGAGTTGGAACAGGACAGTGATGGCAAACCTATGACACGCGTGTCAGAGGTGACACGCAAACTCATTTTTTTGGTTGATTTTTCTTTGTTAAATGGCATTTAAATATATAAAATAAATATCAAAAATATAAGTCTTTGTTTTACTATGGTTGCAAATATCAAAAAATTTCTATATGTGACATGGCACCAGAGTTAAGTTAGGGTTTTTCAAAATGCTGACAAGCCGAGCTCAAAAGGTTCACCATCACTGGAATAGGAGCATGGGAAAAAGTGGTGATAAGTGATCAGATTTGGTAAATATTTTTGAATTGACCTCAGTGGGACTTCCTGGTGGATTGGAGGAGGACCTGGGAGAGGTGGTATAAAGAGTGGAATCATGAATGACTTTTAGGTTTGGGGTTTGAGCCACTGGATGAATGCTGGTGTGGTTGTATGAACAGAGAAGATTTTGCAGGTATGGAGCAGAAGCAGCATTTCTGTTAGGTATCCAAAATGTGAAGCTGCCCATGAAACAGCAGCAGGGAGAGATGACTAATAGGGAGTTGATTACGTGTGTTTGGTAATTAGGATGATTCCTGGGCAGGTATAAATTTATTCCTTGAGCCTGAATGAGATTTTTCTAGGAAGAGGGAGAGAGAGTATAGATAGGAAAGAAAGGAGGAGGAAGCTTGAACTCTGCTGCATTGTAGCATCTACAGAACAGAATGGCAGAAGAATCCAGCAAAGTTGCAAACAAGGAGACGCCAGTGAGGGTGAAGGAACACCAAGAAAGCACAACATCGCAGGAGACAAGTGAACAAACTATAAACAATGCATGAGCTTGAGGGAGTGCTCCTGGACATGCGAGTCTATGTGTACTAATCAGGACAGGTCCCTGGAGCTGCAGGAACAAATGGTCCAACAACCATTCATTTCTCACTCAAGCTACATGTGCAGCTCAGGTGGCTGGGTGCTCTGTTCGTAGTAGTCACATGGGCGGGTGGAAGTTCTGTTTTGATTTATGCTTCCACGGTTGACAGGGCAGGGGAAAAGCTACATCATGGTCATATAATGGCTTTTAAAATTCTACTTGAAAATAACACAAACTACTTCCTTTCACATTTTATTGGACAAAGGAACTCAAGGTCACAGCTAACATCAGAAGAGGTAAGCCAGGGCAATGTCATCGTGTTGCCAGAAGGAGATGAAAATGGGGTGCCTGCACACAGTGGGTTTCTGGTGATAAATGGAAGAAAGTGGGATAATCGAGGTGCTGTTCATTACCTGTAGATATTTAGAGACCAGAACAGGTTTTAAAGAAAGTGCTACATTTATTTGCCTTTTCCCTGCCTTCAAAACTAGCTAGGATGTGTGACTTTCATTCATGTCATTTCACAATTTCAGTAGGAAATTGAGGATTGGTTGTAAGTTCCAGTGTTCTCTCTTCAGAGGGAGGTCAGATCCTTAAGCACACCACACCTTCGGCGTGAGTTCTCTTAACACCCAGGTGTCTGGCCAGTCAGAAGACGGAGACTTTAACAGATAACTTAATAGAAAGAACTGTTGACTAAGTAAAAACTGATTAACTATAGGAACCGGTAAAAAGAGGACTTTGAGGTTTAACAAGAGCAGCAACTGTAGATGATAGTTACCAATATGAACAAGGAGAGAATTGGGAAACTTGGAGGGGTGCCCTGCAGAGCTGAGAGTCAGACCTCGGGGTTGGAGGGGTGGTGGGTGGCAGAGCACTGCCTGCCCCTGAGAGGAAAGTCGCTGGAGACGACCTGCCTTGGACCCTGAGAGCCACAGCCCCGGTGTGAACTCCGCAGGGACCATCACTTGCCCGAGGAGTGGATTTCACAGGAAAACAAAAACAAAGGAAAAGAATAGTCTGTTGTGGATTGATTTGTATCCTCCCAAAAAGATTTATTGAAATCCTAGCCCTCGTTACTTATGACCATGACCTTATTTGGAAAGCGGTGCTGTTTTTGTTTTTGTTTGCAGATGTAATTAAAATGTAAGATTAGATGAGGTCATACTGGAATGTGGTCCTCAATCCAATGTGATTGTCATCCGTACAAGAAGGGGAGGAGAGACACAAAGCCAGACACACAAAAGAGAACACCAGGTGAAGATACAGATACACCGAGGGAAAAGGGATGTGACAATGGGTGCGATTGGGGTGGTGCATCTACGAGCCAAAAAAATCAGGGTTTGCCAGAAACACCAGAAGCTGAAGAGAGGCAGGGGGCAGAGTCTCCCTTAGAAGCTACAGAAGAAACAAGTATTGCCCACACCTGGATTTCAGAGTTCTAGGCCCTGAGAGACTACGTTTCTGTTGTGTTAAGCCTCCCAGTCTGTGGTCCTTTGTTACGACAGTCTTAGAAAACAGGCACAAGTCCCTTCCTCTTCCAGCCTTGCCGCCTTCCACCAGGGCCGCCTGTTTGCAGGCAAAGGAGAAATGAGGTTTGTGGAGTGCCCAGTTCACAAAGCAGGAGAGAGCAGGGTGAGCGTGGAGCGAGGAGGCACTGAAATCATAACTGGTAGAGGCTGGGAGACAGCAGACAGGTCGAAACCTTTAATGATGCTCAGTTTCCCCACATAGATAGAGAAATACTGTGGGGCCTTCTAGGGGGGTTGTGAGGATAAATGTGAAGTTGGCTTAGTTTAGTATATGCAAAAAGAAAGACCTTCATAAGATTCCTCTTCATAGACTTAATATTTTTAGCATGAGTTGAAACCAAAGGAAGATATTGGATTTCCCAAGGGAATTTAGGGCACACCCACCTTTCCTTTAGGGGAAATAACGGCATGATAAAATTTCAACTCTCCTGACAATTTAAAGGCCCTGATTCTGGAGATGGGTGGGTGCACATTTGTAACCCCTGGAAATTCATCCAACGAAAGAGGGTACATTTGAAATAACTCCCCAAACTGTCTAGATTAATGTAAATCCTTTATCCTGTCAGCATCTTTGCTGAAAAATTGGACTTGAGAAGAAAAACAGAACAATTTTTAAAACAAGGAATGTTATATAACAAACATCAGCAATGCCAACATCAAAAACACTGGCTGCTTTAGCTCTTCCAGAGAGTGCCTTCTGCTGCCTCAAACCTGTCTGGGTTGGTTTATTGCTCCCTGAACACATGGCACATTTCCCACAAAGCTAAGGGTCATTGATGAATCTATTTCACTCTCTTCCCCTTGTGTGAATGAGCTCAAGTTTAAAATGAAAAAGGAACAATGAAAACACATTAGGGATCATTCTCGAAGACAGTGGGAGCAAGTTTGCTCAAGGAAACAACTTTAAAGAGGCCACAGAAATACAGATTTATCTGTTTGCCTTAAGCTTGTTCATACTCAGAATTCACCGCAAGGAGAGAGGCAGCATGAAAATCTGGGGTCTGCGAATGTGCTATATATTTATCACAAGGCAATGGCTGGATCCTGATGATGCCTCACCCAATCAGCTACGGAAGCTTGGTCCTTAAAGGTACCCACCCCCTAAAATAACATCTCCAGCTTGTTGAATGGCTCCCATGCACAGATCCTGCACTAGGCATTAGGAAAGCAGTGGTGAACGAGACAGCCTTATAGCCTAGTGGGAAAGAGACAGCCAGACCAACACATGCAAGTGTGACGATCCGCTGCATCTCACTGTGAACTTCCAAAAGCACTGGCCTTAGGCCATCCTGGGGCTGCTGTGGTTCCTCCTTAGATCCTTAAAGGCCTGTGTTAGTCCAAGCTTGCTCTTGGGGAGCACAACTGTCTAACACTCAGCATGTATCGTATGGCTGCTCACTGCAGGGTGTCTGACACCTGCTGGCGGCCAGCGGCTCTTTGGGCACTTCCCCGGCTGAATGTCAAATGTCCACTTGCTCATCATATCTCTTAGAAAGTCACCTAAGAAAGTGCTCTGGAATTGTCTGATTTCAGGTCACCCCTCTGTGATGCCTGGATCTGAGGGCGCACTCTGCCCAGGCCAAGTGGGCTAAAGGATCTCTAAAATGTCTAATGGTGAATGTCTATCCATAAGCGGTTACCTCAGTTCTAAGCTCAACTGCACAAGACTGGTGTCCAATGAAGTGTACTAGAAACCTGATTGAACAGGCCGATCTTCAACACTTAAAGGCACTCGTGAAAAAAAGGCCATTCAAGGAAAAAAAATACTCCATTTTCTGATATCAAGAGGAGATCTGTGGAATTTAACATTAGTAGCCCAAGCCCTTAGCATGTGGCCTCTATGTTTTTGTGGCAGTGTCGGGAGATAGAGCTGAAATGAACACAAGATAGTTAGTTATTAACAGATTCAGAATTGGGGACAGTCATGCCAAAATTCCATTATTTTTGGAAGGAGGCGCCAAAAGTGAAGTTTCAAGCATCAGAGAGTTCTCCCAAGCATTTGACAAAGGGTAGGGGATGACTCATAAGTTTGTCATATTCTGCTCCAGAACAGCCTCTTCTTCCTTCTTTAATTGTGCTGCCGTCTGGAGTGTTCACATTGCTCTTTATCATCTGACATATACTTCTAATCCCCCGAAAGCCAGAAATGCTATTAAATTATATTTCATTATGTATGTTTCAAAGCAACTATGCAATAGATCAGTACTTTTGAGCAAGGGGGCACAGTGAAAGAGTCCTAGTAAAATATGCTAGTAAGCCCTAGCCGGCTTGACTCAGTGGATAGGGTGTTGGCCTGTGGACTGAGGGGTTCTGGGTTTGATTCTGGTCAAGGGCACTTACCTCGGTTGCAGGCTCCTCCCCAGCCCAGGCCCTGGTTAGGGGCATGCAGGAGGCAACCAATTGATGTGTTTCTCTCATTCAATGAGTCAGTGTCCCCAGGCTTGAGTATTCTCTATAAAGACATCCACTAGGAGCTCTACATTTTAAGTAGACTGACAGATTTTGAGAACTTTCAGAGGGGGACACACATTAAGGAGGCTTCGTTTTTACATTTAGACTATTAGTCTGGATTATCATAAAGTGAAAAGTAGAGCTCTGAGGGAAAGATACTCACATAGGGTCTTTGAGAGGATTACCATATTGATCTCATCCATAACTAAGTCCATTAATTATCACCTGTGCTAACTATTTAGCAACAGGCACAGGAGATGGCACATGTCAAGGTGAAGTTTGGTCTCTGAAGTTACACTTCATGGGTTTCATTTTTTGGAACTGCATTTTCCTATAGCTACGTGACGGGCGAAAGTTACTCAAGATCTCTGCGTGTCATCACCTCGTGTGTAAAATGGGACTAACCATAGAACCAGCTTCGCAGGGTGAAGTGCTGCTTATTAACAGCATATAGAGTGGAGATCTGAAATAGCATGTTTGTTGCACATATTTCCTCCCAACTAGACTGTGAGCTTATTTCAGACAGGGATGGGATCCTAGATGCTGCTATTCCACACTGCCTGGCCCGGTGTCAGGCACTTGCTAGTAATGCCTGACTTTGCAATAACCCTGCACCATTTCCTTTATGGCATATTATGATACGTGCCGTTTTAAAACTGGTTCATTTCCCCCACAAACTTTGAGGTAGACAAGGAGGTATTTTCACCTCTAATTTACAAATGAGAAAACAGAAAACTCCAGAATTAAATAACTTGTCTAAGCTCATCCAGTTAAAAATATTCAGAGCTGAACTCTGAATTATGGTTGTTGTTATTTCAGACTCAGTGGCTGCCCTGTCCATGTCACCGGGTATATCTTAGAAGGCTCCCCCTTCATTTCTGTGACCTATTTTGGTTGACAGATGGGAATACGAGTCATGGCGAATGCTGGGTGCTGGGGACGTTCCCCAAGGAGGGTTTGAGGAACACTGAAGACAGGGCGCTTTTGTACAATGTTCCAGACCCAGCCCTGCCACCTGCCACTCCACTGCAGGCACACGTCTCCAGCATCCTGAGCAGCCAAAGGCAGGCCAGAGAGAGACTGACAGTGAGAGCAGAGGCAGGCGCAAGCTGGTCTGTGTTTATCCCTGTACACATGTGTGGCTGAGGTCAGTGTTCAAGGACAAGGAGGGGAAGGATGGTGGCTACTGCTTGGACCGCGGAGCCCAGCACTCTTTGCCCCTGAATGCAACAGACCAGCTCTCATTCTTGGCTTCCAAGAAAATGGCAGAGGGTGAGGATTTGTTTCTTAAGCCGTCCACAGCCCACAAAGAAAAAGGTGGCTGGAATGCAGCTCACTAGACAAACGTGTGCGTGTGGCTCCATGGTTCTTTCTATGAATATGCAACAAGCTCATTTTCTGAGATAAGTTACAGAAGCAAGGAGTGCTTGGCAATGACCTGCTATGCCTGAGGAGAACAGATTATTTGCAAAGTCCAAGTATCTTCCTTATTTCCACTGATTTAATCAGACAAAAAGCTTGAATTGTGCATAGGCATAGCTTTAAAAGTGTCAGTTTAAAACAGTTAACTGGCTAGCTTGATCCTTGGGGATGGAAACAATGTTACTGCTTTCTGCCTGCCCCTCGCCCCCCCGCCCCCTCCCGTGTGTGTGTGTGTGTGTGTGTGTGTGTGTGTGTGTGTGTGTGTGTGTGTGGTGCTGTGGAATGACTACATGGCTCCTTTGGGGGAAATTTATGAATGTCTCTCTTCACAGTTCCCCTTTTGCCTTTCAAGGCATAATTATCCACCTGTTGTCCCTTTGTAGGTGGAGGGCTCTCCACGGACAGCCACTAATGAGTGACACATGTACCGATGCATGTGCAAAAGACCGCCTTCGGGGCTCTGAGGTAGAGTCACCCAGAAAGAGTAAAAGGTGGTGGCTCTGCCCCTGAGACTCGTGAGCGGAGAAGCTTATTGTGCACGCAGTCCCTCAGACACAAAGCTGACACGAAGCCACAGGTAATCCAGTTTATTTGTAGTTTATAAAATTATTTTGTGGCAAAAAAACAAAACAGGGATAGAAACCATCCCTATAAACTCAATCAAAACTTTTTTTTATGTCCCTTGTGATCTACAAACACAAGAAGTAAAAACTTAAACTTTTCCTCCCAATGGACACTTCTGAAATGTTCTTGACTTTGATAATTTTTCCTGAGTCAGTCAACTGAGAGATTTCCTAATTCAAAGCCAGGGCTGACCTCGTAGCCCAGGGCCCATGCTCAAAAGGGTCCCTCGTTTAGTTAATGTGCTGCTGTTGCTGTCTTGAAAATCTTAATAATGTTACTGTTGAGCTTGTGTTTTGTATGTGACATAGGAAGGGACAACATTCATATATATAAGCAGAGGGAGCTACATGCAATATGCCATTCCTTACAGGCCTATTTACAAAGAGCATTTGTGACCCTCAAACAAAGAATGCCGGTGGCCCCGTGAGGTGTGGGAGATAGTGATTTAAAGCAAGTGGAAGGTAAGTGTTAGGTAGATGACTGGGTCAGAGGGGCACTGACAGCACTAAGAGGCCACCCTTTCTGTTTGAACCAGACCTTGCTTTGGACCCACCAAACAGGCAATGCTGCTCTAATAAACACTAATGAGTAAGGAACCCTATCGTACTATTTTTCACTTGTGTTATTCCATGAATAAACCAATGATATATTGGAAGTGGTGACATAAAAAGGAAGGAAAAGATAGGGCAATCCATAGTTCATTTTCCTTTCAGTCTTTCATTACTCATCAATAGGTTGAGGACAGAGTTGCTAGAATGTGTGTGTATGAAAAAGTAAAAAAAAAAAAAAATAACATCAAAAACAGCAGGTAAGTTAGTTTTGTGTAGTGTTTCCACTGTCGAGGTAAAACCAAAACACATATAACAAGCTTTGAAATAAGGCTTGTATAATTTTGAGGATGCTTCACATGACTTAAAAATGCTCTTATATTTGCATTTAAAACTGGCATTGCACCATATAAAGATGAATGGTAGCCCTGGCTGGTGTTGTTACGTGGTTAGAGCGTCGGCCCACTCACCAAAGGGTATCAGGTTAGATTCCCAGTCAAGAGCACGCAGCTGGGTTGCAGGTTTAATCACTGGCCTCAGTCAGGATGAGTGCAGGAGGCAAGCAATCAATGTGTCTCTCTCATATCTCTCTCTCTCTCTCTCTCTCTCTCTCTCTCTCTCTCTCTCTCTCTCTCTCTCTCTCTCCCTCTCTGCCTTCCAATCTCTGTAAAAATCAATAGAAAAAGTATCCTTGGGTGAAGATTAACAAATATATAAGATTAACAAATATATCTATATATAGATATAGATATAGATATATTAAACTTCATGTTAATAATTTAAAATGTTAATTTGTTTTTAGTTAGAATGACATTAAATAGCAAATTAAAAGCAAACAAAAACCATGACAAATCAAGAAGAAAGGAAATCCTTTAAAGGCACTTTCTCCTGCTTTTTTAGCAAGAAACCCCATTTGTTCATTTTGTAATGGGCCTTGCAAAGAGCTGGCTCTGCTCAAGGCCTAATAAGTGCACAGGTCCATGGCTCCAAAAGAGAAAGCAATAACTGTCCACGCCAGGTGGTCATGTCAGGAGCGAATACTGGAGCTCAGCCTTTAAAGGCAAGTGAATATATGATAAGTACAAGGCTTCCCTGGAGTTGTTCTGTGATCATGATTGGTCTGCAGGGTTGCGTTTTCAGGAGGAAAGTCCCCCAGTACCTGCTTCTATCTTTACACACTCTCACTCCCCTGCTGTTGGCCCACACGGGCATCACTGTGATGTGACCACAGGGACTAAAGAAAATCAGGTTTGGAAGCAGTCCTGAATGAAGGACAGGAGTGGCAATATTTCTCTTTCAAATAATTGTATAATAAAATAACCAAATATGGATGTATCGCTTCAAAGAATGTCACTTTGGGATTTTGGCAACCTATTTGTCCCTAGTTAAAAGTAAAATAAAACAGAAAGCTCAAATATAAGGACTCAAAAGACATCTAAAGCCGCAGGACTGGTGATCAGCATGTTTTGACAGGGAGAGGAGTGTCAGCGAAGTTTGCAAAGGCCAAGAATAACCCCCTTCGAAGAAAGAATAGATTAATCAAACAGAGGGTTCTCTTCAACTATCACCGAACAGTTGTAAGAATTGGATATAGTTAAACTCACCATTGGGATTAAAGCAGGATTTACAATTAAAGAGAGTTTAAATTTTTTTTTCAATTTATAGAAATACCAATTTGGTATAATTAGGGAGGGAGTGATAATAAATAGCTTAATAATTTTAAGTAACAATCACACATCAGGCACAAATTAAAAAGGGCAGACCCCAGAGGAGTGTCTATAAAAAATCAAAGAAAGAAATAGCAGCTACAATTACATTACTTGTGTTTTTGCTTTTTCTAAGATAAGCCACTCTAAGATGAAACACACTTCTATCTTCACAGCTTAGCTGCACCACATTCCATTTTGGTCTCTTATTCACACCACCTCCTCCACATGCAGAGCTTGTCCATCATAGAGAGCAACTTATCTCAATTATTATTCATAAAACCCAGGCCAGCTAAAAACTATTTGGGGTTTCATACTCAAATCAGATTTCAACTTTGATTTTTCAGAGGTCAATAGGTTTGTACAGTGGTCTGTTGTATCAACAGGGCCCTAGAAAAAAATTAATCATGGAAGCAATCCAAAAGGTCAAAAGGAAGACATTGACAATGCTATAATAGAGAAATTACTGAGCTTGATATGTGTTTTTCTGAGGCATTTTCATTTAAACTCAGAATCATGGCAAAAAAAAAAAAAAAAAAGATGACATTGCTTCATGTGATTGCCGAAAGAGAAAAATGACATAAGAAACTAGCAGGGTAGGCAAATAAATTTTACTAGCTCATGATGGCCTAGTGTTTTTTAAAGAGTCTAATGAAAGAGGAGAAATTCTAACAGAGGTAGGAAGGAAAAGGAATCTTTGGCAACAAATTATTTTTTAATGTTGTTAGATGAAGGGAATTCGATCAACGTTGAGTGGTCTAGAAAATGCAAACAATTGTTACTTTAGCACCAAAGAATTTGAATCTCTGAACTTCTGACCAAGTATGAGTGATTACTGTTCTGTTTACATGGTGAGTCCTGTAGGGATAGATAAGTTGAGATTAATCTGGAACAATTTTCTTCTATTTGCTTCAAACTTAACACCCTATGCTGGTCATTAGTAATGCCACTGGTGCTCACAAAAGTGACAAATTTCATTATGGGTACCTCAGCAAAGGAGAGACTGTGGATGTAGTTTTACATGGTGAATGTCTGAGCGTATGCATGGTGGAGGATGTGGTCTTTCATGGTCATAGAGGTAAAGAGGGAGATAATATCTGTGTGATATGCTGGTCTAGCAAAGTTTCCCTTAAGCTGGCAAGTGTTTGGCACTGACCTCTGAATCTATTCATCTTCCATAAAACAATAGCTAAGGAACCATGTGAGTCTAGTCCATCATTATTTTTATAGCTTCAAAGGTCCAAAAAAGAAAAAGAGGAAATAAAACCTTAACCACAAAAGTAAACACAGGAAGATACAAATCTGAACAAATAACCAAAATATATTATAATAAATATAACTTGATATATAAGCTATATAAGAAATGAACGAATTAATCTTTAAAGTAACAACAACGTGGTTCCTTCCTTCAGATTGTTTCCTGGGATGTCCTTTTTTCTTAGTAGAAACTTACTGATAAAATATTTAAATGCAATGCCTGCCCAGCAGAGGAACTAGTGGACAATACGGTGCTAAACACATGTGAGTTAACTCTTATTACACTTTCCTGCTCAAATACTTTTAATGGCTCCCCACTGCCTGTGTAATTAGATACAGACTTCTTACCAAACTCTGTATTAGTTACCTATTGCTGCGTAACAAATTACCACAAACTTAGTTGCTTAAAACAACACACATTTAATACCTTACAGTTTCTGTGAGTTCAGGGTTAAGAGTCCAAGCTTGACTTACCTGGTCCTTTGCTCAGGGTCTGGCCAGGCTGCAATCAAGCTGTTGGCCATGGTTGGGTTCCCATCAAAGCTCAGAGTGGACCTATCTGCTTCTAATCTCCCTGGGGTGTTGCCAGGACTCATGATTCATGGCAGCTTGCTTTCTCAGAGCCAGAATTGCAGAGGGGGGATTTAGTCTCTTCCCAATATGTTCTTATGCTAATTTTTAGGACTTACTCATCCCCACTACTCTTCTAGATATACCTTTTTAAAAAAATATTCAAGGAAAACTGGACCTCATGTTATTACCTGAACACTTCCTTCAATTCTCAGCCTCCATATTTTTGCATAAACTGATGCTCCCTCCTGCATTTCCTTCTTACAAACATTTAACTTTCTCTGAATCCTACTCAATGTCTGTCTCAAATGTGTGCTGTATTCATTTTTGAAAGGTAATATTTTGCTGGCATTGCCTATGACAATCATTAATCCTGACATCTATTTTTTATTCATTTCAGAGGAATCACCTTTAAGAAGGACTGGCTGCTGCCCAAAAGGTACATCCCAAAAGATTACACTGGTCCATGGATTGAGCCTCAGACTCCAGACCAGTTCCTCACTTCATTAATCCTTTCCTTTCCCTTGATATTCCAGGCTTCTTTTGTTTTCATGTTATAGCTCTACATCACCTCTTCAGCTTCATGTGGATACCTGTCCACGTTGTCTGGTTTTACACATACTTTCTCTGCTCTGAGTTAGAGCTACCCTCACCTGCTTTGAATTGCCCTCCATTTAGTCTTCTTCTCTCTATTGAAATGCTTGGGTCTCCTCCTCAGCTGGTTTCTTTAACTTTAAAGTATGAGAATCACCACGGAGGTTAATTACTATGCAAATCCGTGGGCCTCACTCCCAAAGTGTGGATCAGTATGTCTGGTGTGGACCCCAGGAATTTACCATTTTTTCAGACACCATAGGTGTCTCTCATGCAGATAATCCAGAATCATACCTTGAGGAACAAGGTTGTACCTCTTCAACCTCACTTTCTAATTTCAAACCTTTCTCAGATTTCTCAAGGTTGCTTCTTCACTCTTGTCTCAAACTCAGCAGATGATTTAGCCAAATGGTTCTCAAACTTTCCTTTATGTTATAACCATCAGGGGAGCTCATAAAAATTCCAGCTCCGAACCCACTTCCCATACCAATTAAATCAAAGCTTCTTTTGGAGTTCATTATTTTTAATCAATGTATAAATACATGCAGTAAGATGCACAGAGTTTTAAGTATACAGGTCAATGAGTTTTGACAAATGTATTCATCTAGGTAACCTTAATCAAGATATAGGAGATTTACTTCAACCTAGAAAGTTTCCTTTTGCTCATTAGGGTCAACATTCCTCCCCTCCAGAGGCAACCATTATTCTAATTTTTATCCTCATTGATTTTTTGTTTGTTTGTTTGTTTGATCTTGATGAGATCAAGATGCAATCATACAAAATAGTTTTCTTTGTTTCTGGCTTTTTTTTGCTCAATATAATATTTTTGACATTCATCAATGGTTGGCATCAGTAGTCTTTAAAATGTTTGAAGTATTTATAATATGTAAATATTGTTAAGTTTGAGAATCTAATTTATCCTAGTCATTTTCAACTTTGTATAGTGCGTTAACCTGGAAAGCTGTAAAAACCTAAAGCAAACAAACTAACAAAAGAACACAGTGATACTCATGCCCACTTTCACAGTTTCTGAATTAATTGGTCTGGGGTGAGAACTGAGCATTGGTATTTTTGCAAGCTCCCCAATTGGGAGACAGCTCAGTCTCAACTAGTAACTAAAACCTCAAAGAACTTAGTATTAATTAAGGTCAAATGAGAAATCTGATTCATGATTATAGTAATAATTGCCTCACAATAATAGTCAATTATTATTGCCTACTATGTACCCATCTAAAGTGCTGTGCAAGATCCAGCACATAGACAATGTTGTTGATTAGACAAGACTCAGGCTTATAAAACTATTATAGTTTGTAAAACTATTAAACAATTTAAAAATGAATAAATGCTGAATCATATGGTATAGACTACAAGAACAGCAAGTATTCAGAAGAGAAAATAATTTCTGGACAAATATACTCATAGAGTAGTTAGTATTTAATTAAGTCTTATAATACCTTTATGAGTACTCATAGAGTAGTTAGTATGGCCAGAAAGATGGGATAGGAAGGATGGTCCAAGCAGGGGAACCCTGCACCAGCAGAGACAAAGAGCTCAACTTCTTGGTGATGGCTTTCTCTGTCCTCTGGCTTTTCCATACTTCTTTTATTTACCACATTTCCTTTAGTCTCCAATCTCCATGTCTTCCTGCTTCCGTCAGTCGCCATATTTCCCATTAAAACTCTTCCTGAGCAGACTGGTAATCCCATCCTTAGCTGTGGCCATCGGTCTATCTCTATTAGCTGCCTGGGTCTTTATCCACTTCTAAAAGACCCTAACCATCTCCCAGGTGATCCTGGGATTGGATCTAAGGATGGACAATCTAGATGATGTCTTTCCCAACCGTTCTCTAAATTCCCCAGAAAAGCCCCCTTTCAAATAAGTATCCACGACACCACATCATTATGATAACAATTAAAAACATCAAGTGATGTTTACATAGAAGCACAGCAGGCGACTCACATTGGCACAGCAATTTCATACATAGTTTTCTAAGAAACTAAACTTTGATTTTCTCTTAAGTTTTCACAACAAAGATCCTCTTAATCTGGAATGGACTTTAGGGAGGTGTCTTGTCCAACCTCCACTTTTCCTAGATGGAGGCCTGGAAAGGGAATTTCCTTCCCTACCTAATTGGCTTGCTTTCCAAACACTAAAATTTAGGCCTCAAACTTCTGGGACTCTCTTCACTATGCCACTTCCTCCTCACTGAAGAAATATTGTAGAAATCTGGAAGACATGGCAATAGTTGAATTTGTTGCCTAATAGATTATTGAAAAAACATTTGATTTCTTTAAACAGTGCATCTTCATTAAGAAATTTTAGAAAATAAGTAAACCATTTTTTTAAAATATATGTTTATTGATTTTAGAGAGGAAGGGAGAGGGAGAGATAGAAACATCAATGATGAGAGAGAATCATTGATCAGCTGCCTCCTGCACGCCCCCTACTGGGGATCAAGCCTGGAACCTGGGCATGTGCCCCTGACCAGAATCAAACCCAGGACCCTTCAATCCACAGACCAACGCTCTGTCCACTGAGCCAAACCAGCTAGGGCAAGTAAACCATTTTTTAAAAAATCAGGAGAATTCATCAGATAATAGAGCAGTGAAGGCCTTGGGTGGGATGGGGGCCGGGTCAAGGAAGGTAAAGGGGGGTGGGGGGGAGGAATAGGGAGCATTTGTAATACTGTCAACAATAAAAATTAATTTAAAGAAATGAAAGTGAAAAAAAGATGTCATACACAAAAAAGAAAGAATTCATCTCAGAAGAATATCAAGACATATCATATTATAGCCAAAGTTAAAGCAAAGTCTGACAAGGTCATATATGGTGTTTCAAAATATAGGTTTTATCATTATTCAGGTGTGGAGAGGCTAACATAACAGGAAATGATTAGCATTGGAAAGATAAGTTGTTATATTCACAGATCCCAAGAGGAGGGCCATGCCATACCACAGGGAGCCACAAGGGGAAGCACTAGGGTTCGGCAAGAGGTAGAAGGAGGTAGGGAACTTTGGTGAGCACCTGTATTGGGGTTTCTGCAGGAAGGAACAGGCGAAGGAGGGAAATCAGGTTTAGGATTGGTTAGTTTGAATCACTTCAGTGAAATCTGGAATATAGGAGCTGCCCTCCTAGTTTCCTGGTACCTGACCCTGTGAGTGATTAAGGCAAGTGGAGAGTGGCCTAGAATGTGAGAGCCCAATAAAGAAGGAGGCAGGGGATATGGTCTCTGCAGGGGTTGATTTGCATTTGAAAGTACATTGTCTGGTGAGTTTTCTATCTCTAAGAATTAGTTACCACAGGAAGGACAGTCTCTTCTGTGTCACTAGGATCCCAGATATCAAAGCACCAGAATATCAATACTAATAAAAGGGTAATATGCTAATTAGAACTGATGTCTTCCAGGATAACCTTCCAGATGTCCTTCTGGACAAAGCCGCAGGGGCTGCGAAGGGCCCAGCCTTAGGCCGGCAGTGGCAGTAGCAGCAGGGTAATGGGGGTGGCGCCTTCCCCTGATCTGCCAGGTTGCCTCCCACAGAGGGAGGCCAGACTGCAGCTTAGGCCGGGAGCTGAGGCAGAGGTGGTTAGGGGCGATCAGGCCAGCAGGGGAGCAAGTTAGGGGCAATCAGGCTGGCTGGCAGAGTCAGTTAGGAACTATCAGGCAGGCAGGCAAGCAGTTAGGAGCCAGCGGTCTGGATTGTGAGAGGGTGCAGGCCAAGCTGTTGGACTCCACCCCTACCCCCACCCCCGTGCATGAATTTCTGGCAGTCAGTCATCCCCCAAGGGGTCCCAGATTGGAGAGGGTGCAGGCTGGGCTGAATACCCCCCCTCCCATGCACAAAGTTTGTGCACTGGGCCTCTAGTAGAAAATAATAGACATGGTTAATGCAAATGGCCAAGAATGATGAGAAATGATAACCAGGAGAGAGAGAAGTAGAGTGGTCCACATTGTCACTCATGATTTGTTCCTTTCTTACTCAACTCTGAGCAAGAACTAAGTCTATGTTGCTCTTGCTTCTTCCCCACTGCCAGCCTCCAACTCCATAACGAATAGCTGTTTGGAGAATGCCACTTGAATCTGCCTTCTCTGCAGTACACGGGGCTTTCTAAAGCAGGAGGCTTTCAAATGTCACTGCTTTGACTCAGAGGAACTCTGAGTGTCCAGATTATCCTGGAAATAAGCCTCATCGCCTGCCTCAAAGGAGCACCTGCGGCACCTGTGCTGCTCAAATACGTATGAATTAAGTGCTGGAATTCTGTTCTATCAGGTGCTCATTTTAGAGAAGAAAGTGCATTTTTGAATCTGGACAAGAGACCAATTTTAAACGGAAGTTAAATTTTACGCTTATATAAGACCGACTTAGGGTTATTAAAAGATAACTTCAAGGTCCTCAAGTAAAAGCTTAAAACATAGTCTAAATTAATGACATTTTCTGATGCAAGTTGTTTTAAAGATAAATTATATTATTCTCTTTATTCAGAGATGTATTAGATCTATATTGGCTAGTGTTTTATTTTCTCCAACAAATGATTCCTCTTACGTGAGGATTTTGAATTATAGTAAGAAGTAATATTTACAGATGAACAATAAAATATAAAATAGACAACTCATAAAAATCATCTTGCCGATGGAGCCAATTTATGGAGTGTTGGATTATAACTCAATGTTTCTGACAAAGCAATGGCCTCAATCAAGTGGCCCAGTCACCCCCCAGCTCAGAGTAGTAAGAACAGAGGGCTGGTGGCTTTGGTCTTACACAGGCTTCCCCCCAGCCCAGTCCTCAAATTTGTCACTTGGGTTTCTCTAATTCTCAGTGTCCTCCTTTGCAAAGTGAGACTATAAGAGTGGATTTTTAAAATAAAATTTTAAAGATTGTGGTAAAATACACATAACATAAAATTTACTGTCTTAACCATTTTTAAGTGTACAGTTGAGTGGCATTAAGTCCATTCACATTGTTGCACTACCATCACCACTGTCCATCCATAGAACTCTGTTCATCTTGTAAAACTAAAAATCTGCACAAGATTAAACCAGGAATGGGGAATGTCTGGCTTGTAAAATCATTTAGTCGAGCCCTGCCAAGTTATTAGGGGTGAGTTAATTAAATGTTTGACCAAATACAGCAGGCTAATGTTTAAGTTTATAATTTTGTATGGTCCACTAATCTATATATATAAAAAGCCAGCGACCAGAATGCCAGAATGACCAAAACAATTGGTCATTATGATGCTCACTGCAGCTGGCCAACGGGCCCAATCAGGGGCGGGGGGTGGCCAGCTAACTGCCTGCAGCCCCTCCCCCTGGCTGGCCCTCCCCCCAATCGTCCCTCCTACGATCAGGGGCGGGGCCAGCCTGCCAACCTTCAGCACCCCTTCTGCCCCCCCACCCACTAGCCCGACCCCAATCGGTCCCCATCAGGGTGGGCCAGCCAGACCCCACCTGTGCATGAATTTGTGCACCAGGCCTCTTGTGATGTTCTAAATATCCAAATGGCCCTTGGCAGAAAAAAGGCTCCCCACCCCTGCATTAAACAAACACTTCCCATTCCCTCTTCTTACAGCCCCTGGCAACCACCATGCTGTTTTCTGTCACTATTAATCTGACGACTCTATGTTCCTCATACAGGTAAAATCATAAAGTGTTTGTCCTTTTGTGACTAATTTATTTCACTTATTATAAGGTTCATTCGTGTTGTAGAATGTGCCAGAATTTCCTTCTGAAGTCCATTGTATGCATATATCACATTTTGTTTATCCATTCATTCACCTTTGAACAGTTGCATTGCTTCTACATCTTGGCTACTGTCAATAATGCTGCTATGAATACGGATATACAAATATTTGAATCCCTGTTTTCCATTTTTGGGGGGTATAAACCCAGAAGTGGAATAGCTAGATCATATAGTAATTCTATTTTTAAGTTTGTGAGGAACCATCATTCCATTTTACATTTCTAGGACTGGATATTTTTAACTGTCCCTTCCACATCTAAAATTTTAGGAACCAATACTTGTTTTAAAAAATCCTCTTGAAGCAATTTCCTCTTTACCTGGAAATCTGCATCCATTAAACAAACAGTGAGGGAAATGCTCAAATGTCTTTCACCCCAGAAGGCCTTTCCTGACCTCTCTTTATCTTTGTAACACTTGGGTTATGTCCACTTACAGCACCCTTATTTACTAGGGTCAAACCTTAATCACTTTTTAAATTAAGTTGTTGTTTTTTCAAGAACATGAGCTTTGGGAAGGCAGAGATCATGTCTAATTCTTTATCTCCTCAATGCCTGATACAGAATAATTAAGCAGCAACGGCCTATTGAGTGAATGTGTGGATAGACTGAAATAAAATAGGGCCAAATAATTCCACACGACAAATTGAGGAAGTGATAAAAGTGGTAAAATCGGAGAATAATTTTTCTCTGGGTGCAAAATATTTCCCAGGAGAGCCTGGGACCCAAATAATAGTAATGGTTGGCATGATAATTAAAATACTTAATACAGTGCTGCCCCAACCATCAGCTAGGGAGCATCTTCCTCAGTGGGCTCTGGGATACCTGCTTTAACATTCTTGCTCCTGCACGCTGGCATGCAGGAGGGTGCACTGGTTGTTTTCTTACCCATCAGCAAGGCAGTGCAGAAGGGGCATTCAATGCCCATCTGTGGCAGAGCCTGCAAGGGGCTTTCTCCATGTGTCCACATTAGGCAATACAGCAAACTCATGTTTGATGCTGGAAGGACCTTAGCGTCCAGTTCTCTTGGATGATGTAGCTGAGTTTCAGAGAAGGGAAGAGGCTGTTCCCCAGCCACGTGGGAAGAGGGCTGCATCCTAGATTTGGAGGCGCAGACACATGCTCTCCCCACACCGTTACGACCTATTTTTAAACCACCTTGCTGAGTGATGGAGGGCAGACGCTTAAGTGGACACAATGAAAAGACACAGCTCTAATTTAATGGGCCAAAATTAAAGTCGCGTCCATCAGACACTAAATAAAAGGCCATGGACGGTGGGCAAGCAGATGATATTTCTGGATTGCAACCCTCCTGGGCAAGAAGCCCTCTTGCCAGTCTGTGTTTGCACCTCTGCAAATACTCCCTTTGGGCAATTTTGCACCAAACCGGTATGAAGAATGTCCAGAGATCGCGGGGCATAGAAACTATTGTCCCTGTGTCGGCCTGGAAAGCAGCAAAAGGAGGGTAGGATGCTGGTTGCTGTCTGCTGGGGCGGACCAGAGCTCGCACCTGCTCCCTGGGCTTGGTGGGGTGGGCGGGGCAGGGGCGGCGCGCGGGCCTCCGCTGGGACCATCCCGCCGCCAGGGAGCAGCCGCGCTGCGCTCCAAAGGCCAAGGCCACTCCGGCGCGCGCAGGGTGCCAGGTGAGCTGCGATTGGGGAGCGGGACCCTGAACCCCAGGGCGCTGGTGCAGGGGACCTGCGCTGGTCTGGGCGTGGGGGCACGGGTGCCACGAGCCTGGAGGGCGGGGGAAAAAGGCCCCGGACACGTACCTGCGGCAGGACAGGGGACAGACAGAAAGTGTCCCCAACTTCTCTAGGAGGCAGCAAGAGCACTCCACATCCTCGAAGGGAGCTGGGGTGCATTGCGGGGAAAATAAAGGCCTCGGATGTTGAGAGATTTGCCTCAGACAAATCTGGAGAAGTTCTAGCCTGTCTTCCTATCTTGTGCCTTTTTCATGACCAAGCTTGGCCCTTTGGGGGGCCTTTGGGGACAAACTAGAGAGTTCATCTCTGACCCCAATCGATTGACTGACTGACTGGTTGATTCTGCACTGCATATATGTTCTTAGATCACACTGCGTTGTTCTGGGCTTTATGGTGAGCAAAGCCCAGAGACGCTGGCCCACAACCCCTGTCCTCTGACCCCTCCAATGACAAAGCAACAAAACCTTTCCCTCTGGAATGCCTTTCTTCTGTCTTGCCTTGTTTCATTGCTACAGATTAAGCGAACAGGTTTGTCTCCAAACCTCCAAATTGGATGTAAAATTGTGGTGTCTTTGTGTGCATTTTTGAGGAGAGCTTCCATAGAATTTATTTGATTCTCCCAAAGATGAAATAGCTAAATGCACAGCTTTGGGCCCATTAACATGGATGCCCTGATGGTCTCTGTCTTTGGAGGGCCTGAGTTGCAGATTCTTATTTGAAAGCTGGGATTCGGGGAGAAGTTGGAGGGAGAGATTCTCTCACGGTTCAGGGAGGACAATATTCACCCACCAGCACAGATTTGTCTGAGCTGAGAACTGGTCTGTTTTCCACTGGTAGGAGATAAAATGAGTTTGCAAATGTATCGGTGAGGAAACCAAGGCGAATCTTTGTGAATGGGAGGCCTATCCTGGTTTCTTCTTGGTAACCAAAAGTGAGCCCCGCGGTGGAATTTCCAGGAGCGCTGAGGGAAGGTGAGAGGTGCAACGGTCCAAGTTTATAGGCCCCTGGTCCACTGGAAACTTGGGAGAAGAAGGAGGGATTGGATGTTAACTCAGCCTTGGAGAGCACCAGGAAAACCTGGGGTGTATGTGGGGGGAAGGCCGGGGGATGCCCTGTGGCGGGGGGGTTGTTACTACAAAATTAACAGATATCCTTGAAAAATCACATTTCATCAGTAATCCCACTTTACTTGTTTCCCACCAAATGGGCAGGAATACTATAGACATAAGGAAGTAAAAGCTGCCATGTGAGTAGTGGCAGTATTTCGGGTCCTGCCCCCGTTATCCCAGAGTGAGGTTCATAGACAGGCTGGCACTAGGATAATGGCCCCCAAAACACTGACATCCTGCAGGTAGCTTCAAGCAATCCCAATCTCTTCCCAATTTTAAAGAAAAAATAGAGGGTAAAATTATAATTTTTTTTTCCTTTATAAAATTTCCCCAAATCTTCAGTGCCTGCTTTCATTTGTGTGACATCTTGTTTAGGTCAGAATTATATATCTGGTTACGTTGAGACATGAGAGATCATTATTTCCAGCTTAAAAAACGCCCATCAGTTCTAGGTGGCCTGAGATCCACTGTTGTCGCAAAGAGTAGGGAATGCATCGCATTATTCTTTAATGTCCTTTGAATGGAAATGCTTCCCTTGTGGACACCCGGTGCTCCGGTGGCAGCAGTGAATGGCACAGGACCTGGGGCTGTCGAGGAAAGAAACTGCCTCATTCTACTTGGCTCGCAGCCCAGAACAGTGTTTGTCTGCTGTTCTTAACTTCACACGTATTTTGTAAACTTAAACCACTCTTTGGCGAGCTTTATGGGAGAGGGCTTAAATTGCTTAGCCCCTCCTCCCTTACAATTGGTCAGTTCGCTTCATTAAATCCCAAGCTGAACTGCTGTTTTTCAAATAATAAAGTGGTTGTTTCTACTTACAACCTGTCTTTTCCTGATAGGATTATTGGTTAAAATGGCCCCATCACACCGCAGAGGTTTATTTGGCAATGGCAGAAATTAATTTTGCCCCTTACTTAAAGTCATTAAAGAACCACACTTTAAATAATAATAATAATAATAATAATAATAATAATAAGTGCTGCTTCACTAGCCCTTCAGCACAAGATACATTTTATTGATGTTGCTCATTGTTCTTTTATGCATTCAGCAAATATTTATTGAGCACCTTCTGTGTGTTGGGCCCCTTTTTCTGCTTTCAAGGAGTTGACAGATAAGCCCTGTGGACTTGAATCTTGATTTGCTAAGAGCTGACTTCGGGAGGGGCCGCTTCAGAAACGCCCCGACCATGGCCATATTAGTTGGATTTCCATTGCTGCCTCCTCTCCGTGCATGAGTCCATCCCCTCTGGTGTTGGCCAAGGGAGAAGCTATTCACTGTGGTTTCCTGCCTCACTGCACCCTTGCTGGTCAGCAGTGCCTGGCTCCTGTCATCTCCATGGCTGTGTAGGTGCTGGTTCTGTGAAGAGCATGACCAGTGAACGTCAATTAACTAGACAAGGAGAGAAGCATTCACTCTGGGTGGCTCATGCATGGTCCCAAGGAGCACTGGTTTCTCTTGGGAGGACCCTAACAACTGCCCAGTGGCCAGTTACACATCCCTGGGCTACTGTTTTTCTAATTCATTCAGAATAAAAGTAATAAATGTTTAAGTGCTTTTCAATCTGCACCCAACATGAGAGCTGGAAGAATATATTCAACACCAACCAACAGGGAAGGAGTCTACTAGTTTTGGGTTGGTTAAGCTGGGCCAGTCGGAAGGATATTTCTGTTGCTACACTGAGGAAAAGCTTGATGGTGCAGATTTTATTACCAGATAATAGTAGTAATGGTGGCGGGCACTGATATAGATGTGCCACGCACCTTCCAAAAACACTTTATGTAGATTAACTCATTTAGTCTTCTCTCAACCCAAAGTGGGTGCCATTATTATTGACATTTTAGCTTTGGATCAGACAATTTAGAAGTCTGATTTGTGTTGTATGAAAGGAGAGAAGGTTAGCACTCCCCTTGACAAGAAGTCTGATTTATTGAGCACTTCTTTCCCTCTTGCCTACTCATTGTGAGAGGCAGCCCAGCTCTGCAAACAGACTTGACCTGTTCTCTAACTGGATTCACTATTAACTAGCAGTATAACCTTGAGTAAGTCATTGCCTTTCTGTGCCTCACTTTTCACATCTGTAAAAGGGGGTGATGAGGGCACTATTCCATTAAGTTGCTGTCAGGATTGAATGAATGTACATATGTAAGATACTTAGAAGGGTGCTTTGTACACAGGAGGCACTATGATGTTTATTATTAGCTATTCTTTTTCTTTCGAGCTTCATCTGCCAATGCCCCCTGATATAGCAGCCATGCTGAGCTACCTAGAGTTCCCCTGGACCTCCTCAACTCTGTCATACGTCGCTGCCTTTGCATATGCTATTTCCTTGCCTAGAATGACTTTCCTGCTCTCTTGCTATGTCAGCTTACATGTTCCCTCACATGTAACTTACCTTTAATGCCCTCTGTTATTCTCCAGGTAGCTGTCCCCACTCTTCATTAAGATCTTAGCAGCCTCGCACCATTCATCTATCAAAGGACTTAGTGATTAACAATTACCTAACAATTATTGAGCACTTACGTGCCCAGTAGTGTCCCATGTATTTTTCTTGATTTTCTTTTTATATACTGACAGCTCTATGAGGTAGGGTTATATTTGCTTAAATTATTTCTGTGTTCATCCCTCCCGCCCCACCCCCCGAGTAGACTGTGATAGTCGCTTGTACATTTCTGTGTTGTTCATTTCGTATCTCTAGGACCTGGCAGAGTGCCTAATTAATACACAGTGGGCACTCCATAAATGTAAAGGGATGCATTTTTACCAACAGCTGTTTACATTCAAATAATAAGCTAACTGTAAGTAATTCTTTTATAGAATCTTCATGCTTTTCTCACTGCAGAAATTCACTCTCAAAATTTTAGAAAACACCGATAACAAAGAAGAAGGAAGTCCAAATCCCACTCCTCCCAGCCCTAGAGAGTCTAAACAACTTGCTCAGGGAAACACAGCTGGCTACTCACCACCCCAACTGAGACTCCAAGTCAGGCATCTGGTGATGGAGCCCACGCTCTTAAGGCTGTGATACTATTGCTCCTCTTCCTCTCCACCTCCAGCCCCCCACCCTCCACCCCCACACACAATGAACAAATTATGTTAGCTTATTAACGTGGATTGGAAGAGCTGAAATTTGAAATGAAATCTACCTTATAAACAACAGTGCAATGCATGAAATCTACATTTTAAAAAATGTTAGTATTCAGTCCTTTCGTGCCTTTGTACTTTCTGTTCTGTCAGTTTTTTAGAGGCAGCATAGTGAGGTAAGGTGGAAAGAGCATAGCTGCGGCCCTGCCCTTGGAAGTGTTAGCAGGGACTGGTTGCCTAACCTCCCTCCGTCTTATTTTCTTCCGTGAAAGGGCTATAATAAGAATCACTTCTCAGAGTTTTGTCAAGTAAGGCAGCAAAGTGCTTGATTCATGGTGGGTCTTGCCCAACAGAAATCTTGCCAAATTGTTTTCCCCATGTGGGTGTTTTCTTCCCCACTCCTTCATTTTAATTCTCGTGGTAACTTAACTTTTACATTATTATTAGATGTCTTTAGTAACTTGCCTCACAGCCATTTTCTTAGAAATTCAATTTCATCTCCTGATGAAAGAGAGAAAAAAGCAGCAATTTAAAAATGTTAGAGCAATTTTCATTTAAAAGTGGATCAATGTTTTCCTTACCCTGTCGTTAATGTTTTCTGTTTTCTTTTTATCAGCGAGTTACTTCTCAGTCGATTCATATTGCCAAACTGCCCTCTCTTGTTTTCTTACAAGATGAAAGGAGACAACCATGAATGAGCCACTAGACAATTTTACAAACACTTCTGATTTCCCCGATTATGCAGCTGCTTTTAGAAATTGCACTGATGAAAAAATCCCACTCAAGAAGCACTACCTCCCTGTTATTTACAGCATCATCTTCCTGGTGGGCTTTCCGGGGAACGCAGTGGCAATTTCCACTTACATTTGCAAAATGCGGCCCTGGAAAAGCAGCACCGTCATCATGCTGAACCTGGCCTGCACGGACCTGCTCTACCTCACCAGCCTCCCTTTCCTGATCCACTACTATGCCAGCGGCGAGAACTGGATCTTTGGGGATTTCATGTGCAAGTTCATCCGCTTCGGTTTCCATTTCAACCTGTACAGCAGCATCCTCTTCCTCACCTGCTTCAGCATCTTCCGTTACTTTGTGATCAGCCACCCGATGAGCTGCTTTTGCATTCACAAAACTCGGTGGGCCGTGGTGGCCTGTGCTGGGGTGTGGATCATTTCCCTGGTGGCTGTCATTCCCATGACTTTCCTGATCACATCAACCACCAGGACCAACAGCTCTGCCTGCCTTGACCTCACCAGTTCAGATGACCTCACTACCATCAAGTGGTATAATCTGATTTTGACTGCCACGACCTTCTGCCTTCCCCTGGTGATAGTGACACTCTGCTATGCAATGATTATCTACACCCTCAACCAAGGGCCGAGGACTCACAGCGGCCTGAAGCAGAAAGCTCGGAGGCTAACCATCCTGCTACTTCTTGTGTTTTATATATGTTTTTTACCCTTCCATATCTTGAGGGTCATTCGGATTGAATCTCGCCTGCTTTCCATCAGCTGCTCCGTTGAGAATCAGATCCATGAAGCTTACATCTTTTCTAGACCCTTAGCCGCCCTCAACACCTTTGGTAACCTGTTACTGTACGTGGTGGTCAGTGACAACTTTCAGCAGGCCATCGGCTCCATGGTGAGATGCAAAGCGAGTGGGGACTTGGAGCAAGCAAAAAAGATCAGCTACTCAAACAACCCTTGACAAACTTCACTTACTCAACCAAAGAGAAAAGCCTACTGGTACTTCCCCTGTACTTTCTAATTAGGCCAGAATATCTCCTTCAGTGGAACTCAGTAAACATTGTGCATTCATGTGTCAAGGCCAGGGCAGAACTGCTGGAGTCCTTTGCAACCATTTGTTGAGTTCCTTCCTTAGGTAGACCTAAGAGTGGGCTACATGCATATCAGTAAGGGGTTAACATGTACAATTGGAACTATTAAAACTCAGGGCCCTGTCAGAGAACACTTGCCCTCGGTCTCAGTAAGTTAGCACCTATAGGAGAAAGACAACTTTCACTCATGGTTTTATACTCCTTCATACTGGGGCCTATTTGTACTGAACCCCAAGTCTATTCAAGGCGCGATTTGTATCTTTTTCAATATTCTTTTTTTATATATATATTTCATATCTTTAAACCTCTTTCTCAAATTTTGCTTTGAGATTATTAAACTATATTTTTCACTAAGCTTTAGTCAATTTTGTAGATTAAAGCAAGTCAGTACCATCCACTTGAGATATTCAAAGATGTCAATGCAAATGACTAAAATGAATACCTGCAAGGTAATTGGGGTATGATAACTATTGTTATAGATAATTTTTCAAGTTGTTATTAGATTCATAAAAATTATCAAGTTAATATTGGTTATTACCAACATGTTCTGGGGAGGGAGGAGGAACTTTTGGGGAACAGAAGTACTTTTAAATATCATGTATATATTGTGTATTAAACAAAATCTAACATATTTGTTATTTCTCTGTGGGAAAATATTTCAGGAAATACTAATTCTCTTTACATACCTTTCTCTTTTGTGACTATCATGAAATTATGACTTCTACTACAATAGCTAAGCTATTTTTGAATTGTGTATATGCTGAATTATCACTAAGTATAAATATCTGAGAAAATGCCTAGTCTGAATATTTATACACCTAGCAAATGTGTTGGTATAATTAATAAACTAATTTTAAAATCATTAGATCGGCTGGTAATATTTTTTCTGTGAAAACACGGCTTTGCCACAATTATATTTAGCTGAAGGCTATGTTTACAAAACAAAAATAATTCCAAGAATCGGTTTTAGAATAAGGCTGGAGTAGATGATTTGAGCAGAAGAAAGGTTACCATAGGAACTCTTTGTGGTTTCCAGGTTCTTCTAGGACAATACATCTGATATAGACCTAATTAAGGACGCTCCTCAGGAACCTCTCTCTGCCGGGCATGCCCTGATGAGAAAGAGGAAAGTCAATAGTTCTTTACATGAACTTTCTGGATGATGGAATTCTCTCCACCCATCACCTTCCAAGTCATCTCTACTCCTGGACCTCACTAGTGCATATGGAATGAGCTATTTCACTAGAGGGCCAAGCATGCCTGTCCATGTGGCTGCATAGCATGGAGTAGCATTCAAGGGTCCATTTGGAACCTGGACACTAGGTAGTTCTCCTCTCCCCTCTCCCTACTACCCAGCCCAGCTCCTGGGGCAATACCAAAGTGTAATCAGATTAGCCTTTACACCACTGCTGCTGTTATTCTAGCCCAGAGTAAACCCCTTATGTATCTCCTCTCCTCTCCTCTCCTCTCCTCTCCTCTCCTCTCCTCTCCTCTCCTCTCCTCTCCTCTCCTCTCCTCTCCTCTCCTCTCCTCTCCTCTCCTCTCCTCTCTCTTCCTCTTCTTATTTCAAAGTCTTCACCCACCTGAGAAAAATCACTTCAATCTCCTTCATGTCTATTTCAACTTGTCTCTGTAGCTTCTTTTATCCTTTTCATTCTATCAATTTACAGAACAATAAATCATCCCTCTGATATTAATTCTTCCACTTGTCTTTGGTCCTTATTCTGCTTTCTTAAGGGCCTCCTCTCACAACCAATCTCGCTTTCTCCATTTTTTAACATTTCTATTACCCTGGATAATTGACCTTAGCTTGGGAAAGTGTATAATTTTCCTTTATCCTCAAAATACCTTCCTTGGATTCAGCTGTTCTGTCATTTTCTTATCTGGCTTGTTCCCTGCAGTTATGGGTCAGGTTCAGATGACTGTCTGCCTCCCAGGGTTCTGCTGAGAGAATATAATCACACAGATCCAAGCTAAATTGGATTCAAAGGGTAAGTTTTATTTTCCAAAGTAAAGAGTTCAGGGCTGTTCAGGGCTAATTGTGCTGGAGGATGCAGTTTGGAACTGAGGCCAAAAAAGAGATTGATGATACTTTCAAGGCCAGAATGGGACCCGAATGACCTTGCCTCACATGCCCAGTTGTAGGCAGAGAAAGTGTAGGAACAAAAGGCAGAGCTCTGACTGTCTGCCAGGGAGGGAGCTGCCTGCTTGGTCTGCTGTCTGCACAAGAACTGGAGGCTCAAGGCAAGCTCACTGCCTCTGAGTGCAGGGGACTCAGAAAAAAAACCTGTTATGAACTTTGGAGACACAGTAACTCCTTCATTTTGTTTTTTAATTTAATATCATAAAATTTTTAAGTATTCACAAAATTAAAGAAAGTGATAAAATGACCTCACATACCCATGCCTTAATTTCATCCATAATCAACACCCTACCATGCTTCTCCTGTTAACTCACCTTAGTGCCTGTGTGTCCTCCTGGACCAATGCAGGCCATTTCGGTTTCCTCTGAGAAGGCCCCCAGAGAGGGCAGTGCAAGATATTGATAACCACAAGTTGAACGTGGCTCATGTGGCTCAGTGGTTGAGTGTCAACTATGAACCAGGAGGTCACGGTTCAATTCCCCATCAGGGCACATGCCCAAGTTGTGGGCTCGACCCCCAGTATGGGACGTGCAGGAGGCAGCGGATTGATGATTTTCTCTTGTCATTGGTGTTTCTATCTCTCACTCTCTCTCCCTTTCTCTCTGAAATTAATAAAAATATATTTAAAAACAAATAAAACATATTTTAAAAAAACAAACAACAACTACAACATCATGGAGCACTTAAGACT
This sequence comes from Myotis myotis, assembly GCF_014108235.1. NCBI lineage: Eukaryota > Metazoa > Chordata > Mammalia > Chiroptera > Vespertilionidae > Myotis > Myotis myotis. Next base: position 39,887,082 of record NW_023416335.1, read on the forward strand.
AAACATTACTTCCTTTTCTAATTTTATTCTTAAATTCTACCCTGCAACACCATTCAATATAATCTTCCTGATACTATATAATGAACCCAAATGATATCAAATGATAAAAGGCCAGCAATGTAAAAATGCCTAAGGTCGAGAGCCCTTTCCATTATTGAGCTGCAGGAAGAAATTAAATTGTAATTTTTATTTTATTTTCCTTCAGCACTTTCATCTAAATATTTTCTATTGATCTGCCTTTCATTAATCCTGCCTTATATATATGCAATTTGCTATTAAACCCATTAGGAGAATTCCTAATGTCAGATATTATATTTTTTATCATTTATAGAATTTACATTGGATTCTCTTCACTAGTTCTACCATTTCAGTGAATTTCTTCCCCTTATAATTTTTCTGGGCCTGTGACTGCTTTTCTATTTTGGTTTGTTTTTCCCATCTTTTCTAGAATTGAATAATCATAGGTATTTTAAAGTCCTTATCTGTCCACTTCAATATCTGGATTACCTTCGAGTCTGCTTCTATTGTCTGCAATTTTCCTCATGTTTATGGGTCACGTAATCCTGTCTCCTTGCATGTCTACTTTTTTTTTTATTAAATGACAGAAATTGGATATGAAAGAATCAATAAGGCTACCCTGAGAGATTTTTGTTAGTTTATTGTTCTATTATAAAATTTCCATTTAATTTCACTTCTCTTATACAATTCTCTCTTATTCACTAAATAAATCGTATTTTTCTTTGACTCTTTAGATGTATTCATATTGCTGTTTTAACATATTTGTCTATTAAATCCAGCATCTTGTTTGTATTACTTCTCTCTGGATGCTATAATAGATTACTGCAAATTTAGTGGCTTACATTATACCACAACCTTTCTCTCTCTCAGAGGTCAGAAGTCTGAAATCCATTTCACTGGACTAACGCCAAGGAGCTGCAGTCCTCCCTTACTCCTGAAGGCTCTAGAGGAGAATTAATTTCCTTGCATTTTCTTGCTTCCATAAGCCACCTTCCATCGTCAAAGCCAGTTCCACATCATCTTCAAATCTCTCAGGCCTGTGCTTCTATCTAAATCCCTCCTCTCTCTAATTCTCCTGTCTTTTTATAATTGAAACTCTTGCAATTACATTGGGCCTACCCAGATAATCCAGGGTAATTTCCTCATCCCAAAATCCATAATTTAATCACATCTGCAAAGTCCCTTCTACTATGTAATGTAACATAGTCACAGGCTCTAAAGATTAGGAAGAGGGCATTTTTGGAAGGCTATTCTGCAACCGACCGCAGCGGTTTCTTAAATAACAACTGGCTAAAGTAACAATAATAAAATGTAGAGTGGCCTTGAGGTCAGTTTTTAATTGCTTTTCTTTTCTTGGCTATTGGACATGTTTTTTCGGTTTTGTGTGCGTAATGGTTTTTACTGATTACTGGATACTGTAAATAAATCATCATGGTGACTCTAGATTCTATTATTGTCCTCTGACGGTTGCTGCCTTTTTCTCTAGGAGACACATCAATTTCCTGCTTACCTTGAAATTGTGTTGATTTGGTTTTACAAATTTTTAAGAACAGATTTGTGAAAAGCCCAAGGTGTTTCCCAAGCCCTTCCAAGACAGCAGGACTCAATCTGGTTCTTCTGTGCTCTTATCCAGACTTGGTGTTAGGGTTTTTTGTTTGTTTGTTTTCTCAAAGCATATCTAAAATAGACTTCACTCTAGGCCATTGTCTTTATTCCCAAGGCAATTTTCTGCTGTCTCAGCAAGCTGAGTTAGCGGGATGTTAATGAGGTTTTTTCTCTCTGGATGGGCTGGAACACCAATGTCCCCCAGCACTGCTTGCCCACTAGTATCTCTGATGCCATAATAGCCTGTTTTTTATTAATCTCAAGTAGTCTCTTCCTGCAAACACAGCCCTTGGCCCAGGAATCTCAAGGAATCTCCATGCATTTCTGCCCATGATTCCTTCATCACTGATGCTTTGCTGCAAATATTTTAGATATGTCAACAATTTCAAACTCTGACCTATGCCTCCTCAACTAAATGGGACCACTATGCTCTGCTCAAACTCCAATTCTCTGTACCACGGTCAAGAATTGCCTAGCCAGAGAGCTGGGGTGATTGTGTTGCTTTGGCTATTGTCTGTCCTAAGCCTGAAAACATCAGCTTCATATATTTTGTCCAGTTTTATTGTTGTTAACAGTATGTGCCACTGTGATCTACCCCAGGTGAGGGAGCAGGTCCCATACTTCCTGCCTTTTCCATTAATGCTCTTTCCTATTCACCCTTCTAAAATGTGGGAGAGACCCCAATTAAAATGTATCTCCTCTCCTAAAATGACAATGGAAATATAGCTATAAAGACATTGAAATTTTTGGAAACATAAAAAGGATGGATGAATGGTGATACGAAATGGAAATAAAGCTAATATATATTCTGCTTAACTGCGAAATGCTCAGGAATTAGAATGACCAGCTACCTCTGAAAAAGGGTTATAGTGGGACTGACAATAAGAGATTTGATTTAAAGCCTGAATAAGAGACAGTTACATCCCTAGATATTCTATTTTGTCCTATGCAAACCAATGACTGCTCCTTTTCCACACCAAGAAAATGCTAAGCTTTTCATTCTGGGGAGGTTGAAGCAGAAAGATTCTTAACTTGAAGACAACAGACACAATTAAAGGTGGAGTGAAAAGTGAGGTCCTAGATACTAGACAGAAACATTTGGCTCTGATAACCCTTGCAGTTCATGCATATGTTCCCTAGCAGAATATTGGTGAATTATTCTCTAGGGCAGCTGTTTGCGACCCCTTTGGGGGTCGAACGACCCTTTCACAGGGGTCGCCTAAGACCATCAGAAAACACATATATAATTACATATTGTTTTTGTGATCAATCACTACGCTTTAATTATTATGTTCAACTTGTAGCAATGAAAATACATCCTGCATATCAGATAGTTACATTACGATTCATAACAGTAGCAAAATTACAGTTATGAAGTAGCAACGAAAATGATTTTATGGTTGGGGGTCACCACAACATGAGGCACTGTATTAAAGGGCTGCAGCATTAGGAAGGTTGAGAACCACTGCTTTAGGGAAATGGAAACTATAGCCATAACAGATACAACTAGTGCTGTACAAGATCCTGTTTTAACCGTTTTCTTCACAAATCCAGTCAATCTAACGTTAGAACCCTTGTGCAGAACCACTGCACTCTGCTGACTTGCACAAAGGGACAGAGTTTTCTAGATGCCAACAATTGGGGGACAGCTCAGCCTGCTCACCCACAGGGATGCCCACTAGTTGACCTGCCCTGTTGACTTAGCTTGGTAGTGTCTCACTCTTCAGAATGAGTGGACAGCCACCAATAACCAGGCAACTGTAGAGAGCCTGTATTAGGAATCAGAGGTTCCAAAGTGAAAAAATGGAGTGAGGGAGGGGCATTCAGGGAAACAGAAACAATGTACGGAGCATTTTAAACCAATAATTAAGACTCTCAGAGACATCCTTGAAAAAGACCAGGAAGTTCTAAAGGAATGAGCATTCAAAGAGAAAAGGAAAAAGAAAAGAGCTCTTGGAGGGCTTAAGCAGGGGCATATTGGAGGGCATGTTCCAACTGCCCTCCACGAACTGCCTACAAGTTGGCACGTGCTATGCACTGGGAGGGAGGAGTATTCTTGGCCTCTCCTTTTAGTCTACTCAAACGTATATCTAAAAGAAAGTCGTCCAGGCTGGTAGTATGATGCTAGAGTTATTCTTGATTTCAGTGTAGGAGAAACATTCTCGGATTTTTGTTGTGCATTTCAAAGGTGTTAGGAAAGTAGGGTTTCTTAAAGTGCATCTAAAGCGCCATGCTTTTTGGAGTTGCTCTATTTTTTATATTTACTTTGTCTCTATGATTACATATTATACGATATAGGAGTAGTTTTATATGATTGCATAATAGCATGTAATTAATTTTTCATGATTTTGGAAATATGCCCACAGCCTGAGCACATTGTTTTTCTTTCTAGAAATGCTTGATAACATTACATTCATGTTTCTAAAGGGTGTTTTTTGAATTAATCACAATACCTTCTGAAAATACTTGAGAAATAAAACATAGATGCATAAAACATTCTTCATTCAGTTTCAATCTTTGCTTGTTGTGCACAGGTATTTATAGTACAGAGGAATGTATGGCTACACATTTAGGACTACAATATCAATTTTAACTCCCATTTTGTTAAATAACACAGCATCTTTTGAACCCCTACTATGTGTAAAATACTGCTATACCCTGATAGAAAGCTTAGTAATAATCAGTTCTATTTTCAAAGATACTACAATATTGCATATCAGTTGCATTATCCATATGGGCCTTTTGGGTTGAGCATTTATGTTATGCTACAAGTACTTACCAAAACTCAATGAAATGTCTATTAAGTTCTTTTTGTCATTATAGTTTATCATTATTCTAAAGAGCTAAATCCAAAAGGATTGTTTCGGGAACATATATAATTATCTAATCCCTCTAATCAATAACCCTAAAATGCATTCTAAATGCTAAATGAACAGAAATATCCTAGAGTTTTAATTGTACATGGTTAAATGACCCATTTATCTGTTTAAATCCACTTAGGCGATGAACTATAGGGCAGTACTTGGTGTTACATACTTAGTATTATCCCATTTTCAAAGACAGCATTATAAATATCTGAATCTTACCCATGATAACCAATAAAAAGAAATCTATATATGCAGCATACCTGATGCTCTATGTATCAAATAACAAACTTGCTCCTTCTGGCAAAATATTTTCTGAGTCCACCTAAAAGTGTAAATAATTGGGGAGCAAACCAGTATTTGTATTCAAGAATTGAAACAAGGGCAATGTGAAAGCCCCTGTTCAAGTTTTAAGCACTTGTGAAAACACTACTAAGTTAGGCTTTTTCTGCATCTTTCTCCGACCTCCCAGCCCAGGATGGCCAGTCCTACAACTTCTCTTCCTTATTCATGACCGGCTTTAGGCACTTTATCATATAGGACGTGGATTACCACTCTTCCATGTCCATATGTTCCTTTTCTTCCCAGGGAGGTTATTAACTCCTCCATGCATGGTTACGTTTATTTGTGTTTCCAGTTCCTGGCAATATGCTAGGAGGCATGCCATATAGAACAAGCACAACAATGAGCCTCTTTTAGAATGAAATACCTGCTTTTTAATCCCAATTCTTACTCTACCGATTTCTGCATATGGAAAAATTCATGCTTAAATTGAGTCTTTGTATTGCCTTTGAAGACAGGGAAAAGACTTCTGTTTCTGGTAACATGCTAGATTAAATCTACTGCACAACCTTCCAATAAAAAACAACAACAATGAAATTGACTAAATCGAAGATGTTCACAAACATCTGAACATGCTCACTGAGCTGGTTAAAAACCAAAGACTCCACAAAGGGGAAAAATAAATATGAAGGTGGGAAACTAGAAGTCAGTGGGCAGCAAAAGCAGATTTTCCAAATTGTATCTGCAAAATCCTGATGATTTTGAGCCTAAGTTTTGATATCCATGTGGGGATGAGTAGGGCTATATCCTGGTTGACCCAGGACAGTACTAGTTAATGCCTGTTGCCCTGGTATAGTTCTTAACAACATCCAGTTTTTTTCTTAAAAGCCCCTGGAATGATATGTGGTCATCCTAAGTGTAAGAGAGAGAGGACATAATGCATGGAACTCAAAAGGTAGGGATTCTAAGAGGAGGTCCTTGCAAAACTCTGCCTGTCAGTGGGTTCTGCTCTCCATGCTAGGGTGAATGATAAATACGACTATGAAGCAGAAGGGAACAGAATATAAAATAGTCTGCATTTACTTTGACATTAGGTAGAAGGAAAATGAATTTGCCCCTGAGAAATCAGAGACAGCATCAAGCTCTCATGTAAATTTGTTGTTACCTGCATGTTAAAATTGAAATTCAAGTGGAGAATTGAATTTTAAGTGATCTCCAGATGGGTAGTACCACCAGGCAACTGGCAGAAGCATACGGGAGACCTCTCTGAGGGAACACAACTTTAACCTAGGTCTCCAGGAATTCCTACTGGTAAAGTTTCCAAGGAAAATAATGAGAAACACATTTAAAAGGAGTTTGCAAGAAATGCCAACAAAAAAAGGCACAAAAGATGAAATACGTCAGGATTAGAGGATGGAAGAATAAGACTGTCAAAGATTTCACCTGTGAAAATATCAGACACTATTGTGAAACAGAATGTTTATTTTGTTAAAAAAAAAACACCTGAATCCTCAGAAGAAGGATGATAGAAATGAGACTATAAAATGATTAAGCAATTTAAAGAAAATGAACAGGCTTCTAGAAATAACAAATATAATAAATTGAAATAAAAATTGTTAATGGTTTGCTAAAACAGGAGATTAGACTCAGTAAGAAGAGAATTAATGAACTGGAAGTGAGATGAGAAAAAAACTATTGTTCCAATTATCTATGGGAACGTATGCACAGGTGACCCAGAGCGCCTCATTTGGATATACCAATACAGACGTCAAAGGGTACTTAACTATTAATTAATATGGCCGAGCTTAACCAAAAACTGAGAGAAGACACAGGAGATAAACAATGCAAGAAATCACACAGGTTTATTTACCAGAGAGCTGATGGGTTTCAGTCCTTGGCAGGCCACCCGGAGACACTTGCTGACAGAGACACACGGAGATCGTCAAAATACGCCGCGGCAAGGAGCTCAGTCTCTTGACTCGAAGAGAGGCCTCTTACCAGTCTGGGCTCAGAAGCAGAGCAGGAAGGGCAGTTTCCAGGGGGTAGGAGAACGTCCTGTCTGTGGAGGGCAGACATGCGTCTGACTGCTGCTGTGAGAGTCCTTCTTTTATGCCCCATGGGTGGGCTTCTTCAGTGTCTCATATCAGTGTGCTCCGGTGGCCTTCTGGGCTTATCAGGATACACACGCAGGGGGTTACAAGGTACTTATCAGGAGTGCGGAGTGCGCACGCAGGGAGCTACAAAGTACTTATCAGGGTCACACACACACGTTAAGTTTCACTTCTAAGTAAAGTTTAAAATTCACTCTAATAAAAAAATGAAATTTGATTATGCTATCTTATACTAACTAAACTTATTACTATAACAACTATCTAGAAAGCAACACACAGAGGAACAAGAAAATAAAAAATATGAAAGAGTTAGACCTAGAGTAGAGGGTGAGAAGGTCCAACATATATATGACAGAACTTTCAGAAGGAGATAAAAAAGAGAATGAGGGGGGAAAAACAAAAACAGTTGGATTATTAGGTTAAAAGTGTTTATTGTATTAATAAGGAAACAAACACATGGATTATACAAAAGAAAGCTTTGCAGAGAAAAGTAATGAAAATCTGTCATAAACGAAGGTTTACGATTAATCCAATTCTGTTTACCTGGCAGTTATAAAAGTTAAATACATAAATATTAGTTAATCAAAATGAAGTCATAAAAGAAGGGGAAAAAGAAACAGAGAGTAGAAGAAACAGATGTCATAAAATAAGATGAAAGAACAAACACAAATATGTCAGTATCACAATAAATGTGAAAAGACTAAATACTTCAGTTTCAAAAAAGTTTTCAGACTACACTTAACAGTACTATAATCTATGCTCTCTTTAGAAAGAAAGAGGTAAAGATAAAACTTACTTATAAGAAAAAATTAAAAATGGAACATACCTATAACAATGAAAGAAATAGAATCAGAAATTGTCTCAACACAATAGAAGTTTACTTCTCATTTAAAAAAAAAATCAGCAAAAGTGTGTTAGAAGGTAGCTTTTGTCCAAACAGTGATTCAGAGACCCAAATGTCTTTTAATTCATGACTCCTCCACGGTCTCAGGCCTCAGTCTTCTTTTTAACTACCCTCTTCTTAACCACTTTTCACACATTCCATTAGTAATCCCTGGTCACTGTTCCCTCCGAGTGCTCTGGATGGAGGAGATCTTCATTAGCTGGTTACTTAGGAACTAAATATGTATTGGGGTTTCCAATGCGGTACATAAAGGAGGAGCAGATTAAAGATAACTTCAATATAAAAGCTCCTTCAGTAAAAAAAGAAAAAGGAAAGGAGACAAGAGTCAGGACTTGTGAAATCCTGTCAATGGGCTTGGTGAAGACCCATTTCCTGTCTGTGGGGGAAGTTCCTTGATTAGACTCAAGTCTGTTCTCCAGAAGAAACTTTTTTTCACTCTTCCCTTCTGCCCAGGGGACACTCCCTGATGCTTCCTCCTGAGGCAGTGGTTTCAGGCTTTAGCAAGAATCAGAATCCTCTGGAGGCTTGTTACAACAGATTGCTGTGGACACCATCCCTAGAATTTCTGATTCAGTGAGTCTGGGAATTTTTGCAGTGCTAGCAAGTTCCTGGGTGATGGTGAGGCTGCTGGTTTGGGGACCACACTAAGGGAGAGCTATGGTCCCGACGCCCCATCTGAAATGGGCTGAAGGAATGTCTCCTCCTCGAGGGAGCCCTATTTTCACTGCCAAATTCTTGCTGGGGCAAGTTTGGAGGCATGGGGGCAGTTCTACAGTCACAGACTTCTTAAAGCCAGCTGCAGTGTGTTTAGCAAGACAATCCCGGCAGTTACTTAGTAGGCTCCTCAGCTATTTGCTTCCATTACATTCCAGGTATGATAACCACATTAGCTCTTCCCCGGGCATAGCTCTCACTCTGACTCATATCTCTGCTTTCTGCTCCTCACCGCCCACAGTTGTTTCTTCCAGGGTACCTTGTACACTGGCAGGCACCGGGAGGTCATCTCATAAAATAACCTTGAACTGGAAAGAAATAACTTTCGTCTGATCTTTGCCACAGGGTCCAATCCCTTCATGAAACTGAAAATTCCTAATGAACCTTTGTTGTACAAAGTCCTTTTCAGCCTAATTTTTAAATCCTGGCTTAAAGTATAGAAACAGCTCTGCCTATCCTTGAAACTCTACATTTCTGGCCTCTTTCCATTCCTTTCTAGCTCTTCTCTCAAGCCAACCATTTGTACTCATCCTTTTGTTTTTACACTTTGCTATAAGCAATGAGGACAGACCAATCAGTATACATGAACATTTCTAGCTCCTTCCAACTACTTCCACACAGCTGCACATCTACTAGGGCACTTGATTTGCTTTTACAAAAACAGCTGGTAAAACTTTATGCTATGATATAGTAAAGCTCTCTGTATTTCCATCTTGTTTTATATTTTCCTTCATTGCCTGCCCCTCATCCACTGTGTCATTGCCGTATTTTAGAATTTGTTAAGGCAGCTTTTGCCGGAAGCCAATTCTAGCATGTCATAATTGCAAGAGTTTCATCAAAAGGTTGATGGAACTTGGGGACTCAACAGGGTTGAGTCACACATGTAGTCACCTGTTGGGAATGGCTGAGGGCATTTCCCCAAACCTGAATAGGATACATTAAATTGATTGTTGGCTGCCAGACAGCTCAGGGCATCTTAATCTACATGTTATTGCCTCCTACTGGCCATACACCAGAACAGCGTAGGTTAATTCTCCCATTCTGACAATGGACTCTGTATGCGAAACCTGACCCTTTGAAGTGTATATCTCCACCTTGCCTCAGGACAAATTGCGTTAATAAAAAGCATGAGGTCCTGAGATGAGGAGACCTTACAACTTAGATCTTAGTTTCTTTTAAACTAGGCTCCTCTGACCCCCAAATGCCTTTTAAAATTATGCTTCGTCTCTGGACTCCTATTTAATCCACACACAGCCTCCTCCAGATTTCCTGAACCCTTCTTAATGCTGAACAAGAACCCCGGCAAGCTTCCTACTTCAAAGTACCAGTTTCCATATTGGTTAGTGTAATATTAGCTGATGAAACAAAATAGTCCCCAAATTTAGTGACTAACAAATAGAAGTCCTTTTGTTGCTCAAGTGGCTGCCCAACATAGGTGTTCCTGGTTGCAGGCTGTTTCCATATATGCAGGGATTCAAGCATCTGCTTTCTTTTCATCTATAGCTTCACTAAATCCTAGCATCCCAGAGTCCTTGCATGTTTGTGGATGAGGAAAGAGAAGGCACACATTTCTTATATAAGTGCTATGTCACTTCTACACATATTCCATTGTCAAGACCTAGCCACATGACCCGATCTGGATGCTAAGAAGGATTAACTTATTGCTGACTGAGCAGCTACTTCTCTGAAATCATTGTTTTCTGGAAAGGGGGAGGGGCATGAGAATTTGGTGGATCATTAGCTTTCTTGATCCCAAAATAAAAGGTGCTACAGTAACACTTCAGAGGCTATAGGGGCCTATCTTTAAAAATCAGGGGGGAAAATGAGTTTCAAAGAAGCCACAAAAAATATAAACCATAAATAAACTATTTATGATTTCAACTACATAAAAATATCAAGAGCTTCTAGTGAGCAAAATATACCACAAACAGAGCAAAGACACTAACATCAGACTGTCTTTGATGGCTATCTGTTGAAGATTCTTGCTATGTAAACAACTGACCCTACACATCCAGAATACACAAAGAACTCTTACAAGTGAATAAAAACGACGGTTAAGTAGCAACCACAAGTAAAAATACATACATAGATAGGTATCTCCCAGTAGCAGCATGAATGGCCCACAGGAACATGGAAAACTGCCTAAACTGGTTAGAATTCAGAGACATGAAAATTGAACTATGGTGAGCTGCCATTTCCCACCTATTGGTTGGTAAATGTTTAAAAGTTGGATGATGTATCAGTCAGGAGCTGAAACAAAGTGAGTTCTCTTACAGTCTTGTTAGGAAAGGATGCACACACTAATTTGTAAAACAATTTGGCGTTATCTCACAAAGGGAGTGGTAGTGTTTCATTATTTAATAGTTAGCTATATAGATACGTGTGTGTGTGTGATCTAGCTAACAATATGAACACTGCAAACAATAATCTTTTGAAAATATAATGTAAGAATTATGGAAAAGATGGTCTCAGTGGTCACAGCTTCGCTGCATTGGACATGTTCTGTAACATATTATACTGCTTCTTCATCCTGTCTAGCTATTTAGAACTGCTTCTGTCTTCCATCACCATATAAGCCAAGGATAAACATTACATCGTAGGTGAACATGAAATGCTAATCTGAACAAATCCTCCTCATCAATTTAATCCTTTGAGAATTGGTGAGTAAGGGAGCGAGAGTGCAGAACAATGGAATGTTTCCCATCCCCAAACGCAGTCCTCTGGAGGCAACCCATGCAGGAAGCACACCTTCTGTTTAGGGCAGAGGGGTTAATTAAGAAAAGTTGGTGTCATTTCCAATAATTACTAGGGATCAAAACTTACAAAAGGCATGATGAGGGCCTGGCAGCTGCACCAAATAAATCTGCCTGCGACCACACAGCCGTAGCTGTTACATCTCAGAACATCTTTTGCAAATCACCTTGGCTTTCATACAGCCCCAGCATGAGAAGAGGCTGATCCTACCAAGTTCACTGGACTTGAAAGCAGGAAGAAGGGCCCATATGGCTCTACTCAGTGGCCTTAAAAACTGCCACGAGCCATCTTCCATTTCTCAGAGGAGTGAATTTAAGCTTCTCTCCCAGAGCCAGAATTTAAGGACAGAAAGAGGCTCTTCTCCGTTAACTTTCAAACCGAAGCAACCAATTATCATAAACTATAAAATGTAGCCTTAGTGGGGTAGGATTTCCAACAATCCTGTGTTGGGAGCACGGGGAAGGGCGTTGGAAAAATAAAGGAGAAGTCTAGCCTGTCTTTGTGGATGGGAGCCGAAGCCGTCCCCGAAGCCCCCTCTCAGGGAAGGCACTCCACAAACACTTCACGCAGCGCAGTAAACACGCAGCAACCTCGCCTTTTATCTCCCGCAGGCGGAATTCTGCTCCCTAATTGTCCATTAGCTCGCTTCAAATGGCAGAAACAAAATAACCACTAGAGGGCATAGAAAACCTTATTAGAAGTAAAAGTGCCTCAGAGAAAACCATCAGTACCTGAAAAAAAAAAAAAAGAGAGAAGCTGAGATGCCAGCTTAGCTAAATTCAGCCGGGAAAGGCAAAGGGAGGGTGCGTTTTCTTAAAAAATACAACCTCTTCAGAAAATACGATTCTCCTTTTGGACTGCGAGTAAAATTGGCAAAATTAGTAAATGTTTATATTTTTCCATCGATGTGAAGCAATTTCTAACTTCCCTTACTATTTAGATTAGCTCACAGATAAAAGTGTTTGTTTGTTTTTAATTTCCCTCCGTAAAGGTTCTTTATAAAAATTAATGGAATGGAGGCACTGTTGGTTTATAAAACCAACGTACTCTGCTTAGAGAATAATCTAAGGGAGCCCTGAACGAGAAGAGAGAGGGTCTATCCAGTGTGTAGTGATTTTGTTTAGGAAAAATTGGGCTCCTCTGCTTTAGGAATCTGTGCAGGCTTTGGAGTCCTGCTTCCTGATAAAAATGAATCGCTAGATCACGCTACAACTTCACTTGCTAACCACACTTTCTTTGTTTGCCCGCTGAGCTACAAAATCTATAATAATAAATATAATAATAAAAGTGTAATATGCTAATTCAACCAGATGTTTTTCCAGATGAAGCCGGGGCTGCAAGGGAAGCTCAAGTCTCAGGTGCCAGAGGGAAGCTGGTGCTGGCAGCAGGGGGTGGGGCGGGGGGGGGGGGGCGGGGGGAGGAAGGCCTACTCTTGCATGAATTTCGTGCTTCGGGCCTCTAGTATCTCCATATTATCCAAACCACTGTGAGCTACAGATAACCCTCAATAAGCATTGATGCATAAAGAAGACAAGGACCTGAGGCTGTACCTGCCTGGGAAAGGAGGGGCGGAGTATGTGGGCCACAGAGGAAATGCAGAGGGAAGTTTTGTTTATTCCAACAGACATTCATTGGTTTTAAACCTGCGGGGAGAATGGAAGTAAAGAGAGAAATTGACAAGAAAGGGTAAAAAGTTATCTTGTGAGTTCTTTGGTTAAACGGAGTTTATGGCCAAAGAGAAGGGAAAAGGAGAATGAACAATGAATGGAAGAAATGCTTCATTATAATAGAGTGAGTATAGGGTGATAACATTTCAACATGGAGACCGCTGCTTCATTTTGTTTTGGGGAATAGAAACGTGGACGAAGTGCAGGTGGAAGCTTTTGAATGAGACTCTCATCTCTAGAGCCAGGTAGTTTCCAGACCAGGAATGCAGTGGAATCTCTTGGGTGTCAGAGGGATCCTGTGAGCAGAAATCATGAGGCTTTAGTTCCTTCTTGGAAAGGCAATCCTTGGGCTTAATTCTTTACTCTGTGCTTGGTGTGACACATACGACAATGAAGAAATTTCAAACCAGAATTAAGAGAAACCATTAGACCCTATAAAAATAAAATAGAAATGGTTATGATGATGATAGCAAGGCCTTTATAATACTTGGTTGTAAGCACTTCATATATATTAACTCATTTAATCCTATGAATTAGAAAGTATTATCATTATCCCCATTTTACGGATGGAACTGGAGCACAGAGATTAAGGGACCTGCCCGAGGTCACACAAGTAAGACACAGTGGAAATGCAGTGGAACTGGAGCAATATGTCTCGGGTTCTACAATTTTAACCACTAGTTGAACTGCTTCTCTAATCAATGAATATGTCTTGCTAGTATTTCTATTGCCCAGCTACACTAATAATAGACAAACATGGTAATTGACCGTACCTTCGCTATGCCTGCCATTGGCTGATCAGAGCGATATGCCAATTAACAGCCAACAAAGATGGCGGCTAATTTGCTTACTGCAGGCAGGGCAGGACAGCGTGAGCTGCCATCCAGGCCCCCGTGTGCAACCTGGGGGCGGGGGCTCAGGTGAAGCAATCGCTAATTGCTTCACCTGAGCCCCCGCCCGCCTGCCAGGGATGGGGCCCACTCCCGTGTGTGACCCGGGGGCGGGCAGGGGCTCAGGAAAGGCAATCGGCACCGTTTGCCTTCTGCTGAGCCCTGCCCACCAGCCGGAGACACGGGGCCCTCTCCGAGAGAGAGAGAGAGAGAGAGAGAGAGAGAGAGAGAGAGAGAGAGAGGTGGAATTTGGCACCCCGCATCCCTCCCTGATCGACCACTGTGATTCCAAGCCAGCAAGGGCTGCCTTCAGGCCGCAGCTCCAGGTCCCTCACCCCCACCCCAGGCCCAAAAGCACAGTGCTGTGCAGGGGCACCCAGGGGTTCGGGAATGCAGCGCAAGGGGCCGGCACGACTTGGGGGGGGTGGCTGTGTTTACACTGCCAGGTTCTCCACTTCTGCCCTGGCCCACGCATCCCTCCTCCTTCCCCTCAGAGGCCCAGCTCCTGCTTACATGCTTGCTGGGCAGGCCCAACTGCACCGGGGAGTAAGCCATGGCGATTGGGATGGCCACTTCCTGGGATGAGACTGCCAGACCATGATGATTCATGAGGGTGATGAGGCCCGTGGGGCATGTGCAGCCCTCGATGGCAAGGGTGGCCAGCCAAGCCAAGTCTGGCTTCAGTGGGGCCAGTGGGAGCCTGAGGCCTCCCCAACCCCCACAGGTCCTGGGCAGACGGTGGCTCAGTGGAGGGCGGTGTCTCCATGCATGGTGCCCAGGGGTGGCTGTGAGCTACTGTAACCCCACCCCACGCTTCAGGGAGGGGGAAAAGGCTCGCAGCCACCAGCACCCTAGGCTGCACTGCCTGTGCCTCAGCCTGCCAGGTTGGCAGGGTCCAGAGCAGGTGAGCTGCTCCCTTCCCCCAGTGGTAGAACAGGGAGGAGAGTGCTGGGTGCAGGGAGGGGACCTCAGCTGAGATCCTCCTGGTGTGGGGAAGGGGCCCAGCCTAGGCCAGGTGGGGAGCTTAGGAAGTCTTGTTAAGCAGGCGCTGGTTCATACCAACTCTTCCTCTGCCATCTTCCTCCAGCTCTTCAAGCTAGCCCCTCTGCCCCACCTGTCCGGGGGAATGGGCTCTGGGTGATCTCCCTGAGCTCAGACTGTGGACCCAGAGACCTCAAGGAAGAGTGCCCTGCTGGGCCCTGGCAGGGGCTGGTGCAGAACTACCAGGGCAGAGTTGCTTTGGTGTCTCGGTGAAGTTTGCAACTGACCCAAGGAGGAAGCCCCAGAGGGGAAAGGCCGGGAGGCATGAATTGCCAGCACTTCAGCCACTTGAAAACAGCTCCACTTGGAATGTGAGGCGGTTGTATGTACAGTTGAGAAGTGAGGGGGCTGACCTCCACCGTCGCTGGGCTCCTGTCAGTCCGAGGCCCAAGCGTCCACCACGACAAGGAAAGAACAGAGCAAGAGACCTGGAGGAAGGGAGGACAATTGAAGAAAACCATGTCTAGACTTTCCCCAGCCCTCTCCTTTCTGCTGCCTACAAAAGCCCCAGGCCCGGCCACAGTTCTGTCTCCACCTTTTAGTCCCCTATTCTCCAGCCACAGAGGAAAGAAATAAGGAAGGAGTCTGTGCTGCCTTCAGAAAGTATCTATATACCTGATTGGCCAGTTGCCTTCCACAGAGGGAGGCCAGACTGCAGCTTAGGCCTGCTCCCCACAGGGACATCAGTAGGACAGCCTGTGAGGGCTCCCAGACTGTTAGAGGGGACAGGCTGGGCTGAGGGATGTCCCCCGAGAGCACAAATTTTTGTGCACCGGGCCTCTAGTTATTTTAATAATATAATAGCCTTAATGTCCATTAGCACTTAGTGTTGTGTGATCACAATAGCCAAAGCTCTTTTAAGCCCTCAGTACTTTTTTATGAGTGTGAAGTGGCCTGAGACCATAAGAGTTCAAAGATTCCCGCTTCCCTCATCTGGCCTTAATGGCTAGGACCTCCGTACCTCATCCTAGGACAGATCCAGGCTGCAGTGCAAACATCACAGGTTGGAGTCCATAGACCTGAGTCTAATCCTGACTCACCCATCCACCAGCTCTGTGATCTCAGCTAAGTGACTGAGCACCCTTGAGCCCTCTGTCCCTTCATTTGTAAGGCAGAGATATTAACTACATTTCACAATGTTAGAAAATTTGGATGAGTTGCCACATGCCTAGAGCAGTGTCTGAACTACAGTAGACAAGAAATACATAGTAACTCCCTCTGTCTACCCAGGTGCCTGTATTTCCCCCACCATTACATCATATTGTCTTTAAATTCTTTACTTTTCTCCCAATGTTACAATAAAGAACACTTGCAATTAGTAATCTCTCTAAATTCCTCCTTGTGACAAAATTTTTAAGTCAAAAGTATAGCTTATATTATTTACAGAGTGCTTGCTATGTGATAGGCACAGCGATGCATTATCTGTATCCATTTATTTAACCGCCAAGACAAATCCAAGGGTTAGGAGCTATTATTTATAACTCGGTCTTACATGAGGATAAACTGAAGCACAGATAGTAACTAAGATCACACAACCAATAAGTGTTGGGGGTCAGACTTGAACTCAGGTTGTTTCCAGGTTCTGTGGGCTCAGCTTTCACTCGTGGTGCCAAAGAATCTATAATGGCCCCTAAGGAGCTTTGAACAGGACTCCGCTGGCTCTGTGTACATCTAGTTAATATATGACCAATGACAGGTTAGCTTAATTACATCAATATCTGTTCATTTGAGAGATTACAACAGTGACTTCTCTCTCCTTGCCCCAGTCTCTCCATTCCAAAACAGACCTTCCATCATTTGAGTAGAGTAGAACCAACCAACTCACACCTATTTTTCCAAACAATAATTCTTTGTGACTAACGCTACTTAAACACAATCAGATAATTGCCTCTGGAAGATAAGCAATACAATACTTTCCTTCCAAATAATCACATTTTAATCAATTGGTTTGACTAAGCCCTGATCTTCAGTTGCTACCTATGTTCACCATCTTTACATGCCAGGTTTGGAGAGAATGGGACGTTAATATTTTTGCTTATACAGGCATGTTTTTATCCACAGATACTGGAACCATTTTTTTAATAACATAATTACATAAATGTCTGACACATATTGCATATACACTGAAGCAGTAATTTCAAAACATATTGTAATTTTTAGAACAGACGCTACACAACTGCCGGAAGAATCTGAGTAAGCCATTGTTTGGTTCTGTGAGAATACTTCTCTTAATTTGCTTTTTTCCTCCTCACAGAGGTGTTAAACGACTGTCATTATTTGTGTCATCTCCAATGCCTAATGAAGTTAACTCAAAGCACCAACTATTTTTCTACACCAGGACATAACTTTTACCGGTTTCCCCAAGCTCGGTGAAAAGCTTAGAATCATAGAATATTAAAACTAGAAGGGCCCTGAGGGACCATCTAGTTTATCTGTCTAATTTCACAGGTGGGAAATTACTGGTTTATGGTTCACAGTGGGGAAGGCAGGCAGGGGTTTGGAATGGGGAAGGATGCCATTTCTATTTCTTTCTCTAAATTTCCTTGCCAACTCTGATGACCCAGTTTCTTTGGAATTTCTTTTTCTTTGTTCTGTATTCTTTGATCTCTGTCCCTTTCTCGAAGTCTGTCTTGGTGTCAACTAAAATATGGGTCACAGATCTGTTTCCTTCCTACTCTGAAGCTCCGCTCACAGGATGCCACCGCAAGAAGCAGACTCTCACTGGGAATAAGTGGGAGTAATGGCATGCAGGCTTGTGTCTCACAAACATATGGTAGATGGGTTTAAATTAAATATTAGATTTCGCTTTTCATAAAACTGCTGGTTCTGGCAACCTACATTTCCACCTCCTACCACGTGCTTTTGATCTCTTCAGCCCACCCCTCTCCCCCCACACCCCAACCTCCTCTGTTCTCTCCCAGCTCCACGCTAACTTTTTGGGTCACAGTTCTTTAATCTGTCTGTGTGTCGTTCCTCCTGGCCCATCCTTAAGGCCTTATTTTCTGTTAGCTACAGCTTCCCAAATAAAAACAGTCCTTTCCCTAATAGGAACTCTGGTGACAACAACAAAATAATTATTTTTCTCACCCAACTATATCATAACTGAAAGGTATTTAAAGGGCATTTTGAAAAACAAGGCAAAAGTGCTTAATTCTACTAGGGAAGGCAGGTAAGGCAACATCTATTCTGGGAAATGACGGAAGCTAGATGGGGGAGAAAAGCATCCCAGGTAAATAGAGCCTCCTGGAGGTGAATGTAGAACAAGTGGCAAATTGTAAGTGACGGAGGGTGCCTGGAAGTTCATGGTGCCCACGGCAGTGCCAGAAGACGATGGGCAGGTGAATGTAGCAGATAGCACAGGATCTTCTCTCTGCTGGGAAAGTATTTAGATGGGGAACACTAGGCCCCAGGATCTGGTTATACTTAGTCTCCTAATCATACTTAGTCTCTATCCAACTTGGTACTACCTTGGTCCAGGCTGCTATATCTTTTTTTTTTTTTTTTGGGGGGGGGGGGGCAGGGTGGAGGGCGGGTAGCTTTACATTGTTTTGAGGTACAGACACAAGTAAGCATTGGGAATATGAGCTCTTAACTCATGATGGAGTAAAAATGTTTAGAGCAATGATAGGAGATGAGCTGAAGAGACAATCAGGAGCTAAGATACTTTTCAAGGTTGACTTTGCATCCTCTTAACTTTCTTAGATCCCAGCTAACTAATGAGCAATCCAAATCTATTTATTCAACCTCTAGGAAGGGGCATTCTCACCATCAGAATCTTTCTCCCACTCCCTTCTAAAAAAGCAAAAACAAAAACCCATGAACAATTTACAATTCTAGCAAATTGCCAGTGTAGCATAAAATTTATTATAAACATGATTGTCAAAAACAATAATATTTTATTGATAGGGATCAAAGAAACCAGTAGAGACACTCCACATTCGTAAGAACTGGTTGTAATAATGTTTAGTTATTCCAGACCATCTGTGAGAACATGAAAATAGCCTCATTATATGTAAACATATAATAATAGTCATTATTAAAATTTGATTTTCTTTGTAGTATACTCAAACAAAATGAGAAGCAGAGAAGCTAAGGTCCATATTTTATGAATGTGGAATCAGGGAGATAATTACATGTACAAAGAAACTGTAGAGTTAAAAACTATTTCTGGAATATCTGAATTTTTATTAAAAAATCCAAGATGCCCCAGAGATTAAACTAGCTGCTGGCCTAACCTCAGTCACCCTGAGCTGGCAACGTGCTGTAGGAGCAAGTCCACAGTCATTTGCTTCAGCAGGCTGTCCTTGGAAGTGCTCTCTGCCACACTTTACTAGGCTGTTGTACTGACTGAATGAGATCATGCCCAACAAAGTCCCTGACATCTACTAAGGCCAAGTAAATAGTCGCTTCCTCTCCTTGGTTGGTGGGGCAAGGACTCTACTACCTCCACTAGATTTGTGTTTTTACAAATTACATTTAGATTCTTATTGTGGTTGTATAAAATATAAAAACAGTTTGCTAGGTCCCTTGTACTAGTATCTGCCAGGCACTATGCACAATATTTTTCATATATTATGAACATACATACATATACATACACATTTTTTTACCATCCCAATTTTACTTAATTTTTAATTTTTTTTAAAATTTGTTGATTTGAGAGAGAGAGGAAGAAAGATATAAATGGAGAGAGAGAGAGAAAGGGAGAGAGAGAGAGAGACGTTGGCTTGTTGTTCCACTTATTTATGAATTCATTGGTTGATTCTTATATGTGCCATGACTAGGGATCAAACCTACAACCTTGGCATTATCATGACGATGCTCTAACCAGCTGAGACACTAGGCCAGGGCCTATCATCCCCATTTTACAGATGAAGCAAAGGCCTTTGCTATAGAATGAGTGCTCAAAGCTGTAGAATAGATGACTGAGAGAAATTTCAGGTTCTTGGTTCTCCAGAGGTAATCCTTTTCTTGCACATTTCTGTTGTTATGCCATCAGCTTTTCCCTGTGGGATCTGTAAGCTAGTCAAAGACCCTTGATACCTTCTGCTTGACATACATTGAAAAGAGATGTCCAACACATTGAATCATCAAAGTTTGGGTTTTAGAGTTGAGGCACACTTACTAGTCACTCATTAGCTTTTGAAATTCCTTTGACTACAAGGAGTCCTCACTGTGCAGATGCAAGCTGAAACCACACAACATGGTTTTAATAATCACTGGGGAAAATTATGATTGTTCCATGGTCATTAAATTTTTTGTTGAAATCTGCCCTTTAGAGAATATTTTTCATCATCATGTATTTGCCCAATTCTTGAAGTCGATTAAATATTGCTTTCATTGCTATTTACTTACCACTGTTAACACATCTAAATGTTGAATGGCAGCTGGCCACCCCGATATTTATGCAAGTTTTTATCTTCTTTTAGAGATGAGCTTGCTTGATGATGTCATCACCAAGACTTTAAAAGTCCAGATACTTGCTCTTATAAATAGTTCAGGAAGCAATACAGGGCCTTGGAAAGAATTCTTCAAGATGAGGTAGCTTTAAGTCCAGATTCTCTCCTCACTACACATTAAAGTCTTTCTTTCTGCTCCTTAAACACAGTTCCAAAAATACTTCACCAGTGCAGCCTCTCCAGACTTGAAGTGTCCTCCTGAAAGGGCCTAAGACGGGCGACCAGGGGCTGAGGGAGTGGCGGCGGGTCTTCAGAGGCGGCCCTCCAGGGCATCTCGAGCATTATCTGCAGGGCTATGTTGTAATGGAACGTGGGCGGAAGAATTCAAACAAAATACCTTGGTATTTTGAAGAACCTCATTATGACAAAAGCGCGTTATGACCATTCTTTCCATGATGTGGAGGAAAGCAGGCTTTGTGCTTAAGTGACTTATTTCCTTGATGGCTCTAAAGGTTCCCTTTGTGGAGAGCATCCTCGCCCAGAGGGTGGCGGAGCTCTGGGGAAGTCAGGGGGAGGGATGCGGCTCTGAGTTCCACAAGGCAGATTGGCCACAGCAGGGCGCTTTACAAAAGGAACAATGGGGGCTGAAGTTCCACAGCAGTGATTGTGAACTTGATGCTTCCAAGTTCTCTCACACTTTGGAACAGGTGAAGTTCAGGGCTTGCTGTCTGCAGAGCAAATGTTAATGGTTCCATCCTGTCCTCTTCTACACCACTCATTCTTTCAGAGAATGGAGAGTAGGAGTCACATTTCAAATAAAAAGCACATTCCTTTTTTGGTAGATTAAGGGACACCTTTGTGAAGGTGTGGGCGATGTGCCTTCCCTGATGAAGTTATGCTGCAAGCCTCCACTTGTTTGTTTGGAAAATGGTAGTGCCATCATCCTCAGAGAAATTAATTGTTAAAGGATGCTCCAAAAAAGGAAAAAGGAAAAAGGAAGGAAAAAAAAAAAAAAAAGATCAACGATAAAGCTATCAGTAAGTAAATGCCAAAACAGGGGATCACTAAATTAATCCAACAGATATTTAAGGAGTAAATACTTCGTGCTAGGCAGGGCTGCCTGTGCGATTGTGCAGCGTGTAGACTGCACAAAAGCCCCCCAGCTGCTCACAAAGAAAAGGTTTCCAGCCCTGGTGATAAAATGGTGAACCAAATAGACAAAATCCCTGTCCTAACAGAGCTCCCATTTCAGTGGAGGATGCAGACACATTAGCAGGCAATTATGTAACAGTGTGTGGGATGTTAAGTCTTCGGAGGGCCCTGGGCACACAAAGGACTCTGATCCAGGTGGAGGCTGCCTGGGAAGAGAGCTATCAGGCTGATAGCAGAGGGTGAGTAGGATTTAGACAGACTCCCAGACAGAATGCGGGCAATGGAGTGTTTCAAAGAGAGGGAATGAGATTGGCAAAAACTCAAAAGTGCTGCTGAGCTTGGTACTTTCAAGGCTCTGAATGCATTTCGTTTTAGTTGGAGCATCAAGAGTAAGGATGGAGAATGAGGCTGGAGAGGTAGGATGGGCTCGCTCATGCAGAGCCAAGCAGACTATTGTAAAGTGGTTGATGCAGTGAGTAAATGTTTTTAAGCAGGAAGCAGGGGTGACAGGAGCTGCATTTTGAAAAGACTACTAGTATCATGCCTGCAAGGTCCAAACAGATTGAAGGGGAACCAGACTAGAGGGAGGATACAAGAGAGACGGCTTTGAATACATCTTACATTGTCGTTTTTACTTTGGAACCATTTAGATAGTTTATTTCAATAGCATTTACATAAATTAAAATGTAATAACTTAGACTTGAAAGTAAAATGAAATGAATAGTTTAACTATGTGTCTCTGTGACAAAAACCACACAGATAAGAGTTATTCCAAATGACTTTAAAAGACAATAAATTCAACCCTGGCCAGGTGGATCTGTTGGTTGGAGCATCATCCCATTCACCAAAAAGATTGCATGTGGATTTGATTCCCAGTCAGGTACAAACCTAGACTGCAGGTTTGATCCCCAGTAGGGGCATGTGTGGGAAGCAACCGATTGATGTTTCTCTCACATTGATGTCTCTCTCTCTCTCTCTCTCTCTCTCTCTCTCTCTCAAATCAATTTAAAAAACATATCCTCAGGTGAGAATTAAAAAACAACAGTAAATTCATTGCCTAACCCTACTAAGATATGCCCTGAGGTAAAAAGCACTATAAAAAATTTCTTTAACCGTCTCCAGCAATTATTTTGTGGGAGGAAATGTGAATATAATTATTCTGATATTTTTCTGTATGTTTTATGAACAACATATAATAAGTAATTATGTGCATTTTTTCAGCATAGTTGAAAGGCGATACGAGGAAACTTCATAGACCTGAATTTGAATTGTAAATAGCATTATGAATCGATGCTGCATTTTGTATTTAAGAAAAATATATTATTTCCTTCTATGGCCACTGAAAAGGCTAGCAACAATGACCAAACCATTTACCATGATACCACTACTGCCCAGAAGTGGCCCATAAATACTAAAAGGAACCAGGGATCTTGTGAGAAATAAATTATTCTAGGTCTGAGGCAGGATATATACAGAATGAGCCTGGAGAATATTTTTCACATCAAAAGAACCTAACTGAACTAGCTCCTACTGGCCAAAGATGAAGAAATTTGACCATTAATAAGTACAATGGAAAAAAAAAAAAAAAGGAACCAATGTCTTAGTCCTTTATGGCTGCTATTCCAGAAATAGCATAGATCGGGTGGCTTATGAACAATAGACATTTCTGAATGCTGGGAGTCTGAAACCAGGGTGCCAGCATGGTCAGTTGTGCTGAGAGTCCTTCTTGTATCCTCTCGTGGGTGGCAGCAGAGAAAACTAGCAAGCTCACCGGTGATTCTATAAGGGCACTAATCCCATTCATAAGGGCTCCACCTGCATGACTTCATCTAACACTAATTATCTTCCAAAGGCTCCATCTCCTAATACTACCTCTTTGAAGAGCTGGTTATTACCATATGAATTTACTATCCATAAAGCACAGTAAATATATTCAAATCTATGGATCAAAATAATACAAAAAAAACACAAATCGATAAGCAAACAAAATTAAATCCTCATGGGTCAGTAATCCAGGATGGGAATGTCGAACCTAATGGCCAGGGGTCCTTGAAGGCTACAGACACAGCTGAAATCTTAGAGCAATACAGACAGTTCCTGGAAACAGAGTTAGACCTCAGATGTGAGAAGAGTAGCACACGTCTGTGGGATTTCTCTTTTGCAATGTTTAAAAATCCCATTTACACTATGGGGCTGAGAGAAAGCCATTATTACTTAAAGTAATAGGTCTCACTCACCAAAGCGATACCACCTTCCCCATTATAAATGGAACTACAGCTCTCTTTGGGTTGCTACCAAAATTTTTCTAAGGAACATCCATCACATAAATGAGATTTTCTAATCGTTTAAGCACAAGGATTTTCCAGCATTCTAAAGAAATTGATTCCTCTCAGTTTAAATTAAAAAATGTGCCTTTCTTTTGGGATATAAACAGTGACAGCTACAAAAGTACTATATCAAACACAAAAAAGGAATTTCTTCCATTAAGTAATTTCCAAAGATTGTCATTTTTTTAAAGGCCAATTTTTTTTTTAAAAAAGACTAATACAAAATCTAGTTGCTAATTTATGTCAAAGTTGCCCCCAACATCCTTCCCCCCCAAAAGCACACACAAAATGAATAAAATTGGGAAGCTCTGTAAGGTAAAATGTAACCATGGAGAAACATAGAGCTTCTAATTCTATGCATTTCACTGCTTAATTAATTGCTTTTACTATATTTTTAAATACAAGAAGAGTCACATCAATGTGGGGGTACCATAAGATATTGATTGAATGGTAAACCTAAGAGGTGACCCAATTTGTACCCAGAATCCCACTAGATATCTCCCATTAGCCTTTGCTCTCTGGTTTAAGAGAGATAGTTACAAGGATGTCAACTTGCATTCTTATTGCACTTAGAGTTTCTTACAAGCCAATAAGAGAAAAAAAATTTTAATGTTAAAGGAATGTGCAGCTGTAATTCACAGAACAGGAAAGCTGGTAGTCAATAGGCATATTTCATTTGTAAAGTGAGTAAAGAAGTTTAAAACAGCCATATGATGCCATGTCATACATGCCTAACAGACTGGCAAAAAAAATTAGAACTGACCAACCAAGACTGGGTGAGAATGTGGAGTAATGGGAACCCCACTCCCACTGCTTGTTGGGTTACAAATCAGCACATGTATTTTGAAAAGAATTTGGCATCATCTGAAAAAGCTGAATATTTTTTGTTTGTTATGAAATATTTCCAGTATCTAAAAAAGTAGGGAAAACATAGCAAACACCTATGTATCTCCCACCCAGTGTGAAAAAGGCACACCGAAGATGCCTCGTTTCTCCTTCTTAACTGTGTCTCTCCTCTTCCCAGATGAAACCACTGTCTTGAATTTGGTGTCTGGCTTATTTCACTACTTATGTATGCATCTATGCACCAAGACTTTGAACTTTACATAAATGATATTGTGATGTATGTTCCTTCCTGCAACTTTTTTTTTTATTTTGTTTGGGATCATCATCTTTTTAGGCTTTATCCAGAAGTCCACTCATCTATATATCCATGATATATGTAGCTGCAGTTTGTGCATAATTTCTTATAGTGTTCCTTTGATAAATACACTGCAACTTATTTTGCAATTTTCAACAGATAATCTATCAGTTGTATTTTTCCAGTTTTTTTGTTTTTCTATTATAAGCAGCAATAAGCATTCCTGTGTAGATATTTCCTGTGAAGATGTGGGTAAGTTTTTATGAGTGTGTGTTGTACTCTAGTGTGGAGTAGTCCAGCCCCAAACTTCTCAAACTTTAATATGCATTTGAATCCTTTTAAAATGCAGATTCTGATCCACTCAGTCTGGGATGAGAATAGAAACTCTACATTTTCAACAAGTTCCAAGGTGACACCAATGTTAGTGGTCTGTGGGTCACCTTAAGGATTTAGGAAATATCTATCCTATCTAATAAAAGACAAAAAGGGTAATTAACTGTACCTCTGCTACGCTTCCCATTGGCTAATCAGGGTGCTATGCAAATTAACTGCCTACAAAGATGGCGGTTAATTTACATATGTAGGCGCCAAGCCATTATGATCACTGCTGGTGGCAGTGGGGAGCTGGGGGTGCCCTGCTCGGCCAGAGGCCTTGGGCCTGCGTAGGGGCGGAGCCAGCCAGCTATCGCTGCTGGCAGTGGCGGGGAGCTGGGGGTACCCTGCCTAGGCCTGCAGAAGATCGCAGAGAGCTGGGTGTCCCCTGCTCAGGCCTAATGCCTCGGCCAGAGCTGTTAGG